>NW_026262723.1:22419179-23728725 GCF_021869535.1 Mytilus californianus | reverse complement strand
GACTGTTATATGATACAAGACAATCAAACACTGAAGTATCAGGTTCGTTCGTTCTAAATTTTGTAGGATTTAATGTGGAATACATGATTGAATATGAAAAATTGACGTCATTGTACTACAGTACTCGATTAAAGCAATCATGTCACTGTCTACAGTGTCTAGCTCCGAAAGGTGGTATATGGTACATGAATAAATATGGTGCTTGAACTTAATTGATGGCAAAATGTAGGTCCGATGATGTCACTAAGTTACTCACTAATGGATATTGAAACACTATGATACTACCAAAGGATATCCAGATTGGGAAGTAAAACTGCTATACCAAATATTCATCTAGCTATAGTATAAATGTATCTTAACGCAAAAATTAGAATGAACACAGAGACACTGCCGGACTCTCATTTTCAATGAATGGTAAAATAGAGTGGATTCATTAGAACCATTTTAAGCGGATTTCTCATGGCGTAATCGTCAATTATTTTATCATAATCGAGTTTAATGTCTCTGTGATTCCGACTATATTCAATAGCAGATTACGATAGCTTTTTTTGTTGTTTTTTTTTTTTTTTTGGAAAAGGGGGGGGGGGGGGTACGCCCATTTCGCCCTTACCTGGACCCGCCCCTGCTCAATAACATATATGACACTCTAATTACGAGGCATTCCTTCATTGGAGGAAGATTCGTTTTACAGTTACAATGTTGACTCTTACCTGCCTACCGTGAATCTTTCTCCATGTGTCTGGATGATTTTTTATTCACAACCAATATTTATACTGTATATTGAAATGTCACAATACTCAATAACATGTCAAGTATGTATCAATACTCTGTTTAAAACGACAAATGAGTGGCAACACTCCAATTAAAATGACACTTTATAACCTGTTGCCATGACAGCTTTCGCATTAATTGTTATAAAAGATAATCACTCATTGACAAATCAATTCAATATTTTATTTAAGATAATGATAATGATTATTTCATTAAAGTGTCACACTTTTTAATTCTTATCTCTCAACAATATATATATATAGATATAAATTATAAAACAATAGAGTCATTCTGTACAGAATAATAAGAAACTATAAATAATAAAACAGAGTAGAAAATTCGTTTACTTCTATCATAAAACATATTTATTTGTACATTATTTACAGTATAAAACAAATGGAAATTTATATAAATCATTGGTCTGTTCAAAATAAGATAATAGGCTTTGCCACAGCTAAAAATCATAGTAATATCTGTGAATTTCTGCTTAGAATCAAAAGACAATCATAACATCACTAAAATTAGAATCTTTTGTTTCATAAAATGAATGTTTGCTGAAATCGTGATATAGTGGACACGATATAATAACATTGGCTTCATCTTCTAAGATATCTTAGAATGATGTTTTTAAAACAGAGAATAATGGACAAAAAGTGCAGAATAAATGACACTTAAAATAAAAAATTGAGAAAATAATTGGCAAAAAAAAAAAAGGAATAGAGAATAACGAACATGTGCTTACATATAAAGAGTTGAAAACTACAGAAAAAAATTATAAAAAAGAGAAAAATACTATTATTAGATTAAAACATTAAAAAATACAGAATAAAAGGAACCCCATTCAGACCCTCTGCAATTTGGAAAAAGAACTCCTTTAAGTACGTGTGACATCGGACTTTTACAATATGTTTTAGTAACGAGAATTACCACTGATCCAGATAATTACTAAACATTATTGACATAATAATATTACCCACTCATTCGTCACAACTCGGTCGATTCCGTAATTTATAAGTAGCGGATCCACCGAGGATTGCCGATTTATTGCCTACTGAGTTACAATGTACTATCAAAATTTTTGGTTATTTTACACAAATAGAGTACATAATACTTAGAAAATTATTTGCTTACATTAATTTTACGTATTATGTACATGTATAAAAGAAGTTTGTATGTATTATAGGGAAAACAGTAGCATTTATTCTGCCATATAGGCAACGATAAAAACATGTTCAAAATTTACCTCTTTTTATAATAATTAAAAACATTGACAAAACAGTTATGTGTGATATAAGTTCTTTATTTTTACGGTTTAAAAATTGATTTCAATTTTAATAGTATCATGACCAACTTCCAACGGAGCTTGTTAAATTTGAATTGACTAAGTGAAGAAATAGCTTGTTTGCAAATTTTGGTAAAAAAAATCAGCGTGGGATCAAAATGTATCGTATACCCTTAAATGTGTAAAAAAACTAAAACATTAATGAACAATGTTAATTGATGCATGAAAAATAATATGAAAATTGTATCTGTCTTCAGAGATATCCTCCCCAGTGAAACACTGTACTCGTCGTTTTCCCTTTTTTGAAGACGGTGTTTACTGCATGAAATATTTCTTGTGTTTATTATTGTTATTCATGTTTTTCTATGTTATACATGTATTTATATCATACTTCAGATGTCATATTCATTATCATATCACATTGACGCTTGACGAATACCAAATCAAAATCAAGCACACCTTTTTACCTGCATGCTTTCTTTTTACCACCAAAAATCCCTTCTTATACCTGTAAAATCTTTGCCGACCTGTATTCTGTATTCAGACGTTGAACTTGAAGCCCGTGGACAGGTTGTTGCATAAGCTACATATTTACAGGTTTGTTTGTTCTATATCTTACTTTAAACGTTCGATTCTAATATGTATATTTTCGTTAGAGCTAATTTCATAATGCATGTAGAGTAAGACTTTGGTGGGCTTGCTTGCTTTGTTTGAATATTGAACAATTGTAATTGGGATGACGTCCAATTAAATTCAAATGTAATATATACAGGTTTAAGGTTCATCATAACCTTTTTGCAAATATGGCCGGATTTATACTACAAATTTCACTTAGAGTACAGACAAACCTTTGCATCTAGAAAAGTTTTGGGGCATGACTGGGCCTAGATAAATAAAATTAAATGCATTTTAAGTTTCAGAATATTAAAAACTTAACTAGATTTTGCTATTCATTTGTTTTTTCGTGCCTGCAGAAGGTACCAAAATAAATTAAGTTTGGAAAAAGGTTTCAGAAGTTCCCCTCATATAATAAATATTGTGAATTGTATTGATTTAAATTGACAATAGATGGACAATAGACATCTGAAAACAATAGGTGATTTAAAATGTAACTGTGTGTACAGTATCAAATGAAACTCATGTGTTTTTTTCATTTTCCTATCTTCTAAATGCACATCGATACCTGTATCTTGGCAATGCACAATGTCAAATACATTGGATGTTGGATGTGTACTGATTGATAATTTAGTCTTGGATGCATGATTTTTTTTATTAGTTGTTAATGACTTTGAACTAGCTGTCAGTAACTGCGAGTACTCTCAGATCTGTACTTGCTTGTTTTTTGTTATCCGGATGTATAAGTACTTCGCCACTTCCACTCTGTTTTTGTTAGATGTATTTCTATTTGTATCCATCTGATGAGTCAAGCCTTTTTGAACTGAATTATATACTTCGTTCTTATGTTGTACGGTTACACCACTGTCCCAGGTAAGGGGAGAATTGGGATCCCGCTAACATGTTTAATCCCGCCACCGTTATGTATGTATGTGCCTGTCCAAAATCAGGAGCCTGTAATTCAGTGGTTGTCGTTTGTTGCTGTGTTGCATATTTGTTTTTCGTTCATTTTTTTGTACATCAAGTAGGCCGTTAGTTTTCTCGTTTTACATTTGTCATTTCGGTAGCTTTGAATGCGGTATGGGCTTTGCTCATTGTTGAAGGCCGTACGGTGACTGATAGTTGTTAATTTCGGTGTCATTTGGTCTCTTGTGAAGTTTCCTCATGGCAATCATACCACATTTTTTATACATCAAAATCCAGGTAATATCATATTACAGCATAAAATCTGGTCACATCCTGTAAGAAAACCGCAAAGAACACATAATATTCAAACAATCTTGATCAGGCAAATAAATACATTTTAAATTACAATGACTATGCTCATGTTGTTGGTACGAATTCCATTTTGCTATAGATTAATTTATAAAAAAAAATACGTAGACTGGTCAGTTCGATAAAAATAGTGATGTTTAGTTGAATTGATTACAATAGACTTGAAAATAAAGAAAAATAGGAAATGAAATTTAGATACCAAAAATTATAACACTGGATTATCCCATTTTTGCACGAAAACGTAACGTCCAACATTACATTTTATGTGCGAGAAATCGTGTCTTTCATATCGTATTT
Organism: Mytilus californianus; assembly: GCF_021869535.1. NCBI lineage: Eukaryota > Metazoa > Mollusca > Bivalvia > Mytilida > Mytilidae > Mytilus > Mytilus californianus. The sequence goes on along the minus strand of NW_026262723.1, from coordinate 23,724,485 downwards.
TTCTCCGATCATCCTAAAACTTCACAAAAGAATTGCTATTTTTATAGTTATTTGTCATGAGTGTTAAAGCAAAATCAATATAACTGAAACCGTAAACCAGAAAATGCCATGTTTGGAAACGGTCTGAAAAATGTCCAAGCATATGCAAGGTAAGTATATATATATGGAAGGGAAAATTCGCCATAATTACACAACTATTAAATTTGTAAAATGTAATTTCTTAATTTGTAAAGTGTAAATTTTTAATTTGTAACAAGCAATTTCTTTATTTGTAACATGTGCTTTTTCCACCAGTTACATGAATTTCTACATCCCAAAACGTGAATGAAACAAAGAAATTCATGTAACGATTGAAGAAAATACGTTAACAAATTAAGAAATTGCATTTACCAAGTAAGAAGTTACATTTCACAAATCAAGTATTGTGCTGCGTCGGATAGAAATCCACCTTATGCAAGTACACGTATACAAGCACATGTATAAGTTAGACTTTGATTGATTTTGGAACATTCAAATACGGAATAAAAGATGAATTTTGGTCTGTTTAGTAGGGTTCTTATAACAACTCAATTTTCAAACAGTAAGACTTTCCGTAGAGATTTTTTTTAACTCGAAAAATGTTGACAGTTGCATTGATATTCATTTGCATAAGGTCGATTTCTATCCGACGCAGCTCAAATGTAGAAATTCATGTAACGGATGGAAAAAATACATGTGACGAATTAAGAAATTGCATGTTTGGGGAGCAACCATTTAACTTCAAGGGGGGTTATGGTTTTTTTTCTGAGTCAGAAATTATCTTGCCCCCTCAAGATACTATCTCGTGAAAACGACAAAGCATCTTGAAGAACGAGATATTTATCTTGTGGCCAGGGATGATTCTACTATATAGACTAGGGCCGCTCAGCGGCCCTAAAATCAGCCGGCGGGCCAAAAAAAATATGTGAATTTAAATTCCCAATTCAGGAAAAATGAAAAAAAAAGATATTTCCAGAAATGTTTCCGTCACCGATTTAGGCAACTATAATTTTTCCTAATTTGTCGTCAAAGCATTTTAAAATCCAGATAAGAATGCTGTCAATGATCGCATTTTATTAAAAACGATTTAATTATGTCACCATGTGGTAAACGATTTAGCAGCCGGATTCAATTGATGAAAATGTTATGGGAGTATTTGATCTCGTATAAGCAGATCGCCCAGCAGTCAAAATAGGCTTCACTAAAGTAGACCTCGGCAGAGAGGAATATTTAAATTTTGATATAACACTGATGAATTTAATGAGCACCGATCTCGTGATGAAAACTTGTTTTGAAAACGATATTATTTTGTATTTTGTCAGGCTCTATTTCCTCAAAAGACAAAAGTTTGAGCGTTTTTTGAAAATACATGAGGATGATAGATCATTCATGAAATAGGATGTCAACATTTATATGGAACTTTTTCAAAATTGTGAAGATGATTCAAATAATATTTAAATACAATGGTTCAATGCTTTAATTTACTGTTTCTTAGGCTAACACCTAAAGTAATACTATGGCAACCTTCTACATATTAAACAGCAAGCAAAAATCACAAAAATATCATCAATTGTTTATAGTACTTTTGTACATTGCTATTCTGAATTCGACACTTGACCTGTTGTTGAAAAAAATACCCAATGGATGATTTTTTTCAGTGGTTTATGTAATTAGCTGTTATACACGTAAAAGGCCTATGTTACCATAGCTAAGATGCAAGCCTACAAAAGATAGTTCATCATGTGCAATGATCTTCATGTAACAACTTCCCTGGTCTCACTCAATCCAATAACTGTCAAGTGATCTGGTAATCATATATATCATAATCAATAGCCCGTCCAGGATTATTCAAAATGTTAAAAATTCTTACAGCTGTACAGGTGAAATTTAATATACATTTTCCGTTTTTACAGGAAAATAATGTTATTTCCTCTTAGATTTTATGAATAAATAAATGGGGAATGTGTCCATGGGACACAGATGATGCCCCCGCTTCCATATCATATAAAGTTAGAAAGGGACATATGTGTATATGTTTCATAAAATTTGGTTGAGGTAAAGTTAGAGAACGGTAACGAAAAATTCAACAATTTTTCCATTTGTAAAGGGCCATAACTCTAGAACAGTTAAAGTGACACCACCAAAATTTAAACTTGATCTGTGTTTTGTGGTAAAAAGCATTGTGTATAAGTTTCATAACATTTGGTTGAGGCAAACTACAAGTTAGAGAACGGAAACCAACTTTGGGACGTACGTACATATTTACGTACGTAAAGAGAGACAAGGGTAAAACTTAATGCCCCCTCCACTACGGCGGGGGCATAAAAATTCCCAATTTGATGGTCAAGGGACCCATTTGAAAACACCTGGAATCATCCCTGTGTGGAAACGACAAAACATCTTTAGGGAACGACATAGCAATTTGAAGGAACGACATAGTATCCTGAGGAAACAACATTTTTTTTTCTTTCATGGCCGCATTCTGCCACCGTAAATTCGCCTTTAACCTTTCCGTACAGATAAAATATATGATCCGCAAAGCAGCACACCATGTTTCTCCAATTGTCAGAGTTCACAGATTGCATAGTATCTGTAATGTTACCAAGTAAGGCTACGACTATATCACCATCTTGCTGAAAAAAAGCGTACAAACGACAACAATTCCGTAAAACATGTTACTTATTGCATCCAAAGGTTTTTCATAGAATAAAATTAAGTGTTGAACAACATCAGTGGAATGGCAACCGCATAAAGAGTACTGGTCGTCCTTTATTGCTATTGAGCACATTTTACCATGACCTATAATTTATCATTCTAATGCGGATAGACAGCGCGCAAGACGTATAAAAGTCTGTTATAACGACAAAGTTCTGGTCGACATTGAATAGATGATTTCCAAATAGTTTCCTGTCGGATTTCAAATGGTTGACACAATTTTGGACCATAGTTTTTTATCATGGATATATACAGATCATTCATGCAACTCTCGGGGTTCAGTATTTTTGTGATTTTACTTTTTTCTCAAGAAAGGAATTTTTTTTTTATTAAGTCGTATGTTATTGAACGCTTATCGGACTCTCCAAGCAACAGTTGACCGAGACGTAGATTAAACAATTGTTTATGAGTTGTATTGGATTTAGCTCTAAACAACCGTCCAAAAAACAATAATTTGAATTTATCGACGAGTGAGTATGAACCAGAGTCCGACAGTATTTGTACAAGAATCAATTGGGGACCGTTTGTCTAAACCTATTTTTAATCGTACAAAGTATCACTGTGTTTGCTCAAACAATCCAGTTTCAGAAAATGTTAACTGCCCCCAAAGCTAACACGAACACAATACGTTTCCAAACAATAGTGTTTGTAATTGAGCTCAGCCAATCTGATTAAGTCCTATACTATACAGAGAATTTAGATTATTTTCAGCTTTTAATTAGTCATTCCTTATAGTTAAATTCTAAATTTCATTTTTTAAGGAGTAAATCATGAAAAAAAACTTCTATGACATCACGGCCACATGACGAAATTATGTTTATAAGCTGATAGACGAAAACAAATTCAGCCAATCAGAAGACTGTGTTACATCCAAAATTAAATTGTACTATTATTTACTTTCAGTAAAAATCAGTGACTGACGATGCTGATGTTACCTATCATAATTATGTATGGTATGCACACTGAATCTTGTGGTCGGATGGACATGGGTCAACAAGTTTGTTGAGCCGGTCGATTTTTCGTGTCCAAATGGTCAAGCCCTATCTGTTATCCACAGTGAACATAACAACTATTTTGAAGATCGCAAATGGTCATTAGGATGTAGATCTACTGGTGGACAATACGATCATTGTTACTGTACTCGTAAATATTAAATAACATTTTAAATCGAAACCCGTTAATAAGCATATATATATTTGATATTATTCATCAAATATAATAAATGAATTAGGTGATCTTAAGTTTGGTTGGTGTCTCATTGATATCAATATTTCATTGCTGTTTGTCATCTTGTAATGTATAATGATAACAGCGGCAGCTTCTCTAGTGATTACGAGCGGCTTTTTTTGTCATTTATTCGATGACCAGTAAACATGCAACTTTTATCGTATCAATTTTAGATTATCTTATTTACATACAATGAATTTATTTCTGTAATATAGCAGTCAGTTACACAACTTTTATCGTATCAATTTTAGATTATCTTATTTACATACAATGAATTTATTTCTGTAATATTGCAGTCAGTTACACAACTTTTAGTCTTCTTGGCTTTATCTTGGCAGCCAGGTTTTATTGATGGAGGAAACCGAAGTGCTCGAAGACAACCATGGTCGGACATTTGGAAATCCTAGTCAATTAAAGCACATGACACGTACACTATTCACAACCTCGGTGTTTTGAAGCTATAGGTTTTCTAAAAGAACTGCTTAAACCACTCGACAAACAAAACCCACAACTCGAAAGAACAACTTTACAATTCCCCTTTTAAAGTGAATACTGAAGTAGTGAATACTGAAGTAACACCAGGGCGTCTGAATATGTAAACTATGCAATTGTTTACCTTTTGTACATTATGAATTGGATAGAGAGTTGTCTCATTAGCACTCGTGCCACATCTCATTTATATATGCAGTTAAAACACATTCTAGTTCTATGTTGTTTCGGTTAATAGATGCTAAACAGGGACGGATCCAGCCATTTTAAAAAAGGGGGTTCCAACTATATGTCCCCATTCAAATGCATTGATCGTCCAAAAAGGGGGGTTCCAGACTCGGAACCCTCCTGGATTCGCCACTGCTAAATATGTTATTTGTATTTTGTATATCAGCTTTTTATGTGAATGACTGGGATGACTTCTTCAACTTTCAATGCAGCCATTATGGATTTTTAACTGGTATAAAGAGCATCCATGACAACCACTTTGAGGACAGAAGGTTCAGGTTTAAATGTTGTGCAATTTCTGGTAAATAGTTTTATTGATGTTAAGCAATTGCTTCATTTCATCGGTACTGTTATGTTTAAAACGATGTATTTGATATTCAAAATTATAGTTTGTAAATTCGTATATATTTTTTTTTAATTTATAATAACAACTTCTCCTGTTACATGTAGCTTTAAACCTTTAGTTATTTGACTTTTGTAGTTTTGTTTGGAGTCTATTTTATTTTGATGCTCTTACATAGGTTTTATTGTCTTAAAAATTATAGACTTTGAGATTCCCTCGTGATCAAAATTCATACAGCTAAGAGGGTCTGGATAAGGTATTCTTTAATTGTTAAGGTAATTTTTCTCTATACTCTATTTTGTTTTTGCCCATTATTCTCTTCTTTATATTCTAGGATCCCATTTTGCTCAATTCCTTATATCTTAGCCCATTTTTCTTAAATTTTATTCCATTCTCTATTCTATAAACCCCATTTTGGACCCTCAGCTAAATAACTGAAAAAAGGTGAGTTTTGTACATATGATTTATTTGATCTAAAACAAATTGCCATTTTAGAATCTAATGCATTCTGGGTTATATTTTCAAAAGCGTTCACCCCAAAACGCTACTATTGGTTTAAAATATCCTATGGGCTTTGCTTATTGTTGAAAGCAGTACGAAGACATAAATACTGAGGCCACAGACCACAATTAAATTCATAGCCAGAAATTAGTAGTACTTTTGCTGATTAATATCCATAATATGTAAATGAGAATTGTACCACGTGATAATAGTTTGAACTGGACTGGCTTGATATCATTAAAATCTTTAAAACACGGATATTATAAGTTGCCCGTCACAGAGTCCTTGTTTATAATCACTCTGATATTTCCATAAGGGAGCTACCATTTGATTTTTATGTGGGGGGGGGGGGGGGGGGGGGTCTAGGATGAAAAATGTTGTCCTGCCTTTTTTTTTTGTAGTAATCTCTGTCCGGCCTTTTTATTTTTCACTCTATTCGGTCCTGCCTTTTTTTTTATTAGTTCATCCCCGCAACCTGTTTTCGTAATGACCTTGTTAGCCAATTTTCAACACGAAGTTTGCAAATTTGACGTTTCAGCCATTTTAGCCTGTATTTTATACTGCAATGTTAAAAGACTCTCGCTTCGATTTTTAAAATAGCTCAGGAACCTTGATTTTTGCAACGACAGTCATTATGTTTCGTTTAAATGGTGTATATTGTTGTGTATATTTATTTTCTGTCCCCGTAACCTGTCTATCACTTAAATTAAAGTTAAAACAGACATTTTTTTTTCAAATATTCCCTATCATTTCAGTATAATTTCCATGACCCGTATCCGATTTCTTTAGTATAATATTCAAATATGCAAAGAGGCGTTGATTTCTGGATATGTCCCCTATTAGTTCTTTATAACGTTTTGTTTCATTAAAAAAATCGCACCATGCATTTTTGTCAAATCTTTTGTGTGTGTAATGTATAGTACTAGTCCAAAAATATATCCAAAATTCAGAAAGATTGAACCAATCACTCTTACAAATTTAGCCAATACACATCCATACCCCTATGGACAAGTCAAGAGATGTTCCGAAAACTGTAAATATCACCTTTTTGCACCTTGCCTAATCACTCTTTCCACATCAAAATCAGTTAAAATACAACATCTAAAAGTTTATTTCACATCTCTTCTTTTATTTCCACCCCAAAAAAAACTAAGAAATGAGTGAGGAAGGGAAAGAAAAAAATTAAGAAAAAATATACACTCTAATTAAAAGGAACTATATTACACGAAAAGCGGGATCATTAATTGTGGTCTTGGGCCTATTGAGTTGTTAATTTCTGTGTCATTTGATTTCTCGTGAAGAGTGGTCTCATTGGCAATCATACCACATCTTCTTTTTTTTTTTATAAACAATAGAAATTGGACCAATGACGTAACGTTATTTTCTTTTTGGTAAATGAGATTACCTATAGTCTTTTAGATTCTGAAAAAGGCCAATAAGATTCAATTCCGAAACCAAATCTAAGTCACGATTGAAGTTTAAATAATTACATCCCTGACGACGCTTAATTAAAAGAATTTACAAAGCCTTGTCCAATCGCAAATATTTATTCTTGTTTGCGTATATCAAACTTTATTTACAAATAAGGAGCTTATTCTAAATGTATTTCATTTAGGAAAGGATCTTAGTCAATGTCAAACAACCTTCAGGAATAAATTTGACCAACCCAATACAGTGAATGTACCAACTGGTTCCGTTGTAAGAGGTGTTTCCAGTACACATTCCAACTACTACGAGTAAGTTTAGAAATTTCAATGAGTGTATCAAAAGTTTACGTTATTAAATGTATTACCTGTACACACAAATTCTATGAGTAAGTTTGAGTATTTCAATGAGTTTGTATCAAATTGTTCCTTTACTAGAGATGTCAATACACATAACGGTCACTATGTATAAGTTTAGATATTTCAATGAGTTTGTATCAAATTGTTCCTTTACTAGAGATTTTAATACACAAAACGGTCACTATGAGTAAGTTTAGATATTCCCAAGAGTATGTACCAAATTGTTCCTTTACTAGAGATGTCAATACACATAACGGTCACTATGAGTAAGTTTAGATATTCCCACGAGTATGTACCAAATTGTTCCTTTACTAGAGATGTCAATACACATAGCGATAACTATGAGTATGTTTAGATATTTCCACGAGTAAGTACCAAATTGTTCCTTTACTAGAGATGATGTCAGTGTACATAACGGTCATTATGAGTAAGTTTACTACAGATATTGTCAATACATAGAACAATTAACACTAATAAGAATCAATATTTCAATGAGTTGTAGGAAAGGGTTTCATCATAAGAGGGGTCCCAGTACACTGTCACACAACAACTGATATGCGCAAGTTTAAATATGTCGAAGAAAAATAACCATAGAATGGTGACAAAAGCACAATCATAACCAAAACTTGATATGCTCATGATAGACTTTAAATTATTTCAAATGTTTATTCAACTACTGAAGATTATCAAAATTGTTTTTTGTTATATTGGTATTTTTTTTTTTTTTTTTTATATTGATATAGTTCTGAAAAATTGTTTTCATTAAACAATCTCATCCGAATCCATATTTACACTTATTTTCCATACATCTGTTTCTGTTAGAAGTGGTTTCATTAGCAATCATACCATATATAGATAGTTATTATTAGAATAGTTATCAAAGGTACCAGGATTATAATTTAATACGCCAGACGCGCGTTTCGTCTACAGAAGACTCATCAGTGACGCTTAGATCAAAATAGTTATCAAGCCAAACAAGTACAAAGTTGATAAGATGTGGTATGACTGCTAATAAGAAAACATTCAGACAGAGACCAAATGTCGTAGAATAACAACTATAGATCATCGTACGGCAATTTAACAACAATGAACAAAACCCATACAAAAGCAAGCTATAAAATGCACCGACTATGGCGAAGTCAATTAAGTTAACTAATACTTGTCAATTAGAATTTATTGCTTAATTTACAAGTTTTCAAAGAGCGATTAAAAGTTCAAATAAATGTTTTTCACTGAGACACTGGCCGAGATCTGACGAATTCTGGTGTGATCGAATTGTCTTTTGAAGTCCATTGAGAGATCTTATATAGTCTAGTGGTCCATACAAACGGTCCATAGCTGTAGGCCGGTTACGTAGTAGTCTGGTTGTGGAGTAATACTAGTCTGTGGTTAATTGTCAAACTATGCAATTAACCCCTGACGGATACGCACTGATTTTTCGTCTGTAACATCTGAAATTTGCGACATGGAAGATAACATGTCTGTGAATAGGGGTTAAAATAAAAAATAATCAGAAACCTACTGATATTGGGGCTAACGAAACAAAATTGGTATCTAAGGAACATGTACAAAATTTAGTGAGGGCTTTAATAGGTATTATGTAGGTATCGATTGGCTTTATAGGTAGTAAGAAGGATGCAAATCATTTAAGAATTTCTAAAACTTATAAAATATGTAATAAAACTAGTATTTATTCTCATTTTACAGAATGGCAGACAATGAAGAAAGCTTTGCCCAGCTAGAATCCCTCTATTTGTGGAAATTATTACCTGATAATTTATGGTGGGACATATATGTAAAATTTAAGATCAATTTTTTCCGGGAAATACTAGACCGAAAGAGAAGGGAACCTCTATTTAAGGAATTCCACGCAATACAGAAGCTTATTAACCTGTCGGATCCAATTATAATCAACAATTATTGTGGTTTACCCACAAAATTCGCAGAAATAATTGGACGCCGGAAACAATTTGCCGAAATACATAATTTATCCTATCGGGAGCATCTTAGGAAGTGGACGGTGGAGAACTTCAAAGCCATTGGATGGTTAAAACGATCCAATCGCTTTGGGGTTTACCACCAAGAAGTGATTCTGAACAAAGCAAGGAAAATGCACCGGATACGCATTTTCGATCTGATCATTAAATTTGAGACTGTGAAGGAAAACAAACAAACATTTTATTCAGGACTATCATATGAATTCCAAAATTGATAAAGGCCAGATAAATAAAATATATTATGTTAATTTATATATGTATCATTATTTTTAGGAAGAACCAGTGATGAAGTGGTGGTGGTTCTCACTTGTTCTTTTTGGCTTAACCAGCCAATTCATTGTCAAAGAAAATGTCATGTTCCAGAAAATTAAGGAAATAGCAACTACAAGGTCAAATTGGCTCATTACTTTTGTCGTAGACTAAGATCCTTTTGAATTATTTCTTAATAAAATAGAACAAGACTTGGGCAAGGCTTTTCTCGCTACACAAAAAGTTCACACAATTTCTATGTTTTACACCCCAGAAAAAAAAACACATTTTGGTTACTATCTTAAGTCTACAAAGGGAGGTTGAAGGATTAAATCGGACTAAAGATTATTTACAATCACAATTCAATGATTACAAATCTTTATATTACGACGAAACGGCAAAGTTTAGAACTAAACGTAGCTTATTTCCTATTATAGGCAAAGCATTAAGTTTTTTATTTGGTACTGTATCAGACAGCGACCTGTCAAAAATTCGAAAGAAATATCAAAACTTTGGCACAAAATCAAGATGCAATTCGTCATATTGTTCAAGATGGGTTAACTATCTTAAACACTACACAAACACATGTTTCTGAAAATAGACACAAGGTTAATGAGTTGATTGAAAGTGTTGAAGAACTGGGAAATAGACTACAAACTTTTGCCACGGATATTTACAAGCTTATTTGCATATGGACATGATAATAGGTGAAATAAAGGACCTTCTGAATATAGCAGGGGATTATTTAAACCATTTGCAATTACAACTAAACATGTTGTCCTTGGGACACATGTCACCCAGTCTTATCTCACCCGGTAATTTACGAGTACTATTGACTGACATAAAACGACGACTACCGGCGACATTAAAAATACCTGGTGACGAAGTTAAAGATATTTGGAATTTTTAAAAATTTTTGACCTGTAGTACAGTTTTGGACGAAAACAAAATAATCATTATCATTACGTTACCATTACTAGATATAAGAGACACTTATGACATTTATAAGGTTCACAACTTACCTGTTCCTACTACGATAACTGATAAACAATCTGACTCGAGCAATATGGTTGCTCAGTATGAATTAGAAGCAGAAGTTATTGCTGCAAACCAAGAAAAAACTAAATATATGTTGCTAAATACCAATGAAATTGACAAGTGTTCCAATCCTTTAGTTAATTTTTGTGAAATTAAAAGTCCAGTTTATCCAGTTAATTTAAGTAAATTATGTATCATAGCCTTATTTGCCAATAAAGAAAATTGGAAAACAAGATGTAAAGTGAAAGTACGACCAAACACAATTTTGCCTATGGCAACTTATTTGACCGATAGTATGTGGGCAGTTACAACCATTAATGAATTTAGAATCACTATTAGATGTGATGACAATACAAACATGTTGACGGATCAGATAATTAATCCTCCTACCACTATAATTAATTTAAAGCGAACTTGTACCGCTACGAGTGATCATTTGACCTTATTACCTACTTATCAAATGGAAAGTACATTTTTAACAGAAAAAACGTTCGAAAGATTCTTAAATACCTTTCAAGTACTGAATACAAGTTTATGGGAACCCTTTCATGCTGCTTTGCCAAATTTTACAAAGCTTGAACTACCAAGAGAACTAAAGGCGGTTAAACAAATTCCTATGAACGCTTTGATTGAAAAACTTAGAAATTTAAGGGGAACTGAAAACGATTTTGAATTTCCAAATTGGGGAGTAGGTCTATCCCTGGGTTTGGGTGCGATATTCATTGGAATAGCTATATTTTTGTACTGTAAGTTTTTTAGAAACAAATCTTGGTTAGCCAAAAAGAAAGGTGTGAGTTCGGGTTCTAATGCCACGAACGATGGGTACCAAATGGTGACAACGCAAATGGTTGGGACAGAAGTACCCGATTCCAGAGAGAAGATTCCCTCTGCACCATTACTCAAAGACGATGCAAGACCGAAGACCGATGCGACCAGTCTCTGTAATAGTTATACACCGAGGGATAGGTGTGTCTGGATAAGAAACCCCGTCGGCCGGAGGCCGGAGGGGTTTCTTATCCAGACACGCCGTATCCCAAGGTGTATAACTAACTTACACCCCATTCTAAACCTTATATTTGTAAACATTTATCAAATGAAAAAAAAAAACGATAGCATATTTATTGATAATATCAAACAATGATTTATAAAAATATTTTTTTTTATTACATGAAACCCCACTAGTAACCTTTCTTTGGCTATCTTCATTCAAACTTTGACAAGTGAGTATATTTTACAAATGTCAAGCTGTTTTGCATATTCCCGTTAAATCCATGTGCTAATATGGATCAGCAGGTCAAGGTTGACTGTTTCGTGTATTCTTATTACAAACAAAAAATACATCATACTCCTGGTATACAGTTGTCAATATGGACGGGTATAAGACGGACGACATTTTGTGGAAAGCGTTGGATTTGGTATAAGAGACTAAAGACAAAGACAATATTATAACCGAAAGTACTTACCTGTATCAGTTTAATTAAGGTAATCATAACTGTATTTTATATCTTACGATTTTATCAAAAACGAAAGCCCCCTTCCCCTCTTCTCGAGAATAAACAAACATTCATATTCGAACATACTAAGGGATAGGTGTGTCTGCATTAAAAACCCGACTATCAGACACGCTCAACATACACTATTTAATATAGAGGAACTCCCTTTTTGGGGGCAATCAGGGGCTGATCCCGTGGGTTCCCAACTCAAGAGAAAAGGGGGGGTGAGGACCAACCATTCAAATGCATTGATATTTTAAATAAAAGTCGGGTCCAACCCGCGGAACCCCCAACCCCGGATCGGCCACTGGGTAACTGGGGGGGGGGGGGATCCGGGGGTTAGAATCCCCATTTTTTAAAAAGATCAATGCTTTAGAATAGAGACATATGACTGGGATAAAAAAAAATTACCTTCAAGCAAAAGAGTATTTAAAGGATTATTTTTGTATTCCATGTATAAGATGCTTATTGGAATATATATAGATGCTTATTGGAATATATATAGATGCTTATTGGAATATATATAGATGCTTATTGGAATATATATAGATGCTTATTGGAATTTCCTAAAATGTTTTTTTTTTTTTATATCATGGAACAATTTGTAGTGAACACTATTAGTAATTTCTTATGTTCATGCTATTTAAAAAATAATCAATTTCTATTGTTACGATAACAATGGACTTTGTTTGCGGGGTGTAGAAGCAGGGGTTTCCAGAAACCCCGCTCGTCACACCCTGTGGTCAAAATCCATTGTTGTTCATAACAATAGATCTATTCAATTTACACATGTTTCAGAAATAGAAACTATGAAGTATAACAATAGAACTGGGGTGTAATGAGAAATTAAAGATGTACCCAGAGCTAGATACGTCGACTACTTCGTAAAAGGACTGGATTGTAAACCATACAACGTAGACGACCGAATCCACTAGCAGAAGACGAACCGTGTAAATAATTTTAAAAGTGACCCTATGAACTGTGTAAATAGAATTGTATAAACATTTGCGTTCCTACCCAGTATTGAGGAACAACTTACTATGATGGTGATGGAAATAAAACATGAACTATGTATACCGAAATATTGAACTTATGATTCGAATGAACTATGTGTAAATATATCCAGCTATTGGACTTGATGAATGTGATGAACTTATTATATCATGATATTGGACTTATAGAACTTTATAAACTTTAGATATGTGGTGATGGTTACCGGAAACCTTACAATAAACTATTAGAATAACCTACAGGAAGAAAAATACCGTATTTTATTGAACTTTCGTTCTATTTTGGATGGAAGGCATTATACAAATGTATGAAATAATTCAAACAAGAAAAAAGTAAAAAAATGTTTAATTTTATTTCAGAGATCGACAATACAGTTGGAAAATATGCAAGTTGGTTAATCAAGTCAGGAGCCTGTAATTCAGTGGTGTCGTTTATGTTTATGTGTTACATATTTGTTATTCATTCATTTTTTGTACATAAATTATGCCGTTAGTTTTCTCGTTTGAATTGTTTTATATTGTCATTTCGGGGCCTTTTATAACTGACTGTGCGGTATGGGCTTTGCTCATTGTTGAAGGCCTTACGGTGACCTATAGTTGTTAATTTCTGTGTCATTTGGTCTCTTGTGGAGAGTTGTCTCATTGGCAATCATACTACATCTTTTTTATATTAACTCATCAGATGGATATAAACAGAAATACTACACAGAGTGGACGTGGCCGGTTACTTGTATATTCCAACAACAAAAAGACACCAAGTACAGATCTGAGAGTACTACTAGTAACTGCTAGACTAGCAGTTACTGACAGCTAGTTCAAAGCCACTGACAACTAATAAAATAGATTATGCATCTAAGACTAAATTATTAATCAGTACACATCCAACATCCAATTGATTTAGTGTAAAGACGTCAAAAACAGTCATAGAAAAACATGACCTTGTGCAATGCCAAGATACAGGTATCGACAGATTGTAGATCCATGAATGTGTACAATGTATATGTATATAACAATAATATTTAGTTTGCTTTTAATTTACTGCCAACAAAATCAATATTAATACCAATAAAATCAATATTCTATGATCTAATTACCGTGTTGAATTAGTAACCTTTTAGAATAAGTTCATTTAAAGGATTGATAAGTTTTCCGGGATAGTTTCTAGATTTCCGAGCACGGTAAACATCTCCGTAGGATGAAAAATTCTCTCCTGCATTTTTTATAGTTGTAAACTCTGTCCCATCACTTGACGTCAGTCGATCGTCGTCGTCGTCCGTTAACTTTTACAAAAATCTTCTCTGAAACTACTGGGCCAAATTTAACCAAACTTGGCCACAGTCATCATTAGTTCTGTATCCTTTGGGGACTTCTGTATGTAAAGGACACAAATAAAATAGTAGTTGTCGTAATATTTGGCTCTCAATAAAAATAACATCTGTTACCCGCATTGACAAGAAAAGAGAGAGAGTTAATTATCAAACCGAATACGGAATAACCCTTTCCGATTCCGGAATGATACAGATACCAGACTGTGAAGTAGCAACCCTTATTTATAACGAAAATTATGTATACAACATCCCCGCCCCGAAAGAAAGAAATTTTTCAAATTTCTAAATGGTTGGTAGTTTCACAGACGGAATAAAACATAATAATAATTAACAACACTATAGAACATGAAAGTCATATATAAGAAATACTTATGCAATTTCAAAACAACTAATGAAACGATTCAAACATGTTTTCTCTCTCCTAAAGTCATTTCAAACTATCGCGACTACACCCAAACATTCATGTGTACCTATCATATAGAGTCAATGAAAAATATTGCAACTAATGCACCAAATATAAGGTATAGTGTAATAGAGATACAGTATTTAAATATTCAACTGGGTCCATCGATTGAATAATTAACGTTACGATTTCTCAGCGGAGACCATAAACTCCTCGTTCGCTTTTCCACACACACACACATACGACAGCATTTAAAAAATCAAAGGTTTTCGGTCTAAGCAAATCATTACATCTCCTACACCACTTTATGACTCGTACTTACTCTCAAAGATAAATATACACAATTGCATGTACTTATAAAAGCGGCTTAAATGAAATGGGTAGCAGACGCACAATCATATAAACACACAATCATAAAACACATCTATCATTAGTAACATAACAAATAAAAACAAATGTTCATTAAATGTTATTACTCAATTCATCAACTGTAAATTTCCCATCCTAATCACAAGTACACTACTCGAACTTTACTTTGGCGAAACAGTTTTCACCAAATCCGTTTTATGAAACTCCATTAACTTCATTTCAAACGATGCTAACATATATCCTAAGATCGGCAGAATACCACACAAAGGCCATTCTAGCATCACAATCCTCTTAAAGTATTGATCTGTAATGTTAATTCTAAAACGTATTTACAAAAAAAAGTCGATGGTTATTGGCGATAAAGTTATCACCAAACCCTTTTAATCAAAATAGAAGAAACAAAACATTCAATAGAAATACCACGCATATTGACTATATATATTCATCATTTAACTTTAACGACACTGTTGCAAATTAAAATTCGGAATATTCCAGGTAATTGGCGACACAGTTATCACCAAGATGATACATGTACATAATGTAGACACAATATTCTAAAGGGCGATCAATCGAAATTATTTCACCAACGGCGGCGGCCGTGAAATTAACAAATCTTGCCCTTTTTGTGATAGTTGTGATACCGTCCTCCATTGCGCATTTTGTGAGGGTTCACCTACTAATTGAACTAAATAAAGGAATGACTGATTTCCATTCTTTTTCTTTGCCAACATTCGTTTCATCTTTTCGGATTTGGCATCTGTTGAACTTTCAATATCATTAGCAGCTACGAAGTTTTCGTCTCTGAAACGCAATGGTTTGTTAATTTTCCTTGTAGACCTAACACGAGGCTCCACACTGTCAACACTATCGGACTGCTGTTTTGCAATATCGTCATCCTTACTAAAACTGAGGATTTCATTTTCTTCTGACTCAGTACTCTCAACATTTGAAGGCGCTAAACAATGCGCAGCATCAGGTGCTCGGATATGCGCTATTTTCAGTCTGTTAATGTGTACGGGGTCTGACAGCTTTCTTTTCCCTGTTGGATCGCGGATTTTGATAAGATGTGAACTCGGAATGTTAATAACTATATACGGACCATCAAAAATTGGCTGCAATTTTCTCCCTACACCGGTAGGTTCACGTTGTAAATAAATATAGTCACCAATTGATAATTTTAAATTATTAGTTTTCAAATTCTCTTTTTCCTCCATTTGTAATCCGGATGCGATAGCATTCTTTGATACTATTTCATGTATTGTATTTAATTTACAAGTGAGATCCTGAAAATAGGTACGCATATCTACAGGTATGTCTTTGAAAGATTCTCTATTAAATTGTATAAGCGGAAAGTTTGGGTGTTTCCCATAAAGTATTTCAAATGGAGAAAAATCGATGCTGTTGTTTACAGATGAGTTCATTGAGAAAAACACTGAATATAGTTCCTTTTCCCATGGTTTCCCTTTTAGAACATGAGTAGTTAAACGTTCTGCTAACGTTCGATGTTGGCGTTAATTCGGCTGTACATTTATTGGTAAATTCACTACCACGATCCAATATCAAAGTTTGGCAAACTCCATAAGTAGTAAACATCCTGTATATTGCCTCACAAACGATTATTGCATCCTTATTTCGCAAGAGGTGAATCATGAACAACTTTAAGCACAGTATTAATGAGCGATGGTACTCTAAAGTGCGATGGTCACACTAAAGTGCGATGATGTCAGACGCTAAAGTGCGATGGTTGATTGTTTTTATAAGTGCGATCAGATGACATGCTAAAGTGCGATGGTTTGACACTCTAAAGTGCGATGGTATATGACACGCTAAAGTACGTTGGTTTGGTTTAAACAATATTTTATTCGATAAGTCAAATCATGCTATATAATATAATACAGTATAAACAATGGGATTCAGAAACAAGCAACATTGCTTATTTTAATCTGTCTCCAAAAGAATGTTGACATACAATATAATGAATACTTGGAGCATGCTCTGTCAATTGGAATATATTAAGAATAGTAAATCCAAAAAAAGATTGATTATATAGTTTGAGAAAAAAGGGAGAAAAAAAAAACAAAAACAAAAAACAAAAAACAAGTGATTGAAATGAGCTAAATGAAATGCAAGGAAAACATATAAATGATGCTTTTATATTATGGTGTGAATCTTTTACTTTTCAATATGTATTTTTATACCAATACAAAAAGAGTACAATTTTCTTCATCAGTTAAACAATCTGACCCAAAAAGCAAAATATTTACATCAATACGCTGCGGAAAATCAGCAAGAGAATTCAGTAGCACTTGGCGTATGTGAGTATAGTAAGGACACGTTAATAAAAAATGAGAGCTTGTTTCTATAGCACCACAACGACAATTTGGTTGGTTTAACACACTTAAGTGCGATGGTGTAACGGGAATGGGATTCAGGCGATGGTTTTTGTTTTTTGCTGTCTTCATATTAGTTTTTCGTTTATTGTATTGTTTCTAAATCATGTCGTTGTTATTCTCTTTTGAATTGTTTTACACGAGTCATTTCGTGATCCTGTATAGCTTTCTATGCGACGTAAGCCAAGGCTTCACGTTGAAGGTCATAACGTTATCAGGTGCATACATCAACGATTTTTGGTCTTTGGTGAATATTTGTTCGTTGACAATTACACCACATCTTCTTATCTGTTTTTTTTGTTTATTGTTTATTTTGTATATAAATCAGTCCGTTATTTTTCTCGTTTGAATTGTTATACACTGATCGTTTTGATACTCTTTGGTCGTTATAGAATATTATCTGCGGGGTTAGCCATACGGTAACCTACATGTATAGTGAATTACATTAATGACATTTAGCATTGGATAGAGATTGTCGCATTGGCAATCATATTATGATACTACACCTCTGGTCGTTATGTTACTGTCTTGTTGACGAGTATCCATCTCTTTTACAGACATGACGAACCATATTTTAAAAAAATGTTTTTACAAAATTATTCAGTTAGAAAGTTAAAAAGTAGTTTTTATTTCACGCAAGTAAATGACATGGGACGAATTAAATACTTTGACACTTGGTGTATTTTGCCGTTTTCGCTCTCTTTTACGGTATACACCTTTCCCTTACTAACGTCAGTTTCAGTCTATGTTGATGAAAAGCATTTTTTTCCGGTATACTGACAGAATCATGTTTGTCCCCGCCGACACAGTGGGATCAAAGGTTTGCATTCTGTTACTGTGGATGAATTTTTGGGAAGCAACTCCTCCGCATACACACTCCTAGCACCGACCAAAAATGTTCCGGATTGGGATCATTTGTTTCTTGCTATTAAAAAATCTTTATCTGCACAAACATTCTCGTTTACCGGCATGTCCATTTTTGTTTGTACAAACGGCTCGTAGCGTCATAATGCGATTTAACGTTGCAAATGTCAATACTTTCGCGAACAAACGCACTTCCGCGGAAAAACGCACTGTAGCATATCGCGGCATCAAACTTTAGCGTGTTTCATTAGATAGAACAGACCAGACCACTTTAGCGTATCAAACCATCTCACTTTAGCGTAGGCCATCGCACTTTAGCGTTGATAATCATAAATTTAATAACAGCCATACAGCTATCACACATATTTGAAAGAAATATATCTTTATTTGGAGCAATGCTTGCTGATGAATCATTCAGATGATAACTCAAAACAGCTTTCACCAATCTTCATGAAACTTTGGTAAATTGTTTAAATTTATTGACTTAAGTTTTCTTTCCATTTCTATTAGATATTTTTTATACCTGGTTTTTGAATATAGGGACTTTATTCATAATAACGTGTCGAAATTATTGCGTTTTTCGGCAATGTCTCAAAAACGCTTAAACACATTTTCATGTAACTTGCTGAAATGTAACGTAAGCTCCTTTACGATTTTTAATATATTTTAAATTTGACTTATTCCAGTTATGGGATTTTATTCATAAAAATTATTCATGAATTGTGCCACTGTGCGCAAGTTTTTTTTTTTGTATTTTTATACCCCCAACTTTTAGACTTTAAAAAAGTTGGGGTGGGTATACTGTTTTACTTCTGTCTGTACATCCTCAAGTCAGTCAGTCCGTCCGTCCCATGAGTATTTTTCTTTGCATCTTTCTAAGGAACATTACAAGGATTTCTGAAATTTGGTTGCAGGGTTTATATGTGTCAACTATACCGTGTGATGCTTTTTCAGATTCATCACTCAACAACCTTTGTTTACCTTTGTTTACCTTTTACTTTAAGGGTATGGGGGTAGCTCACAGATTCACTTGTTTGTTTTAGATTTATTTTTATTTTTTTTTTGGGGGGGGGGGGGGCTTTCTTTTTAGCACAGCTCTTTATTTAGCATAGGATGCAGCAATTCTAGAAATCCAAGAAAAAATAGGCATTATATCTATTGAGGAAATCCTAATATCAAATTAGGGTTGTGTGGCAGACGTAATTTCTTAATTTTAAAAATTATATGAATCATTATACATATGTTTATGCTCCTTATTTAAAAAAAGTACCTATTTGTAATTAAATAATTACTTGCTCTTATTTTTTTTAGCTGTCAATTACAAGATACAGTTTGCCATTCCAGCTTTGATGAAATAAAGTAATGGTTTGATTTGGAGAGCTTTATTATTAAAGACAAGTAAATTGTTTTATCCTGCAATCAGCTACTATTGTACAATGAGACAACTCTCCCCAAGAGTCCAAATGACACAGACATTAACAACTATGGGTCACTGAATGGCCTTCTACATTGAGTAAAGCCCATTTTGCATATATATTTGGCAAAAAAGGCCCCAAAATCACAAATGTAAAAGATTTCAAAGGAGAAAATTAATGGTCTAATTTATGTAAAAAAAATGAATGAAAATGAAATATGTAACATAGCAACAAAAGATAACCACTGAATTCCAGAAACATACATTGTACATACAGAATGTGGATGGGTTAAACATGTAAGCGAGCCTGGCTTTTCTTCTAGTTTTATTATTTGTGCAAATAAATTTCTGTTCTTACATCATGTACATTGTAAGAATATTGTATGATGTAAACTCAGAAATTATTGCAATGTTTTTATGAGGCATCTTTGAATATTGCAATAAAAGGAACTCACATTCTGAAATCTATACATATAACTGTACAAGTATGCAGATTTTTCTGAAATCGCAATTATAAATCTCACATTTTTGGCCATTCTTCAAAAATTGCAAAAATAAATGTACCTAATAATCATGATAATTTCTTAATCCTAATGCTGAGAGACAGAGGAAAATTACTAGTAACTGGACAATTTAGCTTCTTTTTCATCATCATGTATCACTGAAGTTGATGTTTACCATCGTAAAGAGCTTTTACCTCAGTTAAAATGAATTCTAAATACTGACAGTTTGGCGATTTGTGAATTTTCTTACAATTGGAGTTTCAAAAAAGGATTTCATTTAAACAAAATTATATTTCATGGATGTAATTTGTCGTTTCTTTCATGAAATATTTGAAAAAATTCTGACCAAGTGAGAGATCTTAAAATAGACATATGATTTTCAGTTGAACTGTAAAGAAGGAGATATTCATTTATAAGACTTATATGAATGTTTTGTTATTTTTATGGCAATTACGGGGACAAGATAGTAATTGATTTAAACATTAATCCTGCCTACATGTAGATATACATGAGATATACTATCATATACATGTAGGCATACAATTCACTGATGCACCACTAATGGAGTTACATGTAATTATAAAACTTAGAATATGACACATGATTGCCAATAAATTAACAGCTCTTTATCAGAGAACAAATAGTAATACTATATATTGTCCACCAGCATGCCCAGAGAACAAGAAGATCATATTATATCATGATTTATATTTCAATTTCATTTCATTTCATAACAGGTAACACAGAATAAAGGTATACAAAAAGTTCAGAAGCATAAAAAAGTGTTGCAGTTGTTGTTCATCTTAAAGTCATATTGATGTTGGCCTTCAATACTGATCAAGACCTCTGTAACAGCCACAGAATGTTTGAACAAAAAAAATTATCTATACTTATATATTTGTCTATACTTAGAAATCAGATTTTTTTTTCATTTCTTGTCTAAATTAAAATTGGTTATACAGTTGTATACGTTTGGCAAAAAAAAAATACAAATTTATTTAAATGATGGTATTATTTGTATCCAGGATTTTCTGAAACTGCAATAATTAATCTCGCATTTTTAATTGTCCTTACATTGTTCAATAATTAAAATTATCTTGGGAATAAATTTACTCAAAAACTTTTTGAAGGATATATAAACTTGGAAACTTGTGATGGAATATTTTCACAGTTACTGTTTTAGAGATTCTTATATCTAGCATGTTTAGCAAAAGATGTAGGGTATACATGTATGGCAGTGAGACAGCATCCCCAAAACAGACAGAAATTACTTTGTTCTTAGTTTGAAATTGCATACATATTTTTGTAATACAGCTAGAATTTGATATAAAAAAAAATGATCTGGTATAATTGCAAATGAAGTTTTGATTTACAATTAAGTCATTTTTTTACTCTTGTGATTCGTTCAGGTAAAGATTAGCCACTGATTGTACCCTTGTCAATGATATTTGTAGGCAGTAGTTTTATAAGCATTTACACATCATTTTAATTTCCATGCTGACTAGTTTGTCCTGTCCGCTATGTCACGATTCATTCACCTGACACTGCCTGAAACTTTTGGATTGTGTATATGTAAAAATTGTGATTGAGTTAGTCATTTCTGTATATTTATATCATATATGGTACATAGAATTTCTTTTATTCAGACAGAAAAGAAATGCCATTCAGTTGCTCTAATCTCAGCAGGTGATAAGTTTTCTGATTTTGACATGTTTGAGATGAAGCTTAAAATATTATGGCACTTAATTGATAACTGAAAAAACAATTGATTGATTGTGCTGAATGTCATGTAAGCAATTTGGCTATTTCTTGGCTGTCCATTTGTATTGATGAACACTGGTAGGCAGGGATTTAATATGAAAAGAGCAGCAGAAAAAAAATAGGTCACTATTTCCAACTTCATGGTATAAATGTAAACTATAAGGTTGAGAAATTAAGATGATATATATGACAAGGTTGTTGATTGAATCATGGGTACATGTACATGTACATGTATCTGAAACTATGGATGTGGGTTTTTTTCACAGATGCGATTAAAATTAGTCGTGTATATATATGCATCCGATATTTGTCGAACTGGTTATCGCTTAATGATATAGTGTAAGCATAAATCATGAGAGCTCAAGGTACATTTTTTTGAAGTATGGGGTACTCAATGCAAGCCATACAAAATACTGGCCTGGTAACTGGTGAAAATTCATATTCATTGATTCATAGGCCAAAAAATTAAGCTACCCCACCAGAATAAAATTCAAAAAGACCTCCCAATCATGATTTACAAATTGATACCAGTTGCACTTGAGATACAGGAGATATTCAACTAGTAAAATGTGAATATTTATATGCAGGTAGGAGTTAATATTTATGATTTAAACATTGTCAATGACAAAGAGCAAACAAAAAAATCATGAATTTTGGTATAACATGTACATAAAGTTCTGTATGAAAATGCAACTTTTTTCATTAAAATTTTATTGGTTCCCAATATACAAGCACTAGAAGAGACTTTATAGTATACTATTAATTATATAATGAACTTGCATTTGCAAAAATGAGAACTGCACTATGACCCCAGATGCGGATTCCGGATTTTGACAAAAAAAAGGGGGGGGGGGCTGCGTGTCCCAGCACTAATCGAAGTTATGGAGTGCGACATATAAGAAGTAAAATTGAGAATGGAAATGGGGAATGTGTCAAAGAGACAACAACCCGACCATAGAGCAGACAACAGCCGAAGTGTATACATTAACCATAAATTGGTTGATACACAAGAGGTCAGAGCCGACCTGAATCCGCCTCTGCCATTTCAGCCATTTGCGGTGATATACACAAGAGGCGGAATGCAAGAAGATGTAAATATTCTATTTTATGAGAGTCCAGCCTATCACAATTAAAATTCCCTGAAAAAAACAAAATACTGAGTAGGAAGCTTCAATAAATTAAGCAAGCAATAAGAGAATATTTGTTTATTTGCTCAAACATGACGTTATTATATGAAATGCTTCACGGTGAGTACAATACATACACTGAGTTTTTCCGTCAGCCGATCCGACTACTGCAGGGTCATTCAAACGTTTTTCTCTCGCATTTCAAGGCGATAATGCTACTTCATGCTAAATTAATTGAAAAGGGCAGGTGCAAGAGCTATACCAACCAACTTGATTCTGGTATTGGAAGAAAGGCCACATTTCAAATTTTGCAAAAAGTGCTGTGCCTAGTTATATAGCTTTCGTGTAAAAGAAATTTCACAACCTGAAGTTCCCAAAAGTCAATAAATCGAAAAAATTCTCCACGTTTTATTGTTTTTTATTTACAACGCCTCTATTAAAAACTAGACACAGCACTTTTCCAGTGAAATAAGTTATCCTGATGACAGGGAGCCAAAAACCAGGGCGATCGGATTTCATCTTGCACCTGCCCTTTTGACTTTTTTAGGAAATGTCCTTACTTTCAGTTTGAAGTCACGTGACACTAGTGTATTTATATTTTTCTATAAGTAAAAGTTTGGAATGTGATTCAGAATAGACCCTTTTTCCTCTGTTTCCGCTTTTGACGTGCATTTTAACCTTTAAGCAAAGAAAACTAACTTTGAGTTCAATAAGATTTTTCCTGTGTATAAAAATGGGATATTTCTTGAAACGCCCTTAACGTCCCTGCGTGAGTGTTTACGTTTTGACTTATACTATTCGCATGTGTCAATTCATTACCTTACGGCAAAAGCAAACGCTAGTGTAGCCCTCACTCAATTCTATCCTATTGGTAAATCTCATTTTAACCCGAACCCTAACCCTAACCCTAGCCATAACACTAACTGTAACCCTGAGTGTTTATTTTTTGAATTAGGCTCTTTGCATGTGTTAATTTATTATCCTATGGCAAACCCTATTTCAAACCTTAGTCAATTTTTATCCAATTTATAAATCTCATCTTAACCCTAACCCTAACCCTAACTCTAACCCTAGCCATAACACTATTTGTAAACCTGAGCGTTTATGTTTTGACTTAGACTGTTCGCATGTGTCAATTCATTACCTTACGGCAAACCCTATTTCAGCCTTCATTAAATTTTCATCCTATTTTGTAAATCTCATCTTACCCCTGTCCCTAACCCTAATCCTAACCATAACCATAACACTAATTGTAGCCCTGAGTGATTATGTTTTGATTTATTCTATTCGCATGTGTCAATTCATTACCCTACAGCAAACCCTTCTGTAGCCCTCACTCAATTTTTATCCTATTTGTAAATGTCATCTTACCATTTACCCTAACCCTAATCCTAGCTCTAGCCATAACACTAATTGTAGCCATGAGAGTTTATGTTTTGACTTATACTATTCGCATGTGTCAATTCATAACCTAACGGCAAACCCTATTGTAGCCCTCACTCAATTTTTATCCTATTTGTAAATGTCATCTTACCATTTACCCTAACCCTAATCCTAGCCCTAGCCATAACACTAATTGTAGCCCTGAGTGTTTATGTTTTGACTTATACTATTCGCATGTGTCAATTCATAACCTAACGGCAAACCCTTCTGTAGCCCTCACTCAATTTTTATCCTATTTGTAAATGTCATCTTACCATTTACCCTAACCCTAATCCTAGCTCTAGCCATAACACTAATTGTAGCCATGAGAGTTTATGTTTTGACTTATACTATTCGGATGTGTCAATTCATAACCTAACGGCAAACCCTATTGTAGCCCTCACTCAATTTTTATCCTTTTTGTGAATGTCATCTTACCATTTACCCTAACCCTAATCCTAACCATAACCATAACACTAATTGTAGCCCTGAGTGATTATGTTTTGACTTATTCTATTCGCATGTGTCAATTCATTACCCTACAGCAAACCCTTCTGTAGCCCTCACTCAATTTTTATCCTATTTGTAAATGTCATCTTACCATTAACCCTAACCCTAATCCTAGCTCTAGCCATAACACTAATTGTAGCCATGAGTGTTTATGTTTTGACTTATACTATTCGGATGTGTCAATTCATAACCTAACGGCAAACCCTATTGTAGCCCTCACTCAATTTTTATCCTATTTGTAAATGTCATCTTACCATTTACCCTAACCCTAATCCTAACCATAACCATAACACTAATTGTAGCCCTGAGTGATTATGTTTTGACTTATTCTATTCGCATGTGTCAATTCATTACCCTACAGCAAACCCTTCTGTAGCCCTCACTCAATTTTTATCCTATTTGTAAATGTCATCTTACCATTAACCCTAACCCTAATCCTAGCTCTAGCCATAACACTAATTGTAGCCATGAGTGTTTATGTTTTGACTTATACTATTCGGATGTGTCAATTCATAACCTAACGGCAAACCCTATTGTAGCCCTCACTCAATTTTTATCCTATTTGTAAATGTCATCTTACCATTTACCCTAACCCTAATCCTAACCATAACCATAACACTAATTGTAGCCCTGAGTGATTATGTTTTGACTTATTCTATTCGCATGTGTCAATTCATTACCATACAGCAAACCCTTCTGTAGCCCTCACTCAATTTTTATCCTATTTGTAAATGTCATCTTACCATTAACCCTAACCCTAATCCTAGAACTAGCCATAACACTAATTGTAGCCCTGAGTGTTTATGTTTTGACTTATTCTATTCGCATGTGTCAATTTATTACCTTACGGCAAACCCAATTGTAGCCCTGAGTGTTTATGTTTTGACTTATACTATTCGCATATGTCAATTCATTACCTTACGGCAAACCCTGTTGTAGCCCTTACTCAATGTTTATCCTATTACATTACCAGCTGTTCTTCTTTGATGGTTTACACTGATTGAGTTTGTATATTTTTTACTTTCATTTTAAATAAATTACTGATTCAAGATAATATTATTTTTTGTTATCTGAACTGTGTTTTTTTTTATTCATCATAATATTGTTTTTGTTTTCTGGACCCATTTTTGTTTTTCATCATATTAAGGGACACAGTTGAATCAAGTATTCCTCGAAGATTTCTTTTGAATAAGGTGACAAGCTAGATTATAAACTGTGCTTTTGTTGTTGAAATAACATTCTTGTCTGAAATTTAAAGGGTCATTGAGTCATCAAAAATTTGGGATCTGCGACTAAGCTTGTATAGATTTTACGAAGCGCCACTCTCTGACGCCTGGTATCTTTGAGTATTTTTACAAATACTGGGTCGATGCCACAGCTGAGGGAGTCTTTCTCTTCTGGTTTTTTTTACCGGCCCAGTAGTCAGCACTTTTGTGTTGAAATGAATTATCAATTATAATGTTATATTTGAAAATTAACTGTTTACAAACCTTTTTAAAAATCGTTTGAAATACTAATCATGTTCTACCTAAGGAATTAATTACCTGAGCAGTATTTCGCAGATTTCTTCTGAATTTATTTTCTTTTATGCTCTTCAACTTTGTACTTTATATAGCTTTTTGACTCTGTTGATTCGAGTGTCACTGATGAGTCTTTTGTAGTCAAAACGCGCGTCTGGCGTACACACGTTTAAGCTTGGTAGCTATGATGATTTTTTAGATATTTTCTTCTATATACATCTTTATGTCTCAATAAACCAGATTTCACTGGTATAGAAATACACTCAATATATTGTTCCTAATACATATGTACAGATATTCAAAAGAATGAAAAAGTAAGACAGAGGAAATTAGAGCAGATGTAAGCAATACAGGGGTAAAGTACATGGTTTACACAGGAGAGCCTAAATGAATATAAACCGAACCTTATAAATTTACACTAATTGTTTCGATTATGTACATTTTAACTACATAAATATATTTTATGAATTTGATTTCCTGGAGCTGTTTATATATTATAATAGTTGATGTGTTTCCCTCGGTTTTAGTAAGTAACCCGGGTTAGTTTTCTTTCAATCGATTTATGACTTTTGAACAGCGGTATACTACTGTTGCCTTTATTTATTCTCAACACCTATTACTTAAACAGTAAATATGAGGCACTGGACGAACTCGAGTTGACATATTATGTTTTACAAACTTGTCTTATACTGCGGACTGTATGCTGACTTCTAGACACCCTTTAGTTATGTGTGTCCTTTACTGAGGATTGTATTTTGACCTCTAGATATCCTTTAGTTATGTGTGTCCTATACTGAGGACTGTATTTTGACCTTTAGATATCCTTTAGTTATGTGTGTCCTATACTGAGGACTGTATTTTGACCTCTAGATATCCTTTAGTTATGTGCGTCCTATACTGAGGACTGTATTTTGACCTTTAGATATCCTTTAGTTATGTGCGTCCTATACTGAGGACTGTATTTTGACCTCTAGATATCCTTTAGTTATGTGCGTCCTATACTGAGGACTGTATTTTGACCTCTAGATATCCTTTAGTTATGTGCGTCCTATACTGAGGACTGTATTTTGACTCCCAGATATCCTTTATTAGTTATTTGTGTCCTTGTATTGTTGTCCTTTCAACTTTTATCTCTTTATTCTTATTAATCAGGAATGAAACACCACTTACTTTGTAGTAGTAGTTGAATAATAGTGCTCACTATCCGGCAGAGCCAATCTTGTTGATTCGTTGTTATATTACTAACAGAACACATAAACCACTAACTTCCGACTCATTTAAAAAAAAACAAGATGTATGAAAAGAACATAACAGCAACGAACGACGAATGGTCCAGATAGCCTAAACCAAATGTTGTTTGACTTAACATAATTTATGTGCACATAACATCAATTGGCCTATCGAGACAATGTGTCGTAAAACTAAAACAACCAAAAAAAGTGTTCTCGATTAAAATACATAGCAGAACAGTCACAGGAACTTTAGCAAATAAAAAATCAATCGTGAATCAACCTTTCAGAAGCCGTTAAATTTTGTGATTGAAAGAAATAATTAGTATTCTAAAAGAGAAATGCTGTCTACTTCTTAGAAAAAGTTGGGATAATACGTATCATTAATGGTGGGAAAAAGTAATGATACTTTCACTTGAATAAAGGTAAATAAGTAATGTTGCCATTCAGATAAAATGAAACATACGACGACTAACCTATCAGAGCTACAGCTTTCCCTATCTTTTAAAAAAAAACCAAATATACAGCTTAAAAAAACAAGTCAAGAATATGAGTTATTTTTCATTCGTTTGATTTGTTTGGGCAATTGTTTTTGACATTCGATAAAGGACTTTTTGTTTTGAATTTTGCTTGGAGTTCGGTATTTTTGTCATTTTACTTTTTACCTTGCAGACGTAAAGAAATAAATGCTTCTTTTCAGGAGCAGAAAATATACCGCTTACCTTTTTAATGTATTGAAGACAATTTACCTGTCAGGGCCTGAGGCATACACACTTCTTCCTTTCGGAATGATTTTGACTTCGATCGATCGATTGAATGGTAAATATATATATATCATTACGGGTAGTAACGTCGTCATATCGAGGAGCGTTTAGTAAAATGATTTTGTCATAGTTTGGTTAAGTTGGTCATGGATAAGTTAGGTTACTTCTCAGAACGATTGCCTCCGTTCTATTCAAATGAGCAAATGAAAAGCAAATAACATGTTTAAATATATATTGCAAGTCAAACGATCTAAATCAAAATTGTTGTTTTTAAGAAATAATCGCAATTGGTGTGGTTTATTAAAGCGGTTGACATGGATCAGTTAAGTGTCCAGAAATTTGTCATGGTCTAGATCCAAATTCATACATAGTTGTTTCACCTTAATATTGATAGCTTGTTTGAAGGCGCTTGTGAAAAAACGAAGTTGCATAATTTACCAATTTAATAGTAAGACAAAAAACCTTTATAAACAAATTTGGTGAGCGTAATCGGCAAACCGGACATTTATACATTTTTACTTTAGCGTTGTTGGTAAGATATAATTTATATAGCCACTACTCTTTTTAACTGGCAGTCGATATATAAAAACAGAATGCTTTGCTTCTGTTTCACCTAGACTCTTTTCTCCATATGTCCATGATGGACTCTGCCGGGGATATCGTGATCGGCGGCCCTAGTCAAATGATTAAAGACGTCTACTTAGAGTTGCAAAACGTAGCAACTAGTAAAAATAATCTTTGTTTTACATTTTTTTCTAGCAAACTTTACATCTGTTGTATTTATATGAACCAGATTATATCTATGATGAATAAAAGAAGAGGGGTGTTATACGCCGAGTATACAGAAACTCAACTACGAACGTAACCACACGATATCGATAGGGTACCATACAGTCTTCAACCCTCCACGGAACAAAATGTTTACATGGACAACAGTTTCAGCTTATTTTGTTTTTTTAAAACTATCTTTGAAATTACTATGAAAATTACTTTCAAAGTTCTTAATCTAAACATATGAAAAATCACATTTTTGAATTAGAAATAGCTCGATGTGATGTCGTTTTTTTACAAATGAGAAAACATAATAAGGTTTTTGTTATATTGTATAAGTGTATTGTGTAGTTCCACTTAATACGTTTTAGCATTTTTTTCCTTTTGTGTAATAAAGATTCGACAATATCAGAAAAAGCTCTGTCGGTCTAGTATTTAGTATGAGAAAATGTACATTATTGAATGTGATTGAAAAAATTAATTAAAATTCCAAGATACACGTGTTATTTTGTTTAGTACAAGTACTTGTAACTGTTCACGACCTTATTTTTGACCCGACTAGACGAGAAAGCATCGTTCTTTATAGCAGAGAACAAAATGGATGAAAATGAATATTGGCAGCAGAATTCCATTCTGAAATTAAAAAAAAAGAAACTTTTATGTTAGTTGTTATCGGCTTGGAACTTCCAGGAAATGCAAATATTCACAGATCGGTTCTTTGTGTCTTTGGTGTTTATGTGACTTGATTATTTTGCTTTGTATCGATCTGATGAGTCAAGTCCTTTTCAACTGATTTTTATAGTTTGTTCCTCTTTGTTGTGTTGATAAATCACTGCCAAGGTTTAGACGAGGAGAGTTTGGAAGCCCGCACACATGTTAAACGCCGCCATATTCTGTATGTGCCTGTCCTGTCATCAGTCTGCAATGCAGTTGCTGTTGTTTGTTACAGTATGTCATATTTGTTTTTCCATTATTGTTTTGAACATAAATCAGGCCGTTGGTTTTCTCATTTGAATTGCTCTACATTTAATTTTGTCGGAGCCTTTTATTGCTTGCTAAATGGGATGGATTTCGTTAATTGTTGAAGGTCGTACGGTGACCTAACATTTACGTCATTAGGTCTTGGTTGATAGTTGCCTCATTGGAAATAATACCGCATCTACTTATATTATTATGTGCTTTCTTATGTGTTTTGCATTCCGAATAAAACTACCTTTAAAGAAAATTGCTATTGAAATGCATTAATATATTACCCTAGTTATTTCTTTATACATGTGTTATCTATAATGATAACTATAATGATAATGTCTTAATTTACTGTAGACGACTTATTTTCTCGAGCGATGTATTTTCGCGAATAGAAGATCAACGTTAATATGTGAACTCGTATCTACTCTTACGAGAACAAAACAACAACAGTAGGAAATGGCAACAATATATTGCTCAAAATAGGATAGAATGGGTTGAACGCGAAAAAAGTACCAGCGAAAATATTTTTTTAACTGTATTTTAATAGTTGTACATAATGTCTGTTTATCTTTATAATTACACTTTCATCATACACGACAGGAATCACTGAACAGAACCATGTCATACATGAACTAAACCATGACATTACTGACCCAAACCATGACATCGAATTTTCCGTTATCTTAAATTGTGTGCAAATGTAGCTATTTTTCGGGAAAATTGACGTCAGGTTTATATTATAACGAAATATGTGATGTAACAGACAGTTAACAAATAACTTTTCTTTATGCATAACAAACGATTAACAACTTTTAAATTTTGACGTACGCAAGCATAATTCTGTGTCAAATTTTTTAACTATATGTTACAAATTTGAATGTACTTACATATTAGCCATATACAAAGATACTTACCAGCTTGAATTTATGTTAAAAAATCCGAATGTTTATATTGTGTCATTGTTTGTCAAAACACTTAACACTATCATGTCCAACTTAACCAAACTATGACAAAATCACCGTACTTAACGCCCTACGTTATGACGACGTTATTACCCGTGAACATGTCTCAACAAAAGAAGGAAAGTTATGTTGAAAACTGAGCTTTATTCAGACGAAGATTTAAAGAATGTGTATCTTAAAGGAGAAGTGGGGAAATACTGATAGGTCTGTCATACATAATTTTTTGAATAATCATTGCTTTCAATGATTGGACCGTTACTAAGCAGATCAGTAGGTTTGATTTTTTATTCAATAAAAATGTAATAAGAAAGTGTGTTTCTTTTTGAACATGGTATATTATACATGTGTGAACAAGCAGAACGTTGAAACCCCAACTAGGAATAATGATCAAATAGCATACTAAATATAATGTTTATTTTCTACACTGCTTTAAAGTATGATCGGAAAAATTCAGGATAAGGAAGAACTTATCTTTATAATGTTTTATTAGAAAGGCACATCTATATTCAGGTAAATTATATTCAGAACGGTTGACGGTATACTATAGAAAATAATGAAAACAACACTTTATAAATTTTTCAAATAAGGTTGCAGTCGAAATTAATAATCCATCGTCTCTCTTTTTGTCAGAAGCATTTCGATCATTTCAACCCTGCTAACTGAACAGGGTAATATATGGTCATTTTAGTTCGTTCGTCCTTCTGTCTTATTGTTTTATCCTCTACTAAAATGCTTGATAGAATTTAATGAAACTCTCACACAACCTTACTCTCATGATGAAATTTTGTACCTCTTATTTCATTCCTCAACCTGAAAGATTCTGAGGATGACTTTGGCACGACATGGATTGTATCATGTGTATCTTATCCGCACAATATAATACACATGTGCATTCATTTCTCCTCTAAACCTTAAATCAGTTTTTATTAATTTTCCCAGACATAACCACAATATAAAGCCTTTTAAAACCTCCTGTTTTGTTTTGAACAGAATTATTTATTGGGTTTCCATTACCAAATCAAGTACTTTTAAAGGGTCTTGTTTTTAATTGCGAGTTTTACTAACTCTTCCATTGTACCTTTAGTTCAGTATCTTCAACATCTCAGTATAACGGAATAAACAAGAGCGGATAGCTGTTGTGATAATTGTAATCTTCATTAATGACATAAAACTTTCAAAAAATACAGGTAAAAGCAGATTATTTGAAACTGATCGGTAATAACATATTCAACAAGTGTAAAATAATTTAAAACGAGAAAAAAAAGTAATCAAAAGAAATTTAAGGAATAACCAATTATACTTAAAATTATAATATTTTGAATTGGTATTTGTTACTTTATGACATGAAATAAACTGAAAAGACAAATTTACCATTATAATGCGTTCAAAGATTATTACTATTTTACGCAATAAGCTAATTTAGTTATGAAATATTTGTAAACCAAACAGTTCAAAATGTGGTATTTACAAACTTAAGATTGAATTTTTATTACATATAGACTAATTAATCAATACCTTTATTCATATATAGGAAGCATTTTAAACACATGTTTGGCCGTCACTCAGATGACAAACAAAACGATATTTGAAAGATAATGTGGATTAATATCTTATGAATTACAATCTTTTTTTTTATAATTAAAAGGATATTTCTCGAAAACGTAAACGAAAACAACAAAGGAATAAATAATAATCATGTCATTCAAAGGTCAACTAGTTGTCTTAAACAAAGGAAAAGTACCAAATTAGTGTATGTGTGAAATTATATGGCATGTCATATGCTTATTATATACACAATGGTATGCATGTGTATTCAAATGTTAATTATACATGTTATATATAGAGAGGTATATGAAAATATGAAAACAAACCTTAATTTGGTGGGGTTCGTGTTGCCCAGTCTTTAATTTTCTATGTTGTGGTATGTGTACAATTTTTTGTCTGTTGGTGTTTTTCTTTTTAAGCCAAGGCGCTGTTAGTTTATTTTCGACTTATCAGTTTGGATGTCCCTCTGGTATCTTTCGCCTCTCTTTTGCATATGGGAGGTAATCCAATTTTCACCATGTTTTAGCACACTTTTCGAATGTATTTTAGGTGTGATACTACGTTAAGTATACAATATGTATTAAGAAAGTGGCATGCAAATTTTTGTATTGGCACATTATCAGGAAGAAAAGGACAAAAGTTACATAGCTAAAGTTGTTTTTTAAACAAATGTAGTGACAAAATGGAGGATACAGAGTATGTGACACAAATAACAAATTTACAGTGTGTAAAACACTTTTACTTAAGTAGGATTCTCCTTAACCTCTTTTACCTTCTATAGTTTAACAAGGGTTGGATTAAATGTTGGTAAGTGTTAGATAAAGATCCATCATTACAAAAAGGCATGATTAAGTGCGAACGAACGTTAAATAAACTAGAAAAATACAAAACACACACTTTTGTAATCTTAATTCAAGTTTTAAGTGAGAAGGCAAACCAATATAGTAAAAGATCGTAAATGGCAAAGGCAATTTGATAGTTAACAATCAAAGCTTAATACGGACAACTGTTTTATCCTAAACGTATAGTTCATACTCTTTCCTGATGTGTTAATTATCATGTTCTTTTTGTTTGCATGACCGTATGCTTATTTATCAGGATAATGGCATGTCTGTATTTTTATATATTTTTTTCCTTTACATAAGTATTTGCGATTCGCAGTTGAAAAATCAAATTAAAGGGAATATTTACATACGCTTTTCTATTGACGGCGCTTTCATGAAAACTCTTCGTTTTTATAAATCATATATTGCAAGAAAAGCTCTTCAGACGCACGAAACAATGCAGTATTATTCTTGTTTACTAGCACTGGGTTGACACACCGAATTGTGGACAGTGAAAAAATCCCTATACTGTTTTAAGCTGTTTCTAAACCTTACAAAAAGATATACAATGTAGTGCAACGGTCAAATACGATAAAAAAGCTTCTGTATAAAAGATATATAAAGTATAACAGTTCAGGTTTATGAAATGTAAGGAACTTACGCTACTTTCACCGTCAGATAATATAAAACATATTACTTGCTTTGCGAAATGATCTAAATATTTGATTGACTAGAAGTAACAATGTAATCAGAATAAGTCTTGAAGAACTGACTCTTCTTTCTGTATATCAGGAACAGTTTTAGATCTACTTGTTGTTAGGAAAGTCTGGGTTTTCAGAATTGCAAAAAAAAACATTACTAATATCAGCTTCATCAAAGACAGATGTTTAATAGACTAGAAAAACGCTGTGGTCAGAATTAGCCACAACATTGGATCCAGTTTTCTTTTTCAAGGTACAAACTGAGGTCTTCTTGTTGAAGTCTGCAACGTGACATTCTTCCATGTAAGAACATATGTAGGTACAATGAATGTCGCTGTAGACAATTGCACTACCAAGGGTCTCATTGCGTCCATTATAACTATGACCTCGCAATCCACAGGCATAAGGAAAGCTAACTATTGGGTAAAAAAACGTTTGCATTAATTACTTATGCTCAACATTTTTAACATGTCGTTTTTTTTAAAGAAAATGAAAATAACTCGTTATAAATTTCATGCGTCCGAATCGTTTTTCTGGATTTACCTCATCAGAAACGCTCGAATATTTGAAAGCTTACGATGTATAAACACCGAAACAGTTGAAGAGCTGTAAAACCAAAAAGGACCTAAGGTCAACTTTGCCTGACGGAGTTCAAACCTTAGTTTTTTTAATAATCTTAAAATTTAAAAACGGAAAATATTACATATTAACTATTCAAATGTGTTATTGTCGTACCATTATGACAATATATTCCCTATTAGTTTATGAATGTTACATGTATTATAAGGGGAATCGGTGACCGGGTCGTCTTAGTAGTTAATCTACCCCGTTGATTCTGAGGTTGTGAGTTCGAACCTTGCTCGCCACGAGATGAGCTCGGTTTTAATCTTATTTGACAATTGTTGCAAAGTTTCTTGCCGAAGGTCTGTTGTTCTCTCCTCGTACTACTGTTTTCACCAGACATACAAATAATATATAGCTTGTACCTATACCAAGTCAGGAATATGACAGGTGTATGGTTTGATAAACTTTAACGTTTTATTTTTTTCAGGTTTTATGAACTTCCTCCTTTTTTTAATTTACCTTGGAGTGCAGTTTGTTTGTTAATACTTTTTGTCTATATATACATGCTGTTTTTGTTATCGACAATGGTTTTTTTTCATGATTTGATTTGATTTTTTGGTGTTTTAACGCCACTTTTAAGCACCGCTTTTGGGCTATTTCGTGGCGGCCAGTTTTTATTGGTGGAGGAAGCCGGAGTGCCCGGAGAAAACCACCGACCTTCGATAGGAAAACTGACAATCCTAGTCAATTAAGATTGGAGTCGAGTGCACCCGCACGAGCGGGGTTCGAACTCACAACCTCAGTGTTGACTGGCTAGTAATTACAGTAATAACTACTTAGACCACTCGGCCACCGAGGCCCTTTTTTTTCATGTCCTGTCTTGTCTATCATATTAATTTAAACTGGAATGTGACTAGTGAAGTAGGTCAAACCTATTTTTCTGTAATACTTAATTCAAAAATAGAAGCCTTGAATACTGCATACATTCAATATAACATTTACTACTGATAATCGTATAAAAATATCAAAATAAATCGGGCAAGGGTGAAGCTGTCAATTTACATATTGTTAACCGTACAACAAGTTATAAAACATATGTGTATATGTGGTATAAGTGCCAATGAGACAACTCTTCATCCAAGTCACAATTTGTAAACGTAAACCATTATAGGTCAAGGTACAGCCTTCAACACGGAGCCTTGGTTCACACCGAACAGACAGCTATAAAGCGCCCCCAAAATGACTAATGTAAAACCATTCAAACAGGAAAACTAAGGTATAATCTATATAAAAACGAGAAACGAGAAATACTTATGAACCACATCAACAAATGACAACCACTGAATATCAGGATCCTGACTTCAGACAGCTGCAAACAAATGATGCGGGTTTAAACGTTTTAATTGGCGCCAACCTTCACCCAATGATTACAACTATAACTATTACAGCTATCAAGAGGATGCAGCTGAATGGATCTCAAAACTCGCAAAGATTCAATGAAAAATAAAATTGTTTAAACAATGTAAGCTGTTGCATTGGAAAATTATTCAAAATGGCTGAATGTAGAATATTTGTTATGAAGGCTTACCTGTATGTAGAAAACCAATAACTATTCCATGTACTTCAACTTCACACAGCGCTTAATAATTTGAATTACTAAGTTGTATGCGAAAATACTGTCCAAATATCCTTTTACGGCACTAAGCATTTAGAATTGTAGTTGGTGCTTGCTGAAAATAACAGACTTTGATTACGCTGTCCTCAAACCAATTGCTGTTGTTTCTGCACGGCCTTATTGCCTCAATGCTAAAATTCGAAAGTCGCTGATCTGAATTGAATTAAAATTTAATAAGAAGTAATGACGAGAAAAAATGGAAAAATAAAGTAAATTGTAACAATTCTTACAGAAAACCCTTATACAGTCAACAACATACAAAACCTTGCTTACGCTTAAATTTAAACAGATCCAGTCTGATTGATATATAAGATAATATTAAGTTTATAAAAAAAGTCTATACAAACTTTGCAGAAAGAGATGAATTGGCAATGTCTATTAGTTCTTTTCTCTCTAGTTATACATATAGTTGATGCTTTAACGGTAACATATTTGCAGAGGTGATCATTTTGTCAAGATCGGAGACCATGCTTGACCTATTAACAATCAATCATTCAATATATCAATCAACTATAATTGCGATATTTTTTTCGAATCTCTATATCCAAATTTTAATTTGGTGTTCAAAAAGTATATCTTGTTTGCGAAATCCTACTTATTCTGTATGTAAAGGTAGGTTTTGTTTGACTGCATCTGTAGATATGTAAAATACACCACAACAGTCACTTCAACTGACGATGTCATCCACTGTGTGTAATCTTCATCCACCGCTTTTTGAGAAAGTCTATAAAATGGGTCCGAATTACTTGACTGCTTGGTTGGTTTGTTCCTAGCAACTTCCAATGTATCTACAGTGTGAATATAAAATAAAATCCATAAAACCACCAATGTTCAAAAGCATTCACTGATTAAAACATTATAGCATATAGCGTTCAATCAAGATTAAACAAACTTCGGCAAAGTTTTCAAACTTATCAGGGTCTTGATGGAGATCCTTCATTCCTGTATTTTTTATTGTTTTAGGCCATTTCTTTCTTTTATGAGACAACTCTCCATCAGAGACCAAATGACATAGAAAAGGTCTTTTGGTTGAATTAAGCCATTTCAATTGATGTTTTATAGTGTGTCTTTCAATGTTGTGATGTTACACTATTGATTCAGGTTTGATGAAGGTTGGCGCCTATTATTACGTTTAAACCCGCTGCATTTGTTAGTACCTGTCCTAAGTCAGGAACCTGATGTTCAGTGGTTGTCGTTTGTTGTGGTTCATAGGTGTTTCTCGTTTCATGTTTTCTATATAAATTAGACCGTTGGTTTTCCTGTTTGAATGGTTTTACACTAGTCATTTTGGGGTTCTTTATAGCTTGCTGTTCGAGGTGAGCCAAGGCTCAGTGTCGAAGGCCGTATTTTGACCAATAATGGTTTACTTTTACAAATTGTGACTTGGACAGAGAGTTGTCTCATTGGCCCTCATGCCACATCTTTATATATCTATCAGCTTCATTATAATGTCACTGATATAACTGCAGTTTTGAAGGTCATGCCAGAAATTACCTGATTTATCGGTAGTTTGTACTTTTTCCTTTGATTTTACTCCTTAATATTTTCACGATCATGGACAGGACTTGATACTCGAAAATATAAGGCACCGACACCATGTATCAGTGAGGCAATGTCACATGTTTATGTACACCCACATCAATTTATTAATGAAATGCATGCGACTTCATTGATACAACCGAACAATTATCACAACGTCTTGTACACTTAAAAATAGTTTTACTCAATATCATATGATTTCATGTTTGATTTGAAAAGGCGGGAGATCTGGATCACTGTTCTTTTTTATTCTGCATTTATAAAATACAAATATTGCCGAAATGGCTGAAAAAATAACCTTATTTATGGAATTCTTTTTTCAGGTAAAATATATGTCTTGTGATCAAGAACAAACAGATTTGATAATCACACATAAATTTAAAGAAAGTACACAAATAGGAAGTGTTAATTTACTAAGGAAAAGATCCTATCCAGTTGAACCAGAAACTGATGTAGAATTAGAACAGGAAGTCACAAGTACTGAGGATGGATTCAGAAGACTCAAGTTCTACAGTTATTTACTATCTTGAAATTGGCTGCATCAAACAATAGCAAATCTTCTCTTAAAGATAAAGAGTTATGTCGTCATGTGCATGTTGATGTGTACAAATTGGAAAGACAATCAATATAATTAGGATGAAAGCAAATCAAAATGGGCAGACGTTTGTACCGATGTTCATATTAGACCTGGAAATTTAGAAAACGTCTAAGAATCAACAAATGAGATAAATGAACACCAAGTAGATTGTGGATGGGAACTTAGAAAAGGAAACGAAAAAATGGAAGGCACTCAAAAGCTGTGAAAGATTATTTTCTATAGCTTTTCACTATTTCACAATCAACAGAAAAAAAATCAGTCCATCTGAAGCAGCATTGTTAATCAGAAATAATCGGAAAGGGAATTGAAGAAAAAAAGTTAAGGTTTGAAGAATACCTTCTGATATCACAGGTGGCCATATATTTTTCCAGACTGGTTTTATCATCCAAACTAACTCAACAAATGATCAGGACAAATTGAGTGATGAAGACTTGGCTGCTGTTTAATATCCTATAAAGAAATGAAGTTCGCCAAAATATTATCCAAAACATTGACAAATAAACTTTTAAAATTATTGCATATCATCTTTAGTTGGGGCGTCTAAATGTTCGATGATAGATCTTTTCAAATTTCTTTAAAAGACTGATGAGTAAATGTACTTTCAAATTTCAATATAATATGCTCTTGAATTATAAGGGATTTTTCTGAAAATTTTAAATAAACTGAACAACACTTAATTTTTCTATAGTTTAATTTCGGAATTTCAAGTTTCATGTGTTTCTGTTGTATATTGAATGCCAACTGGAAAAATATTTTTTAACCAAAAAAGTGTTTTTGCAGCATATTCAGAATTGATGCTTAAACAAAGACACCCGATCTACCTTAAAAGCTGAAAACATGATTTAATTAACTCGTAAACATTGTCTCATCACAGTTATTTTCTTGTCTTGTGTATTGTGAGATAAAAACAATTAACAATTAATCACGTCAGAAGAATTGTTATCTTAATTCTTGTTTTGGATATTAAAGTTTTATTGACAAAATAAATTACTTCATGATATAAAAATCACATGGTTTTCATTAGTTTATCTTACAAACCGATATCTGAACTGTATAAAAACAAATAGGGTTATATATGTTTTAGAAAACCTTAATTTTCAGTCATTTTCGTGAAAATATTGCAGAATGGCCTTTTTAAAATAAACAAAAATGAAGGTTTCCATAACGATACGAGTGCAAATCTTTAGGTATGTCGTTCTTGCAAGTTATTTTATAACATTATATCCCAAATCAGATTAAAATTTGGATTACTTTTTTTTGGGGGAAAACAGATGAAAAACAAGATTTTCATATGGAAAATAGCAAATTTTCTTATATATGGTCTCCACACAGTAACCATGGCAACGATCTGTCTGGGGAAAATTAATCATGATAAAATATTATTTTACACTCAAAATATAACAACCCTATTTCTTACTAAATATTAAAAAATCATTATTTCACCCTTTGCATTGTTCTTTAAAGAATCACTTGAATATAATAGCTTTAGGTCACCGTATGGTCTTCAATAATGAGCAAAACCAATACCGCATAGTCAGCTATATAATGTCACTAAATGACAAATGTAAAACTGTTTAAACGAGAATAAAACTATTCTGTACTCTTAATATTTTAGCACCTCATAATTCTCTATTATTAATCCATCAGTATTCTCTTTATATTTTAGCACCTCCTTATGCTGTATTCCTTTTTTGGTCCATTTGACTCTATTCTTCATATTTTTTGCCATTTATTCTGTATTCTGTAAACCCCAATCAACACCCTCATTTTTAATTAATTAGAATAGACGACCAACTTAAACGAAATAATTAGTTGACAAGCAAAGGCATGCATGTATGTTGACGAAGAAGGTTTTATTTTTATCGATCTTGACTACACTTGAGGGTCTTGCACGGTCGGTTTGTATAAAAAAAAACTGAAATATGACGAGTAACACCACAATTTTCTCGACTTGTTTTACAGTCTTTAGAACATATCAAGCTTTAAATCGTCCAGAAGTTATAAAAGTTGTGAATAAATTGGACAGAATCATTACATATGTTTTATATAGAATAATAACGACATTTTGCATTCAACATATTCAAGATTTATCAAAATCTACTGAAAATTAGATAGATTATCAAAAGAATCAATGTGTTGTTTTATTCTCTAATCATCTTACTGCATTTTGATTGATCTTTTAATACCCAAAAATCACATGATTGTTTTATGAACAAATCTTACTAATCGATTAAGTTTCATCAACAAAGAATTACGAAGTTATTATCTCTTTAAAATTCTGTCCATTTAATAAAAAAACTACTAAATAACAGGCTTATAAAGTTGTTTGCCAGACCAGCGTTTCTTCTATATAAGACTGATCAGTGACGCTCTAGTCATAATAATCAAATTCAAATCGAATTTAATCACCGAACATTCCACTGTGACAATGCCTTATCTCTTTTTAACAACTTTTCGCACGATGTTGATAAGTGAGCGTTATATGATGTTTCCTATATTAAGACGATTTTGACGTTGTTCCAAAGAACTTTTCATGCGTTTAAGCTTATATTTGAAAAATGCATTGTTTTTACAAATGATACACAAAGTGGTATTAGCTATTTGTGTTTTGTGCCTCGTGCCGATCTTATGAGTATAACCCTTTTCAACATATTTTACAGTTTGAACCTCTGTTGAGCTGTTTCATCACTGTCACAGGTTAAAGAATGGTTGAGTGCTGGCAAAGATTTCTAACACCACCAAAGTCAGTGACTGACTTATTTCAGAAGCCTGTTATTCATTGGTTGTCGTGGATAAACTTCTATCATTTATGCTGGGTGAACAATGTGAATAAGCTGTGCAAATAGTACTATCTAGTCTGAATTTCATCACAATCGAAACTTATTCATATTACATTCAGCAAAAATGATGTGCAACTTATATAGCACAACATTTATCGATGAAATCAACGCTATATAAAACTGGATTCTATTTGTTACGCATAAAAGATAGCACTCCAGAATCACCTTTAAAATAAAATCTTTGGTTTAGGTGTTATAATAGATTAGACACAAAACAGATTTTGCTTGATCTCTATATTTGCAACTATCCCTTATATCATGCCCTCTGTATTGAAACGTTTCACAGTTAAAACACTGGGTAAATCTTCTTAAAACTTAAAATGGCTGATGATTTTGTCAACAATAACAGACAAAAAAGGATAAACCACTGTATATTCTCAAGTTGAAGGCTGATTAGCTTGAAATAATATACTGCAGTCTATCAAAATACAATTCATGAAAAATATAATGGACAAAAAACGCATTTATAATATGCTTTGAACCGTTGCTCCTTCGTCTTCAGACACACTAGACAACCTATTATGCATAATTCGCCTTTTCGTGAAAAAAAAGCGTAAAAACAGTTCTAGAAACCAGAAAAAAAACAAGATTGAAGTCCT
Source organism: Mytilus californianus (assembly GCF_021869535.1). Taxonomy (NCBI): domain Eukaryota; kingdom Metazoa; phylum Mollusca; class Bivalvia; order Mytilida; family Mytilidae; genus Mytilus; species Mytilus californianus. Next base: position 23,682,202 of record NW_026262723.1, on the reverse strand, counting down.
CTAACCGTTTTATAATTATTTCGCCAAATAAATTTATCATAGATACCAGGATGAAAAATTTGTACGCCAGACTCAAAGTTGTTCACAAATGATGACATTTTGTCACCATATTTCAATTATTTCGCTGAATACGAAAATGCTCAACGCCAGCGGGAACCCTGGTTTCTACTTTAAATCATCTTTACAAACATTTGTGTTGCTGGTTCATTTCATTGACAGTACTTCTTTTTGGGGATTGTACATCGTTAATTTTCTAGTAGTTTGAATAATCATGTCATGTATAAAGTTTTAATTGTTAAAACAAATGGTCGCAAATGGTGTTTACGTAAATTCCATGCTTGAACATTGGAACGATTGTGTAATTTTTGTATCCTATCGTCTATTGATGAGATTTGTTCTGTTGTAAGATGTCCTTTTTATTCGATTTGTTATAGCTGATTGTCCCTTTGATTTCCTCTGCCTTTGAAAAAAAGGAATTTCAATTTTCTCCTATTAACAGATGATTCATATAAGCCTTTTGTTAGCTTGTACCTTTATTCGACTGAAACGCCAGCACTGATTTTATATATATTTGTCAGTCTAAAACTGATCATGATATTAATATTTCAAGGAACTTAATGAGACTTTTTGCAATTATAATCTGCCAATGTATTAAAAAAATTATATCAATCTTACAAAGAGAAAAAAAAAGAGAGAGAGAACAATTATGTATAAAACTCATGCATATCAATATGCAAAGGAACTTTTTTCAAGATAGCTACTGTGTCATAATGTTCGACGATAGATTTTTGTTAAACGTTTTGATTAGACTTCTGGCTTAATGTACTTTCAAATTCAGTTAAACTGGCGATCATTGACCTTGTTGTTTTGCTACAATACATTAAAATTAACGAAATGACAGTTATAAAATATGGCTTACTTATAGGAAACTTTTTGTACATGCTTTGCATAAATACTTCCAAATTATGAAAACGGGCCTTATTTTCTAGAAAAAAAAACAACACAAATTATCCTATAGAATGCAAATATGATTATCTGCCTTTGATTTTAAAAGGATTTTTTCTTATTATTTAAAATACACTTAACGAAATTTATGTTTTTATTTAATTTTCAAGTTTTAGATGTTCTGTTTTATATCATGTATATTGAATGATACTTGATGAAATACTTTTCAACCAAAAAAGGTTTTTGCAACTTGACAAGAAGGGTAACACGAAAAATTCAGCCCTTCCCGTAATCGATCTTTCTTACTTGCGAGGGCCTGAATTCCTAACACACTAAAAACTCTTCACGAATACTGGATTTTGATTGTTGCCTGTAGAAGAGGTGACCAATAAGCAATCATGTCAAATTTGTTGAAATAGCTAATTACGAATGATTGATTGAAGATTTTTCATTGTGTATGCACACGCTAGGCTCGGATCATGGTTTTTCGAGTGTGACCACTTTTTTTTCGAGTGAATACGATCACAAATGTAAACAAACAGACTTCCTTTTTAGTAAAACCTTAAAAAAAAAGATGTTAGAACCTTATATACAAGATCATACAAGGTAAATAAGTATTTTTGATAAATAGATATTATCAATCCTAAATTATTTTGTTCTACAAACGTTTAAAATAGCCTTACAATGCTTTATTCCAAAATATAGATTATAGCCATTTTTATACATATACCAATGCAAATGTCAACGGAAATGTGCACATGGAATCTTTGTATACTAGTACTTAGATATACAGACACTTTACAAAAATTCTTGTTTTTGCATTGAAAAAGACGTTTTAGAGAGTAAATTCATTTTCGTATGTCCGTATTTTCGAGAGCAGGCCGTGTTTTTTCGAGTGTGTCCTCGTTTTATGGAGTGAAAAACACAAAGTTCGTGTGGCTTAAAATGTAATATGTCAGTGTATTTACGTTTAAAAAACAATGAAAAGATTCAATTAAAGTGGTTTTTTTTCAAAGCACGAAACAATGCGTTAAACCAGTTTGATAATGCTGTATTAACACGTACATTACATAAAAAGTCATCCTTCATTTACCTTCAGCAATCTTCATGTTAGTGTACCGATATGGATTTCATACAGTAAATATTTAGTGATGTAAATATTCTTTATGTGAGCTCAGACGTGTTGGACTGAGACCTACGTACACAGTATGCAAAGCGGGAAATGTGTTTTTTTACAGAAAATTTATCCTTAATGTTTCATTTACTATTTGTCGTGATGGAAATGTTAGCTATCTCGGTGTAATCATGAATGTAGAGAATCTTACACCGGTGTTGAAAATATATACACCCTGCGGCGCAGCCGAAGCCACAGTCGTATACATTTTTAACACTGGTGTAAAATTCCGTACACCCAGGACTGTATCGAGATAACGATTGTATATCTTATTTAACGTTCGTTTATCTTTTTATTCCCGGAAATAGAATTGAAAAAAAATCGTATGACCAACTTCCAATACACATTTTTTTAACACCGATGTTGCTGTGAATTTTTCAAATATTATTTGTTTATTTATTTTTTATTTGAGGAAAGTTTGTAAATTTTATTATTTGTGGAATATTGGAGAATATTCTTTTCTTCACTTGGATATTTTTTTTTTTTTGGAAAAAAAATTTATTTTGGTTTAATCTAAAACAAATTTATTATTTTTTTTTTCCAATTTTGAAATATTTTATTTTTTGGAAATCTTGGCATATTTATTTTATTCCCTGGTGAACAAGGATGGGATGCTAGTCAGACCCGGGTTATTAACCGATCAGATTTCAAAATTCTTGCTTCATAAGAAATGATGTTTTATCGTTCTGGAAAAGGAAATCAAGGGTATGCTATGCTTGGCCACAAAGTAATAAAGCACCAACAAAGCTAAAAAAAAATTGACAATGTATATTTGTGAGGTGAACGCATATTATATACACATTTATTTATTTTCTATTATGATATCAAAAAGATCGTCTTGAAGCTTACATATTTTTATCGTTGTTTATTGAATACATTGGACAAGTTCCCGAGTTTATCATCAGCTCAGTACTTCGGTATTGACATGATTAATAACAAACCTTTCTAAAATTATTTACCTCCAAGGGGGACAGGGGATTCGAAATATGATCACTTAAGTCCTCTTCCGACCGACCCTTGACAAAGTGGGACGTCCGTTTGGCTTTGCGGAATGTTCAAGTACGCAGCCACATCCAGTCAAAATGGGGCGTGTAGAGAGAATGCTACTCTCATTGCACGTTGAGAACTCTTGCAACAACTCTTTGAAGGGTCTTTAGGTGGCCTGTTGCAAGGCAAAATTTCAGTCCATATCCAATATACATGTACTCTCATTATCAGTGGCATCTAAATTTCCCGACCTTTATTTCGAACGTCCTCTGTTACAGGACCTACCTACTTATTGGATTCATTGTTAAATTGTTTTGAACATGCACGACACATTTGCCACTGGACGTGAAGCAACCATTAATGAATCATTTAGAATTGTCCGTTTATAGATTTAAGAATTATAAAGAGTCTTAGGTTTCAACTCCATCAAGCAAAGTTGACCTTAAATGGATTTGGCTATTTTTTTAGGTCCTTTTGGTCAAACAGCATAAAATTTTGAAGTGTCGTTTCATTTTTTTTATTAGATATTCCATTCAATTCAAATGCTTTTGTAAATAATTAATATTTATTTTAGGGGTCCTCTTTTAGTAGAATATTTGGGTCTATATTGAATTGTTATGATTGTTTGCTCTTTTTTCTTAGCTTTCTTGCTTCTACTTTTTTTGTCACTGTAATAAATATCAAATAAAGGACTAATATCAGTTACAGACATGCCACCTTCAGTCACCAATTAAACTGATTGAAAGATTACTTCTTCATCATATGAAAATCAACCACAACTCCTCCCGTTAGGGGTTTAGTATCATATAATCATAAAATATATGAGAAGAACATAACCCGTATCATGCAAACAACTGGTTTTAGAATAAATATGTTTATTTCTGATGCAAAGACCCTATGAGTAAATCAAATAAATTAGATTAACACTCATTAAAGACTGATTTACCTAATTATCAACTCATCAATCTCTAATTACTATTTTTACAATTTTAGTACCTATACTGATGATTTTTCTACACTTAACACAACTATTCCCATACCCAATTGAAAAATCGAATACATCGTCTGATTGTAGTACGAAAATGGGATTCCTAGTGTAAAAGCCTAGTTTAAATTAATTTAAAATGTGTCCCATGACCCGCCTGCCAACTAAAATGGCCGACATGGCTAAAAAAATAAAATACAGGGGTAAAGAGAAAGTTTTTGTTAATTATCTTAAAAAACCGCTATGACTAGAGAAAATCTGATGTGCGGAAATGTTCAGCATGTTGTTATCTACCTGCTGGTTTATCTAAAACTGTCAGACGACTTATTATAGAAGTTATTGCTCATCAATGTCAAATTTAATTATTTTGTCATCTTTGTCGATTATTTTGAAAACTAATAATAGATAGATGAAAACATGAGTCCTTTGACTAAAATTCTCCTTTTTGGAATTATTGCTATGATTCTTTGTCTAGATTATATTGAATTGACATTACCTTTTTCAAATTTAGATTACTTGAGACAACTGTATAACTTTGTCATGTGAAAAAGCTGTCAAAATAATTTCTTATGCAATAATGTATTAATGTAAGGAACTAAGATGTAGAATTGCTCGCTAACTTTCTTGACTCTTTTGATTATTAATGCGCTTGATACGAGATTAAGATAAAAAACATAATCATTGTTTGCACTGATATCCAATATTCTATGTTTATACCTTATACTGAACACTTCGAAGCTTGCCGTAACTTGTTTTTGGATTAATTTTGGAGTCTACTCTGATATCAACGTTGTTTTAATTATGAATAGTATATATATCCCAAGTGAAACGATATTTCAAGGCTTGCGTTTCACCATATTGTTTCTTAACCTGTCAACGCACCTGGTTTTGCTTGTTGGAGTACATGTGATTCCCCTAGTTTTTGTGTCACTTGATTGACGAGATTTTAACATTGGTTAACTACTCTACGCTTTTTTTTACTTAGGAATCCCGAAAGTCTATTGAAGTTTTCATTTTTCTTCGACTTATGTATTTGTTACTGCTACCGTGAAATGTACTCCTTCGAAATAGTTATCGATAGAAAGTGTCACATTAAAAGTGCTTCTGTTGCCACAATGAATTTTTAAGTATTCATATTATAAGGATATGTATAGCATGCCTACCATTAGTATCCATATATTGACCATTTGTATTCCCAACAATTCCTTTTCTTCTCTTTTATTTAGTTGATGACTCGTGTACTAGGCAATGTTTCCTTCTTCCGTATTAATTAAAGAAAGACGACGTGTAAAATGTTTTAAAAAATCATAAATTAGCCTGTAACCCTGTACACACAGTCCAAAGAATAAAAGTTTTCAATATACGGTTTTATATTATAGTTCGTTTCAGTGTGTGTTGCATTTTAGTGTTGTGTTTCTGTTGTGTCGTTGTTCTCCTCTTATATTTGGTGTGTTTCCCTCAGTTTTAGTTTGTAACACGGTTTTGTTTTTTTCTCAATCGATTTATGTATTTCGAATAGCGGTATACTACTGTTGCCTTTATTTATTATCACCGGACCGGAATCTCTGCTGGTGGACAATCTGTCCCCGGGGATTCTACCAGTCCGGTAGCCTAACAGCATGAAAACTAGTAGAATAAAAAAAAAAATTTCTGGATAACACGCCGCCCAGGATAAAAAGTTGTCAATCGGATGTTGTTAAGGACACAACAACACCGATTGTATCAGATGTCCCCAGGATCATGTTAAATCATGTAATGAAAATGACACATGTGCAGTCTTCTGATTCCTCGTTGTACTTTAAAAATTCAGACAAATTTGTTTACATTCGGCCCTGTACTGTTCAACTTTCAGATATTTTAGATTTCAATGACAACCACCAATATTGCTCTATTTCCAAATGTAACCGTAAAAAATGTAAAACCTGTGATATATTAATATCTGATACCCACTTTCAAAGTAATTTGACAACCAAAAGTTACAATACACACAGTCATGAGGATTTGAATTGCACTGTTTCCAATATTGTGTACGGTATTGAATGTACTGTTTGTGGATTGATCTACGTCGGGAAAACTCGCCAAAGACTCAATTTTAGAATGAATTATCATCGGTCTAATGTAAATGATCCTAATAACAACAAATTTCTCTATAAACATTTCAATCCGCCTGACCATTCTATTGTTTCAATGAAAGTCCGGATTATAGAGAAAATATATCATTCAACAAATGACTTCATATTGAGTACACCATATCGTTTACAGAGAAGACTTTTGGATAAGAGAATTGGGAACAGCCATTCCCTATGGATGCAATGACAAAATTGATGGTGTAGATATTTTGTCTAGTCCCAGGTGTAGTTCTGTCAATACATTACAATTATTTAATACTTCTGCTCGACGAAATAGAAGTCATGGTCACAGAAAATATATACCACCTGCTATGCACACCGTGAAAATTGATAGTCTGTTCAAAAACCTTTAGAAATTCCTCATATCAGAACTAAATTATACTCCATTCCATTGTCAAAACTTTTTTTACTATTTCAAGAGGCCAAAAATAGTTCCGTTATTGATTCTCGTTCTGTTTTGTATAGATTAGTTGCAATAATCATGGACATTGCTAACCATAGACTATTCAAAGCCGTATCGACTACATCCAAAAATGAGGAAAAACGTAATTTTTTTAAAGTAGAATTCGCTAATAAAGGTTTAGATGCTGTAAATATTAGCAATATTTTCCAACAGAAATCTGTACAAAAAACCATACCTGATTACTTCAAAAATAAAGCTAAACCTGTTATCTCTTATACTTACACCAAGTCTATAGCATCCAAGATTTTCAACCACAAGAGGGTTTTAGAGGCCTTTAACCTTAGAGATGTGAAATCCAAGCCTCCGGATTGCTCATGTGCATCGTCGCAATACAATTATAGTCCAGCTGGTCATGTTATTACTGGCGACCTTGGCATCGTTACCAATGAACAACTAAGAGAGTTGTTAGCCAAGGGACCAAAATATAGAATTCCCCATCCCATCAACTTGAAAAAGAACTTCAGGTTACTGATGGATGCAGTTGAGGACTATGCAAGAAAATAGGTAACGCGCGAACCAGACGAACCAGAACTGGACACTTTGTCTGAATGGATCAAAGCTATTTGATCATGCATTCAGAAGCGCATTCAGAAACTACGATGTGCTATGAGCACAAGAGGTACTAACCCTTTCAAGAATCCGGAGGTTGTTGATGCTTTATCCTCTTTGCATGACAAATATGTCGTTGTTCTAGCAGATAAAGCCTCCAATAATATTGTCTTCATATGTAAAATCCATTATTTGCAATGTCTCACAACAGAGCTTGGAATAAATAGAACAATCGGTAATCCTACATATTCTTTAACATCATTTACCAAGGATGAAATTTTACAAAATCACAAATCTGTCTTTCTTTTTTTTTTTGGTATTAACATCAAAGAAAACGAAGAAAATTTACCGTCATTATACTGGATACCTAAACTTCACAAAACTCCATATAAAGAACGATACATAGCTGGGTCATCACAATGTTCGACTAAACATCTTTCTAAAGTACTGACTACTATTCTTTCTACAGTTAAAGATGGGCTTCAAACATATTGTGATGAGATATATTCTACCAGTGGTGTTAACCAGATGTGGATTCTCAAAAATTTTGCAGCAACATAAAGACTTTTGATTTTTTTAAGCTTTACACTACTATTCCTCATGCTCAGTTGAAAGATCGACTTCACCATCTCATTTAACAGAGCTTTGTCTATAAAAATGGGAATCGTAAATACAAATTGTTTTGTTTTGGGTTACAATAATTCATATTTTGTAAAGAACCAAACTGAATCTACCAGAAAATATACTGAAGATGATATTATCAAAATGCTGGACTTTTTGATCGACAATATATTTGTTGAGTTTGGAGGATTGATATTTCAACAGACAGTCGGTATTCCAATGGGTACTAATTGTGCACCCCTACTGGCCGATTTGTTTTTGTACTCGTATGAAACAAAATTCATTCAGAACCTTCTAAAAGACAAAAAGGAAAAGCACCTTGCGAAAGTCTTTAATTTTACTTTCAGATATATTGATGATGTCCTATCATTGAATAACCCACATTTCAGCCAATACTTACATCTCATATATCCCAGTGAACTTGAAATTAAGGATACTACTGATACTAGAAGGACTGCTTCATACCTTGATCTTTTCCTCAATATTGACACAGATGGATGACCTCACACGAAAATCTATGATAAAAGGGACGATTTCAACTTCCCAATTATCAATTTCCCATTTGTCAGCAGTAACATGACCGCTGCCCCTTCGTATGGTGTTTACATATCTCAGTTGATACATTATGCTCGTGCATGTTCACACTATACGGACTTCATAAACAGGAGTGTGCTCCTAACGCAGAAACTGCTCCATCAAAGTTATGAGGAGGACAGATTAAAAATGACACTCCATTAATTTATGGACACCATCACGAATTGGTTGATCCATACGATGTGTCTTTGTCCAAACTAACAAAGAACATTTTTACCACGTGTTAGGTTGTGGTTTGCCATTACGTCGTCTGATCTTTTATGTACCGAACGTGACTTATTCCCGATTGTGACTGTTTTGCTGAGTGTGAATTCGCATTGCTATAAGACGTGTCACGGTATTTTTCTATCCAAAATCCATGTATTTAGTTTTCATGTTATATTTGTTATTCTCATCGGATTTTGTCAAATGTCTTATCGTTTGTAGTTGTAAATCTTATTTTTTTTTCTGTTCTATTCGTGTGTAACGGTATAGATATTAAATCACCCAGTTCATTTATAAGATTTTAGTTTGGGTCAACTAAATTTATACGATGTATTTGGTTTACAGTTTGATTTGGAAGAAATACCGACATAGCTTGATAATACAATTAATTATCTAATTACTACCACAATTGTATATTAAAAAGTATTGTAATTTTCAGTGTTATTAAAAAATGTTATATCAGTATTACAAACCTAATCTTGAACTCTATCTTATTTTTTGGAAATTTATAGAAATTTATATGTGACGTCACATTGTGCGTCGATCTCTTCGGCTAACATATAATACGTTGTTCGGCTGTGCCTTTTTTATGTGCTGATTTAGGTTGTTTTACGTATTCGTTGTTATTCTGTAGTTAGTCACCACTTCGGTGTTAACATGTATATCTATTATATAGTCATTTTATAAATTTACTGTTTGCAAGAGTATGAATTATTCTAAATACTAATGATTTTCTTATCCCAGGCATACTACCTTAGCCGTATTTGGCACAACTTTTTGGAACTTTTTGTTCTCAATGCTCTTCAACTTTGTACTTGTTTTGGCTTTCGAACTTTTTTTATCTGAGCGTCACTGATGGGTCTTATGTAGACGAAACACGCGTCTGGCGTATTAAATTATAAGCCTGGTACCTTTTGATAGCTATTATTTGTGTGTGTCTCTGTCCTGTGTTTTCTCCCATTTATTTGTATTGTAGTCCTGTCATGTAATCTTGTCATTTTAATGTTATATTTATCATTGCCATAAAAGCGGGAGGTTTGGCTAGCCACAAAACCAGGTTCAACCCACCATTTTCTTAAAATGTCCTGTACCAAGTCAGGAAAATGACCATTGTTATATTATAATTCGTTTTTGTGTGTTTTGCATTTTAGTGTTGTGTTTCTGTTGTGTCGTTGTTCTCCTCTTATATTTGATGTGTTTCCCTCAGTTTTAGTTTGTAACCCGGATTTGTTTTTTCTCAATCGATTTATGAATTTCGAATAGCAGTATACTACTGTTACCTTTATTTATTTACGTAAATCAAATACTAATTTTATAACTTGCTTGTTTGCAAAAAAAAGTTAAAAGAGACAGATCATTTCAGAATTATCCTTTTCTGAATGCTGTTCAGCATCGTGATCGATTTGATTGTTCAACGGTTATGATTCGAATGCGGCTGATGAGTGAAATGTTATCGAAATCCTCGTCTAATAGTACTATACTCAAGATGTATTGAGCCCGAATATGAGTTTTATCTCATGTTCAACATGTTAGGAAATAATGAATTATTATCAATTCAGTTATTTTTCTGTGCACAATAGTTGGCCTAAAATTGTTTTAATTACATGTAATTAATTTTTATTTTGTTCTAATGTTTTGTTAAAGTTTACACCGATATTCCATTTTCTTCTATTGGTCAATATTTGCAATTAATTTCCGGTACGAGACAATGGTAGCCTTTTCTTCTCTTCCTCTGTACATATCTTAAACGGTGGCTCATTTCGAAGCTTAGACATTTTCACAGAATGTGGTTAAATTTCAGGGAACAAAGTGTTATTAATCTTTCCACAAGGTGATAAACCATTTTCTATTTAAGAGCTGTATCATGTTTATGTTTGTATTAAGTACTTGAAAGCAATTGCTACATTAATATGTAGATTAAATTTACCAGAGGAAATCTTTTAGATTACCAAGTAGAAACGGGACATAATCTTCGTTTCGTCGACCTAAATTAAAGTTAAATAAAGTTGAAATAAATTGGAGATTAAGAGTAATAGTGGAACAAATTATATGAATGTCTACCATGAAGCATTTAATTTAGTATGTATAATAATTATTGATAAACACAATGCTTTATAAACACATGTAATTAGTTAGAAGATTATAACAGTCAAGAAAAAAGGTATTTACAATGAGTTATAATCTAAATTGTTTAAGTCAAAATGCGAACCCGTCTAATTGAAAGACATTGAAAAAGATATCCGCTGTCAAACCTGAATTCGAACTTGTCACTGACATCTTACTATTATAAAAAGTAAAATCACAAAAAATACTGAACTCCGAGGAAAATTCAAAAAGGAAAGTCCCCAATCAAATGGCAAAATCAAAAGTTCAAACACATCAAACGAATCGATAACAACTGTCATATTCCTGACTTGGTACAGGCATTTTCTTATGTAGAAAATGGTGGATTTAACCTGGTTTTATAGCTAGCTAAACCTCTCACTTGTATGACAGTCGCATCAAATTCCATTATATTGACAACGATGCGTGAACAAAACACACAATAGGTAAAAATGTCAAAAATAGGAGTCTACATTGTGTTATCATCTTAATCACTATAAAAACAAACAAATATAACGAAGAAGCACAAAATGGCATTAATCAAATTTAACATCCTCATTTTGCTTATATTATACGATTTTATTTATCTATGTAAAATCCACCCATAAAGGAAGGAAGGTTTTAAGTACTGGCGTAAAATAACGCGTTTAAAATTCGCACAGGTAGACATAAAATAATTTTGTCGTTCAAAGTATGACGGGATACATAAATACAGAGTCACGTAAAATGGATATCACAAAAAACAGACATCACAAAAAACAGACTTAACAGTAATAAATTATCATAATATATCATATATCATTGAAAAATAGACATAAATGCCTATATTTTTTCATTGATAAACGTATATGAAGGAGCAAACATCATATACACTGCAATAAAGTCAGCATCACACAAAATCATACAATCGCAAATAATGATGAATTTACACCGCTCTGAAAAAATCTCATATGTGTTGGAGTCTCAACCAACAAGCGATATGTCTTAGATATTTTAACAATCTTAAGATACCAGAATATTCGATTTCGTCGGATCTTTAATTTAACCTATTGTGACATATTTCCGCTTGGGACATGGATAATGATGCATGCATTGCAAAAGACGCTTACCTGGTCGACGCACATGGTCTTGCTCCTTGCGATTCCCTCATTGTTTTGTTTGGGACATTCATTTTTGTCTTCTTAATTGATTGATAATTTTTTAACATCTGCAATCTACTGTTGCCATAATTTTTATTTGTCAGAAGATAGGGTCTGAAAATGGTCAATCAATTAAATTAATAAAAATTCGAGAATTTTTTGTTTATGTTTACAGTTAGTTTCGTATTTTAAAAATTATACATTCCACTTTCCGTAAACTGAACACCAATAGAAACCTCGATATTTTCATTTAAGAGCAATCCTTCGTGAGAGGAAACTTTATGAAATTTCGTATCAACCGGTGTATGTCACTCCATATCTTGGTACTGTAGAAATGATGTATACGTTTTTGTTTATTTATATAAAAGTAAACTCAAGAAAAGGAAAATCTGAGATCTTGGTATTTTCCCTCTCATTACCTGTTTGTCATAAATATATATCAATACAAACTTGATGCCAAACCGAGATGAATTATGTCAGTTTGATTTATTTGACAACTTTTATGATAAGACAAAACAGTGGTATTAGTTGATACATTTATTTAGTGGAGAACTGTACCCTATACCAATTATAACAACACTGTATATTAAAGACCTTAAATATATTGATGTCCGTGTCTAAGCAATCAAATAATTCTTTAGTAAATGAATCAAACTGAATAACAGGGTAAATTTCTTACACAGTAAAAAAGTACCGAATAAATTACGATTTTTGATTTGTAAAACTACATTTTATCACATCTTTTTTTCATATTACATTACATCATCCTAATTCTATCATAATTAAATATTGAAACCGTATTTGATAAGAAGAACTAGGTGACTAGTACAAGGTATATTGCAAGAATGAATAACGAAAAGCTTTTAGGACAATTTGTATTCATTTTGTCATAGCAAAGAACCGTAAAATACAATTGATTAAATACCAATAAATAATAAGCAACAAAGAGCTGGCTTTATAAGCGTTAATTAATTTAACTTAATAAAATCTACAACTAACATTTCAAAATCTAACTATCAGTAGTTTAAAACTGTAAACGTGGACATTTTTCCAAGCCTTTAATTCAATTAAAATTTTTTATAAATCTACTAAATAACGTCCAGTAGATTTAATAAGACGTTAATTTGTTAGACATCATTATTTATTTGTGCTCTGTATAATATATTTGCCGTAGGGTTTCAAACTTCTTGCATTTACAGTTTTAGGTCTACTTATTGTTTTGAAATTTTGGGTTTTCAGAATTGCAAAAAACCATTACTAATATCAACTTCGTCAAAGACAAATGTTTAATTGACTAGAAAGACGTTGTGGTCAGATTTAGCCACAACATTGGATCCAGTTTTCTCTTTCATCAAAGTACAACATAAGGTCTTCTTGTTGAAGTCTGCAACATGACATTCTTTTGTGTAAGAACATATGTAGGTACAATGAATGTCGCTGTAGACAATGGCACTACCAAGGGTCTCATTATGTCCATCATAACTGTGACCTTGAAATCCACAGGAATAAGGAAAGGTATCTATTAGGTAACAATACATGTGCATTAATTACTTATGCTATACATTTATGACATATTATTTTTTAAAGAAAATGAAAATAACTCGTTATAAATTTCATGTGTCCGAAGCGCTTTTCTAGATTTACCTTTTATCAGAAACGCTCAAATCTAAATATTTGAAAGCCAAGGATGTATAAGAACCGTAACAGTTAAAGAGCTATATAACCAAAAACGACCTGTAAAGACTAGTCAAATCCATCTAAGGTCAACTTTGCCTCAGGGAGTTGACACCTAAGTTTCTATAAAATTTCAAAATTTATAAATGGACAATAGTACATACTAACTATTTCAATGTGTAATTGTCGTACCATTATAACAGTATATTCCCTATTAATTTATGAATGTTACATGTGTTATAAGGGACATCGGTGACCGGTGGTTTAAGTAGTTAAACTATCCCGTTAACTCTGAGGTTGTGAGTTTAAACTTTGTTCGCCACGAGGTGTTTTCGATTCTAATCCTATTTAACAATTATTTCAAAGTGTCTTGCCGAAGGTCTGTAGTTCTCTCTTCTTTATAGCTTCGTGCTATTACAGATTTCTCTTTATTTGTATTCGTGCTAATATGTTTTTATGGTCATATGACTTTTGACGTGACTCAGTATTTATGTATCCCGCTATCAGGTTGTTGACTTTTGGGTAGTCCTGGTGCAGTTGAGCGCCCATAAAGAAGTTTTACCTCGCCACACTGTGTGAGTCTGTCCCAAGTGGGGAGTCTGTAGTTCAGCGGTTGTAGTTGGTTTATGTCTGTCATGTGTGTCTTTCGTACATTCTTTTGTTGTGAATTATACCGTTAGTTTTGTCGTTTGAATTGTTTCACATTTTTCATGTCGGAGCCTTTTGTAACCAAATATGATGTACGGGTTGTGCTCATTGTTGAAGGACGAGCAGTTACCTATAGTTTCTTACATTTACTTCATTTGAACTTTGGTGGATAGATGTCTCATTGGCAATCATACCACATCTCCTTATTTTACCAGAGTGTACGGGTTATGTCGATTCAAACATTTGCTAACTTGTGCTTATTGTTTTATTGAATGAGGATTTTGTATATATTCTTTTAAACGACTTCCTGTCCAGAATCATGTCAACAAATTTCCCCGGTATAAAACCTTATTATTTTCTGATTTCCTGAAGTACAACAATAAATTAGTTCAAATGAAGAACATTAGTGTGATATCAATTACTTTTATAAATGAGCAAACTGCTTACAAAATCACTTGCATGACATGTCGAAGATAGGGATAAGTATAAATCCTTTAAAGTAAATCGTCGCCTAAATATTTAAATTATAAAAGGAGTACAGCAAACTACACAATGTAATAATAACTTTGCTTTTCGGCCAATTTTCCGACTCCAATATCGGTCGAAATCGAATTTGAGACTCCAACAGTAGCTTTTGTTTTGTTTGATTTTTTTTTTTTTATTATTTCTAAGAAATCGTGAAATGAAAGACACAATAAAATAGATGGAGATGGCGGTACACCTTTTATAAACTGCTTTGTTGTTGTAACGGGAAAACTTTCCCACCGTCAAAGCAACACATACATGTAATTGAATCAAAAAGATTTTAAAATTATCTATAGTTGTTATGTATGTCTATTATTTTTATTTTTATGTTATGTTTGTAAAGTTTTGGCTGCTGAATCAAAATTTCTGTAGCAGTAACAAATATTATTTCTTTGGGTTGCTCAGCCAATTTTGTTAATATAACTGAACTATAAACAACTGTCATACAAGTGGGAGCTATAGCTAGCTCTTCAACCAGGTTTTTCTCAGCATTTTCATCGGGGAAATACTAGTACCTATACCAAGTCAAGAATATGACAGATGTGTTCTTTGATAAACTTTAACGTTTTATTATTTTCAGGTTTTATGAACTTCCACCTTTTTAGCTCACCTGTCCCAATGGACCAAGTGAGCTTTTCTCATCACTTGGCGTCCGTTGTCCGTCGTCGTCGTCCGTTAACTTTTACAAAAATCTTCTCCTCTGAAACTACAGGGCCAAATTTAACCAAACTAGGCAACAATCATCATGAGGGTATCTAGCTTTAAAAATGTGTCCGATGACCCCGCCTGCCAACCAACATGGCCGACATGGCTAAAAATAGAACATAGGGGTGAAATGTAGTTTTTGGCTTATATCTCTGAAACTTAAGCATTAAGTGCAAATCTGACATGGGAGTAGAAAGTTTCATCAGGTTAAGATCTTTCTGTCCTGAAATTTTCAGACGAATCAGACAACCCCTTGTTTGGTTGCAACCCTAGAATTGGTAGTTTTAAGTAAATTTTGCAGTTTTTGGTTATTATCTTGAATATTATTATAGAGAGAGATAAACTATAAACAGCAATAATGTTCAGCAAAGTAAGATCTACAAATTAGTCAGATGACCAAAATTGTCAATTGACCCCTTAATGAGTTATTGCCCTCTATAGTAAATTTTTAACAATTTTTTGTAATTTTTTTTAATCTTCTCCACTTAATCTACTGGTCCAAATAGAATTAAACATAGCCACAATTTTTCTTTTTTTTTTGTTGGTTCGGAATATTTTGTTTTTTCAACGTTAAATATTTATTTCACTACTGGTTGTGAACAATGTCCCTTAGCGCTACAACAATGACGCTAAATGTTCCTCCCTGTAATATTAATTGCTAATAAAACCAGGGGATTCGATTAGCAAAATAGATCATATATTTATATTCTGTGTAAGTTGCAATTTACACAGTATTCATACGAGCACGCAATACATATACATTATTCAGTGATCCTATATATAAACAATCATATGAGAAAGAAGAAAAATCCCGGATTGTTGTCCGTCATTTCTTTTGATATAAAAGATTCAAGTTTAAACCGAAAGTAGAATTTACAAAACAAGCATGGTTGGCCATATGGCTAGACAAATAATTTCATGAAATGGTAAGTAGTTTATTATCAAGTCAATTATCTAATGTGTAAATTTTTAAACTAAGAATAATGGAATATTTCAGGTAAGTAAAAAATGAAGTATATAAAAGAGATCGAGGAAGGAGCTATTGACCCCTCTTGATTGATATATATATTGATTTATTGATTGAGTGATTCTTTTTGTTTAAATACTTGAGTATTTATTTAAGGTATAATTCTCATAGAACAATGAATATAATCAAAGTTCTGATATTTTCCTCTGAAATTTTCTCAAAAATAGACTATCTGGATGATAAAACATTTGTGTTTCAATTTCATTTTTTAGAACTGACAACATATTCACAAATTTAATTCTCTTTTCTGATAGATAAAAACATTTATAAATCACAAAACAAATCATTGTTATAACATGATTAAGTGGGTATATTCAATATCTTCAATTTTATATCCAAGTACAAGATTTTTTAAGACAGAAGACATGTTGATCAATATTAAAATACATAAATATGTCATAAATTATTGACCAATAATTTTTTACCCATTTACATTCAATGAAAAAATGATTATAGTTATCACTTTTGGAACAAATCACACAGTTTGGATTATCAGATATTTTCCAACGGTACAAATTATGATTAATTGCTGTAATGTTATGCAATAATTTCCATCTAAACATTTTCATTCTATTATCTTTTAAAAAATGGAATGTAAAAGAAATGTTTTTCTTTATAAAATAAATAATGTTTTCAAAAGTGAAATGATTTTTCCATAACATAGAATCCAACTGGAAGCTCTTTATTAGATCTGATTATAATATTATATATTTCTTTGAATGAAATTTTGTCCAGATTGTAATACAATCCATGGCGATTCATCTTTATATCTTGTTGAATATGAACTTTAGTATTTATTGATGTTTAACTCTTTAATTTTTCTTTCCAAGATTTGGGTATAGCTTTACGTAAAGTACATGTATCTGCTATCCAATTTTGTTTCTTTTTTAGTTTATCTAAGATTTTTTGAGAAATTTCTCCTTTATTGTCAATTATGTCGTTAATAAAAATTATATCTTCTTCTACCCAATGTTTAAAATATAAACTTTCTCCTTGATTCTTAATATATTGATTTCCCCATATAACTTGTTTCCTTAAATCTCTATAGTGTTCAGGTTTTTTTTGTCTTCCCGCCACCATTTTTAATCCAGCATTTTAAGATTTCTAGGTAAAAAGTGGGCAGGTTTTTTATGTTTCTTATGATTTATGAGAACCCAGGTTCATTTTAAATAGTAGGTTTTTACCCCCAAACTCACTGAAATAGTAGGTTGGAATCATTTTCCAGTTTGCCCGAGTTTCATCTGTATGTCTTTTAACCCAATTTATTTTCATTGCTTCAATGTAAGAATCAATATCCGTCATTTTAAACCCCCCCCCCCCCCCCCCCCCCCCCCCCCCCTTCTAAATAATCTTTTCTTAGCACTGAGCGTTTAACTTTCTAACTACCACCCTCCCTTAAAAAATTATATGTCATTTTCTTAAACTTAGATATAGTTTCTTTGCACAGATTTATTAGTGATGCAATATATGTTATATTAGGTATAACAAGTGTTTTGATGATAGTGATTTTACCAATCATGCTTAATTTCCTTTTTTTCCAATCGTTTATTATTTTTTCTGATTTTTCCAACTGTTTTTCTATATTTAGTGTTTGACATTCTTTCTTGTCAGAGCCAAAATAAATACCGAGGCTTTTTACGTTATATTTACAACTAATGTTTTCAAATTTGTCCTTGCAGTGTTTAAGTTTACCTAGCCATATACCTTCTGTTTTGTTTCTATTGAGTTTAAGTCCAGAGAATGACCCAAAGGTTTCAATTCTATTAAGTGCATGCTTTATTTCATCTTTAGAATTTACAAAAAGAGTTGTGTCATCTGCTAATTGTGAGATTTTTAGACTATGAGTTTTTTTATCGATTTTGATTTGTATTCCTTTTTTTATCATTAGAGTCTCTTATTCTGCAAGCAAGTAATTCAACTGATAAAACAAACAATGAAGCGATTAAAGGACATCCTTGTCGAATTCCGCGTTCAATGTTAAAGGTTTCTGAGATCCACCCATTATTTAAGATACATTCTTTTATGTCATGATATAGGGTTTTGACCCACTTCTGAAATGATTCATTAAATCCAAATTTCTTTAATGATTCCAATATAAAATCCCATTCCAGTGAATCAAATGCTTTAGAAAAGTCAATAAATAATATAGCTCCTTCAATATTAAAATTTTCAGAATAATCTATAATGTCTTGAATTTGACGCACATTAAATCCTATATAGCGATTTTTTATGTATCAATTTTGGTCTCTTTGGATTATTAATGGTAGGATTTTTATAAGTCTTTGTGCTAAAGTATATGTTATTAATTTCACATCTGTATTTAATAAAGTTATTGGACTGTAATTATCCAGAGACAAAGGGTCATTTTTTTTATAAATTAATGATATAATCCCAATCTTTTGGGTATTAGATAAAGATTTTTTATTATAACAAGTATTAGAGACTTTCAAAACTATGTTCTTTAGTTTTGGCTAAAATTGTCTGTAAAACTCAACTGTTAAACCATCTTTCCCAGGTGTTTTGTTTAGTTTCATTTTAAAAATGGAGGATGTTAACTCTTCTAGAGTTAATTTACCATCTACCTGTTTGCTCTCAGAAGCTGCGAAAGAATGATTTATGTTTGTACCTTCAATATATGTCTTTAAGATTTCAGTATCAGGGTTAGAGCTTTTGTATAGGACTTTGTAATACTCTATACTCATATTTAGAATTTCACTTTGATCTACAGTTACCTCCCCATTTCGGGACACTAATTTATTAATAGATTTTTTTGACTGCCTGTGTTTTTCTAAAGATAAAAAGAAGTTTGTATTTTTTTTTTCTTCCTCAACCCATTTTATTCTTGACCTAATTTGGGCCCCTTTTGCCTTTAACAAATATATATCATCAAGTTCTTTTTCTAATTGTTTTATTTCATTAGAAAGATTATTATTTGTGTCCGTAGGTAATGTATCTAATCATTCATTTAAAGTTTTAATATTGTTTTCCAAAACATTGATTTTATTTTTCCATTCTTTGGCTTTAGATTTACAGTATTTAATTGTAGTGTCTCTGGTATCAATTTTGAACAAGTCCCACTGAGTAAGAAGATTTTCATTATTAAATTTATTCTCATACTCATCAATCAACTTATTTATTATGTCTTGATATTGAAAGTCAGTTAATATACTATTATTCATTTTTAAGTAACCCTTTCCTCGAT
This sequence comes from Mytilus californianus, assembly GCF_021869535.1. NCBI lineage: Eukaryota > Metazoa > Mollusca > Bivalvia > Mytilida > Mytilidae > Mytilus > Mytilus californianus. The sequence goes on along the minus strand of NW_026262723.1, from coordinate 23,662,528 downwards.
TACTTGAATAAATATCTAATTTTAAAGAAATAGCTTGATGGTCTGTACTTGAAATTTGAGCTGGTCTGATGTCAGCTGATACCGTCAGCATGCGTACTTGTAAACTTATTATAAAAAAAGTCAATTCTACTGGCCTCATTTATAGAATTTTTCCTTTTCCAAGTGTATTGTGTTTTGGTTTTATTTAATAGCCTCCAAATGTCTATCAGTTTATTTGTTTTAATTACCTGTTGAAGATTATTTACTGGTTTTTTAAACTTTTTATGAAGACTTTGATTTTTTGTATCTATACTAGGGAGAAGGTCATTCATATCACTTCCTACAATTAATGCACCAAAAGTGTGCTCTTCAATCAAACCATGTACTTTTTAAAGAATGTGTTCCTTGCGTGAACTTCATTTGGTGCATACAAGTTTAATAAAGTAAATATCTTATCTTGAATTTCCAAATTAACTATAATTATTCTTCCTTCATTGTCGCAAAATTCATTTATTAGTTTAAAATCAAGTGTTTTGTTTATAAAGAAAGAAACATCTCTCGAGTTTGTTTTGCCTGGACTATGGTGGTGTTTTCCATGAAATTCATTATTAATTTTCGTAATAATATCTTTTGAGAAATGGGTTTCTTGTGCCATTAAAATATCACACTTTTGTTGTTGAAACCATGTATATAGTCTAAAGTGTTTTTCTTTCCTTGCTAACCCTTGACAATTTACTGAACAAATATGAAGATTTTTAATGTTCATAGTAGATAGTTGTATTTATTATTATAGGAAACAGTTCTAAAAATCCATTTAAATGCCAACAAAAGTTTCGCTTAACGAGTTTGACCACAATTTTCAATAGGGTATCTTGAATGAAATAATTTATAATGAAAAATTTATTCGGTGATCCTGCCATCCAACCAACATGGCCGCCATGGCCAGAAATAGAACATAGGGGTTTACTATAGAAGTCTATGGGAAAATTGTAAAAAAACAATTTCAAATGGTCAAAACTAATTAAATAATGATAAGGGGTTTCAGTAACTATTGTAAGACTACAATGGGATAACTTGATTTTTTTCCATGGGAGGGTGCAATTCTTTCGGGGGCGGATGCTTATAATGTCTGCCTGATATTTTTTTATTTTCAGAATTATTCAGTAACTATAAACCATTATTATATCGTCCCTTTCAGGATACTTATATTGGGTAAATGCCCCCTGCCCAAATTGTTTTTGAAGGATGTTTCCAAATAACATTTAAGGAATTTCCAGCGTTATACAGGCCCTGGGTGAACTAAATTTTTGAGAGGAGGGGTATTCAATTGGTGTTCGTTTGGGAGACTTTTATGACAGCATCCTTTTGCAATTTTTGTTAATTATCTTAAATATTGTTATAGATTGCGATATACTGTAAACAGCAAAAATATCAAGCAAAGAAAAATCTACGAATTAGTCAACATGACAAAAATCGTCATTTGACATCTGATTGGAGCTATTGTCCTTTAAAGTCATTTTCTGCAATTAACTGGTAATTTTTGTACACTTTTTTTTTAAATCTTCTGCTTTTAATTCAACTACTGGACCAAATTAAACCAAACTTGGTGTCAATCATTATAAGGGTATCTAATACTATTAATTATGATTTTAACCTTATTTTACATGATTTCCAAAACCACAGTAGATACATGTGAGCGTCACAGGCTCTTGAGAGCCTCTTGTTTTAATTTACCTTGGAGTGCAGTATATTTGTTAATACTTTTTTCTATATATTAATCCTGCTTTCGTTATGATTTGTCAATGTCCTGTCTTGTCTATCAGATTATTTAAAACTTGAATGTGACTAGTGAAGTAGGTCAAACCTATTTTTCTGTAATACTTGGAATGGAAGCTTTAAATACTGCAAACATTCAATATAACAATACCTACTGATAATCCTATAACAATATCAAAATAAATTGGGTATGGGTCAAGATGGGAATGATTCAAGGTAATAGAAGTGCTTATCTAAGTTTTTCATACTTTCAGTGTCTGAACTAGAGTAAATAGTAAAAACATATTGATTTGTTTAATCATATACCATATGCAATTATCGAATGTCGACTTTAAATCACTGAAATGTTCACACAAACCTATCAATGGAAACTTACATATCGTTAACCTTCAACACGTTATAAAACATGACCATAACACCTATCAACAGAATGCAGCTGAATGGCTCTAAAAATACTCGCAAAGATTCAATGTAAAATAAAAATGTTTAAACAATGTAAGCTGTTGCATTGGAATGTTATTCAAAATGACTGAATGAAGAATCATTTTATGAAGACTTACATGTATGTAGAAAACCAATGAATGTTCCATGTACTTCAACTTCACACAGCGTTAAATAATTTGGATTACTAAGTCGTATGCGAACATACTGTCCAAATATCCTTTTACGGCACGAAGCATTTAGAATTGTAGTTGGTGCTTGCTGAAAATAACAGACTTCGATTACGCTGTCTTCAAACCAATTGCTGTTGTTTCTGCACGGTCTTATTACCTCAATGCTAAAATTCGAAAGTCGCTCATCTGAATTGAATTAAAATTGAATTAGAAGTAAAGACGAGAAAAATGGAAAAATAAAGGAAATTGTAACAATTCTTACAGAAAACCCTAATACAGTCACCAAAATACAAAACCTTGCTTACGCTTAAATTTAAACAGATCCAGTCTGATTCATATATATGATAATATTAAGTTTATAGAAAAACTCTGCAGAAAGAGATGAATTGTCAATGTCCATTAGTTCTTTTCTCTCTAGTTATACATATTGTTGATGGTTTAACGGTTATATATTTGCAGAGGTGATCATTTTGTCAAGATCGGAGACCATGCTTGACCTATTATCAATCAATCATTCAATATATCAATATATCAATCAACTATAATTGCGATATTTTTTTCGTATCTCTATATCCAAATTTTAATTTGGTGTTCAAAAAGTATATCTTGTTTGCGAAATCCTACTTATTCTGTATGTAAAGGTAGGTTTCGTCTGACTGCATCTGTAGATATGTAAAACATACCACAACAGTCACTTCTGCCAAAAATAACTACGTTGCTGATTTCATAAATTGCACCAAGATCTACTGCCCACCACGAAGGTTCATTTCCAACATTTGTATCTGAGCAAAATTCTGCTGACGATGCCATCCACTGTGAGTAATCTCCATCCACTGCTTTTTGAGAATGTCTGTAAAATGAGTTCGAATTACTTGACTGCTTGGTTGGTTTGTTCTTAGCAACTTCCAATGTGTCTACAGTGTGAATATAAAATAAAATCCATAAAACCACCAATATTCAAAGCATTCACTAATTTAAACATTATAGCATATTGCGTTCAATTATGATTAAACAAACTTCGGCAAAGTTTTCAGACTTATGAGGGTCTTGATGTAGATCCTTCATTCCTGTATTCTTTATTGTTTTAGGCCATTTTATCTCTAATGAGACAACTCTCAACTAGAGACCAAATGACATAGAAAAGGTGATTTGATTGAGTTAAGCCATTTCAATTGATATTTTATAGTGTGCCTTTCTTTGTTGTGATGTTACACTATTGTTTCAGGTTGGGTAAGGTTGGCGCCTATTATTACGTTTAAACCCGCTGCATTTGTTTGCACCTGTCCTAAGTCAGGAACCTGATGTTCAGTGGTTGTCGTTTGTTGATGTGGTTCATAGGTGTTTCTCGTTTCTCGTTTTTTATATAGATTAGACCGTCGATTGTGCTGTTTGAATGGTTTAACACTAGTCATTTTTGGGGGCCCTTTTTAGCTTGCTGTTCGGAGTGAGCCAAGGTTCCGTGTTGAAGGCCGTACTTTGACCTATAATGGTTTACGTTTACAAAATGTGACTTGGATGGAGAGTTGTCTTATTGGCACTCATACCACATCTTCTTATATACATCATTATTATGTCACTGATATAACTGCAGTTTTGAAGGTCATGCCAGAAATTACCTGATTTATCGGTAGTTTGTACATTTGTCCTTTGATTTTACTCCTTAATATTTTCACGATCATGGACAGGACTTGGTGCTCGAAGATATTAGGCAACGACACCATGTATCAGTGAGACAATGTCACATGTTTATGTCCACCCACATCAGTTTATCAATGAAATGCATGCGACTTCATTGAAATAACCGAACAACTATCACCACGTCTTGTACACGTAAAAATAGTTTTACTAAATATCATATAATTTCATGTTTGATTTGAAAACTGGTTTATTTGCAAGGAGGGAGATCTGGATCACTGTTCTTGTTTATTCTGCATTTATTAAATACAAATTTTGCCAAAATGGCTGAAAAACTAACCTTATTTATGGATTTTTTTTTCAGGTAAAAAATATGTCTTGTGATCAAGAACAAACAGATTTGATAAACATACGTGAAATTAAAGAAATATCACAAACAGTCAGTGTTAATTTACCAAGGAAAAGATCCGATCCAGTTGAATCAGAAACTGATGTAGAATTAGAACAGAAAGTCACAAGTAATGAAGATTCAGAAGACTCAAGTTCTACAGTTTTTAACTATCCTGAAATTGGCTGCATCAAACAATATCAAAACTTCTCTTAACTGAAAAATCATAAAGAATTATGTCGTCATGTGTATGTTTATGTGTACAAATTGGAAAGAAAATCAACATAATTATGATGAAATCAAATCAAAATGGGCAGACTTTGTACTGATGTTGATCTTAGACCTGGAAATTTAGAAAACGTCCAACAATCAACAAATGAGATAAATGAATACCAAGTAGATTGCGGATAGGAACTTAGAAAGGAAAAGAAAAAATAGAAGGCACTCAAAAGCTGTGAAAGATTATTTTCTACAGCTTTTCACTATTTGACAATCAGCAGGAAAAAAATCAGTCCATCTGAGGCAGCATTGTTAATCAGAAATAATCGGATTGAGGATTGAAGAAAAAAAGTAAAGGTCTGAAGAATACCTTCTGATACCACAGGCGGCCATATAATTTTCCAGACAGGCTTTATCATCCAAAATAACGCAACAAATGATCAGGACAAATTGAGTGATGAAGACTTGGCTACTGTTTAACATCCATTAAAGAAAATAAAGTTCACCAAAATATTCTTCGAACACATTGACAAATAAACTTTTAAAATTATTGCATATCATCTTTAGTTGGGGCATCTAAATGTTCGATGATAGATTTTTTCAGATTTCTTTATAAGACTGATGGGTAAATGTACTTTCAAATTTCAATATAAAAACTGGAGGTCATGGACCTCGTTTTTTTCATTAAAAACAATAATTACATTACATTTTTGTTTCACGAGAATCCGTTATTTTGGTTGGCTAACAACAATCGCGCGTCATTTACAAATCGACCTTCATATCAAAATGAAATTTTACATTCGTAATGACACGTGCTTCCACAAAAAGTGCACAGGTAATTTAAGGATAACTTGGTAAAACTTTTTTGCATAGTCTTATTAGCATAAAAATTTGATTATAAGAAATGAATGCTTCTTTTTGTAATTTTATTGGAATGTACAAGACATGAAAATATCTGTGATGAGACAATGATTATGAGTTAATTATATCATGTTTCCAGCTTTTAAGGTAGATCGGGGGTCTTTTTCTAAGCATCTATTCTGTGTATGCTGCAAAAGTACTTTTTTGGTTTAAAAAATATTTTTCCAGTTGACATTCAATTTACAACAGAAACACATGAAACTTGAGCTTTAAATCGTCCAGAATTTATAAAAGTTGTGATTAACATGAACAGAATCATTACAGATGTTTTATATAGGATAATAACGACATTTGACATTCAACATGTTCAAGGTTTACAGAAATCTACTGAAAATTAGATAGATTATCAAAAGACTGGATATGTTGTTTTAATCTTTAATCATCTAACTGCATTTTGGTTGATCTTTTAATACCAAGAAATCACATGATTGTTTTATGAACAAATCTTATTAATAGATTATGTTTCAACAACTTCCGAATTACGAAGTCATTATCTCTTAAAAATTCTGTCCATTTAATAAAAAAAATCTCCCAGATAACAGGCTTAAAAAGTTGTTCGCCAGACCAGCGTTTCTTCTACATAAGACTAATCAGTGGCGCTCTAGTCATAATAATCAAATTTAAATCGAATTTAGTCACCGAACATAACACTGTGACGATGCCCTATCTCTTTTTAACAACTTTGCGCACGATGCTGATACAAGTGAGCGTTACATGATGTTTCCTTTATTAAGACGATTGTGACGTTGTTCCAAAGAATGTTTCAAGCGTTTAAGCTTATATTTGAAAAATGCATTGTTTTTACAAATGAAAAACAAAGTGGTATTAGCTATTTGTGTTTTGTGCTACGTGCCGATCTGATGAGTATTACCCTTTTCAGCATATTTTTTACAGTTTGAACCTCTGTTGAGCTGTTTCATCACTGTCACAAGTTAGAGAATGGTTGAGTGCTGGCAAAGATTTATAACATCACCAAAGTCAGTGACTGACTTATTTCAGAAGCCTGTTATTCATTGGTTGTCGTGGATGAACTTCTATCATTTATGCTGTGTGAACAATGTGAATAAGCTGTAGTCATATCATGTAAAACTGTTACTATTTAGTCTGAATTTCATCACAATCGAAACTTATTCATATTACATTCATAAAAAATGATGTACAATTTATATAGCACAACATTTATCGATGCAATCAACGCTATATAAAACTGGATTATATTTGTTACGCATAAAAGATAGCACTCCAGAATTATCTTCAAAAGAAAATCATCTCTTTAGATTTTCTGATAAATTAGACACAAAATGTGTACAAGAAGATTTTGCTTGATCTTTATATTTGCAACGATCCCTTGTATCATATGCCTTCCGTATTAAAACCTTTCACAGTTTAAACACTGGGTAAATCATCTTACAACTTAAAATAAACAATGTAAAAATTTATAAAAACCTGTTTCAATATAATTTGAACCGTTGCTCATTCGTCTTCAGACAAACTAGACAAACTAAGATGCATAGTATGCCTTTTCAGGATCTAAAGCATAATGAACAATATTTTCAAAAGTGTACACCAAAGCGTTGTGATTGTTTGAAAATGTCCTGAACGTTGGAAACTCAACCAATGGCATGCCGTTTTTCTCATTTTAGGGTACGAATAATGAAATTACCCATAGTCCTATAGATTCGGAATCCGCGAATTTGTCACAATTAGCTAAGGTACTTCTTTCAAAACTCAAATGTCTAGTATGAAACACTTGTTGAAGTTTTGAAGCATGTGTTTCACATTCAGATTGTTTCACAATATCAAATATTTTATATAAATTTCCCATGTTTTTTAGAGACTTAGAAAATTATTCATTGATTGAACTAATAGTTTTTTTATAGAAGAGAATATGCAGCTGCACCACTGGGTAATGTCAAACTATTGGGTATACAGTGAGAAGACACTATTCAGGGATCTCCTTCTTTCATTCTAGTTACTACACGACTGTGTCTCCCTACCATAACTCAGTCGGTAGCTATTCCACACATATTTGACAAAAGTATTTCAAAATCATTTTAGGAATAAAAAATTTCTTGTGTTGTTTGTTTTCTGCATCTTGTAATTTCCAAACACATAGTTAGCAGGACTATGGTTCAAGTTTACCCAGATTTTGATTAAGACAAGCCGAGTGTTAACTGATTTAAGTAAAAAGAGTCCTAGAAACCAGAAAAAAACAAACAAGATTGACGTCCTCTAACCGTTTTATCATTCTTTCGCCTAATGAATTAATCATAAATACCAGGACTAAAACTTTGTACGCCAGATGCAAAGTTGTTGACAAAAGAAGAAATTTTGTCGCCACAATTCAATTATTTCGCTAAATACGAAAATGCCTATCGCCAGCTGAAACCCTGGTTTCTACTTTAAATCACCTTAACAAACATTTGTGTTGCTGGTTTATTTCATCGACAGTACTTCTTTTGGGGAATTGTTTTTTTTCCAGTAGTATGAATAATCATGTCATGTATAAAGTTGTAATTGTCATTTAACAATATCAATTTTTAACAAATAGTCGCAAATGTTGGTCACGTGAATTCCATCCTTGAACATAGGGTATGATTGCGTAATTTTTTAATCATATTGTCTATTGTTGGGATTTTATTCTATTGTTAGATTTCCGTTTTCGTTGATTTGTTATAGTTTATTGTCCCTTTGATTTCCTCTACCTTTGTTTTTTGCTACAATACATTGAAATTGACGAAATCACAGTTATATATAATGTGTTACTTGGAAGAAACTTTTTTTACTTGCTTTTAATAATTACTTCCGAAATATGAAAAAGGGCCTTATTTTCTAGAAAATAATAATAAAAAAACAAACAACACAAATTATCCTACAAAATTCAAATATCTACCTTTGATTTTTTAGGATTTTTTCTAAGAATTTTAAATACACTTAACGAAACTTATGTTTTTGATAGTTTATTCTTTAAATTTCCAAGTTTTAGATGTTCTGTTGTATATCATGTATACTGAATGATACTTGGGGAAATACTTTTAAACCAAAAAAGGTTTTTGCAACTTGACCGGAAGGGTAACCCGAATAATTCAGCCCCTCTCCGTTATTGATCTTACTTACTTGCAAGGGCCTGAATTCCTAACACTCTAAAAACTCTTCACGAATACTAGATTTTCATTGTTGCCTGTAGGAGAGGTGACCAATCAGCAATCAGCTCAATTTTTTCGAGATAGGTAAATCCCGAGCTAATTTCGAATGATTGATTGAAGATATTTCATTGTCTATGCATTCAGGCGTTAACGTAGTAATCGTAGATCAGCGGAACATAACGACTTAATTATTCGGGTAACAAAAGGGATGCTAAGAAAAAAACACACCCGATCTACCTTAATTAAGATGAAATAAATAAGTTATGATTATAAATTTATAACGATTGATAGAAAAACGGTCGAAAATAACCTGTAAAAAGTTTGTTCAGAAAGCTGGAGGCAGCTAAAATAACAACTAAAAGGGAGGACTGAAAAGAGGACGAGATGTAAGAAAATGCAGGAATATATTATACGTTACAGTAATAATGTGTTTTGAATCCTGTAGATATTAGCCAAACAACTCGGAAAGTTACTAATGTTCTTTATCGTTCTCAACTGAAATGTGATTTAAATATAATTTGTTTGAATTTTTACACTATATTTAAAGGAAGATTAACACTTCAAAATTTAAATCATCTTTGGAAGAGACATGACAGAACTAACTCTTCAATATCGTTAACACAATCAAACGTTTTGCAAATTAAGAAACGACATTTAACTATATTGAGATGAGATGTGGCAGTTGATGTTATGCTTTTCTACCCCAGGTATCAATTACTTTAGCTGTATTTAGCAAAACTTTAAGAAATTTTTGGTCCTCAATGCTCTTCAACTTCGTACTTTATTTGGCATTTTTATCTTTTTTGATTGAAGCATCGCTGGTGAATTTTTTGTAGATGAAACGCACGTCTGGCGTTCAAAATTGAAATCCTGGTATCTATGATGTTGTGTTTGTCCTCATAAAAAATATTGACAGTCGATGTTGTAGTTATTTGTCAAAGTTTCAAATAAAACAAGACATTTACAAATGTACCAGCTCCCACCCAGTTATATGACGAAAAGGTATTATTTTTTTTCAAAATGTGAACGAAACGATATAAATATCCATTTCATAAGTTCATTGGTGGCATGAGTTCCAAATTGATATCTTGATAGACCTCTATCATTACAATTTTGTCGTCTGAAGTATTTATTTGAATGAGGAATGTTTATCTAGTGAATTTATACTGCTTGTATACAGTTAGCGTAAATTCAGAATGAAAAAAAGTTTTAATAGATTTGATTATGAGACTGTTTCAATTCAACAAAGTACGACTTGATTGATCCTTGCAATACATTCAGAATTATATATAAATTTCTCAGCAAAATACCCCGAATGTTTAACAATTTAAGTCGTTAATATTTGAATAATATTCACGATGATTGACCCAAAGTAAACCAATCATAATCTTTCATGAATAATTAGATGCCTGTATAAAAACATTGACTGAATACAACATAAACTGAATGAAGAAAGAGTAACGTACCAATTGCAATCACTAAAAGGTAGAACAAGATCCACAGAATGAAAAACATTTTACACATTATGTCCATTTACTGCATGCTGCACTCGCACATTGACAGACTGGTTGTCTAAGATATACTAAACTAAATTCTATATAAAAAAACGCCTTTTTATTTTACTCAATTTATATTGGTTATTGTAAAAGTTGAAGCTCCATGATTGTATAACAGACGAAATGTCACAATCTCTCTTTAAAGATTTTCGATAATCAATTTGTTAATCTATAGACACATATTATCGTGAAGATGAACATACCACATCTAGAAATTGACAATGAGGGTCGGTTAAAACAAAACTTTAAGACAAAAGAGATGAGTTCAGCTTCCCAATTGTTAAATTTTTATTTCTATGTAACAACATTCCAGCAGTGCCTGCATACGGAGTATATATCTTCCAGTTGATACGCTATTCCACGGCTTATATTTCCTGTCATAATTTCCTTAAAGTAGAGGGTTGCTCCTCAAAAGGAAACTACTAAACCAAAAGTTCTAAGTGGGTAATTTGAAATCATCCCTTCGTAAATTTTACGGACGTCTTCCCGAGTTGGTTGACCGTTATGGATTATCTGTTTCACAGATGACGACGGATATGTTTAAATTGCCGTATCTACAATCCCGCCTCCTTTTTTCCTGAATGTGACCTACCGAATTGTACTTATCACCTGGTTTGTACTTCCATGGGCAACATGTCACATGTGGAACAGGTTCTGCTTACCCTTTCGGAACACCTGAGATCACCCCTTGTTTTTGGTTGGGTTCGTGTTGGTCAGTCTTTAGTTTTCTGTGTTGTTTTTTGTGTACTGATGTTTGTCTGTTGGTCCTTTTCTTTTTTAGCCATTAGAGTATTTCCGACTTGTCCCTTTGGTATATTTCGCCTCTCTTTTGCATACGCAAAATCACTCTTTTTTTAAATAAAAAAATTGACAATTAAATTAAAGAGATAAATGACATAAACATAAATTAGTTTGCTCGATTACTCGATTGAATTGTTTCACATTTCTCGTGTCGGGGCCTTTCACAGTTAAATATACGGTGTGCGTTTCGTTTGTTGTTGAAGGCCATACGGTGACCTATGACATGTATTAATGCGTTTATGTTTGAATAGGTGTAGATAGTGGTCTCATTGGTAATCATACAACATCTACTTATCTCTTCAAGTAAAAAAAATTAGAAAGTACGGAACAGATTTTTTATAGTTTTAATTATATTCGATGAATTTACGCCTTTAGATTTTTAATGAAGTTTTTTTAATATCAGAATGTTCGTCAGATCTGTAAATTTACCTATTGTGTCCCATTCAGTAGTTTCTTGGAAATGCATGGCAGATGATGCATGAGTTTTTGAGGACGCGTACCTTATCGATATACCCGGTTTTAGTCCCTTTGGAGTTCAGTCGATTCTCGCAAAGATGTTTTCTACTTTGATTTGTATATGATCTGAATGAATTTATAATATTTTGAATATTAATGATTTTCTATTGCGTCTATAAATAAAACATTTTTAAAACATTTTGCTCTATTTCTTTGTCTCAATTTTTCAAGTTTAGTGTTATAGCAAAAAAAGCGAAGGTTAAAATCTGGAACGTCAAATTAGCGTTTTTCTTTATTAACCTTCATCAGGAAAGCTCAAAGCCAAATATTTGATGGCCCAGGATGTATTACAACCTAAACAGTTGAAACACTATATAAAAAAACATGTAAAAAATTCCAAATCTATATAAGGTCAACTTTGCCTCAGGCAGTTGAATCCTTAGATTCCGCATTAGGAAATGCCTGTACTAAGTCAGAACATGATCGTTGCTTTCCATTCGTTTAATGTGTTTGAGCTTTTGATTTTTCCTTTTGACATTTTTAACAAAGGACTTTCCATTTTTAATTTTTCATGGAAATTTTTCTATTTTACATTTTTCTATTTAATTTGAAAATTTATAAACAAAAAATGTTTCAAAGGTTTGTTATAAATCTTGTCAGTATCGAAGTATTGATTACTAATCTGATGATACCCTAGAGGACTGATAGTCCACCGGCAGAAGTATCGACCCAGTGCCATAAAAACTGAAAACAACACGTTATAATGCAATGCATCAAGAGCGCTTTTCTGACTTTACCTCCATCAGGAATGCTCAAAGTTGAATACCTAAAAGCCAAGGATATATAAAAATCTAAACAGTTGAAGTGCAAAACCAAAAAGGACGTAAAAAATAGCCAAATGGATTTCATGATGAAGAATCCAAGTGTCTAATATGTGACCCGCCATGACATTTCCAAGCTTATGGAGGTATAACGTCATTGTTAGAAAAACGCCGTTAACTATTATAAATATGATAAATATCGAGTTTCAATTGAATAAGTATTTGTGAAGAAGAAATAAACACTTTACCTGGGCTCCTTTTTTGCTGACACTGAACTATTCAGAATATTTAAGTTCTGAAGAAGTTTTACGTTATCGTTTGAAGTGAAAAATATTTGAATCTACATTTAAAATTGACACCACAAAAAATGAAAATTCTCTGCTCTATAGATTTTCATAAATGTATTCTAAAATAGAATAAAATAGAATAGAATATTTTATTTTCCAAATTACAGGGCCCATAACGAGGATATGAATCAAGTACAATGATTGAAGTAAATGAGTCAACGATAAGACATTACAATATAATATCCATAATAAATGCACCGTATCAAATGCATATATGAGAACAACTACTTATAAACTGTCATGCGTCGCATACTATGTATAGAGAAATGCATCATAAGTCTAAGTTAAACGACAAAATAAAAAAAGGAATTCTTAAAGCTTTCTTTGACAAATTTTATACCAACTTCATTTCAACAAGTTTAAATTACATTTTCTAAATTAGATCTAAGAACAAATACGATTACTAAGCGCCAATAAAATACAATAATTTTGTATTTTATAAATCAGTGCCTCCCATAATAAAAAGTCGCCATCGAAGAGGGACGAAAGATACCAGAGGGACAGTCAAACTCATAGATCGAAAACAAACTGACAATGCCATGGCCAAAAATAAAAAGACAAACAGACAAATAATAGTACAGAGGACACAACATAGAAAACTAAAGACTAAGCAACACGAACCCCACCAAAAACTGGGGGTGATCTCAGGTGCTCCGGAAGGGTAAGCAGATCCTGCTCCACATGTGGCACCCATCGTGTTGCTTATGTTATTAAAAATCCGATAAATAGTTTAATACGGTAGGTCACATTCGTGAAAAGGGAAGGGTATTGTAGTTACGACATAAGGAACATATCCGATATGTCCCTTGATCTTTGACCTTTACATGCAAGAATATTAGGTTAAAGAAATAGTCTTTATGTCTAAGGTTTATAAGTTACACTGATGTACCATTTATATGGGCCGACCGTGCAAGACCCTCATGGGAAGTCAAGGTCGTTAAAAACCACTGAGAATAGTCTCATCATCATGCCGGTATTCAAACAAACTCATTGTTATTACAACAATTAGGTCATGATAACATAGACAAGGTACCCTCATAAGCCTGGAAGTGGCTAGTCACATTTAGTTAACAGCGTTTTTTCTCACTATGACGTTCTACCTCCATAAGCCTGGAAATGACGTGGCAGGTTACACATACATTGTTACGAAATTATCCTACCAAACTGCTAGTTTTGAATGGTTTTAAATTAGGAAATACTGTTATAAAAAGTCACCAGAGCGCTTCAACCCAAATGTGTTGGCATTGTGTCAAATTATAAAAATTTGAAAAATATCGTGTTCATAATTTTGACGGTTTCTTAGGAGTTGCAACTGCTAGCAAAGTTCAACCTTTAAACCTTTGCCTTGATCTTTGACCTTTGTATGCAAGAATATTAGGTTAAAGAAATAGTCTTTATGTCTAAGGTTTATAAGTTACACTGATGTACGATTTATATGGACCGACCGAGCAAGACCCTCATGGAAAGTCAAGGTCGTTAAAAACCACTCTCATCATCATTTATATGGAAAACAAACAGGGAAATAAATCTTATTTAATTAACCGGATTGCTTCGGTCCAAAAAAAATTAAACGGTCATTCTGAGGAGCAATCGAAAGTACGAAAAAATTAAGCGATGTCTCTTACTGTTTCATGAAATTAGCGACAACAAGAAAACTAGTATATGTGTATATGGAGATAACTCCTCTATGACTATGTTGCATACAAAAATAACCATATAACCATGAACTATTTTGATCTGCTTTCAGTAAAAGACGTAATATCGTAATTTTCCCAATTTTGGTTAGCACAATATACAATGATATAGCTAATTTTGGAAATGAGAAAATAGCGAATATTTTCCCTCTTTAAAAATATTTAAAACTAAAAGATTGGTAGGATAATTACTTAACTATACATATATAAGAGACTTCGGTTCTTTGTAATGAGATCCTTTAAAATTGAAATCAGGATCAAACACCATTTTTTTCATTTGAAAAAACTCAAATTACTCTATTTCGATCGGATTTTTGAGCAGGGTATATAGTCTCTTTCTAAAATATATTATTAGTCATTCATAATGGCGCAGATGCATACCGCTCATTAATAAACCAGTTAAGTTTCCTATCAAACAGAGCTGATAATCATTGTTCTACTATCACCAAAGTCTTTATATGAAAAGTGATATTTTCGTACCTGTTTGGGTAACCATAAGTAGGAAGATTGCAAATGCAAGTACGAATGTTGTGAAATATTAAAATTAATGTTCAATTATTGTTAAGTTAGCAGAGAATTTCTATAATAGGTATTCGAATATGGATTTTATAAGTAAAATCTACAATTAGTCTGTAAATCATTGAATATTATTACAAATATTACAACTAGTATGTTAACCTATGAATTTTAATGAGAAATTTACATTACAATTTATTTACAATTTAAATTAATTACAAGCCGTTCTTCATTGATACTAGCTCAATTATGATTTTTTTCAGTGCAATGCTGAAATCTAATTGTCTTTATTTTTGGTTAGCTACAAATTGTTATGAACGATTATCAATGTATAATTTCATTGTTTTACTTTGGTTTCTTGTAATAAGTATGATAAGAGGCAGATGAGCTTCTCCCGAAGGTTATTTGTTTTTTAACAAATGGAATGTGCATGTTTGATTAACTTGTATTCATACTTTTTGGCATTGAGATATACAATTTTGCAGAAAATCGTATATTCCATTATAATGATTTTAAATACGAAAAATCTTTTAAAACCAAATTTTGATAGGAGTTTTATCGCCGTCTTTTTGTGTAAGTTTTGTCGCCAAAATATATGGACTATAATCGACTTGAGGGGGAATTCGCATGCAGTGGTACATATATTATGTACTTTTGTCACTTTCCTACTTTCACCTGCGCACAGAACGATGATACGTGATGCAGATTATAACAGAAATACGTGTCTCATGCGTTTTCAAACGATAGTACCAGATGAGGGTTATTACAGAGAAACGTGTCTTCTGCATACTGAAACAGTCGTACCTGATAAAGTTTATGACAGAGATACATGTCTTATGCGTAATGAAACGATGGAACATGATGCAGCTTATTACAGAAAACACGTGTCTCATGCGTGCTGAAACGATCTTACATGGTGAAAGTTATTACAGAGATACGTGCCTCATGCGTACTGAAATGATCTTATATGGTGAAAGTTATTACAGAGATACGTGTCTCATGCGTACTGAAACGATCTTACATGGTGAAAGTTCTTACAGAGATACGTGTCTCATGCGTACTGAAACGACGGTACCAGATAAAGTTTATTACACAGATTCGTGTCTCACATGTACTAAAACAATGGTACCTGATAAAGGTTAGGACAGAGATACATGTCTCATGCGTAATGAAACGATGGAACATGATGCAGCTTATTACAGAAACACGTGTCTCAAGCGTGGTGAAACGATCTTACATGGTGAAAGTTATTACAGAGACACGTGTCTAATGTGTACTGAAACGATGGTATCTGCCGAAGTTTATTACAATACACGTGTATCATGTGTATTGCAACGATCGTACCTGATTAAGGTTGCTTCAGAGATAGACGTTAGATGCGTACTGAAACGATGGTGCCTAATGAAGATCATTACAGATACACGTGTCTTATATATATGTGAACTGAAACGATCATACCTGATGAAGGTTATTACAGATAAATGTGTCTCCTGCGTTCTGAAACGGTCATACATGATAAAGATTATTACAGAGAGACAATGCTCATGCGTACTGAAACCATTATATATGATGAAACGACTGAACATAATCAAGGTTATTATAGAAATGTGTGTCTCACGCGTTCTGAATCGATCGTACCTGGTGAAGGTTTAACAGAAACACGTGTCTCATGCGTTCTGAAACGATCATACCGGATGAAGATTCTTACAGAAACACGTGTCTTAAGGGTACTGAAACGATGAAGGTTATTACGGATAGAAAAACGAAAGCCCTGGAATATCGTGGGCTATATATACTCCACAGCAGGAACTGTTGTAATGTTGCTACACACAAATGATAAATTTACAATAGAAAAAGTAATGGTTTCAAATTTGAGACTGCTGATATATTAAAGAAAAGTACTGTTACCTTTGTTTGAGTAGCTTGTACATACTCAGTATTCTCATGAAAGCTTGCGATTTCTATGCACGAAGTTCGCGTGTAGAAAAGTACTGCGAATATTTCAACATTGGAAAAGGATGAAAAATAGTTCCATGAAATTTTTCAGAAGAGGCTTTACACGAAAAGTCTTGTATACGCAGCAAACATGTGCATTGAAATTAAAATTGAAATTACAAACCTTGACATTTAATGCAATTAAAAAAAATATCATTGAAAAAGTGTCAATTAATATAAAATACCCCAAAAAGGGTCTCATCAATTATTTCAATTTAGCAGCGAAATAAAAGAATTATGAATACAGTTTTATGTTCGTTTATGTTTGCTATGCTATCTAATAAGCTCGTGCATCACTGAATTTGTATATCTGCACAATATAGAACTTTACATAAATTAAATTAACACTCATTAAAGACTGATTTACCGAAATGTATACTCCTCAATCTGTAATCATAATTTTTACAAATTTAGTATCAAAACTGACGATCTTTCTACGCTTAACAAAACTATTCCCATCCAAAATTGAAAAATCGACTACATTGTCTGATTGTGGTACAAAAATGGGATTCTTAGTGCAAAATCCTACCTTAAGTTAAATTAAAAATGTGTTGGATGACCCCGCCTGCCAACTAAGATGGCCAACATGGCTAAAAATAGTAATAAAAAGCAAGTTTTGTCTATTATCTTGAAATAACCGCTATGACTAGAGAAAATATGATGTGCAGAAATGTTCAGCGTGTTGAGATCAACCTGCTGATTTACGCTAAACTCGGTAAACTCCTTATCTAAGTAATTGCCATTTAAGGACTATTTTTTGTCGAGATTACGACATTTATGTCGCGAAAGATACATAGCAATCCTATATTCCTGCGTCGGCGTTAGCGGCGTCATCATTTAGGTTCAGTCTTTGGTTAATTTTTTTTTAAATAAAGACATCAATAACTTTGTCAAAATTTCACGGAACTTTTGAAATTTGGACAGGCGCTTGTTTATGACCAAAATACAGTATCCAGAGCAAAATTAAGATATTTATTTTTTTATTTTTCCGTATTTTCCTGATAAAAGGACTTAGTTTTTTTACAGTTAACATTTCAGATTCAGTCTGAGGTTAAAGTTTTTCAGTCACCAATAACTTTGTCAAACTTTCATAGAATATTATGAAATTTGGTCAGAAGTTTGTAATGATCAAAATACAGAATCCCTAGCAAAATTTTTAAAATATTTATTTTCATTTTCCCGTTTTCTACTGATGAATGTTTTTTTTTTACAGTTAACAAGAATGTACAGTCTGAGGTTAAAGTTTGTTGCACATCAATTACTTTGTCAAACCTTCACATAATTGTGTGAAACGTTGGCAGAAGGTTTTTTATGATTGTGTTATAACGTCTGAAGCAAACTTTTGAAATGTATTTTCATTTTAGTATATTTTTTTGATAGATGCACTTAGTTTTTACAGTTAACATTTACAGACAGTGTGGGATTAAATGTTTTAGAAATGATAAATTTGTAAACCTTTATGGATTGTTATGAAACTTGGACAGAAGCTGATCTTCAAGACCAAGAACAACCAATACATATTACCATTGGTACATAGATACAATAACAATATAAAAAAAACACACAATTAACAATACTGGTATTCTTTTACAATTGAAGAATCTTTCTTTGTAAAAGTCTGATGCTTTCGTAATGCACTCTTTACCTTCCATTTGATAGGCGATAAGCACATCTCCTTAATGACCCCAACTCCTAAATTTTCGAGATCGGAAGTATGATATTTGAAATGTAGACTAAATTTCTCATATTGATATGCGACAACACCATCTCCTAGAAAGTTTGATTTTTGCACTTATTTACCCCTTCCAACTCATGGAAACTTTATGAGCTTTCATTTGATATACGACAACCTTACCTTGCACTCAATGACTCCACCCACCCACTTTTGGGGGACGTATTTTTTACATTTTTGAAAAGTTCTCATTTGGATGATCAATATATGTCACATGACCCCATTTGAAAAAGTCCAAAAAATGATGCAATATAAATTTTATAAATAGAACTTATGAAACTTACAAAGTCAATGTAAAATATGAAAAATTCAAATTGCCTATTGTTCTTTGTTTTTTATCATATGTATTGGCATTTAGTAAAACATATAACCATGTTAAATTCTGAAAATTTCTGAAAATTTCAGGTGACTAGCTGTTATTGATTAAGAAATGTTTGCCCCCCCCCCCCCCCTTTCAAAACATTTCAAACTCCAATATCTCAAAAACGACAACAAATATCTCAAATCTGTTAAGTGAAAAATTTTCTGCAGATGACATACAACACTGTAACAAATAAATCGGACAATTCGAAAGTTCATCAAGGTCACAAAAAATATATGATGCCATGCCAAACCTTAGAAGTCGTAGAGACATGGGACTACCACCATTTTACTCAGGACCACTTGACCTTTCAAATGTCACAAGGTGAAGGTCAAGGAAATAATTTCACCATCACCATGACATTGCCCTCAAATTGAAGGTTTTAAAATACTGATCATTTTTGCAATTTATAGAAGGATGATATCAGTTACAGGTTTTATGATATACACAAAATACTATACTTTTAAGAATTATTTCGTTGTAACTTTTGAACGGATAGTCGAACAGTTTTGGGCTTAGTGTATAAAATGTAGAGATCTTTGAGAGAAACATTTTGTACACTGTATGTATGCAGCGATCTCTTATCGTTTTCTTATTATGTAAGCTTGAAATTTGAGTGTAAACATTTTTTTGCACTCGGTAACCTTTTACCTTGGTCCAAATGAAAGGTCAAATGAACTTATGACTGGTGGTGAAGGTCTCAAGTCTCTACGACTTCCGGTTCTCGAAATATAATTTTACAAAATTGTGTATATTATTATAAGGGAAATAACTCGTACAAGGATTGATAACAACATAATTGTTTATGTCTATTAACACTGCCATCTGTTCCTGTACATGTTGCCATTTTCAAATCGATTCTATCTGTAATCATTTCTAAGAAAATTCAAATAAAAGAAGTGTTTGAAGGGGATATAACTTTCAAAGGAGATGATGAAATCCTACAGAGTCTCATCTGTTAATACTTCATGATGAGATCTACCTATTGTCCAAATAGGGTCATGATATCTTTAAAAGCAACGAGGGGGGCATGTAAAAAAAAATCCGAGATAACTTTCAAAGGGGATGATGAAATCCTACACACGGTCGTCTGGTAATACTTCACTATGACGTCTATCGTGGTCTTGATACCTTCAAAAGATAGTGGGGAAGGCCATGTAAAAAAATGCAAAAAAAAAAGAAAAAGAAAAAAAATCATTAGAAAAACAATGAGGTCTTTCCGCACGTAGTAGAAAAACTTTAATAAAAAAACAATAAGTAGTGGAGCTATTGCCCTTTAAAAATAGATGTTTACCATGTTTTTTTAGTTTTTTCCTATTAACTTGAAAAGTTTATATGATAGATACAAATGTAGATACAAAAAAAACAAAAAAGGTCAGTAGAACAAGATCTAAAAAATAGTTCAACAGGTCAGTCAGTGCTTCATAGAGAGATGCCCCTACAATGATGATTATTACTAAAATTGGCCATTGTTGAGCGACACGGGCTCTTTAGACCTTCTTGTGTTTATTCGTGTTTCTTGATGGGTAAAATTATCAGTACCAACTGACGATTAGTTACTAATATGTATGTAATTTCTTTTAAGATTACGCCTGGACTCTCACAGTCATGGTCAATTGACACTAAAATGATTTGGTATTTTTCAAGAATGCTGTAAACATGTAAATAGAGTTACACAGAAGCGACATAATGTATATCTTTAAGTACCTAACGTACGTTGAATTCCTATAATTCATTGTAATTTTAATTTACTTTTTATAATTGAAATTTATTCTGGAGAATGGGAGGTGATCCAATTTTCACCATGTTCTAGCGCACCGTTCAAATGTATTTTATGTCTGATACCTACGGTAAGTATACAATATGTATTAATTGCTTCACTAACTTTTATATTGATGGTTTTCAATCATTTAATGACTTGCACTGTACCATATTGATTCTGTAGTTAGATCATTTCTTTTAGAAAAGGCAACAGTAGTATACCGTTGTTCAATATTCATAAATCGATTAAGCGCAAACATATCCGAGTTACAAACTAAAACCAAGGGAAACACATCAACTATAAGAAGAAAACAACGGAACAACAGAAACACTGAACTGCAACAAAAAACAAACGCCAACATACATAGAAACGGACTACTTGATAACAACTGCCATATTCCTGATTTGGTACAGGACATTTTAAGAAAAAATTCGTAAGGGTTCCGCGGAAGCCAGTGTCTCGCTTACTTTTGCTGTTGTCTATGTTTTCAGTGTGATAGAGGAATGCACATAATAGATTTACAGTTAATGAAATAAAACGTTTGAAATGTATGAAAAAAGTTATGCTTGTAAAAAATGAATACAGTATGCAATCAAATCTATATATTGTCTGGAAGACAAAAGTCACAGGCTCAACAAAAATGGGGAAAAAATTATTAAAAATTTTCCTCTTGATACTACCTTTTGATTGTAAGAAGCTTCTGTCCAAGTTTGGTAAAAATCCAGGATGGTTTATGAATCTAATAAATGTTAAAAAATCTTTAACTGCAGACTGAGTGTAATGTTAACTGGAAGAAAAACTAAGTCCATTTATAAGTAATATACGGAAAAACAGGAAATATTTTTTTCCAAAATTTCCTTCTAGATACTAGTTTTTGATCTTAACAAGCTTCTGTCCAAGTTTTGTACAAATCCAGGATAGTTTAAGAAAGTTATTAAAATATTTTAAACTTTAACCACAGAGTGAATGTAATGTTAACTGGCAGCAAACTAAGTCCATTTATAAGTAAAATACGGATAAACAGGATTTTTTTTTTACAAAATTTCCTTCTGGATACTATATTATGATCATAAACAAGCTTCTGTCCAAGTTTGGTAAAAATCCAGGATATTTTTAGAAAGTTATTAAAATTTTAAAAACTTTAACCACAGAGTGAATGTAATATTAACTGGCAGCAAACTAAGTCCATTTATAAGTAAAAAATAGATAAACAGGATTTGTTTTACAAAATTTATTTCTGGATAGTATCTTATGATCATAAACAAGCTTCTGTCCAAGTTTGGTAGAAATCCAGGATAGTTTAGGTAGTTATTAAAATTTCAAAATCTTTAACCACAGAGTGAATATTTGTGGACGCCGCCGACGACGATGACGACGACGAGGGAATGTAGGATCGCTATGTCTTGCTTTTGCGACAAAAGTCGCAGGCTCGACAAAAATGGTTGTTTGAACCTGGTTTTATGGCTAGCCAAAACTTCCCGCTTATATGGCAAAGTAAAAAAAACCGCTAAAATGACAACAGTACGTGCCAGGAATACAGTACAAATAAACGCAAGAACACTCAGGACAGATAAATACATAAATAAATAATATAATAGTACATTACAACATGTAAACCATAGAATAACAACTGACACTTCCTATGAATTTACGACACTACAACAGTACACCACAAAGTATAAACTGCTCGTTACACGAATGTATGAAGTCTAGCTTAAACCACCCCTAAGCATTTGTATGCGAGAACAAAGTCTATTTTTTAGGATGTAATTTTTTTATAATTTTTTTTACAAAATAAAAATATAAAAAAAAATAGTTGTTATTGTCCTTTTCCATTTTTTTCTAGCTAATGTACTTAAATTTTGAATTGCTTTGCCACCCAAAATAAAACGCAAACTGTGTTGTTAAGACACAAATCATATGTGTGTCTATTATAACTTTCACAATGCTTAGTTCACTTAGCCAGTTTGACTTTGTCAAATTTTAAACACTGATATTTTTTCAATGAGCTTCTTCAGTGACCTGTCATTGTCCTTGCGACATTGATGGGTAATTAGTTGTCTCATTAGCATTTATACCACATCTCCTTCTTTCTATCTTTTTAGAAGAAAATTACTTTTTGCAAGGAAATTGTTATTCATGCACTATATTAGTTGTGATATCCCATTTGCATATGATCATTTTCAAATTAATAAAAAACATACTTTTCGATGTACAGAATATAAATATTTACTTTTATTTTAAAACAATTGTCTCCGGCAAATTTAAACAAAATAGGATCCAAGGAGGATGCAATGAAAAAAAACCTACTTCACTTAAACTCGTAAAATTTAATGTTCACTGTTTTTGAAAGTTTATTTTTTAGCATTGAAATGATTAGTCAATATTCATACAAATCAAATTTGGGTTAAATATTAAAGTAAATATTTATTTTATAATTTATACAATGTCTCTTGATGTTCAATCAAATTTCTTTTTGTTTTTGTTTTACACAATTAAATAATCTTTATTGCACTGTATGCTGTTCAACAATTTACTGAGCTTACAGCATTGGGCTAAGTTTCCCTGTGTAGTAAATTATTAGCTACCCAGGGAGAATATCGTATAAATCATATATAAATGTTAGTATTATACGCTTTAACATAATGCATAATATAAATTAACATAAATATGAATTGATTCATACGATTTATGTCTACTTACAAATCGGAAAAAATAACGGATCTACACCGTAACGTTTTATAGTTATCTAATATGTGTGTTTACTTTTCTAAATGATACCTGTGAAACTGGAATTTAGTTATTCTTTTCTGATAATTTGTTTCAAACTTTTTTGTTTGACCATGCTAATGGACATAAATATAAAGGTAAGTATATATAATTATGTTAATTGTGAATCAATAGTTTATGTTTTCAGCCTCTGATGGAGCAACAACTTGAGTTACTGAGGGTGCCCTTATTACCAGACTTGTTTTATGACATTATTTAAAGCATACATTTATAATGTAAATTTTCCGGTCATTATTTATGAAAATGTTGTTCAACTAAGGTTGCAATACCCTTCAGAAAAGTTGATCTTGGATCAGGTTTAGGCTATTCTAAAAAAGCTCTTTCAGGTTTTGATACTTGGATTTGTTTTACATTTAAACCCATGGACGTTTAACAACCAACAATTACTCATCAATCAATATGATTTGTTCATGCTAAACTTTCATCATGAGCATACACGACGAACCGTATTTAATAAGCAGGTGTTGTTAAGTAAAGACTTGCGAAAGTTTCACATTAAACAATACAAGTAACTTTTAAGAGCAGAGTTATATTCATTATATCTGTCTTTGTAAATTATTACTTTTACTGTTTAGTCTATTTTTGGTAATATCCATTTGACGTGGCTCGATACTCTTACATGTCGTCATTGTGTCATTGTGCTATGGTAAATTTTTGTATTCTTGTCTTTCATTTTTGCTTATGTGCTTCATCTATATGCCTTTTCGTCTTTCTTTGTTGACATATTTGTTTGTTTTTATAGTGATTAAGTTTATAACACAATGTTGACTGCTGTAACCCTATTTTTGACATTTTTACATATTATGTCTGTTAGTTTTGTTCAAACCTTGTTGTCAATATAATGGAATTTTATGCGACTGTCATACAAGTAAGAGGTTTAGCTAGCTATAAAACCAGATTCAATCCACCATTTTCTACATCAGAAAAATCCTGTACCAAGGCAGGAATATGACAGTTGTTATCCATTCGTTGAATGTGTTTGAGCTTTTGATTTTGCCAGTTGATTAGGGACTTTCCGTTTTGAATTTTCCTCGGAGTTTTTTTTTTGTTATTTTACGTTTTTGTATAATTACTCGGTGAGAAAATGCCTCATGGAAATATCGTGTTACATAAAAATATAGCTCACTCATTGTTAATTTGATCTGGACCTTAAAATGCATGAAATACTTGTTGCTGGACGGAAGCAAACAACAATCAATCATCCTCTGTTGCACAAAACTGATTTGAATGTTCCGTCAAATTCGTGTCAATCACGCATTCTAAAAAATATAAAAACGGAACGTTTTGAGTAAAATGGCGAGATGACAAATTTGTGTTAGCTGAGGATAAAAAAAGGATCGATCAGAAACGTAATTTTGTAATATAAATGCGGTAAGATAATATTTTCATTAATTTAAAGTTTGCTGTTATTAGTTTTTATTAGTCTTGGCGGTGGTTAATATATTTTAAAAAATGTTACGAGAAAAAAAACGACTTCCGATAAGACTTCG
The DNA here is from genome assembly GCF_021869535.1 of Mytilus californianus. Taxonomy (NCBI): domain Eukaryota; kingdom Metazoa; phylum Mollusca; class Bivalvia; order Mytilida; family Mytilidae; genus Mytilus; species Mytilus californianus. The sequence goes on along the minus strand of NW_026262723.1, from coordinate 23,637,529 downwards.
GGATTCAGCACTAATGGTAAAAAACATATCCGATAAAAAAGAAACGTTGAAAACAAACGTTATGGACATACGAAGGATTGAAATATAGCCCCAAATTTCCAGCAACAAAAAATAACACAAAGTGTCTTATAAGAAACTCATAAAGCATTTCAGCAAAGAATAAATCTTATATCAAACATTTAGTGTATGGATAATATTATGGTTCTTAAGCCTATGTTGACACTTGCTTACATAATTTTAAGCTTTTTCTGATGGTTTTAAATATTTAGTATTGAACTTTCAAGATTTTTAATATTTTTTTACCGCTTTCAGGAACAAGTCTCTTATGCATTGAAGTCGGAATTATATTTTAGTTTTCAGCACAGTACATGTGTTTCCTAGATTTTCAACAATTCAAATCATTAATATTTGATATAATTCACCATTTTTACAAAAAAAAAACCAATTCATATTCTTTCATTAATAATATGATGCATTTATTTTCACACAGACGGAATACAACATGAATTGAATAAAGAATAACGTACCACTCTCAGCAACTAAAAAGCAGAAAAAGATCAATAAAATGAACAACATTTTACATAACATGTTAATTTACTGCATGCTGTAATCCACTCATATCACAACTGATTTTAACACAGATTGATAGTCAGCATATACTGAATTATGATAAACGCCTTTTTGTTTAAATCAATTTCGGTTGGTTATTGTAAAAGTAGACGCTGCATAATTAAATAGCAGAAATAATGTCACAATCACTCTGCAGATATTTCCGACAATTAATTTGTTTATTATAGGATCATACGACTTTTCAAAGGAATTCATTGGTGTATAAACTCGAGAAATTCACTCACAAACAAATAAAAGTATAAAAGAGGACTTTTTTATATTTTTGTGAGTGACTTGGTCCAGTTTATACACCAATAAGTTCCTTTAATAATGCGTTTAATCCTTATAATTCTTTAAAATGGGAGATAAGGAATTTAATTTCCCCACATTTAGCCTCTACCACATGTAAATTGTATATTTGTGTCATTGAGTTGGCCGGGCGCATAAATATCCTTTTTGGTAGAAATGAATTAATTATTATCATTCCAATGAACATTTTGTGTTTATAATTTTATTTAAGGATAAAAGCGATCGAATTGAACATAAATATTAGTAACGTCGAGCCAGTTTGTGTTATTATCGTCGCCACCTTGTTTACATTGGTTACAAAAAGTCATCTATTTAAAAAAAAATAAGTTCAAGAGCCACTACCGGAACCGTTCTCGACAATCATATGAACGTATTCCCTAATATGCAAATCATATAAGAATTATAGATAAATATTATCCTGTAGATCAACAGAACAAACTGCGTACGCAATATAACGGAACTAAATACAACTGTCATGCAAGTGGGAGGGTTGTCTAGTTATAAAACTAGGTATAACCTACCATTTGCTTTGGAACATGTCTGTACCAAGACAGAAATATGACAGGTGTTTGCCGTTCGTTCCTTTGGTTTATATAGTCGAGAATTTGCTTTTGTTGGGTTTTCTGGACTTTCAAATTTTTGAATATACCTTGGAAATCGTTTTTTAATACTTTTTTTCAATTGATGCAATCCCATAGGTATGTGTTTTTAACTTGTTCTTTACCTTCTCAAAGGGGCGTTAGCTGACAAATTCATGTTCACCGTTTCATCATAAAATTTTGTATTTTATTTATTACATACTTAAACGTCTATCCAAATGAAAACAAATGTACAAAAGGAAACAATCTAAAATGCATGGACTCCTTATAATGTATGAACATTTCGAATGTATTTTAGAACAACGCCATCTAATTAAACATCGAGAGGACCTGATGTTAACAAAAATATTAATACATTACTCAGACAATATACACATAAGGAGAAGTGATATGATTGCCAATGAGACAACTATCCATCAAATTCAAATAAATTTGATGAAAGCAATTATAGGCAACTGTACGTCCTTCAACAATGAGAAAACCCCATACTGTATAGTCGGCTATAAAAGGTCCCGGCATGCAAAATATGAAACTATTCAATTGAGAAAACTTACAGCCTAATTTATAACAAAACAATTTACGAAAAACAAATATGAAAGACTTTAACTAAAGACAACCATTGAACTACAGGCTCCTGACTTGGGACAGGCACATAAAGAATATGGCGGGGTTAAACAAGTTTGTGAGCGCTCAACTCTCCCTTAACCTGAGACAGTGGTGTAACAGTACAAGATAAGAACAAACTATAAAAATCATTTGAAAAAAGACTTAACTCATCAGATCGATACAAATAAAAACACAGACAGGACGTGGCAGGGTATATATCCATCCCTCATCCCTAACAACAAAAAAGACACTACGTACAGATCTGAGAGTATTCGCCAATAACAACTAATGAAAACAATCATGTATCTAAGACTAAAATATCAATCAGTACACATCCAACATCCAATGGCTTTAGTGTAAAGACATCATTAACAGTCAGAGAAAAACATGACCTTGTGCAATGTCAAAATATACGTATCGACAGATTGTAGTACCGTGAAAGTGCGTATGTGTAATATTTAGTATGGTTTTAATTTACTGCTAACAAAATATATATTAATGCCATTAAAACAATATTCATTGGTAACCTTTTAGAATAAGTGTATTTAAAGAATTGATAAGTTTACCCGGAACGTATCTAAATATTCGTGTTCGGTTAACAACATCACCGTAAAATTTAGGATGTCTTATTCCGTTTGAAATAAATTTCTATAGGAACAGCCAAACATGCAAACCAAATCATTGTATCTATAGAAGAATTTAGTAAAGGTTTAAAGAAATTTGTGCTTACGAAATCCCTGACTTAATTTACTAGTAGTACATAGATTACGCTCATTCAAATGATGTCTAATAGGGAAATTTTGTTTCACAATTCCGCTTTTATAAATGTTTGAAAAAAAGCATATTTGATTTTTTGTCAACTTTGTAGCTAATACCCTTTTCATTGGTGAAGTTTAAACATCCATAAACTTATTGAAACTACGGTAACAGTTGTATAAAATTTACCTCAACATTTTTAGACAGAATGGCCGATAGTAATTACTAAATCATATCATATTCTGTTCATTCAGACAAATGACTGTAGCATGAAAGTCACGTTTAATCTGAATATTTATTGTAAACAGAAAATAATAATGACTTTTTACAAACCATTTCAATAATTCATCGTTTTCAACTTCTAAAGAGCGTCAAATAAAAAACAATCGATCATTTTCTGTAGTTAAATATTTACAACGTTTTGTATCAGTTGACTCATGCGAACATTATAAAAAAGATGCTTACAAGAATATTATGTACGTAATAGTTCTATCTGATAATGTCTCTATTGGAGATAGTATCATAATATTGTGTTATTCAGAAAGGTGAAATCAGATTAAAACTTGTTTTCTGATTTTATTTATTGTTTTCATATTCGTTCTCCTGAGCATCTCTCATTTATCTAAGTCTCTTCTCTACTCTTATTCGTCAGTTTCAAAAATCCTGTTTTTGTCTCTACAGTCTGCAGTATCAAAATGTCGCTATTTTTTGTATCCTGTCATTGTTCACACAGAGACGCCCTCTCTTTTTATTATCAAAATTTATTTTCAGGCTGTCTCTAAGCAAAATAGGATAAATATAATATAAATAAAATACATGTTGTATACAAAAATACATCCAACATAAACTTATACTGTTTTCACCCCTGTCTGTCCATCTGTATGCCCGTCATGTTATAACATTTTCGATACGATTATCGCATGAACTACATTTCGGAGCTTTTTAAAATATGATGCCAGGCTTCATATGAACATGCTATACCGTATGGTGTGGTATCAGATTCATAGATTCCCAACTTCTTCTGATTTGAAACATTCTATATTCTAACACAAACTGGCCATGTATGAAATTTCCGTCGTATTTGTCCTTAAATTTGTTATCAATCGTAATGTAAACATTATATTCCGTGAAATGAGGTTTCAGGTTCATCAATCTTCATCATCATGTTTACCCAATACTGGCAGGTATATTTTTGCGTCGATTTTTTTTTTTTTTAAGAAGCCACAAATTGGGGCTTACTAAAATAATTTGTTGTCATGCTTTAATTAAAGATGCAATACTGTGTGATGTCGTTTCAGATTCATCACTCCTTAATTTACTGATACTGAATACTTATTTAATCTTCAATAAAGTGGTCATGTTTGACATTTTCATGACAATGTTCTAGGGAACAAGAAATAAGCGTTTCTTAAATATTGTTATCAGGCTTCTTGACAACACGCTTACCGTGTGCTGCACTTTTCCATTGTTCTTCAACCTACTGTTAAACGATTTCTTAATTAGGGGGTTTCATAAGGAGGCAGGAGATCACAGTTTTCTTGTTCGTATTTAGTCGTCATGCCCATCTACTATAATAGGTAAACAAACGAACATTTCTTATATTCCTATTTTTTACATCTGATTTTGAGAGCATCTAAGTGAAATTATCCCCAAGTACATGCATTAAACTTCATTTTGATAATCAAAGGAAGATTAAGTTGTCGGAGTTTACTGAAATCAAAAATGAAATAGAACTAATTGAAACTAACAAAAATCGTTCATATATTTTACGTCAAATAGAATACACGATTTTACCCCAAAAAATAAGTTTAACTGAAGATGATAGTATCTAAATTGCAAATATCCTCCAGTAGATGCATTTATTGAACGTTATCCTTATATTTAAAAAAAGATTAAGTTGCCGGGGTCTAATGAAGTCGAAAATGAAAAAGAACTGACTCTACATCATCGTTAACAGAATTTATCTTCGATATCGTTCAATTCTTATGTCAAATGGAATACAAATGTAACCCCCAAAAACCATGGAGCGCCAAATGTGGAGCAGGATCTGCTTAACCATCAGGAGCAGATGTTATCTACCCCGGTTTTTTTATGGGGTCCGTCTTGCTCGGTCTATACTTTTCTATGGTGTTTTCTGTGTACTGTTGTTTGTCTTTTATTTGTTTTTCGTTTTTTGCCATGGCATTGTCAGTTTGTTTTCGACTTGAGTTTTACTATCCCTTTGATATATTTCGCCTCTCTTTTAATCACAGTATTGATGGTTTTTGACAGCGTGTTTTCGTTCTATACTGTATGACTTTTAAGTTACCTTAAAATAGTTTAACAGCACCTAAAGAGCACAAAATGTATATAAGTATGAATACAGCAATACAAAATTAATAATCAGCATAGATTTCGTACTCTTTCGCAAGGTTAAATCGTTTACAGGTGATTTTAACTTTATACCGCGCTCGAATTTGAATAACTCGGTAGCAGAATGCATTAGACAAACAATAGCAAAAAACTCATTAAAGATAACCGGCTTATAACTAGTTCAAATGTAGGATGACGAAGAGTTTCAAAGACTAAAATATTTTGATACAAACGTTGTAACTTACTTATGATACTGTTGGTGCTCAGTCTTAACTTTTTATGTTGTATTTTGTATACTGTTGTTCGTCTTTTATTATAAACGTTTTAGTTTTTTCCATGACGTTGTCAGTTTCTCATCGTATAATGAGTTTATATAACCCTTTAGTATCTTCCACCACTCCTTTATTTTAATATCGGATATCGTAGTCACAATCCAGTCCTTTTTTCAATTTAATCAAAATGATTTCTCTACTGGAAGAACGTAAAACTAAAATCCTACTTCATACTTGTACATCGACAACTATACACGAAACGACACAACTATGCGGTATCATTATACAATTTTTAATATTTTAATTTAAATAGCTAACCCTGACATCTAATTATATGAAATGGTAAAGGTAAAGGTTTGAAATAGATATGTAAAATTGGGAATTTCTGTCAAATATACTTTCCTAAACATGCTAAAGACAAATCAAATAAATATATATATATATATACTCATTCAATGATAAATATTATAATACTACTTGCTAGGTGTAACATATGTTAACTTACTCGCATTACTAATTTCTTACTTGTTCACTCACGGAAATAAAAAAAGACAGGCGTTACATATAAAAAGGATATTAAAACTACAATTGGCAGACAAACTGGCAAACGCCATGAAAAAACGACAGCATAAAAACGACGGAGAGACAAACAGTCTAGATAACACAAAATAGAACCCTATAGACTGAGCAACACAAAGCCCACCAAAAATCATGGTGATGTCATGTGATCCGGAATGGGTAATCGGCGATAAAATGATGTGTTCATTCAGGAACAGCAGATGTAGCAGATGGCAAAACTCCGTACAGTGGGCGTTTCCGTTCCTTTACTCTATCAATTAGTGTAGAGTAGTATGCGGATCGGAGCTGGAACTACTGTGGAGTTTGTCTGACCATGAAACATCTCGAGCCACGAAAGCATATCTTTTCTTTCCATATTGAGAGAGTGCATATCCTATATATTTAAGTCATAACTTTGTCGAAAATTCAACGTCAGATAGTATTTTGTATCTTATCCAAATTTGTTTAGAACATGAGAAAAGATTGAAAAAGTCGTGTTTTGATCCATCACTATAACATAAAACGAAAATAATTTGGAAAGTATGAAGAATTATATATCTACCTTGCATGTGTGATGTAATTAAAACATGTTTAACTTGTTTGTCTGGAGACAAAGATCTATTTCAACCAATTTGGCACCAGGCTGAAGCTAGCGAACAATAACTAGCGAACAATAAGCCAGCGAACAATAAGGCGATATATCTAAAAACCGAAAAAATGAATAAGACAGCAACGGCCGTTAAATGAAAAATATTTAAAAAGGCAGAAATTCCGACCAAATATTGCAATTTCAACTCTATCATGAAATGGTATTTATCCCATCCATTGATAAAACTAGTCACATCTCTTTTTAGGCTAATATTCAGTACCACAATAAATCTGCATCTGTCAACGGATTATTTGTAGGTGTAAGACCACCAATGCACCCACTTCAATTTAGAACGTATGTAAAAGTAGTCCTTCCCTGTAAAATATAGCACCTTTGATGTCATTGTTTAATTGAACTAAGATACACATTTGCAGAAATGGGGGTTGGCCTATTCCATGGCTTCTAGAGAAAAATAATGAGGGGTGTCACGGGGTATGACTATATAGGTATTGTAGAAGACAAACAGGCGCATCTTTTGCGCAAGGTATCGAAGGGCGCTATGTTCAAAAATCTGAAACTAGAGCTCAAAATTTGAAAAACATTTTGTTAAAAACAGGGGGGGTGGCCTTTTCCATGGCTTCTAGAGAAAAATAATGAGAGGTGTCCGGGGTATGACTATATAGGTCTTGTAGAAGAGAAACAGGCGCATCTTTTGCGCAAGGTATCGAAGGGCGCTATGTTCAAAAATCTAAAACTAGAGCTCAAAATTTGAAAAAAAATTGTTAAAAACAGGGGGGGTGGCCGATTCCATGGCTTCTAGAGAAAAATAATGAGGGGTGTCACGGGGTATGACTATATAGGTTTTGTAGAAGAGAAACAGGCGCATCTTTTGCGCAAGGTATCGAAGGGCGCTATGTTCAAAAATCTGAAACTAGAGCTCAAAGTTTAAAAAAAAGGGTTAAAAACAGGGGGGTGGCCTATTCCATGGCTTCTAGAGAAAAATAATGAGAGGTGTCACGGGGTATGACTATATAGAACTTGTAGAGGAGAAACAGGCGCATCTTCTGCGCAAGGTTTCGAAGGGCGTTATGTTCAAAAATCTGAAACTAGAGCTCAAAATTTGAAAAAAAATTGTTAAAAACAAGGGGGGGGGGGGGGGGGGTGGCCTATTCCATGGCTTCTAGAGAAAAATAATGAGGGTGTCACGGAGTATGACTATATAGGTCTTGTAGAAGAGAAACAGGCGCATCTTCTGCGCAAGTTATCGAAGGGCGCTATGTTCAAAAATCTTAAACTAGAGCTCAAAATTTGAAAAAAAATTGTTAAAAACAGGGGGGGTGGCCTATTCCATGGCTTCTAGAGAAAAATAATGAGGGGTGTCACGGGGTATGACTATATAGGTCTTGTAAAAGAGAAACAGTACTAAAGTAGCTGTGTAATAAGATCATTTCAAAAATTTTAACCATTTCAATGTTAAAACAACTGAGATTTTCTTTATTTCCAGTTTTCAGCGTTTCTTCTCTAAAAATCACACATTTCACCTCAAAATTACTTTAATATGAAAACTTATAATTAGAGGACGTCATACAACACTAATAAGATCAAGTGTCTTGTCTTCAACAAGATATAAGCCTTAAAATGTAACCATAAAAATTAACAATTTTTCTTCTTTTCCAGTTTTCAGTATTTTTTCTCTAAAAATCATTTATTTCACCCCAAATTAACCTTTTCCTCAAATTATATAAATGTAGATTTTTAATATGGTGTTAGTACAAGTCTATATTCTAGTTTGCACTGAAAATTTTGTGCTGCAATTAATTGCAGGTTGAGAGATTTTATAGCTAGATTGACTAGGCTAAATCCATCCTCAGGTATAAAAAGTACTCAATTATTAGGCCAGTCCTAGAATATTTAAAAAAAGAAATATTGTCACTTTTTATTGTTATGGACATAAATATTAGTAAACGTAGACTTATAAAGCTCTCAACTTGTGTAAAACTATTCACCCTAAGGGACAAAAAGAACAGTATTTTAGTGTCATTGTATAATATTGTAACAAAATGGAAAATATTGGCACTTTTTTTATGCGACAACAAATTTTGCATTTTTAACCCTAAATTTCTTCATTTTTTTAGTCTCACAATCCATTCTGAGGTATAAAAAGTACTCAATTATCAGGCTTATTATATTTCTAATTTGAGATGAATCCTTTGAAAAATAGAAAAGTTATTAGCGCTTCCGTTTGGTCCTGTCATTGTCGATGCTGGTCCGGTCATTGTCAAGTTACTCAGGTCAGGCTTTTGGAAGCTTTGAAAATATTTTTTTTTTTTCTTAAAATATTAAATGATGAAATCTTTTTATATTTCAAATTTGAGATAAATCCTAAAATGAATCAAAACTTTATTAGCAGTTTCATTTTGACACTGTCATTTTCCTGCCATTGTCCTGTCATTGATCCAGTCATTCGTGTAACCCACCATGCAGAAGTAAACGTGCGATAACGTTTTACAAAAAATAGAAGACGCGCCTTTTTAACGTTTACGCGGAAGTAAACGCGTACTAAGTAAACGCCCGTTCACTACGAAAAAAGTTAGAAGACGCGCCTTTTACGCGTTAACGCGGAGGTAAAAGTGAAAGTAAACACCAGTTAACTGTTTATGTCTTCTAAAATTTTGGAATTAACGCAGAGTAAACGCGCGTTTACATGAAGTGCACGCTAGTAAACGCCGCGTTAACTTTTACCACGCGCCTTCATGTAAGGCTTGGTCTGCACCCAACTGTACGTAATATCGCAATTTTCCCCATTTTGTTTAGCACGATAGAGCTAATTTTAAAATAAAAAAAGACAGCGAATATTTTCCCTCCTTAAAAATATGAAAAACTAACAGATTGGTAGGATAATTACTTAACCATACATATAAGAGACTTATGTTCTTTGTAATGAGACCTTTTGAAATTGATATCAAGATCAAACACCTTTTTTTTCAATTGAAAAAGGTCAAATTACTCTATTTCGATTGGATTTTTAGCCATGGTATATAGTATCATTCTAAGATATATCATTTGTCATTCATAATGGCGCGCAGATGTATACCGCTCATTAATAAATCAGTTAAGTTTGCTATCAAACAGAGCTGATGAATATTGTTTTACTATCACCAAAGTCTTTATATGAAAGGTCTGTTTTGGTAACCATAAGTAGGAAGATTGCAAATGCGTGTACGAATGTTATAAAATATGAGGATTTAAGTTTAATCAATTTTTTAGTCATCGGAGAATTTCCGTAATAGATATTGGAATATGGATTTTATTAGTAAAACCTTTACCAATAATCTGTAATTCATTGACTATTACAAAAAATACAATAAGTATGTGAACATTTGAACACTTATGGAAAAATAATTGCGCAACCGTAATTTATTAATACCAGCTCAATTAAAATTTGTGTCCAGTGCAATGCTGAAATCAAATTATCTTTTTTTATTTTTTGGTTAGCAACAAATTGTTATGAACGACAATCAATGTATAATTTCCATGAAATAATTTCATTTTTTGTACTTTGGTTTATTGTAATAACCATGATAGGAGACCGATGAGCTTCCCGAAGGTAATTGTTTTTTTACAAATGGAAAGTGCATGTTTGATTAACTTGTATTCATACTTTTTGGCATTCGATATACAATTTCGAAGGAAATCGTATATTCCATTATTATAATGATTTTAAATACGAAAAATCTTTTAAAACCAAATTTGGATAGAAGTTTTATTGCCGTCTTTTTGTTTAAGTTTTGTTGACAATATTATATGGACTTTAATCAACTATAAACAGTACGGGCTTTGCTCATTGTTGAAGGCCGTACGGTGACCTATAGTTGTAAATTTCTGTGTCATTTGGTCTCTTGTGAATATTTGTCTCATTGGCAATCACACCACATGTTCTTTTTTATGTTGAGGGAGCATTCGCATGCAGTGGTACATATATTATGTACTTTTTTCACTTTCCTACTGTCACTTGCGCACAGAAACGATGATACGTGATGCAGATTATTACAGAAATACGTGTCTCATGCGTTATCAAACGATCGTACCATATGGAGGTTATTACAGAGAAACGTGTCTTCTGCGTACTGAAATAGTCGTACCTGATAAAGGTTATGACAGAGGCACATGTCTTATGCGTAATGAATAAACTCATCATAGATACCAGGATAGAAATTTTGTATATGCGCCAGACGCGCGTTTCGTCTACAAAAGACTCATCAGTGACGCTCGAATTAAAAAAAGTTAAATAGTCCAAATAAAGTACGAAGTTGAAGAGCATTGAGGACCAAAAATTCCTAAAGGTTTTCCAAATACAACTAAGGTAATATATTCCTGAGGTAGAAAAGCCTCAGTATTTCAAAAATTTAAAGTTTTGTAAACAGGTAATTTATAATTATGACCATATCAATGATAATTCATGTCAACACAGAAGTGCTGACTACAAACGATGGTACATGAATCAGCTTATTACCGAAGCACGTCTCTCGTGCGTACTGAAACTATCTTTTATGTTGAAAGTTATTACAGAGATACATGTCTCATGCGTACTGAAACGACCGTACCAGATAAAGGTTTTTACACATATTCGTGTCTCGCGCGTACTAAAACAATGGTACATGATGCAGGCTATAACAAAAACATGTCTCTCCTTTGTACTGAAACGATCGTACCAGATGAAGATTATTGCATAAACACGTGTATCCTGCGTACTGAAACAATCCTACCAGATGAAGGTTATCACAGATACATGTCTCGTGCGTTCTGAAACGATCGTATCAGCTGAATATTATTACATTGATACGTGTCTTATACGTACTGAAACGATGGTATCTGCCGAAGTTTATTACAAATACACGTGTATCATGCGATCGTACCTGATTAAGGTTGTTACAGAGATAGACGTTAGATGCGTACTGAAACGATGGTACCTGATGAAGATCATTACAGATACACGTGTCTTATGCGTTTTGAAACGGTCATACCTGATGAAGATTATTACAGAGAGATGATGTTCATGAGCACTGAAACCATCATATAATATGATGAAACGATTGAACCTAATAAAGGTTATTACAAAACTGTGTGTCTCAATCGTTCTTAAACGATCGTACCTGGTGAAGGTTATGACAGAAACACGTGTCTCATGCGTACTGGATCGATCTTTCCGATAAAGCTCACACAGATACATGTGTCTCATGCGTTCTGAAACGAACGTTACTGATGACGATTCTTACAGAAACTGGTTTCTTATGCGTACTGAAACGACGAAGGTTATTACAGATAGGAAACGAAAGCCCTGGAATATCGTGGGCTATATATACTTCATAGCAGAACTGTTGTAATGTTGCTACACACAAATGATAAATTTACAATGGGAAAAGTAATGGTCCCAAATTTGAGACTGCTGATATATTAAAGAAAACTACTGTTACATTTATTTGAGTATCTTGTACATACTCAGCATTCTCATAAAAGCTAGCGATTCCTATGCACGAAGTTTGCGTGTAGAAAAGTACTGCGAATATGTCAAAATTGGAAAATGATGAAATATAGCGCCATGAAATTAGTCAGAAGAGGTGAACTGTGGTTTTTTTGTATCAATAGTACCGCTTAAGTCGACGCTAGGGGCCGTCTTGACCTTGTTGTAGGGTATGAATGATTCGTTCATTGTTGAAGACCCTTCATCAACTGTCAAGATGAAGTACAGGAATAAAAGTCCTGTTCATTGATATTTTTTTATTTTTTCTATGTATTGTGTGCGATTTTGTATAACGTTTTCCCGTGCTTGAGGTGTATGCTCTTATAATATTTACAGTTATGGTGTGCTTGTTCATGTGAAAATTTCTCATATTAATATAGGAATAAAAGCCCTGTTCATTGATATTTTTTTATTTTTTCTATATATTGTGTGCAATTTTGTCCCATGTACATTTACTCAATATCCTTTTATTTTCTGTTAACACGAAAAGTCTTATATACGAAGCAAACATATACATTGAAATTAAAATTGAAATTACAAACCTTGATATTTAATGCAATTAAAAAAAAATATCATTGAAAAAGTGTCAATTTATCTCAAATACCCCAAAAAGGGTCTCATCAATTATTGTAATTTAGCAGCGAAATAAATTTGCTATGCTATCGTATAAGCTCGTGCATCATTGAATTTGTAAATCTGCACAATATGGACCTAAACATAAATTAAATTAGTGCTCATTAAAAAGACTGATTTACCAAAATATATACTCCTCAATCTGTGATCATAATTTTTACAATTTTAGTATCAATAATGATGATTTTTCTACACTTAACACAACTATTCCGATGCCCAATTGATAAATCGACTACTACATCGTCTGATTGTGGTACAAAAATGAGAGTCCTAGTGCAAAATCCTAGTTTACGTTAATTTGAAAATGTGTCCGATGATCCCGCCTGCCAACTAAGATGGCCGACATGGCAATAAATAGAATATAGGGGTAAAAAGCAAGCTTTGTTTATTATCCTGAAAAACCACTATGACTAGAGAAAATCTGATGGGCAGAAATGTTCAGCATGTTGAGATCTACCTGTTAGCTGTTACCATTAGCTTTGTCAAACTTTTATAGAATATTACGAAATTTGTTCAGAAGGTTGTAATGACCAAAAAGTATCACTAGCAAAATTTTAAAAATATTTATTTTCATTTTCCCGTTTTCTGCTGATGAATGTTTTTTTTTACAGTTAACAAGAACGTACAGTCTGGGGTTAAAGTTTGTACACATCAATTACTTTGTCAATCCTAGCTATAAAACCAGGTTTAATCCACCATTTTCTACATAAGAATATGCCTGTACCAAGTCAGAAATATGACAATTGTTATCCATTCGTTTGATGTGTTGGGCTTTTGATTTTGCCATTTGCTTAGGGACTTTCCGTTTAGAATTTTCCTCGGAGTTCTTTATTTTTTGTGATTTTACTTTTCACAAAATTGTGTTAAACTTTAGCAATTTTTTTTTTATAATTAAGAAATAATGTCTGAAGCAAACTTTTGAGATATATTTTCATTTTCAGTATTTTTCTGATAGATGCACTTAATTTTTTACAGTTAACATTTACACAGTCTGGGATTAAATGTTTTAGACATGATAAATTTGTAAACCTTCATGGATTGTTGTTACACAATGGAGAGAAGATAATCTTCAAGACCAAGAAATAGCATATAAAGAAAAAGGTTGAAATTTAAAATAATCTGTATTTAACTGATGAATAAATTCACTTTTTAAGTCAACATTACTTTTTTACACTGAATAGCAGCAAGTGCAGGCGAGACACATGGTTCCGCCGAACCCCTTACGACTTTTTTTTTAGAATTTTTGCCTGTTATCTTGATAACTTTAATTGAAAGATAGAAACTTTAGATATCAAAAACAATCAGCAAGACAAGATCTACAAATAAGCCATATTCCTGAAATTTTCAGTCGACTCGTTATTATCTATGCATGTTTTATTCTCAAACAGCCAATACATATTACCATTGGTACAGATATAATAATATAAAAAAACACAGTTAACAATACTAGTACTTTTTACAATTGAAAGGTCTTTCCTGTAAAAGTCTGATGTTTTCGTAATGCACTCTTTATCTTCAATTTGATAGGCGATAAAACGGTAAAATAACAAAAATACCGAACGCCGATGGAAATTAAAAACGGAGAGTCACTTACCTTCTTAAACTTTTCACTTTTTGCCCTTAATGACACAACTCCAAAATTTTCTAGATCGGAAGTATGATATTTGTAATGTAGACTAAATTACCTCTCATTTGATACTGTTGCCTTTATTGATATGCGACAACACCATCTCCTAGAAAGTTTGATTTTTGCGCTTAATAGTCCCATCCAACTCATTTTTGGTTACAAGAATGGACACATTATGACCTTTCATTTGATAAACGACAACCTTACCTTGAAAGAATTTTTTTTGCTCTCAATGACCCCACCCAACCCATTTTTGGGGGACGTATTTTTTTCATTTTTGAAAAGATCTCATTTGGATGTTCAATGTCATATGTCACATGACCCCATTTGAAAAAGTCAAAAAAATGATGCAAAAAAATACAGAACTTATAAAACTTACAAAGTCAATGTAAAATATGAAAAATTTAAATGGCTTATTGTTCTTTGTTTTTTATCATATGTTTTTGGCATTTAGTCAAACATATTACCAGGTTAAATTCTTCAATTTCTGAAAATTTCAGGTGGCTAGCTGTTGTTAATTGAGAAATGTTTGCCCCCCACCCCCTCAAAAAATTTCAAACTCCAATATCTCAAAAACAACAACAGATATCTCAAATCTATTTAGTGAAAAATATTCTTCAGATGACGTACAACATTGTAACAAATAAATGGGACGATTTCAAAGTTCATCAAGGTCACAATGAATAATCAAATATATGATGCAATACCAAACCATAGAACCAGAAGTCGTAGAGACATGGGACTACCACCATTCAACTCAAGACTACTTTACCTTTCAAATGTCACAAGGTCAAGGTAATATTTCACCATGACCCTCAAATTAAAGGTCTAAGAGATACTGATCATTTTTGCAATTTATAGTAGGATGATATCTGTTACAGTTTTAAAGATTTACACAAAATACTATACTCTTAAGAATTATTTCGTTGTAGCTTTTGAACGGAGGTCGAACAGTTCTGGGCTTTGTGTATAAAATGTAGAGATCTTTGAGAGGAACATTTTGTACACTGTATGTATGCAGCGATCTCTTATCGTTTTCTTAATATGTAAGTTTGAAATCTGAGCGTAAACATTTTTTTTGCACTCGGTGACCTTTGACCTTGGTCCAAATGAAAGGTCAAATGAACTTAAGATTGTTGGTAAAGTTCCCAAGTCTTTACGACTTCCTGTTCTCGAAATATAATTTTTCAATAATTGTCTATGATATTTGAAGGGAAAGGTTGATAACAAAATAATTGTTTGTGTCTGTTAACACCGCCATCTTTTCCTGCATGTCCATTTTCAAATCGATTCTATCTGTAATAATTTCTAAGAAAGATGTAAATAAAAGAATTTTTTTTAAGAGGATATAACTTTCAAAGGAGATGATGAAATCCTACGCAGTCTCATCTGGAAATACTTCATGATGAGATCTACCCATTGTCCAAATAGGGTCATGATATCTTTTAAAGCAACGAGGGGGCATGTCGAAATAAAAACCGAGATAACTTCTAACGGGGATGATGAAATCCTACACAGGATCATCTGGTAATACTTCATGATGAGGTCTATCGATGTTAAAATTTGGTCTTGATAACTTCAAAAGAAAGAGGGGAAGGCCATGTCAAAAAAATGTTTAAAGAAAATAAGGGGGGAAAAAGAGAATGAAAAACAAACATCAGAAAAACAATAAGGTCTTTCCGCACGTAGTAGAAAGACTTTAATAAAAAAAAAGAAATTATTGGAGCTATTGGCCTTGAAAGATGATTTTTACTATGTTTTTTTTTTAGTTTTTTCCTATTATCTTGAAAATAAAATTGAGAATGGAAATGGGGAATGTGCAAAGAGACAACAACCCGACCAAAGAGCAGAAAACAGCCGAAGGCCACCAATGGGTCTTCAACACAGCCAGAAAATCCCGCACCCGGAGGCGAGCTTCAGTATTAATGATAGATACAAATGTAGATAGAAAAAAAAACAAGATTTACAAATATTTCAACAAGACAAAAATGATCAGTCAGCAGCTTCATAGAGAGATGCCCCCTACAATGATGATTATTACTAAAAATTGGCCATTGTTGAAGATGCAGGTGAGCGACACGGGCTCTTTAGACCTTCTTGTTTTTATTCATGATTCTTGATGGGTAAAAATATCAGTACCAATTGACGATGAGTTAGTAATATGCATTTGATTTCTTTGAAGATCATGTCTGGACTCTCACGGTCATGGTCGATTGACACTAAAATGTTACGATTATGCTTATGTAAATGTATGAGGATCAGAGGTATTCATTATATCTCTCGGATATTATGTCAGTTTTATGAGTCATATTCAACTGTTGAGCTTGCATTTAGACATTATGCTTTGTTCATATAAAAGCTATTGAAACATATTTTGTTCTACCCCAATTTACATCTGATGGCACCAGTCTTGTCACTAGCCCTTGAACTTTAATGTTAGTCTGAAACCTGGTCATGGCAAGGGTTCGACTCAGATCTTGATCAAAAAGGATAGCATGAGTTTTCCTGCTAAAGATTGGTTATTCTTTCTCCACAATTATAAACTGACTATCATATATAGCCAAGATTACTGAAAGTGCAGTTAAGAATGTTCTTATTTCAAGTTTAGGATTTTTTAGTCAGACATTGGAACTCCTTGGTTTTTTTTCCTACGATACAGGGTAAAAGATGTTGCCCCATAACACCCATATTTCTTTTCATATAAGACTTGAATAGCTCATAAAAGGAAATTTGCCAAAATTTAGGCAAATTCTAGATTTCTTTTCTCTCGATTTGAGACCCAAATTAAACCAATGCAAATATGTGAACCGCCACGACATTTCCAGGCTTATGAGGGTAGAACGTCATAGTGAGAAAAAACGCCGTTCACTAAATGTGACTAGCAAATTCCAGGCTTATGAGGGTACCTTGTCTATGTTTTTATGACCTAATTGTTGTAATAACAATGAGTTGTTTTGAATACAGGCATGATGATGAGACTATTCGATGACGACTTTTTATCATCGAAGGCACTAATTTATAAAATACAAAATTAATGTATATACGTTATTGGCGCTTCGTATTTGTTCTTAGCTCCAATTTAGAAAATGTGATTTAAACTTGTTGAAATGGAGTTGATATAAAATTTGTCAAAGAAAGCATTTGGAATTCCTTTTTTTTTAATTTGTCGTTTAACTTAGACTTATGATGCACGTCTATATACATAATATGCGACGCGTGACAGTTTATAAGTAGTTGTTCTCATATATGCATTTGATACGGTGCATTTATTATGGATATAGTATATTGTAATGTCTTATTGATGACTCAAATACTACAATCATTGTACTTAACTTATATGCTCTTTATGGGCCCTGTGATTTGGAAAATAAAATGTTCTATTCTATTCTATTCTATTTTAGTCTCCATTTATGAAAATCTATACAGCAGAGAATTTTGATTTTTTTTTGTGTCAATTTAAAATGTAGTTTCAAATATTTTTCACTTCAAACGATAACGTAAAACTTATTCCGAACTTATATATGCTGAATAGTTCAGTATCAGCAAAAAAGAAGCCAAGGTAAAGTGTTTATCTCTTCTTTATAAATTATTGATGGTTTTTCAAACGAGAGGATGTTTCTCAGCTACAATCTCATCGAAGGGCGACAGCCCTGAGATGAGATGTGGCTGAGAAACATCCTCAAGTTTGAAAGACCATTGATAATCTGTTTATCGCTATTTTGCCTATGAGGTCGTTCATGTTTACATTGTCAACGTCACTTGCGCCCTTAGTTTCTGACAATAATTTTCTATCTCAAGCGAGTAGCATGATATGAAAAATAATCACCAAAAAAGATCAAAGGAAAAATGCACAAAATAACGACAATCACAAATACTTATTCAATTGATTCTCGATATTTATCATGTTTATAATAGTTAACGGCGTTTTTCTAACAATGACGTTCTACCTTCATAAGCCTGGAAATGTCATGGCGGGTCACATATAAGGTAATAATCATAGTCAGCCTTTTCCTGTCATTTTTTAAAAATTAAATATCTCCCAAATGCGTTCCATAACCTATCAATATTTTAAAGTTATTTTGTTCCTTAACTAATGTTATTCTGACTTATAGTTTAATTTTAAATTTTATTTTTTTTAATATCTCCTTAGTACATCCTTAGACACCAAAACACTTATCAACTAGTTGTGTATCAATGGAGGGAAATAAGAATAGTCATATTTTTTTCTCATTGTTTTCTGCAGTACTTTTTTTCTGTTTGATTTAAAATTTATGCTGAATTGATTGATTTATTGATGTTTGCTAATATTTTAAAAGAAGCTATGACAGTTTTCTATTTTTCTGTTAAGCATTGTCTTTTTTTAATGATTAGCACTTTTGCAGTTAAGTTTGATAATGAGCTGTTGATTACAAGACTGAAAATTGGACAGGAAAGTTTTTGCAGTATGTTCACATTAAAGAACTTTGCAGCTCATTGGAGGTACTGTTTGAACAAAATGGCAAAAACAAATGTTTTTTTGTACATTCTGGTCCCGTGTTGCGCCAAATAAACTGAAATTTTTTAATAATTATGAATTTTTAGACAAGATCATAATATGTTACTGATCTAAGCTTGATTACAAATGTGCTAAAGTTAATTTCAGTTTGCAAAGAATTCCCATCAAACCGGTGCTAGGGGTCGTTTTAAACTTGCAGTGAGGGGAGAGTATAGTTGCTCCATGTTGAAGGCCTCACTGTGACTTTCAGAAGAAAAACAGCAATTAAAGCACTGTTCCTTTGCTTTTGTGTGTATTTTGCTGTGCATGTACGGATTTTTGTCGTGAATGAATATCCAATTTCCTTTGGGTTTTTTCTTCTATTATTGGTTCTTTAACTGTATGAATTTGTTCTACTAGTTATGGATATGGAAAGAAAAATTTCAATGATTAATCTTATATCAAACATTTAGTGTATGGATAATTTTATGGTTCATAAGGTGTAATACCACCATTGATTTTCCCCTATTAGTCTTTGTTAAATTTGCACTTTTCAAAAAATTGTGCAGAATTTATCTTTGTTTCAAATAAAGAAATACTTGGCATGAGTAAAGTTTTATCCTGTCCAGTACTATAGAAAAAATTTCACATAACATTTCATTGCATATAAGAAAATAACCATCACTGGAAGTTAACCAATCAAATTTTCCCCCTTTTTTAACCTGTGTACAAGCTTTAGTAACCATGTAACCTCAAGTTTCCAAAATATTCTATAGAAACCCCAAATAAAAAAATAATGGTGCTTTGAAATACCCAAGATATATGTTTATGACCCAGAAATGTTTTACTGCAATGAAATGTAGGATCAATTACCTACAACTGTCAAATTCAAGGGAATATTTTTTTTTCGACCTATTTTCGTATGCAACCGGATGTGACGTACTATGATTTGGTGGTATTACACCTAAAGAAGACTTTTTTGTTAAATAAACTGAATGTGACTTTTTTCCTTTGTAATACTGGTTATTTCAAGCATTCCTGTCAAGTTTTGTCATAATCAGTTCAATAGTTTGAGAAAAATCTAGCATAATGTAAGATGACATCTACAGCGATTCGAGCAAAATTTCTTCGAAAAATCCAAACCAAGCTGCATCATGATAGAATATAGTGTGGACCAATAAATGATCAAATAATTATCTCATCTGCCTACAAACAGTTGAATATGATACAAAAGATGACTTTAGGATGATAAATACTACTAATGGACCTCTTTGTCTTCCTTATAAGGTCTCTTTTGGTCCATTTATACCTCTCATTTCCTCAAAATTTCTACTTTTTAGGCCAATAAATAAAAATTTTAGGGTAACTTTCACTCATTTATGATAGAAATGTTATAATAAATGATTAATTGAAGTATTCAAGCTGAATGAACTATCCGTATAAAAGTTTACTGTCTCCAAGGAGGTTTCGATAAGTCCTTGCGTAAAACTTAAATTTACGCCGCGTTCCAGAGAGGGACATAAAAAGCTTCTCTTTTGGTGAATAATTTGTTGTTACTGCTTTAAAAATAATTTCATTTACTTAAAACTATATATTTATTAAAGTATTTCTTAGGAAAAATTTTCTAGTATAGCAGAATATAAGAAATAAGGAGAAAAAGCTCCCCAAAGCTCTAAGTATGGCTTGTTCTGTCAACTAATATTCATGGTAAAGTCCTATTTCAAGGAAATTTTCTCATAAAATGTGTTTTGGAAACTCAATCCACTCAGAATATTTCATTATTTGTAATATTTCACTTAAATAGCAAGAAATTTTAACACATGAGAGTACTCACAAGGTCAAAGGTGCATGTACAGCTTCCCATATTAGGTGTAATACCACCATTGATTTTCCCCTATTAGTCTTTGTTAAATTTGCACTTTTCAAAAAATTGTGCAGAATTTATCTTTGTTTCAAATAAAGAAATACTTGGCATGAGTAAAGTTTTATCCTGTCCAGTACTATAGAAAAAATTTCACATAACATTTCATTGCATATAAGAAAATAACCATCACTGGAAGTTAACCAATCAAATTTTCCCCCTTTTTTAACCTGTGTACAAGCTTTAGTAACCATGTAACCTCAAGTTTCCAAAATATTCTATAGAAACCCCAAATAAAAAAATAATGGTGCTTTGAAATACCCAAGATATATGTTTATGACCCAGAAATGTTTTACTGCAATGAAATGTAGGATCAATTACCTACAACTGTCAAATTCAAGGGAATATTTTTTTTCGACCTATTTTCGTATGCAACCGGATGTGACGTACTATGATTTGGTGGTATTACACCATAAGCACTTGCTTACATAAAGTTAACCTTTGTTCTGATGGTTTTAAATATTTAGAATGGAACTTTCAAGATTTTTAATATTTTTTCACCGCTTTCAGGAACAAGTCTCTTATGCATTGAAGTCGGAATTATATTTTAGTATTTCAGCACAGTACATGTGTACCCTGGATTTTCAACAATTCAAATTATTAATATTTGATATAATTCACGATAATTTTTACAAAAATAAACATTTCACTTCTTTCATTAATAATATGATGCCTTTATATTCACACAGGCGGAATACAACATGAACTGAATAAAGAATAACGTACCACTCTCAGCAACTAAAAAGCAGAAAAGGATCCATAAGATGAAAAACATTTTACATAACATGTCAATTTACTGCATGCAGTACTCCACTCATATCACAACTGATTTTAACACAGATTGATAGTCAGCATATACTGAATTATGATAAACGCCTTTTTGTTTAAATCGATTTCGGTTGGTTATTGTAAAAGTAGACGCTGCATAATTAAATAGCAGAAACAATGTCACAATCACTCTGCAGATATTTCCGATAATCAATTTGTTTATTATAGGATCAAACGCCTTTTTAAAGGAATGTATTGGTGTATAAACTCGAGACATTCACTCACAAACAAATAAAAGTATAAAGGAGGACTTTTTTATATGTTTGTGAGTGACTTGGTCCAGTTTATACACCAATAAGTTCCTTTAATAATGCGTTTAATCCTTATAATTCTTTAAAATGGGAGATAAGAAATTTAATTCCCCACACGTAGCCTCTATCACATGTAAGTTGTATATTTGTGTCATTGAGTTGGCCGGTATTGATATAGTCGAGAATTTGATTTTGTTGGGTTTTTTGGGACTTTCCAATTTTTGAATATACCTTGGAAATCGTTTTTTTTTATACTTTTTTTCAATTGATGCAATCCCATAGGTATGTGTTTTTTACTTGTTCTTTACCTTCTCAAAGGGGCGTTAGCTGACAAATTCATATTCACCGTTTCGACATAAAATTTTGTATTCTATTTATTACATACTTAAACGTCTATCCAAATGAAAACAAATGTACAAAAGGAAACAATCTAAAATGCATGGACTCCTTATAATGTATGAACATTTCGAATGTATTTTAGAACAACGCCATCTAATTAACCATCGAGAGGACCTGATGTTAACATAAATATTAATACATTACTCAGACAATATACACATAAGGAGAAGTGATATGATTGCCAATGAGACAACTATCCATCAAAGTTCAAATGAATTTGATGTAAGCAATTATAGGCAACTGTACGTGCTTCAACAATTAGAAAAAACCCAAACCGTATAGTCGGCTATAAAAGGCATCGGCATGAAAAATATGAAACTATTCAATTGAGAAAACTTACAGCCTAATTTATAACAAAACAATTTACGAAAAACAAATATGAAAGACTTAAACTAAAGACAACCATCGAACTACAGGCTCCTGACTTGGGACAGGCACATAAAGAATATGGCGGGGTTAAACAAGTTTGTGAGCGTTCAACCCACCCCTAACCTGAGACAGTGGTGTAACAGTACAAGATAAGAACAAACTATAAAAATCATTTGAAAAAAGACTTAACTCATCAGATCGATACAAATAAAAACACAGACAGGACGTGGCAGGGTATATATCCATCCCTCATCCCTAACAACAAAAAAGACACTACTTACAAATCTGAGAGTATTCGCCAATAACAACTAATGAAAAAAATCATGTATCTAAGACTAAAATAACAATCAGTACACATCCAACATCCAATGGCTTTAGTGTAAAGACATCATTAACAGTCAGAGAAAAACATGACCTTGTGCAATGTCAAAATATACGTATCGACAGATTGTAGTACCGTTAAAGTGCGTATGTGTAATATTTAGTATAGTTTTAATTTACTGCTAACAAAATATGTATTAATACCATTAAAACAATATTCATTGGTAACCTTTTAGAATAATTGTATTTAAAGAATTGATACGTTTACCCGGAACGTATCTAAATGTTCGTGCTCGGTTAACAACATCACCGTAAAATTTAGGATGTCTTATTCCGTTTGAAATAAATTTCTACGGGAACAGCCAAACATGCAAACCAAATCATTGTATCTATAGAAGAATTTAGTAAAGGTTTAAAGAAATTTGTGCTTACGAAATCCCTGACTTAATTTGCTAGTAATACATAGATTACGCTCATTCAAATGATGTCTAATAGGGAAATTTTGTTTCACAATTCCGCTTTTATAAATGTTTGAAAAAAAAGCATATTTGATTTTTTGTCAACTTTGTAGCTAATACCCTTTTCATTGGTGAAGTTTAAACATCCATAAACTTATTGAAACTACGGCAACAGTTGTATAAAATTTACCTCAACATTTTCAGAAAGAATGGCCGACAGTAATTACTAAATCATATCATATTCTGTTCATTCAAACAAATGACTGTAGCATGAAAGTCACGTTTAATCTGAATATTTGTTGTAAACAGAAAGTAATAATGACTTTTTACAAACCATTTCAATAATTCATCGTTTTCAACTTCTAAAGAGCGTCAAATAAAAACCAATCAATTATTTTCTAGTTAAATATTTACAACGTTTTGTATCAGTTGACTCATGCGAACTATGGCATGGTATTGGTTGCAAAAATTTGATATTTTTCATTCAAATGCAATATTTCTTATTTAATTGGTATATTTCTTCATTTAAATGCAATATTTTTTTATTTGAATGGTATATTTTTTCATTTAAATGCAATATTTTTTATTCAAATGGTATAATTTTTCATTCAAATGGTATAATTTTTCATTCATTTGGTATAATTTTTCATTCAAATGGTATAATTGTCATTCAAATGCAATATATTGTATTCAATTGGTATAAAATGTCATTTGAATGCAATATTTTTTATTCAATTGGTATAGTAGTTTTTTTATTTATATGCAATAATTGCATTATGGGAAATTCTTTGACGTCATAAGGTCAAATTTGCAACAACGTTTGTGATTGGTCGGAAATTGTTTGGATTTCTCCTCTTTCTTTCTAAACATAGGTGACCAAGAATTAAAAAACGCGTCAGAATATCGCCCCTCTAACTAAATCTAACGTTCGTGCGAGTCCTGCAATGGCTGTTAAAATCTTGTGGTCATAACTAGTATTTCTATTGCAAAATTTCGATGGTCAAAACGTTCGGTCCACTTTTCAAAAACCGTTTCATTGTATATGGATTTATATGCAAGTATATCGGTTTTTTTAAATAGATTAGACACCGTTGGTTTTTCCGTTTGAATGGTTTTACACTACTAATTTTTTGGGGGCCCTTTGTAGCTTTCTGTTCGGTTTGAGCCAAGGCTCCGTGTTGAAGACCGTATACGTTGACCTTTAATGGTTTACATTTTCAAATTATGACTTGGATGGAGAGTTGTCTCATCGGCACTCATACCACATCTTCTTATATCTATATACAACGTAAACCAGACGTTTCTCAGACTGTTTTCTTTTTTTAATAAATCCTTTGCCGCGCGTTGTGTACTGATTGATAACTCAGTCTGGGAGAACAAGATTTATTTCAGTACCAGTTGTAATATTAGGTTTGAGCAAACTTCCAGTAATTGCAAATACTCTTATGTCGGTGCTTTGTGTCTATTGTCTTAATGTTAGTTTTTTTGTGTGTCTCGTAACGATCTTTTGAGTTAATTTGCTGATTTGTGCAGGTTGTTATTTTCTTGTACTGTTACACCACTGTCCCAGCTTCCGGATGGGTTGCTCACAAACATGTTGTTGTACTGTTACACCGCTGTTCCAGATTAGGAGGAGGATTGGGATCCCGCTAACATGTTTAACCCCGCCACATTCTGTATGTATGTGCTTGTCCCAAGTCAGGAGCCTGTAATTCAGTGGTTGCCGTTTGTTGCTTTGTTATACATATTTGTGTTTCGTTCTTTTTTTTGTACATTAATTCGGCCGTTAGTTTTCTCGATTGAATTGTTTTACATTTTTTATTTCGGAGCCTTTTATAGCTGACTATGCGGTGTAGGCTTTGCTTATTGTCGAAGGCCGTACGGTGACTTATAGCTGTTGATTTCTGTGTCATTTGATCTCTTGTGGAGATTTGTCTCATTTGCAATCATACCACATCTTCGTTTTTATATCCGCCCTGCCATATTCTTTATTTGCCTGTCCCAGGGATGGAGCCTGTAGTTTAATGGTTGTCGTTAGTTCCTGTCTCGACTCATATTTGATATTTTGTAAATTGTTTTGTTATGTATAATTAGGCTGTTAGTTTTTTCGTCTGAATTGTTCACACTTTTCATGTCGGGCCTTTTATAGACGACTTTACAGTATCAGGTTTTTGTCATTATTGAAGGCCTTACGATTGTCTACAAAAAGCATTTGTCTACATGACGGCAAAAAGCTCTACAGAGCTTATGTTTGTAGTATTTCATGTAACCCGACTTAAAAGAAATTTTTCTTATCTTATCTTATCTTATCTATAATTGCTTACATCCACTTCATATTTGAACTCCGGTGGATAGTTGCCTTATTAGCAATCATATTCCATCTCTTCATTTTTATATTATATACGTGACTTCTAAACTCGTGTTTTCCTGAACAAGCATGAAATAATTTTCACTGGGTGTTAAAATTAGCAACAAACAATCAATCAATTTAAACTTGTGTTAAATAAGAGGAAAACCATTTGATATTTATTTATTTGTTCGGGTGGGGACAGAAGGATTTCATATATGAATATGGTTGCCTGGTAAGAGCTGAAAAATAGGCATGATTAGCGACAGATTGAAATGAATAATAATGCCCTCTCTTCCCTTCCCCATCCTTCATCTATAAATTTAAACTGACCACCATGGAATAGCCCAATAGTGTTGAAAGTAGCGTTAAACACCAATCAATCAAAATCCCTTCCCTAGAATATCAAATAATCGTCCCTTAACTGTTATTGTCCGTGTAGTTCTTATATTTATCCAGCTTATCGTCCTACAGGGATGTCCTACTAAGGCTGTCATACCATAAAAACGTTTATAAAACAGCTCACATTCTAATATATCTGCATTCATATATTTATTAATTTCATTTAGACTAAACGACGCCATGTTTGTTATGTGCTTCTGTCGTCAACCTATCAAATAAGAAGAGGTGGAAGAGAGCCAGAAGATCTTCCCAATGCAAAAAAAAAAACCAGAAATGGACTTCTTCTGGCTCACTTCCGAAGAACAAAAAAAAAACGCGCCCCATTGATATGTTTTAAAAACGCCTTGCCCCTACCCTTTTTTCCAAAAAAATGGCATTATTAAATATATAAACATATATATAATCATCAAAATTAAAATGCTATTGTATTTTCATAAGACCTACTTTATTACATGACCTGGGACTAATGACATCTATCTATAAGTCCTAGCATACATTAATTATTATAATATGAATATGTTTCTTGTTTTAATAACCACATATGATGCTATGCAAAATTGCTGCAAGTTTTGTTTAATTAACATCGATTTTATATATATCCTCATTGGTCAATCAATTTTTCCCAATAAAGTTAAGAGGGGGGGAGGGTGTAGGGGTCAGTGAAAAAAACTATATGAATTAAGTTTTTTTTATCCTACATTGAACTTTTGATGTCGTCCCTAATGTGCAAAAAAATAGATAAGGGGCGGGACCAAACCTATAGATAACATAATAAAGAAATGATGAAATATACAGAATACGTTGATTGACTTTTGGTTGCCTTATGTCCAGTGGTAAATATGTCACGCATGTTTAGAACAAATATAATAGAGATCAAAGGATAAAGAATAGATTGAAATGGTAAAAACTAAAAGATATAAAATTATAGAAACGATCTTTGATCTGAAACCCCTACCCTCACACACACACCATAACCATTACTGCCAATACTCGCATATATACATCTCTATACAAATATCTAAATTTGAACCTACCCCCTCCCCCCTAGACACCGAGGTTTTGGATCCGCCCCTGTTAAATGTGTCTAATTATATACATTGGGTACGGGTCTAGATAATAGCTAAACGTACAATCATATAATTTGTTGGATACCTAATTATATTATATAATGTGTCACAAAATAAACTTGTATACTCCCTTCCCAATGCAGTATTGAAAAGTAAATCATTTAAAAGTCCTGAAGAAAAAATATGTTTTGAAATATGCCCTGCATACTTATTTATGCATAGACATATCGTAATTATTGAACTAAAAAAAAATCTATTTAAGGGATTCGGAGACGAGAACAGTAAAAAAAAAGCTCAGCAACGAATCCTAAATGTAAAATGATTTGCAGCATAAGACATGAGAGCACATATTATAGATAGTATTAAATATGAAGTTCACGCCTTATAGTGAAGTCCTATGTCATAGGACTATTGTTGTAACATGGGTTAGTAACTGGTTCCAATTTATCCTGAATTGTCTTTATTAAAGAATTAGTTCCGGAGTATAACAGCTTATGTCTCTACTTGTGGGTTTCTGGTTCTGCTGTCGTAATTAGGTGATTTTTTTTCTACATGTAGTAAAAAAGAGGGGGCTTAGTCCAAATAATTGTAACGTCCTGGATGCTTTTTACTCTTTTTTCATGTGTGCCTTCAGAGACATTGTATTATATGTCTCTGGTGCCTTCATGCAACGTCTCTGGGCGTTTTTCAATAAAAACGTGATTTCTTGTCCCAGCCACTTTAAAAAAAATGTGTTTGATCTACACAAGTAATTTTTGTGCAGTTAATACATTGAATTAGATTTAACATTTGTAAGCAAAGAAACATACTATTTTTAGAGGGATTAATAAGATATTGATTCCTGAATGGTTCAAAATAACCAAAATGGCATGTCCCTAGACCTCCTGTTCAACATTCATACTCTAAAATATTGCAAGAGAAGGTAGAAATAAATGTTATTTTTACTTAATATAAGTTCTTTAATTATTCAAAAGTATGTTTAGAGCCAACATATTTCATTAAACAGTTTATGACAAAGGATTTTTAATTTTAGAAGGTGTGTCCCTTGACATTCCTGACAAAATGTCCACTACGAAACGAAGTCATTAAATTTTGCTAATTAACAGTTTTATAAAATCAATATTTGCAAGAGATTTAAACATTATAGTCTTACAAAAGAAGTGATGATTTTATAACGGCAGTTAAATTGTTGGCAAAAAAAATTGAGCACATCAAATGGACCAGATTGATACCGTATTTTTGTTAATGTCCACTACGAAACGGGTCAAATCTCCTTCAGTATCTGGTTTTAAAATTATGAAAAAATATCAGTGTACAGCTTAGTACGTACTTTGATGAATAGAATCATTCTTGTTACTATTGCAGTATAGGGATTGTGGGGAAAAAATAAAACATGTGAATATGTCCACTACGAAACGGTCCCCTACGAAACAAGTATGGGAGAAAAACGTTTCGTAGTTGACACTACCACTACCATGCAGTCGTTTTTTACTCTTTTTTCAATTATATTCGTTCAAAACAATTAACAAGGGTTAGTTTCATGTGATTTTCAGTATGTTTTTATCAACATAGAATAGGGTTGTTGTCAACTACGAAACTTTTTGTCCACTACGAAACGGTTTTGTCAACTACGAAACTCATCAAAATGTCCACTACGTAACATGAGTTGTACCTTCATATGTGAAGTACTGTCCAATCTTTATCGATTCAAAATGGTTCTCCAATTCAGAAAAAAATGAGATCTTTTTAGTAAATAAAGTAAAACAAACTGGAATGTCTATAGGAGACATTACAATGCAATAAGATGTGCGTTTAGAAGCAGTTTCGTAGTGGACAAATGTCCCCTACGAATCAGTACATAAATTATGAAAATAATATCATTTTAAAGAGTATTTAAGATTTCACTTTTTATTTACAAACAGGTCTTTAATAGAGGTATTCAAAATAACTCTTGAAATAAAATTTTAGACAAGTTGATTTTCCGTTTTTTTTAGGTCTGAAATTCACACTTTTATTGAAAAACGCCAATCTGAGGATCAAGAAAAGTAAAAAATGATATAGCACTAAAGAACGTCATGATTACATGTATTTGGACTTAGAAGGGGGAGGGGAGCTAGCTATGTATTTTTTTTTTTATTTCAATGTGTAGACTGTAGGAGAGTTTCTTCAGAAAAGGTTTTCATTGGAGGTGTTTTTGCCATGCACGCAGGCATCTGTTTCTATCCATGAACAAGTTGTGTGTCAAATTAATTATTATTACTTGTCACTCGCATTGTTTGCTCGTCCTGGCCATTATTGGCATTAACAGCCAGTGCACGAACTCGCACGAACGCCAAATTTAGTTAGAGGGGCGATATTCTGACGCGTTTTTTAATTCTTGGTCACTCAAGTTTAGAAAGAAAGGGGAGAAATCCAAACAATTACCGACCAATCACAAACGTTGTTGCAAATTTGAACTTATGACGTCAAAGAATTTCCCATAATGCAATTATTGCATATAAATAAAAAAAACTACTATACCAATTGAATAAAAAAAATTGCATTCAAATGACATTTTATATCAAATAAAAATAATATTGCATTAAATGAAAAAATATACCATTCAAATAAAAATAATATTGCATTAAATGAAGAAATATACCAATTAAATAAGAAATATTGCATTTAAATGAAAAATATCAAATTTTTTGCAACCAATACCATGCCATAGCGAACATTATAAAAAAGATGCTTACAAGAATGTTATGTACGTAATAGTTCTATCTGATAATGTCTCTATTGGAGATAATATCATAATATTGTTTTATTCAGAAAGGTGAAATCAGATTAAAACTTGTTTTCTGATTTTATTTATTGTTTTCATATTCGTTCTCCTGAGCATCTCTCATTTATCTAAGTTTCCTCTCTACTCTAATTCGTCAGTTTCAAAAATCTTGTTTTTGTCTCTACAGTCTGCAGTATCAAAATGTCGGTATTTTTGGTATCCTGTCATTGTTTACACAGAGACGCCCTCTTTTTTTATTATCAAAATTTATTTTCAGGCTGTCTCTTACCAAAATCGGATAAATATAATATAAATAAAATACATGTTGTATACAAAAATACATCCAACATAAACTTATACTGTTTTCACCCCTGTCTGTCCATCTGTATGCCCGTCATGTTATAACATTTTCGATACGATTATCGCACTACATATCGGAGCTTTTTAAAATATGATGCCAAGCTTCATATGAACATGCTATACCGTATGGTGCGGTATCAGATTCCCAACTTCTTCTAATTTGAAACATTCTATATTCTAACACAAACTGGCCATGTATGAAATTTCCGTCGTATTTGTCCTTAAATTTGTTATCAATCGTAATGTGAACATTATATACCGTGTAATGAGGTTTCAGGTTCATCAATCTTCATCATCATGTTTATCCAATACTGGCAGGTATATTTTTGCGTCGAATTTTTTTTTTTTTTTAAGAATACACAAATTGGAGCTTACTAAAATAATTTGTTGTCATGCTTTACTTAAAGATGCAATACTGTGTGATGTCGTTTCAGATTCATCACTCCTTAATTTACTGATACTGAATACTTATTTAATCTTTAATAAAGTGGTCATGTTTGAAATTTTCATGGCAATGTTCTAGGGAACAAGAAATAAGCGTTTCTTAAATATTGTTATCAGGCTTCTTGACAACACGATTACCGTGTGCTGCACTTCTCCATTGTTCTTCAACCTACTGGTAATTAGGGGGTTTCATAAGGAGGCAGGAGATCACAGTTTCTCTTGTTCGTATTTAGTCGTCGTGCCCATCTACTATAATAGGTAAACAAACGACTTGGAACATTTCTTATATTCCTATCTTTTACATTTGATTTTGAGAGCATCTAAGTGAAAGTATCCCCAAGTACATGTACATGCATTAAACTTCATTTTGATAATCAAAGGAAGATTAAGTTGTCGGAGTTTACTGAAATCAAAATTGAAATAGAACTAATTGAAACTAACAGAAATTATTCATATATTTTAAGTCAAATATAATACATGATTTTACCCCCCAAAAAAATAGGTTTAAATGAAGATGATAGTATCTAAATTGCAATTATCCTCCAGTAGATGCATTTATTGAACGTTATCCTTATATTTAAAGAAAGATTAAGTTGCCGGGGTCTAATGAAGTCGAAAATGAAAAAGAACTGACTTTACATCATCGTTAACAGAATTTATCTTCGATATCGTTCAATACTAATGTCAAATGGAATACAAATGTAACCCCCAAAAACCATGTAGCGCCAAATGTGGAGCAGAATCTGCGTAAACATCCGGAGCACCTGTTATCTACCCCGTTTTTTTTATGGGGTCCGTACTGCTCGATCTATAGTTTTCTATGGTGTTTTCTGTGTACTGTTGTCTTTTATTTGTTTTTCGTTTTTTTTGCCATGGCATTGTCAGTTTGTTTTCGACTTGAGTTTTACTATCCCTTTGATATCTTTCGCCTCTCTCTTAATCACAGTATTGATGGTTTTTGACAGCGTGTTTTCGTTTTATACTGTATGACATTTAAGTTACCTTATAATAGTTTAACAGCACCTAAAGAGCACAAAATGTATATAAGTATGAATACAGCAATACAAAATTGATAATCAGCATAGATTTCGTACTCTTTCACAAGGTTAAATCGTTTACAGGTGATTTTAACTTTATACCGCGCTCGAATTTGAATAACTCGGTAGCAGAACGTTTTTTAATGTACTAGACAAACGATAGCAAAAAACTCATTAAAGATAACCGGCTTATAACTAGTTCAACTGTATGATGACGACGAGTTGCAAAGACTAAAATATTTTGATACTAATGTTGTAACTTACTTATGATACTGTTGGTGCTCAGTCTTATCTTTTTTGTTGTATTTTGTATACTGTTGTTCGTCTTTTAGTCGTTTTAGTTTTTTCCATGACGTTGTCAGTTTCTCGTCGTATATATAATGACTTTATATAACCCTTTGGTAACTCCCACCACCACTTTTATGTGAATATCGGATATCGTAGTCACAATCCAGTCCTTTTTTCAATTTAATCAAAATGATTTCTCTACTAAAATCCTACTTCATACTTGTACATCGACAACTATACACGAAACGACACAACTATGAGGTATCATTATACAACTTTTAATATTTTAATTGAAATAGCTAACCCTGACATCTATAACTATATGAAATGGTAAAGGTAAAGGTTTGAAATAAATATGTAAAATTGGGAATATCTGTCAAATATACTTTCCTAAACATGCTAAAGACAAATCTTATAAATATATATATCTATAATCAGTCTACATCAAGTACAAGTACATGTTTGAGTATTTAGTATTTGTTGGCAAGTCAGACATCGTTGCCAACAAATACTAAATACTCAAACATTTACTTGCCACTCCACTGGGTCTGTGTACACTATATTTTGTAATGTAACTTGCAAAACCCAAAATGTTGTATACCTTCTTGAGTGCCGATGCATGTGGCATGCAGTATGTTGGCGAGACAGAACAGCCATTCAACAAACGCATGGATGGTCATTGAAGTAACTACACCTGCAAGCCCGACCTCCCCGTAAGTCGTCATTTGAGATCACCTGAGCACGCCGAAGCTGATCTCAAAATCCTAACATTAACATCACAATCATAGACCACAACGAGGGTTGGTCAAGGGCCGAAAGACTTGCTCGGGAAAGGTTTTGGATAAGAAAGCTTAGTACAGTTTCCCCAGAGGGCATAAATGAAAAAACATAGAATGTTTCACTCATTTTCCCTACCATCACTCATTTTCCTGCCATCACTTGTTTCCAGTAACTCCGGCTTCTTTACTAGATTACTACATTTTTAAGGAGTTTTTTTATGACACTAGTTTTAATTACAGGGTTCTACTCATTTGGGATGGATGTAAAAGTGCGCAGTCACGTTCAATTATTATTCTTATCATTATCAAACTGCTATTTATTTGGGGTGTTTAAATACGCAGCCACTGTTTTAATTACTCTACCGTGGTCACATTTGAAATATTATACAAGCTAAGATCGGTTAGTGCTGTTTATTGGGAATGTATTTCCACGCAGTTGTTGTAACATCTTAACTGTCGTCACCTTTGGAATTTTAAAGTTGTGCAAGCTCATATCGCAAATTATTACTATTTTTATTTTTGGTTTGTCGTTGCCCCGGGTTTGAAAATTTTAGAATTGTACTAGCGTCTCTATGATGTTCTGGTAAAACTGTGTTTTTGTATAGAATTCAAGATTGCTATAGTTTTATAATCAGAATAGGTTGATAAGATTCCTTTTACATCGTGATCATACTGATGAAGGATATCTGTTATCCGAAATATTTATAGTTACATTTGTTCATTTTATTGTTATTTTTTGGTGATGTTTTACCCTTTTAGACTGGTTATATATTATATTTTGTAGTGTACTGTATCATAATTATATGATCCATCGCCCCGTAAGATATATCGTTGGCTATTATTCAGTCATTTTATATATACTCATTCAATGATAAATATTATAATACTTCTTGCTAGGTGTAACATATGCTAACTTACTCGCATTCCTAATGTCTTACTTGTTCACTCACGGAAATAAAAAAAGACAGGCGTTACATATAAAGGGGATATTAAAACTACAATTGGAAGACAAACTGGCAAACGCCATGAAAAAACGACAGCATAAAAACGACGGAGAGACAAACAACAGTCTAGACAACACAACATAGAACCCTATAGACTGATCAACACAAGCCCGCCAAAAATGATGGTGATGTCATGTGATCCGGAATGAGAAATCGGCGATAAAATGATGTGTTTTAATCCATCACTATAACATAAAACGAAAATAATTTGGAAAGTATGAAGAATTAGATATCTACCTTGCATGTGTGATGTAAGTAAGATATGTTTGACTTGTTTGTCTGGAGACAAAGATCTATTTCAACCAATTTAGCGGGAAGTTTTCCACTGGCCAAAAATTGAGGGTAAAAAAAAACATCAAATCAATGAAA
The DNA here is from genome assembly GCF_021869535.1 of Mytilus californianus. Taxonomy (NCBI): domain Eukaryota; kingdom Metazoa; phylum Mollusca; class Bivalvia; order Mytilida; family Mytilidae; genus Mytilus; species Mytilus californianus. The sequence goes on along the minus strand of NW_026262723.1, from coordinate 23,603,216 downwards.
ACCCACAAAACAAGATACACCTTCGGCATTAAAACTACTCACAAAATTCATATGACTACAGCCTTGTTGGCCAATTAACTTTAAAATTTTATCTCAACTCGAGCAAATAGCTATAGCCTACGGACAAATTATGATAAAGAACGAACATTTATTTTAATTCTAAATAAGTACGTGAAATGTTTTTTTTTATATGCATTTTTAACAACATATATTATGCGGGAACTTGGTCCCGTCTTGTGAATCTTTGTTGTAGTCTTTTTTTCATGTTGTTATTAATATTTTATGGGGAACTGCTCACATTGATGTTACATTATTTGGGAACTAGCTTGGACTCGGCATGACAATGGGACCTTTAGAAGACAATCCAATATGCTTACTACATTTTTATTCTGGTTCACAGTCTAATGAACCAAATAATTTTGCACGACTTTATATAGCAGAACTGGACTTAATTTGACACGTGAATATTTTGTTACTCAGGACAACAGCTTTTTTTATCTATTTCAATAAACAATGAAATATATCGGATAAAGGAAGAGTAACATAATCTGAATTGTTCAAGTCTATTAGCATCAAAGAGTATGTATATTTATCTTTTCGCCTTCTAAGCTGACACATTTATCAATTAGCTGGGGAACATGTTTTTGACAAAGATATTAAATAATAATAAAAATATGCTTTAAAAGATAAAACACTTACATTCAATTTGATAATTTTAGGATATTGTTCTATAAACAAATTAAGCTTTCTTAAACTTGTTTTATTCATTTTATTTACGTTTATTCCTTGATCATTTTATTTTATAATTTATTGATAAATATTCATGTTAACTTCTGTGCATTTTTCAATTATTCAACTTTACTTGTAATTTATTGGTAAATCTTATCTTTAAATATCACGCATTTTTGCATCATTATACATATATACCGGCGAAATTGCATTAAACGGACGTATGTACCTGATATAGGTGCGGATGGGGTTTAACAAAATAGAGAATAATGGGCATAAAATATGAAGAATAGAGAAAAATGGACCAAACAATATGGAATAGAGAATAACGAGGTGCTAAAATAGAAAGAATAGTGAATAACGGGCAAAAGGTATACTGAATAGAGAAAAATGGCCTAAAAAATATAAAAATACAGATATGAAGGACAACCCCTCCCCCATCCAGACCCTCCTATATTTCATTACAGAAAACTGATTTTAATCTATAGATAAAGAATTGATTTTATACTGCACTCGTTCTATTTGAGCAGTCAAAATGCGTTGACCGTATATTTCTATGTCATATACAGTCACTGACCTGATATCATCCAATGTATACAACGACTCAAACTTATTTCTTTTGCAATTTTTAGAAAAAAAACTTATTTCACTTGTTAATATTTTTGGTTTGCAAACTACAAATCATTATGTTTTATGCTTATTGTTGATATTTTAGTTCATTCTCAAACAAATTCGGTCACCATCGATTGCGGGTTTCAACAGGTAATGTACATTTCATTGTGTTGTATATTTCTCCGCCTGCATGATGTGAGGCCTTTTTATAAAAGGGGGAAGTTTCCCAATATTTAAATCAAATAATAACATTAACACATTAAACAACAATTGAAAATGTTTTTTTTTTTAGATTGCAGTATAAAGACAATAATAGTGCATTGACTTGACATATCAACGATATAAGGATTCGGCCCGAAACGGGGAAAAAGCTCGGCAGAGCCTCGCATTTCCCCGTTTCTAAGCCTCATCCTTATATCGTTGATATGTCAAGTCAATGCACTATTATTGTCTATTTATATTTATTTCCTGACACTTGGTGGAGTGTCTAGCTGACAAGGTACAAGGTGAAATATTTGTCCTTAATCTACCATCAAATGATCTACTTATCATTTTGTTCTTAAAATATGCATGAAATATTTGCAGCTGGACGACTAACCCACATTATAATTAATCAATCGGCATATCTGAATAAAATGGAAAAAGTAACGAAGCAAATTTACAACAAAGTCATACAATTTGACGGTAAATGTAACAGTCTACATCAGACAAACTCTAATCATATGTTTTACTAATGAATTGTCGATCAGTTTTGTTAAACCTGTAAGGTTTCAAAACCCACTGTTCCATAACCTGCCTTGTAACAAAAAAAAATGCAGCAGTTTGCAAGTAATGTCGCGATGGAAGAGGCAGGTTACATATTAATCTTTCTACGGTTTTTTTTACACCAAGGGGTGACTGAGGTTTTACTAAAGAATATGGTCACTTGGGCGTTTTCGGCAGTAAAACGCATGGTCCGTTTTGATGTTCGGAATGTATTATTAGTTACAGATCTAACATTGTTGGGCATTTAGACGAATCATGTACTAGTATACAGAATGTGTTTTCAGCCTTGTATTACCATCACTGGCGATCCGATGGATAAAATCTGTCGTAGAGTTGTCACTAGTTCAGACGTACTTATGATATAATTATTTCTGTGACTGCATCCTACATTAATTTGTAAGATACTCTACGATAGATAATTCAGCTGATCTGTAATATTTCATCTTCATGCCTTATATATCTTGTACTGTGTTACGACGCTAGATAAAAACTGACGAGGAAAGGTAACACCCGGCCACCGAAAGCTTGATTTTTGTCGAGCCTAGGTGGTCGAGTAGTCTAGCGCGTCGGGCATAGTGCAAGGCGATTTGGTGCCACGATATCTCAGTAGCATGAGTTCGAATCCCGACCAGGGAAGAACAAAAAAAGAAAAAAAAATTTGCTTCCACAAATTTAGAGATCTAACATTGTTGGGTTGTTATTTAGACGAATTATGTACACATAATGTGTTTTCAGTCTTGTATCACGATGGATAAAATCTGTCATAGTGTTGTCACTGGTTCAGACGTACTTATAATTTTATATATATATATATATATATACACAAAAACAAATGACAACAATAACAACTTGTTAGCTTTTAATGTTTTCTGCATCTATTTCAATCGTTCATAATCAATTTCTTCATCTGCTGTTCGGGCGATTCGTTTCAAATTTTTTTCAACGTCGTGTTATTTTTAAAAAAGGACGTAATTGTTTTACATTTGTCATTTCGGGGCCTTTTATAGCTGACTATGCGGTATGAGCTTTGCTCATTGTTTAAGGCCGTACGGTGACCTATTGTTGTTAATATCTGTGTCATTTGGTCTCTTATGAAGAGTTGTCTCATTGGCTATCATATCACACCTTCTTTTTTGTAGTAACACCACAACTTATTCAATAAATTATTAAAATAAACCACGCCTTCTAACCTCATATAAAATACACACGGTCTCCACGATTTTAACCAATTATACTCCTAGAAATGTATAGGAGGTCTGTGTAACTAATAATACACCATCACTACCAGTTGGAATGAGGTGGTTAAATCTGGTACTTCGTGTAGGGAGAATACGACGATCTCTGCAAGTAACGAATCCTTGTCGTTACCATCTACATCGTCAATCTTGACCAATACTCAATGCTTCCGGTGGGTGCAGAAAAAAAGAGAATTTTTATAAGATAAGACCAAAAATATAAAATGAAGTATATAAGCATGATAGGCGATAACATAGAATACAACAAAATTTCTAAAATAATATATAAAGAAAAGGGGATACTCATTTACTTTTGGTTCATCTGGCCTCAACCTATCCTGGTTCCCGGTACTACGTTCCAGGTATTAGCTCATAGCCATACGCTGTCACATGTATACCAAACTGGCTCCCGTAGCAGTACCAGAGAAATTATCCCTGCCGGCACAGTCCCAGTCCACCATTTGACTTATTTGGCAAATGGGGAGGACTGAACAAACAAGAAAGGCGAATACATTATATATTACAATTAAAAAGGGTCGTTGTCATTGTTGAAGGTCGTACGGTGTCTTATTTCTTCTTTCGCTTGCATCCACGTCATTTGGACTCTATAGGATAGTTGTCTCATTGGAAATCATACCACATTGTAGGATAGTTGTCTCATTGGTAATCATAGCACATTGTATGATAGTTGTCTCATTGGTAATCATACCACATTGTAGGATAGTTGTCTCATTGGTAATCATACCACATTGTAGGATAGTTGTCTCATTGGTAATCATACCACATTGTAGGATAGTTGTCTCATTGGTAATCATACCACATTGTAGGATAGTTGTCATATTGGCAATCATACCACATTGTAGGATAGTTGTCTCATTGGTAATCATACCACATTGTAGGATAGATGTCTCATTGGTAATCATACCACATTGTAGGATAGATGTCTCACTGGTAATCATACCACATTGTAGGATAGTTGTCTCATTGGTAATCATACCACATTGTAGGATAGTTGTCTCATTGGTAATCATACCACACCTTCTTATTTTTATATAGCGCTACGAATATATCAACCTCGAATTTTTCTTAAGTAGAAAAATTCCCAACTTCACAATTGCATCGATTAAAAGCACACACAATATTACTACATATTGACTGATACAGTAGACTCTAATCTAATTGCCTTTGCATGCATGGGTTAAGCCTTCTCTCTCTTTTTTGTTTTTTTTTTGTTTTTTTTGGTAATCATAGCACATTGTAGGATAGTTGTCTCATTGGTAATCATACCACATTGTAGGATAGTTGTCATATTGGCAATCATACCACATTGTAGGATAGTTGTCTCATTGGTAATAATACCACATTGTAGGATAGATGTCTCATTGGTAATCATACCACATTGTAGGATAGATGTCTCACTGGTAATCATACCACATTGTAGGATAGTTGTCTCATTGGTAATCATACCACATTGTAGGATAGTTGTCTCATTGGTAATCATACCACACCTTCTTATTTTTATATAGCGCTACGAATATATCAACCTCGAATTTTTCTTAAGTAGAAAAATTCCCAACTTCACAATTGCATCGATTAAAAGCACACACAATATTACTACATATTGACTGATACAGTAGACTCTAATCTAATTGCCTTTGCATGCATGGGTTAAGCCTTCTCTCTCTTTTTTTTTTTTTTTTTTTTTTTTGGTAATCATAGCACATTGTAGGATAGTTGTCTCATTGGTAATCATACCACATTGTAGGATAGTTGTCTCATTGGTAATCATACCACATTGTAGGATAGTTGTCTCATTGGTAATCATAGCACATTGTAGGATAGTTGTCATATTGGCAATCATACCACATTGTAGGATAGTTGTCTCATTGGTAATCATACCACATTGTAGGATAGATGTCTCATTGGTAATCATACCACATTGTAGAATAGATGTCTCACTGGTAATCATAGCACATTGTAGGATAGTTGTCTCATTGGTAATCATACCACACCTTCTTATTTTTATATAGCGCTACGAATATATCAACCTCGAATTTTTCTTAAGTAGAAAAATTCCCAACTTCACAATTGCATCGATTAAAAGCACACACAATATTACTACATATTGACTGATACAGTAGACTCTAATCTAATTGCCTTTGCATGAATGGGTTAAGCCTTCTCTCTCTTTTTTTTTTTTTTTTTTTTTAATATTTGCATAAACTATCATAATACCTATCAGAAAAAGCCTTGTGAATTAACCTTTTAAAGGTCTCCCATAAAATTAAATGACATTTTGAATCTTCTAATCCTTTTTAAGATCTGAAATTGGTTTGGATGACAGTTACAAACAGATAAACATAAAAAAAAAGGATTTTTGAAAAACAAAGTGTTATGCATTCTTTGACAATCGTACATGTGACCTTTGGATAAATTGTCGTATGGTGAATTAAACAATAACAGAGGTAAAAAACGTCTAGATTTGAAAAAAAAACTTGATATTGCTTCCCATTTAACTTCAAAAAGGGGGGTGGGGGTATGTTTTTTTTTCTGAAAAATATTCTAATCCCCAATAAAAAAAAATATCCCCCTGGAAGTTAAATGGTTGCTCCTTTATATGTTGTCTGGAAGCACATGATGGAGGTTATTGCAAAACAATGTGTTTTATCGCACCGCAGGTAAATTATCACGTTTTGATTGGTTGAACGCCGTCACGTGGTGACCTCCTATGGATTCGTAGGGGGTTAGTAAATTTCATAGGGGGTTCATGACGTCACGTCTACTGTTAATGGTGACGTCATCTATTGATGTTGTTGTATTTCATTGTTTATTTTTCTACAAAACGAAGCAGGAAAAGTCCTACGTGCGATAAATTCGTTTAAGGCCTCACCCCTATAGATTTTACTAACCCTCTGTGGATCCGTAGGGGGTCAGTAGCAAGCCATATAACTTATAATATGTGCTAAAATGGGTATCGCTTTCATCTGTTCCTAATTGCGAATCGTCCACCTGTGACTTGAATGAAGCGTGTATTTACAAACTGTCTCTTGATTTTAGAAATCATTTTTATTTTAATTTTCTAATCTTACAACATGAACGTACTCTTTGTAATATTTACGAAAACGAGTGTTGGTTGACGTAGGGGAAACACAGACCACCAACAACCTATAATCCAATGGTTTTCGTTGGTTGCTGTCTGTCATTAGTGTTTTTAGTTTTTGTTTTAGGATTAATCAGGTCGTTGAATTTGGGGTACTGTATGACCTAATTATAAATTAGGACATGGAAAATTTGAATTTCAAAAGGATGGTATTCAAAATTTTCTTGGATTGTTTCACATCTTGTCATCACTGAGCCGTTTATAGTTTACGACACGAATAAAAATCATGAACAAAAGTTAAATATTTCGGATAACTAATATCCTTCATCAGTAAGTTGTCAAATGGTTCTTATCTTGACATGAGGTAGTCACACTGTAATATTAAGCTTGATCGTTATACAAATTATCACGAATCATACGCTGGTAATTTTTTTCAATATTGATGTTTTGAAAGAAGAATAAATTCGTTAAAACTGTAACAGTCCCGTGCTGAAGCCTGAGTTACTGGAAACAATTCAAGTGATGGTAGGGACTCATTCTATGTTTTTTTCATTAATGCCCTAAGTGGAAACTGTCCTTAACTTCCTTATCCAAAAACTTTCCCGAGCAAGTCTGTCGGCCCTTGACCAACTCTCGTTGTGGTCTATGTTAGTGATGGTAAGGTTTTTGAGATCAGCTTGGGCGTGCCCAGGTGATCTCAAGTGACGACTTACGGGGAGGTCGGGCTTGCAGGTGTAGTCACTTCGATGACCATTCATGCGTTTGTTGAATGGCTGTTTTGTCTCGTCAAAATACTGCATGCCGCATCGACACTGAAGAAGGTATACAACATTCTGGGTTTTGCAAGTTACATTGCAATATATAGTGTATACGGACCCTGTGGAGTAGCAAGTAAATGTTTGAGTGTTCAGTATTTGTTGGCAAGTCAGACATCGTCTGTTACCACACGACTTGCATCATCCTGCAGTTGAAGAGCTTTTATAAGGGGAGACATCAGCTCTCACAAATAAGTCTTTCAGACTTGCTGGTCTCAAGACAGCTACGACAGGAGGTTTGGGAAAGATCTTGGATAATAATGGATGTTTGGCAATAATCTGCCAATTGGCATGGATCAAACCGGTGAGATTAGTAAAGGCGGGGTTGTAAATTAAAACAAACGGAACTATTTCGCTTCGCCTTTTCTATTTGTACTGTAATAGGTCATTGCACCTGCTATTGTTAGCACGCGCGAACCCCTTATCTATGTCCCATTTCTTATAACCTCGTTTGGTCAAACATCCGCGAAGTTCCTGTAATCGTTTAGTGACAGCCTCCTCAGAGGAGTAAATCCGCTTCACTCTGAGAAATTGACTGTGCGGGATACTTTTTGTAGTGTTTGGGGTGACAGTTTTGTTTATCTGTAGGTTTACATGTCTGTTGATATGACACCGTCCTTTATAGATGTAGTTGTGTCCAAGAAAGATATTTAAGAGTCGGAAATTTCATATGTAAATTTTATTGACTTAATAAAAGCTCTTCAACTGCAGGATGGTGCAATATTGAAAAAAATTACGAGCGTATTGATTCGTGATAATTTGAATAACGATCAAGATTACTATTACAGTGTGACAAAAAATGTCAAGATAAGAACAATTTGACATCTTACTGATGAAGGATATTAGTTATTTATATTTAACATTTGTTCGTGATTTTTTTATTTTTTTTTTTGTGATGTTGTACCCTTTTAGACTTGCTTATTATTTTGTAGTGTACTGTTTCATAATTATATGACCCATCGCCCCGTAAGATTTATCGTTGGCTATTATTCAGACATTATATATATATATATATATATATATATTGTTCAGTCTAGGTGGCCCAGTGGTCTAGAGCGATGGACACAGTGCATGCGGTGTTGTCCTCGACATCCCAATAGCATGAGTTCGAATCTATCATTTCACAGAATCAATATTTATGTATAGAAGTTTTAACTCTTGAAAACCATCTTATTGGCTACGAAAAACAAGCTTAAAATTTTATCGAAACTTTTTCTTAATAACCAGAAATTGACTTAAAGTTACTAATTCAAACAACCCTCGTCATAATCAAATCAAAACAAACAGTACTTATAGAACAACATGTAAAAAGATGCAATCTTGATAATGTCATACGAGCATATATTGAAACATTTTTGATAGGTGGTGCAATATTTTGTTTCTCCTGTTACCATGTTCAAAAGAAATTTCGGGTTATTTAGAAAAAGTGTCGATAAAATTTTAAGCTTGTTTTTCGTAGCCAATAAGATGGTTTTCAAGAGTTAAAACTTCTATATATATAAATATTCATTCTGTGAAGTGATAGATTATTTGTCATTTTTCCATGCTGTACTGAAAAATGCCTCTAAAAATTGGTTTTCAAAGGTTATGAAAATAACCATTAGTAATGCAGGTCTAAGACAGCAATTCATAATGTTCGGCATTTTTTCTCTTTTTCTAACAAACCCAAGATCAAGTAATTTCCTGGCATGTTGGTTTACTTTTGTCTTTATTTTATTGGTAACAGAAACGTACGTTAATGATATATCACCAGATTAAGTTCTATCCTGTTACCTTTTTGTGTATCCTGTTACTGGTAACAGTATTGCATCTGCAAATGCTAAATTGCACAAATTTAAGACGTTACAACCTTTAGACGAGTTCAAACAACGAAACATTTCATTAGGTGTACAACTATATGTAATTTTAAACTTTTTAAAGACGTTTCTGGTCCATGTAACACTTATCAATTCAAAATTTTAAAAAGTTTTCAAATTTTAGTTTTTTGGAATTTTGAACAAAGTTTTAAAATATCAAAATTCGAAAATTTTAGAAATTTGAAAATTTTCACCAAATAATTAAAATTTTAAAACTCTAAAAATCATTTTAAAATTTAATAGTTTAGATATTTGATCAAACTTTAAAAGTTTTAAACTTTACGTGCAGTTTTGATTATTTCCCTTTTTGAAAGTTTGATATTTTTGAATTTTGATTAAGATATTAAGATAGAAAACGGGTGAAAAGATGGGTACCTGTAAAGTGCAAAACGGAAGAAACGCGAAACAAAAGAAACGAAACAAAATGAAATGAACAGTTACTGTTACTTTAAAGATAATGTATAAAATAAAACAAGAGGTAATCAGTTGTAAGCGGTGAAAAATTTAATAAAAAAATAAATATTTCTCAAAAGCGAAGAATTCATTTTAGTACAAGATACACAGCTCTGGTTATGATCATTCTTAGTTAGGAATAAAAAAAAGCACGAAATGTATGAAATCATTTTTAATTACAAAAAAAAAATAAAAAAATTATTGGTTCAATACACGTGTATTCCCTCAAATTTGATTTCAGATTTTGCTGTTTTGATTAATTACGACTTCTTACTATCTGCAAGGTAAATCTAGAAAAGCGCTTCGGACGCATGCAATTTTTAACGTGTTGTTTTCATTATTTATCGCGATTGCATGAATATCATATATAGCCTTTTATCATTGATTTTAATATTAAGTATTGGTACGGTAGGAATACTGAATCCATGGTGTCGCAATGAACGTTGTGCTAGCCTCGAAAGTGGGAGGTTGTTGGTATCCTTTCTACACTGCTACCCGCCATACACACTGAATTTAAGAATTAATTTATAGATCAAATATGAGTAGCTTGAAGCCAGGATAATATTAAAAAGTAGAACTTTTCCCTCCAACTCAGCGTGCTGGTCTTGTAAAAGCTGAATAAATTTTTTATATTTTAAAACTGATCAAATTCCAAAAAATTGAAATTTGCAAACTTTTTAAACTTTTGAATTGATAAGTGTTACACGGACCGTTTCTGTCTACTATTGTCTATCCTGTTACTGTAGCCATAGCAACCATAGTAACAGGATAGTCAAATTACTTTATTTTTGAATGCTGTTGTGAAATAACTACTCCCTTTGATAATGTTTTTTTCTGTTGTGATTTTGGTTTCCAACACGTAATTGCACTTTTTACAAGTATAATATTGATGTAATTGATAAATATGCTGGTAACAGCATAGACATGACAAAAAGGTACCCACTATATTTTTTCACTAAATGTCTTGACATTTTTTTCTCTACACTGTTATACAAGAAACGTGCTGTGTTAAATGTTCAGCTAACGGTTACTTTGCGCTTTTGAAATCAACACTGAATAATTCAATATTCATAGGGAGAACAATTTAACGATTAAATTAAGTAATAATAATAATAATAAAATCTTTATTTAGAGAGAGTAACTCATTTGGATTACACTAATTTTCATTAAGGCTATCTTAATACAATTTTTTAATATTTACAATAAAACAAAACAATACAACTCAGAGGCGGATCCAGCCATTTAAAAAAGGGGGCGGGGGTTCCTAACACAGGATAAAGGGGGGTTCCAACTATATGTCCCCATTCAAATGCATTGATCGTCCGAAAAAGGGGGGTTCCAACCCCCGGACCCCCCCCCCCCCCCCCCTTGGATCCGCCACTGCAAATTCAATAATAATGATAAATAAAGATGCAATACAAATTAAATACAATAAACAATTATTATATGGCATTACAGTACTAATATCATGGTAATGTTGAAAGTAAATAGATTTGTATTTATGTATAAATTCTGATACTGTGTTTGATTTTTTAATTGTATTAGGAGGAGCATACTTTTGGTCCACTGTACGAGAAATTGGACTTATATACAACTCTGTATTTGGTTTTGGAATTATAAAATTATCTGAAGACAAAAATCTCGTATTGTATTTTTGGTTTGCAGAAACTGATAAAATAAAACTGGACATGTATACTGGAGCTAAGCCATATTTTGCCTTATACATAGTAATGATTTATGATAATGTATTCTTTGTGTAATCGACACAATGTTACATTCGTGAAATAATTCGCTTGGAGGTTTGGTGTAATCATGTTCGTCTAAAATTATTCTTGTTGCCCTCTTTTGCAGTTTTAGTAAACTATCTAATAGAAAGTTATTACAGTGTCCCCATATTGAACAACAATAATCTAAGTGAGGTAAAACGTAAGCGTTATAGAACATTTGTGTAGCTTTGTGATTTAAGTATTTCTTTATCCTTTTTAGTAAAGCTAAAGAAGAGTTAACTTTTTTTTTATTATATAATCAATATGAGATGACCAAGATAGAGATGCATCAACAAAAATACCTAGAACCTTTTCACAAGTACTTTCTTTAATTTGTTGTCCATTTATGGCAAGATTAATGTTTTCATTTGATGTAACAGAAAGTTTCTATTTAGAGCCAATACATATAGTTTTCGTTTTAGATACATTTACGGCCATTTTATTGTCATCACACCAGCGAAAAATATCTTGTAAAACTGTATTAAGTTTTTGACTGATGCAACTTTTGTTTTGTCCAATGACTGATATGGTGCTATCATTGGCAAATAAATCGGAGTTATGATTAGGATTAGATAAATGAAGATCATTTATAAAAATTAAAAACAACACAGGTCCTACAACGGATCCTTGAAGTACACCCGTTTTTTGTTTTTGTATGTCTGAAAATGAGTTTGAAATAGATACCATCTGATATCTGTCAGCCAAATATGACGTAAACCAACGTAGCGAAATATAAGCAAATTTGTATTTGTTTAATTTTTGAATAAGCAGTTCATGATTGAGAAGATCAAAGGCTTTTGCTAGATCTAGAAACACTGCCCCAACAAGATCGCCATCATCAATAGTTTTAAGCCATTTATCCAATAAAGCTGTTAACGCAGTTTGACAAGAATAGTTTGCGCGAAAGCCTGACTGCATTCTATACAATAAGTTGTATTTATTAAGATAATTTACTAAGTGTGTTTTCACATGTTTTCAAGGATTTTAGAAATGAGTGGTAAAATTACAATTGGTCTGTAATTAAAAAACATCCTGTTTTGACTTTGGTCTCATAAACTGGTATGACTTTTGACGGTTTAAATGAAGATGGAAAAATACATTTTTTAATACTTAAGTTAAAAATGTGACAAAGTGGTAGTGAAATAGCATGAGAATACATCTTTAAAAATTTTGCACTTATGGTATCAAGACCTGTTGCTTTTGATTCGTCTAGTGCTTTTAGTTGTAAAAACACAAAAACATTACTCACAAGTGGTATAGAAAAATACACGTTATCTGGTACATGACCCGATATGAGATCATCAAGTTTGTTAAAACAACAATTGTTGATGTTTTGATTTATATTAAGATTATCTGTGATATTTGTGAAATAAGCATTAAAAACATCAGCAATGCTTTTTGGATCTATGATTTCCTTTTTGTTACAATCACTTATGATTTTAATACTGGGATGATTGTCAGTTCCGCTGACAGTATGTAGTTGCTTCCATAATTTACTACTGTTGCCCTTTCTATGTTCTATGATATTGGTATACTAATTTTGTTTAGAGTTTTCGATGAGATATTTGACTTTGTTTCTCCAGATTCTATAACTATACAATGGTTTACTTTAAAAATTTATACATTTTGACTTGGATGGAGAGTTGTCTCATTGGCACTCATACCACATCTTCTTATATCTATATCTTTTTTCCTATGATAAAAATCACGTTTACTCATGCTATCTAGAATTTCATCATTCATCCACTCATTTTGATACAAACGTTTTACTCTCTTTTTAATGAGTGCAGCATGATGATTTAATACTTCAGTAAAAATATTCAAAAATGACAACAATGCTTCTTCGGGGTCATCAATTTCTAATACACTATCAAATGAACACTGTGATATATGATTGATAAAATCATTTTTATTAAAATGTTTAGTAGACCTGAACGTAATATATTCGTGAATTTTCGTTTTCTATTTTACCCCTCTTTTGTGAGAAATGCATACTGGATAGTGGTCACTGATAGAATACTTTGGAACAGAAATAAAATGAATATTATCTGGTTCATTACTATAAATATGGTCTACCAAAGTGAAAGTTGGTTGTGTGACTCGAGTGGGAACTGAAACTATTTGAGACAAGTTAAAAATGTTTTTCAAATGGGACCATTTAGCTGGAATTTTGCTCGACGCCAAATCAATATAAAAGTCACCCAAAATAATTATATCCTTATCTTCAATATCAACATTTGTCAATATTGATTCAAAGTTTGTAATCCACTCTGCATTACTATTTGGTAGTCTATATATGGTACCAAGTAAAATAGGTTTTTGATGAACAAAAATAATTTCGACCCAAATTGACTCTATATCATCCTTTTCCAAATCATATCGTCTTATTGTGGTTAACATGTTAGAAATATAAATTAAAAACATACCCCAGATTTTCCAATTCTGTCTTTTCTGTTTGTATCATAACCCTTAATATCTATTTCTTTATTTTGGACAGAATTTGACAAAAATGTTTCACTTAAACACAGCACATCTGTGTGTTAGATTTTGATAGCAAATATTTAATTTCGGAAAACTTTGGCAATATATGATTTATGTTTAAGTGACATATATTAAGTGACTTGTGTGGAAATATAAAAGGGTTTGTAAAAGGAGATGATTTGGAGTTAGATAAATGGAATATGTGTTGCAGTACATAAATACATAATAACAATACTGATAAGATTTCCAAAAATAAAGATACATTTTCTGGTAGTATGAAAGGTATTGTGAAAATCCTTTACCTCCAGTACGCTTGACTGAACACATTTTGTTGTTGAGTTGTTGTGTTGAATGGTATAAATCTCCTCCCTGTTGACCTCATCGAAAAGCGGTAACAGAATGTACATGAACTTCATATACGCAGATTAAATTTAGTTTGTAGAAAAATGTTACATATAATCATCAAGAAGCTGCGATTTTTCGTTAGAGTTATTATTAACATTCAAAAAAAAAAAGTCTTTTTTGCAGATATCAAGGCAATCAGAAAATAGGAAAAAAATCCTTTGAAATGTGTTACCCTGACACTGTACGCACATAAATTACGCAAAAATCGGACTTAAATATATTCTAATCTTATCAAAATAGATCTAAATCATGTTTATTATTAATGTTCTGACTACTTACAACTGCATTTTCTATTAGAAATACAAAAAAAAATAGCATAGGTGTACTGAAAAAAAACTGTTGCCTTTATTTATCGATAATTCATTCTTACAAAATAATTCGGTATTTTTATTGTGACTTCTTTTTACAATAACTATTTCAATGTCATTTTGCTTGACAATGTTTTTATAAAAATTGTGTGTATTTAATGTATATTGTGTATCTTGAACTGAGATAAAAACATATCAACTATTTTTTTATAATGTAAACCATTTTACAGTATCCATAGGAGTCATCATTTTTTTTAATGTTGGAGACGGCAAAATAGCATATATCTATTTTGCTGGTTCCGGCAAATTAGCCACTGCCTTTATCTTTCTATTGGTGTTTTTCAACTTGTCTGCTCTATTATTTTCTATTGTATTTGATAGGGACAGATATTTAGCCTCGCAACAATCAACCTATGAACTCTTCCAAAAAAGGTAATTAACATGCGAATATATATATAGTGCAACACTTTTTCTTCACGAATCATCGGTGTTAACGTCCCAATTCAGACCAGTCGAGGCTGCGAATTCATACGTCCCGCACAGCCAAAAAACGCGCACATGGCCCGGGTTTTACTACAGGTCGGAAGAAGACAAAACATTACGTTTGATTTGTCAGTTTTTATGGACCCCCCCCCCCCCTTTTTTTTTAATTTGTTTTGGAGTTTGGTATTTCTGTTATACTTAATTACCATATTTAAATACATTTGTACCTCATCCTGAGGAATCTTTTTCTTTCGGTCGAAAGATTATCCGGGTAACTGGTTAGGTAAAAATATTCACATATTATAAGTTATATGGTTCGCTACTGACCCCCTACGGATCCATAGAGGGTTAGTAAAATCCATAGGGGGTGAGGCTGAAGGCCGAATCTTCTATGGATTTTATTCACCCTCTATGGTCCGTAGGGGGTCAGTAGTGAACCGTATAACGAATTTATCGCACGCGGGACTTTTTCTGCTGCGTTTTGTAGAAAAATAAACAATGAAACACAACAACATTAATAGATGACGTCATGAACCCCCTATGACTAACCCCCTACGGATCCATAAGGGGTCACCACGTGACGGCATTAAACCAATCATAACGTGATAAATTACCCGCGGTGCGATAAATAGATTTAAAGGTTAATAACCTTAGTGTTTCTGAAGTGAACGATTCTTTAAAAAAAAAACTCATCTATCAAAAACATTGTTTTGTAATGCATATCTCTAGTATGTGTTCTTATCAGAGGATGTGGGTGGGAGTTTACAGAATAGAGAATAATGGGCACCACTGTCCAAGGTTGGGGGGGGGGGGGGTTGAGAGGGCTCACAAACATGTTTGACCCCGCCACATTCTTTATGTGCCTGTCTCAAGTCAGGAGCCTGTAGTTCAGTGGTTGTCGTTGGTTCATGTTTGTCGTATTTGTTTTTTGTTTTTCGTAAACTGTTTTGTTATAAATTAAGGCGTTAGTTTTCTCAATTGAATTGTTTCATATTTTCATGTCGGGGCCTATTATAGCCGACCTTACGGTATGGTTTTTTGTCATTGTCGAAGGCCTTACGGTTGCCTATAATTGCTTACATCACTTCATTTGAACTTTGGTGGATAGTTGTCTCATTGGCAATCATACCACATCTCCCTATTTTTATAACAAATATAAAGAGTAGAGAAAAATGGACCACAAAATAAAGAATAGAGAATAATGGGCAAAAAATTTAAAGAATAGAGAAAAATGGCCTAAGAAATGAAAGAATGTGTCTCTTTATGATATTTCTACTAAAAAACTATAATTCACCTTACATCATATTTATGGTGTTTGTCATACGTATGTGTTCTCTGTAAGTCACTTCTTCAAGTAAATTATCTAGCTCAAAAGTTATTACTAGTATGTGTTCTCGAGTGTCTATCTAAATAACCACTCTCACTGAACCCTCTACCACATACATCACATTTATAAGGTTTTTCACCATTATATGTTCTCATATGTCTCTTTTTAAGTCACTACTCCCAAAAAATATTTTACCACATACATAACATTCATTGAGTTAATCACCTGTATGTGTTTTCATGTGAATCTGTAAACTACCATTCTGACTAAACCCTTTACCACATACATCACATGCATGGGGTTTATCACCTGTATGTGTTGTCATGTGAATCTGTAAACTACCATTCTGACTAAAGCCTTTGCCACATACATCACAGACATGAGGTTTATCGCCTGTATGTGTTCTCATGTGAATCTGTAAATCACTATACCGATTAAATCCTTTACCACATACACCACAGTCATGAATTTTATCGCCTGTATGTGTTCTCATATGAATCTGTAAATTATAATGCTGAATAAACCCCTTACCACATACATCACAGTCATGAGGTTTATCTCCAGTATGTATTCTAATGTGTCTTTTTAACTCGCCACGTCCAATAAATGCTTTACCACATACATCACATTTATGGGGTTTATCACCTGTATGTCTTCTCATGTGAATCTGCAATTTACTAGGATGACTAAATCGTTAGCCACATACATCACAGTCATTTATTTTATCACCTGTGCTTGTATTGCATGTATGTGTACTCATGTGAATCCGTAAATGTCCTTGCTGACTAAACCCTTTACCACATACATCACATACATGGAGTTTATCACCTGTATGTGTTCTCATGTGAATCCGTAAATTACCATGCTGACTAAACCCTTTACCACATACATCACATGCATAGGGTTTATCGCCTGTATGCGTTCTCATGTGCATCTGTAAACCACCATGATGTCTAAACCCTTTTCCACATACATCACAGTCATGACGGTTTCCACCAGTGTGTGTTCTCGTGTGTTTCTTCAAGTCTCCACCTTTACTAAATTCTCTGGCACAAACATCACATTTATGCAGTGTATCACCAGGCTGTTTTCTGGGGTGTCTCTGTAGGGTTTCGTTGGTTGTGACTAAATCCTCTACCTCATGCATCATATTATAATAAGGATTTTTCTCAAGTTTAAACGAAGGTGAAGTAAAATAAAATAATATCGTTTTACGAGAAATACAAATATTCGAATGATCGATAGATAAAATGTTTACAATGGTCACATTGGTCCGGAATCGTTTATATATTTCGATGTCAACGTGTAGTGAATTCTGATGGTAATGAAATTTGTTTCTCAGTCGTTGCTAGTATGTTTTGATAACATTTGATCTTCCTGGTTCTTTAAAAGGTTAATATTTGTCTGCAGGATACATTTATCAGATTAATTGGAGTAATGGTCACTTTAAATTTTGCCAGTAGTCACTTCTTTTATTGTTTAATTCATCATACGACAATTTGTCCAAATGTCACATGTATACAATTGTCAAAGATGATTGTAAAACAAAATGTACAGAATATATTTGTCTGTAACTATGTTATAAAATTTTGTTTCCTGTCTAATTTTTAGGCTTTTTTCTCTTTTGGTTTTGAGATAAATTTCGTCTTTCTTCAGACCTACTCGCAGTTGATTAGCAGTGAGATACATAAATTGCTCTTGTTGATAAATGTTATTATATTGAAGTATGGTTTTGATAAAAAAACATCCCATTTTTTTCCAAAAAAGGGGACAAAATTCTCAATTATATTTGATGCATGGACTACTACATTCATATTCAATAAACACTTTGATAAAAAAGTAAGACACTTAGGTAAGAACATTCTTATTTGAGTAGCCTATTAACAAGTGAGAACTGGTATTAATGGGAAGAGTCCGAGTCATATTGGTCACTATTATTATCCATAGGCAACATTTCATTGTGTATCGTATATGTTACTACCAGTCCATGTTGAACTCAGTGAAATAGCGCAACGGTTTGGACAAAAGCTTTGTGTTTTCTTTCCTATCAATAGATAGACTGAATTCAATTAAGTAAAGCAGAAGTCAATATAGCAAGTTTGGTTCTGTTATAGGATCTTATAGGTATACTGAACCACTAATTCGGACCAGATCAGACATTAGTACATATTTAAAACAAAATAGTTTCTAGGTATAGCTGTCACTTTGTCAATAAGTAAAATATTTCGGTAACTTTGGTATCAAATGAAAGCTTACAGACTTGGGATCACTGAAGAACCCTTGTTAAAAGATTCCTTTGAAGAAAAAATACTTTAAATAGGAGAGCATACATGTGTATTTGCACTGTTGCTCAAATCAGAACTATCGGTTATTGTACTCCGAAAACCAGTACGCTCTAATATGCTGCATTTTCCGCCGGCTCATGTCAGAATAAGGTATAGTTTCGACATGGAAAGACTATCACTTTATTTGAACTTAAGTCAAAATAATTATGGACGATTGAAGTTGCAGACGGTTGTTCATAAAAAGCAAGGATTTGTATAGTGATACCAGAGACATACAGGGGCGGATCCAGCTATTTTTAAAAGGTGGTTCCATGCAACCCAGGATAAAGGGGGGTTCCAACTATATGTCCCCATTCAAATGCATTGATCGTCAAAAAAGGGGGGTTCCAACCCCCGGACCCCCTCTGGATCCGCTACTGACATATAATACAACACAATTATATGTCTCTGGTGATTCACTACTAGTATTCAAATCCTTGTAAAAAGCAATGGGGCTATGAATTAGTGGTTTAATTCCTTGTAGTACAAAAGTATATATGAAAAATTACGCTTTTATGCTGTAGAAATATGCTATTTTGCCGGCTTTTTAATCAAGATGTTTTAATCAGAGCCGGCTACATATCATATTTTCTATTTTGCCGCCGGGCACCGTCGGCAATAGTCCGAGATTACTCTGACGTCCAACGGCTGTTTTGCCAGACAAGCTGGGGCCGTGGGTCCGTCAGAGTAATCTCGGACTACGTCGGCAAATAACCACTGCCTATAATATATATATAGACCTAAAAATTGTGATAAATTTAATATGTAATTATGTAGGAAGTCTCCCAAATTTAGCAGATGCATTTTTTCCAGTGAGCTTCCTTGGCAAAAATTGCAAATCAATATAAAATGTATCTTTGAATTCTCCGCCTATGATAGGTCGTTAATAATCTTTAGAGTTATCTTTCTTGGGAAATCTTAACATTTTTTGTCAGACGGTTGACAATCTTCATTAGAATCTTGTGTGAGTAAAATGTATTTATTGGTAATTTCTGTGTAAACTGTATATAATGGTTACAGTTTTTAAATTGAAAAGTTTACTAAATTGTCCATTTTATGATATTTACCTTTCGTTTTCAATGTATTGCTTCCAATCGACAAGAATGAACTGCGACTCCGGCACTTGACACTTTGATTTCATACATTACATTTTTATTTATGGATTGAGGTACACAGATTATAATTGCACTGAAAGCATACCAATGCTTGTCTATTTTTTTTTAAAACAATGTTAATACTTGGACAAACTTGTACACACAAATCATCATCCAAGATAAAACAAGGTAAATATATTATATGTACACGAAAAGTATGGAACACAAATAGTGACATTAATGATAAAATAAAATCCAATATTTTCGAGACATTACAATAGAAAAGTGTATTTATTGTTTGACTAAATAAATATAATCTGCATGTGTAGCTATAAATTTTGAAAAAAATGCCATGTTGCTTGCAATAAAATGTTAATTTTTTGTATCATCAGTACTGCTTGTCAATACCTTCAGAATCAGTTAACCACCCCCTCCTCCATAAAAAAAATACACTACAACAAATAAACATACATTTATACATGGCATATATAATTAAAAAAAAAACGACAACTGCCTTTTCTGGGCCAGACCAATCTCACTGTTACAACAACAGTCATTTTTTTCTCTGAAAATCAAGTACACATACTTTTTCTGAAACAACATTATCAGCTGATCAAGATTCCTCTGTCAACAGCAGCTTTATCTGCAGATTCAGGTCACAGTGTCAATATTCTTTTTCTATAGATGCAGCTCAATGGGTCAAAGAACAGCTTTTTTTTCCGAAGATCTCAGCTTAATGGATAAACAACATTTTTCCTGATATTTAGACTTAGTTTAAAACCTCTATGAGTACATATGTGTTTGTTTTTTGGAAATGGAAAATTTAAGAGAAATATCCCTCATTACTGAACAAATTATATATAAAGAGTTGAATTGTAGTGAAAATCTTGAACTCTCTCTCACTGGTGAAAAATGTTACAGATGTGATCTATGTGGCAAAGAGTTCACTAAGCCTAGCTACTTAAAGTTACATTACCCTACGCATACTGGATACAAACGTTATAAGTGTGAAGAATGTGGCAAAATGTTCACTCAAAAAGGAACGCTACAAAAACACATGGTAATCCACACTGGTGAAAAACAATTTAATTGTGGCATTTGTGATAAAGTGTTTACACAAATTAGTAATTTGAATGCACATTTAAAATCCCATTCAGGTGACAAACCTTATAAATGTCAAGAATGTGGAAAAGCATTTGGCCAAAAAGGAAACCTAAAAAGACACCTTGAAACCCATACAAACGAAAGGCATTATAAGTGTAATCTGTGCGATAAAGAGTTTACTCAGAATCACAGCTTGAAGAGACATTTAAAAACACATACCGGAGAAAAATCTCATAAATGTGAAACGTGCGGGAAAGCATTCAGTCAGAGTGGACATCTACAAATACACCAAAGACAACATACGGGTGAGAAACCATATCCGTGTGGTATCTGTGGTAAAGAATTTAGATTGGCTGAAAACCTTAAGATGCATACAACAACGCATACTGGTGAAAAACCATATTCTTGTGAAGTATGTGGGAAACAATTTGGTCAGAAAAATTCTAAAACAAGGCACATGAGCATCCATACTGGTGAGAAACCATACAAATGTGTGATATGTGGGCACAGTTTTAATCAGCATCATAGTTTGAGGTCTCATTTAAGAATACATACGGGTGAAAAACCTTATAAATGTGATATGTGTGATAAGGCATTTCGCAATCGTCACAACTTGACAAATCATTATGCTATACACACGGGTGAAAAATCCTTTTCGTGTGGTGTGTGTGGTAAAGAATTTCGCCTAAGTCAGCATGTACAGAGGCATATTAATAGAGTGCATGTGAATATACATCAAAATAGAAATTAGAATAAATGCAAGCTTATTGAGTGAAAAATGTCAAGGACAAAAGACAATTGTAACAAAAAACCCAGTAAATTTAGAAATACAAATGGAGGAATTGATTACAGCAAAAATACTACAATTTATGTAAGTTAAGGAAAAGGAGCAGGCTTAATAGTAACAAGTCTGTTAGTCAATCTAGTTAATATGAACACACCTTAAGCCATTATGCTTAGTTCACAGTAAAATTGGTAACAAATTTATGCGTGATACTCAGATGGTTGGTTGTTCTATCTTGGCACTTTGGCTAAAAAATCCTCCACCAATAAAAACTGGCTGCCACAAAGTAGCTCAGCGTCCTTATGAAGGTAAATCCAGAAAACTGCCTCAGACGGACAAAAAGCTTTATTATGAAGGATTATGTTCGTTTTTTTCCACCTGGCCATTATGGACAGTCCATTGATATTTGATCTCTGATTTTGAAAATCTAGTGAATACAAAAACTGAACATACTTTTTACACAGTTTTGTACATTCAATTCTTATGATGATAAAATAGAAATGACATGTAATAAGGATGCCACTGAGGACTGTTTAGAAATTTTGCTCACTCTTTACCCACTTCCGCAGAGGAAGGTGGAAATCCCATAATCCATCTGGCCTGTTGTCATGGTAGCAGACCTTTAATATAACTTGTGAGGGTGTGGGTGTGGATGGGGTGAGGGAGTTCTTCATTTCTAAAACTTTTTGGCTCATTATTCTCTTATTTTTTTTATTTTATTTTGTTGGTACAGACCGTACATTTTCCCTATTCTTTATTTTTTTTGGCCCTTTATTCTGCACTTTTATCCATTATTCTCTATTCTGTAAACCTCATTCAGACATGTACCCCATGTTTTGAACTTACTATTTTCTGTTTTTATTTTATTATGTTGCCCAACAGAGAAACTATAGCAAAAAAATGTATAATAAGTGGGTCTCATTGGGGTCTAAGCGTGACCTGGGATTGCCGATTTTTTGTAAGCGTGACACGTGAAAGTCAAATTATTGTGCCGTGAAAACGGGAAATGAAGTCTAGCGGGACACGGGAAATTACAAAAAAAAAATAGAATTGCTTATGTACATAGTGTAAGCGGGATACGGGAATCTGACAAAACAGTAAGCGGGATCCGGGATCAGAACCCCCCAATGAGACCCCCTAATAACGCATAGTGTTCACTTTTGTAATCTTGCATAGTCATCATTCACATCCTACTTTGTTAATATGCAATTCTTTGTAATTATCTATTTAGAATTCATCTCAACATTCTCAATTTCTTATACAAAACTTGAACTGTTGAAATTGTGCATTTGAATTTTATTTTTTTTATTTAAGTGATTTCATGGCTTCCCCCCCAATATAAAAAAATGGACCTTACCGTTTCTATTTTTATCAATTGTTCAGAAAATTTGCAATGATTCTTATTAAATTTATTTAATTTTTTTATCTCTGATATTTGCGGTTTCCCACACCAAAATATGGACTTCATTTCTTTATTAATCTTTGTAGACAGCAGCTCCCGTACGAAATTATAAGGCGTATTACGCCTGGAAATCTGGCGTAAACCAGGCGTAAGAGGTAGTTACGTGTCCTGATCCAGGCGTAAGGGAACAGGAAACGTAAATTTGTAGTCCTTACGGGCGTAGAAAATATGGTAAACCTGGCGTGAATTGAAATAAGCAAGGCGTAAATTTTCCTACGGGCGTAAAACTGTTGGTATGGCGTAAATCATAAAACCCATAATGCTTTGTTGATAAAGGATCATGGGATTTTTTTTCAAAATTTGACTCTTTGGTATTATTTTGCAAGAGTTGGACTTATGGCAGCTTTAGATATTCAGGGATAATTAAGCTTGTTTTGTGCTTTTTGGAAGAATTTGAAATTGGAATTATGGAATCAAATTGGTTAATGAAAATTGTGAAATAAAAGGAAAGTAATATACATGGTAAAAGATAATTATGTGAGTAACTAAGTTTTTTTTTAACAGTAATTTTGAATTCCGAAAACCTTCATCCTTGGATGATAACATTAAAATCTTTCACATTAAGTTAAATTGCAGTATTATCATTGATATTTTGGTTCAAATGACATTAATTTTCAAAAAAACTTAGTTAAAATGCTGGTTTTATTTCAGGAAGAATTAATTGTCATAATTCTAATTTAAACTTAAACTTATTTGAGCCAGTGTGTGTC
Organism: Mytilus californianus; assembly: GCF_021869535.1. Classification (NCBI taxonomy): domain Eukaryota; kingdom Metazoa; phylum Mollusca; class Bivalvia; order Mytilida; family Mytilidae; genus Mytilus; species Mytilus californianus. The sequence continues at coordinate 23,579,403 of NW_026262723.1, read as the reverse complement.
TAATATGTATTTATTTATATAGCGTCTTCAATTAATGGTTAATATTTCAAGTTTCATGTCAAACAAGAGAAATTTAAGCAATAGTACAGAAGTTTGTATCAAATACACAAAAGTACACAGCTAGGGTAATACACTGATTTAAAATAAGTGTAGTATTATATGTAAGGATATTACGCCTGGTTTTTTTATTGACCAGGCGTACTCATTTGCATATAACGCCTGGTTTTCTGTGGACAAGGCGTACTCATTTAAATATTACGCATAATTTTACGCCTGGTTTCCGCCTCAGTTACGCTTGGTTTCCGCCTGGTTTACGCCTGGTTGACCCCTGGACATGCATTCCGTAAACACTACAATGACGCCCTGATAGAGTATGATTTCTACGCCTGGTTTCCGTGTCATTTACGGGCGTCCCATTTCGTACAGGAGTGCACACACTTTCCATGGAAGACTTTAGATCTACATTTTAAATTACCTGTGAATCAAGCCTTGTTATACATACCTGCCAACTGTCACTATTTGTGGGGGATTTCCCCTATGGAGGCTCCCAATTGGAAATTTTAAAAGATCAATTTTGTCCACAATTTTAAACAAAACAATCAATTTTACCATGGGTATATGATTGTTAAAGTATGAAGAAGCAAATAAACATCATTAAAATAAATTTGAAGGCCCCTTTAAAGGTTTTGTGGGACAATGAGAGCCATCTTGCATGCTAAACCCCCATGGGCTTTTTGAAATGTTGGCAGGTATGTTGTTATAGCAACAATAAAAACAAGAATGCACATGCTGAAATGTCTCATCTGCTTTACTGATCATGATTGATTTTATGTTGATATAAAAAGAAGATGTGGTATGATTGCCAATGAGACAACTCTCCACCAGAAACCAAATGACACAGAAATTAACAACTATAGGTCACCGTACAGCCTTCAACAATGAGCAAAGCCCATACCGCACAGTCAGCTATAAAAGGTCCCGAAATGACAATGTAAAACAATTCAAACGAGAAAACTAACGGCCTAATTTATGTACAAAAAATGAACGAAAAACAAATATGTAACACATAAACAAACGACAACCACTGAATTACAGGCTCCTGACTTGGGACAGACACATACATACAGAATGTGGCGGGGTTAAACATGTTAGCGGGATCCCAACCCTCCCCCTAACCTGGGACAGTGGTGTAAGTCAGTACAACATAAGAACGAACTATAAAAATCAATTGAAAGAGGCTTAACTCATCAGATGGATAAAAATACAAATACTACAAATACAAGTGGATGTGGCCGGGTACTTGTACATCCAAACAACAAAAAGACACGAAGTACAGATCTGAGAGTACTCGCAGTTACTGACTGCTAGTTCAAAGCCACTAACAACTAATAAAAAAAAATCACGCATCTAAGACTAAATGAGTCTTTTAGAAAAAGGTTTTGCATGTATCATGTGTATTAATACAGAGTCGCAAAAACCTAACATTATCTATGATCCATGATCCCTGCCAGACAGACATGCATACCTTACAATTATTCCATATACCATATATATAGTTGACCTATTGCTAATAGTAAATGAGAAAAGGACCAAACTGCAGAAACCCAACATTGACCAATGAACCATGAAAATGAGGTCAAGGTCAGATGATGCCTCAAAGACAGACGTGTGCACCTTGCAATCATCCAATTCACCAAATAAAGTTGACCTATTGCTTCAAGTATTTGTGAAACATACAAAACACAAGAAAATAGTATTGACTAATGAACCAAGAAAACTAGGTCAAGGTCAAAATAAACCTGCCAGTTTGACATGTACACCTTACAATCATTCCATAGACCAAATAGTTGACCTATGCTTACAGTATCTGAGAAATGGACCTTTTCATGTAACTTTAACCTTGGTCACTGATCCATGAAATAAAGTATAGCGAGGGGAACCTATCTGACAGACATGTTGATCTTGCAAGGATCCCATATATCAAATATAATTATCCTATTACTATAAATTCAGAAATTATAGCATGCATGTATTATTGTGATTTTTAAAACAAAAATAGTTTAATTTTTGCAATTTTAGGAAAAGCTATGTAGAGATATATATTGTATTTGATATCAGAATGCGAGTTCTTATTATTGTTATACTCAAGTAGTCCCATTAATTGCATTAAAGTAAAAACCTCACAATAATTTCTAAATTTACAGTAGTCTCTGTATGCCAAAAAAAAAAGTTTGCTAAGCAATCATTGAACCATGAAAATGAAGTCAAGTACAATGGACAGATGACAAACTTTGTAACATGAGGTATGAATCATCCAGGCCTTCTACCTTTTCAAATATAAGGCTTTATACAAATACTTAACACCATTACCTGATTAGCATCCCCATATCTCTTCTGAGAATTTTGTCACAGATGAGAGATAAGATACAAAGTCAAACTACCTGAGAAGGCAACCTTGTCTTTGAATGCATAATTACACACCATTTTGTGTCGGTATTCAAATATATGAAATAACAAATATCAACTGGTCAAGTAGTTTTGTGTATATTGTCTTTTTTTTTTGTCCATTACAGTCTGATGAGTCAAGCCTTATTCAATTGATTTTTCACTTCACCACTGTCTCGGTTTAGGGGAGGGTTCAACCTTAATAAACATGTTTAACACATCCAGAGTCTTTATATTCCTGTCGACAGTCAGGAACCTGTAATTTATTGGTTTCGGTTTCTTGCCATCTGCCATATTTGTTTAAGCAGAAATAAGGCTGTTTGTTATATCTTCTTATAAATGTGTCTTTTGTTATGGTAGGGGCAGTTTATAGCTTACTTCATACTAAGTTTGTGTTTTGCTCATTGTTGAAGAATGGTGACCTATAGTTGTTTTCATTCTTGTCCTTTGGATTCTGGTAGATAGTTGTCTCATTTACCACCATACTACATGTACTAGATCTCATTAATTTTATGTTGTATACTTTAATATTTGACTTCCAGAATAAACTTTAAGTGCCAACTTTCATTTTCTTGTAAATATTTTTTTTTATCTTTCCAGACAAACTATTGTATTAGAAAAGATCTAAAACATAATAATAAACAATCTTTTATTTTTCAAAATTAATGTTGACAGCTAGCTTTCCAAAATGTCAATGTCATGACCTGTCTGCAACAGCTAGCTTTCCAAAATGTCAATGTCATGACCTGTCTGCAGTAAGGTGAATTCAGTGACAAACTGCTGGTTTAACTCTCCATCTAACTGGTTGATAGCTCTGTAGTGTAAAGTCCCTATATTTTCAGGTTGACCTTTTGGATTGGTCATCTCCATTCTAATGAAATCAAGCCAAAGATCTGAATTAGGTAGAAAGATAATAGTAATCTGGACTAATCTGATTAATTTTAACCCCCACCCCTGTGAAGTATATTATTGTGGATTGATTTATTTTTGGTGGAAACCAATTTTTCATGAATCAAGGAAAAACAAGTGAAACTGTGAGCTACTGCTCACTGATGATACCCCCACCAAAAATTTCGGTAAACAGGAAGTTGTTAGAGTGATGAATCTGAAAACGCATCACACGGTACTATAGCTAACTTATATAAACCCTAAAACCAAATTTCAGAAATCCTTATGATGTAGTTCCTGAGAAAGATGCGACGAAAAATATTCATGGGACGGATGGACGAACAGACAGAGGTAAAACAGTATACCCCCACTTTTTTAAAGCGGGGGTATAATAATTATATTTTTTGTGGATATTTGATTTTGTGGTTTTGCAAAAATCTGTATACCAGTCAATAGAAAATTTGTGCTTCATGAACATTTAAATTCATGGTTCACTTATGCCTCTGTGGGGGTGGGGGAGGGGGCAGTGGGGGCTGGGCACTTCAATACTTAATTGATAGGGGGTGCCATTGGGGTTCTGTTACCCCATCCTTTTCATATAATTTAATCTTAAAAATGTATGCCCTTTTCATGTATTGCATAGGTAAAAATGTACCCTTTTCCCATATTGGTTGGGTTTCTTGTAGTGTGTTGAAAAGTGGAATATTTGAGGCTAAGATTCCTTATGTAATGTTTACTTATGGCGAGACTTTCGGATGTGAAAAAAAAATGGCAGGGCTTTTCATATCACAAGTAATGGAAACTTTATTGACCTTGTCATATATTTCTGATAGTTTCCCCACCTATTCGCATATTTTCAAGCTTGAAAATGTGACCTATTCCAGCGGCACATCCTATCACCTTGTATATAGGAAGTAGCCCCCCTGAGACTTGCCCACAAAATTGATGAAAAATTGGTACCCCAACAATAATAATGAATCTACACACAAGGAGATGATGGGTACAAATCAATGTAACAGCAACACAAATAACCAGAAGACGTCAAGAAGCTGAAGTATTTGAGTTATTTCCCTTGGCCACCATTATTTAGGGACAACAGTTGATATAATTATTTGACTAAACAAATTGAAACATGTGGTAAAAACAAACCTGATAAGATATCCCTCCATCTTAGTAATGAATTAAGCAAGGCTAAAAGAAATAAAACAAATTGTTGGGTAAACATCTTTTTCTAAAGTCTAGCGGACAGTACAACACGTTGAATTAGGCTGATTTATGAAGAATTTTTTGCACTTAGACCTCCTACATGGCAACAAAAGGGAAGTAACACTTGCCCAAATTGTGTCAACAGAAACCAATCTTTAGACAACATATCTAGTTCTTACATGTCCTAACATATGCATGTAGGTATTTTACTCATTATGTAACCTTAAGGCCACTCAATCAAATATAGGTTAATACTATAATGTCATGGTAACTCCAGTTATATTTACTCTCTAATTTAAAGAACAAATTAAATGAAAACTCCTTAATAGCGCCTTGTTCATACATATATTAAGAATTTAACAAAACATCTTCTTATAAGCTGATTATAAATTTGTATCTAATATGTAGGATTTTTTTTTTACTAAACAAAAAAGATTTTGTTACCTGCACTACTGTTCCCAAACTCCATTGTGGCATCTTCATATGCTTTTCTTAATAGTTTAATCTTTGAGGTTGCCTGCAGGAAAATAAAAAAAAAACAATGCTATGATGATGTGATAAAGTAATATAATAAAGCATAAACAATACTGAGTGAAAATGAACCAAAGGAGATGTGGGTTTTATGTCAATGAGACAGCAACCCAACAGAGAAAATATCTTAAAAAATATCTAAAGGGCAACAATTCATTCTTCAACAATAGAAATTGATTTTACAGTCCATGTTAGAAAAATGTTACAAATGTTTAAAAAATAAAAATGTTTTACAAATAAAATACAGTATATAAGGGTCCGCGACACTTTTCACAAAAAATCTTAAGAGTGAAAATACTCGTAAGTCATACACATTTCAGTATAATTTACAATCAATTTTAATCGTAAGATTTTTTGTGAAAAGAGTCGCTGGATAGGGGATCCTGCAATTCTACATTCTTTAAATTGTTAGGTAATTTTTCTCTATTCTTTACATTTTTGCCCATTATTCTCAATTTTTTACATGTTAGCACCCCTTTATTTTCTATCCTTTCATTTTTTCCAATTTTCTGCAGTCTTTGCCCATTATTCTCTTATGCTGTAAACCCCATCCAGACCCTAAGATATGGAAAAGTCCTTTTCAATAATCTTTCTGATTAGGTTATAAACTTGAAAATATAAAAAAGTTCAACAATCTTGGATTCATGTCCTAACAGATGTTAATAGTTTGTTTGAATCAATGATTTTTTATGAATTTGAAGTTTTAACATCAACTTGTAAATTTTATGGATGACAGAAGTTACTATAAATGTATGTTATATCATCAGGTAAAAAAATAAAAAAACCTTACATCATATGAAAATACATAGTACACATATTTCCAGGATCATTTGTGAAAAGTACATGAAAATAAAATGACTTTTTTCCACATACTGTATGTATACTTTACTGACAACCACATCCTATGTTTTTTCTTCAAAAACATGAAAAACTATTTTACATTTGAAGACTTTGCTTTGCTGTATGAAGTGTTTTGCAAATAAGTTGACAATTACCGCAAACGTTACCATTTCACCGCAAATGAGTTAACGGTATTTTGCAACTTTAATGCGGTAATTGGATACAAAGTAACCAATTACCGGAAAAAAGTAAACTTTTACCGCAAAATAGTCACCAACTACCGCTTATGGGTTACCTTGTACCGCAAAAGGGTTACCAAATACCGTTTATTGGTTACTGTTCACCGCAAAAGGGTCATTAAATACCGTCAGTATTTGCGGTATATAGTAACTCTTTTGCGGTATCTGGTAACTAAAATGCGGTATTTGGTAACCTTTTGCGGTAAAAGGTAACCAATAACGGTATTTTGGTAACCATTTTGCCCCGTGAAATAGTCACCAACTAGCGCTTATTGGTTACCATATACCGCAAAAGGTTACCAAGTACCGTTTAATGGTTACTTTTCACCGCAAAAAGGTTACTAAATACCGTCAGTATTTGCGGTATATAGTAACTTACAACGGTATTTGGTAACCTTTTACGGTAAAAGGTAACCAATAAACGGTATTTGGTAACCTTTTGCGGTATGTGGTAACCAATTAAAGGTATTTGGTAACTATTTTGCAAATAATGCTTACTAGTTCACAAAACGAAGTCATTTGCCGCATTTCAGTAACCACCTGCGTCCATATATTGTATCCATCTACTGCAAAAATCGAAAATATGTCTTCATTTTTTTTCAAAACTAAACAAATAAATATCTACAAATATGTCTTTTTCAGATTGCAGATCACAAAACAGCGGCACAGGGTCCGGTAAACCTGGGTATGTCCCACGAAATATTCAACTTGAATGAGGAAGATATCGAGATGAACGAGAAAGATAAAGAGATTGATGAGGAAGATGGAGAAGATATGATGGATGAACAAGAAGATACACTGAAGGATGAGGAGAACTATCGAGAAGTTACTGATGACATTATAGACGATGACATTATAGACTCGCAAAAAGGACACCACAAGCGTAGAAGTTTTGAGCCTGAGGAGGCGAAAATACTACTGGAAATTTGTAGTGACAATTTCAAAAACGGGTTCGTCAATTTGGCCAGCATTATACAAGCAATGGAAGAAGACGACAGAGGATGCCAGTTGTTAGATAAATTCAAAAGAAAATTTGGGGAAACATACTTAAAGAAAATAGTAGATCGTGTGCGTTGCGAATTTAGAAAAAAACAGAGAGAACAGAGAGGACCGAAATAAATAAAGTGACTTAAAGATTTCTTAGCACTTGAATATGTCATAATCTTGTAGTTGATTTCAGCTGATCATTTACAATCGTGTGTTTGTGTGTGTGTGTGCATATTTTTGTGTGCATATAAATGTATGTATATATTAAATGTTTATTGTGTGTGTGTGTGTGTGTGTGTGTGTGTGTGTGTGTGTGTGTGTGTGTGTGTGTGTGTGTGTGTGTGTGTGTTTTATGTGTATTTGTATGTTTTCATATATCTATATACATATGTATGTATATATATATAGAGAGAAATTAATGTTAACATTAAATATATATTTTATATGTGTATGTGTATTTGTCAATCCACATATGTATGTGTATATGTCAATTAACATATACATGTGTATATGTGTGTACATATGTGTATAGGTGTATATATGTATATGTGTATATGTATATATGCATATGTGTGTATGTGTCTATGTGTCTATGTGTATGTGTATGTGTATGTGTATATATGTAATTGTGTGTTAGTGTGTGTGTGTGTGTGTTTGTTTGTGTGTGTGCTAATGTGTTTGTGTGTTATAATGTGTTTCTGTGTTAGTGTGTGTTAATGTGTTTGTGTGTGTTAATGTGTAATGTGTTTGTGTGTTTCTTTTTTTTTTTTTTATACTTGTGAGTTTATATTACTCTGTAGTTCTGTGAGTGAAGTGCGCGGTTTTTCTGTGTTTATTATTATTTTCATATATTCAAACAGAGATTTGATATTTGTATTTTTTTATTTTACGTTCTTCTGGAATAAGCAGAAAGAGAATAAAGTTTGAGACAATTTGAATTTATTATTCATTTTCAAGCCATAAAAAAAAAAAAAAAAAAAAAAAAAAACACACACATTTAAAACGAGGTTATTAGTACATTTTTGCATGATGTAATCAGACATGCTACAGCTACGAAATTTATGATCTGTTAGAACAAGATAATGATCTTGAGATACACAAAGACTTATTCATGTACAATGGATATCGTGGATACAGAACTAAGATGAGTTTCATGGAAAAATGGGTCATAATTTTTTCAACTTTTTCATTAGTCGGAAGTTTCACAAAAAACCTTCACAATTTCTTGTATATGCCACTAGAAACCTATCTACAAAGTTTCAATGCATTTTTTTTATTAGTTTCGTTGTACTGAAAAACATGTTAAAAAATTCAATTGCAAGTATTTACATTATTGTTAAAGTTAAACACAATAAATTAGCATCAAGGTGTTTGTTTGATAGAGTCATTTACAGGGTAAACTTTATTTGTAATACAATCAAAGTTCAAAGTAGCTAGATAAGGTAATGTGTGAAGTGATTAGCGGTAAAAGGTTACTCTTAAAAAGGGCAACTAGTGGAAAGAAGAAACACAAGGAAAAACAACAACATACAACATTGAAAACTGAAATTAATTGAGAATCACAGACCTTGAACAACTTGTATTACATCAGGTGCTCCGAAAAGGTTATCAAGACTGCTTCTCACAAAAATCACTGCTGAGAACGAATGCAAGTATTCTATGACAACAGTAGAAGGTCTGTTGTCATTTTGAACCACAGACAACTCATAGCATTCATTCATTTGTAAAAAAAAAAAACACATTTTTTTTTAAATACTGTTCTTAGAATTTGTCAAAAAAATCGCAGAGCGCTAATTTTTTCCCTACTTTGGCAATCTGACATCATCAGAATTACACACCTTATAACGGTCAATGAATTGTCAAAAAAAGCTCACCCACTGTTCTAAGAATTCGTAAAAAAAATTGGAAAACGGTAATTTTTATCCCACTTTGGGATGAAAAATACAGTTAACTGAGCACAGGAGGATTTTTTCATGTGGATAGAATTCAAGAGTAGCATCTACTTAGATGATCTTGAACAGCGTTAAGCATTTTGATAAAAAAAATGAAGAATGTGCACTGGTTCGAAGGTCATTGGAAAAAAATATTAGAAAAAAAAATGTAACATAAAACATAGTTTTAAATACTCAAAATGGTCTAAAACATGAAATAAAATCAACATTAAAAAAACAAGAAAAAAAAGCTGGACTTAGTTTTTTTTTTTTTTGAAAATTAGGTACCATTTGCCGCAAAAAAGTTGCCATTTTTTCGCATTCCCGAACCAAAAAAAAACGGGAACAGCCAATTACCGCCAAAAAGAGACAATTTACCGCAAAAAAGTTACCATTTACCGCTCGACTACCGCATTCCCCTAACCAAATTAGGGGAGCGGTAATAAAGGTGCCAAAACAGCGCATTCCCCTAACTCTAACCCTAACCCTAACCCTAGCCCTAACCCTAACCCTAACCCTAACCCTAACCCTAACCCTAACTCTAACCCCAACCCTCATTGAAAAAGTGCATACAGACTTTGAACGTTAATAACACTGGCATTTCTCAACCGATTTGAAAGACCTTTGGCGTTTTGGAAAGTTCAGACAGGAAGCAATTTGATCAATATATTGTTTTGTCGTTCATATTAAAGCCCTTCTTTTCCTATCAACCTGTAACATTGCAATCTGGTCATTTTCTGAGGCTCGTATCTTTGCCATTTCTCAAGTAATCGGAAAAACATCTAGGTAAATAAAACTCGTTTTTTCAAGTTCTTTCAGGATAACCTCAGGTCGGAGACTTCATTCCTGTACAAAAAATGTTGGGTTCAAAAATCCTCCAAATTCTTTGACAGATTTGCAATTTTTCCACAAGAATAACGAAAACTGCGTCATTTTACTACCTTACAGCTGGAACTTTTTTGTATACATAAGCTGGCAAAATGCGCCAGCTATTGGTGTATATAAGACGTGTATATCTAGCGGGGTTATTGAGTATCAACATGAAACGTGTTTGAACAAAATCGATGAAAGACGAAATACGCCAGCTATTTCACACGGTCCAAAAGAGTTTTTCATGGTTTCTCATTCTCAGAATTAGGTGTGTGAAATTTAAAGTGTGTGGTCCACTTGCAAAGAGGAAATCAATACAGTTAAAAAAAAAAAAAAAAAAAAAAAATAATAATAAATATAATTTAACTCAAACACTCCAGCATGAGGCAAAAAAATACTCATTTATCAGACCAGCACTTAAATATCATATAAAAGAAGAAATATTGGCACTTTCTATATCTGTCGACAAAGTGTTCAGTCTCCGTAGCACGGCCGACACTCGGCTAACCGAGAGATTGGTCGGTTAATCTATATTGAGTATGCGGCTATATCGGCGGTTGGTCTGTTAATCGGGTCGGTTATACGTCTGTTAAGAGTAAGACGCACAATTTAAATGTTCAACTCTGTTAAATATACAGATTTTTGGCATATTATAAGAACCAAATAAAAAAAAGAAAAGTGTCTGACAAAATGATATCTATCATAGAACATTTTCCACCTGTAAAAACATTTCATAGTCTGCGCAAACTTCAGTAAAACTAAAAGGCGTCGAGCAAGTATGAGGTATTTATGCTTATACGCATAGCAATTGTTTTAATAAAAGGCGAAACAAACAATTTTAGATATCATTTAAAGGACACAAAATAGTACTTTGGTTCTAAAAAATAAATTGACATTAGTGAATATTTCATAATTGTAATATAACGTGAGTAATACCACGTTTTAGTGACTATTAGGGGAATAAAGTCTGTTAATGGGTTGGACAATTAAAATTGTGTCAGTTAAGAGTTATTTAACCACGACAATAGTTTTGCTACCTTTATAATTTCCCATTAAAAAAGTTAAGAATGAGATGTACTTGAGTAAAAAAAATGACAATACGGTGAAGAATATTGTAAAACAGAAGAAATTTTGTCGCTTTAAATTGTTTTCGACATAAATATCAGTAACCGTACACTTATAAATCTCTCAATTTGTGTAAAGCTATACATTCTTATTGCTGTCGACAAAAGTTTTAGGAACCGTAGACTTCTAGCCGGTGTAAAACTGTCAGTCCTGAGATTCCAAAAGATTAAAATGTTTATGAGGGTCAGGAATAATCAAGAAAATGGTCAATATTGGCACCCTATTGATGAATGCAACAAATATAGCACTTCTAAACCTTAATTCCTTCACCTTTTATGTCTGACAATCCATCTGAACCTATGCATATTACTCTATTGTGAGGCCAGTGCCAGAAAACTGTAAACCAGAAGAAATTTTGTTGCTTTTAATTGTTTTCGACATAAATATCTGTAACCGAAGACTTTCTTTTCTACCGAAGTAAATATATAACAAGGATTTATGATGTTAATAAATTATTAAATTCATCAATTTATTAAATTTGAACATGTGAAACAAATAAAGGGGAAATTGGCCATACCTTTTTGGTAAGTGGACAAATAGTCAAGGATAATTTGTTAATAATTGTTCAAATATATAGGAAAATGTTTTTAAAAGATTTATATTTATTACATTTTTTTCAGTTTAGGAAATTGTTTATTAGCCACGAAGCCATTGTTTTCTTAACAATTAATTAATCAGTATTGACCTTTAAAGAATACATTTTTAAATAAATTACTTTATTTATTGTAGTTCAAGAAAAATATAAATATTTTAGATGACTGTTTCCTTTGTATTCAATGGAACAAGAAGCGAGTTCGTTAGCGAACTACAGTAACGTCCTTTATGCCGCGAAACATTATTTTTTACAATAGGGTAACCAAAAAATATCAACAAAACAATAGGAGCCCCATGGGTGACTTGAGATAGAAATAGCGTCGTTACAGGTCTTCTTCTGACCGGCAATCAAACCTCAGCAGTATAGTGGGACTTCCATTGGGCTGTGCTCATGCAGCCACTTCAGAATGGGGACGTTGAATCCGAAGCCTAGCTCGTGTAGCGAGAGTGCAATGCTTTTTCCACATGAAGAACCCTTACAACAACTCTTCGAGTGGACCGTAAGTAGCCTGGTGTTATGCCAAATTCCTGTCCCTCCTTTTTCAGTGAGTCAAAATTTTCCCGACCGTATCACGGACGGTCTCAATTACAAGACCTACCTATCGTATTTATTGTTAATATTGTTAATATATTTTCGCCCGTCCTGAACATACATTAAATATTTCCCACTTGACGTTAAGCAGCCAAAACTCAGTATTTTACAAAAGGGAATGAATATCTCCCACGTTCACTTGTCTCTTGAAGGATCAATTTTGAATTTCTTCCATTCGCGACCCACACCCTTTTTAAGATTACATTGTGACGTATGTTTTTTTTTTAATTTTACGAAAGACCAACAAAACGTAACGATTGAAAATTCACAGTTCAGTTTTTGGGATATATTGTTCTTTGGAAACTAACAGACTAATTTTCAAAAACGTCGAAGTTTTTTCTTGAACCATTATTTATAAAAACGAATTTGTAAACAAAAGTTATTCTTAAATATTAATAATGATCAATGATTGTAAAGAAAAAAAATCCGCCATGGTGGTTTTTTGATTAACTGGCTCCATGGTGTCAAAAATGTCACTTTTCTTTTACAAATAACTGATTTAAAAATATGAAGCCTTTACTGTAAAATAAATTTATCTAATAACCTTTCAATAACTATTGTAAACTAATTTATTCGAACTATAATTGTCCTATGACTGTCTGTCCGTTTTCCAAATAATATTTATACTTTGTGAAGTGTTTTCATTTCCATTGATCATTAACTTCATGTTTTGCGAATACTTATAATGGGGTAATTATTATAGCTAGTAATAGTTAACAATTTATCTAAAAAAAACGAGATGCTTTATTCAAATTCTTAGATATGAATCTAGTTCTTTTTAAAAAAAGTTCTCAGCAACAAACTTCTACATTTTGATTTTCATTTATCTGGGTCTTTTTGTCTCCGCTTCGAAGCCGCCATCCCGTACCAAACATATATATACATGGCATATCTATTCACGATGTTGGAGTTGGGCAATATACAATCAAAGTTAGCAATATACAACAGGTAGTAGATCTAAATTTGTAAATTGGTATTTTTGGATTTTACCTGATTAGGACGTGTCTCGTTGAATTTTCTAATAAACTAACACACACATAATCTGACTTTTAATCGTAAGGTTATGGGATCTATACGAAAATAGAGCTATAGGCCTAGTTGCATGCGAAGTCTTTACAAATTATATATTTTTGCATGCTATAGTTGGTCATTTGGTCGGGTTTTTTTTATAGTTTGTGACATGGCGGGGGGGGGAGGTACTTCGTATTGAAAGAAAAGAAATTAGCATATGCTTTTTGTGATAAATAATAAATTCACACTAACAGACATAGATACGATGAAATAAGCTCTTGAAAGCTTTGTCAGATCCCGGCACTTTTAACGCGTGCAAAAAAAAAATGCAGCACCGGGTTTATGAACCAGGAGCTCATTTGACAAATTATCTTTCGATTTAAATTGGTCGTAATTTAAGTTATAAATACTAAATTTTAAGTGATCTAAAATGTTCATGACTTACGAGTATTTTCACTTGTACGATGTTTTGTGAAATGAGTCTCAGAGTATATATACATGTATATCGGGATACTGACTGCATAGTAAAATATTTATGTACGTAACCTATTAGTTGCGGCTCATTTTAGTCTTTTAAGTAATTTTCCTTCCCCTGCATTGCTTGATCGCTCTTGTAAAAAATAAACAGCACAACAACAGCACTCGACGTCAGTATTGTACCAAAAATTTCAATTGTACCAATTATTCAAAAAGAAGGCTCAGAAAATTCAAATATTGGTATACACACACACACTAACATGTCACCACAGACATGATCTTTTTGTTAATGCGCAACAATCGTTTCTTCCGCAGGACAACGATGTCGATGCATAGGTGCTTGAGGACAGGATCCTGTTTTGAGCCCCCAATAGTCCCTCCCCCTTATTATCATAAATCTTAGATTTTTCTATATATATCACTTATTTGTACCATATATATACTAATTTAACATATTTTTACTCTTAATATGCATGTTTACTATCAACGTGAATCTCGATCGATTTTTTGTTAATGCGCCACAATCGTTTCTTCCGCAAGACAACGATGTCGATGCATAGGTGCTTGATGACAGGATCCTGTTTTGAGCCCCCCATAGTCCCTCCCCCTTATTATCATAAATCTTAGATTTTTCAATATATATCATTTCTTTGTACCATATATATACTAATATAGCTCTATAGTCGAGATTCACGTTGATAGTAAACATGCATATTAAGAGTAAAAATATGGTATATATAGCCTGTTTTGCTCTGAACCTCCTGATTCTAGCATGCACTTAATTCCAACTTTTTTAATTCAAGAAAACCATATACATGATATAGTGTCTTCGATAGTCTTTGAATTTTATCAATGTGATTAAAATACATTAAGCAAAAAATTTTCATAATACTTTGGTGAATTATCTATTGATATAATTAAGCTCCTTTTTCGATTTTAATAGATTTTAGATTTTACAATTCCAAGTTGAGGATTTTATTCATAAAAAGAGGGGATTTTCCAGTATTCTGACTATTACTCAATAATGCTTTGAGCAATTTTCATGAAACTTGGTGAATTGTTTTTATATATTAACATAATCATGATAATTTCCCTTTCAATTTTTAAAAATTTCTGATTTAAGTTTTTGTAATATTGGAACTTTGGATGGTAACTCAAGAATTCTTTCACCAATTTTTATGAAACTTATTACCAGAATACTCAGATCAAGTGTAAATTTTGGTGGTGTCAGTGTAACCGTTCTATAGTTATGCTCCTTTACAAATGGAAAAATTGCTGAATTTTTGGTTTCCCGTTCTCTAACTTTAGTTTGCCTCAACCAAATGTTATAAAACTTGCACACAATGCTTATTACCACAAAATACAGATCAAGTTCACATTTGGGTAGTGTCACATTTAACGTTCTTCAGTTATGTCCCTTTATAACTTTATTTGATATGCAAGCGGGAGTATCGTCCCATATTTATTGCCGTTATATAAGATGCAGAGTTATGGAACTTTATTTGTTGAAAAGTGGTTTAAAATTGTCCATTTTCACACTTTGGAAGGTTTTAGAAATGTATTTGTTCAAAAATCACGGCCATAAACTTAAATACACTAAATGGAGCCAAATTATGTTCATGTTTTATGTCAATGAATACCACTCTGTGTGCATGTCCTTTTTTTTTTTTTGGGGGGGGGGGGGGTCTTATTTGAGCAGTGCTCACAGTTTTTCTAGTTGATCATTAAAATTCATTTAAAGCATAAAGACAAGCTAAAAGTGCAACAAGCTTATCATGCACTCATGATACTACAGCTTTTTATTAAACACGCATTAATATACATTAAACAGCAAAATAATTATTGATGCAAGATGTCATTAAATAAAAATTTTTACTCTTCAAGTTATGTGTAAGACAAGAACTATAGAAGATACAGAGAAATTATAAACAGCAGAAATGATAAGCAATTTAAAATTTGCAGAAGTCAACAAAACCTAAATGGTAAGGCCACTTTTATAAAAGTTATTGCCCTTGAAAAATGATTATTATGAAAATAAAAAGATGTGGTATATTAAATATGAAAACTATTGAACATGGTTCTAAGAAAACAATCATAGGCCAGTGACGGCCTTCAATAATGAGAAAATCCATACCCTATAGTCAAAGTAGTCAGCTATAAAAGGCCCTCAGATTAAAAAATTTGAAACAATCCAAACTGTAAAACTAATTGCCTAGTTTATAACAAAACAAATTACAAAAAATAAATATGACAGATATGAAACAACAACAACCACTAAATTTTAGTGTCAGACTAAACTACAGGCTCCGAACTTGGGACAGACACAATAAGAATATGGTATGGTTATATAAAAATAAGAAGATGTGGCATGATGGCCAATAAAACAACTCTTCACCAGACAACACGTGACATAGATTTCCTGCAAAAAAAGCCACAGACCGGACTAAGCAGGAAATTTATACATTCCCTTCAATCGAAAAGACACAAAGGCAGTGGTTTAACAGCTCAACATATAAAGAACAAACTGTAAAATAACCGTTGCAATTGCATCAACTCAAAAGATTGATAAAATGCACAAAATCAACTAATATAAAAACCATAGACAAAAAGCACGGAATTAAGAGAACTCACAAGTAAGAAAGGAAATATTTTTAAAATGTTCATAAACATGACAAAATAAGCTTTTTAGTCCCCTACCGACGAAGTCGAAGGGGACTTTAGGTTTGCACTCCCTCCGTCTGTCTGTCTGTCTGTCCATCCGTCAGTCCGGCAAATCAGTTTACACATTTTTTCTTCATGCTTGAAGATATTGATTTGATATTTGATTCATTGTTTTATCATGACAAGTTACAGATCAAGTTCAAATTTGCTCCGGTCTGATGATTTTGTGCAGAGTTATGGTCCCAGGGGCGTAGCTGCCGTAAGGCACTTTAGGCACGTGCCTACACATAATTTTTTCAAAATTTTTTTTTGTATTAAAAAAGATAATGACAACGTTATCTGTAGATGCACGTGAAGTCGTCAAAATTCTTTAATTATCAAATATAATTTGTACAATAGTCTATCATCCTTAGTGAATGGAGTATTGGGTAGAATTGTATGTATGGTCAGAAAGGGGATGTTAACTCCGATGGCTAGTGTAGAGAGAATGCCACGCTCTTTCAGTTTGCACGTTTTATAATACTTGCAACAACTCTTTGAGGGGTTCGAAGGTGGTTTGCTGAAAGGCAAAATTTCTGTCCCTATCCATTAACCCTCATTTACCTATAGTTCCGCTACGCGTCGATAGGTAAACTCAATTTGCGACAGTAAAATCTACGTTTTACGAAGGCCAAGCTTAAAATACAATACAGTTATCTCCAAATTTTCTAATGGCATTTTCAAATTTTCAGACCTTCCTCCTGGACGACCCCTATTACAGGACCTAATGGCTACCTGTATTTATTGTAAATTTGTTTTTGTCCTGAACATGCATAACTATTTGCCACTGGACGTTAAGTTAGCAATCAATCAATCAGCTAGCTTTCAATAACTTCGAGTACTCTCAGATCTACGTGTAATGACCATAATTATTCCTAAGCAGGTAGGGATTTTACAGTAGAGGATATCAGAAAATATGAATTTCTTGAATTTTGTCACGATAGTATGAACAAAACCGAACTTCTGCATTGGGCATCAACTGTGTGTGAGTGTATGTGTTTGTGTGGCCGGGGTGAAGGTTTAATAATCAAAAGATGGATGGTCGATGTCTAGCACAAAGGATAGTATTATTATATATAGCAATCTCAGTGTTTACGTGCCTATTCTTTTAATTAAGGATCGTCTATATGTACTATCAATTAACGTATCTATCAACTATCCTCAATCAGAAAGGAATAGATTGGATACCTAGCTACGCCCCTGGGTCCATTGACTTCAAAAATTCACTAAAAATCAGTTTTCCATACTTTTTTTTGTCATTTGGTCATTCTTGAAGATATTGATTTGATAATTGGTATATAATTTAATCATGACAAGTAACAGTTCAAGTTTGAATTTTGTTCTGGTCTGATGATTTTGTGCAGAGTTATCATGGTTATGGTCCTCGGACTTGGAAAATTCACTAAAAATCAGTTTTCCATACTTTTTTTTGTCATTTTGTCATTCTTGAAGATATTGAATTGATAATTGGTATATAGTTTAATCATGACAAGTTACAGATCAAGTTCGAATTTTGTTTTGGGCTGATAATTTTGTGCAGAGTTATGGTTCTTGGACTTATAAAATTCACTCAAATAATCAGTTTTCTGCACTTTTTTTCGTCATGCTTGAATATGTTGTTTTGATATTTATTATATAGTTTACACCATAACAAGTTATAGATCAAGTTAGAATTTTGTTCAAATACAATGAATTTTTAACCGGAAAGGGACTATGTATTGCCATGCAATACTCACAGAATGCTTGTTTTTGCTGTTTCTCTCTCCATTTATAACATTGTATTTGTTTATTTTGTGTATTTATACATGTTATAGGTCAGACATCTTGGTTTTCATGATCAATAGGTCAATACTGAAGAGGAAACTTAGAGTTGATATTTATCTACATGGTGCGCTAATTGGATTAATGTGAAATGGAATGTGTGCTTTCCTGCAAAAAAGAAATAGGAAATTTCATCATAATCACATGATTATGGCTATAAACAAAATGGAGTTCTATCATAGATGCACAAAAACACAATTGTATAAATGCAACAACATATTATTTATATTCGTCGAAGAAGGGAGAAATGTAGAAAAAACAGTATTTTTTTGTTGAAAGGAACACCAGTTTTATCCACTCAATTACATCACTCCCTCATATCAACTATACTAAAGATGATCTTTGAAGAACAAATTGAAAAAATGTTTTCTCTAAGAATTGAAAGGAAATGTTTAGTTGATGGAATAATCTATGCACTGAACTCTTCAGAGTAAATTGAAAAACTGTACACAGCAGCTGAAACAGAAGAAAATCTAAATTAACAAGAAAAGAGTTTATTTTATTTAATCTGCAAATATGAACGCATTCTTAAGAACACCACAAATGGTATGACATTCAAATAAGTTGCTTATTAATGTATTGCATTGAAACAATAACAAAGAAAACAAAATACTTTGCTACAAAAATATTTTAAATTATCAAAGTTAAAGTCATATAAAGTATGTACAATACCTAGACCTAAACAGTAAGACTATTGTTTTTGTATGTCATGATACTTTTCAGTCAAAAATTTATTAAAGTTTTAAATATTATTTGTATTAATTTTTCAGTCTTGTAAAAATATGTTCATACTGTTTGTATAGTTCAGTAATTTCTATAGAGTAAAAATAGGGGAAATGTGATGTACAGAAATTTCCATAGAAGAAATTTGGAGAACAATGTTTTCCTTAGAGGAAATTTGTGGTCTTGAATTTTCCCTTAAGGAAAAGTGTTTGTCAAAAATTTCCTCAAAGGAAATTGTAGTTGAAAAAAATATCCTCACAGAAAAAAGTATTTCCTCAAAGGAAAATTTGAAGCCGCAAATTTCCTCAGAGGAAACAGAATTTCCACAAAGGAAAATTTGAAGCCGAAATTTCCACAGAGGAAATAGAATTTCCTCAAAGGAAATATTTATGCAGCAAATTTCCTAAGGGAAATCTTTTCCCTTGTGAAAGAAAAATTTTCCCTCGATGAAAAATATTTTTCCAAAACTACTTTTCCTCTGTGGAAATTGTTGAAAAAGGGGGCATAACTTTTTCAACAGTAGTGCTAGAGCCAAAAAAAATAACATTTTGTGAGCAATCATTGACCGTATACTTGAATATGGAAATATGTGCTTTTAATATACACAAATAGAAAAATAGAAAAAGAAACAAGTTGAATATATCATTTATTGCTGTTCTATACTCTAAAAGTTGGTGTAAGGCCTTCAACAATGAACAAATCAATAGAGGGTTCTGTAAAGGTCACGACCATTTATTTTTTACATTTAGAATTTGAAAGACAATTACAAATAATTGTGTACTCTTCCATGAAAAGGCGAGGATTGATATTTGAGTGCCTAACGTCCAGTGGCAAATATGTCATGCATTTTCTTGATGTCAGGAATGTGGCGAGTAGAACAACGTCTCACAGCAAGCTCTTTGAATGGATACAACAAAGGCAAATGCAAAAAGATTCTATTTACTATCTTTGCGGCTTTGGTCACTATATGATGATTTATTATGTTTTATGAGACACTAAATTCATTTTCTACAAAAAAAATACATTCAGTTTTAATGAGTTTTTTGTCTAATCTAAGTTCTGATGTGTTTCACTTAGAATGTTTCATTTCTGTTGATAAGAGTCAGTACCAAAACATGTTTATCTTCAACATGTTGTCAGGTTAACAACATATAGGGTTAAACATGTTTAAGCTTTAAACACTTTCCTTAACATGTTTAAGAGATAAACATATTCAGGAAAAAAACGTGTTTACAAATGCATTACAAGTAACATGTATAGGTTCATGTTTAGGCCATAAACACATTTTTTAGAGTGTATTTCGGGAAATTGAAATGATTTTTTGTCTATCTCAACTAACCCACAAAAGCTACTGAGAGACAAAAATTAAGTCTAGTATATAGTAATTTACAGGTTCAATGCTCTTCAAATTGTTAATTGATAAGGCCTTCCTTCAGTTGTGATTTAATCTCCATTGGTGAGTCTGACAAAAATAAAACCAGCGTCTGACATACAATATTATAAGTCTAGTATTTTTGATGAAATTTTGATACGCGCATTAAAGCTATAACCGATAATAAAATCAATAACCAAGTCGAAAAAACTTTTTAAAAATTAAGACTTTGATCTAAAAAGCGTCAAAAAGACAAACAACAGTCCACAAAACACCGCATATAAACCAGAAAGCAGGAGGTGAGGTCAGTGCTTTGGAAGGCTGAGCAGTTTACGTTTTTTTTTTTTTCATTAATAAAATTGATTTGTGCTCCTTCCTTCATTTTGCTAGACTGATAAATATATATCTTACTCAAAATCTCGTGAAAAACGACACCGGAAAAAAGAAAAAAAATTCTACGCAAATGCAAGGAAATTAAAAAGTTGGAAAATAAAATGTTAACGATATTGAGCTCAATAGCAGATTGATTTTTTTATTGGTTTTTTTTACTGTAATTGGGGACTAAGTCCCCATACCAATTGCACAAAATGCCATATATAATGA
The DNA here is from genome assembly GCF_021869535.1 of Mytilus californianus. Taxonomy (NCBI): domain Eukaryota; kingdom Metazoa; phylum Mollusca; class Bivalvia; order Mytilida; family Mytilidae; genus Mytilus; species Mytilus californianus. The sequence goes on along the minus strand of NW_026262723.1, from coordinate 23,558,448 downwards.
CTTGACATCAATATCGTAACTATATCTTTTCTGAATAAGTCATTATCCAGTAAAAAAACAGAACTTTCGGTTATTCAAATCAAATACGTTTTTACAACACTTTAAGAATTCCTGTTCATCTAGTAAGTCGCCCAAGACCCAAATAAATGCCAAAGACAAAAAAGAAAGAACAAACAAAAATTAACACTCTCAGGGAATTGACCGAAACAATCGACAAGGGTTTTTATATCACACAACCTGTAAAATCAAAACATACAAATTAAACTCAACATTTGATAACTGTTTTGTAATTAAAAATACCAATAATACTTTTAGTACAAGCTTATCTGAAGTACCATAAATATCTAATTCAAGAAGACAATAAACTCATAAAAGTTAATGCATATATTTATTGTTTAGGGTTTTGTTTTGACAGATTTTGTCCGAAATGAGATTTTGATTGTCTTTTTGTTTTAAAATGAAATATTGTATTTCGATTTTTCAAAAACAGAAAAAAAAAATTGAAAACAACACGTTTAATAATTTCATGCGTCCGAAGCGCTTTTCTGAATTTACCTTCATCAGGAACGCTCAATGCCAAACATTTGAAATCCGAGGGATGTAAAGCTAGAACAAGTGCATTTAAAAATGCGCAAAAGCTTGAATCTCTGATATACATTTCCTATCTAAAGCCTTATTATCCCATGCTATTGACACAATGATTGATTGATTATGTTAGACGCCACTTTCACTGGCTATATCGTTGCAGTTAGTTAGTTTGAATTCAAAACCTCAGTATGGACAGGATGGAAGCAAGTCATTTCGTACCTTGACCATTTCGTATCTCTGCCATTTCGTACCCAAATTTGCCATTCCGTACCCAAATTTGCCATTCCGTACCCAACATTTACCATTTCGTACCCACAATAATATCCATTTCGTACCCTATGGGCCAAATGCATCTACCATTTCGTACCTCATTGGCTAAATACATGTTAACTATTTCGGTTCAAATTTAGTGCAGAAGATCACATGTTTATATATGCATATATATTCTTTTGTTTGCCATTTTGGCATTATAGGATTGTTGTTATTAGTGCTTTCTGTTTATTTTGTTTCGTATAACAACAGTAAAATAAAATAAATATCAATCTCTTTTTTTTATTTATTCATGTGTGAGTAATTGTATAATAGGGGCATGTGGAGTTAACGCCTATGAAACAGTTTTCACGAAGACATGTAACACATAAACATCTTCCATGAGGTACAAAATGGTAAACATACAAACCTTCCATGAGGTACGAAATGGTATTCTTTTAATCTTCCATGAGGTACGATATGGTATACATATAAATCTTCCATGAGATACGAAATGGCCACCCGATGCAACTGAGGTTATCCTATTAAATAGATCTTATGTTAGTTGGGTTACGTTGTTCAATAGACGCTATGGTATACCATGTTAACATATGGTATAGGGTTATGCTATTCAAATAGTGTAACATAGAATTTTGAATATGCTAGTATATGGTATGGGGTTATCTTATTCAAGTAAAATGACATAGAAATTATACTTTTTTTATCATATGGTATAGAGTTATACTATTCAAATAGGGTAACACGGTACTTCGATTCTGTAAATGATAAGCCAATCATTTTATTTGTTGGGTCCTACATCCGGAATTTAAAACTGGCACCTATAACCACCATTAACCACGAGGCTGAATCTTTCTTTGAATAATAAGTACACATTATATTATAAATTATAAAGATGGTAAGTTTGAAAGAATTTCAAAACTTCGTTCGATAAAAAATAGTAGGTGAAAAGCATTCCCGAAGATGTTTATCTATAATTATAAGCATCCCTCTGAAACCACCAATAATGGCAATTTACGGAAAACATGTGATAAGATGCTAAATCAATTCACAATAACTAATAAAGAAATAAAAATAAAGACTTTTCCGTTAAAAATAATGCAATACTGCTAAACATTGAACGTCACCGTCATAAAAACATTTGACGTTATGGATGACCTGTATGACCCATTCTGCTTCGACTTCGAATGATGGGGATTAAAATCGAATTGTTTATAAAACTTATATACAATTAAGACTTAATGTAAAAGAAATCACATTTGCACATCTTTTATTTTGTATGTGTTAATCAGCAAAAAGTAAAATCACAAAAATACTGAACTCCAAAGAAAATTTAAAACAGTAATTCCCTAACCAAATGGCAAAATCAAATGATAAAACACATCAAACGAATGGACAACAACTGTTATATTCCTGACTTGGTACAGGCATTTTCAAATGTAGAAAATGGTGGATTGAACCCGGTTTTATAGCTCTTAACCTCTCCCTTGTATGACAGTCGCATCAAATTCCATTATATTTACAACGATGCGTGAACAAAACAGACATAATAGGTAACATTGTCAAAATATGGGTACAGCAGTCATCACTGTGTCACAATCTCGAAACAAACAAACATTTAACAAAGAAGCACAAAAAGCATCTATCAAATTTAACAACCACATAAAAAAGTGTCTTGTCCACAGATACATATGTATGTTCATATCTATACCACAATCGAGTTTGTTAGTTTTTATAACACGAACGAACTGATGATCTTACTAATCTAGACAAACCTTCAGTATCGGGATTAAACATTACTCTGCCAATAGATAAACTATATCTTACTATGGATTTCCACATTGTTACATATAAAAAAAGATGTGGTATGATTGCCAATGAGACAACTCTTCACAAGAGAACAAATGAAACAGAAATTAACAACTATAGGTCACCGTACGGTTTTATGGTGCCGATTTTTTATTGTATTAGGTCCCGTAACTGAAAAAATAAATTATACGCATAGAATACTGGATTGGGTTGCTCAAATCGTTTGATAGTGGTAAACATTGGTTAAACTGCTTATCCACTGGTAAACTTTAAACCAAAACATATTGCACAAAAAGTACTGCATTATTTGTCTGTCATATTTTGTATGCGGTGGCGGTATATTGTATTTTGAACCCATTAGAAATTCTATCTCGGTGTAAATTTTAACACCCCCCCCCCCCCCCCCCTAAGAAAAGATTTACTGGAATCGTATGTCACACATAGTAGACACTCACTTGAGGCGTTTTGAATGGTGATTACGTTGTCAACAATACATATATATGATTATATACAGCCGTCTCATCGACATTGAAAGCATGGCCCTGCTATTATCTATATACTACCAGGGAAGGCGTTCTTTATTTCAATACAATATACTTTATACAAATTGCGATTAGTAGTCCATAAATTAAGAAAACAATATTTTACCATGTAGTGGTACTGGTGCCTTACATTTGCACGCATTGATTTATTCTACAGGTACCGATGCCAATGGTTGAGTTGTACATGAGACAATATCTGAAAATGTCTAATTTTTGGCAATAGGAAAAACTAAAAAAAAATGTCTTTAGAACCGGTATTTTAATAGCACAAATCGAAGAACAAACATTGAGGATTCAGGAACTATTGTCTGTAATTCAAACAATTGTTAAATGTGGTAACAATGGCCATTTTAAAAATGGTACCATAAATTCCAGTTCTACTATATCTATACTATATCTGGTTTACTAGTATATCCTACAATATTTTATCAAATGCCAATTATTTATTTAAGCATTTACAATACAAAAGGTTAAGAAATATACTATAATAAAGTCCGATATGTCGGTAACATGAAAGAATCTTGAGAAACAGGACAGAGTTGGTAACACGAAGGAATTATTTTTTCAAAACAATTCCTTTATTTCATAGTTTAAGAAAAATACGTCATTACAAATTGGTCACAATTGGAAGATAACAGCAAACAATGTCATTTATCTTTTAAAACTTTATTTGCAAGGTGAAAAATCTGCCTGAAAAATTCAAAAATAAATTCCTTTCTGTAACCATCTACTATACTAGAATTGCACAACGTTCTCTGCTGTTATCAAAAGTCAAAAACCTGTCTTTTCATTGAAAATACTGTATGTTATGTTGAGATTTATTTAATATGATGATAATAACTTATATTAATGGCAATGGTTGGCATATAGTAGATTAACTTTATGTTTCATCAGTGAAATTGTCCTTTAACCTCCTTCCTGTTACTGATTATGGCTATATGCCGTTACTTTTTATCAGGTAACATGACAGAACGTAACAGAAAGGAATTACACAGTACTTTTTGTCCTTTTATTTGAATTGTGTGGAAGTTTACACCCATCTACTTATCAATTTAATAAGATACTATATAAAAACACATTTAATGTTATAGTGCTGACAATCAAATATTCTCAGAAGGTACACAAAAAGGCTGTAACAGGAGAGAACAACAAAATTATTGTTCACTAAATTTTTATCTTTGGTGAGCTCGGATTTTTCAAACTGTCTGCCATTCAAACTATACATGTGAAGTCATACATTCAGGAAATGATGCTCTTCTTATTGCATTATAAGAAATAAAATCTTGGTCTTTCAAACGTTTCCACAGGTGAAAAACCCCAGTGGTAACAGGAGGGAAATTACCCTTTGGGACAAAATTTAATTTTTCTTAAATTTGCAAAATTTTAATACATGCTTTAGTTATAATAAAAACAGACCAGTAAGGGACAAGTTTCTTATATGATCTATCATATTGGTGAAAATCGGAAGCCTATTTACTTAATCTGGATATTCTTTGAATGATTTATAGTTGTCAGAAAACAACACGGGACAACATGATTTTTTTTTTTTGGGGGGGGGGGGGGGGGGGTTGAACATTCAAATAATAATATTTTATTGGGAGAAATATAAGAAGGAGTGTTTAATTGGCAATAGTTGGTGCAATATATACTCTAGTTAATACTGAAACATAAAATTTTCCAAAAAAATGGTTGAATAAAAAAATAATTGCCGGTGAAAGATGGAACCAGGAAATTAGAATTTTCAGATATTGTCTCACATATGAATCCATAGTTACACGTTGCTATGCGTTCTAACAGGTTCGTGCTTAACTTTGAGGTGTGAAATAAATACTTCAACCCTGTACTCATACCTGCTTTGTTCTTTTTTTAATTAAGGTAGATGAGGTGGGAGGTGTCTTAATTAAAATCCATAGATTGTTTTTTTAATAATTTGCCTAAATGTAATAATAATAAATTCTTTATTTTAAAAAGAATATAAATCAATTAGAACTAGTCTACTTTTCAATGAGGCCCTCAAACAAGTACATGTTGCTCATATAATACCTTTTTTTAAAATATAATAAAAAGTATGGGTCGCCGGACTTTTAAAAGCTACACATTGTTCAAAATTGTCAAATTTTGTCATGCACGATGTATAAAAGGCACTCCTTTCTTTTAAGTTTTCTATTGTAATAGTAGTAGCAGCTCGAACTAATATTTATTTCGCAATTGCTTAGGGAGCCAATGCATATTTTTTCCGTAATATACTAGTATAAGTGAAAATAATATTGAAATAAAATACCTTTATCTGAGCCAGTATATTCAGTTCTTAACAATAAGCACTCGTTTACATCCTTGGCTTTCATATGTTTGGGTTTGAAGCATTCCTGATGAAGTTAAATAAACAAAAACGTGCCAGACACACAATATTAATAGAGTTATTTTCATTCACACAAAGCACCAGTGAAATTGTCTTTTGACTACAATAGAAGAGGTATTTAAAGGAACATATTATATCAATTATATGATAACATAAGTCATACTGTAATTAAATGAAAAACATGCAATGTCTAATAAGAAGACAAAATCTATATGAATATGATGCATATATGTTTGGTTATTATTCAAAGCTATTAAAATCAAAAATTTTCGACGTCAACTGCATAATGATATATGTGTCATCCTTTTATTATCCAATCCATTTCACACTGTTTAAGGATGTACTTAAGTCAGGTTTAGGAATTTGTGTCAGATGTTCAGACTGCTTGGTTTTTTTTTCTACGATACTGGATAAAATATTTTCCCCCATAACACTCAGTTTTCTTTTAATATTAGGACTTTAATATCTCATAAAAGGTCATTTACCAAAATTTAAGCAGATTCTAGATTTCGTTTATTCGATTTAAGACCTAAATAATACCAATGCAAATATATTGTAAAAGTCTGATTCAGCCTTTTTCCGCCATTAAAAAAGAAATATCTCGAAAAGGAGCTCCATAACCTATCAATATTTTAGCTTATTTGGTCCTTAACTAATAGTATCTATTCTAAATTCTAGTTTTCTTTTGATTTTACCTAAGTACATCCTTAAATTCGGATTTTTCTTGTGGTAGCCATCATTGGATGTAATACCAGTATGTTCATTTATCTTTCAAACATACAATTTTTGTTATTTGTTTATTTTTTGACACGTAGAAAGATACAGACATCAAAATAAAATTGACACCATATGTATAGTTTCAAGTATTGGGTTTTTTTTTTTAATTGCCTTGGGGTCTATTCTATTACATCAACCCTAAGAAACAAATATATGAAGGAAGTATAAATACAATGTGTATACCAATTATGCACGGTTTTATGACCTAGGACAGTTTCTGATGACAACCATTATTGATGTATATATATATGTTTTTATATTCGGGTTAAATGATTTAGCGTATGTTCTTCTTTTCTTTTACAATATCTAAGATATTCAGTAACAACTTTCATAGAAGGTTTTTTTCCTGAATTTTTGCAAGTGTAAATATAATATTTTGATATCTACATTATTTATTGAACTGTATTATATAGGTAAATGATCTGTAATACCACAAATAACACCACTTGTCTATCTGTTTCAAATTAAATCCACAATTTCCACGGTTCTTAAGTGCACTTTCTTCAGTTTCAGTTCAAGGAATGTAGAATATTCTTAAAAGGGAAAATTTATTGCTTATAACTTTCTTTCCACCTGTTAAAGTTACAAGCATGTCAAAAACGTATGAAAGAGATGAATCCACTTTAAAGAAATGCAAATTTCAATAAAAAAAATTACTTATCATATATGCAGAAGTCGTGCGCTATTTAGTTGCTCTTGCATGATTTATCGACTTTTAAATATTTCCATTATAAACCATAATTTTCTCACTTAAAGTGGTTAATATTTTATCGTTCCTTCATGTTTTATTAGCATTTCAAAAGAAATCTCAGTAATCGTGTTAATAGATATGCAATACCCATTTGCACAGTTCTTAAGTGCAATCCAAAAATAAGCTTTCTTTTGTTTCAGTTCAAGGAAAGTAGAATAGTCTTAAAATTGAACATGCATTGCTTATAACAGAAAAAAAAACTTTCTTTCCACCTGTTAATGTTAGAAGCATATTTCTTACCAAAGAAAAACGGAGAAAAATTAATACACTTTTAAGAAATGCAAAATGCAATAAAACTAGAGGCTCTAAAGAGCCTGTGTCGCTCGCCTTGGTCTATGTGCATATTCAACAAAGGACCATCTCCAGCATTGTAGATGAGAATAAAATTCATAATAAAATCTCTGTTTTGTTGATCTTGGATGGCTGATCATTTAGACTGTTTAGTTTATCTCTGTCTTCTTTAGTTTTTACTCAAAATACGGTAATTTAAGGACAATCGATCCGTTAAAGAGTGACAGTTTAATAACTATATCAGCTAAATTTGACTTGTTGGTAGATATTGCATTGTTGATCATTTTTGTGATTTAAAGGGTCTATTTATCTATTATAATTTTTATCATATAAGGCAAAAAATGGTAACAATCGTCATTTACGGGCAATAACTCCAATGAGTTGTCGTCAGACGATTTCCTCCATATTTGTCTAAATTGTAGATCATGTCTTGCTGATCAGTTTTCCTTATGTAAGTTTCTATCTATCTATTATAACTTTTAAGATATAAGGCAAAAACGCAAAAAAAATGGTTAAATAAAATTGAGAACTGAAATAGGGAATATGTCAAAGAGACAACAACCCGACCTAAGAGCAGACAACAGCCACCAATGGGTCTTTAACGCAGCGAGAAAATCCCGCACCCGGAGGTGGTCCTCAGCTGGCCCCTAAACAAAATTGGGTACTAGTTCAGTGAAAAAGGACGTCAAACTAAACTCCAAAGCATATAAAAGAACTAAAATTAAAAAACATACAAGACTAACAAAGGCCAGCAGCTCCTTACTTGGGACAGGCGCAAAAATGCGGCGGGGTTAAACATGTTTTGTGAGATCTCAACCCTCCCCTAATACCTCGAGCCAATGTAGAATAAACAAACACATAACAATACGCACAGTAAAACTCAGTTTAAAAGAAGTCCGAGTCCGATGTCAGAATCGATGTCAAAATCGACATCAAAGGACAATTACTTTAAGGATTCGACGGACGATTTCGACCATGCAGACCTATTTGTAAAACTTGTTTTGCTGATCATTTTTGCATTTTAAAGTTTCTCCCTATCTATTATAGTTTTCAAGATAATAGGCAATATATAACAATGAAAAAACTGGTAAAATATTTCATTTAAGGGCAATAACTCCTGTAATAAGTCGTCTGACAGTTTTGACGTTTTATAAACAATTGGTAGAGCTCAACATTCTGAATATTTTTGCCCCTTTCATATTTTCTTTATTTATAACGGTTTTCTAAATAATAGACAAAACTTGCATTTTACCCCTATGTTATATTTTTAGCCATGCCGGCCATCTTGTTTGGCAGGGGGGGAGGGGGGGGGGGGTCACCGGACACTTTTTTTTAAACAAGATACCCTAATGATGATTGTGGCCAAGTTTGGATAAATTTGGCTCAGTAGTTTCAGAGGAGAAGATTTTTGTAAAAGTGGCTTATCAAATATGTAGAAGTCGTGCGGTATTTAGTTGTTCTTGCATGATTATCGACTTCTAAATATTTCCATTATAAACCATAATTTTTTCACTTAAAGTGGTTAATATTTTATCGTTCCTTCATGTTTTATTATCCTTTCAAAAAGAATCACATTAATCGTGTTATTAGATAAGCAATACCCAGTAGAAACTACAATTTAAGCCTATGTCGAATAAATTGCAGTATAATTGATCGTATGCAAAAGTGTGTGACATCTACATAGATATTGAATATATAAAGTTACAGACATTCAGTATGCATAGAATTGTATTCATGACATTATACATCACATGTCATTAGCTACTTCAAAACACGAATAAGATACCGAACACAAACTGGACTTTCTTGCTTTCACTAAATTGGGGATGTTCCTTTTTCAAAATAGACATCAAACTATATTCCATTTTATCTCACCACAGCATCCCGTGAAAATTCACAGTTCTGACACAAAAATTTGTAAAAAGATGTCTTTCCGCGGCATCTTACTTCGTTTTGAGATCATGCAATTAATTCTCTTTTAGCTGGTATATGCAGAATGTATTGATGAATATGAAATATTGTTAAAAAAATGTCACCTCATTTTAGATTTGAATTCGTCAACATTGAGTTTGTACAGTTTGTGTAGTGCAAGTTTATTGTTTTATAACTGTCTACAGAAATGTCACATAAAATGCACAGGTACTTATAAGATCTGAGAAAATAAATAATTTGAAAGTTCAAGCTTAGGGCACACCTAAATTATTTCTAGTTCTTCAGATTTTTTCTTTGAAAAAAGGTAGCGAGGGAGCGAAATTTTTTTATTTGGTTTTTTTTTCAAAGTAGATTTTTGGCAGTTGAACGATTTTTTTACTAGCGACCGCTATTATTTTTGAAATATTTTTAAAAAAAAATCTATAAAAAGAATTTTATGCAAGCGAGCGATCAGAAATGTACACAGTTTTGGTGCTTCATGTTTTTATATATCTCATATCTTAGTTCTTATGTTACCCTACTTTGCTTATCAATTTGTTCTTTGACTACCTACTGAATCTTTCACAATATACTTGTACAAATATGGTTAACTAGTAGCAAAACCTACAACATCGTGTAGTCTGCTCAAATAAAGATCCTGATTGAACATGAAAAAGTAAATTAGCTTTGAACTTGAGACATCTAATATGTTCGTATGTTTGGTGTAAGTTATAATTGATGTATAAATTATTAATAAAGCTAAAAATCAGATTTAAATTTTACAACGATAAAAGATTTTATCTTCATCACACCCGTTGTCACCTGATAAGAAATGTTAATTGCCAATACAAGTTCCCCTGGGGTATACATCGATGGAAAGGCTTCACCTACAGTGATGCCCGGATGCTGTATCTAAGAAGCTGCTACGTCACGCCGGATAAGACAATATACTTTACTCTGCCTCAACGACTGATGAAAAAGGGCGGAATGTTTCTCACCATACTTTTTTATGGTGTCGTTGTAATAAACCCAATATGCTATGGAATATCTGAAATTAAAAATATAAAGAAATTTACAAAAGAAGCGGGAAAGAGAATTGTTTCAAGTAATTCAACAATTACAACTAGAACGGATTCTTCTGGAGCTTGTACCAGCCTTTGTACAAGCGATGAAGATTGTGTCACAGCAAGTTATGATAACTTAATAAAACAATGCATATTGGATACCGACTGCACCTCAACGACAGAAAAATGGCAAAATGCAGTTCTCATCCGAATAAGTGAGTATGGCTGACTAGAACTTAGTAAAGAGTATTTTTTAAAATTTATTGACAGAATATTTTTTTGATTGCTCACTTCATCAGATTTTGTTTTATTTTCTTGAAATCCTCATGAGAATTTGTCTCTGGATATCGTAATCAGTCTTTTAATTGGCGATTTAATTTTTCTGAGCTATAAAAAAAAACGGGACGTCTTATAACTAATCGTTTCTATTTTCCAGTCATTTGATATGGTTTCTTAGCAATAAATCGCTACATGCACCAACATTTTTGTTTCTCAAATTATCATGATTATGTTTTATATGAAGGAGCTACAATATCGTCATGTCTCCTTGTTTTATTACATCATATCATATGGTATCACCAAATTTACGTAACACATAATCGACACTATCATGGTGCAGGAACTAATTGTTTTTTTCAGAGGACCTGTTTATCTTCGACTGATGCATTTTGTTGTCCAGACATATCTTCTTACTTTTTTTCATACTATTGATTTCAGTTTTCACTGTTTCGCTCAACATAGGTAAGTTCGATTTGTCTTATTTTTGATTTTCAGTTCACGAACAGAATTTATTTGAATTTTTTGCATAATTATCATCTATATTCACTTTTGGATAACAGTTGAACTGTACATGTCCAATCTTTTGAATAACCGTAAAACTAACAGGTCTAATCTTTTGAATAACAGTAAAACTGTAGCATGTCTAATCTTTTGAATAACAGTAAACTATACATGTCTTGACTAATCCTTTCGTTTAATTAACCATGAATGTAATACCACTGTAATGTACATTTCTCAATTGAGGAATATATTCGTTGGTGTTCCATGTTGACATCTAGGTGTTTGTGTCCAACAAAGAATTTTATGTAAATGGCAGGGTGTAGTATCTGTAAATATTCACGTTTTAGATTGATTGGGGTGAAGAACGTACAAATGTATTAACGTATGGTATTATTGATATGTTTTCTGCAAAAGCGTATAATTTGAGTACCGTAGATATACATTGTGAATTGTAATGTCTCGATAGGAATGTCTCGATAGGAATCCGTATTTTCTATTATTTGAGGCACTTCTAATTGATGAAAAGGAAGCTATCCTGGTGCTTTATTGCTGTGTGACCAAGTATAACATACATTTGATCATACTCCTCATTACCATAGTAGCATTTGAACATTGTTCGTGTTTTCTATTTCTAGAACGATAAAACAAAGTATCATAAAGACAAATAGTAAATAAAACATAAATGATGTATTTTCTGTTAAAAAAAACCACACACCCTCTTAACACACAGAATGTACACACGTCTCAATCGAACATTATTTTGCTTGTTACTTTAGTCTGGGAAAACATGATTTATTAGTTGGTTGGCTTTGAACTAGATGTCAGTAACTGCGAGTACTCGTATATCGATACTTTGTGTCTATGGTTTTTATGTTATTTAGTATGTTTGTGCTTCGTACCGATCTATTAAGCCATTTGCAACTGATTTTTATAGTTTGTTCTTATGGTGTGCTGTAACTCTACTGTCCTAAGTAAGGGAAGAATTAAGCGCTTACAAAATTGTTTACCTCCACCACATTCTGTAAGTGCCTGTCCAAAGTCAAGAGCCTGTAATTTGGTGGTTTTCGTTGGTTCATGTCCGTCATCATTTGTTGTTTTCGTACGTAATATTGTATATATTAGGTCGTTAGTTTTCTCGTTTTAATTGTTTCAATTTTTTCATGTTAGGTCTTCTATAGCTGACTATAAGTTTTGGGTTTTTCTCATTGTTGAAGGCCGTACGGTGCCTTAAAATTACTTATTTCTTCGTCATTTGAACTCTTGTGGATAGTTGTCTCATTGACATTCATACCACATCTCGTTATTAATATATATATATTTATATGTTACAGTTTTTAAATGATTTGTTGTATTAAATTTGTTCTTATAGAATCTGTTATTTCTATTTACCTTTAAGAGCACGTGTGTTTACATTCTTTCATCACAGTTTTCCCCTCGCACTTGCACTGTGCGGTGGCCGAAGTTATAACGAGAGATCTCGTAGTTAAGGTCACTGCATACGGGAAAATATCGGGGATTTAGCGTCTTGGAAGTCAATAATTCAATACCGGTACATTTATAAAGATTTTGATAATGTAAAGGATTTTTTGTTTTAAAAACGTTCACATTCACTTAACCATTCAAGTATATAAAACATGTTCAACTTTTTTTTTAAATTTGAAGTTTCATATGACTTTGAATTAAACTTTTAGAACACAAAATAATGTAGAGGTGATGGTATCTTTTTATCACAAACACTGACTTACCTTGTATGATCTGGTATGTTAAATACAAGCATATATTTCACGTCTTACAAGAAAAGAAGTCTGTTTGTTTACATTTTTGATCATATTCACTCGAAAATAAAACACGACCCAAGCCGGACAATCAACCTACTGTGGATAGGCAATTTAATATACAGAGTCTGAGACGATTGGGTGGCTTCCTTATAATTATAGTTTTGCTTTCCATTCATCATACTGAAGCAAATAAAGATGTTATAGGTAATTGTATGTTATAGGTAATTGTAAGCTATAGGTAATTGTATGTTATAGTAATTTTATGTTATAGGTAATTGTAAGCTATAGGTAATTGTATGTTATAGTGATAGAGTAAAATCACAAAAATACCGAACTCCGAGGAAAATTTTTAATGGAAAATAAATAAAGGCAACAGTAGTATACCGCTGTTCGAATCTCATAAATCGATAGAGATAAAAACAAATCCGGGTTACAAACTAGAACTGAGGGAAACGCATCAAATATAAGAGGAACAACGACACAACAAAAACACAACATTAAAATGTAACACACACAGAAACCAACTATAATATAACAATGGTCTCTAATTGTGTGATATAGGTAGTTGTATGCTATACATAATTGTATGTTATAGGCAATTGTTTGTTACAGGTTAAATGTTGTCTATCCACAGTCATATCTCTTTGGCAGCTGCATCTCTTTGGAACAATCTCCCGAACAGTTTAAGACAATGCAAGTCCCTAGAGTGTTTTAAATCTCAGCTAAACACTCATTTTTATCGCATTGTTTTTTTAATCAGATTTTTTTTCTTTTCTCTTTTACGGGTTTTTTACTTGCTTTGTATCAACTTTTAATGCACTTTTTGTATTCGTGTTTAGAGTTTTTGCTTGTTTTGCATGCTTTTAGCCTAGATTGTTAATTTTCTTTTTTAACATGTATTTTCGTATTGACCTTTTATTTTACTGTAGGCATTTTTGTTGTATTTTTTATTTCAGTATTTAAATCTGACACAGTGTATGTTTTATGTATTTGTCTTTGATTTGTTTTAATTATCATGCTGAATGTACAGCGCCTTAAATAATTTTAATTTTTTATATAAGGCGCTTTAAAAATTTTCATTATTATTATCATTATTATAATACAAGCACTGCTTGTAGCTTTGCAGCTACCATTCAATGCATGTTTTATCTCTTTATTACTAGACCACATTTCGTCAATATTTCTAATATCAATTCGAAATGCATTTCCCCTACTCCATCAAACAAAACAAATAATCATAAATAATCATATGAAACAACTGCATGACTTTAGAACAACTAAACTGAATTTGTTCATTAGAATCTGAAATATTCGCAAAAGTTTATATAATGTGCATATTTCAGCTGTGATTTTCATTCTTACATAAATATTTTGCTCGAGCGGTCGTTATGGTTACTTTTCACCCATGTTTTAGAGTAGGGAAAATCTTTCATATATTTATTAAACAAAAAATCTGCATTAAGTTCCTAGAAGACAACCATTTGAAAAAGGCATACATTTTACTTGGTTTCAAAAATACTGTTTAAAATTGAGGTTTTTAATTCGCAAGCATTTAGTTTAAGTTTAAGATAAATAAGATAAATTTTAATGATCATTATAAAAACAACTATTTTAAGAAAAGTGTTTAAAACAATGATAAAAATCTCTTCTATATTAGAAATGCAAAATAAGCAATTAAAAAATAAATTACTACTTCTAATTGATTTTTTTTTTCTATTTCAATGGAGGAAACCAGATCTAACAAAACATGTTTAACCCCGCCGCATTTTTGCGCCTGTCCCAAGTCAGGAGCCGAACTAGTACACATTTTTTTAGGATCTAGAAAAGTGGGTTTCTTGGATGAACCCCATTTTCTACAGAAACATCGTTAAAAATCACAGCTCTTAGCCCCTTCATACTTTTGCGGATGTAACCCACCCTTATATTTGATCCGCTAAGATTAATCTTTAAAGATTTTGGTAGCCCATGTATCAAGGTTTAGGTCTAGGTCATAAACTTGAAATAAGGTTACCATAGCTCTTTATAAGAGTTCCTAAGAACTTATATTCTAATACATTTTTTATCATATTACCATTGTAATTGAGAAATTAAACTACACTTTTGGCACTATTTGGCTGTAAAATCATGGTTTTATTTTCAGGACAACTGGTAGTCTCTTTATATTAAAGACATTGATAAATAAGTATTTACATAACTTAAAGAATAATAGTAAGTTAAATATTTGTTTTATTGACATACAAAGGCATTTGACTCAGTGTGGAAAAAAAGTTTACTGTATAAATTAGCAAAAATTAGATTGGGCAAAAATACATTATAGAACCAGTATTTGAAAACTGAAACTACCTTGAAATGGAACCATTTCTTTGGTAATTTGATATGCATCGCTTTTTAAGTGATATTAAATTACAAAATAATTTTTGAATAATTTGTTGCATCATATGCCTCAAGTAATTTTGGGACAAAAACGTTATGTGTATTTAAAAATATATAATGTGCTTTCAGTAAAAAGACCAACTGACTGTGGTGACCTGGAAAAATCAACTTCCAAAAGTGGGATTTATAAGATCTTCCCGGATAAAATTTCTTGTTTCAAGGCTTTCTGTGAAATGGAGAAACATGGCGGGGGCTGGACTGTGAGTTTGAAATTAATGATATATTCAATTAACTAATCGGCTTAATATACGGTTAGAAAGTTTACGTAAGCAAATTGTATATAAACTAAGAGTTAATATATTCCACCGACCTAGGAGAAATTTTGCATCTAGCGAGTTATGTTTTATCATTTATACTTGTATTTAAAAAAAAATGTTTTTAAAATTCTTTTTTTTTTAAATATATATTATATTATCCTACCATTATTATTTTTTGCTTTTTTCAATTACTCTTCAAAGACTGAGTATTCAAAAGATATTATATGTTATTGGCATTGCTATTTCAAATAAATTGTACGACTAAATGAGCATATTTGTTATATACTGTTATTTTCAGGTTTTTCAACGTAGAATGAACGGAAAGACAACATTCTATAGAGACTGGAACTCTTATAAGCAAGGATTTGGTAACCAGAGTAAAGAATTTTGGTTGGGTAATACACACTTTGACATATATAGGGAGTTATGTTAGGATTTCATCAGGCCATCTATGGCGTATCCGATACAGTACTTTTTTTCAGAAAGCTATCAAATCAATTGTTCTTTGTGTCTTTTTTTTTTAAGCAATACCAACTTATTAAGGATGTTCGCTACTCTTGTTTTTGATTTTTTGTCAGATAATCGGAATCCTCTGGTTTTATCCATGCAGTTCTATTAAAAATGTCCAACAACCCCTACTTTTCTTTTCATAATTTCATTACGTATTGTTTAAAAAACCATATTTGATAATCTTATAAAATCCTTGTTATTTATTCATAGTTTTTGACAGAAAAAAGGTGTCAATGTTAAAGGGGTACTAGCTACGAGATATATAAAAAATATATAATATGATTTTTTTTTTTGTTCAATCATTAATGAAAGTGAAATAGTGAAATAATTTATTGCTTTTAGCAGCCAGTATGTTTCAATTTTATGTTCAATTATTTAAAGGAAAATTAAAGAATGTCAACATTGAAAGTGAAACAAAGGTGAATCATTTGATTGACTGATTCGATCCACAAAAAAACATTCTTATACAGGTAAAAACGATGATGAACATATTTTTTTAATCTATAATATGAAATTGAGCAGACCTAAAAAATCCAAATGCACGAGTCATATATCTATTTATATCTATATTTATGTTTATATCGCTTACAAATGTATATGGCAATCGGAGGCCAAATCGACAGTTAATTAGATGGCGTCTAGACTGAAATACAAACGAAACGAAGCTACATAATTTTGAGCTCATGCCCGGTATATTGTTTATTTTAGAATTTTTATAATTTGGATAAATGTTTTGCATTGTTATAAATCAAATACGAGAATTTGAGTCAAATCGGTGAACATGAATTTGACAGCTAGTGCCCCTTTAAATGTATGAAAAATCAAGAGGGAATTATTTCCAGCCAAATTTTCAATGGTTTACTTCTAGAAAACACTGCTTTCTTGGACATGGACCCTTTATTTTTTTCTGTTTTTGTTTTTAGTTTCGTTATTTATATACTATACACAGTCTGTTTTTAAAGCTTGTTATTTTGAAACAGAGTAGCGAACGTCATTAAGATGTTGTTGTTCAGTCATTGTGCATGCGTGTTTTATTTATTTATTTAATCATTCAGGTTTTGGAATAACCTAATTTTACCTCCAGGTCACTCGGCTTCCTGTGCAAATAAAAGGTTGGCAGCCACGATATAACCAAGAGTCCTGAAAGGGGAATTAAACATCAGCCATCAATCAATCTTATTTCAAATCAGTTTTCAAACGTCTAAAACAATAGAAAAACAAAGGAAATGGGGTACTCAGATGGAGTATCCATCAATGACACAAAATCAGTTCATGCTGAGCAAAAAAAAAACAAACACAAAAGGCAAAGGAACAGCGCTTTTTTGTGTTCCTTTTTCTGCATTGGTATCCCGACAACCTCTGACAAGGTTCCTGACCTGGGACAGCAGCATACACATGTGTCAGGACAAAGCTAGTTTGTTTTATCTCAACCCTTCTACATTTTAGTCCTGATCAGTAGATTAACAAAGCGTGCATAAAAGAATATCCGATAAGATCAGTACTGTAATAGTTATATAATAGACAACAACAAAAATGTGTCCATGGTACACGGATGCCCCACTCGCAATATCATTTTCTATGTTCAGTTGACCGTAAAATTGGGGTCAAAATCATAGGGAACATGTGTACCAAGTTTCAAGTTGATTGGACTTCAACTTCATCAAAATCTACCTTGACTAAAAACTTCAACCAAAAAACTTTAACCTGAAACTCGCACTATCATTTGCTATGTTCAGTGGACCGTGAAATTGGTATCAAAAATCTAATTTGGCATTAAAATTAGACAGATCATATCATAGGGAACATGTGTGCTAAGTTTTAAGTTGATTGGACTTCAATTTCATCAAAAACTACCTTGATCAAAAATTTTAACCTGAAGTGTGACAGACGGACGAACGGACAGACGAACGAACGGACGAACGGACGGAACAGAAAACATAATGCCTATCTACAATCGTAGATGGGGCATAAAAAACACTAAAAAATAAAAATAACAAATCATACCTGATTGAAGTATGTTCGCGGCTACTGAAAAATCACACCCTCCTGCACCTATGAGCCTTCTCATGGGTTTTTTGTTATGTGATTACTTGGCCGTTTTTATAGTGATAATTTGATTAACAGACCAAATATTTCATGATTATTTGATTATTTGATAATCTAGGACTGTATTTTTGATTATTTGATTATATAGTTTAAAAACTAATTAATGATCATGTGATTATATTGGCAAAATATTTGTGGTTATGTGATTACTTTGACACCCCTATTAGGAGTCTCACATATAGTATAAACTTCGGTTGCATTCAATTTAAATTTACATCAGGTAACGACCATCTGCATCAGCTTACCTCTCAAGGAAACTACAGAATGAGGATTGATATGGAAGACTTCGAAAACAACCAAAAGTATGCGCTGTATGACATCTTCAGCGTTGGTAGTGAAAGTTCTGGTTATATTTTGAGTGTCAGTGATTATTCTGGTGATGCAGGTAGGCATTTTGTATTTCTAACCCTTGAAATTTTGGATTCTATTATTGACCCTTGTCTTTATCTATTTTCTTCTTTGACTCCTAATTTGATAAAAGAGAAAACATATATAATGACGTAGTATTGTAAATAAGCCTATATTGTAATCAAATAGATATAAGAAGATGCGGTATGAGTGCCAATGAGACAACTCTCCATCCAAGTCACAATTTGTAAAAGTAAACCATTATAGATCAAAGTACGGTCTTCAACACGGAGCATTGGCTCACATCGAACAGCAAGCTATAAAGGGCCCAAAAAATGACTAGTGTAAAACCATTCAAACGGGAAAACTAACGGTCTAATCTATATAAAAAACGAGAAACGAGAAACACTTATGAACCACATAAAAAACGACAACTACTGAACATTAGGTTCCTGACTTAGGACAGGTGCATACAAATGCAGCGGGTTTAAACGTTTTAATAGGTACCAACCTTCACCCTTATCTGAAACAATAGTGTAACATCACAACATAGAAAGACACACTATAAAATATCAGTTGAAATTGTTTTAAGACATATTAACACAAGTGAACATACACTGAACGAATAAATTTGATCTATGATAAATGGCTGTTTCTCATTGTTTCATTTGTCACATTTCCTTATTTTAATAATAAAAACATCCGGGCACTAGGTGTCCATACAAATAAGTTTCTTCTAAATGCATAGTTATTTTAACCCGAAATATTATGATACAAATATTTATTCATTGTAATTAGAACGGTAAAAATATTCATCTACTTCTTTTTCCTCCTTATTTCAAAAATTCTTTTTTATTGCATCAGTAACTTTTAGTATAAGCTATCCCTATCATTGAAGTAAGTACCCTAAATATATCGCAAGAAATATTCAAAAACATTGGAAGGGTCTATTTTGCAAGTGTTTAGACATACAATCTCAAGATTGATTTAAGAAAAAGAGCATAAATTGATAAAATTCATTTTATATAACATACTGATAAAGGGTATCTGTTAATTCCAAAATATTTATTGAAATTTATATTTACTTTTTCCTTTCTTATTTTGGTGGTGTTTGACACTTTTTGTCTTTTTTTTAAATCAATCAGTTGCGTACAGTATCGTTTTTCATCACAAGTCAACGCCCTCATAAGAAAGATGTTGATTTTAGATTTTTTTTTCAATGGTATCTACACTTTATCTCAGTATGCTTATTCATGAAATAGAAAGCCATATATTAAATAAATAAAATATCAAAATACCTTTGTATAATATCAAATTGCTAAAGGATAGACACAAACATTCGATATTTCAACGGAAAAAGTAATGAATTGTTCATTTATTGCAACAAAATGTCATGTTTAAAATCGAATACATAGTAACAAGATTTATAATGCCATCGTTGTGATGCATTTGGATATAACTTGATTATTTGAATTCCTATTGCAACATACTACGTATATTTACAGGAGATTCGATGACTTATCAGAACGGACAGAAATTCTCAACAAAAGATAAGGATAACGACAAATGGGACAATGAATGTGCAGTGGAGTTAAAGGGTGCTTGGTGGTATAATGTATGTCACTATAGCAACCTGAATGGCCTCTATCTGAAAGGACACCATGATTCATTTGCTGATGGCGTCAATTGGAAAACCTGGAAGGGCTATTACTACTCACTAAAAGAAACAATCATGATGATCCGCAAAATCTAGATAGATGAATCTAGATTATGAATAATAAATAATGCAAATTCTCGTTTCCATTTCTTATTAATTTACCAGATTATAATGCATGTCTAGGTCATTCGTTGGATTTCGGTTTTATAGTTTTTTGTTTTCTAGTAAAATATCGTTAGTGTCATTATTGGTTCCTTATTGCCGCCAAGGTTTGATTTGATTACAGATTCAAAAATTAAGATTCATTACAGTCCGTATCGTCTTTATTATAACATAATCAAATCAAATTTTGATGAACGTTATATTCTATGGTTTATAACCATAGAAAAACTGGATCATTGTAGTTTTAAAATCTATAGAATTGATCAATTTCTTGACAAAGGATCATCCAAAAACATCTCCCATTTTGTCCTTTTAACTTATATTGGTAACTCAAAAAAACATAATTTAAATCCTTCTACTTAACAAATGCCGAAACCTAGTTCTACTGAAAACAACCTTAACATTGGCATGTGGAATATTCAAGGTTTAAATTCTGAAAAAATTAGTGAACACGTATTTGTAAATTTTGTATCAAAAATGCTTATTGTTAGTCTTGTTGAAACTAGGAGTGACAGTGGTAAACCTGTTGATAATATACCTGGATTTGATTTTATATGCAAAAGTACCCAGGAAAAAACACCAAAAGAGCCAGACGAGGTTCTGGTGGTATTGCATTGTATGTCAGAAGTTCTATATATATAAAGGTATATCCAAACTATCTTGTAACCATAATAATGCTTTCTTTAATTTTTGTGCTATTTACACACTTCTTTATCGGTGTGAGAAAAATATTTCTCCTCACTAGTGAAATATCTGTCCTCGGCAAATGATTGGTCGAAATTTAATTATGACGTAAAATGTTCTTGGTTTCTTCTGAATTTCATATTGTCACGTCATAAAAAAAAGGCGACAATGCCAGATGACGTCACATATAAAGAACACATCTTTCTGCAAATCTTTGAATAGGAAGGATAAAAATCATTAGAGAAACAGATTCTACCACTTCAACCCGTGTATTTTGATATTTCTCCACTCTCAACAGTTTAATTTTACTTATTTAAAAAGGTCAGCAAGCCTCGCGCTTTAAATTTTAAAATTCAACTGTCTCGAGTGGAGAAATATCGTAACACACTTGTTGCAGTGGTGGAATCTATATGTGTTGGTTAAACTAGATAAACATTTTTTTTTAATCTTAAGAATGATATTTTTATTGCTATAGTATATTTTTCACCTGAAAATTCATCTGGTTATACAGAAGATATTTAATGAAGTTTAATCAAAGTTGATTAGGAATATTGAGCACTATAGTCAACTGGGGGATATTGTAATCCAATGTGAATTTACTGCCTATACTAATACTATTTCTGACTTTGTAATTTCTGATGAAGCAAAATTCCCAAAATTGGATGACAATGAGTATTCAACTGACTCTCATAATTTAAGAAATGATCTTGATTCGAAATCTACAAACAAGACTAGTAAATTACTAATTGATTTATGTAAAGAATCGGGACTCAGAATACTGAACGGAAGAACCATTGGAGACTCTATGGTAAATGAACATGTATAACATATAATGGTTCCAGGCTTGTAGACTATACTCGTGTCTTCTAATTTACTAGAATGCATTGGAAACTTTAAAGTTAATGATTTTACTCCAATTTCAGATCATTGTCCCATCAGTGGCTCTTTACATACTTGCTTTCAGAAATTTAAAAATAAAGGGACAAAGTAAGATCCTCTCACCGGTAAATTTATTTAGGATAACATTTAGCAATTGGTTGCTATACTACAAAAATTCAAAGCTCACATGAGAAACAAAGACTAGATGATTTTGTAAGTGATGGGCAGACGGACTCTGATATAGCTGTGGAAAAATGTAACGCCATATTATGTGATACAGCTCTTTCATCCACTAAATTTGTTCAAAAGAGAATCGTGAATATGCCTATCAAGCAAAAAATAAAAAAACACGGTTTTCAGACTCTTGTCATGACCTACATACTACAGTTAAAAAGTACTGTTTCTTGTAAATGATTTTTCTGTCAATGGATCCTATAGAAAATCATTTTACTTATTTAAATCTAAATTAAGAAGAAGGTGCAAACAGGAAGAATGGAGTTACAAAAAATCTGTGACCAAATTTCACTAAATATGAAAAAAGACCAAAAGACATTTTGGAATTTACTTAACAAATTAAATGCTCTTAGACTATCAGAAAGAAAAGAAGAAAACCACTTTAATCAAGAATTATTTATAAGCTACTTCAAACAAATTAACAGCTCTTTAATATCCCAAACAATAAAGTCCATGATAAAATTATTAAAAAAAAAATGCCTTAAAAGACACTAAATACATGCAATCCGACAACAAATTTAATCAACCAATTCAGCCAGTTGAAATTCTAAAAGCAGTTAAAACACTTAAAAATGGTCAATCACCAGCTGATGACTTAATTTCTAATGAAATAATTAAATGTGGTATGCCAGTATTATTAGAACCCTTATCAAAACTTTTCAAACTGGTATTTATGAAAGGCAACTTCCCAAAATTATGGAATAAAAGACTGATCACATTAATTCATAACTATAGAGGCTCTAAAGAGCCTGCGTCGCTCACCTTGGTCTATGTGCATATTCAACAAAGGACACTCTCCAACATTGCATGACAAAAATCTGGTTTGTTGATCTTGTATTGCTGATCATTTAGCCTGTTTAGTTTCTCTCTATCTTCTTTAGTTTTTGCTCAAAACACAAAAGAGGATAAAAAAATCCTCATTTAAGGGCAATCACTCCTATAAAGAGTGACAGTCTACTAAACTATATCATCAAAATTTGACTTGTTAGTAGATCTTGACTTGCTGATCATTTTTGTGATTTAAAGTGTATCTTTATCTATTATAACTTTTTATTACACTTCATGTCAAAATGCTAGATTTTGATTGGATAATGCGAGGGAGACATTTTACTCTATCCCATTGGTAAATACTCTATTACCCTTCACGGAGAAGCTTGCTCAAGTGTGCGCTTTAATAAATACGGATTATTGTTATGTACAAGACGTCATAGTTTATTACTTTGAATTTGAAATTTAATAGACAGTAATAACAGAACATTCAGTATAATAAGTTAAATAACACATATCTGAGAGGGTGATAGAGCAGATTGTTACCCCTCGAAAAGACATTGTCAACCTTGGCTTCGCCTCAGTTGACAATGTTTTCTCGGGGTAACAATCTGCTCTATCACCCTTTCAGCTATGTGTTATTTATATACTATCATATATGGCAAAACGCAAAAAAAAAAGGTCAAAATCGTCTTTAAAGGGCAATGACTCCAATAAGGAGTCAATTGACGATTTCGACCATGTTGACCTATTTGTAGAACTTGTCGTGCTGATCATTTTAAAGTTTCTCTGTATCTATTATAGTTTTCAATTTAGTAGGCAAAAATGAAATAACATGGTAAAATTTGTCATTAAAGGGCAATAACTCCTATCAAAAGTCATCTGACAGTTTAGACATGAATAGGCAATTGGTAGAGCTCAACAATTTGAACATTTTTGCTCTGGTCAGATTTTCTCTCTTTATAAAGGTTTTCAAAAAAATAGAAAAACTTGCATTTTACCCCCAATGTTCTGTTTAGCCATGTAGGCCATCTTGGTTTGCAAGCGGAGTCATCAAACACGTTTTTTAAACTAGATACCCCAATGATGATAATGGCCAAGTGTGATTAAACTTGGCAAAGTAGTTTCAGAGGAGAAGATTTTTGTAAAAGATACAAATTGTTAAAAATTGACTATTAAGGGTTCAATTGACAATTTTGGTCATATTGAATTATTTGTAGATCTTACCTTGCTGAACATTATTGATGTTTACAGTTTATCTCTATCTATAACAATATTCAAGATAATAACCAAAAACTGCAAAATTTCCTTAAAATTACCAACTAAGGGGCAGCAACCCAACAACGGGATGTCTGATTCGTCTGAAAATTTCAATGCAGATGGATCTAAACCTGATAAACATTTTATCCAAGTCAGATTGCTCTAAATGCTTTAGTTTCAAAGATATAAGCCAAAAACTCCATTTTACTCCTTTGAGTTCTGGGGTAGTAGTGGGGGAAGTGGGGGTTCTGGCGACTTTTTGCTAATGTTAACCCTATGGGGAAAAGGTAGCCTCCTGAGAGGCAGCCTCCCAATGTGAGGCTAATTTCTATGACGTCATTTTTAGGTATTATGACATTAATTAATTGGTTTTATTGAATAATGTTCCGGTGTTTACCGTTGTGAGTGTTTGTGTATGTTTGTGTGTGTGTGTGTTTGTGTGTATCGATTCAAGTTTTTGTCCATATAAATATGAGCAAGGAATTATCCAATATGATTCTCTTTTTGTGTGATTGTATTCCTATTTTTTATTTTTTTTTTAAGTTTCTGCTTCTCGGTACCACACTAGTAATGATAACAACAATAATTTACACAATATTTAATGTCCCCGCCGATTCAGACAGACATGAGTCGGGGAGCCATCCACATGCTGTTTTTACAATATATATAAAGAATAAAATTATCTATAACTATTTTATACATCGAAATAATGAAATAGAGAGTCGCATATCACTCAACAGTATCTCTAACCTCACGAAAGGGCCAAAAGTATGCTATCTTTCGTGCAGGGGTGTAAACTGTGGAGACTTGAAGTTAGTCTTTCCGGGATAGTTAACTCTCTCAAAAATCAGATAAATCGCGAGCTTTAATCCAAGAGTTGAATTTCTTTGGCCAGTGTAACCATTTCACATAATATTGCTTGTTGTGTCCTTTGCCTTTCGTTTTGAGGATGTTTTCAACTTTCCACATATCGTCTTCCCGAACATTCACTTTCTGCACTTCTGATTGGTAGAAGATTCCTGAAATTTCTTCGTCTTGAAAGTCAATAAGTCGATAAACTGGAAGCACATTAAATAAAAAAGTGTTAGGAAAGATGAAGGACGAAACACATGGTATCCCCATACAGGAATTCGTTGGTCTCAAGTCGAAGATGTACTCATTGGTATATGAGGAGAATGAACAACTCTGTGAGAAGAAGACAGCAAAGGGTATAAAGAAGTGTGATTCAATAAAGAAATCCACATGTCTACCATGACACAGATCCGTTCATACGACCACAAGTTATATAATATATCCATCAACAAACTTGGCTTATCCACTTATGATGACAAAAGATACTTACTAGATGATGGGTTACAAAGTTTGGCCTATGGACATTGGAGAATATAATAAGGATTGAAGTCAATATTTTAATCACTCTATGTTTAACATTTGAAGGAAGAGGAC
Organism: Mytilus californianus; assembly: GCF_021869535.1. Classification (NCBI taxonomy): domain Eukaryota; kingdom Metazoa; phylum Mollusca; class Bivalvia; order Mytilida; family Mytilidae; genus Mytilus; species Mytilus californianus. The sequence goes on along the minus strand of NW_026262723.1, from coordinate 23,532,787 downwards.
GTGTTTAAAGGGCTCTCTAAGATGAATACAACATGTCCAAAATGTGGTATAGAATTTTCGAGAAAAGATGCTATGTTGAGACATTATAGGAAAAAACACAAAATCAAATATACCATATCCACCAAGCAGTCATGTGTATCCACCACCACCACCACCACCACCACCATCGCCGCCACCGCCGCCACCACCACCGACGCCACATGTGGTACTACATCATCCATTCACTATGATGTTAGCTGGACCTACTGGTTCAAGTAAGACGTTTTTGATGAAAACATTATTGGAGCGAGCACGGAATATGATAAAACAATCACCTGATAGGATTATATGGTGTTATAAACGGTGGCAGCCATTATTTAGTGAAATAAAACTTTTTCACATTGTATTAGGTCAGATGCTGGTCACAAAATTCACAGGTATTCACTTCGTCACATTGTATAAGGTCAGCAGCTGGTCACCATACTCACAGGTAGTTAACTTCGTCACATTGTATAAGGTCAGAAGCTGGTCATGATACTCATGGGTATTAACTTCGTCAAATTATATCAGGACAGATGCAGGTCACCAAATTCACTATTACTAACATCTTCACATTGTATAAGTCAGAAACTGGTCACCATACTCACGGGTAGTAACGTCGACACATAGTATTAGGTCAGAAGCTGTTCATCAAACTCTAGGGTAGTAACTTCGTCACATTGTATAAGGTCAGAAGCTGGTCAATCATACTCACGGGTATTAACTTCGTCACAATGTATTAGGTCAGAAGCTAGTCACCATACTCACGGGAAGTAATTTCGTTACATTGTATGAGGTCAGAAGCTGATCACCAAACTCACGAGCAGTAACTTCGTCACATCGTATAAGGTCAGCAGCTGGTAAATCATACTCACGGATATTAACTTCGTTACATTATATAAGGTCAGAAGCTGGTCACCATACTCACGGGTAGTTACTTTTGTCACATTGTATACGGGCAGAAGAAGGTCACCATTCTCACGGGTAGTAACTTCGTCACGTTGTATTAGGTCAGAAGCTGGTCACCATACTCATGGGTATTAACTTCGTCAAATTATATTAGGGCAGAAGCAGGTCACCATACTCACGGGTAGTTACTTCGTAACATAGTACTAAGTCTGAGGCTGGTCAAGCATACTCACAGGTAGTAACTTCATCACATTGTCCTGGGTCAGAAGCTGTTCACCATACTCACGGGTAGTAACTTCTTCACATTGGATTAGGTCAGAAGCTGGTCACCATACTTACGGGTAGTTACTTCGTCACATTGTATTAGGTCGGAAGCTGGTCAATCATACTCACGGGTAGTAACTTCTTCACATTGGATAAGGTCAGAAGCTGGTCTGTCTAACTCACGGGTAGTAATGTCACATGGAAGATCGTTTAGTTTGAATTGATTTTGTCAGTTTGGTCCAGTTGATCAGGATTTGATTCAGTGTGTCTGAATGACAAACAATAACAAAATAATACATAATAATGTAAAGATTGGATTTTTTCCAAAAAGAAGTTAGGGTTAGGTTAGGGAAATGAAGATAAATTTCGTCTGGTAAGTAGCGTTTTAATAGCTATTATGTTTGTAAATCAAAATTTTGTATTATACAGGTTATAATATGATACACATAGACGTTGCGCACGATGTTGGTACCAATTCCATTTTGCTATAGATTAGCATAAAAATAAATACGTAGACTGGTCAGTTCGATAAAAATATAGTGATTTCTGATTGAATTCATTCCATTAGACTTGAAATTAAAGTTAAAAAGGAACCGAAATTCAAAATACCAGGAATTATAACACTTAATTATCCCATTTTTACGCAAAAACGTAATGTCCAATGTTTCATTTTGTGTGCAAAAGATCAAAGTTCCGTTTCTCTCCTACGGTATTTTTTCTCTGACCATCGTAAAACTTCACAATAATATTGCTATTGTTATAATTATTCGCGTGTTAAAGCAAAATCATGATCACTGAAACCGTAATCCGGAAAATGTTATTTTTGTAAACGGTCTGAAAAATGTCCAACCGTATGCAAAGTAAGTATATTTCGGGTTTGCGCATTTATACCGTGAAATTGAAAAAGCTGAGAGAAAAAATATTTATTATATTTGAAAGTTTTTTTACTTTTCTCCTGGTTCATGATATTTTTTTGCCGGAAACCATGCGTATAGTTTCTATTGCAATGACTTCAAAAAGTATAGCCATCTTGTCCCAACGAAAAAAACGCTGTATTTTCTTTAAAATTGAGGTTTTAACCAGCTGTCTATCAAATAAGCATAGTTAGATCATAAAAAATAAAACTTGGCGGTAAAGGTTTTTCTGTTTTTCTTCTTAAACAATATAGTGTTTAATATTTTTTCGTTAGGCAACAAGGTTTTTAGATCGTTTCAAAAAGTATAGCCGTTTTGTCCCAACGTTCGCAAAACGTAATTGATGTCATGCTCTGGTTTTTAATTTTATATCGTAATTATTTGTTTCCAGTTTAATTCGAATGAAAATAAAAACACACGTATAAATTACAATACAACCAATGTATGAGAAAGGAATAGTTTAAGTTTAAATTCAAATGTTGACCAAATGAGATCGATATAAAAAAAATATCGGCATCTTAGGGTTTTTTTTATAGCATATTTGTTTTATATAAGGAACATTGTCTATCTGCAAGTTTTAAATCGTCAAAAGTAACATGTATATTTTTTTTGTTAATAAAATAAAATAGAGAAAACCCATTGCTGGCAATTATAACAAACAAAGGATATGCCACAAAAATACGGGAATGAGAAAATTTAAAACATGAGTCCCGAATGTTTAACTTCCTAAATATTTTGCGACAAAGAAAGCATCGGGAAATGATTAAATATAGAAAGGAAACGAAAACGGGAAGAAATGCAATAAAAGGAATAAATATGCAAAAAATAGGAGAATATGAATTCAAAATCTAATTTATATTAAAAATAAATCTGTGTAAATTTGGACATTATTGTATCGGATTCATTAATGCGACATGCTGCCGAAAGGAAAATTATCAATTATGGCCTGGAAAGACTGACAACTCCTGTAAATGAATTTCATTAAAAAAATATCTATACGACCACTTTGAGTTTTATTTGTAAATTTATGCATTTTTTCAGACAAACCGAAATCGGTTACCAAATTCACAACAGTAAATTGACATCATCAATAATATGCTTGAACGCCTGAAACTTTCTTTGAAATCGTCGAAATCGCCTTATTTTGAGGAACGTCGTGAAACGCTAAGTAGTACCAACATCGTGCGCAACGTCATAACGCTTGAGCAAGACAATTTTTAAAGCATGGCTATTGTTTTTCGCACACAAATAATGTTGTTTTTTTTTTGTGTGGGTAATAATTTATTATTTGTTATAACTTACAATTGCTTTTATATATTCTAAAAAAATAATCGCTACGTTTGCAAATAATTTAATATCTATGAAAATTCATGGTCATGGTTACGTAATGTAATGGTTTGGTCCTTTTCAGTAATACAAACATGTATATCATACATATAGAATAATATTAGGGAGATAGATGAAAAACAAAATGGTTTTAGTTTTGAATTTAGATACATTTGAGGAATAAATACTCAAAATTTGTCAAAATCGCAAGATTGGACTATTTTCAGGCACAAAAAATTTGGTGATCAGTTTAGAAATAAGCTATTATATTGTTAGACCCCTAGACTGCACATATTATGCCGAGATATAATATATGAATTTAAGTAAAAGATTACTACTTTTTTCAAATGGCCTTGCTGTCAAATAAAGTCAGGGGAAGTTGGCACTACCTCTTTCTTCAATGTAGAGACAGTAAAATAACTGAAGTCGTAGTTTTCTTTTGTCCCAGCTATAAAAACCAACACAAACATTCCTCTGTAAATAAATATTCTTTGATTGTTTTTGTTTAATTTCCCGAACAGACTTAAAGCCTAGCATATTGTATAGATTATATGTGTCTATTGTATTTATTATTATTTATTGTAGGAGTATTTATTGTAGGAGTATTTATTGTAGGAGTATTTATTGTAGGAGTATTTATTGCCTTCTTATTGTCGTTTTGTTATTTTTGTCGTCAGGTGGCAGTGTCGTTCACTTAAACCGCATATCTCCTTCAGTTCATATTCATAACATCTAAAGAAATTCATGAAAATGTATTTGCTCTACGTCGTTATCTGACTTGAAATAAAAAAAAAACTTACCGGTTTTCTGGTTAATCTCTTATGTTACTCATCTATATCCAATGACATAACTCGTAACCAACATACGGAGAGAGTTTTAGGCGAAAAAGAGTTCTGTTGAATGACAGTACATACAGCTGAACAAGTTATGCCTATATCAATTATTTTATTCACAGCTATTACATCTTTGTATACCAACTATATGTACGTTTCACCGATTATATCGATTAAATTAGTTAAAAGGCTACTTTTCTTATTAATCGTTTGGTACATGTACATTGTGTGGTTGTGCTCTTTTCAAATCTTGAAACTAATAAGTATTAATTTTTATCCAAACCATGACAAATGTGGAAAAACCATGCCATAATTTGGAACACTTAATATAATCATGTCAATTGCTCAACCAAACCATGTCAATTTTTGGTATTATGATTTGCATGCGTTAATTTTCAACAACCACAATTTAATCAATGAAAGTTTGATGTAAAACATTGAATCAACCATGTGTTTGTTTGCTTATTTGTAGAGAACTAAGATAATTGTTCGGGTGGGTGACCTAACCAAACCATGATAAGCTGGACCAAATCATGACAAAATCAAATTATTTTGATTCCACTGGTAAGATGTAAATAAAAATTTCTGGAATCCATTATGCACTTAAAGACACCGTTAAATTTAAAGACGTTTTAGAACACAAAACGTGTGATGGCCCTTTCCGTCACTTTTGATTTATTAAGTATTTGAACATGAGACATACATAAAGAAAAATCAGGATGTCATATTAGAATTGAATATAATACCTATGCACTCACCTAAAGGGACTCAACAAATATAAACATTACAATAAAGATATCAGTAAAAAGGTGAACAATCGGCTATAAGCTATAGTCTTTTCCGCGAATGTGACCTACCGAATTAGAATTATCACAGGGTTTGTACTTACATGAGCAACACAAGTGCCACATGTGGAGCAGGATCTGCTTACCCTTCCGGGACACCGAGACATCTCCGGTTTTTTGTTGCTCAGGATTTAGTTTTCTGTTGTTTTATGTTCTGTTGTTTGTAATTTTGTCATTTTTTGTCTTTTGCCATGGCGTTATCAGTTTGTTTTCAACTTACAGGTTAGACTATTTACCGGATTTGTAATAACATAAGCAACACGACGGGTGCCACATGTGGAGCAGGATCTGCTTACCCTTCCGGAGCACCTGAGATCACCCCGTTTTTGGTGGGGTTCGTGTTGCTTAGTCTTTAGTTTTCTATGTTGTGTCATCTGTACTATTATTTGTCTGTTTGTCTTTTTATTTTTGGCCATGGCGTTGTCAGTTTGTTTTCGATCTATGAGTTTGACTGTCCCTCTGGTATCTTTCGTCCCTCCTTTGAATATCCCTTTGGTATCTTTCGCCTCTCTTCTATACTGTTCATTTGCGTTAATACAAAATGATTCAATGCAGTTATTTCTGTTCTGCTACTTCAGCATTATTCATGTCAACAGTGTGTCAACCAAAAGAAAAGTCACATTTAGGGAGTTACCATTTGATTTTTATGGGGGGGGGGGGGGGGGAGGGGCTAGGATGAAAAATGTTGTCCTGCCTTTTTATTTTTCAATGTATTCGGTCCTGCTTTTTTATTTTTCACTCTATTCGGTCCTGCCCTTTTTTTTGTAGTTTATCCTGACTTTTTTTACATAAATTGTTATCCTGCCTTTTTTTTTGCAAATAATCTCATCCTGCCTTTTTTTTTAATCAAAACTCCTGTCCTGCCTATTTTTTTCAAATTTCATATTAGCCCCCCCATAAAAATCAAATGGTAGCTCCCTTATGATCAGTAGTTGCAAAACAAGAATGACAACTTTTAAGACTAGAAGTCCATGTGCTGCATATAATTGGGACAACAGTAAGTCACAACAGCCATGCAGGTTGATCACCAGTAACATCAGACATAATCAGAAGAGTGATTGCGGCAATCTTCATAGTAGAAGTTTGTTGAAAAAATACAGACCGATATCATAAACTAGTCAAAACATTTACTAAATTTTATCATCGGTATAAGGACATCATTCGTAAATATAACTCAACATGCAGACATCTTATACGTTCGGGTATTTCACATCCAATCTTTTATGGTAATATTCTTTACAAAGCACAAAAATGTCAGTATTCACCTCAAAAGCTTACAAAACCTTTAAACAGACTTATTAAGAAGAGATATAGTTACGATACTGTTGTCAGGTCATTAAAGATTGCATATTTTGGCTTTAATATTGATTCACTTATAGGGTCTTTGCAGCGGAATTAAACATATTTATTATAAAACCAGTTGTTGGCATGACACGGGTTATGTTCTTCTCATATATTGTATGATGGTATAATACTAAACCCCTAACAGGAGGGATTGTGCCTGACATTCATATGATGGACATAATCTTTCAATCAGTTTAATTGAGGTCTGGAGCTGGCATGTCAGTAACTGCTAGTAGTCTGTTGTTATTTGTGTATTATTGTCATTTTGTTTATTTTCTTTTGTTTCCTATTCTGACATCGGACTCGGACTTCTCTTAAACTGAGTTTTACTGTGCGTACTGTTGTACGTTTGTTTTTTTTTCTATATTGGCTAGAGGTATAGGGGGAGGGTTGAGATCTCAAAAAACATGTTTAACCCCGCCGCATTTTTGCGCCTGTCCCAAGTCAGGAGCCTCTGGCCTTTGTTAGTCTTGTATCATTTTTAATTTTAGTTTCTTGTGTATAATTTGGAGTTTAGTTGACGTCCATTATCACTGAACTAGTATACATATTTGTTTAGGGGCCAGCTGAAGGACGCCTCCGGGTGCGGGAGTTACTCGCTGCATTGAAGACCCATTGGTGGTCGGGTAGTTGTCTCTTTGACACATTCCCCATTTCCATTCTCAATTTTATTATATTGTTGGATGAAGGATGGCCTTCATGCGTCAATAAATGACCAGATCAGCGAAAAATAAACATGGTCAAGCTAAATGGAAGTTCACTTCAATACTAACTTTCTTAAAACAGCCCACTTGTGGACCCTTCAACCAATTGTTTAAAAGGGATTCAACAAATATGCAAGGGGTATGTAGGTGGCCTGTTGGCCCTATCCAGAAAACATTCCTTTTCCAGTGATTGATCAAATTTCCAAACTCTTCATTTGACCTACTTTGCAGAAGCTACCTGTTGTATTAATTATTTATTTTGTTCATCCTAAATATGCAAGTCCATAGTTTTTAATGAATTTTTGCATTAGCTATTGCCACTGGTCATTATCCAAGCAACAATTAACCACCGATCATTTTTTTTCAGATGCAAAATCTAATGGTTCTAGAATGACAAAATTAATAAAATGCTTCGCTGAGCGCAGCTGGATACGACCGCAGAGGTCCAACCTTGAACAGTTGGGGCAAAAATGGACACAATATTCGCGCTTGATACAGGTCTGAATTTGGATTGTAAATAAATATTTGACACCTAATAGGTTTCTGACACCAAATAACTATAGTCAAAGAACTTAGAATTGGTTATATGATTTGAATTTATATTAAATTTTTTGCTTTTGTGCAATACACTATACTGTTGCGAAATAGAACCCCCCCCCCCCCAAAAAAAAAAAAAATACCCCCCTTTTTTTGCTTTAGTGAAATACACTATGCTGTTGTGTATTGATTTTATTTTGTTAAAATAATACTTGAAGAAAGTTTCTTTTTAATTTCTGAAATCTGAAATGAAAAAAAAAATTGCCACCACAATTTCTTTTTTAACCCCCCCCCCTAATTTTTTTTCACCTCCCCCCCCCCCCCCCCTTTTTCCAAATTTTTTTTTTTCCCTCAAGATATGGTCATAATCTCAATTCAAATTTCCAATGGAGTTTGCAACCATAAATACCAATTAAAATACATCATAAAAATCTTAAAATAGAAAAAAAAATCCCACCCCCAAATTTTGTATTACCCTTATGATTCATCACCCCCAAACTCAATCCCAGCCTTCCCTTTGTGGTATGGTACCTTGCAGTACAATTTCAGAGAGATCCATACACTTGAACACAAGTTATTGTCTGGAAACTAGAAAAATGCTTGTTTTTTGGCCTCTTTTTGGCCCCAAATTCCTAAACATTTCAGGCAATTTCCCCCAAACTCAAACCCAGCTTTCTTTTTGTGATATGGAACCTTGTAGTACAATTTCATAAAGATCCATACACTTACACACAAGATATTGTCCTGAAACTAGAAAAATGCTTGTTTTTTGCCCCTTTTTGGCCCCTAATTCCTAAAATTTTGAGGCAATTACCCCCAAATACCATCCCAGCCTTCCCTTTGTGGTATGGTACCTTGCAGTACAATTTCAGAGAGATCCATACACTTGAACACAAGTTTTTGTCTGGAAACTAGAAAAATGCTTTTTTGTGGCCCCTTATTCCTAAATGTTTGTGGCAATTACCCCCAACCTCAATTCCAGCTTTCCCTGTGTGATATGGAACCTTGTAGTACAATTTTAGAAAGATCCATACACTTACACACAAGTTATTGTTATGAAACTATAAAAATGCTTGTTTTTTCCCCTTTTTTGGCCCCTAATTCCTAAATTTTTGAGGCAATTACCCCCAAAATCAATCCCAGCATTCCCTTTGTGATATGGAACCTTGTGGTACAATGTCAGAGAGATCCATACACTAACACACAAGTAATTGTCTGGAAGTTACAAAAATTCGTAAGTGTTCCGCAGAACCCAGTGTCTCGCCTACTTTTGCTGTTAATCGCAGGCTCAACAAAAATGAGGAAAATAATTAATGAAAATATTCCTCTCTATACTATCTTTTGATTGTAAGTAGCTTCTGTCTAAGTTTGGTAAAAACCCAGGATAGTTTATGAATCTAATAAATGTTTTAAAAACTTTAACTGCATGTTAACTGGAAGAAAAACTAAGTCCATTTATAAGTAAAATACGGAAAAAATGGAACAAAATTTTAACAAAATTTCCTTCTAGATACTAGTTTTTAATGATAAACAAGCTTCTGTCCAAGTTTGGTACAAATCCAGGATACTTTAAGAAAGTTGTTAAAATTTTAAAATAAATGTGGATAGTGTCCACATGTGGACACAGATGATGCCCCTGCTTGCATATCATATAGTTATAAAGGGACATAACTGAAGAACAGTAAAAGTGACGCTACCCAAATTTGAACTTGATCTGAGTTTTGTGTGTAAGTCTCATAACATTTGGTTGAGGCTAACTTAAGTAGAGAACAGAAACTAAAAATTCAGCTACTTTTCTATTTATAAAGGGGCATAACTCAATAATGGTTAAAGTGACACTACCCAAATTCAACTTGATCTGTGTTTTATCAGTGGAAGTCAAAATTAAACATTGCATTGTATAAAGCATTCATTGTAGTTGATTCAACTATAATCATGGACAAAGGAAGATAACTCCAATTTTAAAAATAACTTGATATTTAGAAGAAAATAAAAATTTTGCAATTTTTTCCATTTATAAAGGGGCATAACTCTAGAACTGTTAAAGTGACGCCACCAAAATTCAATCTTGATCTGTGTTTTGTGGTAATAAGCATTGTGTATAAGTTTCATAACATTTGGTTGAGGCAAACTTAAGTTAGAGAACGGAAACTAAAAATTTTGCAATTTTTCCATTTATAAAGGGGCATAACTCTAGAACGGTTAAAGTGACGCCACCAAAATTCATACTTGATCTGTGTTTTGTGGTAATAAGCCTTGTGTATAAGTTTCATAACATTTGGTTGAAGCAAACTTAAGTTAGAGGACGGAAACTAAAAATTTTGCAATTTTTCCATTTATAAAGGGGCATAACTCTAGAACGGTTAAAGTGACGCCACCAAAATTCATACTTGATCTGTGTTTTGTAGGTAATAAGCCTTGTGTATAAGTTTCATAACATTTGGTTGAGGCAAACTTAAGTTAGAGAACGGAACCTAAAAATTTTGCAATTTTTCCATTTATAAAGGGGCATAACTCTAGAACGGTTAAAGTGACGCCACCAAAATTCAAACTTGATCTGTGTTTTGTGAAAATAAGCATTGTGTATAAGTTTCATAACATTTGGTTGAGGCAAACTCAAGTTAGAGAACGGAAACCAATTTTGGGACGTACGGACGGACGGACGTACGTACGTACGTACGTACAGACGGACAAGGGTAAAACTTAATGCCCCCACCGCTACGGCGGGGGCATAAAAACTTTAACCACAGAGTGAATGTAATGTTAACTGGCAAAAAAAGTCCACTTATAAGTAAAATACAGAAAAAATGGAATTTTTTGTTTACAAAATTTACTTCTGGATACTTATGATCATAAACAAGCTTCTTTCCAAGTTTGGTAGAAATCCAATATAGTTTAAGAAAGTTATTAAAATTTCAAAAACTTTAACCACAGAGTGAATGTAATGTTTCCTGGCAGAAAAACTAAGTCCATTTATAAGTAAAATACTGAAAAAAAAAAATTTTTTTTTTACAAAATTTACTTTTGAATATTATCTTATGATCATAAACAAGCTTCTGTCCAAGTTTGGTAGAAATCCAGGATAGTTTAAGAAAGTTATTAAAATTTCAAAAACTTTAACCACAGACTGAATATTTGTGGACACCACCACCGCTGACGCCAACGGAATGTAGGATTGCTATGTATCGCTTTTTCGACAAAAGTCGAAGGCTCGACAAAAATGCTTATTTTTGGCCCCTTTTTGGCCCCTAATTCCTTAACTGTTGGTACCATAACCCCCAAATTCAAATCCCAACCTTCCTTTTGTGGTATTGAACCTTATGGTAAAATTTCATAGAGATCCATTCACTTAAACTAAAGTTATTGTGGGAAAACCAATGTGTCTTCGGACAACTACGATGACGACGACGACGCCAACATCATACCAATATACGAAAACAAAGAGACTGTAAATGAAAACCTACTACTGTCAATTCTAACAATTTATTGTGTAAAACTTATTGGTCTGTCAACTTGAGCAAACTCAGAGTATTAGGATTTTGATCTGCTTCTCTATCCATCTGTCTGTAAATACCTTTTCTCCTTTTATATATCAATTTCTTGTTGGACCCTTTCTAAACTTTACTTAGGTTACTGTATAACATAACATTTTGGATGGAAAGGCATCTTTTCAGTTCTGTTAAACATAGAAGACCAAAAGGCCTTAGTGATGAGGTATTTATCTGCTATTTGTATGTGAAATAAAGCATTTACAATGATCCTAAGAAGTAGAAACTGTGCAAAACTGACCATTTTAAAATACTGAGTTTTGGAGTTTGCTTTTTGAGATATCTAACTATTTTATAGTCTGTGTTAATTTGTTCACTTTTTGAGATATCTAATTTTTCTAGTCTGTGTTAATTTGTTCACTTTTTGAGATATCTAACTATTCTATAGTCTGTGTTAATTTGTTCACTTTTTGAGATATCTAATTTTTCTAGTCTGTGTTAATTTGTTCACTTTTTGAGATATCTAACTATTCTATAATCTGTGTTAATTTGTTCACTTTTTGAGACATCTAATTTTTCTAGTCTGTGTTAATTTGTTCACTTTTTGAGATATCTAATTTTTCTAGTCTGTGTTAATTTGTTCACTTTTTGAGATATCTAATTTTTCTATAGTCTGTGTAAATTTGTTCTTTTTTTACATGGGGATAATTAAGAGCTTGGCTATATAATCACCTGTCTATTGTTATATAATCACCTGTATATTGTTATATAATCACCTGTCTATTGCTATATAATCACCTGTCTATTGCTATATAATCACCTGTCTATTGTTATATAATCACCTGTCTATTGCTATATAATCACCTGTCTATTGTTAAAAGACCATGTGTTGCCCATTTAATGACTTTTTGTTTTTCTTTGTTGTTGGATTGCCGTTTCATTCACATATACACCAAATCTCCTTTTATTCATGCAAATATTAAGAATTGTGCCAACTGGTAGAGTAGTTTTTCAAGAGAACATTGTTTTCCAGCTTACAGATTTCAGACAATACAGAACAAGGAAAGACACCAATTTTACTTTTATTTATTGTTTTTATTGACTTTTTCACAATGACTGCACTTGCACCAAATTAATTTCTAGATTCATGGTACATGAAATATCTGAATAAGCAGTATCATCATGATTAACAAAAACATTGTCTATCAATATTTCAATTTTTGTGGGTGTGTTCAGGACTATTCTTATTTCCACATGTCAATCTCACATTTTATTGCATGTATTTTAGCATCAATCAATGTACAAGTAACACCTGAACAAAAACGTAACAGCATCATTCAACAATATTCAACAATGTTATAAAATTCGCACAACATATTCAGTCCCCATTTTCTACTTTTTCTTTTTTAATTGTAATTTTTTCTTCATCCTTTTTCAGTATATCTTCTTTCTTGATATCTTTCTCGTCCAATGCTGCAGAAACTGTGTCCAGCATGGTAGTTAGATGATCCTTTGATAACATTAGAGCAGATATGTACTTCTTGCTCGCTGACTCTGAGAAGTTGGTTAGCTTTTCCTGATCAGATAGTTTTTGTTTAACTTGTTTCAGTTCCTCTTTCAACTTTTGGCCGGATTCTTCTTTCGTTTCTAAATTTGTCTTGATTGTATCTGAAAATCAAAACTAAGTGATATTCTAAGCAATATAAAAGAATTGAATCTAAATACCCTCTGACAGTGTCACTGTAAGAAACAAGATTAAACATACTGAAATGTCTCACTTGCTATACTGATAATGATTGTATTATACATTGAAAGTCTTCAATGTGAAGGTTTTACAACTGGCATCTCATAAACTTAACATTATCAGTGATCCATGATAATGAGATCCAAGGACAAATGAACTCTGCATGACGGAATGAAAGAAGCAGTAAATAAAAACTGCTTCCCTGAGCACAGCTGGATACGCCCGCAGAGGTCCAACCCTGAACAGTTGGGGCAAAAATGGACACAATATTCAAGCTTGATACAGATCTGAGTTTGGATTGTAATTAAATATTTGATATATTATAGGTTTCTGAATAAAGTGCAATACACTGTGCTGTTGCGCAATACTTAGTAAATCTGTTGTCAGACTATAAACAAATAAAATCTTATAACTCGGAAACATAAAATCGAAAATTTATAAAAATCAAAAGGATCTTACAAAAATAGATATAAACAATTTACCAAAGTTTCATAAAAAGTTATTGTCAGAAAACTGGAAAATCCCCCTTTTTGTAATGAATAAAACCCCATAAATCAGAAACGTATAGTCTGAAATGTATAAAAATCAAAAGGGAGCTCATGTCGATAGAAATAAACTAATCACCAAAGTTTCTTGCAAATTGGTGAAATTGTTTTTGAGTTATTGTCTGAAAACTGGAAAATCCCCCCTTTTTTAATGAATAAAACCCCAAAACTCGGAAACGGTAAATCCGAAATTTATAAAAAAACGAAATGGAGTTCAGGTCAATAGATATGAACAATTCACAAAAGTTTCATGCAAATTGGTGAAATTTTTTGAGTTATTGTCCGAAAACTGGAAAATCCCCCCTTTTTAGCTCACCTGGCCCAAAGGGCCAAGTGAGCTTTTCTCATCACTTGGCGTCCGGCGTCCGTCATCCGTCGTCCGTTAACTTTTACAAAAATCTTCTCCTCTGAAACTACTTGGCCAAATTTAACCAAACTTGGCCACAATCATCATTGGGGTATCTAGTTTAAAAAATGTGTCCCGTGACCCGGCCAACCAACCAAGTTGGCCGCCATGGCTAAAAATAGAACATAGGGGTAAAATGTAGATTTTGGCTTATATCTCTGAAACCAAAGCATTTAGAGCAAATCTGACATGGGGTAAAATTGTTCATCCGGTCAAGATCTATCTGCCCTGAAATTTTTACAAAATATTTTCCACTGTAACTACTGGGCCAAGTTCATTATAGATAGAGATAATTGTAAGCAGCAAGAATGTTCAGTAAAGTAAGATCTACAAACACATCACCATCACCAAAACACAATTTTGTCATGAATCCATCTGTGTCCTTTGTTTAATATGCACATAGACCAAGGTGAGCGACACAGGCTCTTTAGAGCCTCTAGTTGTAATCTTTTACAAAAATCTTCTTCTCTGAAACTACTGAGACAAATTTAACCATACTTGGCCATAATCATTATTAGGGTATCTAGTTTAAAAAATTTGTCCGATGACCCCGCCTTCCAACCATCATGGCCGACTTGGTTAAAAATAGAACATAGGGGTAAAATGCAGTTTTTGGTTTATATCTCTGAAACTAAAGCATTTAGAGCAAATCTGACAGGTGGCAAAAATGTTCATCAGATTTAGATTTATCTGCCCTGAAATTTTCAGACGAATCCGACAACCCGTTGTTGGGTTGCTGCCCCTGAGTTAGTAATTTTACAAAAATTTTGCAGTTTTTTGTTATTATCTTAGATATCATTATAATATCTAATATCTAATACTATTAATTATGATTTTAACCTTATTTTACATGATTTCCAAAGCATCAGTAAATACAGGTGAGCGACACAGGCTCTTGAGAGCCTCTAGTTTAATGAATAAAACCCCAAAACTAGGAAATGGTAAATCTGAAATTTATAAAAACCAAAGGAGCTCGCGTCAATAGATATAAACAATTCACCAACGTTTCATGCATATTGGTTAAAGCGTTTTTGAATTTTAATGTCCGACATGTTGACGACGGACGGACAAACAGACGGACGAACAGACGGTCAAAGGTATACCATAATATGTCCTGTAAACGGGCATATAAAAATAAAACATCAGCTATACTGTTCACTTGTGTTAATGTGCAGTAATTTCTGTTACTAAAGCATTATTTAGGAAAGAATATGTCTGCATAAACCTCTCAATGTCTGTCATAGTAAAACCCAATGACTCAAGACTGCTAACAATTACATGAACAGTACAAATTTTACTACACCCAATGTGAATATTGACAAAAATTATGTTTTTTTTCAGTGATGCTTGAGGCTTGACTATTTGAAAGTCAAATTGGTGACCAATTTTTTCATATTTGTGTATATTCTACCATATAAGTTAATTTATTCCTGCCAGATATTTTAGTGAAACCACTAAATGTATAAGTGTCTGGGTGGGAGATCCTCTAGTTCTATATTCTTTAAATTTTAGACCATTTTTCTCTATTCTTTATCTTTTTTGTCCACTATTTTTATACTTTATATTTCATCCCCCATTATCAGTCAGGGCTATAACTCCATAGGGTTATTAGAGAAAATATCATACATGTGTTCTTACAGATACTTTAATCTGTAGTAACATATGTTTGTTATTTGTTAAATAGATCATAAATATTTTAATTTTTAGTGGGCACTTGGGAATTCTTGAAACTTTGTGCAGTAACTTAATACATAGCTTTGATAACTAATTTTCCAATTACATTAATACATTTTTTTATCAACCATGATAAATCAATGAGACAAGGCTTTTAAGTGATAAAATTAGCTGTAATAACAAGGCTTAGTTATTACAGGCATGTAACTTATTATATGAGACACTTGGGAATTACTTGGATGCTTGCGCAGAACCTCATTACATGCTCTGATCATTATTTCATACAATAAATTTAAATATATTGTGATTATGCATGATATATGTCTGAGCAAAGGCTTTAAAGTGATGTAGAGAAGTTATTACAGGCATATTTTTTCTGTAATAACATAGGTGTACTATGAATGATTGGCAAACTATGAACTGTTATATCTTTCTAAAGTTTAGTATACATTAAGACAATAATAATATCAATAGAACTTGTATATATTTTAACAAAACAAAGGATGTGTATTGCCCCTTTGAAACATGTAACATAACATATGTTATCACAGTTTTTGGATTTTTTAGTCCACAATAACACATGCATGATATTTTCTTTAATAACCCTATAGACTTATATCTCTGACTGATTATTCTCTATTCTTTTTTTTTTTGGCCTATTTTGCTAAATTATTCAAATTTTTTATCTTTTATTCTGCACTTTTGGCCCTTTACTGGGGTGGATCCAGCCATTTTTAAAAAGGGAGGGTTCCAACCATATTTCCCCATTCAAAAGCATTGATCGTCAAAAAAAAAGGGGGGTTCGAACCCCCTGGAACACCCCCCTGGATCCGCCACTGCTTTATTCTCTATTTTGTAAACCTCATCCAGCCCCTCGTGTATATGTTTTATTTTTGTGTACTAGTACAAGGTACATTGTTCCTACCTCTGTCTTTTGATAATTTCTGCATTTCTTTTTCCATGTCCAGCCTTGTTTTCTCACTTTTCCCTAATCTGTCTAACAAACTCTCTATGTCCAAGACTGATCCTTTATAGTTGATCATTCCTGTCAGTACTTCATCCTCCCCCTTTTTTGGAGTTCTGTTACTATAAGAAGACTTGGAATCTTTGTAATCAGGATCATATTCAGCATTGCCTGAAAAGATGGTAAGAAATACATTATCTGGTTATCTTGTAAATGTAGAAAATCTGAGGAACTATAGAATGCATACTAATCCTAGTGTATCTAAAATTTTCCTGAACTATAATTCTGATAAAATGATAACTTGCCATGCACTGTACCTAATCCAGAAAATTGGAAAATTTCATTTTTTTTTTTCTTTTAAATTTGTATATGACTTTAAAATTTACAAAATTAGCGGACAAAAGTATAGGGTCTGCAACAAAAAAAGGGATTCTCTGCCATCAGGAACACATTTTGTTTTCATTTAACCTAAAGCAAAGAGTCTTGCAACATTAAACAGTAAATGAACATTTAATTGTATTGACCTAAGCAAACTTCTCCCAGTATTAATTTTAATCGACCTGAAGCTTCTGTAATGTTAATTTTCCTTCTTTGAATCATTACCCTAAATACTCTATTTGCCAATTACTGATTTCATTCCGTTATTACACACTTTTAACACTGATTGTTTCCCTTTGACAATAGAGACTGGTTCTATACCAAACAAAATTGGCTGCTGCCCATCGAAGCATGATAACTTGAAAGAGATATATAGGTTTTTAAAAAAAATTAATAAACAATAACTACTGATATCAAAATTTTTAGCTTAACAACAGATTAAATGGAATGCAAACCTTTGAAAAACTTCAAGATTACACACATTACACAGATAACTTTGGTATTTCCGCTAGCTCTTCATTGCTAATGAAAATTTATGTCCGTCGTAAGGGAAGCAACTAAAAAAATAGACCTTCAATTTAAGGGTCAATTACGGAATTGGCAAATGGACTATTGAAGTTCTCTAAATCTAGACCTACCTAGTGCCAATGTTTCTGTATCTATAATTTTGATTTCCTTAGACTCCTCCTCCTTGTCAACCACCTGACCTGGTAGAGGTTTATCTGTCATCTTTCTATAGTGTATGGAATCTCGAGATACAGATTTCTGTGCTAACTTCTTCACCTGTTGGATATGGAAACACACAACATTAAGTCATATTTTTGCTATTTCAAATAACTTTTCACTATTAAAATAATGACATGTTCATATATTAAATGATCGACTTCTTCTCTTTAATGATAATAGATCATTACATTAAGCTGAGTTTTTAAAAACTCTCTAGTCTTAAGATAATAAATAAAATGCTACGCTGGGCGCAGCTTGATACGACCGCAGAGGTCGAACCCTGAACAGTTGGGGCAAGTATGGACACAACATTCAAGCTTGATACAGCACTGAATTTGGATTGTGATTAAATATTTGACACAGCATAGGTTTCTGACACAGAATGAATGTGGTCAAAGAACTTAAAATTTTTTAATTTACCTATTCAAACCATATCATTATTATTTGCTTTTATATATAAATCAGAAATAACCAATTTAAAATGGAAAATTTTAAAGAAAAAAAAGGGGGGGGGAAAAATCCCCCCCCCCCCCAAAATTTTTTGAACCCCCTTATGATTCATCACCCCCAAACTCAATCCCAGCCTTCCCTTTGTGGTATGGTACCTTGCAGTACAATTTCATGGAGATCCATACACTTGAACACAAGTTATTGTCTGGAAACTAGAAAAATGCTTGTTTTTTGGCCCCTTTTTGGCCCCATATTCCTAAACATTTAGGGCAATTACCCCCAAGCTCAAACCCAGCTTTCCCTTCGTGATATGGCACCTTGTAGTACAATTTCATAAAGATCCATACACTTACACACAAGTTATTGTCCTGAAACAAGAAAAATGCTTGTTTTTTCCCCCTTTTTGGCCCCTATTTCTAAAATTTTGAGGCAATTACCCCCAAAATCAATCCCAGCCTTTCCTTTGTGGTATGGAACCTTTCAGTATAATTTCAGAGAGATCCATACACTTGAACACAAGTTATTGTCTGGAAACTAGAAAAATGCTTATGTTTTGCCCCCTTTTGGCCCCTTATTCTGATATTTTTGGGCAATTACCCCCAAACTCAATTCCAGCTTTCCCTTTGTGATATGGAACCTAGTAGTACAATTTCAGAAAGATCCATAGACTTACACACAAGTTATTGTCATGAAACTAGAAAAATGCTTGTTTTTTGCCCCTTTTTTGGACCCTAATTCCTAAAATTTTGAGGCAATTACCCCCAAAATCAATCCAAGCATTCCCTTTGTGATATGGAACCTTGCAGTACAATTTCAGAGAGATCCATACACTTGAACACAAGTTATTGTCTGGAAACTAGAAAAATGCTTATTTTTGGCCCCTTTTTGGCCCCTTATTCCTAAACGTTTTGGGCAATTACCCCCAAACTCAATTCTAGCTTTCCTTTTGTGATATGGAACCTTGTAGTACAATTTCAGAAAGATCCATAGACTTACACACAAGTCATTGTCATGCATATCCACTTGCCTATTGTTGTTGACCATATGTTGGTCTTTAAATGTCTTTTCTAATTATTTTGTGTTGTTGAGTTGCTGAATCTTTAAGGTATATGGTCAGATCATATGTTTTGTACGTCATATGAAATCATACTATACATGCTTTTTCACTGGAAATTGTGACGTCACAATGCGTTCTAAATAGCACGAAAACCCATAATACGAGGATACCCTATATCTCCTTTTATTTATATTTTAAAATATCAAGGTGTAGAACAGATTTTAGAACTTTTTCGTCAGCTCTAGAAACTGTAGATTTCATTAATGCATACCTGAGCTCTAGATAACTGTAGACCTATAGTATGAATGATTTCATTAATCCATACCTGAGCTCTAGATCACTGTACATGTAGACCTATAGAATGAATGATTTCATTAATCCATACCTGAGCTCAAGATAACTGTAGACCTATAGTGTGAATGATTTCATTAATACATACCTGAGCTCTAGATAACTGTAGACCTATAGTGTGAATGATTTCATTAATCCATACCTGAGCTCTAGATAACTGTAGACCTTTAGTGTGAATGATTTCATTAATCCATACCTGAGCTCTAGATAACTGTAGACCTATAGTGTGAATGATTTCATTAATCCATACCTGAGCTCTAGATAACTGTTGACCTTTAGTGTGAATGATTTCATTAATCCATACCCGAGCTCAAGATAACTGTAGACCTTAAAGTGTGAATGATTTCATTAATGCATACCTGAGCTCTAGATAACTGTAGACCTATAGTGTGAATGATTTCATTAATCCATACCTGAGCTCAAGATAACTGTAGACCTATAGTATGAATGATTTCATTAATCCATACCTGAGCTCTAGATAACTGTAGACCTATAGTGTGAATGATTTCATTAATCCATACCTGAGCTCTAGATAACTGTAGACCTATAGTATGAATGATTTTATTAATCCATACCTGCGCTCTAGATAACTGTAGACCCATAGTGTGAATGATTTCATTAATCCATACCTGAGCTCTAGATAACTGTAGGCCTATAGTATGAATGATTTCATTAATCCATACCTGAGCTCTAGATAACTGTAGACCTATAGTATGAATGATTTCATTAATCCATACCTGAGCACCTATAGTATGAATGATTTCATTAATCCATACCTGAGCTCTAGATCACTGTAGACCTATAGTGTGAATGATTTTATTAATCCATACCTGTGCTCTAGATAACTGTAGACCCATAGTGTGAATGATTTCATTAAGCCATACCTGAGCTCTAGATAACTGTAGGCCTATAGTATGAATGATTTCATTAATCCATACCTGAGCTCTAGATAACTGTAGACCTATAGTGTGAATGATTTCATTAATGCATACCTAAGCTCTAGATAACTGTAGGCCTATAGTATGAATGATTTCATTAATGCATACCTGAGCTCTAGATAACTGTAGACCTATAGTATGAATGATTTCATTAATGCATACCTGAGCTCTAGATAACTGTAGACCTATAGTATGAATGATTTCATTAATCCATACCTGAGCACCTATAGTATGAATGATTTCTTTAATCCATACCTGAGCTCTAGATAACTGTAGACCTATAGTGTGAATGATTTCATTAATCCATACCTGAGCTCTAGATAACTGTAGGCCTATAGTATGAATGATTTCATTAATCCATACCTGAGCTCTAGATAACTGTAGACCTATAGTGTGAATGATTTCATTAATGCATTCCTGAGCTCTAGATAACTGTAGGCCTATAGTATGAATGATTTCATTAATGCATACCTGAGCTCTAGATAACTGCAGACCTATAGTATGAATGATTTCATTAATGCATACCTGAGCTCTAGATAACTGTAGACCTATAGTATGAATGATTTCATTAATCCATACCTGAGCACCTATAGTATGAATGATTTCTTTAATCCATACCTGAGCTCTAGATAACTGTAGACCTATAGTGTGAATGATTTCATTTATCCATACCTGAGCTCTAGATTACTGTAGACCCATAGTGTGAATGATTTCATTAATCCATACCTGAGCTCTAGATAACTGTAGGCCTATAGTATGAATGATTTCATTAATCCATACCTGAGCTCTAGATAACTGTAGACCTATAGTGTGAATGATTTCATTAATCCATACCTGAGCTCTAGATAACTGTAGACCTATAGTATGAATTATCTCTTCCACATCCTTGTCAATCAAGTAACCAGTGTGGTTCTGATCAAAGTAAGTAAAGGATAATAGCAGGGCAGGAAACCTGGTGAAATATTTCTTTTTGTCTTTCTTCTTCTCTGCAAAAATAGATATTTACATTTGATTATTAACATTGTTAACATAAAAATGTAAGGCACATTCCTTGTAATCATGGATGACACTACAGGCCTTGATATGTTATGTTACTGTAGCTCTACTTTGTAGGATAAAGTTAGACCTTGAAGTATAAATCAGACCCTACTTTTATCATCACAGATTTCATAAATATTGTGGCATATGCTTAATGGTTTATAAACTTGGAATTTTGCTTTTATTATCACAAATAAAGATGTAATTGCTTAATGAGAAAAAATGGACATTATTTTGTTGTACAATATTAGTGAGTACTTTTAAATCAGGTAATATGGTTCTTATTTTAAGGTATTAACTTGAACCCTGGTTTAATCATGGATTTTATGTAATGTGATCTTTTAAGATGATTGATCTTATTTTGTTAAATCTTTCCACACGAAAGACCTTATTTTACGACATAAACTAATGCTTTACTTTAATCATTACATCATCATTTGTGGTTTAAACTTGTACCTGGTGTTTTTCTTGCCTTGCTGAATCA
Organism: Mytilus californianus; assembly: GCF_021869535.1. Classification (NCBI taxonomy): domain Eukaryota; kingdom Metazoa; phylum Mollusca; class Bivalvia; order Mytilida; family Mytilidae; genus Mytilus; species Mytilus californianus. The sequence goes on along the minus strand of NW_026262723.1, from coordinate 23,510,850 downwards.
ATGACACATTTTTGTGGTATAAAGCAAGTCATTATGATATAAAATATGGAAAAAATAATAAATTTAAATCATTTTTTGTGGTATAACCATGGATCTTTTTCATGCTAGAATTTGGACCTTACATTACGGTACTGGGACCTCACTTTCTGGTATAAGTTTGGAACTATTTAGTTACAAATTTTAAATATTTTTTTGTGTACAAACTTGGACCTTACTTTTATCATCAGATTCCTCTTCGTCTTCCTCTTTCTTCTCCTCACTTTTATCATCCTCCTTTTTGACAACATAAGCCTAAAAATATAAAATTATGATGAAAATATAAATTTGACCTACATAATAGGTTGGTTACTAAAAATGGACAATTTTTTTTAAAATCACAATTGTATGATGTAAGTTTTTAAGTCTGAACCTTTCATCCAAATATATAGTTGACACATCAAAGAACTAAGTTCAAGCATAGTACAATACAGGCATGGGGCGAATTACATTGCAATGTAATGCATTATATTACAATTACTTTGACCAAACCATGCGTTATATTACAATTACAATTACATGCATTTATCAAACTAATGCATTATATTACAATTACTTTTGCAAAGTAATGCCTTGAATTACACATTACATTTGAAAATTTTATTAGTGAATAGAAAAATTAAACATTTTGAAAAACAACTACAAGTCACAAAAGATTCTAGCATATGCAGTAACTGTTCCATGAATTGAATATAAGTATACATGTAAAAAGTCTATTTAATTTGATTTTTACAATTTTTAATTATTTTAACTTAATGTTGACTTTACTTTTATAAATATATTTTTTGTTGTTTTTCTTTAAATTTTAAACGAAATATTTAATTACTGTGAATTACTTCCCTAATTATAAAATAAACATAAACCTTAATTAAAATTAACATATTCTTAATTAATCAAGAAATCTTAAATTTGGTTTAGTTAAAACTCCAACAATATGTTAAAGATGTAGTATGTGAAAAAAGTAATGACATGTAATGCCATGTAATGCATGAAATTACACAACTTTTTGCTAAAGTAATGCATTATATTACAATTACATGTAATGCACAAATTGCTGCATTACACATTACATGCAATTACTTGGAAAAATGTAATGCATTACCATGCATTACAATTACAAATTTGCATTACCCCATGCCTGGTACAATAATATGTCAACAAAAAATGACTGCCTATGGTTGCTCACATACAGGTGTTAAATTTCTTGCTATTGCAGATATTACCAGATGTCCATTATAATTTGTATACTTTTAAAGATGGATTGATGATTGCTTTATGCCGCATCAGCACAAAAAGACTTAACTTAGTTGGGACAGGTAGATGTAATATCCGCTCTACTTCATGCAGACTGTAACTTCTATGAGAGAGAGATGGGACAGGTAGATGTAATATCTGCTCTACAGTATGCATGCTGTAACTTTAATGAGAGGGAGATGGGACAGGTAGATGTAATATCTGCTGTAGTTTATGCATGCTGTAACTTCCATGAGAGGTAGATGGGACAGGTAGATGTAATATCTGCTCTACTTTATGCATGCTGTAACTTCTATGAGAGGTAGATGGGACAGTTAGATGTAATATCCGCTCTACTTCATGCATGCTGTAACTTCTATGAGAGGGAGATAGGACAGGTATATGTAATATCTGCTCTACTTCATACATGCTGTAACTTCTATGAGAGGGAGATGGGACAGGTAGATGTAATATCCGCTCTACTTCATGCATGCTGTTGCTTCTATGAGAGGTAGATGGGACAGGTAGAAGTAATATCTGCTCTACTTCATGCATGCTGTAACTTCTATGAGAGGGAGATGGGACAGGTAGATGTAATATCTGCTCTACTTCATACATGCTGTAACTTCTATGAGAGGGAGATGGGACAGGTAGATGTAATATCTGCTCTACTTTATGCATGCTGTAACTTTTATGAGAGGTAGATGGGACAGGTAGATGTAATATCTGCTCTACAGTATGCATGCTGTAACTTCTATGATAGGTAGATGGGACAAGTAGATGTAATATCTGCTCTACTTTATGCATACTGTAACTTCTTTGAGAGGGAGATGGGACAGGTAGATGTAATATCTGCTCTACTTTATGCATGCTGTAACTTCTATGAGAGTTAGATGGGACAGGTAGATGTAATATCTGCTCTACTTTATGCATACTGTAACTTCTATGAGAGGGAGATGGGGACAGGTAGATGTAATATCTGCTCTACTTTATGCATGCTGTCACTTCTATGAGAGGGAGATGGGACAGGTAGATGTAATATCTGCTCTACTTTATGCATGCTGTAACTTCTATGAGAGGGAGATGGGACAGGTAGATGTAATATCTGCTCTACAGTATGCATGCTGTAACTTCTATGAGAGGGAGATGGGACAGGTAGATGTAATATCTGCTCTACTTTATGCATGCTGTAATTTCTATGGGAGGGAGATGGGACAGGTAGATGTAATATCTGCTCTACTTCATACATGCTGTAACTTCTATGGAGTAAGAGCGGGAAATCAAAATAGGAATAAATGCTGACAAAGCCCCAGCTCCATCTACTTTTATACATCCAGATATAGAATTGCCATATATGGGCTTTTTCTTTTGATATTTAGTTATATTTAGTATTTTTATGAAATTGATGTCTTCATTTATGACCATAATAATATTATGATCTGGTATAATTTTTAGACTTGACTGATGCATTTTAAAATCATTTCTGTAAACACTTTAAATATTGATAACTATTAAATAAAATTGGTAAACAAACTGCACTAAAGAACAATTATCTCCTTCTATTATTGGCTCTGAAAAGTGATTCTATATCTTAAATCAGGCAATAAATCTATTCTAATCTTGTTTCATGCTCAGAAAGGACATAAAGTGGATTACATGAAATACTAAGAAATACTTCATTTGTTATAGGATCATTGCTTTTATTGCTGTCCTTCATCTTGACAGTGGCTGGGAAGTCTTCAATGATGAACCCTAGAGCTCACAACTTACATCTAGATTAAAATACCCCTATCAATTATTTAATCTGTACTTTAAGAACCATAATAGACCAAATCAAATTTAAATACAGAGGAAATTGTGTTTTATATGACTGATTCTTTACAATTGATTATGTATGTATGCAAGTATTATACCTTTCTATCATTCTTTTCACTGTCTTTCTTAGTTTCTTTTGTGTCTTCTTCTTTCTTTCTCTTCTTAGGTGTTGGTTCCTGTCAAAACATAACAAATGAACCAAAAAACTGTAAAGAGTTCATAGTTTTATTCAACAAAATTTATAAAGGTAAAAAAGATCAATGAATACTTGATTAACACAAGTTTTTTGTTGATCTATGAAAATTGGTCCCCTAGAGAAAAAAAAAGGAATTCACGGTACAATCTTGAGAACCTCTTCTGGTATTCAGATAAGACATTGTTTCTACATGAAAGATTTCAAGGCAAACGTAATAATTATGTTAATATAAACCCTAATAGATTAAATATTAAAAAAAAAATTATAAAAGGCTCTAAACTTCTCATTAACTGTAAAGACATTTAGCATCAGACTCAATGATTTCTCATTTACTGTAAAGACTTTTAGCATCAGACTCAATGATTTCTCATTTACTGTAAAGACTTTTAGCATCAGACTCAATGATTTCTCATTTACTGTAAAGACTTTTAGCATCAGACTCAATGAATTCTTACTTACTTCTCATTAACTGTAAAGACTTTTAGCATCAGACTCAATGATTTCTTACTTATTTCTCATTAACTGTAAAGACTTTTAGCATCAGACTCAATGAATTCTTACTTACTTCTCATTAACTGTAAAGACTTTTAGCATCAGACTCAATGATTTCTTACTTACTTCTCATTAACTGTAAAGACTTTTAGTATCAGACTCAATGAATTCTTACTTACTTCTCATTAACTGTAAAGACTTTTAGCATCAGACTCAATGATTTCTCATTAACTGTAAAGACTTTTAGCATCAGACTCAATGATTTCTCATTTACTGTAAAGACTTTTAGCATCAGACTCAATGATTTCTCATTTACTGTAAAGACTTTTAGCATCAGACTCAATGATTTCTTACTTACTTCTCATTTACTGTAAAGACTTTTAGTATCAGACTCAATGAATTCTTACTTACTTCTCATTAACTGTAAAGACTTTTAGCATCAGACTCAATGATTTCTCATTAACTGTAAAGACTTTTACCATCAGACTCAATGAATTCTTACTTACTTCTCATTTACTGTAAAGACTTTTAGCATCAGACTCAATGATTTCTCATTAACTGTAAAGACTTTTAGCATCAGACTCAATGATTTCTCATTTACTGTAAAGACTTTTAGCATCAGACTCAATGATTTCTCATTTACTGTAAAGACTTTTAGCATCAGACTCAATGATTTCTCATTTACTGTAAAGACTTTTAGCATCAGACTCAATGATTTCTTACTTACTTCTCATTTACTGTAAAGACTTTTAGTATCAGACTCAATGAATTCTTACTTACTTCTCATTAACTGTAAAGACTTTTAGCATCAGACTCAATGATTTCTTACTTACTTCTCATTAACTGTAAAGACTTTTAGCATCAGACTCAATGATTTCTCATTTACTGTAAAGACTTTTAGCATCAGACTCAATGATTTCTCATTTACTGTAAAGACTTTTAGCATCAGACTCAATGATTTCTTACTTACTTCTCATTAACTGTAAAGACTTTTAGCATCAGACTCAATGATTTCTCATTTACTGTAAAGACTTTTAGCATCAGACTCAATGATTTCTCATTAACTGTAAAGACTTTTAGCATCAGACTCAATGATTTCTCATTTACTGTAAAGACTTTTAGCATCAGACTCAATGATTTCTCATTAACTGTAAAGACTTTTAGCATCAGACTCAATGATTTCTCATTAACTGTAAAGACTTTTAGCATCAGACTCAATGATTTCTCATTTACTGTAAAGACTTTTAGCATCAGACTCAATGATTTCTCATTTACTGTAAAGACTTTTAGCATCAGACTCAATGATTTCTCATTTACTGTAAAGACTTTTAGCATCAGACTCAATGATTTCTTACTTACTTCTCATTTACTGTAAAGACTTTTAGTATCAGACTCAATGAATTCTTACTTACTTCTCATTAACTGTAAAGACTTTTAGCATCAGACTCAATGATTTCTTACTTACTTCTCATTAACTGTAAAGACTTTTAGCATCAGACTCAATGATTTCTCATTTACTGTAAAGACTTTTAGCATCAGACTCAATGATTTCTCATTTACTGTAAAGACTTTTAGCATCAGACTCAATGATTTCTTACTTACTTCTCATTAACTGTAAAGACTTTTAGCATCAGACTCAATGATTTCTCATTTACTGTAAAGACTTTTAGCATCAGACTCAATGATTTCTCATTTACTGTAAAGACTTTTAGCATCAGACTCAATGAATTCTTACTTACTTCTCATTAACTGTAAAGACTTTTAGCATCAGACTCAATGATTTCTCATTTACTGTAAAGACTTTTAGCATCAGACTCAATGATTTCTTACTTACTTCTCATTAACTGTAAAGACTTTTAGCATCAGACTCAATGAATTCTTACTTACTTCTCATTAACTGTAAAGACTTTTAGCATCAGACTCAATGATTTCTCATTTACTGTAAAGACTTTTAGCATCAGACTCAATGAATTCTTACTTACTTCTCATTAACTGTAAAGACTTTTAGCATCAGACTCAATGATTTCTCATTTACTGTAAAGACTTTTAGCATCAGACTCAATGATTTCTCATTTACTGTAAAGACTTTTAGCATCAGACTCAATGATTTCTTACTTACTTCTCATTTACTGTAAAGACTTTTAGTATCAGACTCAATGAATTCTTACTTACTTCTCATTAACTGTAAAGACTTTTAGCATCAGACTCAATGAATTCTTACTTACTTCTCATTAACTGTAAAGACTTTTAGCATCAGACTCAATGATTTCTCATTTACTGTAAAGACTTTTAGCATCAGACTCAATGAATTCTTACTTACTTCTCATTAACTGTAAAGACTTTTAGCATCAGACTCAATGATTTCTCATTTACTGTAAAGACTTTTAGCATCAGACTCAATGATTTCTCATTTACTGTAAAGACTTTTAGCATCAGACTCAATGATTTCTTACTTACTTCTCATTTACTGTAAAGACTTTTAGTATCAGACTCAATGAATTCTTACTTACTTCTCATTAACTGTAAAGACTTTTAGCATCAGACTCAATGAATTCTTACTTACTTCTCATTAACTGTAAAGACTTTTAGTATCAGACTCAATGATTTCTTACTTACTTCTCATTAACTGTAAAGACTTTTAGCATCAGACTCAATGATTTCTCATTTACTGTAAAGACTTTTAGCATCAGACTCAATGATTTCTCATTTACTGTAAAGACTTTTAGCATCAGACTCAATGATTTCTTACTTACTTCTCATTAACTGTAAAGACTTTTAGCATCAGACTCAATGATTTCTCATTTACTGTAAAGACTTTTAGCATCAGACTCAATGATTTCTCATTTACTGTAAAGACTTTTAGCATCAGACTCAATGATTTCTTACTTACTTCTCATTTACTGTAAAGACTTTTAGTATCAGACTCAATGAATTCTTACTTACTTCTCATTAACTGTAAAGACTTTTAGCATCAGACTCAATGATTTCTTACTTACTTCTCATTAACTGTAAAGACTTTTAGCATCAGACTCAATGATTTCTCATTTACTGTAAAGACTTTTAGCATCAGACTCAATGATTTCTCATTTACTGTAAAGACTTTTAGCATCAGACTCAATGATTTCTTACTTACTTCTCATTAACTGTAAAGACTTTTAGCATCAGACTCAATGATTTCTCATTTACTGTAAAGACTTTTAGCATCAGACTCAATGATTTCTCATTTACTGTAAAGACTTTTAGCATCAGACTCAATGAATTCTTACTTACTTCTCATTAACTGTAAAGACTTTTAGCATCAGACTCAATGATTTCTCATTTACTGTAAAGACTTTTAGCATCAGACTCAATGATTTCTTACTTACTTCTCATTAACTGTAAAGACTTTTAGCATCAGACTCAATGAATTCTTACTTACTTCTCATTAACTGTAAAGACTTCTAGCATCAGACTCAATGATTTCTCATTAACTGTAAAGACTTTTAGCATCAGACTCAATGAATTCTTACTTACTTCTCATTAACTGTAAAGACTTTTAGCATCAGACTCAATGATTTCTCATTTACTGTAAAGACTTTTAGCATCAGACTCAATGATTTCTCATTTACTGTAAAGACTTTTAGTATCAGACTCAATGAATTCTTACTTACTTCTCATTAACTGTAAAGACTTTTAGCATCAGACTCAATGATTTCTCATTTACTGTAAAGACTTTTAGCATCAGACTCAATGAATTCTTACTTACTTCTCATTAACTGTAAAGACTTTTAGTATCAGACTCAATGAATTCTTACTTACTTCTCATTAACTGTAAAGACTTTTAGCATCAGACTCAATGATTTCTTACTTACTTCTCATTAACTGTAAAGACTTTTAGCATCAGACTCAATGAATTCTTACTTACTTCTCATTTACTGTAAAGACTTTTAGCATCAGACTCAATGATTTCTCATTTACTGTAAAGACTTTTAGCATCAGACTCAATGATTTCTCATTTACTGTAAAGACTTTTAGTATCAGACTCAATGAATTCTTACTTACTTCTCATTAACTGTAAAGACTTTTAGCATCAGACTCAATGATTTCTCATTTACTGTAAAGACTTTTAGCATCAGACTCAATGAATTCTTACTTACTTCTCATTAACTGTAAAGACTTTTAGTATCAGACTCAATGAATTCTTACTTACTTCTCATTAACTGTAAAGACTTTTAGCATCAGACTCAATGAATTCTTACTTACTTCTCATTAACTGTAAAGACTTTTAGCATCAGACTCAATGAATTCTTACTTACTTCTCATTTACTGTAAAGACTTTTAGCATCAGACTCAATGATTTCTCATTTACTGTAAAGACTTTTAGCATCAGACTCAATGAATTCTTACTTACTTCTCATTAACTGTAAAGACTTTTAGTATCAGACTCAATGAATTCTTACTTACTTCTCATTAACTGTAAAGACTTTTAGCATCAGACTCAATGATTTCTTACTTACTTCTCATTAACTGTAAAGACTTTTAGCATCAGACTCAATGAATTCTTACTTACTTCTCATTTACTGTAAAGACTTTTAGCATCAGACTCAATGATTTCTCATTTACTGTAAAGACTTTTAGAATCAGACTCAATGAATTCTTACTTACTTCTCATTAACTGTAAAGACTTTTAGCATCAGACTCAATGATTTCTCATTTACTGTAAAGACTTTTAGCATCAGACTCAATGATTTCTCATTTACTGTAAAGACTTTTAGTATCAGACTCAATGAATTCTTACTTACTTGTCATTAACTGTAAAGACTTTTAGCATCAGACTCAATGATTTCTCATTTACTGTAAAGACTTTTAGCATCAGACTCAATGAATTCTTACTTACTTCTCATTAACTGTAAAGACTTTTAGTATCAGACTCAATGAATTCTTACTTACTTCTCATTAACTGTAAAGACTTTTAGCATCAGACTCAATGATTTCTCATTTACTGTAAAGACTTTTAGCATCAGACTCAATGATTTCTCATTTACTGTAAAGACTTTTAGCATCAGACTCAATGATTTCTCATTTACTGTAAAGACTTTTAGCATCAGACTCAATGATTTCTCATTAACTGTAAAGACTTTTAGCATCAGACTCAATGAATTCTTACTTACTTCTCATTTACTGTAAAGACTTTTAGCATCAGACTCAATGAATTCTCATTAACTGTAAAGACTTTTACCATCAGACTCAATGAATTCTTACTTACTTCTCATTAACTGTAAAGACATTTAGCATCAGACTCAATGAATTCTTACTTACTTCTCATTAACTGTAAAGACTTTTAGCATCAGACTCAATGATTTCTCATTAACTGTAAAGACTTTTACCATCAGACTCAATGAATTCTTACTTACTTCTCATTAACTGTAAAGACATTTAGCATCAGACTCAATGATTTCTCATTAACTGTAAAGACTTTTAGCATCAGACTCAATGATTTCTCATTAACTGTAAAGACTTTTACCATCAGACTCAATGAATTCTTACTTACTTGTCATTAACTGTAAAGACTTTTAGCATCAGACTCAATGATTTCTTACTTACTTCTCATTAACTGTAAAGACATTTAGCATCAGACTCAATGAATTCTTACTTACTTCTCATTAACTGTAAAGACTTTTAGCATCAGACTCAATGATTTCTTACTTACTTCTCATTAACTGTAAAGACTTTTACCATCAGACTCAATGAATTCTAACTTACTTCTCATTAACTGTAAAGACTTTTAGCATCAGACTCAATGAATTCTTACTTACTTCTCATTAACTGTAAAGACTTTTAGCATCAGACTCAATGATTTCTTACTTACTTCTCATTAACTGTAAAGACTTTTACCATCAGACTCAATGAATTCTTACTTACTTGTCATTAACTGTAAAGACTTTTAGCATCAGACTCAATGAATTCTTACTTACTTCTCATTAACTGTAAAGACTTTTACCATCAGACTCAATGATTTCTCATTTACTGTAAAGACTTTTAGCATCAGACTCAATGAATTCTTACTTACTTCTCATTAACTGTAAAGACTTTTAGCATCAGACTCAATGATTTCTCATTAACTGTAAAGACTTTTACCATCAGACTCAATGAATTCTTACTTACTTCTCATTAACTGTAAAGACATTTAGCATCAGACTCAATGATTTCTCATTAACTGTAAAGACTTTTAGCATCAGACTCAATGATTTCTTACTTACTTCTCATTAACTGTAAAGACATTTAGCATCAGACTCAATGAATTCTTACTTACTTGTCATTAACTGTAAAGACTTTTAGCATCAGACTCAATGAATTCTTACTTACTTCTCATTAACTGTAAAGACTTTTAGCATCAGACTCAATGAATTCTTACTTACTTCTCATTAACTGTAAAGACTTTTAGCATCAGACTCAATGAATTCTTACTTACTTCTCATTAACTGTAAAGACTTTTAGCATCAGACTCAATGAATTCTTACTTACTTCTCATTAACTGTAAAGACTTTTAGCATCAGACTCAATGATTTCTTACTTACTTCTCATTAACTGTAAAGACTTTTAGTATCAGACTCAATGAATTCTTACTTACTTCTCATTAACTGTAAAGACTTTTAGCATCAGACTCAATGAATTCTTACTTACTTCTCATTAACTGTAAAGACTTTTAGCATCAGACTCAATGAATTCTTACTTACTTCTCATTAACTGTAAAGACTTTTAGCATCAGACTCAATGATTTCTCATTTACTGTAAAGACTTTTAGCATCAGACTCAATGATTTCTTACTTACTTCTCATTAACTGTAAAGACTTTTAGCATCAGACTCAATGAATTCTTACTTACTTCTCATTTACTGTAAAGACTTTTAGCATCAGACTCAATGATTTCTCATTAACTGTAAAGACTTTTAGCATCAGACTCAATGATTTCTTAGTTACTTCTCATTTACTGTAAAGACTTTTAGCATCAGACTCAATGATTTCTTACTTACTTCTCATTAACTGTAAAGACTTTTAGAATCAGACTCAATGAATTCTTACTTACTTCTCATTAACTGTAAAGACTTTTAGTATCAGACTCAATGAATTCTTACTTACTTCTCATTAACTGTAAAGACTTTTAGTATCAGACTCAATGAATTCTTACTTACTTCTCATTAACTGTAAAGACTTTTAGCATCAGACTCAATGATTTCTCATTTACTGTAAAGACTTTTAGCATCAGACTCAATGATTTCTCATTAACTGTAAAGACTTTTAGCATCAGACTCAATGATTTCTTACTTACTTCTCATTAACTGTAAAGACTTTTAGCATCAGACTCAATGAATTCTCATTAACTGTAAAGACTTTTAGCATCAGACTCAATGATTTCTCATTAACTGTAAAGACTTTTAGCATCAGACTCAATGATTTCTCATTTACTGTAAAGACTTTTAGCATCAGACTCAATGATTTCTCATTTACTGTAAAGACTTTTAGCATCAGACTCAATGATTTCTCATTTACTGTAAAGACTTTTAGCATCAGACTCAATGATTTCTTACTTACTTCTCATTTACTGTAAAGACTTTTAGCATCAGACTCAATGATTTCTTACTTACTTCTCATTAACTGTAAAGACTTTTAGAATCAGACTCAATGAATTCTTACTTACTTCTCATTAACTGTAAAGACTTTTAGTATCAGACTCAATGAATTCTTACTTACTTCTCATTAACTGTAAAGACTTTTAGTATCAGACTCAATGAATTCTTACTTACTTCTCATTAACTGTAAAGACTTTTAGCATCAGACTCAATGATTTCTCATTTACTGTAAAGACTTTTAGCATCAGACTCAATGATTTCTTACTTACTTCTCATTAACTGTAAAGACTTTTAGCATCAGACTCAATGATTTCTCATTTACTGTAAAGACTTTTAGCATCAGACTCAATGATTTCTCATTAACTGTAAAGACTTTTAGCATCAGACTCAATGATTTCTTACTTACTTCTCATTAACTGTAAAGACTTTTAGCATCAGACTCAATGAATTCTCATTAACTGTAAAGACTTTTAGCATCAGACTCAATGATTTCTCATTAACTGTAAAGACTTTTAGCATCAGACTCAATGATTTCTCATTTACTGTAAAGACTTTTAGCATCAGACTCAATGATTTCTCATTTACTGTAAAGACTTTTAGCATCAGACTCAATGATTTCTCATTTACTGTAAAGACTTTTAGCATCAGACTCAATGATTTCTTACTTACTTCTCATTTACTGTAAAGACTTTTAGCATCAGACTCAATGATTTCTTACTTACTTCTCATTAACTGTAAAGACTTTTAGAATCAGACTCAATGAATTCTTACTTACTTCTCATTAACTGTAAAGACTTTTAGTATCAGACTCAATGAATTCTTACTTACTTCTCATTAACTGTAAAGACTTTTAGTATCAGACTCAATGAATTCTTACTTACTTCTCATTAACTGTAAAGACTTTTAGCATCAGACTCAATGATTTCTCATTTACTGTAAAGACTTTTAGCATCAGACTCAATGATTTCTTACTTACTTCTCATTAACTGTAAAGATTTTTAGTATCAGACTCAATGAATTCTTACTTACTTCTCATTAACTGTAAAGACTTTTAGTATCAGACTCAATGATTTCTTACTTACTTCTCATTTACTGTAAAGACTTTTAGCATCAGACTCAATGAATTCTCATTAACTGTAAAGACTTTTAGCATCAGACTCAATGATTTCTTACTTACTTCTCATTTACTGTAAAGACTTTTAGCATCAGACTCAATGAATTCTCATTAACTGTAAAGACTTTTAGTATCAGACTCAATGATTTCTTACTTACTTCTCATTAACTGTAAAGACTTTTAGCATCAGACTCAATGATTTCTTACTTACTTCTCATTAACTGTAAAGACTTTTAGCATCAGACTCAATGATTTCTTACTTACTTCTCATTTACTGTAAAGACTTTTAGCATCAGACTCAATGATTTCTTACTTACTTCTCATTAACTGTAAAGACTTTTAGAATCAGACTCAATGAATTCTTACTTACTTCTCATTAACTGTAAAGACTTTTAGTATCAGACTCAATGAATTCTTACTTACTTCTCATTAACTGTAAAGACTTTTAGTATCAGACTCAATGAATTCTTACTTACTTCTCATTAACTGTAAAGACTTTTAGCATCAGACTCAATGATTTCTCATTTACTGTAAAGACTTTTAGCATCAGACTCAATGATTTCTTACTTACTTCTCATTAACTGTAAAGACTTTTAGTATCAGACTCAATGAATTCTTACTTACTTCTCATTAACTGTAAAGACTTTTAGTATCAGACTCAATGATTTCTTACTTACTTCTCATTTACTGTAAAGACTTTTAGCATCAGACTCAATGAATTCTCATTAACTGTAAAGACTTTTAGCATCAGACTCAATGATTTCTTACTTACTTCTCATTTACTGTAAAGACTTTTAGCATCAGACTCAATGAATTCTCATTAACTGTAAAGACTTTTAGCATCAGACTCAATGATTTCTTACTTACTTCTCATTTACTGTAAAGACTTTTAGCATCAGACTCAATGATTTCTTACTTACTTCTCATTAACTGTAAAGACTTTTAGTATCAGACTCAATGATTTCTTACTTACTTCTCATTTACTGTAAAGACTTTTAGCATCAGACTCAATGAATTCTCATTAACTGTAAAGACTTTTAGCATCAGACTCAATGATTTCTTACTTACTTCTCATTTACTGTAAAGACTTTTAGCATCAGACTCAATGATTTCTCATTAAGGATGTTCGCTACTCTGTTTCAAAATAACAAGACGTTTAAAAGACTGTTATAAAATGAAAGTATATAAATGAAGGAACTAAAAAAGCACGAAAAAATAAAGGGTCCGTGTGCTCGTTTTCGAGATATAAGCCACTGAAAATTTGGCGGGAAATGATTCTCTCTAGATTTTTCATATTTTTAACATTGTCCGCTTTTCTCTTTTAAAAACTATGAAAAAATAACAAGGATTTTGTAAGATTTTCAAATATGACTTGTATAACTATATGTAATAAAATACTGAAAAGAAAACTAGGGGTTAGTGGAAAAAAAATTTAATGTCAAAACATGAATAAAACCAGAGGAATCCGAAAATCTGGCAAAAAATTCAAAACAAGAGGAGCGAACATCCTTAACTGTAAAGACTTTTAGCATCAGACTCAATGATTTCTCATTTACTGTAAAGACTTTTAGCATCAGACTCAATGATTTCTTACTTTATTTGATTTATCCTCAGATTTTTTATCTTTTTCCTTTTCTTTGTCTTTATCCTTTTCTTTATCTTTTTCCTTATCTTTGTCTTTTTTCTCTTCCTCTTTCTTCTCTGGGGCTCGTACCAAAGATTTGTAGATTTCAAAGCCAAAATCTCTCATCAACATTTCATTGAACAGTTCAGCAAACAAAGACACCTGTCAATCAAAATGGTTTTAGTATTCAAATATAAAGTATACACTATGAATGGATTCTACCGCTGCAAAAGTGAGAATATTTTATTTAATGAGCAACTATTACAAATTTAAGTATACACTATGAATGGATTCTACCACTGCAAAAGTGAGAATATTTTATTCAAAGAGCAACTATTACATACGACTAATCAATGGCTCTCAAATCCAAACAGTTTGATGTCCAAATCAAATACGAAATTGAAGAACATTAAAAACTGAAAATTCCAAAAGTTGTGCCAAATTTATGCAGTGTTTAAATTAATATTCCCAAACAATTAAAAAATAAATATGCTTTAGACCATGTTTGGTTCAAATTTACCCAGGGCTTTTCAGAGCACAATATCTAATAAAATGCTCCGCTGGGCGCAGCTTGATATGACCACAGAGGTCGAACCCTGAACAGTTGGGGTAAGTATGAACACAACATTCAAGCTTGATACAGCACTGAATTTGGATTGTGATTAAATATTTGACAAAGCAGAGGTTTCTGACACAGAATGAATGTGGTCTAAGAACTTAAAAAATTTTAATTTACCTATTCGAACCATATCATTATTATTTGCTTTTATATATAAATCAGAAATAACCAATTTAAAATGGAAAATTTTAAAGAAAAAAAAGGGAAAAAAAATCCCTCCCCCAAATTTTTTGATCCCCCTTATGATTCATCACCCCCAAACTCAATCCCAGCCTTCCCTTTGTGGTATGGTACCTTGCAGTACAATTTCAGAGAGATCCATACACTTTGACACAAGTTATTGTCTGGAAACTAGAAAAATGCTTGTTTTTTGGCCCCTTATTCCTAAACGTTTAGGGCAATTACCCCCAAACTCAAACCCAGCTTTCCCTTTGTGATATGGAACCTTGTAGTACAATTTCATAAAGATCCATCCACTAACACACAAGTTATTGTCCTGAAACTAGAAAAATGCTTGTTTTTTGCCCCTTTTTGGCCCCTAATTCCTAAAATTTTGAGGCAATTACCCCCAAAATCAATCCCAGCCTTCCCTTTGTGGTATGGTACCTTGCAGTACAATTTCAGAGAGATCCATACCCTTGAACACAAGTTATTGTCTGGAAACTAGAAGAAAGCTTATTTTTGGCCCTTTTTGGCCCCTTATTCCTAAACGTTTTGGGCAATTACCCCCAAACTCAATTCCAGCTTTCCCTTTGTGATATGGAACCTTGTAGTACAATTTCAGAAAGATCCATACACTTACACACAAGTTATTATCATGAAACTAGAAAAATGCTTGTTCTTTGCCCTTTTTTTTGGCCCCTAATTCCTTAAATTTTGAGACAATTACCCCCAAAATCAATCCCAGCATTCCCTTTGTGATATGGAACCTTGTAGTTCAATGTCAGAGAGATCCATACACTAACACACAAGTTATGTCTGGAAGTTACAAAAATGCTTATTTTTGGCCCCTAATTCCTTAACTGTTGGTACCATAACCCCCAAAATCAATCCCAACCTTCCTTTTGTGGTATTGAACCTTATGGTAAAATTTCATAGAGATCCATTCACTTAAACTAAAGTTAGAGTGCGAAAACCAATGTGTCTTCGGACGCCAACGTCATACCAATATAGGACCGCAAAACTTTTTTGGCGGTCATATAAAAAAGAATCAATCATTAATACTTGTTCAAATAAAAGACTGAAAATAGGCAAAAACTGACGCCATTGACCATAAAATCTTACCTCAAATGAGTGTTCCTTGTTATCCTCAGGTCTGTAGTCCAGTAAGACACTCAGAGACATGACAGCACAATCAAATTTTCCTGATTTAGCAGTAGGATTTGGATGAACTAATATGGCAGGATTCTCTGGTAGAGCATACTTCCTTTCCAAAGATACTTTTTCTCTCTCCTCTTTCTTCTTCTTTTCTTCTTCCTAAAAAGAATAAAATTTATAAAAAAAGAATTATCTATAGCAAGATTAATGCTTATAGCAAAAATGGAAATTAAGAATTACATATATGACAATATACCTTGAATTTGAAATCAGAAAAGTAAATTGTGACTATTGAGCTTGCCATATGAGATGTAAATTCAAATTCTACCAGAAATGGTTACTGAACATGACTGGGAGGTTGGGACCTCATATGAGCTGACACTAACTTAAATTAAATGCATACCTCTTTCTTTTTTTCTTCTGTTTTTTCCTCTTCTAAATTCTTTTGTACTTCTTCTTCCATAGGAGTTGAAGCTTCCTGCAGAGGAAATTTAGGATATATATATAGCACATATACTTGAATTTGTTTATAGAGGTCGATATGAGTTTTTGTGGACTTAAGCAATCACTGTTGATCATTGGCATAGCCACCACACTATGAAGTCAATAATGGTTCCTTATGTCTATGAAAACTAATATTAAGGATGTGTGGGAGTATCTGCCATCTGGCATTACAAACACTATACAAAACAAATATTTTGTCTGGACCTCTATCATATGGTGCTGTTTTCAAGAACAGTCTTCAGCACCATAAAAAATGAAAAATAAATTCAGAACTGAATAGCAATGTCATACTCTGGAATTATTTCTGTCCAAACTGACCTCCCTGGAAATCTTGACTACTAAATTTAGAATATACTTTTAAGACATGCAACTCTGAAACTTTTCTTGTAGTTTTTTAATTTTGGCAATGAACTTCTAGAATCAGAAAAGCCAACATCAAATCCAAACAAAAAAGCACCACAACGAAACAAAATTGAATCAAAAACCATCAAAACAAATCTTTATTAAATGAAAATAAAATTTGACAAAAATAGCTCACTTAAATACTTCTTTCAACATTTGAAATTACTACATGTATTTTTCAATTGATAAAAGGCATTTTGATAATAGACATGATAATCCAATTTACAAACCCACGATTTCACAGGATCTTTTTTTGTAGTTTTTATATTTAGCTTTTTACCTCTTTCACTTGTTCTTCACTTTCTTCTTTCTCTTGTTCCATCTTCAGTGACTTTGTCAGTCTAGCAATCAGTTGTGACTTCAATCCTTTGGAGCTCAAGGTCCTTGCTTCTAATTCTCGTCGTAAGTCTATAATCTGTAACAGTTCATATGTACTTTTAAATTACTAATTTGTTCTAAGTTTTTCTGAATGCTTATTCAAAATCTTAACCCCTTTGAGTATTTTAAATATCATCTCAATCTACTGGCTGTTGTCTTTTTTTTGTTATTTCTTCTGCGTTTCATACATAGTTTAAAGTTCATTTTACCTATTTTTTTTCATGTTTTTTATTATTAATGAAAAATCTAAATTCCAAAGAAGTCTAATTATTGGTATCATGTGTTTAAAATAGCAGAGAACTTTACAAATTTTTGCTTTTAACTAAACAGTGCAAAAAACTCATTTTAAGAACCATCAATAATGGTATGAGGGACAGCAGTGCCAAAATATATCCTTTATAAAGATGTTGATGTAAAAATATCTTTTATAAACATGTTGATGTAAGTCTATACACTTATATGGGGTAATGCTGTTCATAATTTTTTATTTTACCAAATACTTTATGTAAAATTTTCATTTTTTGTCAAATAAATGTAAATTGATATTAATGTTTATGAAATGACAATGACATTGCAAGTAACACTTCTGTCCTAAAAGACTTAATTATATCATTGCATCTATACATTATTTAAATAAACAACATTTGGAAGGCATGAAGAATTAAACTGTTTCAGTAATTTCAGGGATAAATTAATGACTCTATCATACCGCCTCCTTTAAGAATTAATAACTATTTTTTTTAATACAATAGCATAAAACATCCGAATTTTTTTTAAAGATATGCTTCAGAAATGCATCAGAATTTTGAACAAATTCATATGAAATTATGATTAATAAGGATAAGGGAGATAACTTTTGTACAACTATTTTTCAATTCAGGGGGAGATAATTAAAATTTAAAATACTGTTGAATAAATTACTGTTTATACTTTCTTTCAGGAAAATATAAGACAAAATATCTATCATACAAATTTTTTTTTTATCTAAATAGGTAACCCTGTAAAAGATATATCTATCCACTGCTAGTATGGTAACAAAGTGAGCCTTGATGAGTTAGATAGGCATAAAATATTTTTATACCCTATTGGGTCTTGCAGTGAACAGATTGTAGGACTAAACAAACCTTCATAGCCTTGGGATCTAACTGTGAGAAGTGGGTAGGATCTCTGACCTCAATGTTTTCAGTGTCTTCATCTTCTTCCTTAAGAAATAACACAATACAATCAGAAAAGAATTTTTACAGACTTAAAGTTTCTGATAAGTTCAATAACTTATTGTTTGTTTATGGAATATGCCAACATGATGTTGACTTGTGCCTCTTGAAGTTCCATTTTCAGAAATACTTTTATCTGTTTTAAGAATAATGAGAATTAGCTTAAAGAGAAAAGCAAAAAAATAAAATGATTGCAGATTATAAAATCTCTAAGCAGTTATAAATATGTATTTAGAGATTAAACTAAACTTTTTCATAAAAGTGACGAAAATCTTTTGTCTTATTAAAGAACAGTTTACACTGATTATTCTTTACTGAATATTGCAAAAAGTGTTCATGACTTATTTTCTTATGCCATATTCTTCTGTCTATGTTGAATACATATTTTGGAAATGATAATTTGTTCTAAATTAAAAGCCCCTGCCCTGTTTATGTGTTTTTATACAGCGCACTTATATAGCAGTCATTCTAAATTTACTCAGAAAGATAAACTGTTGCAGTCAAAACATAAAAGTCATGAACTCTTTTTCCAAAAATTTAAAGGTAGAATTGTTCTTTGTTAAATTCTAATCATAACGTTTACTGTAACCTGCAGCTATATGATTAATGAAAAATAAATGCTACATCAAAACCCTGTCGTCTGCTTATTTTTTCAGGGTCTCTGTGATGATCAAATCTTGATTTTACTTGAATAGCCTTTAGATAAAGGCATTCAACAAATTAACACCTAGATAAAAAGAAACCAAAAATTTGGATAAAGTCTCTGCCTGTGAGCTTGTGTCTTTAGGGCCATCAGAAATGGCGGCTATCTTTTTCTGCAGTTGTTTTTTGTAGGCTGTCTGTAGCGATGCCCACTCAAGGCGGGATGGACTACAACTCCATACATCTGGGAAGAAAATGACAGTAGTCTCAACTCTGGTTGGCAGGTGCTTGCCTTTATGGATCTCTTCTGGTCGTAAGTACCGCACCTCAGCAAATCTGTACCTGTATGGGAGTGGTTAGGAAACAAATAACTTTAGTACTTGTATACACTACATAATATATTTACTTAGTCATTCCAATTAAATGAAATACATATGAGTATATTCTTTTTTTGTGTGAAATACAATTTTAGGATTTTACTTTAAAAGCAAATTAAGCTGAAAAACTAAGAACTTATTTATTTCATTCACATTGCTAAACATACACTTCATGATTAATATAGGTAAGGTCAAAGAGTTTGAACAGATATCAATCTGCTTAAAATACAGAGCCTGTATAGAAGCTTTCCTTACAAGGATCTGACAACACTCCATTTACTTTCTGTTCTGGTAATTATTACATCAACCAATGAAATTTCAGCTTTCAAAATTTTGAAGGTGTGTATTAATTCGACAAAACAAAAGGATCTGGAAAGGTCTTTATAAACAGAAAGTAGAACAGAGTATTTTCAGATCCTTGTAATCAAAGCTGGGACACAGGATATGTATTTTAATCAGATTGAACAGATATGAACCTTCAGTTTCCAACAAAGAATGCCATAAGTTGTGTCAACCTATAAGAAGAATTATAATAACGATTACCAATCATTATTTAGTCAAACTAGTAAGCACTGTGGATTCATTTATTTTCAGGGATCCCAATTTTCGTGGATTGAAGATAACTTCTATTTTCGTGGATATTTAAGTCTGTTTACAAGCCTTTACCTATTACCACAAAATTAACAATAATTTGTATCCCACAAATGATAATTAACCCATAGTATATTTCAAACTGAATGGCTATTTTGATCTTACCCCATCTGAAAAATATTTACAATAAATTTTATGTCATTTTTAGTGATTTTTTTATGCATTTATATCTAGGTATTATCAAATTCAGTACTACTATAAAGAGAGTTTGAAATCAAGTTTGACCTGTTAGTCAATTTTCAAAGTGTTCAGCAACTACTAGGTTACTATCTTTGCTCAACAATAAATACTTAATTGCAAAAAAAAATAAATGAACTGACATGGATTGATCGGTTTAAAATCTATTGAATTTACCAATAGGAAAATATTGAAAAAAAAACTCTTCAAATAGCTGGTTTAGTTTAAAATCTTTTAATAGAGTTATATTTTGTCAAGAATTATTTCTCATTTACAATTAAAAACCACTGTATTTTACAACTTTTAACAAACTGAACATGAAATTCTTTAACCAATTTACTTCCAATTGATTCAAGAAATCACAAAAAAATCTAAAGTAAACGACTCAAAGAAGGAAGGCACTTATTGTGATGCTGTCAAACTAATTTTTAAAGGTTTTTGTTGATAATAAGGCAGAGGTGACTGCAACACCCCAAGTTTTAATAAATTGCTTTGCCGAGCACAGCAGGATAGGACCACAGAAGTACAACCCTGAACAGTTGGGGCAAAAATGGACGCAATATTCCCACTTGATACAGGTCTGAATTTGGATTGTAATTAAATATTTGACACATAAAAGGTTTCTGACACAGAATAACTGTAGTCAAAGAACTTAGAATTGGTTTTATGATTTGAATTTATATTCAATTTTTTCAATTTTTTGCTTTTGTGCAACACACTTTGCTGTTGCAAATTGACCCCCCTCCCCCCACAAAAAAAAAATAAAAAATAAAAATTTACCCCCCCTTTTTTTTTGCTTTTGTGTAATACACTATGCTGTTGCATATTAACACCACCACCACCCCCCCCCCCCCCCCAACACACACACACACACACACACATTTTTTTTTTGCCAAAAAATTAATATTTGAAGAATTTTTCTTTTTAATTTCTGAAATCTGAAATGAGAAAAAATTGACTCCCAAAATTTCTTTTTACTTTGTATTTGGATTACCTCCCTTATACTGCTTTAAATTATGTTTTGTACTAAAGTATTTGTCCATTAACCAGGACATCCTTGTTTTCCCCCTTTTTTGACCCTAATTCCTAAATGGTTTGAGCCATAACCCCTTAAAGCAAATCCTAACCATCCCGTTGTGGTATGGAAACTTGTGGTATAATTTCAGAGAGATCCATACACCGTTCCACAAGTTATTGTCTGGAAACTAGAAAAATGCTTATTTTTGGCCCCTAATTCCTTAACTGTTGGTACCATAACCCCTAAAATCAATCTCAACCTTCCTTTTGTGGTATTGAACCTTATGGTAAAATTTCATAGAGATCCGTTCACTTAATCTAAAGTTATTGCGCGAAAACCAATGTGTCTTCGGACGACGCGACGACGCCAACGTCATACCAATATACGACCACAAAAATTTTTTGCAGTCGTATAAAAAAATCTGGGTTAGGCTTAATTACTGAGGGGTTGTGTAAGTTAGTCTTTACAACACCTTGACAGTTCATGCAGTAATGCAGAAATATTATCATTGCTGTTAAAAATGTTTCTAAATACATGTAAGTTATCATCTGCAATATAATGCATTTATTTGTTGAGGTTAAAAGAATGAAACTGGATGATCTATTCAATTCTGATTACAAGAGGCTGTCAGAGTGACAGCAAACCAGATTTTCATGCAGAGGTCTAACCCTGAACAGTTGAGCAAGTATGGACACAACATTTAAGCTTAAAACAGCTCTGAATTTGGATTGTGATTGAATATTTAATACAGCATGGGTTTGTGACACAAAATAAATGTGGTCAAAGAACTGAAAAATTTGAAATTGAACATTTACCTATTATGGTCCAATATCCAAATGCTAAGTACATTGCTAGAATCAGCATATCAAAGAACCCCAAGAATTCAATTTTTGATGAAATACTCCTTAGTTAAACCATTTCTGTTTAAATGGAAATAACTTAAACTTTATTTCCATGAACTAATCATCATGATCATGTTAATATAAAATTAAATATGATTTAACCATAGACTCTAAAATTAGATATGATGTAAAGAGATATGATGTTATATTTATTTTTAAATTATAATCAAATATAAATAAGTTTTCTAATAAATCTGTCACTCCAATTATAATTGGGTGATTGCATTGAAAATTACCAGATGTGTGTTAACTTATCACTTAGTGTATAAATCAAAATCGAACTTTATATATATATAGTTGATAGTTCCCAATATTTTTTCTTTCATCTGTAACATACTAATATAGATCTGCAACTTATCTTATCTTAATTTTAACTTTTTAACTTATAAATAATAGATTATTATCTAATGAATCATGCTTGCAAATTGAAAGGTTATTTCCCCTTGAACAGAACTATGGTTTAACCTTTTAACAAAGTACTCTAACATTAGGTATATAAATATTAGTAATGTAATTAACTTCAAAATGCCTATCTCTTAAAAACCTATAAAACTTATCTGTAATTATCTTCAAAGTGTCTAATAATGAACAGTAAATTTCAACCTTCATTTATACAGTCCTACTAGTAAATTTCAAACTTTATCAGTGATATTGTTGTCCTTTTTCAAAACTACCTCTACCGTTTTTTATTGGGAAAAATGCATATTTTTTATGGAAATTGGGAAATTTGTATATTTTATACTAAACACATCACCGATTTTTTGCTGACCTTTGCTGTCTTTTTGCACTGTTGTTTTCATGTTTATTTTGGTTGTCAGACATTTGCAAAAGCCTGAAAGGTACTTTTCGGAGAGGGGAAAGAAACAGAAGCAATGATGGTACTTAATGCATTGAAAACCACGTGTTACAAACACCATGATGATTCTGATCAGAAAACCGGATCTCAAAAGTGTTTTCTAATATCAAAATAATAACATGAATACGATATTTGACAAACATTACTACCAATGCCATCACTGTTTTGGGAAAATGTAAAACTTTTTGGGAGGGATTTTAAGCCTTTTTTTTTTTTAGTAATTGGGAATTTTCTCTAGGGGAAAAAGCCGAATTTCTGCTGTAATTAGAGGCAAACAATATCACTGTTTGTATATACAGTCCTACAGATCTTATCAGGAAACAGAAAATTTTCAAATAAATCTGTCACTCCAATTATAATTGTGAGATAAGACTTTTACCATATGTTTTACCTTAGTCATAATTGATAACAAGAGAGGATATTTAAAAATACCAATTTTGGATATTAAAAATGGTGATAACTCAAAAAGCAGAAAAACTAAAATCTTGAAAATTGAACTAGACCTTCATTAAGTCCCAGGAAACAACATATTTAAATTTGAAAAAAATTTGTTAAAGCGTTTTCATGTTATTGTGGAGACACTGTTTGGCAGCCGCCTGTCTGCCCGCCGTACATCCCCAATTTAATAACCGATATTCCTTCGAAAATCCGGTTAAAAATACAAATCCTGTGTCCAAGCTTTGCTTACAAGTATCTGACAACACTCTGTTTTCCTTTTGTTCTAGAAGTTATTACATCAGCCAATAAAATTTCATCTTGCAAATTTTTGAAGGTGTGCATTAATTTGACTAAACCTAAATTGACTAAACCTAAAGGTCTTTAAAACAGAAAGTAGAAATCTGCATTTTTAGATCTTGTACACAGGATCTATATTTTAATCAGATTGTGATCTATATGGCTTAAGAGTAGAAAAGGCTTTGTTTTCGATCTTGAATGATTTAAATCATTTTGAGAATAAAAAGAACACACTGACCATACCAAATTTCTCATTTCAAATATATGAAATAATATATGGTCTTATCATCAACTTCTGAAATGAAACCTGTTTCTTAAATGAAAACAGACAAAAACACACACAGATACACACACACACATACACTACATACACACATATCATCAAATTATGGCATATAGCCTATATTTTTAAAGCAACTGCCTACAACTGGTCATTTCAATTAAAATTGTATCAAGAGCTATTCAAAGAATTTATCATGATGGTATTTGGTGAAATAAATATTACTATGACAGCTGGAATTGCTCCATTCTGGCTTTATATTTTCACACATAATATTGATTTCAACAAATGCAAATTTTAAATAGCTTCTGATAAAATTAAAATAGAATTGCTCTTTGAAAGAAATTGTGAACATATGAATGGGTTCTGGTTTAACTATAATGAAAAGAAAAAAAATACTGTCATAGAAAAATGTCTAAAAATCTAATATTGCAGGGTGACAGGAGCTCTGCTTAAGCCATAACTATTAAGCTTCTTACCACTGGGTACAAGCTGACAAGTCGATACCAGTCAAAGCTTTTGTCGTACGGATAGCAGTTTTAATTAGTACTTTTGGGTCTTCGTCTGGCTTCAAACCATCCTGTGATGGGGACCATGCACCCCCTATTGCCATGGTTTCATTTTTGCCTTTGATACCAACTAAGAAATGGATAAGTCTTGTAGGATGTACAAAATTCTCCTGAACATCAGCGGCATCTTCCGACAGTGAACACGATTTGTGGTATAAATCCTCTAACTCAGGACAGGATAGAAGCATAACCTAAAAAAATTAAAGCACTTATTGTTTTGAATTTACAAATATCCTGCCCTTTAAACAAAATAGATTCAGTATATGTGTACGTACTGATAAATATGTTTCAACTATAGCATAAAATGGTAATATACAGGAACAGACATTGTTATTACACCTTATACATGTACATTACTAAGAAAATGGTAAAAGTCCAATTTTAAATCTATGAGAATCATAGCTGCAGATAAATCTGTCATTAATATAGCATACATGTATATTGGAAAATAAGAAGCAAATACTGTTATTCCAAAAGCAGGTGTGCAAAAAGCACAAAAGAAATTAAATAATCACCTCATGAATATATTTCGATAGTTGTATTCTTGGATTAGATAATCTATAATTATCCACTAACCTTAGCGTTAAAACTATGATCAGCATCTGGTGGATCCAGTAAGGCATCCGAAGTATTTATAGACTCTACATCTTTGTGAAGGACGTGGAATTCACAGTTACGACCTAACTGGAATGGCCTTGTCAATGGAAAAGCATCCATCCATGTAAAATTGGCTTTGAAGAAATCACTAGGGACATACATACTGCTGTACCTAGACTTTAATGTGACCACATTAGCTGATTGCCTGTAATTAATAAAACATCTCATTGATATTCGCTTGTAATCATGAAAACATAGCATACATGTTTGCCTGTAATCATAAAAACATATCATACATATTTGCTTGTTATCATAAAATATTTCATACATATTTTCGGGTTATAAAAAAAAAACATATCATACATATAATCACAAAAACAAATAATTGATATTTGTGTTGTTTTTATTACCAATTGCCTCAATCAAAATGTCACAAAAATGTGAGTGAAACACATATTTTATACAATTTGGGTACTTAAATGTTTTAATTTAATTTTCATTTTTTTGTTCTAATATTACAAAGAACTGTCACCTTTAAAATCACCTAAGACCTTTCATAAGTTTAATATTTGATTAGCAGCTTGATTGATTCTAAGTTTAAAGACGAAATTGCTTAATCATAAACTTGACCATCCATATAAAAGTAACCAAATACAAATATAAGTTTTACACTTACAAATTGAAAGATAATTTTGGTATCTGTACTACATATCTGGGTACAACTCTCATACGTCTACGTGGACTACCACTTCTATCTCCTCGTTTAGGGGTTCTTGAACGAGACCGCTTCTTTAGAGGTAAAGGTCTCTCTGGTCTTTCTCTAGGCTCTTTCTTTATATCACTGAATCCTTTTCTTTCTCTGTCTCTGAATCTTTCTCCTTTCTTTGAAGAAAATGGCCTATTTCCTGAAACAGCACATATTATCAATTATTTCATTAAGACTAGCATCGAAATAAAGTCAGGACAATTTAAAAAGCAAAAAAACTATCAAAAAATAGTTTGATAACTTACCAGGGTTATAACCTCTAAAAGATAAAGTTAACTATTCGTTTATTTAGTTTGACAATTTGATGATGATGATGATGAATGGCTCCAGTGGCAAATTAAATGCATATTCAGGATGAGAAGAAGTAATGTGATATGAATATTACCCCTGCTTTGTACTACACCGACATGCTGAGCTGGATTTTTAAAGTGCTAGTTGACATGGTAACAGTCAGTAGGAAGACATGTCAGCCTACTCGGAAACATTATTCTGAATCTGAGACGACCAGTCTTTGTGCTTAATCCTTAATGCTGCATGCTTAGCAGAGAAGCAGGACGCAGCAATTTTAAAGTCTTTGGTTTGAACAGGCCGGGGGTGATACTTGGTTTCTTTAGTTTGAGAACTTACCTGGGTTATCTCCCATTAAAGATGAAGGAACAGGCTGTCCCATTACACTTGGTTTTCCTTGGTTTGATCCAACCTGAAATTCATCACAACAAAAAAGATAAATAAATTAACCAGACACTTTAGCCTATACAGTGATCTTGAAGATTTTAAGATACTAAAGGTCCAGAAAACATTAACCTTTTACTGTGCAGAAAAGGAATCTGTACTATCATAGATGTTAAGTTGTATTTTAAATCTGTTAAGAATGTTTTATGATATTTGAATATATCAAACAGTTTTATAGAAAAGGCTGATATGAAACAAAAGACATGTTTTTGAACAGTGAATTTCTCCATATTGTTTTTTAATTTACTTCTTAAATACACGATTTGTTAAATATTTTGAAATTCTTGTTATTTCTAATAGATTAATTTTTACATTTATTTAACATTCATTGATTCCAATATATTTCTTATGAAAAATCCAGAGAGATCTTTTTCCTGCCAACTTTTTCTCAAATAAAATTGAGAATGGAAATGGGGAATGTGTCAAAGAGACAACAACCCGACCATAGAGCAGACAACAGCCGAAGGCCACCAATGGGTCTTCAATGCAGCGAGAAACTCCCGCACCCGGAGGCGTCCTTCAGCTGGCCCCTAAACAAATATGTATACTAGTTCAGTGGTAATGGACGTCATACTAAACTCCAAATTATACACAAGAAACTAAAATTAATAAAATGCTCCGCAGGGCGCAGCTTGATACGACCGCAGAGGTCGAACCCTGAACAGTTGGGGCAAGGATGGACACAACATTCAAGCTTGATACAGCTCTGAATTTGGATTGTGATTAAATATATGACACAGCATAGGTTTCTGACACAGAATGAATGTGGTCTTAGAACTTAAAAATTTTAAATTGGACATTCACCTATTATGGTCCAATATCCAAAATCTAAATACATGGTTAGATTCAGCATATCAAAGAACCCCAAGAATTCAATTTTTGATGAAATCAAACAAAGTTTAATTTTGGACCCCAACTTGGACCAACTTGAAAACTGGGCCCATAATCAAAAATCTAAATACATGTTTAGATTCAGCATATCAAAGAACCCTAAAAATTCAATTTTTGTTAAAATCAAACTAAGTTTAATTTTGGACCCTTTGGACCTTAATGTAGACCAATTTGAAAACGGAACCAAAAATTAAGAATCTAAATACACGGTTAGATTCGGCATATCAAAGAACCCCAATAATTCAATTTTTGATGAAATCAAACAAAGTTAAATTTTGGACCCTTTGGACCTCAATGTGGACAAAGTTGATAACAGGGCCCAAAAATCAAAAATCTAAATACATGGTTAGATTCAGCATATCAAAGAACCCCATATATTCAATTTTTGTTGAAATCAAACAAAGTTTAATTTTGGACCCCGATTTGGACCAACTTGAAAACTGGGCCCATAATCAAAAATCTAAATACATGTTTAGATTCAGCATATCAAAGAACCCTAAAAATTCAATTTTTGTTAAAATCAAACTAAGTTTAATTTTGGACCCTTTGGACCTCAATGTGGACCAATTTAAAAATGGGGCCCA
Source organism: Mytilus californianus (assembly GCF_021869535.1). Classification (NCBI taxonomy): domain Eukaryota; kingdom Metazoa; phylum Mollusca; class Bivalvia; order Mytilida; family Mytilidae; genus Mytilus; species Mytilus californianus. The sequence continues at coordinate 23,482,520 of NW_026262723.1, read as the reverse complement.
AAATCCAAAAACTTAATACACGGTTAGATTCAGCATATTAAAGAACCCCAAGAATTCAAGAATAAAACCCCATTGAAATTGATCAAGAAATAAGCAATTTATACGAAGTATCTTCTTTTGCACAATACTGTGCAATTGAATATTTCTTGCTATTGCGCAATACTGTACAATTGACAATTTCTTGCTATTGCTCAATATTGTGCTATTGGATATTTCTTGCTATTGCGCAATACTGTGCAATTGAAGATTTATTGCTATTGCGCAATACTGTGCAATTGAAGATTTCTTGCTATTGTGCAATACTGTGCAATTGAAAATTTCTTGCTATTGCACAATACTTATTATATAATAATTTACACATCCTGTTTGGTGTGTATCTCCTACCATATCATTATTATTTGCTTTTAAATATTAATCAGAAATAACCAACTTAAAATGGAAAATTTTAAAAGAAAAAAAAAAGGGAAAAAAAAAAAAAAAAGAAAAAGAAAAAATCCCCCCTCCCAAATTTTTTGAACCCCCTTATGATTCATCACCCCCAAACTCAATACCAGCCTTCCCTTTGTGGTATGGTACCTTGCAGTACAATTTCAGAGAGATCCATACACTTGAACACAAGTTATTGTCTGGAAACTAGAAAAATGCTTATTTTTGGCCCCTTTTTGGCCCCCAATTCCTAAACGTTTCGGGCAATTACCCCCAAACTCAATTCCAGCTTTCCCTTTGTGATATGGAACCTTGTAGTACAATTTCAGAAATATCCAAACACTTACACACAAGTTATTGTCATGAAACTAGAAACATGCTTGTTTTTTGCCCCTTTTTTGGCCCCTAATTCCTAAAATTTTGAGGCAATAACCCCCAAAATCAATTACAGCCTTCCATTTGTGATATGGAACCTTGTGGTACAATGTCAGAGAGATCCATACACTTACACACAAGTTATTGTCTGGAAGTTACAAAAATGCTTATTTTTGGCCCCTTTTTGGCCCCTAATTCCTTAACTGTTGGTACCATAACCCCCAAAATCAATCCCAACCTTCCTTTCGTGGTATTGAACCTTATGGTAAAATTTCATGGAGATCCATTCACTTAAACTAAAGTTAGAGTGCGAAAACCAATGTGTCTTCGGACGACGCCAGACGACGAAGACGACGCCAACGCCAACGTCATACCAATATAGGACCAAAAAATTTTTAATTTTTGCGGTCGTATAAAAATGATACAAGACTAACAAAGGCCAGAGTCTGTATCTCAAAAACAAGCAAGGACCTATCATTATTTTTCTAATTTTTCCGTGTTCTCATTTATCTGTTCAAAAAGACATCAGTTGTGAAAATGTCATTATTTTATGTTTCAGCTGCAAACACCCTTTAATAAAACAAATCCCCCCTTAAAATCAAAGGGCTTGTGAGCACTGAAAGGTGAAGATTGCTTTCATTTTGCAATTTTGTGAATTTAAAATAAAACACTGAATTGTAATTAAGATAGGCAAACTATATGAGTTGGAGTTATCTTCCTTTGTTCATGATTGTACAATTGCAGTGGAGTCTGTTTTCATAACAGATTCATACACCATGAATTACTTATGTAATTTTCAACAAAGAATAGTTTTCTTGACAAGTCTGGTAATTCAAATACACATTATATATATATATACTGTAACTTAAATATCTAAGTATAACATATCATTAATAAATTGTATGGCATTGACTGGATAGGATCTAAATAATGATCACTTCACTGCACTATTTTGTTTGAACTATCAAAGGTAGTGATAAACCTTGGAAGATTTAGATATCACTTCAGTACCACTGGGTTTTAATTGTATTTCATGCAATCTTTACCCCAAAAATGACTACAGCATCAAACATAATATTTCAGAAGTGTTGCCAGTGTTTAAATGTCATATTTCTTTCAATGGTTGAATATGATACCTGATTAGGAAGGAGCTGTATTCGTGTTGCATTCCATTTGAATGGCATGTTTGGATTGTAGGTGGCTTCCACTAATACTCTCTCACCAACTTTTGGAATGAGGCCTTTTACACAACTGCAAAAAATTACAAGGATAATTAAAAACCAATTGTTCAGAGAACAATTGAAGGTCTTTCCACCCAGAAAGATCTATTTTGATATAAAAATATTAAAATTCGGTTTAAAATGTCATTTCCAGCGTCAAATGATAGCTTATTGTACACTGATTCCAAAAATATATGGTTTCTATACATTTTTTTTTTTAAAAAGGGAGCTAATTTGTTACTTCCGGTTTGAAAAAATGTTACTTCCGGTATATCTTGAATGTTTACTTGACACTGATTCCAAAAATATATGGTTCTATATACTTTTATATTAAATAAGTACAAAAAATAGCTACTTCCGGTTTACACAAGGTCACTTCCGGTTGGATTTTTCAAGGTCAAATGGCTTGCAACCTAATGCAAAAAGTCCCATGGCTTTATCATGTACATGTATACATATGAGGTAAAAGCAAAGGTCAAAATCTATAACGTCAAATTTACCTATGACCTTGAGCTCAATTTCAAGGTCATAAACCAAGGACCTCAAATTAAAAGACCCTAGGTCTTAGTTATATATGGTTAATGAGTTATATCACCATATGCGTATTTTTAAAAACAAGAGGGGAGAAAACTCTAATTTAATGTTAGCGCATCCTTTAAACCAAAATGTATGTGTTACGACATGTCGCAACTAACAATTTAGTAATAATATGTTGTCGATATCTTATATGGAGTGAAAATAAGCCAAAATAAAAATTCAGAATATGAACTTGACCTTTGACCTTGACCAAATTTTCTTTTTTTTGGACCAAGGACCTCAAATCAAAAGACCCTAGGTCTCTATCACTTATGGTTTACCAATTAGAAATGCATATCACTTATATCAAATGCGTAAGGGGAAATATCTCTCATATGGAGTCTCCCGAACACTTCGGTGAAAACCAAACTCAACATCCTGAAGATATAGCGAGCAATTTGGTAAAATAAATTTGTCTTAATCTTTTAAGGTTGCGAAGGAGTAGTGGCCACAAGAAAAACAGTGTTTGGGGAGATAACTCTTACAACGTAAAGTATTCGGTTAAGCGGTTGTCAGTTTCAAAAGCGTATAAACTGTTCGATATCACATACCAGATATATAAACGACATCTTATGAAACAACAATACTACGCAAGAAAAAAATTAGGCGGAAGAAAAAAAAAAAATAATAATAATTAAAAACCAATTGTTCAGAGAACAATTGAAGGTCTTTCCACCCATAGATCTATTTTGATATAAAAATATTAAAATTCAGTTTAAAATGTCATTTCCAGCATCAAGTGATAGCTTATTGTACGCTGATTCCAAAAATATATGGTTTCTATAAAAATAAATTTAAATAAGGGAGATAATTTGTTACTTCCGGTTTGAGAAATGTTACTTTCGGTATAATTTGAATGTTTACTTGACACTGATTCCAAAAATATATGGTTCTATATACTTTTATATTAAATAAGTACAAAAAATAGCTACTTCCCGTTTACACAAGGTCACTTCCGGTTGGATTTTTCAAGGTCAAATGGCTTGCAACCTAATGCAAAAAGTCCCATGGCTTTATCATGTATACATATGAGGTAAAAGCAAAGGTCAAAATCTATAACGTCAAATTTACCTATGACCTTGAGCTCAATTTCAAGGTCATAAACCAAGGACCTCAAATCAAAAGACCCTAGGTCTTAGTTATATATGGTTAATGAGTTATATCACCATACGCGTATTTCTAAATACAAGAGGGGAGAAAACTCTAATTTAATGTTAGCGCATCCTTTAAACCAAAATGTATGTGTTACGACATGTCGCAACTAACAATTTAGTAATAATATGTTGTCGATATCTTATACGGAGTGAAAATAAGCCAAAATAAAAATTCAGAATATGACCTTGACCTTTGACCTTGACCAAATTTTTTTTTTTTGGACCAAGGACCTCAAATCAAAAGACCCTAGGTCTCTATCACTTATGGTTTACCAGTTAGAAATGCATATCACTTATATCAAATGCGTAAGGGGAAATAACTCTCATATGGAGTCTCCGGAACGCTTCGGTGAAAACCAAACTCAACATCCTGAAGATATAGCGAGCAATTTGGTAAAATAAATTTGTCGTAATCTTTTAAGGTTGCGAAGGAGTAGTGGCCACAAGAAAAACAGTGTTTGGGGAGATAACTCTTACAACGTAAAGTATTCGGTTAAGCGGTTGTCAGTTTCAAAAGCCTATAAACTGTTCGATATCACCTACCAAATATCTAAGCGACATCTTATGAAACAACAATACTACGCAAGAAAAAAATTAGGCGGAAGAAAAAAAAAAAAATAATAATAATAATCAGAACAAAATCAATAGGTCTTACCACGGAAAAGTGGAAAGACCTAATAATAATAATAATCAGAACAAAAGCAATAGGTCTTTCCACGGAAAAGTGGAAAGACCTAATAATCTGATTTATTTCCCTGTCATATAATAACTATTGAATCTACAGACACTTTTCACAGTGAATGACCCCACATTCATGACATCACCAGCATTTACTCATGACCTCTTAATTCTACCCATCATGAGTGTACTGGACCAAATTTGTCAGCTTTCTTTGCCATCTATAGTCTGTAATTCAATAAAATTACCCATCTGTTAACCTCATGCCACCGATGTAGTGTCAACAATATTTAGCATGGAATGGTGCTAGGACTGTCTTGAACTTGCAGTGTATAAGTTTTGACTCTTTGTTGAAGGCCTCACTGTTACTTTTAAATGAAGAACAGCAATAAAATGAGCTTTTGTGTATTGTCAAGTGTGTCATGAATACATCATATCCTTTCTGTTCTATTCAATCATATATTTAGTTTTTAGGTACCACAAACATCTAAAAAAGAATAGTAAACTTTCTCAGTAACAGCTAAATACCTTGTCTGGAAGAAAACATCTTCATCGACAAAACCAAAATTGTCATGTAGCTTGGTGACTGTACCAGTAAAGACTCGCTGTTTAGGCGGTGCTGCCTGCTGAACTTGCCTAGGATTAGGGTAACTGACCGGTGCTACCTGTTGGTTTGTGGCTAAGGTGGTAGGGATAGCTATCCCTGGCTGTGGAATGATTTGTGGTGGACCTTGCTGTTGCAATGCTGCTTGCTGCTGTAAAATGTCATGAAAATAATTTAATAACTGGAGATTCAGTGAATATGCTACTACATTGTAATTGTACAGCTGTAAGATTCTAGAATTACAAATGATTCACCAAAGTTTGGGAAAAATCTTAAATCATCAGGGATCATTTCCAAAATTTTCAAGATTTGGAGCTATAAAAAGATTCTAAAAGTTGAAAAATATTATCAAATATAAAAATGTATTCATCTTAATTTTATGACAAAATAAAATGCTTCGCTGGGGCGCAGCTTGATACGACCGCAGAGGTCGAACCCTGAACAGTTGGGGCAAGTATGGACACAACATTCAAGCTTGATACAGCTCAGAATTTGGATTGTTATTAAATATTTGACACAGCATAGGTTTCTGACACAGAAAGAATGTGGTCTAAGAACTTGAATTTTTTGAATTTACCTATTATGGTCCAATGTCCAAAATCAAAATACATGGTTAGATTCAGCATATCAAAGAACCCCATATATTCAATTTTTGTTAAAATCAAACAAAGTTTAATTTTGGACCCCAACTTGGACAAACTTGAAAACTGGGCCCATAATCAAAAATCTAAACACATGTTTAGATTCAGCATATCAAAGAACCCCAAGAATTCAATTTTTGCTAAAATCAAACTAAGTTTAATTTTGGACCCTTTGGACCTTAATGTAGACCAATTTAAAAAACGGGACTTAAAATTAAAAATCTAAATATACGCTTAGATTTGGAATATCAAAGAACCCCAATAATTCAATTTTTGATGAAATCAAACAAAGTTTAATTTTGGACCCTTTTGACCTCAATATGAACCAATTTGATAGCAGGGCCCACAAATAAAAAATCTAAATTCATGGTTAGATTCAGCATAACAAAGAACCCCATATATTCAATTTTTGTTGAAATCAAAAAAAGTATAATTTTGGACCCCAACTTGGACCAACTTGAAAACTGGGCCCATAATCAAAAATCTAAACACATGTTTAGATTCAGCATATCAAAGAACCCCAAGAATTCAATTTTTGTTAAAATCAAACTAAGTTTAATTTTGGACCCTTTGGACCTCAATGAAGACCAATTTAAAAAACGGGACCCAAATTAAAAATCTAAAAACACGGTTAGATTTGGCATATCAAAGAACCCCAATAATTCAATTTTCGATGAAATCAAACAAAGTTTAATTTTGGACCCTTTTGACCTCAATATGAGCCAATTTGATAGCGGGGCCTACAAATAAAAAATCTAAATACATGGTTAGATTCAGCATATCAAAGAACCTCATATATTCAATTTTTGTTGAAATCAAACAAAGTTTAATTTTGGACCCCAATTTGGACCAACTTGAAAACTGGGCCCATAATCAAAAATCTAAATACATGTTTAGATTCAGCATATCAAAGAACCCCATATATTCAATTTTTGTTGAAATCAAACAAAGTTTAAATACTGGACCCTATCTTGGACCAACTTGAAAACTGGGCCCATAATCAAATATCTAAACACATGTTTAGATTCAGCAAATCAAAGAACCCCAAGAATTCAATTTTTGTTAAAATCAAACTAAGTTTAATTTGGACCCTTTGGACCTCAATGTAGACCAATTTAAAAAACAGGACCCAAAATTTAAAACCTAAATACACGGTTAGATTTGGAATATCAAAGAACCCCAATAATTCAATTTTAGATGAAATCAAACAAAGTTTAATTTTGGACCCTTTTGACCTCAATATGAACCAATTAGATAACGGGGTCCACAAATAAAAAATCTAAATACATGGTTAGATTCAGCATATCAAAGAACCCCATATATTCAATTTTTGTTGAAATCAAACAAAGTTTAATTTTGGACCCCAATTTGGACCAACTTGAAAACTGGGCCAAAAATCAAAAATCTAAATACATGTTTAGATTCAGCATATCAAAGAACCTCATATATTCAATTTTTGCTAATATCAAAGTTTAATTTTGGACCCTTTGGACATTAATGTAGACCAATTTGAAAACTGGACCCAAAATTAAAAATCTAAATACACTGTTAGATTCGGCATAACAAATAAATAAATGTGATCAATGATTTTACAAATCTAATGCGCCATACTGTGCAATTAAAGATTACTTCTTGAAATTTTTCAATATTTGAAATTTGAAAAAAAAATAATATTTGAAGAATAATTCTTTTTAATTTCTGAAATCTGAAATGAGAAAAAATTGGCCCCCCACAATTTCTTTTTATCCCCCCCCCCTTTTTTCCCCCAAAAAAATTCTTTCCCTCAAGATATGGTCATAATCTCAATTCAAATTTCCAATGGAGTTGGCAACCATAATTACCCATTTAAATTTACCATAGTGCTAACTTAATCTATTTTATAATAGAATTAATAAAAATATAGTGTCAAATCTTTCATATGGATTTTTTTGTAAAAAAAAAAGATGAAAACATTTGCAGATATTTTTACTGGTCTTCCTTAATAAATATGCATTTCTTTAAACATAATTTAAAAGCAGTGTAAGGGAAGTAACCAAAACGTTGTATTTGGATTACCTCCCTTACACTGTTTTAGATTATCTTTATTGTTCATTAACCATTACTTTATACATAATTTAAAAGCAGTGTAAGGGAGATAATTTCAATGATGTATTTGATTTATCTCCCTTACACTGCTTTAAATTATGTTTTGTACTAAAGTATTTGTCCATTAACCAGGACAACCTTGTTTTTCCCCCTTTTTTGCCCCTAATTCCTAAACGGTTTGAGCCATAACCCCCCAAAGCAAATCCTAACCATCCCTTTGTGGTATGGAAACTTGTAGTATAATTTCAGAGAGATCCATACACCGTTCCACAGTTATTGTCTGGAAACTAGAAAATGCTCATTTTTGGCCCCTTTTTGGCCCCTAATTCCTTAACTGTTGGTACCATAACCCCCAAAATCAATCCCAACCTTCCTTTTGTGGTATTTAACCTTATGGTCAAATTTCAAAAAGATCCATTCACTTAAACTAAAGTTAAGAGTGCGAAAACCAATATGTATTCGGACGACGACGCCGGACGACGACGACGACGACGACGCCGGACGACGACGACGACGACGACGCCAACGTCATACCAATATACGACCACAAAATTTTTTTGCGGTCGTATAAAAATCAAAAAGTACAAATATATACTGATTAAGAATTGTTATCCAAAATGATCTCATATCACAAAATTTAAGTTTTTTAAAGGTTTTTTTAGAGTGGTGCTGGAAATACAAGTGTGGAGCTAAAAATTTAAGGCTAGAGGAGCACCACCTTTAAATAGCCTGCAGTGATCCTTGAATATATTGGATATTCAGAAATTCCAGCTTCCCTGTACAATTTTAATACAAAATCATGGAATATTTCATGCAAATTCACATAGTTTAACCATCCCATTCTGACTAAACATTGCAGTGCATTTCCACATCCTGAACATAAAATGTACTCCCCCTTGGCACTATTTTACTTCCCTGATGCAAGAAGTCCAGTTGGCAATAATTTTATTTCAACATTTGATCTTTTGTTATGTGGAATGTAATGTGGAATTTAGAACAACACACAGAGACACTGCAAGCAATTGTTGTATATCAATATTGACAAATGATGTCTAATGTACATGTATTTACTATCTATAATGTAATGTTAAAGTGTTAGTTTGTATTGTAAGTGTCCTACCTGTAACCCTAAAGACAACTGTTGTGTGGCATACTGTGGTGTCTGTAACGTGGGGGTAGTTGTCCCCATACAATACACTGTAGGAGACTGCTGCATCATGGGAGACTGTTGCATGATTGAGGGTGACTGTTGTGCCTGCATTATGGATTGGGCTTGCTGTTGTGCCAAAGAAATTGAATTTGGTGTAGAAACAGCATTCATATCTGGTGTAGCTGAAAAAAAGTTAAACATTTTTTTGTCTATAAGGTCAAACAAACATTGGTTAAGGTCTGGGGTTTTCTCCTTAAAAAAATATGGTATGTAGGTCATGTAGGTAGATAGAAATCATTTATTTTGTCATTTTGTTCTAATAGAGAAATCTGTTAATCAAAATATCATTCCTAGGTTTTTATTAATGCAAATTATGTGACTGGATGAGTATCGCAATAATAAGAATAAAAGAAAATAATTCCAATGTCCCCTGCATTGCACATATTTTATCTATCCAAGAGCAATAACTAAAAAAACTTTTTTTTTTCTTTAAAACTTTTTACAAATATCTTAGAGAAATGGAGGTTTGAGAGCAAATACAATGCAATTTCCAATATAATTAAGACTTCCAAGGGACATAACTCTTTTAAAAATATATGATAGGCACTGATTTTCTGAGACATTGCTGATATAAAAAACCTTTGATATAAATTTGATAACAACCTGGCAAGAATTGTACACATGAAAGTGCTAACAATGCAATTTTCCATATAATCAATATTTCCAAGGGCATAACTCTTTTAAAAATAGTTGATTGGCACTGACTTTTGAACTTGTCAGAGACATTGCTGATATAAACCTATGATATAATTTTCATAAAAATCTGGCAAGAATTGTACACATGAGAGCACTAACAATGAAATTTTCTATATAACAAGCATTTTGAGAGTATTGCATGGCAATACATAGTCCCCTACCGGGTAAAAATTCATTTTACTGGAACAAAATGCTAACTTGTTCTATAACTTGTCATGGTGTAAACAAAAAGTAAATATCATGTCAATATCTTTCAAGCATGACTAAAAACAGTGTGGAAAACTGATTATATGAGTGAAAAAAACATTAGATATGATTAATTGTTCTCTAAAATTAGATATGATGTAATACAGTGTATATCTATTTTCAAATTATAATTAAATATAATTAATGGTTCCAAATATTTTTTCTTTCATTCGTCACAAACTAATATAGATTTGTAACTTATCTATAAAATGTCAACAAATTTTATCTACACAATGTAATGTATTGAAATATATACATTAATAAAAATAGATTATTATCTAATTAAAGGATTTCTCTTCATAATTTTTTTTTATATATATAGCATTCAGAAAATTAGTTTATACTAAATAACAAACAAACCTGCCAAAAAATTCTTCAAATAATTTAACCAAGAATGTCTTTTAAAAAATGAGTTATCTCCCTTTGTACAGAAATATGGTTTAACATAGTACTCTAACATTAGATATGGTCCAGAGTTATGGTCCATATATCTGGACTAAATCATCAGACCGGAACAAAATTCGAACTTGAACTATAACTTGTCATGATAAAACTATATACCAAATATCAAATCAATATCTTCAAGAACGAAGAAAATAAACTGCTTCGCTGAGCGCAGCTGGATACGCCCGCAGAGGTCCAACCCTGAACAGTTGAGGCAAAAATGGACACAATATTAAAGCTTGATACAGGTCTGAATTTGGATTGTATCTGAATATTTGATATATTATAGGTTTCTGAATAAATGTAGTCAAAGAACTTGAAATTGGTTATATGAAAGATTTCTTGCTGTTGTGCAATACACTGTGCTGTTGCGCAATACTTAGTAAATCGGTTGTCAGACTATAAACAAATAAAATCTTATAACTCAGAAATGTAAATTCGAAAATTTATAAAAATCAAAAGGGAGATTACAAAAATAGATACAAACAATTTACCAAAGTTTCATAAAAAAATTGAGTTATTGTCTGAAAACTGGAAAATCCCCCTTTTTGTAATGAATAAAACCCCATAAATCGGAAACGTATAGTCTGAAATTTATAAAAATCAAAAGGGAGCTCATGTGGATAGAAATAAACAATTCACCAAAGTTTCTTGCAAATTGGTGAAATTGTTTTTGATTTACTGTCTGAAAACTAGAAAATCACCCCTTTTTTAATAAATAAAACCCCAAAACTTGGAAACGGTAAATCCAAAATTTATAAAAAACAAAAGGGAGCTCACATCAATATATATGAACAATTCACAAAAGTTTCATGCAAATTGGTGAAATTGTTTTGAGTTATTGTCCGAAAACTGGAAAATCCCCCCTTTTTTAATGAATAAAACCCAAAAACTCTGAAACGGTAAATCCGAAATTTATAAAAAACTAAAGGGAGCTCACCTCAATAGATATGAACAATTCACAAAAGTTTCATGCAAATTGGTAAAAAAAATTTTGAGTTATTGTTCGAAAACTGGAAAATCCCCCTTTTTTAATGAAAACCCCAAAACTTGGAACTGGTAAATCTGAAATTTATAAAAAATGAAAGGGAGCTCACGTCAATAGATATAAACAATTCACCAAAGTTTCCGACATGTTGACGACGGACGGACGGACAGCGGTATACCATAATACGTCCCGTAAATGGGCGTATAAAAAGTGTGGAAAGCTGATTTGCTGGACTGACGGATGGACATAAGGACAGATGGACAGACGGAGTGCAAACCTAAAGTCCCCTTCGACTTCGTCGGTAGGGGACTAATTATTATTTCCAAGGGGCATAACTCTTTTAAAAACAGTTCATTTGCACTGATTTCCGAACTTGTTTGAGACATTGCTGATATTAACCTGTAATATAAGATTTATACAAGTCTGGCAAGAATTGTACATGTGAGAGTGCTAACAAGACTGAACGGACAGATGGACGGACACCCGGTTTCTCTATGTCCCCTGCAACGCTTTTCGTGGGGGACAACTAGCATTCTGATATCTGATACATACATGTACATGTATATCAACTAGGGGTTCCAAAACGGTCGTATATTCCAGACTTGACCAATAAATTATATTTATGACTTGTTGTGCTGAGCCTGAAACGGACATTTAACGTGGGTTGCCAATTTAACATATTTCAGAATAAAATAAAGTTTTGGCGATCTTTTTGACCTGACCCTTTGGCTTAAACAGCCACATTTGCGGTCATAAAAATGACATGGTGAATAAGTACTATCAAAACAAATCCTACTTTAATATCCTCTCATTACAATTAAAGAACCTTAGTGAGCGTGCTCACATACCCCACGTCCCCACATTGTCATTGGAGAAATAAAATAAGTGTAAGAAAAAAAAATTGTATCAGAAATAAAAATTGAATCGTAATTTCCTGTCAATATGCACATCTACATAGTATGTCCTTATTATCTACACAGTTTCATGAAATTCTGTTGTGTGGTTTGAGAGGAGTTGCGATGACAAAAGGTTGCAGTAGTATATTGGGCAAATAAGTTCAAAGGGGCGTAACTCCTGGAAAAAAAATTGAATCGTAATTTCCTGTCGATATGCACATCTACGTAGTATGTCCTTATTATCTGAAAAGGTTTCATGAATTTCTGTTGTGTGGTTTGAGAGGAGTTGCGATGACAAAAGGTTGCAGTAGTATATTGGGCAAATAAGTTCAAAGGGGCGTAACTCCTGGGAAAAAAATTGAATCGTAATTTCCTGTCGATATGCACATCTACGTAGTATGTCCTTATTATCTGAAAAGGTTTCATGAAATTCTGTTGTGTGGTTTGAGAGGAGTTGCGATGATAAACTGTTGCAGTAGTACATTAAAGTAAATAAGTTCAAAGGGGTGTAACTCCTAGAAAAAGAATTGAATCGTAATTTCCTGTCGATATGCACAACTACATAGTATGTCCTTATTATCTAAAAAGGTTTCGTGAAATTCTGTTGTGTGGTTTGAGAGGAGTTGTGATGACAAGAAATAGGACTGACGGACTGACGGACTGACAGACTGACGGACGAACGGACGGACGGGTCAAAAACATTATACCCTCCACAACTCGTTGCGTGGGGTATAATTAAGGTTAATAAGTTGTCAGACAGCTGAAATTTACCTGTTCATGTGACAGGTAAACTGGTATGTACCGGACATTGATAGGTCTATTTGAAGTTATTTTCACAAATTTTGGCCGTTTGCATCTAATTAATTTAGTCAAAAAAAGATTTAGATTATCCAAAATACGTATATATGATTTGATGAAAACTTAGTAAGGTAGATTTAAAGGTTTTAACATGTTTAAGCGAAAAATCGTCAGAACCACTAGTTTGAACTAGTACATGTGTGCGCATTGAAACCTTTACCTAACATTCATTTCAAGTATTTTCTTGAAGAAATAATGTGGAAAGAGCTACTTAAACTCAATCGTGCTTTGTAAATGTACACTGAATTTACGTATCAGTCTCTGGTCAGTGTTTTACCATTGTCAATTCAACATCTGGTATAAGAAAATGTGCCTTCTAAAAACGGTCTCACATTTTTGTCCATATATTCAAAATTCAAAATCGTATTATAAAATGCATGCAATAATTTCTGAATTTACAGTACTCAAAATGAAATCAAACAAAAGCAGTTAAAGACTAAAGAATTTTAAACTACATTTCATATCAAAGATCTTCATTGTTGACAAACATTTCAAAAACTGATTCTCTATATTTAAACCAAATTACTGGTACACACATCAGACTCTTATCACTCAAAATACCAGTACTTTCTCTGATTTACTGTGATTTACTCAGAACCAAAGGGCCAGACTTAAAAAAATTTCTGTTTGCCCAAACCCTACCCACCAGTCTCAGGTGTGGGTAGGTAGGTAGGGAAATTCTTTTTTTTTTACTCTTTTAGAGAAAAATAGGGGGGAAAATTATTTTACCTTGTCAACAACTTTTAAAATGAAAGACTACTATAGAGTTTTGTATAAATTGTCAGACACATATATGCCAGGATCTGTATGAACAAATGTACTATAAAGATCTTTTCTATTAACAGTTTTTTTTTCAGCATTCCACCTCAATGTTCACATTTTTTTCTGAATGTTTACATTGTAAATACAGACAAACATTTTAAATGAGATTATACTCAGTACTGCGAGAGAAAAATATTTCCCTGAAATAAGAAAAGAGATCACTGATAAAATCACACCAACAAAATGGAACTGCACCTTCACGAACAAAACTGCGATAGTACAATTGCTTATAGACTGTTCAAAATATAAGGAGCTGTTTGATAACTGTGAAAAATTCCAGGAAAAAATTGAAAACAAAACCAGAAATATGTTATTCAAAATGCACATAGAAAGATTGAAAATTATAGACAATAGATACATGTAGCAAGACATATAGTGCATATACGTATATATATACATATATCCCAAAATGGAGGAAATGACAAACAAATGAAAATAGTGATTATCATAAGTGACATATATATACCGACACAGAGTCTGTCATATAACAATTGTAAGAAATGTAAAGAAGCTCTGGACAAATATTAGAAGCTATGAAAATGAAATTAAATAATTAATAAAAAGGACCCTGTAAATATGCCATGCATGATACTTTTATTGTTTTATATTTATATGTGCTGTACATATGTTGGAAAAAACGTTTTTGTTTTATTCTTTAAAATTTTTAAAGTTATGGAAAAACTCCATATATATTTGGAGGTTCTCCTAATTAAAGGAGGCTCATACTAAGAAGAAGAAGTTTATTTGAATACAAAATTCAAATTTCAACTACAAAACACTTGAACAAAATACTGTTGACAGAACTTCTGTCAGAATAATATCAATTTAATCAAATTTTAATGCCGAATCAAATTCCTGAACAACTTGGATTGGTTCCTCAAAATCGGGCTCACAATGTCAAACGTGTGTCCTGATCGGTCAGAGACAGTCACACAAATTTCATCAGTTTTTCATAGTATGAAATCGTCATCACACACTTTATCAAACACCTCTTTCCATGTTTTTAAGTTTTCAAAACGATAGAATTTGTTGGAAACTACGGTTTTGATTTTAATCCAACCTTTATTTGTACTAGACGGTAACATGTTGTTTTTCATCCGTATCAATTGGAGGCTTTAATACATAACACAAATTGTCCTGTGATAAAGCGTGGTCAGATCGGATCAGGTTATTCTAAGCAACAAACTCAAGACGGATACGGATAAGACAAAACTCCGCAAAAAAAACAACATTGCAAATTTTGAATAAAAAAAGATTTTTGACTCAGGTGCTTTTTTATGGGTCGGTCTGGTTAGGGCAAACCAACCTATTCTTTTTTATGGCCCAGGTGAATTGTAGCAGAATTACCTTCAAGTCATATGAAAAGAGTTGCCGTGCATGTTTTGTATATTTATAACGAATCTGTAATGTATAATTGACAAAAACTATTTCATTTATTGGATGTTGATCAAATACTCGACTGCTAATTAGCTTCAGGTTATGTGCTGAAGTTTACTGATCGTGACCTTGGCAAACAATCAACACAGAATAATGGAGCACACGAAAAATTAGTGAGATGATAGATCAATGTTTATTTTGTTTTTTTCACATTGTTCATGCCTTCCTATTAGTCAATCAAACTTTGTCATAACAGCTGTTAAATGATTTGGTGTATCAAAATTTTTCTTGACATGATTAATACCATCTTCTTTCCATGTTTATTTGTCTTTTCTTTCATCACGGTTTTTCTCTTCACACTTATCCTGTGTGGTTGAAAAATTTGTAACAAGAGATGTCATGATTAAGGTCACTGCATACAGAAAAGCTGTTGGCGTATTAAAGAGGAAGATAATAACTGAATAGCAGTATGCATTTTTAAAGATTTGGATAAAATAAAGGATTTTCTTTTACAAGCTTTAAGAAAGTCTGTAAACACATGTTTTATAGTAAAATTTAGTCATTAAACTATTCTAAACATAGTCAGCCCTTTTTGATAAATTTGAATATGACTTCGAACGTGTTAAATGATGTGACTTTAAATATACTGTAAATTATTGCTCTATAACTCTATATTTCTTATGATAAAATTTGAACCTGTAACATACCAGACTGTCTTGCCCAGGGTGGATTCTTTGGAGTTGCAAACTGTGACATGGCTAGCTTTCTGTAAAACAGAAAATATACTCATTACTAGACTACAAACATAGACATAAAATTAATTATCTTTCAAAGTCCAATTAAAAAAAATGACTTCAGCATTACATGTATGACGTGGTAGGAAGGCGTCACACCAAAAAATTACAATAACATTTCAAGATGTATATTATTTGGACTAGTGTGTCATCTGCCTCATATAAGAGGGTAGGAATGCCTTTATCATTCAGGGCTCACACTACTTCAGAATCATAGGGAGAAGTGACTTCTCTTTTTGAAACTGATAGGGAGAAGTGGTGAGATTTGAAAGAGAAGTGCTCCTTCGCGCGCTGCGCTACAATGTTTTGATTTTACTATAGTATAAAGGGTCATATGTAAATAATGTTCTTTTCATATTGTTCAATTCATATCTGAGTATACAAATAAATTAACAGTTCAAATTCAAAGTTGTTTAAGTTTAGGTTCTTGTGAGAAACTACCAACTAAATATCTAGCACTAAAAAGAATTTTTTTTTATGTCAAAAAGGTAAAGAAATTATAATACATGTATATGAATTACAATTCAATTAAAAACTATTTTGTTTATCATGTTTATGAAATTCAGTGTTTCTCATCAAAAGATATACAAAGTTAAGCTGGGCCATAATATATTGATATTACTAGTTAAGCAACTTTAATCAATATTTTGAAACAATCCAAATAAATTATATGGAATTATGTACATTAATCAATTAGATCTAATCAAAAGTCTGTTAATGCGTGTGGAATGCGTAATTTTTCCTTTTGGGATCAATATTCTTCTGTCAGCTGTTCCATTCATGCGTCCTTAGTTCTTATTGTAAAAATACGGATTTCCGTCATAGCTGGTCCGGTTCCGATCCGTAGTTAGAAAACGGTTAATGGCAGACGAAGAAAATTTACAAAAATAAACGATGTTTGACAAGCTATTTGGAAAGGAATATGACGTTTTTAATGCAATAAATGGATTAAACATTTACTGGAGGCAACTTTTATCACTTTCAAATGAAATAACAAACTTATTTTGCTGCCAAAAGTTAGATTGATGTACGCTCTCTGAGTAACAAGTAACGGAAGTGCATGCAGTGATAATAAGTTGTCTTTTTAATAAATAACCTGCTACACACTGTAAATTCAATGCTTAAACCTCTTTTCTTAAGAAAATGAATCGTTTATGTCTGAATTTCTTTAATAATCAATAAAAAATTTATGTTTTATCAACTTGGTAAAAATTGAAAATGTCCGATGACGAAAGCGACTGAAAATGAAAGCGAGTATCGTAAACAACAGGGCGACTTGTTTTCGCTTTTGAGGGTCTGGAAAAGCAAAGTGACGGACGGGAAAGCAACTTCTTCGCCCTAGTCGCCTGGTAGCATGAGCCCTGATCGTCAAGCATAAAATGTGGGTTGCACTAATGACAGGATGATTGCCCGGATAGTGACAGGACGATTGACCGGATGAGATATAAATAGTCATAACTTTTTTGTTATTCGGTAGATTTTTTTAATATTTGTAGACCTTAGAGATATTAAACTATATTCTATGAAAATCAAACAAAAAAAGTGAAAAAAAATATTTTTGAGCAAATAAAGTTGACCGGACGGATTTCACACTAGCCGGTATACGATATACATATATTCAACTGGTCGACAACAAGAGTTAATATCTCTTTTGTTTTACAATATTTGTCCTTGAAATTAAGGAATCTGTGAGAATAATAAATATTTTATACGAAAATATAAACTTCATAAAAAAAAAAAATTGTTTTTCTGCAAAAAAAGTTGACCGGACGGTATTCATATTTGCTGATGTACGCGTTGATTATATTGAACTGATCGACAAAAAGTGCTAATATTTTTTTTGTTTTACAATATTTTTACATGAAACAAAGAAATCTACGAGATCAATAAATATATGATATGAAAATATAAACTTTATAGTAAAAAAAATTTTCTTCAAAAAAAATTGACTGGACAGAATTCACATTCGCCGATATATCCTTCATTGTCCTTTAAATATATTGAACTGATCGACACAAGTGCTAATATCTCTTTTATTTTACTATATCTGTCCATGAAATTAAGGAATCTTGGAGATTTATAAATATTTTATACGAAAATATAAACTTTATAGTAAAAAAAATTGTTTTTCTTAAAAAAAAATGACCGGACAGAATTCACATTCGCAGATATATGCTTTAAATATATTGAACTGATCGACACAAGTGTTAATATCTCTTTTATTTTACCATATCTGTCCATGAAATTAAGGAATCTTGGGAGATTTATAAATATTTTATACGAAAATATAAACTTTATAGTAAAAAAAAATGTTTTTCTTCAAAAAAAAAGGTGACCGGACGGAATTAACATTCCCCGATATATGCTTTAAATATATTGAACTGATCGACACAAGTGTTAATATCTCTTTTTATTTTACAATATATGTCCATGAAATTAAGGAATCTGTGAAATTAATAAATATATTATACGAAAATATATACTTTATAGTAAAAACTTTGAGCCCAAAATGCTGACTTGAGTGAGTTCACCTGCCACACTAGAAGTTCTGATATTTAATTAGATTACTATCTTATTTTGACACTTGTCGTAATCACCAATCAAGATAAATAACAATGTCATTAAAGTTTTCACACCTGAGACATCAAATAAAAGATGTATCCTGCTCTAAATTCCCACTTCCACCTCCCCGTTGGTGAGCAGGGGGCAGAATAATTCTGGCAGACAGAAGGGGTCGGCTAATAATTTGTTGCCGCAATTTTTATCATTTGTTCTATAGTAATATAAATATTTTTTACTTTTTAGACGGTTTACTATAAATAATAAAATTGAGAATGGAAATGGGGAATGTGTCAATAAAGTTTATATTTTCATATAATATATTTATTAAAAATATTGTAAAAAAAGAAAAGAGATATTAATACTTGTGTCGATCAGTTCAATATAATCAGTGTACATAGGCGAATGTGAAATCCATCCGGTCAACTTTTTTTTTGCAGAAAAACATTTTTTTTTTATTATAAAGTTTATATTTTCATATCATTTATTAATCAATCTCTCAGATTTCTTAGTTTCATGAAAAAAATATTTAAAAAAAATAGATATTAACACTTGTTGTCGACCAGTTGAATATATGTATAGCGTATACCGGCGAGTGTGAAATCCGTATGGTCAACAGTCAGGGGACTTATTGAAATAAGTGATTTTTAAATCACTTATTTAAGTAGCAAATTCAAAGTTTTGTCACAAATTGTGATTTTGTAGTTTTACCAAAATTTTAAACACATAGGTTTAGATAATATCTTTTCATTAGTAAAATTGAAAAAAATGAACTTTTTGCTTCTTTTCAGCAGCAAGGTTTATGCCTTTGATGCAATCATTTAGCTGCAAATTCTATTTTAGTTGAAAAAATGCTATAAAAATGGCTTTACATAATGAACTGATACTTTCTTAACAGATTTTTCCCAGCAGTGGGAGTATTTTTCCTGTAAAATTCAAGGTTTCATCTTATAGATTATGTAATAAAATTCTACTGTTCGCGATCAAAATTTCACTGTTCGGGGGTGTTGAAATTAGTTGGGGTTATTAAAATAATGATACTTAAAGAAGTGAATTTTTGGAAGGAAATTGAGGTATGATACTTAAAGAAGTGATTTTTATGTCATTATCCTAGATTTAGTACAAGGTCATCACCTGACATGATCCGGTCATCCTACAAATGTATCAACACAGACGTTGGTTCTGATAATTTTAGCAACATAATTAGTCCCTGGATCATTAGTATTCTATATTTAAAGCTACAATAAAATTAAATCACTTAGTCTAGTGATTAATTTGTACTACTTAAATAGGTGATTATTAAAGAAAGACAACTCTTACTTCCAATCTTTATGGACATAATGTTACTTGAATCAGTGATTTAGAAAATCACTCATTTAAGTAAGTCCCCTGACTGGTCAACTTTATTTGCTCAAAAATATTTTTTTTCACTTTTTTTGTTTGATTTTCATAAAATATAGTTTAATATCTCTAAGGTCTACAAATATTAAAAAAATCTACCGAATAACAAAAAGTTCTGACTATTTATATCTCAATCGTCCTGTCACTATATGGGCAATCATCCTGTCATTACTAGACATTAGTGCAACCCATAAAATGTCTGTTTTTCGTTTCCGTTAAATGAGCCTCAATTTTTTATCCTCATTCGTCAAATCTCATTTTGTAGGTACCATAAGCGTCCAATGTTTATCCTTAACGTTATTTTAACAAATATTTTACGTCATGTTGGGTACCCCATTGGGCTATTCCAGAAATAGTCTGTCCCCCCCCTATGGAAGACATTGGAATTCCAGATTTTTTTTTCTTGATTTTTTCTAAAATTCCAAACAAATTTTCTGTCTGGACCAAAAAATTCCAAACTTTTTGTCTGCTAGTGCACATGAAATTCCATGTATTTTCCAAAGGGATGAATAATTTCCATATAATTTTTACTGGTAGTCATTAAGATTTTCCAGAACAGAAATATTTTGTGACCCATAATTTCCAGGTTTAAAACACAAGAGTTCTGATTAATTCCCTATGTATATGTACATTTCTGGGGAGGGGGACAAAAGTCTGATACAGCGATACTGGATAGTAGTTTAGAGAATAAATGATATTGATACTATGGAATTTCATTTTGTAGGTTGCACTTTGTAAATACAGCTGTTTCACAGACTGCCTCTTTTGGGGGATACATTTGTATATCATATTCATAGATATTTTGTTTTGTATATGTACTCGTTCCCAGATATGATCTATATGTTTTATCTCTGACATAGAGACAAAAGTCACATAACTTGGGAATGTTACCAGTATAGGTAGATATTTATAGGTAGCGGCCAACTTGAATTCTGAGGAAGACCCAAAATGAAGGGAAAGGGGGGAGCAGTACAGAATTTTATAAGTATAAGTTCAAACTCTTAGAAGTTCTGGGCATGTAAATGTTGAAAATATGCCGCAGATCCCTATGGTTAGACTTTTGAATAAAATAGTTGTGCATATCAACAACTTTCCATTCTAGGATATAATTTTTGTTACAAAACTTCATAGTGAAAGTGGCACAGTTTGAGCTGTCAAGGGGGGTCCTATGGGAAATTGCATTGTCTTTATTTACAGATGTGCAACTTACGATTTTTATCTTGAATTGTTTCATGTATAAAAAACTGTTGAATGTTAATCAGGTGCAAATTTCAAAATGATTGGATTAATAGCATCTATGATTAGCATCACTCAGTGGAAAATTATACCACATGGGAAGAAAAAAATAAAGAAAATTTGGTTTGACAAATATTTGATGCCTTAATGACCTTTTTAAACACATCAAAAATAAATACTGACATCTGATTAGTTTCAGACTTATGATGTAATCAATATATATATTTAGAATTTAATCTGTATTTTTCACCATTAATTAACACCAATAAATTGTGCAATTTGATATCTCCTAAATTTTAGAATGAAATTTAGGGTTTGTCCTATATCGAGATTATAAACAAATGCCAGAACATTTACCAATAAACAGCTAATTGATACATCCTTTATTCAAACACACTTGTTTGTCTTCACAGCAGGAAATTGTCTAATTACCACAATATTGTAGATGAATGACCAGAAATGACCAGCTGTGTACTATGACTCTACTAGGGATTGCAAAATACTATTACACATAGATAGATTCATTTAGATTGTTATCAGAATCAGTGGCAAACTGTTTTACTGACTTTTGAATTTACACACAGAAGATCCCCCCTTTTTTTTAAATTAATGCAAGGCAATGTGAGCTTTTATAAATTGATTATTTGTGTTTAGTGTTTTATTTTCATATGAAAGTATATAACTTACTAAGATAAGAAAAATAAATATAATAAGAAATGACTGATGTTTGAAGAATTAACCTATTTTCAAAAATATTTTTATTGTGTCCTGGAATGAAACTTTAGATGATATTGAATGCAATGTTCTCCTACCAATTGAATAATCTGAAAATGTATTCTCTTAACAATGATGTCTAAAATTTAACACGAGTTTTGAAATTTAAAAAGTTTATAAAAATTCTATACACAAAAAAAATGACATTCTTAAGTCATCCTGTTTTACAATTTACTATTTGTCAAGCCTGCAACTAGAATTCCCCAAGCTAGACATAGCAATCCTTCTCTCTAGTGTCATCAACATTTAAAGGAGTAGGTCCGGTAAGGGCCAATTTTGGCCTCAAATTTCAGGTACATCTGATGAAAGATTTTGGGCACCTTTTAAACACATAAGTGTCTTCTTCAGTCGATTCATTTAGTTGATGTGAAAGATTTCAGCTGATTAAGTCATTAAAGACGGCAAAATTCAAGCTTTATTATATGAAAAATCTATCAAATATGCCATAAAATGTCACTTTTCAGATGTTTTTTGTCAAAAATGAAAGTGGCCGCATTCGTGTTCATTCTCAACCCTTTATATATGTTATGTATTATCATCAAATACAACATACATCTAAATATTGAGACTGAACACAAATGTGGCCACTTCCATTTTAGACGGAAACCGTCTAAAAATTAGCTCAAATTGTAAAATTGTGAAGATTGCAGTAATTTTGCATGATTTAACGATGCTAGTACCCGATACATGTGCATTGTTTTGTCAAAAAAAAGCCCATACTTATGTAACAGAAGTATTCTTAGCTTTTCAATAAATAGCTGAAAGTTTACATTTTAACAATTTTGTAAAACAGCTATATTTTGGGGCCAAAAAGGGGTCTTACTGGGCCTACTCCTTTGTTTTGGGTTAATTTCTTTTTGATTTTAAGTCAATATCTTTGTTAAATATTCATGGAATTTTGCTTAACTGACAGACGCTTCTTCTATACAAAAACAACACCCAGAGATTATTATTCTGTTTCAATATTTCACTGATATAATGGACTTAGTTTTTTTTGCACTAACATATATTGTTTACAAAACTTTGAAATTTTCAAAAAACTAAGGATTTTTTATTCCAGGAATAGATTAACTTAGCTGTATTTGGCAAAATCTCTTTGGGATTTTGGGTCCCCAATGCTCTTCAACTTCATAATTTATTAGGCCTTTTATTAAACTTTTTGGATTCGAGCATCACTGTTGAGTCTTTTGTAGATTAAACCCTGGTCTGGCGTTCACAATTTTAAGCCTGGTATCAATAATGTGGTTTTTTAGACTTCAAAATAACTTTGTCAAAGCATTATGGAATGATTGATATGTTGATTGAATGATTGGTGTTGATGCCACTTCAGCACTATTGTGCTATTTTGTGGCAGTCAGTTTTTATTGGGTGGAGGAAGCCATAGAGAACCATGACATTCGGTAGGAA
The DNA here is from genome assembly GCF_021869535.1 of Mytilus californianus. Taxonomy (NCBI): domain Eukaryota; kingdom Metazoa; phylum Mollusca; class Bivalvia; order Mytilida; family Mytilidae; genus Mytilus; species Mytilus californianus. The sequence goes on along the minus strand of NW_026262723.1, from coordinate 23,459,053 downwards.
AACTAACAATCATAGTCAATAATGATTAGAGTTGAGGGCACCTGCCATGTGCGGGATTCAAAACCTCATAGTTGACAGGCTAAATATACAGTAGTTAGAATACTTAGACCTCTTGGGCACTAAGGCCCCTGGAATGATATCAATAGCTTCTTCAAGATCAAGAGTAAAATTTTAAAGTATTTGTTTCATTTTTTATATTTTACAGATAAATGGCATTTTTGAAGTTATTATTTAGATATAGTATTGTGTTAAGGTATTAAGACATCGATAACTATAGAATTTCAAGAACAAGGACAGAAGTTTCTTCTTGACAAAAACATTGCAATTAAGAAAAAAATAGTTGGGTTTTTTTTTGTTATCTCTTCTGTATATTACTGATCGATTAGCTTCTTCATACTTGATAAATACCTGACATTTAGAGTAAAATTTTGAGTTTTCCATCCATTCTACGATAATTTACTAATAAATATTATTTCACAGTCAACATTTAGGTAAGTGAAAGATTTTGAATAACTTTTGTCAAACCTTTGTGAAATTTTACAAAACTTACAAAACTTGGACAGAAGCTTTCTTGTAAATCAAGAAATAGAACCCTGAACAAATTTTGATTAATTTTTATATATAAATAAAATAAAGATAAAAACATATCTTGCAATAATTTAAATTGAAGAGATAAACAGGGTCATATGCAGACGTGTAATTAGGGGGGGTCTCTGCCTTATAGAGCGAGCACTAATCTAATAAGCAACATTTTAATTCAAAAAGACACAAATTTTTTAGTTGACAAGATAAATTAAGAGTACAAATTAAACATCCAAGTATCATTTTCTGTGATTAGGGATAATTTCATAGAATTTGATACAATATCCACACATTTTGGTGCAAATCATATCTCTGGCCTTTCATGGATACTGTGCTATGTAGCAATGTTTTGGTTTTTTCCGGAATTGTATTTATAATTACAGGGAAACCTTCATCAGAGACCACCCCTTTTGTTTTTGTTTTTCATTTATTTCTTTTTTATTACTGTTTAAAATTTAAAAAAAAAAATTAATATCTTTTTTTATTTATTATTATGGTAATTTTACCATGCCCATTTTATATGAATTTTATTGTTTATCAGTAAATTTCATAGTATAGTTTTATATGCAATATTTTTAAAATCTGTTTGTTTTAGGATTTTATAACATGGGCTTTCATATTTTATTGTTAATACTTATATATGTGAATGGATATATGTTGTAAAGTGCTTAGGGTAATTTTAATATTATATAAATCTCTGTTATAAATACTGTATAATAATAATAATAATAATTATAGTTTTTTGATTTGTTAATTTAAATTTGAATTTGAATTTTTGATTTTCTAACTATTTCAACCTATTTCAATAAAATTTAATGTTGAATTAAGTGTTTCATGGTAAGAATTTTGTCCTAAGAATATCAGTTTACTTGTGTGGTTTACATGATGATGGTCATTAATTAGTTCTGCACAGTGAAATATTTTGTAGGAACTGTGATGTTCATACAAATAATTTTATAGCTCATTTCACTAATTCACCAATGTTCTATTTCTTTTGAATCCTATTGATAGGTTTTTATGGGATCAGGCATCTATTGTAGAATCTGTTTTAAAAAGATGCCAGTATTTCCTGAATACTTTTTGAAGTTTTTATGCTTGAGAATGATAATATGTAATGAATGATACATTACATCTATTTTCAACTTTGTTCTTTAAAAATTGGGTGGTTTGAGTTTTTATGAAGATATTGGGATTTTTCAGTTTTCTTTCAAAAGCATTTCATAAAACACCAGTATTTTTCTAAGGATTCATCTTTGAATATTTATGGAATGATTATTGCATTCATAAGTGAACTTTAGCAATAATTTGCATTTTCAAACAGGAAATCCAATTTCAATTACTATTTATTTAGTGGTAGGGATGAGCTGCTAAAAACATCACCATGGTCACTATTTCAAGCTTCATTATATATGATCAAATCTGGAAATTAAGATGAAGGTCGAGTTTTCAACTTGCCTATTTATATCACAAGTGTCTGAAACTAATCATATGTCAGAATCTTTTGATGTGGTAAAACAACAGTTGTAAATGTATCCAATAGAGGTCAAATCAATTATCTCTCTATTAATTTTCCCATAGGCATTCTTACCAGCTATTAACTTGCTGTTTGTGCTTTTAATCCCATTGTTTAAGACATTTTCACCTAATTAACATTAAAAATTTGTAATAATGTAAAACTACATATTTTTAATTTTACACTTTGAGAGTGTTGACCATAAGAGAAATAGGTTTAACAACTTGAGAAAATTGGATATCGCTTGATATCAACTCTTGTTATTTTATTTAATTACTAATAATAAACTTGCCACAGGCTAGTTTATTATTATATTGAAATTAAATAACTCCAGTTGAAATCAAGCGATATAATTTCAATTCTCACTTGTTATATGAAACCTATAAGTACAGCCTTCAACATGGAGCCTAAGCTTACACAGCATAGTAAGCTAGAATGGGCCTGAAAATGACCAGTTTGAAACAATACAGACGAGAAAAACTAATGGCCAAATTGATATACAAAACAATAAATGAAAAACAAATATGAAATACAGTAATAAGCGACAACCACTTAAATTATAGGCTTCTGACTTGGGACAGATATATATATATATATCTAGAAAATATATGCAAGCAAGGTTAAAAAAATGTATGTGCTGGATCCAAATTCTCCTGGGATAGTGGTGTATTTGTCTGCAATGACAAGACTTTATATACACTGGCAAACATATATTGGCTAACAGTTCTTCTAGTCAGGGATTTGTTTGCGCTTAACTTTTAAACACACTTCTTTTGGTTACGGCTGCATATATGTTACTAACTAAGTATAAAATTCCAGTTTTTTTGGCACATTTAGAAAAAAAACAGATAAATTCCAGACAAAAGAAATAAAATCGATGTCTTCCATAGGTATTGCTTCTAATCTTTACACTAAAATTTCCAGACAAATTGACAGCATCATGAAAAAAATTCCAGTATATTTAAGTTTTATAATGCGTTTAAAATCTGGAATTCCAGAAAATTTTGGTAATGGTAAAAAATATTTCCATGGATTTTTTTTTTTACATCTTATGTCTTCCATAGGGGGGGGACAGAATATTTCTGGAATAGCCCATTCCATCCCTCATGGGTAAATTGCAGTGTCTAGCTTGGACTACAGTGAGTGCAGTGCAGTCAGCAATTAGTTTAGTCATTTCAAAAAGAGGCACATTGATACAGAGACGCAGTTACCTTACATGCCCCTATTCTGCACAAATTAAACGTTCGTAACTATTTTTGAAAGCACATGTAGGATATTATGGTACATGATCAAGGCATGATCGTGGCCAACAAGCGCAATAGTGTAAACAGATCATTTTTCACTTGATTTGTCAGCTTTAAATCGGTTTAATTTAGGCTGGATCTATGTATATCTAGAAAATGCTTACACTTACAAATAGGGAATATTTACTTTTCCCTGACAAAAGATAAATAACGCTCAACCGGAAGTACGCTTAATGAGTTGTACAATTAGAATCCGGGTCCGTTCGCCCTGATTTCGGTTCGCCCTAGTACCTGTTCGCCCTAATACCTGTTCGCCCTGAGACAGTTCGCCCTAATACCTGTTCGTCCTGAGTCCGTTCGCCCTGATTTTTATTTTATTATGTTGCATTGTGTGTATATATTTGAATATGTTAAAGTGTATCTGCAATATCGCAGAATATTTATTTATGATGTATATATTATGGTTGTCTTGCTGCTACCAGGAAATAAGTTTCCGTGAATTTCAGGACTACACGGTATTTAAAACAACTGAAGACTAAGTTATCTGTATGTATTTGAATATGTTGAAGTCTGTCTACAATTTCGCCGAATATTATGTTGTATTATTGTTGTCTAGCTGCTACCAGGAACAAGTTTTCGTGAATTTCAGGACTACAACGTATTTAATATAAAACAACTGAAGACTAAGTTATCTGTATGTATTTGAATATGTTGAAGTCTGTCTACAATTTCGCCGAGTATTTATTTATGTTGAGGTCGGACCTCTCTGTCACACGAAATACACATGTACTGTACCATAGTTTATGGGAAAATGCAGCGGTTCTATAATCCACTTCCAGAGAGAGAGAGAGAGAGAGAGAGAGAGAGAGAGAGAGAGAGAGAGAGAGTCACTGGTTAGAGAAACTAGGTACATCTTGTAAAACGAGTATCGTCCTTTTAGTGTGTGTAGACATGCAGGGAGTTATATTTCAGTCAGTGTGTGCAGGTACGCGGGAATTCAGTCTTGTTTTCCAACATAACTGTTTAGTCAGTAATTCTAGTGTTACATGACTTTAGTGGAACTCTCGGGTTTTCTATAATTTCTGTATTAAATCTATCTATCGGTCAAAATATGATATCTAAACATAATTGAAAATTTATTACTTGTATATGTTTTTAAAGGTTCTCTCTAAATGTACAATATGCTTTTAAGTGGTTGTGTAAACGATTAGCTTTTACCAAAACTTTGAAAGACATTACCAAATTTTTCGAAATGTTTTTTTTTTTAAATGACATATAATAATCAATAAATAAAAGAGATATTTTTTAAATGTTAACGTTTTAATACAATTTTGATTTCATCAAAATCATCACATTTTCTCAATATATATAGATATCAGTATACGTATGCATCATCTAAAAATGTTGTATTGAACAATTGTTAATTAATAATTTTAATTAGTTACGGTAATTCAGATTAACATTTTACAAAGATAAAAGATTTTTATCCTTTTCTCACCCTTTGTCACCTGTTAAGAAATGTTTATTGCCAATGATTAACATGTTCTATAATTACAAGTTCCCTCGGTTACAGGGTGATCAGCGTGTCGATGGAAAAGCTTCACCTACAGTGATGCGCGGATGCTGTATCTAAGAAGCTGCTACGTCACGCCGGATAAGAGAATTAAAAGTAATTATAAATTTTAAAAAAAAAGTGTAACAATGCAGCCAAGAATTAAATTAATATAAATTTTGCAAATATTCTGTATTTAACTTTTGATAGATATACATAAATTTTGATAAATATATGTAAATTATAATAAATATATATTTTCTTTTATAAATGTAACATATACATTTCCTAAATAAATATAGGGCGAACGGACTATCAGGGCGAACGAACTCAGGGCGAACGGACGTAGGGCGAACATGTTATCAGGGCGAACGGACCCGATACCGTACAATTAGCAACCACACTATTACTTTGAAAAAAAATATAACAACGACGACCAAGTTTGGTGTGTTGACTGGTATATATTTTTTTTTAATTTTTGTGAAGGAATATAACAATATCAATGGTAGTAAATCGTCGTGTATGGTGTAAATTTAAATATTCAGTTGGAACTTTGTGACGAGCTGGGATGAGTGCAGACAGTAAGAGACATATTCATGATACATACGCATGTATATATATATATATATACAACTCGTCTAAACATCAGCCCAACAATGTTAGATCTGTAAATTTGCTTTCGCAAATTTTTTGTTCTTCCCTCGCCGGGATTCGAACTCATGCTACTGAGATATCGTGACACCAAATCGCCTGCACTGTATCCGACGCGCTAGACCACTCGACCACCTAGGCTTCACAATAATAATGCTTTCGGTGGCCGGGTGTTACCTTTCCTCGTCAGTTTTAATCTAGCGTCGTAATACAGTACATGATATATAAGGCATGAAGATGGAATATATATATATATATATATACAAGTCTAAATTGAAAACAACGTTCAAACCATATGGCAAAATTTGGGGTAATTTGCTAATTTGGATAGCGGCCATTTTGCCTTATCATGACGGCAGCCATTGCAATAGGATTATATAAGCCCCTTAAATAAAAATGCCAATATGCCAATACCTATCTCGAATGAACAATTTGTTCGCATATAGGTGAATTGTACATGTTTTTAGGCTTCTGTCCGTGTACAAATGGACATTGTCTACTCTGAAATCTTTCGGCCTTTTTAGTTTAAAAATCGGAAGCGTAGTCATAGTATAATTGCTATATAAGATCATATAAAATGACGGAAAATCGTAAAATAGCAAGATTCAAAACAGAAATACATATGCAAGAAGATATTGTTCATGATTTGTTCGCATATAGGGAAACACCTTGTAGGTTGAATTTTAAAGTTAAATAACTTTTAACTTACCTGCTTTCTCAAGTTTTCGGCCAAATTCTTTTAAAAAAATGATGATTTCAACCTTCTCATTTCGTAAAAAGTCAAATTTTAAGCATTTTCCCTTAGAATAACACAGCATTTTTTGTAAATATCCGCCAAAGGAAGTTTTTAAAGATACATAAGTTTTAGATACATGACGGAAAAGGACGTGATTATCCGCAAATCTAAAATAAATTATATTTTCAATCTTAAGCTAAGGGAGGTAATTTGATCAAAAGGGACAAAGTCACGTGGTGCAAATCATTTGAATAAAGTACCTTTGATTTTGCCATATGCCTATGACTGCTTTGGATAAAAACCGCAATTTTTATACGTGTGCATGCAAAACAAATCTCTTGTTAGAGGGGTCTAAATACAGCACAAACAACATTTTCCAAAAGACCAAATGAGTAAAAACGTATATTTTAACAAAACGCATTTGACTAGCAGGTCGTACAACTGATGTTCTTAAACCCTGCTGACTGCCATTGGCGATTGCCAAATAAACGGATCACAAGATGTAACAAAACAGATCTTATTATTAAATTATTACCAAAAAGAAAAAGAAAACAATAAACTTGCGGAAAAGATGGTATACCGCAAACATGAGGTGCAAAAATTTGTACACCATATCCGGATTTCGACAATTAATGTCTCTCCAGTGATGTTAGGAATCGAAACGGTATTTGGAAGGCCATATAATTAACCTCAATTTAGGATAGACTCTTGAATTTTGAAAGAGTCGAAATAGGATGAACGGATCATATAAACCCGAAGGCAAATATAATACAAGCCCAAACGAAAAAATATAAACAAGTCTAAATTGAAAACAACGTTCAAACCTACATGACTGCTTTGGATAAAAACCGCAATTTTTATACGTGTGCATGCAAAACAAATTTCTTGTTAGAGGGGTCTAAATACAGCACAAACAACATTTTCCAAAAGACCAAATGAGTAAAAACGTATATTTTAACAAAACGCATTTGACTAGCAGGTCGAACAACTGATGTTCTTAAACCCTGCTGACTGCCATTGGCGATTGCCAAATAAACGGATCGCAAGATGTAACAAAACAGATCTTATTATTAAATTATTACCAAAAAGAAAACAATAAACTTGCGGAAAAGATGGTATACCGCAAACATGAGGTGCAAATAAATATATATATATATACAAGTCTAAATTGAAAACAACGTTCAAACCTATGATTGCGTTGGATAAAAACCGCAATTTTTATACGTGTGCATGTAAAACAAATTTCTTGTTAGAGGGGTCTAAATACAGCACAAACAACAGTTTACAAAAGACCAAAAAAGTGAAAAAGTATATTTTAACAAAACGCATTTGACAAACAGGTCGAACAACAAATGTTCTTAAACCCTGCTGACTGCCATTGGCGATTGCCAAATAAACGGATCACCGATGTAATAAATGGATCTTAATTTTAAATTTAATACTAAACAGAAAACAATAAACTTGCGGAGAAGATGATATACCGCAAACAAAAGGTGCAAAGGTTTTTGTACACCATATCCGGATTTCGACAAATAATGTCTCTTCAGTGATGTTAGGAATCGAAAAGGTATTTGGAAAGCCCAACAATTTACCTCAATTTAGGATAGACTCTTGAATTTTGAGGAGTCAAAATAGGATGAACGGATTATATAAACCCTACGGCAAATATAATACAAGCCCAAACGAAAAAATATAAACAAGTCTAAATTGAAAACAACGTTCAAACCTATGATTGCGTTGGATAAAAACCGCAATTTTTATACGTGTGCATGCAAAACAATTTTCTTGTTAGAAGGATCTAAATACAGCACATACAACATTTTCCAAAAGACCAAAAAAGTATATATATATATATGTCTCTGTGTATATATGATCATATATGTCAGACTCTGGTGATATTACAGTCCTGCTCGTATGTATTCATTGAGAAATGCCATATACTTCTCTTTAAATATCTTATATCTAAATAAGTATCAATATTTTCCACTGGTTTTAGACTCGGTGTTTCTTTTTTCATATTTGCTGGTTTCTGTGTAATGGAGATTGTTCTTTAAACATGCATGTTAATAGGTCTCGGGACAAATTATCATTTTCATGAATTTTTAATCTTTATTTCCACAAAGATTTTTTTTTTTAAATCAGCACAAAAGTCATATAATAAACCTAAATATTGATATAGAGTCACACAGGCTGTTATATGTTAAATAAACAAATTTCAGAGATGTGGCAAATGTCCTCTCACTTGATTTTATCTGTAGTTATTTTTACTTTATTTTCCATATTTGCTGAATATGTATATGTATAAGATTGTTTAAGAGCTCTAACAAACCTCCTCGTAACCGTGATGCAGAGAAACAAACATAAAGGTAACAAAAGTTCAAGGTTACTCACAGAAAATAACATATACTGCAGTATGATAGGTTTTGAGAATAGTGTAGGTTTCCCTACTGTAACAGACACCAAGGGACGGTGCTCTAGGAATTGTGTTATTCACAGTCATCATTGTGTCTGAAGCAGACAGGAAAGCTACACCATAAACTATTTTTAGAAATAATTTACCAGCAGCAGTGATAATTGACTTATCTTCTGTTTTCATAAGCCATATCAGTTTATCCCTTGATTTAAGATTTAGAAAATAAGGGCAACTTATAGTTATTTCTTGAAGTAGTCATATGAATGCGGTCATCGTCAAATTTAACACATTGAAATAGAAAATGATACTCATCCTCCACATCTCCAGAGTTACAACGAGTACAAGTTCTGTCATTTAGGAGAGTACCCTGATACCTTCCGGGCTCAATTCTTAAGTGGTGTGATGAAATTCTGAGCTTTGTTAAGCTTCTTCTCTGTTCAGAATTCCCCATATGGAAACATTTTTTTCTTTTCCAAAATTCGATTTAAACGTAATATAAGTTCTAAGTTTACCATCTGAATACTTTATCCGTTCAGTGTGCCATTAATCTATAAAACATGATTTTTGAATGCATATTAGTTTTGAAGCTATTAATTTTTGGCTACATGATTGATGTCTGGGATAATTTCAAGAACTGACTTCAAAGACCCATACCAAGATGGTTTTTATTTTATAAAAAAAAAAAGATTTTGTGATGTTACGTATACATCTTTGAGAAGAGAAAATCTTAAATCAAGTTTTCCAAGCGATACCAATAATTCAGCATAGATTGAATTATATCATCGCCTTAGCTCAGATAAAATTCCGAGATTTTGCGGATTTTTTTATGAAAACCTAAAACAAGTTTACTAAATTTAATGTGGAGTCGCTCATATTTTAAACTGGAATAGATCTTATCAAATGGTAAAGTTCCATTCCTGAATCTAGCTGAAAATTATTTTAAAGTTCCCCATATTTCAAACCCATAGAGGAGTATTGTTTTATGGCACGATTAAACAATATTAAATACATGTAAACTGGTACTTATCCTTGGATTTAGTGACAACAAATTCTTATACAATTTATAATATGCCTTTCGGACTTTTTATACAGTCCAGTCTGAGCAAATGAGAATGACGCTGATGCACTAAAGCGCAAACCAAGATATTTATATACCGTTTATTTATAGTTATTAACACAATCAACCAACTTATTTTCAAAAGTATTTTTTCACAAATGTGTCTGCCTGCTTTGTTGAAAATCAGAACTTTTGTTTAGTTGGGATTTACACTTGAACACCAATCTTTGCAATACTTTCGAGGATGTTCAGTCTTGTTTATAGTTCATTGGAAATAACTGTAATCATGAAACATCATGTTTAGATAGTATTTAGAAGATATTTTTGCTTTTGAAATGTTTTTGTTAAATGTTTTTCTGCTTTGTATCGATCTGATGAGTTAAACCCTTTTCAACAGATTTTTATAAAATTGAGAATGGAAATGGGGAATATGTCAAAGAGACAACAACCCGACCAAGGAGCAGACAACAGCCGAAGGCCACCAATGGGTCTTCAACGCAGCGAGAAAATCCCGCACCCGGAGGTGGTCCTCAGCTGGCCCCTAAATAAAATTGTGTACTAGTTCAGTGAAAACTCCAAAACATATAAATGAACTAAAATTAAAAAAAAAACATACAAGACTAACAAAGGCCAGAGGCTCTTGACTTGGGACAGGCGCAAAAATGCGGCGGGATTAAACATGTTTTGTGAGATCTCAACCCTCCCCCTATACCTATAGCCAATGTAGAATAAAGGAACACATAGCAATACGCACAATAAAACTCAGTTTTAAAGAAATCCGAGTCCGATGTGAGAATAGGTAACAAAAGAAAATAAGCAAAATGACAATGATACATAAATGAACAAAGGACTATACTTGCAGTTACTGACATGCCAGCTCCAGACCTCAATTAAACTGATTGAAAGATTATGTCTTTGTCATATGAAAATCAAGTACAATCCCTCCCGTTAGGGGTTTAGTATCATACCATCATAAAATATATGAGAAGAACATAAACCGTATCATGCCAACAACTGGTTTTAGAATAAATGTGTTTATTTCCGATGCAAAGACCCTATGAGTGAATCAATATTAATACCAAAATATGCAATCCTTAATGACTTGAAAACAGTATCGTAACTATATCCTTTCCAAATAAGTCTGTTTAAAGGTTTGGTAAGCTTTTGAGGTGAATGCCGACATTTTTGTGATTTGTAAAGAATATTACCATAAAATATTGGATGTGAAATACCTGAACGTATAAGATGTCTGCATGTTGATTTATATTAACGAATAATGTCCTTGTACCGATGATATATAGTTTGTTCTTATATTAAAATGTTACACCATTATCCCAGGTTAAGGAGAGGGTTGTCGCCTTTAAACATTTTTAACCTCGCAACATTCTTTTTGTGTATGTCCCAAGTCAGGAGCCTGTATTTCATTGGTTGTCGTTGGTTCATGTATGTCATACTTGTTTTCAGTAAATTGTTTGATTATAAATTAGGCCGTTAGATTTCTCTATTGATTTGTTTCACTTTTTCATACCGGGGCTTTTTATAGCCGACTTTACGGTATGGGTTTTTCTCGTTGTTGAAGGCAGTACGGTTGCTTATAATTTCTTACATCCATTTCAGTTGAACTTTTGTGGATAGTTGTCTCATTGGCAATCATACAACATCTCCTTATTCTATACAGTTTATATTAAGTAGGAGTTGTCACAATGAGAGGTTAGATCTTAGGACAAGCTGAAGTTAACCAGCCGAAATTGTTTACTAGTAGCATATGATTGAAGATTCATAGTTTTCCTTAAAAAGCATAAGGAATTTTGCTTAATTATATTAGTTTTTTAAACTACCATCTGCTATGTAAACAGGCTCCGTTATACATATTTATTAATAATAATAAGCAAGACAATTAGTTATTTAGATGTTTTAGGTTTAATAAAATAACAGTTCTTTCAGTTCTTTGCCCAGTGATCGGCTTCATTTCAATCTAATAGAAAAAAATAGACCAGTATTTATTAGGTTGTTCAAACAGTTGTGTTCCGCCAAAACTACGCAACATACTGATCTTAGGTCATGAAATTATAACATTAGAGCATATGACAATTATCAGTATAACTACATGTATTTCATCCCAGTTGTATAGTCTGAATGTCGCAAACATTAACTTTTTTTAAAAGATTTGACTTGTATTTTTAACAAATATAACGTTCATATATTTAACTAAAGGTTGTCTTAACTATAAGGGGACGACCATTTGATTTTTTTTTGGGGGGAGGGGCTTTGGAAATGAGTATTGTCTCGTAAGAACTGAAAAAATATAGCCAAAAAAGGAATGAATATGAATATACTGCCCAACAAAATCGTGAATCAAGTTATGTCTTCCTAGGAAGTTATGCGATAGTCAATGTTTAGTTTGTTAAATCGCTAGAAAGTATATAAAATTCATTCGATTAATACAATTCTCCAATTATCATTTGTGACTTATTGTATTCTTCCGTATTGTTCAGAGTATGGTACAATGAGTTTTATCTTACCTCCTATACATTTCTAGGAATATGATTGGTTAAAAGCAACCGCGTGGAGACCGTGTATATTCCATATTGCGTTAGTAGGGTTCCATATTGGGTTAATAGGCGGGGCTTACTTTATTACACGGTTAGTAGTGGTGTTACGTCCCTTTATAAAAACAACACGATGTTGAGGGAAAATCTTAAAAATTTCAACAGACGAAGAAATTGATGATGAGCAATTAAAATAAATTCATAAAACACATTTAAAGCTACCACGTTATTATTGTTGGCATTTGTTTTTGTATAGACCACTAACGGTATTGAAGACTTGATCACTTTAATAGGCCACTAGTCTAAATACCACATGTTAATTAAGATAGTCGGTAAGATAAATTCGTTACATAGTGTGCTAGTGACCTAATACGATATATATGGGGTCAGTAAATTCCATATATATCGTATTAGGTCACTAGCACACATTCGAGCTTCGCCCTCACCCCATATGGAATTTACTGACCCCATATATATCGTATTAGGTCACTAGCACACATTCGAGCTTCGCTCTGACCCCATATTGAATTTACTGACCCAATATATTATATCGTATTAGGTCTGAATTATCAACTATTATCAATACTGTAAATATTTTAACGTTTTATCCTGTCTAGACCGAATATTTTGTTTCAGTCAGTTTCAAATGCGTTTTGTTTAAATATACTTTTTCACGTTTTTGGTCTTTTGGAAAATGTTGTTTGTGCTGTATTTAGACCCCTCTACCAAGACATTTGTTTTGCATGCACACGTATAAAAATTGCGGTTTTTACCCAACGTAGGTTTGAACGTTGTTTTCAATTTAGACTTATTTATATTTTTTCGTTTGGGCTTGTATTATATTTGCCATCGGGTTTATATGATCCGTTCATCCTATTTCGACTCTTCAAAATTCAAGAGTCTATCCTAAATTGAGGTAAATTATATGGCCTTCCAAATACCGTTTCGATTCCTAACATCACTGAAGAGACATTAATTGTCGAGATCTGGATATGGTGTACAAATTTTACCATCTTTTCCGCAAGTTTATTGTTTTCTGTTTGGTATTAAATTAATAATAAAGATCCATTTTGTTACATCTTGTGATCCGTTAATTTGGCAATCGCCAATGGCAGTCAGCAGGGTTTAAGAACATCCGTTGTTCGACCTGTTAGACTAATGCGTTTTTTTAAATATACTTTTTCACGTTTTTGGTCTTTTGTAAAATGTTGTTTGTGCTGTATTTAGACCCCTCTACCAAGACATTTGTTTTGCATGCACACGTATAAAAATTGCGGTTTTTATGCAACGCAATTATAGGTTTGAACGTTGTTTTCAATTTCGTCAGCAAATTTTAGTTCCTCCCTCTGAAACATCGTGGCAACACGGTCACCGCCTTGCACTATGTCCAGCGCCCTAGACCACTCGACCAACTAGGCTATATAGTTTCTTGTGTATAATATGGAGTTTAATATGACGTCCATTATCACTGAACTAGTATACATATTTGTTTAGGGGCCAGCTGAAGGACGCCTCCGGGTGCGGGAGTTTCTCGCTGCATTGAAGACCCATTGGTGGCCTTCGGCTGTTGTCTGCTCTATGGTCGGGTAGTTGTCTCTTTGACACATTCCCCATTTCCATTCTCAATTTTATATAGAATATAGCTTTCGTTACTCAAGTAATGCCTTTCCTCGTCGGCTTTATCTATAGGGTTGTATATTATCGTAAGAAAGGTCATTGACTCTATATGTTATCTAAACGATCTAAAAATGGGGAATAATAATAATAATTTATTTTAATAAAGTGTCACATACTTGTCTACAGATTTTTATACAGATTATATAAAATACATTGCACAACAATAAAATAAGACAAATACCCCACCCACCATAATCCCGAAAATCAAATTCTACACATAAGTTCAAGAAAAATACTGCTTTTAGAAGGATAATGTGATCTTTGTCAACTCTTTGCCTGCATACTTCTGATTACCCTCACATCACTTCCTGAATTGAGCGCATTTAAATGAACATATACAGAAAGGAGAAATGTACATCAGGACGGCAATACCTAGTTTTTTTTTACTTGATTCCCATCGGAAAAACAAACTATAACAACACAGAAGAAAAAGTTTCTTCTGAAGGACTGAAACTTGAAAGATCTTCTTTTCGAGTACAAATTAACTGAAACCAAACAGAACAGAACAGTTTCCTGTACGGCACTTACTTCATATAGTTTACTCTAAATCCGATCGGTCAACCAATAGTGGAACAGACTGAGAATTAAGTCACATATTAATTACATTCGAATCTTTGGGAAATTGCCAGAAGGTGTCTTTATGTCCTGATGTATTTTGATGCCGATCTGTCAACCTTTTATATGGGTCGTTTTAAAAAAATGTAAAATTTTTAAATTGAAAAAGCGAATTCAAATAAATCTACAGTATAAGCCATCATCGTTATAAGCATATCAAAGCAAATAATACTTTTTGAACGACATATAAAAAAAATGCAATCTTAATGATGTCATACAACAACATATTGCAAAGTTGTTTAATAAATGGTGCAAGATTTTGTATATCCTGTTACTATTTTCAAGAGGATTTTCCATTTATTTAGAAAAAGTGTCGATAATACTTTAAGCTGCTTTTTTTATGAACAATAAAGTGGTTTTCAAGATTGTTTGCGATTGTCAATTTTCCATGTTCCATTTCTCCATGAAAAATACCCCCTGAAAATTGGTTTTCATAGGTTGTAAAAATTACCGCCTTGACGCAACGTAAGTCTAAAGATACCAATTCATCAAATTCAGATATTTTTTCTCTTTCTAATGAACACAACATCAAGAACTTCCCCCGCATATTGTTATACTTTTGCCATTTTGTTTTTAGTAACAGGAACGTACGTTTTTGATATATCACCAACTTGAGTTCTATCCTGTTATTAATATTGCCAAATCTAATAAGATATAGATCTCTGATTTTGTTATACTCTGTCTTCGACCCAAGTTACGATAGATCTATATTTTAATTAGATTGCAATATTGTCTATCCTGTTTTCAATAGCAGTATTACAATTAAAGTGTCTGCTAAATTGCGAAGATAAAGTTGTTGTAACCTTTAAATGAGTTCAAATAATCAAACATTTCTTTTAATGTATTTTTTTTTTATAATTATATAATATTTAAAGACGATTAAGGAAATTCAAAAATGGTCTATCTTGTTGCTTAAACAATATAGTAACAGGATGGATAACGTTCTATATTTATGAATGCTGTTATGAAATAACTACTTTTTTATGGGATAATGTTTTTCTTTATTGGTCTTGGGTTTTTTCAAACCATAATTGCACATTTTACAAATATAATATTGCTTTCATTCACAAATTTGTTGGTAACGACATAGACATGACAGAGGGGTGCGCTCTTATTTTTTAAATGTCGTGACTTTTCTTTCTAAACACTGTTATGCAAGAAACGTGTCGGGTATAATTTTTTACTCCTCTACTCGCCAACATGTTCCATTATTCGCATGAGGCAAATGTAAAAAAAAGGCTTTTAAAAGAAAATGAACAGAAACTAGCATTATTCTTTAACTTCACGTTCCGCTATATAAATGATGTCCTCTCACTAAATAATTCAATGTTTTGTGACTATGTGAATCACATATAACTTATTGAACTTAACACAAAGATAATCCAGATACAAAGACGTTTGCTTTGCATCTTGAATTACATCCATAAATTGACAGTAGGTCGATTGAGAGCTTAAGTATACGACGCAATCGATTATTCTAATTTATCTAAATATAAACTTTTCATTTTAATCTATGGTAACATTCTACCAGCACCTTCAGATGGAGTATATACAATATTTCAGGGTTTCTTTTCATAATTTCTATGGTATATGGATAGTATGTACTAGGAACCTATTGAATCAATGGTTCTTAATAGTGAAGTCATAGAAAGATAAAAAAGTCAGAAGACATCAAGGGATAATCAAAAATACAGAAAATCATTAGCCGAAATAAAACTGACATTGCCATGGTATAAACCCAAAAACAATGAAAAAACAAACAACAATCCACAAAACACTACATAGAAAACTAAAGACTGATCAACACAAACACCTCCAAAACACTACATAGAAAACTAAAGACTGATCAACACAAATACCTCCAAAACACTACATAGAAAACTAAAGACTAATCAACACAAACACCTCCAAAACACTACAAAGGTTACTAAAGAGTGATCAACACAAACACCTCCAAAACATTACATAAAAAACGAAAAACCGATCAACACCAACACCTCCAAAACACTACATAGAATACTGAAGACTGATCAACACAAACACCTCCAAAACACTACATAGAAAACTAAAGACTGATCAACACAAACACCTCCAAAACACTACATAGAATACTTAAGACTGATCAACACAAACACCTCCAAAACACTACATAGAATACTAAAGACTGATCAACACAAACACCTCCAAAACACTACATAGAATACTAAAGACTGATCAACACAAACACCTCCAAAACACTACATAGAAAACTAAAGACTGATCAACACAAACACCTCCAAAACACTACATAGAAAACTAAAGACTGATCAACACAAACACCTCCAAAACACTACATAGAAAACTAAAGACTGATCAACACAAACACCTCCAAAACACTACATAAAATACTAAAGACTGATCAACACAAACACCTCCAAAACACTACATAGAATACTAAAGACTGATCAACACAAACACCTCCAAAACACAACATAGAAAACTAAAGACTGATCAACACAAACACCTCCAAAACACTACATAGAATACTAAAGACTGATCAACACAAACACCTCCAAAACACTACATAGAAAACTAAAGACTGATCAACACAAACACCTCCAAAACATAACATAGAAAACTAAAGACTGATCAACACAAACACCTCCAAAACACTACATAGAAAACTAAAGACTGATCAACACAAACACCTCCAAAACACTACATAGAATACTAAAGACTGATCAACACAAACACCTCCAAAACACTACATAGAAAACTAAAGACTGATCAACACAAACACCTCCAAAACACTACATAGAAAACTAAAGACTGATCAACACAAACACCTCCAAAACATGGGTGATCTCCGGTGCTCCGAAAGGATTTTCGAAAGTTTAACGGACGCCATTACAATCGTTATGTAATATCAGTGTCAGAGAAGCCACAATCTCCGTCATCCCTTTCTCGTTCATAACATCACCGAATCAACTTATCACAGAGTTTTCACTTGCCATTAACAGCAAGACGGGTGCCACTACTGGAGCGGGAACTGCTAAGAGTTTTTACTTGCCACGAACAACAAGTCGGGTGCCACTACTGGAGCGGGAACTGCTAAGAGTTTTTACTCGCCATGAACAGCAGGACGGGTGCTACTACTGGAGCGGGAACTGCTTACCCTTCTGGTTCACCTGAGTCCATCTCTGGAGTTTTTCTGGGTTCGTGTTGTTTAATCTTTAATTTACTGTGTATTGTTTTGTAAACTGATGTATGTCTATTTGTCATGATTCTTTTGTTCCCTTCATATAAACTTTTTTAAGGTATATGGATAAAAAAGTCAAAGACAAGAGCTTCTGTCCTCGCATATTCTTCCTTTTTAAGTAATAAAGCGAAATATTTAAAATGCAAAAAATAGCTTTCATACCTCTTAAACCTATAGAATAAATTAATTGAAAGATTATGTTTAGTTGAGGCAAACTGATATTATAATACTTAATTAATAAAAGCAGCTAAAAGATAATTATGATAACTTCCTTAGTATTGAAATCCCACTGAATAACTGTAATCGTCGAATTATCGTGCGAAACATTCTTTACAAATGGAATTAGGTATCTTTTATGTTTTCTATTATGAGCCAGATCTTAGTCATGTATGCAAGGAATTTGCTTGTGTCGTATGTGGAACAGGATCTGCTAACCCTCCCGAAACACCTGATATCATCCACGGTTTTTGGTAGGGTTCGTGTTGCTCAGTCTGTAGTTTTCTATTGCGTTTTGTAGACCATTTGTTTGTCTCATGGTTGTTTTTCGTTTTTTGCCATGGTGTTGTCAGTTTGTCTTCGACCTTGAGTTTGAATATCCCTTTGGTAGCTCCCGCCTCTTTTAAGGTTGTAAAACATATCGGCTTCGCTTTGTGTCTTTTCTTTTACATTTTGTCTTAAGGAATGCATTTATTCCGATATTTTTACTGGTCATTAACAACACGACCAGTGCCACTAGTTAAGCATTTTTGTCATTGAATACAATAGTTCTCATTCCACATTCAAACTTTGCGTTTAGGGACAAATACGGATTTTGTTCAAAATTGGCGGAAATTTTTACCAGACTTTTTGATCAATTGCAGTGAACTTGTTTTTCATAGTGGAAAACAATGTTGGTCTGCTAGTCTTCTCATTACATCATCTGTTTGATTGCTATCACCTAAATATACATGTACACGCAATTATATGTATATGAAAATTGTTGAATGTGGTATTTTCACACGATATAAAAACAGAAAATAAAAAGATAACAGGAATGTACTTTGAATCACACGTCATTGTTTGCTTAGGTATAGTAGACGAATTTAAGTTATTCTCTACATATCTAGCCTAATTATTCATAATATTTCATCACTGTAACTTTCAAAATGGCACTAAGGGAGCTACCATTTTAATTTTTTTGGAGGGAAGGGGGGGGGGGGGGGGGGGGCTAGGATGAAAAATTGTGTCCTGCCTTTTTTTTAAGTTGTAATCTCTGTCCTGCCTTTTTTTTAAGTTGTAATCTCTGTCCTGCCTTTTTATTTTTCACTCTATTCGGTCCTGCCTTTTTTTTTATTAGTTTATCCTGACTTTTTACATAAATTGTCATCCTGCCTTTTTTTCGCAAAGTTGCTCATCCTGCCTTTTTTTTTTTTACTCAAAACTCCTGTACTGCCTTTTTTTCAAATTTCATCCTAGTGACACGGTATTGTTTTCTTTGACCATGGTGTTATCAATCTGTCTTCGACTTATGATGTTTATTGCTTCTTTGGTTTTTTCTTAGCCTTTTTAAATTTCATTTCTGTGTGGTTTTTGTATTTTATTTTTTTTCTGCATATGACACTCAGTTTCATAATTAATTTACACATGTGTCTACAAATATAGAGTATGCTTTTTTGGATTATTGTCTGAATGTTTTAAACCTCTCCATGGTTGTCATCGATATCTATATGTATTTGTCTATAATGCTCATATTTTAATGAAGATTTTTTTTAATTCATTAATCAGGTTATAGTGGTGTGATTCAAGTTGGAAGTTTTAATTATAGCTATCTATAAAACCAGGTTTAACCAACAATTTTCTTCAGATAGAGCCTGATCAAAGTCAGGAAAATGTCAGATGTTTTTTCCATTCATTCCGTTGGTTGCCATAGTCTAGATTTTGATCTAAACAGTGTTTATGGACTTCACCCTTTTTAGTTCACCTGGCCAAAAGGGTCAAGTGAGCTTTTCTCATTACTTGGAGTCCGTCGTCGTCCGTTCACTTTTACACAAATCTTCTCCTCTTAAACTACTTGGCAATTATACCAAACTTCTTGGCCGCAATCATCATTGGGGTATCTAGTTTTATCAAAAATGTGTCCGATAACCCCACCTGCTAACCTGCATGGCCGACATGGCTAAAAATATAACACAGGGCTTAAATGCAATTTTTGTTTATTATCTTGAAACTCGCTATAAATAGAAAAAATCTAATAGAGCATAAATATTCAGAATGGTGAGACCTACCTACCGCTTATTAACGTCAAAACTGTCAAACGAATTTTTATATACCATGTTCGTTAGTTGGCGGGGTTATCGGACACATTTTTAAACTAGATATTTTCTTTAGCTTTACAATTTTTATGACATTATAAACAAGCATTCTGAGAGTATTGCATGGCAATACATAGTCCCCTACCGGTTAAAAATTAAGTGTACTGGAACAATATGCTAACTTGATCTATAACTTGTCATGGTGTAAATTATATAACAAATATCAAGTCAATGTCTTCAAGCATGATGACAAAAAGTGTGGAAAACTGATTATTTAAGTGAATTTTCTAAGTCCAAGGACCATAACTCTGCACAAATCATCAGACTGGAACATAATTCGAACTAGGTCTGTAACTTGTCATGATAAAACTATATACCAATTATCAAATCAATATCTTCAAGCATAACGAAAACAAGTGTGGAAAACTGATTATTTGAGTGAATTTTCTAAGTCCAAGGACCATAACTCTGCACAAAATCATCAAACTGGAACAAAATTCGAACTTGATTTGTAACTTGTCATGATAAAACAATATCCCAAATATCAAATCAATATCTTCAAGTACGAAGAAAAAAAAGTGTGGAAAACTGATTTGCCGGACTGATGGATGGACAGACGGACGGAAAGCAAACCTAAAGTCCCCTTCGAATTCGTCGATAGGGGACTAATTAACACATAGATGCGACTACTTAGATTATTTCGAAAACACTACTGGACAAAAAGGGTGGGTAGTTTGTTTCAGCTATGATCTATGATCAAAGATAATAAAATGTAGTAAAATCATATCCTAAGTTAAGAATTTTTGTTAATTCATACTTGAAGAGAGGCGAAACATACCAAAAGGGATACGGATATTCAACTCATAAGTCGAAGACAAACTGACAACGCCATAGAAAAAAACCCGAAAACTCGACTAAAAGGCAAACAAAAGTCTTCAAAACACAACATAGAAAAAGCAAAGATGGAGCAACACGAACCCCACCAAAAACCGGGGGTTGTCTCAGGTGCTCCGAAAAGGTTAGTAGATCAAGCTCCGCATATAAACGGAATACTGTGTATATGATATATCAATGTAATAAGGAGACCACAGTCAGCTAACTTTAAGCCTCGACTTGCGCGTGAAATGGTGTTTCAATGATACTCTCTCCATACATAGATCAGTAATAAAAGATCAGAAGTAAGGAATGCGTAGCCTGTTGTTACAATGTGAAACGACTACACATAACCGATACTTATGCGCAAAAATGCATGTCTCCTTTTTGAATCTTTGTTGTACAGGGTAATAACAGTTGAATATGATTGGTAATTAATTGGTGACTGCTCAACGTCCAGCAGCAAAAAAAGACATGCATATGCAAGTCGATAACATGTCAAATGTGGTATAAAGATACCTTTCTATGTACTAGACTAACACGCTCAGTCAGATTTTTAATGTGCTAACCGCAGTTATATATGAGACCAAACTCGGACATATTATTCTCATACTTAGCCGACAGTTCTTTGCTCGAGCAGCAAAATCTGTAGCGAAGCTGAGAATGTAATTTCAAAGACATTAACAACACTGTCTCTATACCATTGTACTTTGGTTTACGAGAATAAAGATATATACAATTGTTAAACCGGGCCTCCCATACTCTAGCAATCCAGGCGAGACGCTATGGGGGGAAATCGGAACGGAAGCACAATTGTTCATGCTCGATGCCACTACAGCATTGAAGTACTGGTTGCAGGTCTATAGTGACACCACGAAGCTCTCAGTGTGTATGATATAGTACGATATATAATGTATACTATGTTTCTAATGAACATCTGTCCATATCTTATCATGTTTCGTAAAACATAGAAGATAATTAATATAAAACCAGAAATTTCTTTAAATGTTGATTTTTATTTTCAAAAAAATCATAAGATAACATAATAATAAAGATATTCTTCACTTACAAAGACAAGCAATCTAAACAGAACTGTATAATATATTTTAAAGGCAGTACTACTGTGTTTCCTTTAATGTGTCTTGTATTATTTTAAAGTTTGTTATTACTCTAACGGACGTAATATTTGCAATATATAGTATCCCCAAATTTATCGCATTATTAGAAAGGTTATGGTCAATGCATCAAGCTCACAGATGCCGTAACCGAATCATAGTGTGTAATGTTGTGGAGCTTACTCGTATGCATGGACATCCAGAACTTGGTTGTTTTATTTCTTATGCTCTATTCATCTAAGGTCCTTAGGATTTAGACAAACAAAGAAGACTGTAAATAAATCAGGCTCCGAGAAAGTTAGGACTAAATATCTTTACCTACTAATTTCATGATTTTCAATCAAAATTAAGATTTATTAAGGAATATATACCTAATACCACAAACTTCACAAGAGCCTTATATAAATCTAAATATTCAAAGCGAGGCTGAGAACAAGGATTGTATTTTACCTTAAAACGTCTTTCTGTTGAATTAATGAAATAAATAGGTGACGTAAGATTTATTGATCGGTAATTATTTGCTTAATGTTCAATGTAATATGAGATACGATTGTCATATTTGGTTCGCTAGTTCTATGTATAGTTAATGTTTTGTAGATAAATTCGTTATTCCATCTTCGTTTTACATCCCCTTCAAATAAAGAGGGAAAATTCCATATTTCTTTAAAAAAAAAAACTGCGGTGAATTAATATGTTGAGGTCATAGATGATTATTTCATAACGTCAGTTCAAGCAAAGTACCTGAGGAATCCCTGCATCATGATATATAATAGGTAGTGACCGAACCTTGGCAATATTAGTGGCAAAGTCTTCCGTATGTTAGAGTAAGAAGAAGACCCACAGTATGATTGTCGTAAACTTTTATAAGTTCTAAATTAACTGCAACTTTTATAAGTTTCAAATTAAATTTTATTTCGTACTTAATTTCAAAACTTTGATTTCACTTCAGACCATTTAAAAGTTTAATGATATCATTTTAGATCTACAATTGAGGACAATATATGGTAAATTAAAGGATTTAAAAAGTTTTGACATATATCACAAATAAATGTTACACCAGCAGTTTTAACTGTAAACCATTAAACACTTTGGTAAGGGATTATTGCAGGATTTAACATAAACGATGATTGATTAATGTTTGCTTCACGTCCAGTGGCAAATATTTCATGCATATTCAGGACGAAAATATTAATGATACGAATGTCTTAAAGAATTTTATACGTATTGTCAAAGGCTGTTTCAAAAATCTACAACTATGCAAACGGATACTTGCCGGCAATTCGTATAAAACATATTCATAGTATAAAGACATTTTAATGCATGTTAAGTTCCAATAGATAATGGAAATTATTAGATGCATGAAATGTCAACATACGAATTTGTTTTAATATTTTTTTGTATTTCCAAATATAAATTTCACCTGTTGAAAATGGCATATTCACTAACTAACTAAACCTTGTTCGGAAAAAAAAATGTGAACTACTCTTAAATTATGTAAAACATTTTTATGACTAATATGATTAGATTTATTAACTGAAACATTATTTTCCACTTCTTGAATAGAAAATGGTTTCGAAGTATGCAGCCGTTTAAACGACAATTAGATGAACATAATACAGTAATTATTGGTGAAATAAGAATAACATATTTCGTTTACAGTAAAAAATAAGTTAAATTATACAAAATATGAAATATCTTCTTTACAGATACACTACATGAGCTTGCATTGACCAGAAATATACGATAACTGCATACATTACATACTTGCATTGACAAAAAAATATATGGCATGTAAAAAGCTTGTTAGTTTAAACAACACTCAACAAACACATGTATAAGAATAAAAGATCACAATTTGACTGTTCTGCATTGATCAAGTGCACCAAAATTTCGCTCTCACACACAACTCTTAACGTAAATCATTTAAATATAAATACAGCAAGTTATAAAACCCGGGGTAAGAATTGTATTCCCTGAATAACCTACCCGACTACAAGTTACTATGATTGTTAATGGGATTGTTTAAACTCGCGTACAATTTCATTATAGTTTTACCAGTGGAACAAACAGGAGTATCTGTCTTAAACCAAAGACAGTCGGTGACAGATAAATCTAAGTAGACGAATAATGAAATGTTAAGCACAACGGAGATTTTACATTATGATGTGTAAAAAAAGTATTTAACATTTTTTCGTATATATATAGTATATATTGTTTCAGAACATAAGTATTTAATACTTAATTTCTTTCAGCTGATTGTAACGTAAACGACCACGCAAGGAATTCAATTAAATTGGTGATCTAGTCTTAGAACTTACATGTGGTATGTTTGTCCTTAGTAACTAAGTTAGTTATGTACAAACATATGTCTCCGTAGCTACTGTTTTATTAAAAATAATTTGACGGTTTACAAAATGACATTTTAATTTCTACTTGAAATAATTTCGTATCACAGAAAATAACAATGATTGTCAGAAAAATAATGAGCAAATGAACAAACAAAAAATGTGTATCTCCGTGAATTATCATTTGTTTAAATATGGACAAGTCATATTATTGAATGGAAAGTTTACAACTATTGAGTATATACTACGATATCGGTATAGTATACGTTCTACTTCAATATTTCTGAGGAAACGATCAGAACACCTCTGAAGAAGAACGTTAAATGATAGCTAGGTATAGTATAAAAGTTTAGTCAATATATTAAGTGCTAGGTAATAGTAATAGGTTAAATGACTACATCGTGTGAAACTAGCGTTTGAAGGAAACGTAGTTTTTATTTTCTAATTAATAGTTCATTTCTACTTTGAAGACTTGAGATATTTAACATTTGACACAAGCATACGACACATTTTGACATGTAACTAATAGAACATTAAAAAATACCAGTGACTTATAATTCAGCACTTCATTCAAATATTTTATCACATGAGTGGACCAGCCAATCAAAATTCAGCAGGCGAGTGACGATTGAATCCAGCAGACGTCACGGCGTTGTATTTAAAAAAAAAAGAAGAAACTACTATCACAATGATGAAGTTTGGGACTGTTCATCGTTTACATCACTTAATATTGCTTTGTTGATTGTAGACTCGCTTCCGGTGGATTCTAATTCACAACCATCGAAAGTTGGATTGTCATGACTACCATGTGAATGATTTTTTCTTTTGTTTTTATTCATGATTTGATCGTCACTTTCATAGTCGTTACTATTTTCCGAGGACGCTGTGCCCGGAAGCGCATTATGATATGTGTCAATATCACTATTATTTGTTTGCATGTTATAATGATTTGTATGTTTTATGCTACCCCCCGTTTGCACTATTATGCTATGATCTGATTGTTGCATGCTATAATCTGTCACGTGGTATGTTGGTACTCTACTAGACGTTTCACTAGTATTTATCGAAGCGGAGTCTAACTCACTCGGACTACGTGGAGTATCGTAATTGTTATCGTCACCGATGTCCATTGTTTTCCTGGACACCGTATCTAATTCTTTTATATCTTCTAATTGTGTTTTTGTTACAAGTCGTTTGCTTTTCTTTTTCGTCTTTTGTTTGTTTTTCGATCTATGGTGAACACTAGGTATACTTTGAGAAAATTGACTCCCTGAAGATTTTTCGATCGGTTTGAGTGGTCCATCAACTGGACTAACCTTCCTCCTTGTCCCTTGACCATTACTTCTTGCACTTTGGTTTGAACCACTTCTTGCACTTTGATTCGAACCGCTTCTTGCACTTTGGTTAGAGCCAGGCCTCTGTGTAGATGTTATTCTTGCACCCGACAAAGTACTTCCATTCGAAATACTTCTGATATCATCCGGTTTGATAGAAATTGGATGTTTTGAAGGCGCACAAAAGTAATAAGCACTAACGGACACACTCACTATTCCAAAAACTAACCCTACGCATATTAAAACAATTCCTACAATTTTCTTTCCTTCATCGTTTCTAAGTTCTGGCAGCAACAAATCATCGTTTACTATCCCATAATTAAGAATAAGACTAGCACCTGTAGCTATCATTATGATGCCAAATAGAAACAGAAACACCCCGATAGAACATAAGCAACACTGACTGGAACTACTCTGCATTCTAGGCATCTGAAAAAGAGGAGGCAATTTTTAGTAAAATAGTAACAACTATGACACTTTTCTGCAATTTAAGCATAAGACAAGTGGAGATAAAAAGTATGGATCTTATATGCGTTTTAGGCATAGTCAAGAGGCGATAATTTTTAGTAAAATGGTATGGATATTTCATGCGTTTTAGACATGACAAGGGAAGGTAATTATTAGTAAAATTCAGTAGCATCTGATAAAGGGAGGTAATTCTAGGAAATTACCCTACAACTACTTATTTGTAAAGGGTACTTAGTACAATACAACTGCTGCAGAATCTAAGCTCTTGGAAAAGGGAATGATATAAAATTTAGTATTAAAAACTATTTGACTTGAAAGGGAAGATAATACTTCGAGAAAAATCACTGAGTAATAAGTAAGGCAACTTCTCGGTTTTTAGGGGTTTTTTTTAAATTTTGTAATGTACTTTTCCCCATTCTTTTTTTTTTTTTTTTTTTTTTTAATTTGGCTGTCTAATTACAAAGCTGCCTTAAAAAAATAGAAAATCAACTAAAATAAAAAACATATTTGATAGATTGTTGTTTGCTTAACATCCACCACCAAATATATCAAACATATTCAGGAACAAATCAAAATAATAGAGAAAAAAAATAAAATATAATCATTTA
This sequence comes from Mytilus californianus, assembly GCF_021869535.1. Taxonomy (NCBI): domain Eukaryota; kingdom Metazoa; phylum Mollusca; class Bivalvia; order Mytilida; family Mytilidae; genus Mytilus; species Mytilus californianus. Next base: position 23,432,192 of record NW_026262723.1, on the reverse strand, counting down.
AACAGAAAATGCAAACTAATGTGTATTATCATTAGGGCAAACGTCGACTTGTCCAATCACATTAAGATTGTTTATCCGAGTAAAAGATTAAAAACATGATTCTTTTCCAATTGACAAAACAAGATTAAAACTGTAGTGAATTATATATTGATTTAATACCTAGAACAAATGTATCAGTAAGCCAATCTGAATAGTTATTGAAATAGGAAACAAAGCAGTTCTAATTTTAAACCCTGAACTACTGTTTTTGTTGCAATTCAAAAGGAGCTTATATTAAATTCCATGGTTGCATAAATTGACAAATGTATACACATAAGATATGTTATTGATTCTGTATGTCTTAAGATATTCAACAACCCAGGGTATAGTGATTAATACAATATATGTATCACATTCGATACAAGAAACTCTGAGATTACTGCAACTCCATATGTGCATACATATGTTATAAATGATTTGTGGAATTTTTAATTTTAGTTTCATTTATTATTTCACAACAAAATATCTATTTTATTAAAAAAATCTTAAGCGTGTATCTCAATTGCGACCATTTTTTAATCCTTTCCGTTACACTTATTTCTTCTGTATTTATAAAAGCAGAAAATATCAGCGTAAAAAGTACTTTGAGATGGACAAAACAGTGACACAGAGTCCAAAGGAAATTATACTTCTACATGTATACGTGACAGATTGATAGTGCGAAGTTAAGGGAGAGCGAAAAAGCTAGTGAACACCTGCAGAAATATCTTGAGTTTGAAATGCACACCATTAGCCTAAATATATGACAAATATATGCGCATAATCACTAGTCATAAGTTTAGCATGTGCATGCATAAGAGCAAATTCTCACAATGTCAAATTGTCAAAATCATCAAAAAACATGTGGTTCTCCCGAACGGAACGAGTACTAGTGTGCTATATTCCAGGTTGTTTCCCATTTTATTTCACAAATTGATCATAACAAACAGGACATCAAATCCTAATCATATTGACTTGATACTTTACAAAATCATTATTTATCTCGTTTTTTCTATTTACTTAAAGTAACGTACACTTAGTACAGTTACTACGGAGAAAGTGGAAAATCGATATGTCTACAAATGATAAAAGTGCAGGCCAAATCATATATCGTTATCGGTGCTTGTAATCTGAACTCTAATCATCCCTCCCCAAAATAAGGGGTACACATAGGCAATCTTTGTACGTACTGAGCGCAAGTTGACTGAAATACAAATCATTTTTCCACGCTTAGCTTACAGTTAGACTGTATGCTGCAATCTAGATGTCTTGGTTGTTTTTGTCGTTGAGTTGCTGTCTCACTTATTCAAGCGAACTGTCATCACCGCACGAATTTTATACTATATAAATCTTTATTCTAGTAATTAAGGGACAAGGGAACGGGGACATACGCGTTAATATACGCAATATAAAATATAATTACGAATGTAAACTATAGAGGCAACAGTTGTTTATCGATCAACGTTCAAATCTCATCAATCCATTTAGAAGACAAACATTAAGTAAAATAAACTGTTAACATAGAGATATGTCTCACCTTTTTGTTATTTTGATAGTAAATGCATATATTGAAATTAAAATAGCAATACTTTTTCATGTTAGTTTTGCAAAATATTCAAAGTCAATGATTGATTTGATTGATTTTTGGTGTTTAACGCCACTTTTAAGCACCGCTTTTGGGCTATTTTGTGGCGGCCAGTTTTTATTGGTGGAGGAAGCCGGAGTGCCCGGGGAAAACCACCTACCTTCGATAGGAAAACTGACAATCCTAGTCAATTAAGATTAGAGTCGAGTGCACCCGCACGAGCGGGGTTCGAACTCACAACCTCAGTGTTGACTGGCTAGTGATTACAGTAGTAACTACTTAGACCACTCGGCCACCGAGGTCCCTCAAAGTCAATGAACCATAACTGAAGGTACAGGGCCAAACAACCTCCATGAAAATGAGATGTTCCAATGCCGATACAACTGAATACCAGATATCATTGAGCTACCACTACATGATCCCATAAACCGACCTAATCACAAACTAATACATATAAACTAAGCAAAAGTTTCAATGTCATTAGACTATGACTGAGGGGTGGGGCCAAAAAATCTCCTTAGAAATGATAATACAACAGCATACCAAATATCATTGACCTACCACTAGTGGTTCCCCATAAACTGACCTAATCACTTACTAATACATGTAAACTAAGTAAAAGTGTCAAGGTCAATAGACCATGACTGAGGGGGCGGGCCCAAATTATCTCCATGGAAATGAGATGTGCCAATACTAATACAACTGCATACCAAATGTCATTGACCTACCACTAGAGGTTCCCCATTAACTGACCTAATCACAAAATAATACATTGTTGACGACGCCGCCGCCGACGCCGGAAACAGCATACATTTGTCTCGCTTTTTTACTCCACCGAGGCGAGAAAAAAATTGAGGGAATTGCATGAATTCCAAAGAAAAGCAGAGTGGTTACCAAGGAAATTTTAAAACAAATTCTATAAGAATACTATCGTAGTATATGGGGAGGGGCGTGTAGAACATGTATACTCTATGCTCATTTATGTTCCGGTAACATACATTTATCATGCCTGTATATGACTTCTGATTTCTTGGTATTAAATTTGCTTATGAACCATGCAGGCTAGTATTCTAGAATTTCTAGTAAGATATAAATTGATCGTTTGGTGCTTATCGACTAGCTTGTCCATCATTGAGAGAGGAATGAGCTTTAAATGCGCAACGTCTACTGTCTTTTTTTTTAAGTAGCGCTTTATTAACGGTATACGAAAATGTCTTTATTATGCTAGGCTCATGGCATTCGGAAAACAAGAAGACCCTATCTTATAATACTTATTACCTGACAGTCCCTTCCCTCCCCTCCCGAGTTAAATAAGAGGATGGTCTATCTTCTACCTGGGAAAGCTATGAAAGGTCTGTGGGGGGACATGAGATTTTCAACTATACCAATTATCTTTTTATAATTGTCATACTATGTTAGATGTTTCAGATAAACAGAGTCTTATAAATCTATAATATCGTGTTACAATGAGACGTTACAAATTATAAATACTTTACAAGGCATCTTCGTTAAATTAAGTGTATTAAGTATACAGTTTTAAGGGTTTAAGTATCCAGCAACCTCTACTAAACAGATATATTTATTAGTAAATCGTAAGTGTGTCTTCACGTGTCTTTATATTTATCCGTTTTGACTAAAGATTAGTGTGTCAATGTCTTTGATAACATTTGTAAATAGTTTATCTAACACATAGTGGCACACATTTCAGATACTTTTAATCTAAAGGAGAATTCACAGCAATTTTAGAAGCATTATTCAGGGGCAGATCCTGGATTATTGAAATGGGGGCGTAATACAATAAAACAGAAGAAATACTGCTGATCGTAAAAAAGCCAAAAAGGATATATTTTCCGAAAAAAGGGGGCGTAGGCCCACTACGCAACCTTTGAATCCGTCACTGGTATTCTTCTCCTTCATTATACATGTGTGTGTTCCCTTGGTATCTTCCGCGTCTTTTGTCATTAACTTTATATTGCTATTTTTTTTATATCATATAAATAAATAAATTATTATTTTTCTTAGGGGAAAGGCGGTTGCACATCTTACCCGTCTTTCACGGTTTTGCATTTCAAAATATATCGGCTTGAGAATTACTGTACAGACACTGCCGAAATGCGTATCTGACGAATTGCGTATCTGCTGAAGTATCTGTCGAAATGCTTATATCCTGTATATAAATTGGCATCGTTTCTTATGCTATTTATCATAAATCAATACTTTACTGTCGTTAAACTGAATAAGTTTGTGACAAGTACAAACAAATATCAATACTTCTAATTTCAAAACCTGTTATGACAATTTTTCCAATAAAAATTTGCTCAATTATATTTTCCGTAATGAAAATAGTACAATAGTATGACAATAATTTCAAATTGGCAAATTATTCCGCTGAGTAATATAAACACAGAATTTATTATTGAAACCTGAAGAAATAATTTATAATTGAATGCCATTATGAATAGAAGTACATGTGGGGTATGGGTCAATCAGAATTAGCACTGATAATTTATAAGGATAATTTTTACATCGCGATGACCGTGAGGTCATTCCGATGTATTGCTATCGCCAAGATTTCCATTACGTAACTTTCGTTTTGGGTTTGTAACCGATCTATAAACATGATAAATACGCGGATATTAACGAGTGCAAACTAACATTCTTTATCGTTTGTTATAAATACATCTCTTCAATGAATACTGATAAAAATATTTTTGTTTAGAACATAAAGTAATAATATGAAAATGTTTTGTCGTTAGATATATACATATATATATATATATATATATATATATATATATAAGTAAAAAATCATTGATAATATCTATGCACACGTACCGAAAAATTGTGTTAAAGCATGCGGAAGAATATCTCAAGAATCTCAGCAAGGACCAGTAACTCTGTAATTGTTTTTGCGGGAAAATATGAATGCCTACTCATATCCAATCTTTTAGAAAAATCGAATTTTTACAGAAGAGTGTCCACCATGCACTTGTACTGCACTATTATTAGAATAGTATAATAGAATGATATACAAATGGATGAAAATTATATATATATATATATATTTAGACCCCTCTAACAAGAAATTTGTTTTGCATGCACACGTATAAAAATTGCGGTTTTTATCCAACGCAATCATAGGTTTGAACGTTGTTTTCAATTTAGACTTGTTTTATATATATATATATATATATATATATGTAACTGTTATATTAATATAATATATAACAACAAACCCGTGTATACTGATTTGTATCACTACAATATAATAGTTATTACGGGGAGGTTGAATTTCCTGTCATTTATTCATCATCCACGCACGAACTTGTCTCAGAAAAAAATATATCTCTGTACATTAACCTCAGTTTCGGGTATAGAGATGTGATTTTTTTCTGTGACAAGTGCTTTTGACCATCCACAAGAACTTGTGGTCATCCGATGTTCAGTACTTCAGTACTTTAATTAGAGATGTGTCTGAAATGGCATCTAAATAATAGATCACCGCATAGCGGAATACCTCTTGTCACCTCAAATGCTGCGATGTATCCTCTTGTTACCTCAAATGCTGTGATATCTAATATCGACATCCTTTAATCGTGACAACCAATATACAAATTCTAGCGGAAATCGGAGATAAATATGAACTTTTATACACGGTGATACAATTATATTTTCTCAGTTTACTAGTGACATTTAACTCTGTATCTTTGTTTTCGTATCGCTGACTTCGCAAAAAGTGCACTGAAAATTTAAATTAGTCACTATGACTATTCAGTTAGTCAAATATTAGCCGAAAGGTAGTCAATAGCATATATGACTACCAATCAAGTCATTGTGACTACCTGCACGGTCAATTTGACTATGTTAGTGGTCACAGCACCACGTGGTGTAGAGTATCGGTTTTCACGCGCACTCTTTCGCGTTCCCTTTGTTCCCTAGATCGTGTAGATGTAAACAAACCAGGAGGCACGAAACTTTTATTTTGTCAATTAAACCAATTGTTTAAAGTAAGTATCATGTATATATGTTTTAATTCTAACTTACAAAAATTAATTTAAAGAAAAAGAAGTGTAATGAATGTAATATCGGCACATGTTGACGTAATGACAATAAAAAAGGGGGAGATATGTATACGGGATATCAATTTTGATACACATTCAACGTATTGTCGATTGAAAAGAGTATTTAGCGATATCTTTTTTTCATCTGACCAAAAACTGTTAAAAATAAACACTGCAATCAATATTCACAACAATAAATTAAAAAAAACCTCAGGGTGGCTGTCAAGAGCCTGGTGCTTACATTACAATGTTGTGATATAGGATGGGTGGCTGTCAAGATCCTGGTGCTTACATTACAATGTTGTGTTATAAGATGGGTGGCTGTCAAGATCCTGGTGCTTACATCACAATGTTGTGGTATAAGATGGGTGGCTGTCAAGATCCCGGTGCTTACATTACAATGTTGTGGTATAAGATGGGTGGCTGTCAAGATCCTAGTGCTTACATTACAATGTTGTGGTATAAGATGGGTGGCTGTCAAGATCCCGGTGCTTACATTACAATGTTGTGATATAGGATGGGTGGCTGTCAAGATCCCGGTGCTTACATTACAATGTTGTGGTATAAGATGGGTGGCTGTCAAGATACTGGTGCTTACATTACAATGTTGTGATATAGGATGGGTGGCTGTCAAGATCCCGGTGCTTGCATTACAATGTTGTGGTATAAGATGGATGGCTGTCAAGATCCTGGTGCTTACATTACAATGTTGTGATATAGGATGGGTGGCTGTCAAGATCCCGGTGCTTACATTACAATGTTGTGGTATAAGATGGGTGGCTGTCAAGATCCTGGTGCTTACATTACAATGTTGTGAAATAGGATGGGTGGCTGTCAAGATCCCGGTGCTTACATTACAAAATAATGGTATAAGATGAGTGACTAAATCACTAGATCAAAGATTTTAAAATTTGTTTTTTTTCTTTTAACTTTAAACATGACTGATATAACTGTTTATTGTTATATTTTAGCTTCTAAAATGATATAATTATATTTTTCAGCAAATGAAGACATTGCTATTTGTATGAGCACAGCTGAGAGATTTTTGACCAGAGAGAATATTACACTGACACATGCAGAGTTGATACCGACAAAATATCTTAAATAAACACTTCAAATTCTGATATACTGAAAATGTATAAAATATATATTTAAGTTGGGATATCATAATGTATGTAACAATGAGTTCATAATAAATACATTTTCTTTATTTGATTTTTAGACTTTTAATATATGTCACTGAGTAATGGTAACACATAGAAACTTAAGATATAGTAAGGTTTTGAACATTGAGCACTTTGTGGTCCTATACTGTTGGCATTGTTAGTATTGCTGCTGTGGTATTTTTAATGATATTATATTCCAGATGTATTTGTCAATCCTATGGAAGAGAAACAACATAAAGTAGAATAACAGAAGAAATGAAACACAAAAGTACAGAACGGATAGAAACACACACAAAGTAAAATGGTAGAACAAAAAACACAACACAAATAAAATTACAGTCTAACAGTCGTGACTATTCACAGTAATCATGTTTACTAACCAACATGGTCACTTTCGACCATTTCAATAAGTCATATGGACTGCATTCAATTGTCAAATTGACAAATGTGCATAGTCAATTGAACAATTCAATTCGTCATAACGAGTATAACATATAGTCATTTTGACTTCCTAACATAGTCATAATTACCACCCTACTCAGTCAAATGCGACTAGCAATCTAGTCAAACGACTAAGAGCATAGTCAAAATGATTAAAGTGCATTGTCATCTAGAGGACAGTCAAAATGACCAATCAAATTGGTCAAATTGACTAATTTAGGTTTTCAGTGTGGTAAGCTGCATTTCGTTGTTTATCTCTGGTCTTAATATAATAATCATGGTGACATTTAACTATGTCGTAGATCTAGGTTTTTTCTCGTTCCTCTGACTTAGCATAAAGTGGTAGGCTGCATTTCATTCTTTATCTCTGACTTAAATATAATAATCATGGTGCTGTTTTTGGAGGAATCATGATTTACAAAATCTTTTAAAAAACATTGTCACTGTTACATGCTTGTAATTTTTAGATGTTTATTTCATTTTGGCCTGTGTTATTTAGTAGTCGTTTGGATTTAAACTATGTTTTCTTTTGGTTTTTCCTCTGCAATACTTATGTCCACTAATGTCTATGAAAACTATGGTCCGTCTAACATTATTATCCATTGTCATGTTCCCTGCTTTGTTACTAACAACTTTCTAACCCACAAGTCATTTGCAAATTTAATTCTACAGGTTCTTGTCTCTGAACAAAAATTATATATATACCTTCATATTAGAGTATAGTTATTTTTTTCCAAAGACAAGTGCCTGTGGTACCTTTTAGTGAGTGCTATAACACAAGAGGTCTCTTTTATTCGTTTTGGTACAAAGTTTATTTTACAATTACCTATCTTCGATGTCAAACATATTCACTACAATATCTGTGTTGACTCTTTTAAGTTCATGACTCATTCTGATAATTTTTTTTTCTATTGACAGGTTGATAGCCGATAGAAAAAAGTTCAAGTTCGTAGCATGTAATTAGTTTGATGAAAGCACTGATACAATGTTATCAGTCGGTGAAAAACTTGAAGTAGTTACAGACAAAAATTAATTTACTTGAAAACCGTCACAAATGAACTACTTTTCAAATACCAAGAATTGATTTTAAATTTGTTTAAACTGCAGAGAAAGTTTTCATCTTTCTTGCCGATGAAACAATAGAAATGTCTTCGATTTAGTGTAAATATGAAAATAAATTTACTGTGCTTAAATGTACAAGTAAGCTACTATTAATAAAACAGTTCAGATACGATAAGATATTTTATTCGTATAAAATCCAAACAATAGGATGGTTACTAAAATAAAATACCATAATTACAAAGCAAGCATTTATCATCGACAAAAAAATCAAGTGCGTTTCTTTTTCCTTTTTTTATGCAGGCGCGGGTCCAGAATTTGATGCTCCTGAGAAGTAGGAGTCAAGATCATTTTTTGACAAAAAAAATGACAGAAATTTTACCTATAAAGATCTATTTTGTTTTTAGGGGCGCACCCGTCTGAATACGCGCCTGAAATGCATGACAGCATGTCTTTCAGCTTAAAATTGTTATATTTAGAACAGTGGTAAAAAGACACACTTCTTATACCTCTATTATACATTTATTTTGTCATGTAGTGTGTCTCAAAACTTATTTACACAGCACATTAGTTCATTGTATGATCGTTCGTGTTGTTCAGTAAAACTTGTTTTAATCTTTTTTAATGCTTGTATCATGATGCATTATCTATTTTTATAATCTATATACTTTTGTTCGGCAAAAAAAAATTTTATAGTTAAATTATATGATAGCTCATCGATTACTATTGCTTTCCGTACTTCAAAAAAACATGCGAGTATCACGACTTAACCAGCTAACACCTTCTATAAATTTCAACTTTGTTTACAGTTGTAAAAATGTTTTAGCTAATGCTGTAAATTTTCATTCGATAACAGGATACTAAACATTTTATAATATTTGATCAAGACAAATCTTTTCATGACATGTATTTTTCAAAACGTAATAGCAAATCAATACATATTGGCAATACTACATCAAGGAGAAAAAATATACATGAACTTATTTTCAGGGATACCTTAGATTTACTGTTAAAATATTCTTCTAAGTTAATACACATGAAAGTTGAGGAATATTTTTTTAATAACTCAAAAAATATCAAAGCATGTCAGTCCCTTGTCTTCTGTGTTTTGTTTTGTGTACTGTTGTTTGTCTTTTGTGTTTTGTTTGGTGTACTGTTGTTTGTCTTTTGGTCTTTTTTTTTTTGTTTTTTGTCATGACATTGTCAGTTTATTTTGGACATACGAGTTTGATTGTCCCTTTGGTATCTTTCGCCTTTCTTTAACGAGTCACTGACTTGTGAGAGTTGAATGAATCCATGTCATCAATAACAAGATATATTGCAGTAATAATAGCACACCATAAATTACCAGACATATTGCAGTTATAATAGCACATCATCAATTACAAGATATATAGCAGTAATAATAGCACACCATCAACGATTGGACTAGTATATCTTACAATCGACAGTTGTCTGGTGCCAGGAGACATGTACCTCGGGTAAATATTTTCACTTTATAGAGAATAACCAGGAAAACGACATAGAGACAAGAAGTGGTTAACCTTACCACGGATTTATATAGTAAATATACCCAATCCTTGACCTAACCATTCAGGTAACTGTAATGTAAGTGGAGACCAGATGTAAATATTTACTGTAACCATATGACATTTGTACATTCCGTATGAATGTTATTTAACCTGAAGCTTTATGACAACAGTGATGTTCTTTCCATCTTTTATAAATAGAAACATATCCAAAATGATTACATGGGAATAAAACATAACAAATTGCTTGTAAACAGTCGGTTTATAGACCAATGAATAATCGTTTACGACAGAAGTGCATGCGTACTTCGTATTTAGAATTATGATTCCAGTATGAACGTGCATGTCCGTAATTGTTGTTCAATTAACATTTTTGGAACAATCACAGAAAGTCCATTGTCATCTTCATTTTATTAATTCATTGACTTTAAACTTCCGTGTTTTAGCCTTACCATTGTTACACCTGTAATTTTACCAGGTAATTTACCTGTAAGGTGTAGTAGATACACATATGTTTATACTTACAAAGAATTAGAAATAAACAACGAAAAAGTTTTAGGAGTAAAAGTAAAATAAAAATAATGAAATTAATTACCTTTTAAGTGTTGTCATTTTGTAGGACTAACTACATAAGCACCCACAATACATAGGTATTGATCCCCCAGCTTGTCATGGCGACTTCGATACAGCAAGAAACAGACTAGAGATATCAAAGCCTTTATCATTTATCTGATTATAAGTTTACAGGTGTAAAACTGTTCAAATTTAAAATGTAAAAAAAACTAACCTGAACGAAAGCTAAAATAGCTGCTTTTATTCGGGAATTATTCGCTTGTTTCCTTATAGCTGACATCTTTACTGAGGTATCCGACTTTATTATGACCCAGGGTTACCACGCATGGCTTGTTTACAAGGGTAGGTAATTGGTTATAAAATATTATAATTGATTGTTAATCAATACATTTCTAATTCGGTTGCGTTCGTTGAAATCATAAGCAATGATCACTAATTGGTTGTAAAATACATTATACTAAATTATATAATTTACTTTATTATAAAGTGTCACATTTGTATACAAGTTATATATGTTGTGTTCAAGTTATCATTTTGTACGAATTATAATTTGTACAAAAAAAAAGTACAAATTATATATAATTTGTATTTTAACTTTGTAAAAATTGTCATTTGTACAAAAAGTGCTTGTACAAAATTAATTACAATTTGTACAAAATTGGACTAAAAATTGACTTATAACTTGTACAATAATTTTTAGTATGGATTTTGTTATAAAAAAGCATTGATACACCTGTAGATTCCGCATACATAATTTTTATTCAATGACCACACACTAAACCTTATTTTCAAAATACACAAATAGTTCTGTATCATTTGTTTGAGCATGTGAGTGAATTATGGCAGCGGGAATGGCATAACATCTTTTTCTTTTTAACATTTACATTTAGACGTGCTGCACCCTACTTTGCATTTACATGAAAGAAACCCCTGAGCACCAGTTTTTAAAATCTTTTTAACTGCTTCACGTAGCGAAAGTTGAAGCTCAGGAACTATTGCTGCGAATAAAGATGTGCCTTAAACAGCTTCAATTTGATTTCTCGACAAATATCCTGTTAAAATTCCTATAGCTGTTCCAATGCGGTACCCAAATTCTCCGGATTCAATAATTACACTGGGATATTTCGAGGATCAGTTGCGGCACGATCATACTGAGGAATTAGTATAATGACATAATCCCCCACACCAAGTTCTGATAATTTTCGTTTTGTTTTCATGGTTAGATATTCTGCTTGGATCTATCGGCCAGTCAGCGCACGCTTCCTGGCACGTATGATTGGTGTTTCAACGTCAGTGTCATCCTGATTGTTACTAGGGCCAATTTCTAAAATACTATCAGAATTGTCACTGGGCTAATATTTTATTATTCTATCCGAATTGTCACTGGAGCCAATTTCTATTGTACTATCAGAATTAACTGGTCTGCATGTATCAATTACATTTCCTGTCTCCATCTTGGTATTTTTGTATTTTGTAAGTAAGGTTAATTGTGTGTTCATTGGAAACAAAAGTTTAATAACTTATATATACATTTTCTAAAATATGCAAAATAACTAAAATACAAATCGTGGAATGGTAATTATCCCCAAAAAAATGAATAGAATTATATTTAACAAGCGGTCTTTGTACTCGTGTATTTATAGCGGTGTTTGTACTCGTGTATTTATAGCGGTGTTTGTACTCGTGTATTTATACATCATATTGTCTGTTTATTTGTGTAGTTAGTGAACATAAAACGTCGAAAAAATACGATAGAAAGATTATTATTTACCGTAAGTTGTAAAAAGAAGAAAATGTCATTACTTACAAAAAATCCTATCATTCCTTATTCCATGAAAAAATGGTGAAGAAACTTACAATTTGTAATGTTGTCTTTCACTTTAAGTTAAAAAATGTGCAAGTCGTCCAATTTTGTAGTCGATTTAAATTGTATACTTTTTGTTAAGAAGTCAAAGTGAGAGACGAAAAAGAATGGTCTTTTTGCCATGCGTAGCGAGACATGGTATTGACTTCGGTTTCTTTATCAATGAGAAATAATTTCCTCTTAAAATGCAAATGAATATATTTTTTTAAGATGAATTGAATGTCATTTAAGAAGGCATGATTTTTATGATTTATTTACATGTCTTTTTCGCTTTTGGAAATGTGTTATTTTATGTGATCATTGTAAAACTGTATATTTATAAGTTATTCACGGAGCTTTGTATATTATAATTATTTCCAATTTCAAAACGGAATTGAATTTATTCAGAATCCTCTATCTTCCCCTTATTCTAATGTGGTCATTATTTAAAAGTAATGATATATTTAAGTTACTCACGAAACTTAAGATACATTTAAACACATACACTATCAAAACGGAAAAAACGTCTTCCGAGCTTTTTGAAGCAAAATGTATTTCAGTACATTTTCGTATATATACATATTGCATATTTGTTTTACCGTATTTGTCTTGGAACCATTTTTCTTTATTTTTTTCTTGTTTTGGCTTTTTTTTTTTGCTGTTTAATTTTTAAATATTTATTTAATGTTTGCTCCCCATCGATTGTTATTTCTCTTTATACACAGTCTTAGAAAATTGTTGTTGATAACTTGTATGCTTTCTCCATCATTCAAGTCGACCAAGAGTTCGACTGGATTATTCAACTGTTTAACACGAAAATTGCTTTGAATTGTCTCCCTTAGCTTGTATCCCATAATTATACATTCCATACATTCTAGTATATTTTGTAAAGTGCGATTTTGCCAAAGGAGAAAACGCATAAATCAAACAGAAAACGACATTCTAATCTGAGTTGAAGCAATTAATGGATTAAAATCTTCCTTTACACTAAATTCACACAGACAGTCGGACCGTCATTCCTCAGGTCACCGTAAGACAATATAATTGACACTGAACACTATGGGTTGGGTTTTAATTGTCAGTTGGGTCGGTGTTTATATTTTTTGGAACTAAATTTAAAATTGTAAAACATTTTATTGTACGAGAGTGAGCTGTAGTAACACGTTTTATTATATATATAGATAGTCGATTAATTTAAGTTGTATACTTTAATATATAGATAAATATATAGATTTTATTTTATGTATATTGTTTTCCAAACTACAAATATATATATCAATGTATATTGTGTTCCAAACTACAACTATATCAATGTATATTGTGTTCCAAACTACAACTATATCAATGTATATTGTGTTCCAAACTACAACTATATCAATGTATATTGTGTTCCAAACTACAACTATATCAATGTATATTGTGTTCCAAACTACAACTATATCAATGTATATTGTGTTCCAAACTGATTAAAAGTCATTTTTCAAGAAACGATTGCAGTATCTTTCACAATTTTCTGTGTTAGAGCCACATGGACAAAGAACATCCCTAGCATGACATCTGTATAGAATTGCTTTCACGAACTATCATTTAGTGCATTATCATTATAAATATGTTTTTTTTTAATCATACCAAAACCAGAGGAGGTGTTAAATTTGTCAGATCGCATACAGTATACAGACAGACGAACCCATGCTTGCACAGCGTTACTATAAATAAGGGGATAGCGACATAATTGGGGTGTGCTAAGCCTTTTATTTACACGAATATCCACTAATCGTCTGCAAAATAAAACTACGATTGTTTGAGAAAACTGAATCGATTAGAACTATGGAATTCCGGTTAACTAGGATGTAGTTTTATTTGAATATTAGATATACATGCCGATTGAAGTGATTTGTTTGTGAATTAAAGTTATCCTTTTTAAAACAAATCCATTACGTCATACTTTGAGCTTGAGACTCATTGTTTAAATGACATTGACCTTAAACGATGATCAAAGTATAGGTATTTCTGCATGTAGACAATTTTTATTGTTACCATAAGTCATTCAGAACAATATTTGACATATATCTTATATCTCCATTGAGGCGCATAAAAACAATGCAATGATTGCCGTCTGTTGCATGTCAAAGAACATATCAACAGGACGGAAACTTAAATCGTGACAAAGCTTTTGGGTTTACAAAGAAACAAAGGCTAACGGAATTATGCAGACGATACATAGACTTTTTCAATGAGTTTGTCGATCTGAGTTGGCAACTTTAAAAGGATAGAGAGAGAGAGACATTTTTTCAATTAGACGTCTGTACTATATTATCTAGTTTTATATAAAAGTAAATTTTTCGTAATGTTTGATTACAAGCCCTATTCTAAATCAGATCAATGAAGAATGTTCGTAACACATGACTTCTTGGAAGTAACAAATAAAAAATATAGGGTTATCGGCGAGTAAACTTTTAAACCTTATTTTACTTTTAATAACCAATGTTTTTGCAAAGATTCATTCATTCATTCATTCATTCATTCATTCATTCATTCATTCATTCATTCATTCATTCATAAAAAAATAATAAAATCAATTGAATTATTCCAAACTATTAAATGGAGTATATATGTTGTGTACAAGATGCAAGTTTGTACAAATTATAATATGAACAGGTTTTTTTTTCAAGTTATAAGTTTTTTGACACATACCTTTTTGCACCAGGTGATACAAGTTTATCTTCTAAACTTTATCAGCTTAATGTCTTAAATTCAAATTTATGTACTTCAACCTAACATTTAGTGCTATTCTCCTTGTTCCAAAACTGGAAATGGTTTAAATTCTATTTTTATCTTTCTCCTTATACCTAAATCATATCCATAAAAAGTCTTTTTGTGTTTTTATAATGTTTTTTGTATCAATGCTCAGTATTAGACTATATAATGTAGTCATGGAAATATGACAGAAATATGCGAAACAAAAGACTGCGTGCTTGAATCATCCATTTGTGTTAAGTGGTTCATAAAACACTGATAAACTTGTACACAAATTATGTGCGAATTCTAATTTGCACAACATTACAATTTGTACACAACATATATATTACTTAGTTACCTTATATATACAACAGATTACTAATATAGTGAAATTAATTAATTGATTTCACATCACTGAATTCTTGGAGAGAACAAGATTTTAGAACCTGCCTGTCATGTATTAAATGTTATAAAATTTGTAGACTTTATTATTTTTCAGACAGTTGTGCATTCTTTCAACAAGGATAGCTGGAAAATAAACATTTGGCTACCATATGATTGCATATACGATTTTACAATAGCATTCATTGATATCAGGATGAATTGATTTGCAAAATAAACTCTCTCTCTCTCTCTCTCGCGATCGATCGATCGACACTTCCAGAGCTTATATTAATCACATCATCTTTTCCCGATTTCTCGTCCCAAAAATAGTGTAATACCTACCACTGGACTTAAAGCCAAAAGAGAAAATCATTCGTCAATTGCTTAATCGTGTACATTGGGATATAAATCATTGTATTTATCGCAGTTTTGTTCCAGTTAAAAAAGGCTACCATAAATAGCAAGTTATATTTTCATACCGGGTGATCCTGATTACACATGAGAACTTTATATCACCGACTGATAAAAGTTCAAACAAAATATGGATGTTTTTATGCATAGAGCTGTTTTGACTTTATTCTAAACTTACCTGAAAATGTTTATAATAAAATAATGCTCTGAATAAAATGTATAATTGATAATCCGTTTCTGACCAACCTTGTCATAATTATACAAACAGATAAAAGATTATTATTTTGGAAAATCCTAAACCTGTATTGTGTAAAGTCCGTTATACTTATATGTTATGAAATTTATTTAAAACTATCTACATTCAGTTTAAATTTAACTAAAAAGACCAAGTCGGACCTTTGTGGTTATTTGGTGATGCGTACCCATGCATAGATCAGCAGATTTAAAAAATAAAAAACTAAATACTTGTGAATAAATATTATGCAAATGCAGCAGGTGTCTATGGCGATATGTAAAAAATACTGTATCATCTTTAAACGAAAAACTGCATGTCTCTATTTCTTTACCAGGAAAAAGTTCTTTGTGGATCATAAGACATTTAACATGTACACACCATTGACTTAAGCTTTTTATCTCGTCGCATAAATCTGACTGACAACTAAAATGTTTCCCCTTAAGCTAAAAGCTAACTGACAAGTTTGCTAAATCTTAACATATAATTTTTGGAAGATTATCGTAGATTCATTTGTTAGTAACTTAACGTAATTGTGATCTCATTTTCTTTTCTTTGATTTTATAATTTTTGCACATTGAAATGTCGAATAGACAAATCACTAGGTCCTATATTGGTGCAGTTACAGATATTAGAGCATAATCATTATCAACAAATGAGTTTGTAATTGTGATTATTCTTTGAAGAACTTTTGTATGATTATTGGCAACTTCTAATTGCTTTGTATGTGTCTTTCTTTAATACATGTATTTTTCACACAAGTTTTATTCTTCTACTGACCAGGGTCTCGGTAACTGAGTGGTATAAGTAGTGATCACTTGGGTAACTGAGTGGTATAAGTAGTGATCACTTGCCTATCAACACTGTCTTTGTGATGTTCAATCCTGCTCGTGGCAAGGTGCGTTGAACTTTGACCTTAATTGACTAAGATTTTGAGTTTCCTGTCGAAAGTCGGGGACTGCTCTCGTCGGCTTCCTCCACCAATTAAAAACTGGTCGCCATGCTATAGCTTAGTGTACACAAAGTGGCATTGAACACTAATTATCAACCAATCAATTTTCTACTGATCAAGAGGAAAAAAGTAACTATGGGAACCTCAAGTTCTTACATACCAAATGAATTTAACTCCGCCAGTTTATTAA
Organism: Mytilus californianus; assembly: GCF_021869535.1. Taxonomy (NCBI): domain Eukaryota; kingdom Metazoa; phylum Mollusca; class Bivalvia; order Mytilida; family Mytilidae; genus Mytilus; species Mytilus californianus. Next base: position 23,415,009 of record NW_026262723.1, on the reverse strand, counting down.
AAGATTTTTTTGTTTAAAGATCATAATTATCTATTGAAAAAAAACGAACGAATCTAGTACTTTCTTATTGCTTTTGATAAAAAAAAAAGAGTTGAATCAAATCCGCGGTACTTATTTTAATACTATATTAAAAATGTCTGAACATTTTGAATATAAATGATGTTTATATCGCTAGCAACAACTTATTGATATAAACATTCATGGAACACTGATTTTTATTACATGTTTGTTGAAGATACAAATACTTTTTTTGTATGATTGATATTGAATGAAAGTAACTGATAATCATACTTAATTAGTTGCGTTCTAATTTTTTTGTCGGATTAACTCTCGTCAGTAACGCACACTGCCTAAGTCCGGAAAACCATGGGAATCGGTATAATCAAAACAGATCCAAAGAAAACATCCCAAATCTTCCAATGAATATTTTTCAATACATTTGTTATTATTAAAAAAATATATATCAAAATTATAATCACGGTCACATAAATAATATCATTAAATCATTGGTCTCCTGTTCAAACGTCGTGTACAATTGTATCTTAATCAGATTGGTCACATGACATGAGCAAAATCTAGATCCTAAAACAAACGGGCAGTAGAAAAGAATAACATTCAAAACCGAAACCAAAAGTCGACTATTACCTTTCACATACAAATTCCCTTTTTTTTTTGGTTCTAGATAACCCTTGATACAAAATAAACAGAATTACATAAAGTTTGCAATAACAAATTTGATTTCCATGCGCACAACACTTGCATGGAACAACCGTTATCTAGTTCGCCCGCGATCAAGTGTTGGAAAGCCAAAAAAGACAACGGGTTTTAGGGTATAAATAAACGCATGTTTTTTATAACAAGTTGAACTGAGCTCTTGCTCATTAATGAAAACCCGCTATAAGTATTCGGTAAACAGTAAATCGAAGAGCAATGCATGTCAAAATGGCATGCTCACATGAATGTAGATACCAAATTCCAGGAAGCTCTCATGTGTTGTATTTTAGAAAAATGCGACGAAAATTTTAAACATGACCATTAAGTATAAAAATATATAAGTACTCGGTAAATAGGAAGTTGATGAGACATAAATCTACGGATATTTCATGGGACGGATGGACGAACATATAGACAGAGGTAAAACATTATACACCCGCTCTGAGGTTAATAAATGCTTAAAACATTGATGCCGAACAAAGACTTTCGAATAAGCAACGTACTTCCTTATTTTTCGAGAAAAAAAGGTAATACGTGTAATCGAGAGAAAGCTCATTTACTTCTAAAATCGTGGCAGATCAATGTTGCTAATACTGGCGTACGCAATTTATTCAAGTAGACAAGATGACACAATGTCAAGTAAAAATGTTGTTTAATTCAATAAATAAATAGAATTGATAAGTACTTGGTGACTGACAGAATTATTGTATTAGCACAATCAGTCAGTTCAAAATGTAGTAGCAGTTGACAACTAATCCTCTGTAACCATGTTCTTCTAATTGAATGCTTATGTTATATATTTATTCCCAAAGCAGATTAACATTTGAATGTAGGAATGCCATTTTAGCACTTATAAGATTAATACTTAAAAATATTTTCAGTTAAAATATATAATACCATCGCATGCTTTTTTGAAATGTTACAGAATTTATACAAACACTCAACAGTTCTCTTCGGTTCATGTGCAGCTTAATTTTGAAAAAGAAATCCTTTCTCCAGATTAAAATTTTTTTTAAAAATCCAAAATATCTGATTTAGCAAATTTGTATTTGAAAACTGAAATGTTCATTGAAAAGGAAACGATTCAGTTTTTACATGATGTTATATTTTGAACCAGAAAGGCTTACTCCAGATTTAAAAGAACAACAAGGTGATTATAACTACCAGCTAAAGTCGTAATCTGTGCACAAAAAAATAACCCTTGACGGTATTGTCAAAGGTACTTTATCTGCTAGATCTTTCGCACTTGTGTAATGGTATTTAAACAACAAATGAATTCCAAAGTAATTTGTACGTCTGAATAAGTTCATTATTGTACTGTCAATACACAAAGTTAATGTTACAATTTTTAGAAATTGGATAGAACACATACTTAGCTAGAAACTAAACAATTATTCAAACTTAATTAAGACTTGCGCGTTAGTGTGCTTAATCGTACTTATTGTGTTTAATTAACCCAGTTTGAAAGAATTTTTCAAAAACTCTTCCACCTATCTGACAGTAATATAAAGGAGGCTTTACTGATTCTTTATCAATTTGTATTCTTCTTGTTAAGAAAAGCTTGATATTTTGATTGATTGATCAATCATGCTAAACTTACAGCAGCAAATATTACAGGCATATCCAGGATTATTACATATTGATGTCATATGAACATACGTTGCTTTGTGTAAGACCGACACGCCTTTTGAAATTTTGATTGATTGATCAATCATGCTAAACTTACAGCAGCAAATATCACAGGCATATCCAAGGTGGTTACATATTGATGTCATATGAACATACCTTGCTTTGTGTATGACCGACACGCTTAGTAGAAATTTAAATGTTCTATTTTACAAGGAAACTAATATACAGTTAGTCCCAGCCGACAGGTTTTTCATTTTACTGGCAAAGTCTGGGTCTAAAGCAGAAGACACCGATTTCAAGGTATATGGTTGGACTCCCGTACTTAAAAACTTGATTAGTCAACCATTTCGTGTAAATTTCATTTCGACTGCTACTGATCAAAGATAAACTACCAGCTAACGGTATCAGCCGAGGAAACCATACACACTGTTATACTAAGTATTGAATTACCAAAGCCCTATATTATTTTCCCATGAAAATTGAAAACATTAAACATTAGGAAAAAAAAACGTTTTTGCTTTCCCTTTACCCAATTCTATAGAAAAGTTGTCTTAATTCCAAAGTGTGTTGCTTATTTCCAAAATAAGAAAAATTATATTTCAAAATCAACTAAATTCTGAAATGAGCAGTAAGAAATTGTCTGAAAAATCAGTGCCATTGGTGTAGGTTTGTTAACGATGAAACTAAATGAGACGAATTACGAAAACGGAAGGACATTCTGACACTGTGAATTTTAAAGACGTGAATGATGTCTGACACTTTCCATACAATAAAACTCTTAATATTTATTTTTCTAAATTGCAACAAAATTCTGTTGAAAACCATAAATCGTTCGCATATCATAAAAACTCAAATGGAAGACCTGGCATAAAATTTTGACTCCTTTAGGATAGGTCTCTTGCTTTTTTGTTATACAATAAATCATTGCATTTTCAAAATGACAATTACAAGTTAAGGCATAATCCAAAATTTATTTAAACAGAGGGTGATCGAGAAATGGCCAAATAAATTTTACCATCACTGCAGGAAAAATATGTCATATGTTTTTTTTTATCCAACATGCATGCCACCTATAACTAGATCCTGCTTCATAATTAAAAGAAAAAAGAAAGCACAATATGTGTATGTCTAATCAGTAGCGTTTATTTTGTATCTATGCACACTACTACATAATAATTTTGACTTCTCTGAAAACATGACAGATGCATTATCATCCAACACCTATACCTAAGTCCTACTTCAGAAGTAACAAAAGTACAACTTTTTTAAGTCCTAACTTCCCAGTACATAAATGAATCCTCTAATAGTTTTATGTAATAAACATATCGATAAATTGATCAACAAGATTATATTAAATCTTGAGAGTTCTACTAAATGTTTGATTACCAATATATTTCAAATATTTGAATAAGACTGTCATTTTCATTGGATGTTTTTTTTTTTATAAAGTGAATACCATAAAAAGTGGTTGTTCTCGATTTGGTAAACAGTAAAATTTCAGATCGTTATTAAAATATCTAATGTTGGCGTCCATGCATGTAAGCATGCTTTGTGATTTGCATATAAATATACTTTATCTAAATAAGTCGTATCTTCTCGTTTCTCGTTTTTTATATAGATTATATATACCGTTGGTTTTCCTGTTTGAATTGTTTTACACTAGTCATTTTGGCCCTTTATGGCTTGCTGTTCGGTGTGAGCCAAGGCTCCGTGTTGAAGGCCGTACTTTGATCTATAAATGTTAACTTTTATACATTGTGACTTGGATGGAGAGTTGTCTCATTCGCTCATTGGCACTCATACCACATCTTCTTATTTATTTGTACTAATATATGGTAAGTGCAAAACGTCATGAAATATCATTTTATTAAAAAGCGCAGGGTATGTAACATAACTGTAGCTCCGCAAAGCGATCTTCTTTAGAAAAAAAATTAAGTGCTGTAAAGTGTATTAAAAATTTCAGAAAAAATCTTGTTAACATCAAGGGTAGATAATTATACTGAATTTGATAGGACACTTTGTATTTTTATTTTAATTTTCAAGAAAATAAGGTCCGTGACCCCCTATTTTTATTTGATATTTCAAAATTAGTAAAGAAAAGCAATTCTCTCATTGAATTTTAGCCAGTTCTACCGTTTAATGTTTCCTCCTCATTGAGGAGTTTCCCCTATGTAACCAATATAAAATAACCCCCATTTCATTAATTTCAATGTATTTTAACGGAAAAAAAACAAGGTCCGTGACCCCCAGTTTTTATATTATAATTTGAAAGAACTTTGACCCAGAAGTCTTTTACAGAAATTTAAGAAAAATCTATCGTCGAACATTTAGACACCCCAGCTACCTTGACGACGTCATACACAATATTCGAACAATGCTTTTATATCCATCTGGTGTAAGATCAATTAAATTACTCGCAATCAATTAATTTCTGCAACGCCCGAATTGTAAAATTTGGAGTGCAAAGAAGTCAATATATTGTATTAAAACTACATCCGTTTTCTTTATTTATAGAAACTTCTTGCACAACCTTCCCTACGTTTTTGTTACCTTTTTTAGAAGTGCTACCACAATCTCAAACGCTTGCTTTTGATTGGTTATCGATTTTTTATTTTCTCTTTTCATAAATATTAATAATCAAATCAAACATTTTATTTATATTGATGTTTCCAAAACAGATAAAAAGTTTATTTAATTGCTTGTTAATGTTTATATACATTTAAATGTTTGATACTGGATTTTCCCTTGAGTGGGTAGTCAGGTTAAATAATGTAACGTATTATACACTGGTATTATATGATTGCAATTATTGGGAACGTCTTTTAAAAATTACCACATCTATCCTGGACAATGACGAATTCTATTTTAAGGCATTACTACTGGCTTCTTGTCAAGCACAAACTTGCATACTAAATCGGGTAGAAGGACAAATTTTGCCATTGGGTTCAGAATTCATTTAAAAATTGTATTCTGAGCAATTATACAAATATTTTGCATATCATTGTGTTATTTGGTCATGTTGTACTGGATTGTAATCGAAGGTCGTCTACTTTGGGCTTTAATTAAAATACTTACTTATACTTATGTTAATGTGATTTACAAAAACCGAGTTCGATATACTCTACTATAACAAGAGTTAACTTATTAGAAATCTGTACAAATATTTTCTCATTTAAGACTTGTGTATGCAGGTTAAATTTACTTTTATAAATTGTGTCCCACAAGCAGTCTTTTTAAATACTTCGACACATGCATTTTTGGTATTAGACTTTAACAAGTCAAATAACTACATAACTGTAATGGAAACTTAATAATATCTAAAGAAGGCTTTTTGTACTAATTCTTATTTAATAGTATAAGTAACACTTAAATAATAGATAGCTTAAACTTGACAAGTTCATTAACCGAGGTAAATACAGTATTTACATTTGTACATAACAAACCCTTGAATACTAAGAAAACAGACCCATAGTCAGATAGGCTGATATAAAAAAATTAGATGTGGTATTATTGCCAATGAGACAACTCTCCACCGGAGACAGAAGATGTGGTATGATTGCCAATGAGACAAATCTCCACCAGAGACAAAAGATGTGGTATGATTGCCAATGAGACAACTCTCAACCAGAGACCAAATGACATAGAAGTTAACAACAATAGGTCACCGTACGGGCTTCAACACAATGAGAAAAACCCATACCGCATAGTCAGCTATAAAAGGCCCCGAAATGTCAAATGTGAAACAATTCAAACGCGAAAACTAACGGCCTGATTTATGTACAAATCAATGAACGAAAAAAATATGATATACAGCAACAAACGACATATACTGAATTACAGGCTCCTGACTTGTGATAGGCAAATACAAAATATGGCGGGTTTAAACATGTCTGAAGGTGCAAACCCTCCCCCTTGAGACTTATCAAAACTAGACAGGTCATATCATTTCCAATTTTACCGAAGGGTACCGGAATATGACTTTATACTAAATAAAGGCAAACTTGTTTTTTTATACTATGAGCAAGGATATCAAGCGAGTCTGCCAAGATGAGATGATGTATTCGAGTTGACGTAATCAGTATTAAAACATAGAAATGACATTATCCTTTGTATCGGTAATTTGTCTAAACAACATGTTTCTTGGGAAGGAATATGACATTACATATACATATTAAAAATGATAATGACTCTTTTTACGTGTACAAAAACAGTGCGATAGTTGTTTGATTGTATTAATGACGATGTGAATTTCATTGATCAATTGATGCGGATTGACATGAAAAGCATCACATTGCTGCATCGTAACGTGACGTCATTGCCTAAATTTTTTTTGACTTTTACGTACTGTCCGCGATCTAACCAAATATTCGTCAGGAGAATCAAAGAGAAAATGTACAAATTGCCAATCACTGGACATAGCTCTTCGGGCAATAACACATTGCTATAAGACCGCATTTTCTTTTACTCGGCTGGATGTATAGATACGCTGTCACGTATGATTTGATTTTGGGATGTAACGCTTTTTGAACTTTGTCCCAAAGCATAAACTATTCGAGGGGTCACTAATTAACCTGGAGCAAAACAAAATTTCAACTACGCTTGTTGAAACATCCCTGTTTTCCAATGGCAGTCATAATTATTCGCCCTTTGTCCAGGTCCATCTTAATTTCAGAATAAATGTAAATGTGTTGTTGTTGTTGATGATAGCGGTGGTGGTGGTAATGGTATCTTTGTTAATTTTTATTTCGTTTATAATAACTTTTGCAAGAATCGCTGATTTTTTTAGATCGGAATCCACGAAAAATTGTTTGGTTTGACCTTGCACTCACCCGATAGTCATATATAATATAAGATCTCAAATATGTCTAAATTAAAACACTTAAATAATACACGATAGTTAATTGTAAAGAAAGTGAATTCTATGTCATTTTAAAATTGAACTATTTTTTTCGATTATCTGGTCTTTAAATCATTTAAAAGTATTGATTACTAACCGCGGTCCAGTTATAATATATAATGAAAAAACTCCCACATTTCAATAGAAATATACTTAATTATATTACGAAATAGGTCGTCGGTTTTACCTAATATAACGTTGTCCCAAATAACGTCTTCATACAATTCCATTTCTTTTATGTGACTTTCAGTGCCACCAAGATCATTTTTCTTTAAAATTCTCATTTATCTGATTTCAATTTTAAGATTTGCTTATTTTAATGTTACAAATTTGTGAACAAAATCAGGAACATTTCACTTCGGTACATGTAAAATCTTTTTGGGGTACCTAAAATAAATTTAAAAAAAAAACTTTCAAAAGAAGTGGATACCTTTTAATTGTTCTTTGACTGTAATATAAAATGTCTAGTTAAGTTTTGTCAGTGTCTGGTGATGTCAGAGTGACGTTATCAATATGCCATAATTGGCATAATTAAGAGAAAACAAATGTCTTTCAATACAGCTAGTGTCTAATGACATTATGAGCAACTTATGAATCACACCAAAATTTTAGATAAGTTTGTAGCAAATTTCTTGTTGAGTAAAGGCATTGCTTATATCTAAATATTTAAGCAAGTACTTCACTTTAACAGGATATTTTGCTTCAAAAATTTCGATAAGGAGATACCAAAGAGACTGACCTTTTATCTATTTGAGGACCAAAACAAATGATTTAATGTAAGAGGGAATAAGAATATAATTCATATAGGTCTGGTAGGCTTTACAGAATAGAGAATAATGGGCAAAAAGTGCAGAATAAAGGGCAAAAAATATAAAGAATAGAGAACAATAGGCTAAAAAAAGAGAATAACGGGGTGTTTAAATATAAAGAATAGAGAATAATGAACAAAACGAATAAAGAAAAATGAACAATGGTCTTAAACAATAAAGAATAAATAAATGAAGGACCCCGCACCCAGACCCTCGTGTACATTTTGCTACATAGGACAACTTTATTGCAAAAAGTAAAACACTGACGGGTTAAAATGCAAACATAACAGACATGTACACAAGAAACATACAATACATTAAAAAAGTTCTAAACAAGTCAAGTTAATATTAATAATATATATATATATATATATATATATATATATATATATATATATATATAAGTATATAGATAATTGACCAATGTGGACCTTATTTTCGCAACTCCATGGATTGTTTATATAGCCCAAAACTCTAGACAAAATATCTTTATTGGGATCAAAAATAGTTTTAAGTTTACAGTTTGAGTCAAGCTTATTAAAATTAGGATAATGGGTTTTAATTGCATTTATAAGGGAATTTTTAGTACTACTGCTGATCTGGCAATGAAGAAAAAAGTGTTCCTCATCATCTAAAATTTTGCAAACTTTACACACTCTATGTCCTGTTGGAATTTTCTTATATCGACCTATTTCAATTTCCAAGATATGGTCACTTATACGGAATTTTGGTTAAAAGTTGACGACTATTAATTTTTGTTAGATTATGCAAGTAGTCTTCCAGTTTAATTTCATTTTCAAGTTTACTATAAAGGTAAAGTTTTGAACTATTATCTTTCAAGAGTTATTTTATCATATTTTTCTTTAACAATATGTTTAATAGTTTTTTTTAATTACATATATCGAGCAAGCAGTTCAATGGAAGACTAGAAAAAAAAATCGCCAAACTGAAACTCAAGATTTTTCAACAGAAATGTATGCAATATCAAAAACCCTTTACTAAACACAATTAAAGCAGACGATACCAAACTACGATACAAGCATATCATAGACAGATATTCATATGAAAGAATATATTGCAAAGTTTTTTTCAAACTGAATTAATATTTGCAGCAGACATTTGACGTTTGACGTCTGCTCGCAGCATGACAAGAGTCATCAACTATAATGGAACCTATATTAATCTTGACTTCGGAGGAATATATGGATGTTTCAACTCTGTATCAAATTAATATTTGTAACCTAACTTGCAAACATATCATTAGTTGTCAGTAAAAAGGAATCAAATCATTATTGTCGATTTTGAAAAGATGAACATTAATTAAAACTATATCCTTAATATGTTTAAATCTACATCCTATTCTACCAATAGGTTAGATATATCAGATAAAGGTAAACAAAATTGGAATTACTTCCCCCTCCCCCATAGTTCAGGTCTTTTAATAAGATGATTTAATGTTTTCTTATTCAGGTAGTTACTCTACTGACGTATTATAACTAAAAACTAAACCAGTACAAAGTTCGTTGGACATCTGAAAATGTTGAGTTATATTTTACGCTAAGTTTTGCGAATACCAAAGTTAAGGTGACCATCAGAAAAAAAAAATACAAGGAAATAAAAAAATATGTTGAAATTGAATGGAGCTACGTGAAACTGAATCAAAATATGATATATATAACACAAGACTTATAAATATAAACATAAATAAATCCTTTGTTTATAGGAAGATTAAATGAAACACAATTATCAATATATAATCAGATATAACTAACTACTCACCGCCATTTTAATTTTTTTACCAGTAGTCCGAAAACTAGCCATATCCACCGATCATTGAAAAACTTCAAACGAATGGCTTACTTTTCTGAAAGCAAATATTGGATATATTTAAGTGTATTGGACCAAGACCTACATGTACCGTCACGTTTGTTTCTTAAAAAAGATAAGTATAAGGGTCTATATTAAAATCACAAGAACGGTTGATTGAATACTTAGAATTCAAGGCCACAGTAATGGTAATTAACCACATTCACCTGTAGATTTTTCTTTAATTGCCAGCACCATTAATCTGATGTCATATTTTTGAACTTAGACACACCTGAACAGTTATTATTTTTCTTTTGTATTTAATCTCCAATGAAATATGAATTGATTTTTTCCTTAGCCCAACGTGTAAATGTCCATCGATTACTTCATTTAAACAACTGTTAAAATAATTGATTAGGTCGGTTTATTTGTACTTATACGGATGTAGTTTTTTCTCTACGTAATAATTGACCACCACCTATTTTCAATCACAACGGTAAACACGGAGCACTTTTATTTACATGTCACATTAACTTGTAATGCCCAGCATCGTCTTTCCTGTAAGTAAAATGATGCTTTCAGCGCACAGGAATTGACATTTGACACTGGTATTTCATCGTTTGCATTTTGTTTTTTCGAAGAACCATTTATATAGTATATTTATGATTTTATACTTTATACATCATATAAATTAATTACTACAGATTAAACCGCAAAGAAGGAAATTGAAAATCTGTTGACGTAAAATGTAAACATCCTATTCAAACAGAAGTGCTCACCCTTATACAGTAAATCATTCGAATGTTAAACATCTTTATATGATGAGATTTTTATTTGAACCAATCCATTTTCAAGTAGTTGACCAAGAAAAAGATTTTTCACTTACACGAGTGTCTATAAATATTTTGAACTGTTGGGTTTTTAAAATACAAAATTATAATCTGAATGTTCATTATCTATCAGAAAATAAAAAATACTTTAAACCTGTCAACACTAATTCTAGTTAATTAAATAAGCTTACTATACATAATTCATAACAACCAGCGATATATAGTACAATTGAATGCTATGTCATTGTTAGAACCGAGGACTCTTGGTATATTTACTTGACCTTTAATTGGATTTACTTACAGTGTGTCATAAAATATATATAAAAATCAGCTGTAACATACATTAGTTTACTTTGAATGAAAATAAATATTTAAATTGAAATTCAAAATCGTGAAACAGAATTTGTAAAGAGAGTAATCGAAACTTATTTAAAAGATATTAGATTTTGAACTTTAAATTTACTCTTTGTTTGATTAGTATCAAAATAAAAAAAGTCCCAGTAGTATGATTAGAATTAGACAACAACCACCCCCCCCCCCCCCCCCACCTAGATCAAAGGACAAGGGTGTAAAACTGCTTACATTCTATTGTCATACAAAATTTTAAATGAAGTTCTCTTGCTTTCGATACTTTCAATGCGTTCAAACATAAAATGTGCACAGGTTATACCCAGATCATGTCCAATTGATGCTCATGTCGTGATGTCTGAGATATAGTCAATACCTAAAACTTGAACGCGTCATAGTGGGTTGTGTTTGGAGATGACCACTTTCCCTGAATGTAAAACGATCTTTTAACAGACATCGAAAGGGAATCTCCAGATTTTGGGCAATCACATGTATTAATACGTAGACCGTACCATCTCTCAATCCGAATGTTTTTTAGACATTCAATATATTATGTCATAAATATATTAGAAATATTTGTCGATGGAATTAAGGAAATCAGTGATTAAAAATGTTAAATTTTAAAATCATCAATATTTAGGATATGAATATGCCCAAATAATCATTACTTTCCCTCTTCCCTCTAAGTCACCCCTGAATCAATAAAGTACTTGTAATATGTTCCTGTTTGTCTGAGAGTTATTCATCCAAAGTCTTTTCTTCTTTCCTTACAGTTTGTTTGTAGTTGACTTATTCTCACCTTGTAATGTTTGACATTGGGCGTTAATTAACCATCAAATGACAGCACACAGTTATTGTAAAACACAATCCGTGTGGAATCTGAAACAACTTGATGTCATAAATTATTTACTAAGACTTTTCAAGTAATCCATATTTATCTTCACGATGGAAACCATCTTGGATGGTTAGTATGGTTCAACCTTCACATTTAAAAAAAAAACGGACCAGAACTGGTCATTGTTTAAGATTTTGGACTGCAAGACATTATAATAAATGTATAACTTTATATGGATCGGTTAAATAAAAAAGTCATTTTGCTGACTTTTATCACATTCTCTTTGTTTTAGTAAACATGTTTTTTTAAAGATTGAAAAAAATCGAATCACTAAAAGTGTTATTTAATACTGAATGTGTAGACCACATCAAAAGTATGGCTGACATTAAGAAACGCCCCTGTGTTTCGAAGACTTTGCTTCTTTTTTGGAAAAAGGATGAATGCTGATTTTGTATATAATTTATAGGAAGAAGTGGATCTAAAACTTCATGAAAAATGTAAAAAAAAAATAAAAATAAAATCGAAAATATTTTGTCAGAAATGGATGTACGATATGTTTTTCCCACAAAATATGGAGAAATTTAGAGATTGTTGGTAAAATTATTAATGAATTTCCTATATAGGCAAAATGGAAACGTGATTAACTAACACATATCATTAGGTCTTTTAAGTTTTTGTGCTGGAAAGTGACGACAATTTTATTCTCCTTGTAACACAGTCGCCTTGACAATATTTAAAAATTTCAGTTCTTTGTTTACTTTCATGTTTCCAAGTACCATTTTGTCGACTTTCAAAGTTTGAAAACAACGTGTTCAGAAAGTAAACGTTTGCAGCAAACACATGCAAGAAACAATTGATCTGTTAAACACTTGACATTTTATATTATTAGCTTCATGTCCCATGACGTAAGCATATTATTGAAAAACGATCAACTAAAGGAAAAAAGACAAAAAATCACTTGAAATAGCACAAAAAGTTAACGATTTATTTACGAACTTAATTATATCATAAAAATATCCTTACGCAATTTATAGCGGTATTGTTTGCATCGAATGGAATATGAACCTTTTAAAGTTTTTAAAATGTTTGCATTACAGTTTGATGTATCAATAGATTTTCAAAGATATCGTAAAACCATTTAAATGAGTCACTTTGTATTGCTGCATCATAAATGATACATTTTCACGTCAGTCTAATCAAAGAAATAAATTCCCAAAATGCATTTTTTAAATGAACTTTATTATCAAATATAATTTTTCAAACAAATTTTAACAAAGTGTCTTTTTTTTTAAACTTACTTCCTTATTATTTAATATACTGATAGCAGTTAAACCAGTCAAATCCATGAGGAAATTTTAAACCACAACTTGTGTGAAATGAACCATATTTCATAACATTTTGAAAAAAAAAATAATAAATTATAATCTGAAGTTTTTTTTTTTAACTTTTTTAAATCCACGAGGAAATTCTAAATAACAACTTGTGAAATGAATCATATTTCATAACATTTTGAAAAAAAAAATCATAATTTAAAATCTAGTACTTCAAACTTACGATGACAGAGGATGAATCATTTTCCTTATTCATAGTTGCAATCAAATGTGTCAGTGTACTTGATCAATCCACCCGGGAGGACAGAATGATATCAAATATGTCGGTGTTCTTGTTCAATCTACCCGGGAGGATAGAATGTTATTACATATATGTAAATGATTTACTTACAAAGAAAGCATCTTATCCATAATTCAACAATCTCAAATGTACCAATACGTCTACATTGGAAAGTAAACACAGATTCTGTAAAAATCAATTAGTATATTTCCAGGTAGGTAAAGATGTTTGGCGATAATCGTACCTCAATATTGATGAAGACATCCAACTTGTAAAACTGAACGCTTCAATGATTTATTGAACCAGCGACACTATTTTGCAGGTATGGCTGCGTTAATTATCAGTTGAAAAAAAAGTCAATAAAATTTCAGTTTCACATTTTGCAATGTCATCCTATTGACAACAGATATAAACAGAAAACTGTTGTCAGCAACGACAGTGAAGCGTCTAATCACCTTCTGCACGGGATGTACATCAGGGAGTCTCTTGACTGCCGCCATAAAAGAAATTTTCATTTTGTTTCTTGGTGTAATTAAGAATTAATTGATGTGTAGCCACTGTCTGACTTCTGAAACTTTAAGGTCTTGAGTTAACATAAACTTTAAAACGGTGTACAGTCAAAGCAATAATTTCGATACATAAGTACATGTACACACCCTTATGAGACAGCATTCCATCAATACAAGTTCTGTTCTCCAAAAAATCTATAATATATAATCTAGTGGTCACTAGCAGTCAAGATTTTCAACAATGGACAATTGCCAACTAATTATCTCAAGATTTACAACGCCCTCATTCGCGAAAAGATATCTTTTAGTTCAATACAGATGATGGTAGATCTTTAATCAACAATAAATTCAAAATAGACAGAGCACATTAATGTTGTTACGATAACTGCATGACGAGATTTTTTAGTTGGGACAGGCACACAAACAAACATATATGTAATAACATTCTATCCTCTCGGGTAGATTGAACAAGAACACCGACATATTTGATATCATTCTGTCCTCCCGGATGGATTGATCAAGTACACTGACACATTTGATTGCAACTATGAATAAGGAAAATGATTCATCCTCTGTCATCGTAAGTTTGAAGTACTAGATTTTAAATTATGATTTTTCGGAAAAGGGTGAAGGTTTGGTACCATTAAAACGTTTAAACCCGCTGCATTTGTTTGCACCTGTCCTAAGTCAGGAATCTGATGTTCAGTAGTTGTCGTTTGTTGATGTGGTTCATAAGTGTTTCTCGTTTCTCGTTTTTTATATAGATTAGACCGTTGGTTTTCCCGTTTGAATGGTTTTACACTAGTAATTTTTTGGGGCCCTTTATAGGTTACTGTTCGGTGTGAGCCAAGGCTCCGTGTTGAAGACCGTACTGTGACCTATAATGGTTTACTTTTATAAATTTTGACTTGGATGGAGATTTGGCACTCATACCACATCTTCTTATATCTATATGTGTCTAGCTAAACTAGTACGTAAAAAACTCTCCTAATAATGCAATCATTAAGATGACAGAATCAGCGAATAAAAAGAACCAACCAGAAAACCATTGAAATCAGTCATATCGGTATTAGAGAATACCAAAATTCAGCACTACAAGGCGTATAAATACACAATTGAAAATTGATCATCGATCACAGATCTCAGAATACAAGTCATAAGTACATGACATTTTAGTCACGATTGTCTGTTGTTCTGTATTGATTAACATGTATCGAATTGAGCAAGATAAATCATCGACCAACTCTTGCAGGTAAAACAATAGTTACTGTCAGTTGACATCATCAAGATGTTAATTCTTCTTGTGCAAACAAGTTATCATAAATACGAAAAGTACAAAATATTTCACATTATCTGTGATATTTGATCAGATATTAAACCGCTGCATTGACCTCAGCCTATTCATTTACCATGTTTACCGTGATTTCTTTTTCTCAGGGCTCATGTTATCTTTAAATTTTAACGAACTATCGCTTATCCATTGTGTCTCAAACACATTAAAAAGGTATAACAATGACACAAAACTCCAAGGTAAATTCAAAAAGGGGAAGTCCATAAAAACTGACAAAATCAAACGTTATCAAGCAACAGAACGAGTGAAAAACAACTGTATATTCCTGAATAGGCATTTTCCGAAGAAAAAAGTGGTTTAAACCATAACAATAAACCATGAATGTTGTTTTGAACCAGCTTGTAGACCAAGCGTGCGAGACCTTCATGGGTAGTCAAGGTCGTTTAATCCTTTCATATTTGTAGTAGTTCTTCTAGTACTAGCGGTAATTCTTCTAGTTACTTAAAGAAAGGTCAAAGTAATTTATCTCTATGAAGATACACTGTTGTCAGTTCCAATATCATAAGTTCTGATACAATAAACACAAAATATGTTTATATGAGAGTGAATCAGCCAAAATGCAAGAAATCGACACGGAGTGAGACCACCGAGGTACGTGGGATTCTCAGTTATTATCTATAAGAAAATGAAAGGTAAGGAACATGACACGTCCAGTAATAATATCAGATAAATATAGATTCTACCACTGCATCGAGTGTGATACGATATTTATCCACTCGAGACAGTTAAATTTTCAAATTTAAAACGCGAGGCTCGCCGAGCGTTTTAAATATTTAAAATTTAACTGTCGAGAGTGGATAAATATTGTATTACACGAGATTTGGTGGTGGAATCTGTTTCTCTAATGATTTTCAAACAATATGCAGGCAAACTTATTCCGTCTTTTCAAATGATCTGTAAAAAAGATGTGTTCTTTTTATGTGACGTCATCAGGCATGGTCGCCTTTTTTCATGCCGTCACAATAGGAAATTCAGAGGAAAGCAAGTAAATTCGACGTCATAATCGGATTTTAACCAATGAAGAACTGAGATCAAACGAACCACACGTTGATTAAATTTTTTTTATACAATGGGTGCAGAAAGGGATAAATTGACGAAGAATTAGAGAAATATAGATTCTACCACTGCATCGAGTGTGATACGATATTTATCCACTCGAGACAGTTAAATTTTCAAATTTAAAACGCGAGGCTCGCCGAGCGTTTTAAATATTTAAAATTTAACTGTCGAGAGTGGATAAATATCGTATTACACGAGATTTGGTGGTGGAATCTGTTTCTCTAATTAATGATTTTCAAACTATATGCAGGCAAACTTATTCTTCCTTTTTGAATGATCTGCAAAAAGATGTGTTCTTTCTATGTGACGTCATCAGGCATGGTCGCCTTTTTTCATGCCGTCACAATAGGAAATTCAGAGGAAAGCAAGTAAATTCGACGTCATAATCGGATTTTAACCAATGAAGAACTGAGATCAAACGAACCACACGTTGATTAAATTTTTTTTATACAATGGGTGCAGAAAGGGATAAATTGACGAAGAATTAGAGAAATGATAATATACGACGGAATAAGATTTTTTTTTAGATTACACACGAAGAAACTGTTACAATCAAACAATTTGTGATCGCGACGTTTGGAAAAAGTATCATACCAATTTCAGTGTGTACGACGCGTGTTTCTGGAATAACCTTCAGTAGGTACAAAAGTCTGGTAAGCCAAACATATTCAACTTTTAAGACCATTAAAACAAAACGAACCTAAACAAGATCTTAAACAGTCTGGTCTTCGAACGTGTGGACTACCGATATCAGTCTTTCTTCCTTATAAAACTGCTAGAGCATTTTTTTCAAATACGAGTACCCTAAATTTGTAAAAAAAAAAACAAGATAATTGAGATACTTTAATGACATAGGCTAGGGCAGCCAAATATTTTATTACCCAAGAATGTGAAGTTGACGTAACTAATTTTTAATCTTTTCGAATCAGGATGATCATGTTAGCTGAGGATGATTCAATAAATTAAGCCAGTTTACATATTTACGAGTCGTTAATGTATTTCGTTTAAAGAATTTCTATCTGCCCTACTATAAAAAAAAGAAAGATGTGTTATGATGCCAATGAGACAACTCTCCACCAGAGACCAAATGACATAGAAATTAACAACTATAGGTCAACATACGTCCTTCAAAAATGGGTAAAACCCATACCACATAGTAAACTGTAAAAGGGGCCGAAATGACAAATGTAAAACAATACAAATATCATATACAGCAACTAACGATAACAACTGAATTATTCTCATTTGAATTTGGCAGTCAAAATCATCAGAGCGTCTTTTCCCTCTGCTGAATTGCGTATCCCTGTTCTTGACCTGATTATGGATGTTATAATTGCCGATTCAGTAATCAATTAGCCAATATTATTACATTTTGCTGTGTTGTATAAAATATAATAGATGTGTCACGTGTTGGGTAATAATGGTATCCTTAGTTAAAAGTTGATACCACACTGACACTACTTGCGTTCAACTAAAAATCTATTTAAAATCGAATCGTTGAATTTAATACCATAGTGCTTACCTTAATTAGGTGAATGATGTTTTTGCTTTTTCATATTTAATGCCTGTGTTTTTATCTGATAATGTATACTAGTAATTAGGAAAAAGCTTAAATTTCGGGCACATAAATCATTCTAAACTATATATAAATGTGACCATGGAAAATTAATCATTTTCATGGGACTGAAATGTTATATTAGAGATATTATCAATATTAAACATTAAATAAAATTAGATTTGTTTATGATACATGTAAATTGTACATATAAAACATCGAAAGCTGTCCATATGCCAAAATATTAAAACTGATTCCCTGAACCTAAATGATGACTTGGGTTAAGGAATATGGTCACCTGGACACCTTCCGTCCATCAATATACTACCAATAAAACACTTGCGAAGAGAGGATTGGTTTTGTTGTGGGGATGTATAGATACATAACCACGTCAAGTCGGCCTAGAAATGCTATATCCGATGGCCAATTCAACACAACTTCTTTTTCAAATAACATCATACATTTGCCACCTACATGATGTATTGTTTACAAATAACATCATACATTTGCCACCTACATGATGTATTGTTTACAAATAACATCATACATTTGCCACCTACATGATGTATTGTTTTCAAATAACATCATACATTTGCCACCTACATGATGTATTGTTTTCAAATAACATCATACATTTGCCTCCTACATGATGTATTGTTTACAAATAATATTATACATTTGCCACCTACATGATGTATTGTTTACAAATAACATCATACATTTGCCACCTACATGATGTATTGTTTTCAAATAACATCATACATTTGCCACCTACATGATGTATTGTTTTCAAATAACATCATACATTTGCCACCTACATGATGTATTGTTTTCAAATAACATCATACATTTGCAATCTACATGATGTATTGTTTTCAAATAACATCATACATTTGCCACCTACATGATGTATTGTTTTCAAATAACATCATACATTTGCCACCTACATGATGTATTGTTTACAAATAACATCATACATTTGCCACCTACATGATGTATTGTTTACAAATAACATCATACATTTGCCACCTACATGATGTATTGTTTTCAAATAACATCATACATTTGCCACCTACATGATGTATTGTTTACAAATAACATCATACATTTGTCACCTACATGATGTATTGTTTACAAATAACATCATACATTTGCCACCTACATGATGTATTGTTTACAAATAACATCATACATTTGCCACCTACATGATGTATTGTTCTAGTCCTGTATATGCACGTAACATAGTCCAGATGACCATATTTCTGTTTATAAAATGTGAATTATTCCAAACACTAACTTAAAAGGTTTTTCTACCCCCAGGCATATATTGCCTTAGCCGTATTTGGCACAACTTTTCGGAATTTTTGGTTTTCAATGCTGTTCAAATGTGTATCTAACCAAGGATTTGTATAGATCTCACCAAACAAATCCTTGATCTAACTGTTTAATGGAGGTTTACTGGTGAGTCTTATGCAGATGAAACAAGGGTCTGGCGTACTAAATAATAAGCAAGGTATCTATGATGAGTAATTACAACCACTGGGTCGATGACACTACTGATGGACGTGTCGTCCCTGACGTTCCTGAGTGTATCACCAGCCCAGTAGTCAGCACTTTTTCGTATGACGATATGTTTATTTTCATTAAATTTATTGTTTATAAAATGTGGAATCATTCGAAATTCTAAGGTTTTTCTATTCATATTCAAATGCCAAACTTCCAGAAATGAGCAAAAAAAAGTATAACTGCACAACAGTTGGAACTCGACTTTTCTTCTATAGATATAGGAAGATGTGGTATGAGTGCCAATGAGACAACTCTCCATCCAAGTTACAATTTATAAAAGTAAACCATTATAGGTCAAGGTACGGCCTTCAACACGGAGCATTGGCTCACACCGAACAGCAAGCTATAAAGGGCCCCAAAAAATTACTAGTGTAAAACCATTCAAACGGAAAAACCAACGGTCTAATCTATATGAAAACGAGAAACGAAAAACACGTATGAACTACATATACATGGTTGAATTTGCATATTTTACTTTGAAATGACCAATGTGCCACGGCCTATTATGGCCATGGGTTGTCCAGTCAAATATGACAATAGTAAAACATAAACATAGTAAAACTCGACCAACAGCGAATTTTCTTCAGCCGCCAGATACATAAGGAAGAAATAATTACTTGTAATCGTTAACAATTAACTAATATGGTATATCCGATTTTACACATCCGATGGTTAATGAAGTTGGTGATGTCTTAGTTTTAGACAAGATATATTAACCAATTCGATATTGTATGATGTTTAATCAAAGGAAATGACTTAACTAAGTTTCTCAAGTGTTTCACACCTGGTGTTGCTAGCGGAGCAGTGATTGCGGACCCTGTCTGAGCACCTGAGTGCGCACCCGGTTTCTTGTGGTTTTCGTGTTGATTAATCTTTAGTTTTTCCATGTAGTGGTTTATTGAAGAGGGACGAAAGATACCAGAGGGACAGTCAAACTCATAGATCGAAAACAAACTGACAACGCCATGGCCAAAAATAAAAAGACAAACATACAAATAATAGTACAGATGACACAACCTAGAAAACCAAAGACTAAGCAACACGAACCCCAACAAAAACTGGGGGTGATCTCAGGTGCTCCGGAAGGGTAAGCAGATCCTGCTCCACATGTGGCACCCGTCGTGTTGCTTATGTTATTACAAATCCGGTAAATAGTCTAATTCGGTAAGTCACATTCGTGAAAAGGGAAGAGTATTGTAGTTGCGACATAAGGAACATATCCGATATCATTTGTAAAACGGTTATTCCATAACGGTCAACCAACTCGTGATGGCGTCCGTAAAATTAACGAAGGGATGATTTCAACTTCACCATTTGGAACTCTTGGTTTAATAGCTTCCTTGTGAGCAGCAATCCTCTATCAAGGAAATCATGATAGGAAACACAAGCTCGGGAATATCGTATCAATTGGGAGATATATACTCCGTATTCAGGCGCTGCTGGAATGTTGCTACATAGAAATGGAAAGTTCACAATTGGGAAGCTGAAATCATCTCTTTTGTCGTAAAGTTTTGTTTTCAACCGACCCTCATTGTCAATTTCTAGATGAAAGTCAAGATATGAGGCAGACTTAACTGTAGCTGTAGTATCCTTTATCTCTAGTTGCGATGTGATAGATTCGTTCAACATAGTCACCAAATTTTGTATTATTTAGTGAGAGAACATCATTTATATAGCGGAACGTAGAGTTAAAGGATATTGCTAACTTCTTATCTTTCTTCCTAAGAAGTTCCTGTATGAAGTCAGCCTCATAATAATAAAGAAACAAGTCGGCAAGAAGAGGGGCACAATTGGTTCCCATTGGAATTCCGACAGTCTGTTGAAAAACACGTCCTCCAAACGTAACAAATATGTTGTCAATCAAGAAATCAAGCATCTTGATAATGTCAGTTTCAGAGAATTTTTTGTTTGAATCAGAGTGATTCTTTACAAAGTAGGATTTATCCCTCCCCAAAACAAGATACTTGTATCTACGTTCGCCATTCTTTTTAATGAAACAAAGTAATACCAACTCTTTCAATTTGTCTTTTAGTTTGGAATGGGGAATACTTGTGTAAAGTGTAGAAAAGTCAAATGTTTTAATACTATTGCAAGATGAGAGAGTCTTAGATTGTATGTACTCTAAAAGATCTTTGGAATTTTTTAGTATCCACATCTGATTCACGCCACCTCTAGAATAGGCAGTTTCACAATAACTTTGGAGCCCGGCTTTGATTGCTGATAAAATAGATGTTAATAATTTAGAAAGAGGTTTCGTGGAGCACTTGGAAGACCCAGCAATATACCGTTGTTTGTAAGGACACTTATGTAGTTTAGGTATCCAATACAGTGATGGAAGATCCAGTTCTTGACTGGTTTCTGTCTGATCGATGTTTCATTTTGATCATAGTATTGTCTGTTTTTCTTCGACTTATGGTTTTTATTTGCCCTCTTTTTATCTTTTGCTTCTCTTTCTACTCGAGTAAGAATCTTTCTGCGTCTGTTAAACTCGTTCAGCATATCATCGATGTATATAAAAATAAGGAGATGTGGTATGATTGCCAATGAGACAACTATCCACAAAAGATCAAATGAAGTTGATGTAAGCAATTATAGGCAACCGTACGGCCTTCAACAATGAGAAAAACCCATACCGTATGGTCGGCTATAAAAGGCCCCGACATAAAAAATATGAAACAATTCAATTGAAAAAACTAACGGCCTAATTCATAACAAACTAATTTATGCTACTTGTTTTGGTAAATATCTTTTTCATTCCATCCTCCCCAAATGCTAGCAAATTCAGTCATTAAAAGTAAAAAGACCACAGTATTGCAGTAATTGCTCATTCCAACTAACGAAATCGGCAGTATGATAAACTAATTATTATATGAATATAGATCAAAAACCAAAATTTGAGTTTTTAATTATACGATATCAGGTAAAACAAAAACTAACTTTTTCAAGCATAGATTTTCTATTTTGAATCGTTTAACATTTTTTCCTGTCTGGGCCTGTGTAGTTTACTGTAAGGTATGGATTTGCTTATTGTTCAATGCGGTACAGTACTCTAAAGTTGTTTCCTCGTCTATTGGTCCCTGGCAAATAGTTGTCTCATTGGCAATCAAACCATGTATGTCCTTATTTTTGTCAGCAAAAATATAGTGTCCTAAGACGACTTTTTAGGTCGGTTAACTCCTATTAGTAATACTAATCTACTGATCTCGGTTGAAGTTTTCAATTTATTTATTTTCATATATTAGAAGTAGTCATGCACTTTGTTATTTTAAATCTATTTTCAGTAACGGTACAATATTATCGTGCAATCTGTTTTACAATGCATTGTTTGTTTTAAAGATATACAAACTTTCGTCCTATTTAGTTTAATATAGATACACACACATATCGTCTTATTTAGTATTAACCAATGAAATATTGACAAATAAAAATATCTGTTAATAATATTATGGGAAAAAAATATCCCTTGAGGAATATCAATGTCACTTTCAAGTAGATGCAATTAATATCAATTATCAGTACAATAATTCACAATATTAGTTCAAGAACTTATATAATGTTAACAATAAATATTATAAATGTTTTATGCTCGTAACTTGTAATGTATATTATTCAGATGTAGAAATTAAACTAATACATGCTTTTCGTGCACATACAACTCACCAGTGCCGCTCGATTTAAAATAATTGAAAGGGCAAATCAATTATTAAGTTGAAGAGCATAGAAATCCAAAATTCAAATTAAAGTTGTGTCAAATTTGACTGAGCCCATCTATGCCTTGGTTTAAAAGAACATTTAATGAACAGTAAATTGATAGAAAGAAGGTAATGCAACAATCATTAATAACAAAGTAACAAGATACAAAAGGGCTATCAGAACCCATAATTCAATGATAGACAGATGGCTTAAATATATCTTGTTGAATATGTATAGACCGAAGTTCGTGAATTAATCATTTTGTTTTATTTGAAGCATTATTATCAATTTCATGTCAACATATCAATGGAAAAAGAATGAGACAAAGAAAGCATAGTCTTATTTTTTTTCAATGAACAAATAAAAAAGATCGATAGTTTATGGACTTTTTTAGTGAGATCATACATGTTGAATATTAATTTGCTTTAAAGGGAGGTATATACACCAGAGCAGTACCATGACAGATCATAAAAGTCACAATAGTACTTTTAAAATGCGCTGCTAATAATTCTTACTAGCCTCAGCTTATAACATAACACACAACTCACCGTTCACCAATCTTACGAACTTAAACAGGTCACAACTTCAAATGCAACCATGAATTACTTGTCAAATATTTTCTCTACTTTGGTCTTTTAAATATGCAAACATTTTAAGGGTTTGTTCTGTGTACATATATATATATATATATACATTTAATAGAATATTATATAATATGTTTTTTTCACCTGATGTTTAACACTTTGATTCAATACAGTTGCATAAACGTCGATTGAAAGATTTTAAATAGAAAAAGTAAACTCCAAAGAATATCACAACACTAAAATTTGTCATGAAATCGCAGAAAGAGAGGTGATTTTTGATATGAAGCCTACTAACTGACTTTTTTAAATGAATACATACAATAAGGGCCGTTGTTCATTATGTTGCCTCGCTGTCTCAATGAATATACCTGTTGAAGATGTATTTTTATTAGTCTGATTCTTAGCCGATTTATACTTTTCCTAACCTGTTTTGATATTGTTTATATAATCAACGTGTATGATCTCAGTTCTTCATTTGTCAAGATTCAATTATGACGTCATATTTTCTAGTTTTCTTCTGAATTTCCTATTGTGCCATCAGGAAAAAAGGCTACCATGCCTGATGACGTAGCATAGAAAGAACACATCTTTTGCAGATCATTGGAAAAGAAGGATTAAGGTTGTCTGCATAATGTCTAAAGATCAGTGGTAGAATCTATATGTATCGGTCTTCCCTAAAATAGGCGTGATTGCTGTTTATTGTAATTGCTTTGAATTCGTTCATTGTTTTGTACACAAATCAGGCCGTTTATTTTCTCGTTTAAATTCTTTTAAATTTTGTCATGTACAGGCCTTTTATAGCTTACTATACGGTATTGTATTTGCTCATCGTTGAAAGCCGTACGATGAACAATTGTTAATTACACATGCGATTGTTTGTCTCTGTTTAATAGTTGTTTAATTGGTATTCCTACAACATATTTATTTTTTTAAAAGCTTAACATTATTCAAAAAGTATAAATGAAAATGATATATAATATCTTAAAGAGATGCCTGATAATTTGAGGTACACATAAAGTGGATAGCTTTCTGTCTTCCCTGTGTCTTTATAACTCTGCTAAATTCTGCATATAATTACATATCACGACTTTAAGACGCACATATGCTTAGTATGATCTGTTCTTAGTAACTTTAAAATCAGCCTTAACACTGACGTCATTATGTTTGAACCGAAATTATCATGTCCTCTTCCGGTTTACTAATAAAATAAGTAAAACAAAAAAAGTATTGTTTCTATCATGAAAAACACACAAATACAATTCGATCAAACAAGAAATAAGTACAAAATATGTTCGACTATGACTCGAACATATCGGAAGAAACAGACAATATTAAGCATTTCATCTTTTATCAATATGATTATTCAATATGAAATAATATATATGTGATCCTTACTTCAACTTTTAAAGAGTTATCGAACTAAATACCAGTTTTCATATGATTCAATGTATTCAAAACACAAGAATCAAATGACAGGAAAGAGGTACGATCTAATTCCCCTGGATTTGTTTCCATAACAAGCTGTTCACAGGATCAACATCGTAAAGTTGATGAAAAAAATTGGAATATAAATATCAAGTCTAAATGATAAACATTATAATTATGTTTTTTTCAAATTTTACACATATCCATATTTTGGGCTATACTTTACAAACCAAGAATGGGAAATTTACGTTCTAAGCTGGGTTTTTCCCCGGGAAATATCAATTATGAACTAACAAATGCATTCTTTTGCCCCTCAACTCAATTGCACAAATGATACGTATACGATTGCACCAGTTTGTACATGAACTTTTCCTTTCATTTAACAATTCTTTCTCATCTTTTATCTGGGCCTAGGACCTGTGGGTCTACATTCGCGGAGTTCATTATAATTTATATAATAGCACATTTTAAAAGGATGCAGAAGGAAGATAGAATGTGGAGCAGGATCTGCTTACCCTTCCGGAGCACCTGAGATTATCCCTGGTTTATATTTGGGTTCGTGTTGCTCAGTCTTTAGTTTTCTATGTTGTGTTTTGTTTACCATTGTTTGTCTTTTGGTCGTTTTCGTTTTCTGCCCTGGCGTTGTCAGTTTGTTTTCAAATTATGAGTTTGAATGTTCCTTTTGTATCTTTTGTCTCTCTTTTATCTATTCATTGTCAATTGACATAATAAGTTAAAGACTAAAATGTGTAGCTTAATGTACATAGTCTCATGAATTCATCTTCAGTCTGTTATTTTTGAACGGCAAATGATTCATATCGTTCTTTCCACGTTTTCCAAATAGTCTGCTGTTTACGGCTTTTGCATCTGAACTGTGTAGGCATTGTATAGCATGACATTGTTGGTCGAACATTGGACAGCTCTTGAAAGTAGCCTTATCTCCGTGTTGAAGGCCGTACTTTGACCTATAATGGTTTACTTTTACAAATTGAGACTTGGATGGAGAGTTGTTTCATTGACACTCATACCACATCTACTTATATCTAATTATCAAATATATTTTCAGTCCAGAGAAATTGCAAATAAGCTTCAAAATCAAGAACCACAATGCCATTTTCAAGATCGTTAATTTATTCATCATTATTCGTAAAGGTCCCCAATTTCATGTATATTTTTAAAAAATGTTCCCGTCATGAAAATGAAATAAACACTAAATATAGCTGTAATATTTCTAATAGTTGTGATACTTATAACTGATATCTCGTCTAGAGTAATACCTATGCACATACTCTGTTGGAACCTTTGATGGTACTGATCTATATTAATTGAATAATGAACTATACTTTTTTTCAAAAAGGATTGTTGAATTAGATAGAGGTTTTCTAAATTATTGTATGATTTGTTTTGCCTCTGTATAATAAATGAATGAAATGGGTTTTTACCTGATTGTGTATATTTAGTTTAAAATGTCTCAAATTTCTGAAAGTCTTGTTTGAAATTCATAACATGAAAGAGATCATGCATAACATTTCATTGACACTAAGTCTTATATGAAATGATATTATCAAAACATTTTTTAAAGGTTCTTTAATAAAACATTATATATTATACGGGATCTCCACAGGGGATATGAGCTCATATTCCCTGTCAGTGTGTTCTATCTACAGATACTCCAGGCGAAGGGGATTTATTGCACTGTAAGGAATATTACCCCCTATTCCATGTGAAAAAGTAAATTAACAAAAAATACCAAACTCCAAGGAAAATTCAAAACGGAAAGTCCCTTATCAAATGGCAAAATCAAAAGCTCAAACACATCAAACGAATGGAAAACAACTGTCATATTTCTGACTTGGTACAGGCATTTCCTTATGCAGAAAATTGTGGATTAAACCTGGTTTTATAGCTAGCTAAACCTCTCACCTTTATGACAGTCGCATAAAATTCCATTGTATTGACAACAATGTGTGAACAAAACAAACACACATAAAAGGTGAACATGTCAAAAATAGGGGTACAGCAGTCAACATTGTGTTTTAATCTTAATCACTATAAAACAAACAAATATGTCATCAAAGAAAAACGAAATGGCATATAAGCAAAAATGAAAAAAAATGAAGCACTAATAACAATTACGTTATTCTGGAGTGTCCTGATTTCAACATTAAAAGCAATTCTGATTTTTGTTTTGTTCGCCTATTATATATGGGATCATATACTCTGTCAATATTTCCAATCAAATGCTAGGATTCGCCAAAATATTTTACTTCAGTTCAATACACCTTTATATGTTGCAGAAAGCGGTCAAATGTATTCTCACTCTAAAATCTATACTTTTGAACAGGCAGATCGTATATTCTCATAGCATGCCAATAAATAACAATACCGTAAACACCATAGTACAGTATCCGACAAATTTTTATATATTTTAAAGAAGTATATTCATTTTTGTAAAGTTTACCGAGGTAAGAAATGGTCATCACGACTTTTCTCGTCCTACAGTGAGACCCGTGCTCCGGGAGTCAGCACGTTAAACATTATGCTTTGCTTGTTAGTCTACAACTAAGCAGTGCATTTTACCACGCAATAATATATATGCCTATTAACCTGGAAACGCAAGTAGTTTTTTTTCTGGATTCAAGTAGACATCAACTAACCAAACTAACTAATAAACAAACCTTGAAAGTTTTAGGCCTTTTGTTCGTCATTTTATTTCGTGTAAAGATGCAGTTGCCAATACAAGGTCATGCTTGTAGTCATCAAACCATGACAAACAATTAAGTAATTATAAACCAATTGTTCATAGAACAATGAAAGGTGTTTCCACATCATGATGATATTAGTGTGTTTTAATAAGAACGATAATAAAAAAAGGTAAAAATAGTAGAGTGACAAATCAAGAAAAAGTTGCTTATTTTAAGAGTTTACTGGACCGACATACCTCACGGCTGAAAATCCACATGATGATAGAATACACATTATACTATCATTCTAGCTCTATCGTAGAGTTTTCTCACGGTACAGTTTTTTGTAAAATCGCGATAAAGCGTGATTTTCCTATTTTTGTCTTTCTCATAATCAAACACGGAAGAATTATAATTAATTCCTGAATGAATGTATCAGCAAATATTTGATATAAAATGAAAGCGTAATGTATCAGCTTTCATTTGATATCAACATTAAATATTATATGAAAAAAATACATATGGAATGAATTGGAAGAATTTCAATAGTATGTGTCATTTTTTCTATCTTATTGTCTGTCAAAGTATATCACATACATCACCCGTATTCGATTTTGACAAAAAATAGTGGAACAAATCAAATCAAAGTTTGACAGAACATACAAATCATCCTTTACAAGCTTTTTTTAACACTTCTATATACAATGTATGAGTTCAATGTTCACTTCAAGAATTCAAGTTGCGCTCCCTTTTCACATTTTCCCCTGACTTATGTTAAGTTGTGTATTAAATGTGCATTTTCTTAATTTTTATCAATAAGAATATAGATTTTTATCAATGATTGTGTCTAGATGTTTGACTTGGTACAGTTGTTATGGTTAAATAAGTTTTCATGTGTTTTTATTCTTGTTGAGTTTTTCGAATAGACGAATTTAAACCACATTGGAACACACCCGAATTAATCCGGAAAATGATGGGCAGTCCTGATTCCATTAAATAAGAACAAGTAAAGTATCATAGGTCGTGTTATAAAACCTATACATGTACAAGAAGAATATATTTTGATACATTTAAATTGTGGAAAACCCAATGCTCAACAGCGGATGAATCAACTTGCGTTAAAACACATTGATGAAATGAAAAATTGACTTGCTTCCGATGCAGCAAATCAGTCGGAGCATGATGTTGCTTTCCAAAAACTAACCCAAAGTATACACGGTGATCTGTTTGTCTCGTATAATTTGCTAAATACATATAGTTCCTTTCTTACAGACCCTTCATGATTCGGACAAAATTTTGAAAAGCAGTCAAATTATTACTATCCATCTCCGTCAGAATTTAGTATTCCTACAGCTATACAATTTATTCCTACCTCTCCGATAAATATTTTTGCCTGGTTAGTAGATGGCAATTATTTTCATAAGGAATTTGATTACAATGCACTCTCATGTGATACTGTACGGAGATGTATACCTTTCGCTGAGTGTGTGATATCCCTACATTAAAAACTAGTTCAACCCTGATCAGAGATGGCATGTGTATTGTACAAAGTCTTTATGTAAAAAGGTACAAAAGTTTTGGAGATTTGGCCAAGGACGACTTTAAAACCCTAAAAGAAAATTGAGAATGAAAATGGGGAATGTGTCAAAGAGACAACAACCCGATCACAGAGCAGAACAGTCCAAGGCCACCAATGGGTCTTGAACACAGCAAGAAAATCCCGCACCCGGAGGCGGGCTTCAGCTGGCCCCTAAGCAAAATGTGTACTAGTTCAGTGAAAATGGACGTCACACTAAACTCCGAAACATATAAATGAACTAAAACTGCAAAAACATTCAAGACTAACAAAGGCCAGAGGCTCCTGACTAGGGACAGGCGCAAAAATGCGGCGGGGTTATAAACATGTTTTGTGAGATCTCAACCCTTCCTCTATACCTCTAGCCAATGTAGAATACACAAACACACAGCAATACGCACAGTAAAACTCAGTTTAAAAGAAGTCCGAGTCCGATGCCAGAATAGGTAACAGAAGAAACTAATCAAAATGACAATGATACATAAATTAACAAAGGACTACTGACATGCCAACTCCAGACCTCAATTAAATTGATTGAAAGATTATGTCTTCATCATATGAAAATCAAGCACAATCCCACCCGTTAGGGGTTTAGCAAAAAGACAGTTATAAGGCGTCGAAAGAAAACCTATTCATGTATTAAAGTTTGTCCATCTAGCTGGTTCTAATGTTGACACATTTGTTGCAGTGGAAAGTCAATTCATTGCGGATCTATATGACCCCAGTAGTAATGCCCAATCAGTACATGGTGATTTCAATAAACTCAAGAGTGAAGTCGGCGCTATCTAACGATGCTTCTTTAGTGAGACTACCTCCTTCAGAGGCATCGTTCAGACAGCACATTCTTCGAGTTTCACTCTAAGTGTACGTCTGGAAGAATGCTTATATCGCCAAACCACCACCTAGATCACCTTTAGAATATGGATATATGGAATAGCTCATTAGTTCCAGTATATTTTGAATACAATGTGCTCTGACTTTTTACAGGACCTTGTTTAAACATGTAAAGGCAAAACTATTTGTAGCAAATCTTGCGTATGCTTCGAACAGAATTTGCCGTGCACAAGCATTTGTTGTTGCCTGAGCAGTAGTGACTGAAGAAACCAGCTTACTCGTCAGATTGTTTTAGAAGATTGCTACGATAAGGATGCTGATTGAAATATTAATCTCAATGCCCAATATTTCATGTTTTCTCCTGCTAGTGGCCTTGATGTGATTGGGGAGCTCTCTCTCTCTCTCTCTCTCTCTCTCTCTCTCTCTCTCTCTCTCTCTCTCTCTCTCTCTCTCAAAAACAAACAAATCTGGCATTGGTCTCCGACCTTGACGCGGTTGGTGCGCTTT
Source organism: Mytilus californianus (assembly GCF_021869535.1). Taxonomy (NCBI): domain Eukaryota; kingdom Metazoa; phylum Mollusca; class Bivalvia; order Mytilida; family Mytilidae; genus Mytilus; species Mytilus californianus. The sequence goes on along the minus strand of NW_026262723.1, from coordinate 23,384,187 downwards.
CTATAGTTTTGTATATCGAATATTTCATACCATGACATCCACATATTTTTGTCTTAGTATCCCGTTACCTTTTCAAATGGACGTGCATATTGATGTCTAGTATTAGTGTAATATATACCTAGAGAGCTTCCTTTGGAGCGTGATATCTCTGTGAATCGTGTTTGTTTGTAATCCATATATATATCGGGATTTAAAATCGGTTTCAGTCAAGTCTGCTATATATTCAATTGTTTGTGTTGTTTTATAAAAAGGGAGACACAAGTTTTCAATATGCTATTGCTCTTGTACTGATTGACCTATTTATATAAAAAAAACTTCACATACTATCGTGTTCATGCTGACATTTTGCATAAGACTATTTTTTTATAGCTTTAACATTATTTTAGATTTAGATAATCAATAATGAATTTCGTCATTTTTTCATTGAATAATGTACCGGGTGTTAACTTTACAGTACTTATTCTCCTTTGTTCTTTATGGAATGTTAACAAAACTTTCCCAAAATATCTTTACATGTTGTCATATATTATTGCATAGCTAAATATTAAATATACATATTTCTTGTCTATAATTTCCGTAGATAAAGATATTTTTTTTTCATTTTCTTACATGTTGAAAGCGGGGTATACATCACTAATGTTTGGCAATCGGGCATAAATATGACAAGCTGAATTTTTGCAACATTCTGAGAGTATGATTGATTCCATCGACAAATTGTCTCAGTTATCATGAAAAAATTGTCCAAAATGTCAAAAAATTTCGATATTTCAGAATCCCCACTTTTGACCTTTGACCACAGTTTTCACAAATCTGCATTACTTTGGCACTCTACGACATGTCTTAATCAAAGGGTATTATATTTATCTTCAAAATAAGACAAAACCTAGCCGTGAGGTATTGCGGTCCATTAATTTTTTAATTTACCTTACTTGTCATCGTACTTAAAGTAAACTCGTAAGGCATTAAAAACAGGTAACATAAACACTGATTCCAAAAATATATGGTTTCAATGTACTTTCATTTGAAATTTGGGATAACATTAGGTACTTCCAGTTTGGAAAATTACAGTTCCAGTGTAATATGAAAGGACATTTAATACTGATATCAAATATATATGGTTGCTAGGGACTTTTCTGTAAAATAAGGGAGATAATTCTACACTTCCGGTTTATATAAGTCACTTCTGTGTCATTTGAAAGGACATTTCATACTGATGTGAAAAATATATGGTTGCTAGGGACTTTTCTGTGAAATGATGGATATAATAAGCCACTTCCGGGTTACAGAACGTCACATCCCGTGCCATAAGATAGCTTTCTTAATACTGTTTCCAAAAATATATGGTTTCTATGTACTTTTCTTTCAAAAAGGGAGATAATTAGCAACTTTTGGTTTACAAAAGGATTTAACATATATAGAAAGCAATGGAACTATGAAACAGTGGCTTTATTTCAGAAACAAATACATAAAATCATAGAAAACCACTACCTTAGAAAGTCATGGCGTTCCTAGGATTGTTATGTAAAATTATAGTTTTATGATTTATTGGAAATCTAATCAATCATTAATTAATATATGTTACTGTCGTATTGGCATTATCTAGTAGATGACAAATGAAACAAGATAATTGTCAATTTCCATTTGATCATTTGGGAAGAGTTAAACATTTTGAACTTACTCTTAATTAATTAACCTAGAAAAATTAATGTTTATTCTATCATCTATTCAATCATTAAATTGCTTTTGAATTATACAAAAAACGATATGAATTCTCCATTTTCTTATTTGTCTGAAATCATTAGAAAATGACAAAAACGTTGTGACAACGTAAACTAGAATTACAATAACAAAAATTATAACGACAAAACATAGGTTATAGCCTTTTTTAGAAAATCACTTAAAGACTCGCTCAGCTTATTGTCGTTTTAATATTTTTTAAGGGTTAAAATCCTTTTCATTTCCATCCTCCCCGAAAATGGTTGCACATAATAACTGAATAAGGGTACAAGTATAGTAAATTCAGTTGTGGCAAACAAAATGACATGCTATTTCAAAGAGTGCAAATCTAACTTACGAAATCCTTACAGTTTAGATAATGTTTTACAGTATGACTTTACGAATATTGTATGAATATAGCCATAAGTGAACGGAAATTTGAATTTTGTTCAAATTAAACGATATTAGGTGAAACAAAAACTCTTCAGGCATTGATTTTTTCTTTTAATTATATTGTATCATTCCAAAGAGTTTTAAAGGTTGGTAATATCCTTTTGGCGTGGCTTGGTACTTGCCAATGTGTTGTTGTGCTGCGATTTTTTTTGTATTCTTGTCCTTCATTTTTGCTTATGTGCTATGTCTATATGCCATTTGTTTTCTTTGTTATTTGTTTATTTTTATAGTGATTAAGATTATAACACAATGTTGACTGCTGTACCCCTATTTTTGACATTTTTTACCTTTTATGTCTGTCTGTTTTGTTCACACATTGTTGTCAATATAATGAAATTTTATGCGACTGTCATACAAGTGAGAGGTTTAGATAGCTATAAAACTAGGTTTAATCCTCCATTTTCTTCATAAGGAAATGCCTGTACCAAGTCAGGAATGTGACAGTTGTTTTCTATTCGTTTGATGTGTTTGAGCTTTTTTGCCATTTTATATGGGACTTTCCGATTTGAATTTTCCTTGGAGTTCGGTATTTTTGTTATTTTACTCTTTACTGTACAGTATGGGTTTTGCTAATTGTAATGCAGTAAAGTGCCCTAAAGTTGTTTCCTTAAATTGGTCTCAAACCATATGTCCTTATTCTTATATAAAAGTGGATATGCAGCAATATGTACAAAGCAAAAGTATAATGTCTGAAGTCGATGTCGGTGGTCTATTAACTAAATAGGTGATATTAATATTTTATAGACCTCGGTTTGAAGACTACAATTTATGTTATATAGTAGTCATGCACTATGTTATTTAAATCTATTTTCAGTAAGGTTACAATATGATCGTGCAATCTGTTCAACAGTGTACTATTTGTTTAGATATACAAACTATCGTTTTATTTAGTACAATAAAGAAGGGGAAATTATCTTATTTAGTAGGAACCAATGAAATATTGACAAATAAAAATATCTTCAAAAATGTAAGGGAATTCAAATAAAAAATAACCCCCCGAAGAATGTTCCTGTCACTCTCAAGTTCATGTAATTACTATTCATTATCAGTACAATACTTCACCACACTAGTTCCATTACTTATGCGAATATTTGATACTATAAATGTTTGATGCTAATAACTGGTAATGTAAATCTTTCAGAAGTAGAATATAAAAACACATAAACGCAACGTCTCGAATCAAAACAGCAGAACCGCATAATTAATTACGACATTAAACCTGGTTTTATAGCTAGCTTACCCTTATACTTACATGATAGTTCTATATAATTCTGTTATATCAACAAAACCGTGCGAGCAAACCATCTGAAATATTTACTACTGGAACTTAAAAAGAAACTTAAAAATCTAAGTACTATAGATTACCTTAGCTTGACAAATTATTGGCAAAATCTTTCGGGAATTTAGGTCCTGAATGCTCTTCAACTTCGTACTTTATATGGCCATTTTAATTTTTTTTAAGAACGTAACTGTTGAATCTTTTAAAGACAAAAAGCGCGTCTGGCGTACAAACGTTTAATCCTGGTATCTATGATGAGTTTATATATGGTTTTCTAGTTTAAATGATGATGTATTCAAATCTGAACATATAATTTTTTTTATTGTATCTTTTCGTTTCAGACATAAATCAGAAAGAAATGATAAATAAATTTTGGAGAGTTTTAATAGATTAAAGTAAGTTAATAGAAAAAGGAAAAACATTAAAAAATGGTAAGAAAATACAATAGGCCACTCAAAAATCATAATTTAATGATAGACAGATGGCTTGAATATATCTTGCTGAACATGTATAGATCAACGTTTGTGCATAAGTCATTTTTTATTTGAAGCAACATTAACAATTATTTGTCAACATATAAAGTTCAACGTAAAGAAAAATTCGGTGCCAAGAAAATCCACTGTTAGTTTTCTCGGTAAAAAAAAAAATAACACGCCAGGGCCGTGACAGATCATACTAATCCACACATCTCCTGGTTTCCGGTCTTCACCATTTGACTATAAGGATGAACAAATTATAATTCTGACTAGCCGCAGCATATAACATAACAAACAACTCTCTGTGCATGCATCTTACGCAACTAAAACATGTCACAACTTCAAATTTAATCATGAATTACTTGTCAAATAATTTCTATACTTTGGCCTTTTACTTATGCAAACATTTTGTGGTGTAGGTATATAATTATAATAATGTGTTCTGATGTTAAACCCATTAATTCAATACAGTTGCATAATAATCGATTTAAAGTATTTAAAAGGAAAAGTAAACCTTTAAAAATATCACATACTAAAATATATCATTAAACTATGAAAGAGACAGTTTTTTTTTTATTTTGACGCCTACTTAATGATCTCGACATTTTTAAAAATGAATACATATAATTCGGGCCGTAGTTTATATACACGACGGGAGCCGGATCTGTTGGTAATATATGTTTTGCTGTCAAATTTTTTTTTGGTACCTCATTGATATAGAAAGTAATATATATTTTTATTTTCAAGTGGTAGTCCTTAATATGATATAATACTAAGGATTTCAACCCCGGTAATAGATTACCTTAGCTGTATTTGGCAAAATCTTTCAAAATTTTTGATTGCACCTGTGCTAGTTCCCAATTCACGTATAATCCGGCTGGCCACGTTATTACTAAAGACCTCAACATTGTCAATAACACTTCCCTGCGAAATTTGTTATCCAAAGGTCCGAAATATTGTGAGCCTAAATCCATCAATTGGATATACAACTTCAAAATACTGATGGATTCAGTCGAGGATTATGCCAGGCAATGGGCTAAACGCGAGAAAGAAGACGTAGATACTCTTTCCGAATGGATTAAGGCTGTGAGGTCGTTGATACAAATCCGAATTAAGAAACGAAATAGGCATATCAATACCCACGCTACGTCAATTTTTAAAGACCCAAATGTAGCAAAACACTTATCCTACCTCCATGACAAATATGTTGTTGTCACCGCAGATAAAGCTCTAAACAACATCGTTTGTGTGTGTAAATATCATTACATAGACTGCTTGATAAATGAATTAGGTATTGACAATTCACTTGGAAACTCAACATATACCCTCACGACACTTATGAAAGAGGAAATCCTGGATAATCATAGGTCTGTTCTATGTTCCTTTGGAATTTCAACCAAAGATGAAGAACTGGATCTTCCATCACTGTATTGGATACCTAAACTACATAAGTGTCCTTACAAACAACGGTATATTGCTGGGTCTTCCAAGTGCTCCACGAAACCTCTTTCTAAATTATTAACATCTATTTTATCAGCAATCAAAGCCGGGCTCCAAAGTTATTGTGAAACTGCCTATTCTAGAGGTGGCGTGAATCAGATGTGGATACTAAAAAATTCCAAAGATCTTTTAGAGTACATACAATCTAAGACTCTCTCATCTTGCAATAGTATTAAAACATTTGACTTTTCTACACTTTACACAAGTATTCCCCATTCCAAACTAAAAGACAAATTGAAAGAGTTGGTATTACTTTGTTTCATTAAAAAGAATGGCGAACGTAGATACAAGTATCTTGTCTTGGGGAGGGATAAATCCTACTTTGTAAAGAATCACTATGATTCAAACAAAAATTCTCTGAAACTGACATTATCAAGATGCTTGATTTCTTGATTGACAACATATTTGTTACGTTTGGAGGACGTGTTTTTCAACAGACTGTCGGAATTCCAATGGGAACTAATTGTGTCCCTCTTCTTGACGACTTGTTTCTTTATTATTATGAGGCTGACTTCATAAAGGAACTTCTTAGGAAGAAAGATAAGAAGTTAGCAATATCCTTTAACTCTACGTTCCGCTATATAGATGATGTTCTCTCACTAAATACTACTAAATTTGGTGACTATGTTGAACGAATCTATCCCACCGAAATAGAGATAAAGGATACTACAGATACAGTTAAGTCTGCCTCATATCTTGACTTACATCTAGAAATTGACAATGAGGGTAGGTTGAAAACAAAACTTTACGACAAAAGAGATGATTTCAGCTTCCCAATTGTGAACTTTCCTTTTCTATGTAGCAACATTCCAGCAGCGCCTGCATACGGAGTATATATCTCCCAATTGATACGATATACCCGGGTTTGTGTTTCCTATCATGATTTCCTTGATGATAGAGGATTGCTACTCACAAGGAAGCTATTAAACCAAGAGTTCCAAATGGTGAAGTTGAAATCATCCCTTCGTAAATTTTACGGACGCCATCACGAGTTGGTTGACCGTTATGGAATAACCGTTTCACAGATTATATCGGATATGTTCCTTATGTCGTAACTACAATACCCTCCCTTTTCACGAATGTGACTTACCGAATTAGACTATTTACCGGATTTGTAATAACATAAGCAACACGACGGGTGCCACATGTGGAGCAGGATCTTCTTACCCTTCCGGAGCACCTGAGATCACCCCAAGTTTTGGTCGGGTTCGTGTTGCTTAGTCTTTGGTTTTCTATGTTGTGTCATCTGTACAATTATTTGTCTGTTTGTCTTTTTATTTTTGGCCATGGCGTTGTCAGTTTGTTTTCGATCTATGAGTTTGACTGTCCCTCTGGTATCTATTGTCCCTCTTTTTGGATTCTCAATGCTCTTCAATTTCGTACTTTATTTATAATTTATAATATTTTTTTTTGTTTGAGCGTCATTCATGAGTCTCTTGAAGACAAAACGCACGTCTGATGTACAAAGTTTCAATCCTGAGTTTATATATGGTCTTCTAGTTCAAATCATGATGTTGACATATTTAAATAAAGTATGTTTTACTGTATCGTTTTTTTTTCGGACATAAATCAGAAAGAAATTGTTAAAAAGGTAATTTTTGGAAGGTTTAAATAGAGCGGTCAAAATATAAAAAGGTTGCAATGTAGAATGATAGTTCTATTAGTATCTATTCATGTATGTTAATCGGGTATTAGAAGGTAGAGGACAAATCATACAAGAAATAATTTGCTAAGTACAAAAAAGCTTTTGACTACATGTATAATCGAAAAAATTGGAAAAAATCAAACACTTTTTGACATAATTTATTGAGATAAAATTTTCTTTTTTTTCAATTTTTATTCAACATTAATTTAGTAGAAATGTGATCCTTAATTTAACATTAAAGTGACTAAATACAAGTTTTAATATAATTTAATTTATTTAAAACACAACAGTTAAATGACCGGGAAGAGGAACGACCAATCCCCTCTGTATTTGTTTTCATAACAAGCTGTCCATGTGATCAACATAGTATAGTTGATGAAACCTAGTGGAATTTGAATATCATAGACTTTGAATGATAATGACTTTACACATACATGTACCGGTGTATAACCTTTGATTAAACATATTTTAAAGATTATCGATTTCACACTATGGAAAAATCTTGATATTATTTTTGAATTGGTACTAAAATTGCTTTTAAAACATTAAAATATAACTAAATATATATTGCTATGCTATATATGTACAGTTATGAGAACTTATGATCCTTCATCCTGTCGATACTGTTTATTTATTTGAAGACAAAACGCACGTCTGATGTACAAAGTTTCAATCCTGAGTTTATATATGGTCTTCTAGTTTAAATCATGATGTTGACATATTTAAACAAAGTATTTTTTATTGTATCTTTCTTTTTCGGACATAAATCAGAAAGAAATTGTTAAAAAGGCAATTTTTGGAAGGTTTAAATAGAGCGGTCAAAATATAAAAAGGTTGCGATGTAGAATGATAGTTCTATTAGTATCTATTCATGTATGTTAATCGGTTATTAGTAGGTAGAGGACAAATCATACAAGAAATAATTTGCTAAGTACAAAAAAGTTTTTGACTACATGTATAATCGAACAAATTGGAAAAAATCAAACACTTTTTGACATAATTTATTGAAAAAAAATTTGCCTTTTTTCAATTTTTATTCAACATTAATTATAGTAGTAATTTGATCCTTAATTTAACATTAAAGTGACATCGGACTAAATACAAGTTTTAATATTATCTAATTTATTTAAAACACAATAGTCAAATGACCGGAAGGAGGAACGATCAATCCCCTCTGTATTTATTTTCATAACAAGCTGTCCATGTGATCAACATAGTATAGTTGATGAAACCTAGTGAAATTTGAATATCATAGACTTTGAATGATAATGACTTTACACATGCATGTACCGGTGTATATCCTTTGATTAAACTTATTTTAAAGATTATCGATTTCATACTATGGCAAAATCTTGATATTATTTTTGAATTGGTACTAAAATTGCTTTTAAAACATTAAAATATAACTAAATATATATTGCTATGCTATATATGTACAGTTATGACTACTTATGATCCTTCATCCTGTCGATACTGTTTATTTATTTTTGGGCATTACACAAGGTCATGCGATTTTCCGACTGTTTATGACGTCTTTAGACTAAATCCGTTGAATGTATACTGAATGATACTTTATTCTGGGAGAAGACGATCTATATATGAGTTGTACTTGGATTTGAACTAGCTTTCAGTCACTGCGTGTACTTTTATATAACTTATCAGCATATTTTATAGTAGTAACACGACGAGTGTCACACGTGGACCAGGATTTTTTTAGCTTTCCTAGGATCATTCCGAGTTTTTGATGAGGTTCGTGTTGATCAGATTTTAGATTTCTATATTGTGTTTTGTTTACCGTTGTTTGTCTTTTGATATTTTTAGTTTTATGACATGGTGTTGTCAGTTTGTTTTCGACTTATGAGTTTGAACTTCCCTTTGGTATCATTCGCCTTTCTTTTATTTCAGTGTTTTGTGTTTATTATTTTCATGTTAGTTCTAGTTTGATCGTAAGCTGTAATTTTAGGTTGATATTCATTTGCGCCAAAATGCGCATTTTTGCGTCAAAACTCATTTTTGCGAATGATAATTTGCGCCATACGTTTTAATAAAAAGCAACTAGTATCAATTGTGCCAGTTTGTAGAAGCAATTTTATTTTCAATAACAATGACCTCCTCTTTTATCTAGGCGCAGAACCTGTAAGCAGCTGATGTGGATGCGGATTTCGGAGTTAAACATGCAAAAAGTCTATGTTCTTATCATATATGTAGCTCCTTTAGGAAAGGGCCGAGCCCTTGATCCCCCCCCCCCCCTAAATTCTCCGTTGAGTATACTTTTCTAGTCACCATTGGATTGTAAGTATTGTTTGTTGGCGCAAGAATATAAGGAGTTACATGTGGAATAACTGCCAAGGAGACTATCCATATAGACAAAAGCACAAAGATATAAACAACTACAGGTTACCATACAGCCTTCAACAATAAGCAACAACAATACTGTCTAGTAAGTTATAAAAAAAAAATCGACAAAATATGAAACGATTAAAAACAAATTCTTAATGTGCCTATTTGATAACACATAACTTACTAAATATTGTTTAATACTACTTCAAATTATATCAATGAATCACTTGTCGTGTATTTCTTCTAATCTGGTCTCTTTTTGTTGTGCAAACATTCATAAGGAACAATCTTAAAAGGGATATTATAATGACTTTTTACACGTAATTTCATTGAATGTGCATGCAGGTGAACCATTTGCCTAAGAATATTTAAATCCTAAAATATGCCGCTTTTTGATTTTGAATCTCGACCTTTTTACCATAAAGACACATTATGTCGTGCGGTGCTCTTTTTTTTTTACTATATAACAAATAACTGTCATTCTTTACGATATATAAAACAAGTTGCTTTCTTTAAAAAAAGAAAAGCAACACGTGAACATAAGACGGCTGACTGGTCACCAAAAGATTGTTGCTGAATTTTTGTTTGCTTTTGAATTGAAATAGATCTAATTGACTGTGAATAGAAGAAGATAATGATGCTGTTAAAACACCTTTATTAAAAATATGTAATTGTGTGTACATTCTTGCACAAGTCAGTTGAAAGCAATGTTGGATAGTTGTGAATAGAAAAGTGTATATATACAGCTACTAATTTAAAGCTCAGACTATTTTATTTATTTATAACTTACTTGGGAATGTACATCATTTTTTCATAACCCTTTTGCAAATCCCAGTTTCTACAAACCGGATGTCTAATGCAAATTACACAAGCCAATCGCAATATAGATAAAAGCACTCAGTTTGCTTTATAATCTGGATGCATTTATTTTATCAATCATATCTTTATATTTTGTTCCTGCATAGATGCCTTAATATTCTCAACTCGAAATTAAAGCTTTATGTACTCATGGTAGATGTTGTATTGTAAATAGATAAAATCCAATTTCTATGTGAAGTGAAACCCTGTGGCATTTAGTATATTTTTCTTGAGAGTAACACACCAGCTTCATATGGACCTCTTATATAGAGACTTATTTTGGTCTCATAAAACAACTCAAATATATAATTAAGGATTTACTGATTTTACTTTAATCAATCCAAATTTTTTACAGTGAAACTTAGTTTTGAAGAATATCTTATTTTCAGAAGTTTTATGAATACTTGGGCATACTCTCAAAAGAACCAATTTATATTAAAAGATATGCAGGTTTAAAATGTTGTACGCCAGACCCGAGTTAAGTCTACAAAGAATCATCAGTGACGTTCGAATAAAAAAAGTTAAAAAGGCCATATATGGTACGAAATTAAGTAATCCATTCCTTGGGTTAAAAATCCTTAGTATTTCAAAAATGTCAAAGCTTCAGTATAATAGGACAGTGACTCAAAAAAGAAAACAAAAGAGAAATAGCTAAAGGTTAGAATACCGTAAGTAATGATGACCGTGCTTGAAAGTCACATGTCAATCTCTTACTGTCGTGTCCTGAATTTAGATAAGAAAAGCGAAAATATTTATGCATGCACGTGGTATTTTTGCGCAAGAAATAGTAAATAGAAAGCTTACGCACTGATACTCTAGATAAGAATACGCATTTGCGTCATCACATATATTAATCTAATATAGTTGAATTCGGTTGTCAAACTACCTACCTCAAGTGTTTTGACTCCGGATTTGTTGACATTCTATCCGGAATTTTTGTGAACGCAAACCAATTGTGTACGTGTGAACAGGGTGAAGTTTATGTTTATAGATATAAGAAGATGTGGTATGAGTGCCAATGAGACAACTCTCCATCCAAGTCACAATTTGTAAAAGTAAACCATTATTGGTCAAAGTACGGCCTTGAATGAATCAAGACGTGTAGGATAGCTGATCAACACAATGAATACAATTTTCAAAACCGTACCATAATACAAATATTTAGATGCTATAAGGTTGAACTATTAAAAAAACAAACAAAAACAGAATTGAAATTTTATAATAAACATACTTTCCTGTTAGTAAACTTTTTCCGAAAATTTAGAATATAATATGAATCAACATAAACGTCAAGTATTTACGGATGGACATTTTATTTATCAAATGAATCGCTTTTTAAAGTCTAACATTCCACTATATGAATATATTGCTATTCAAAGTATAAGCAGAGACTTAAAAATCTATATTAAAACAGTATAAAATAATTAACATTATGATAGTATTTAAATTTTGATATGATTATTGTAAAATATTAATTACGTTTTTTTTTTGAGATGCAAGGATTTAAAATCCTTTTGAATTGAAACCACGCAAACATTTTTTTCATTCACGACCGTTTAAAATTAGATATTACGCTAACTTTGGGTACGCATCCCTGCTCATTGGTGCTCATACGTTACATATGATTTTCATAAATGTATTAAATAAATGACTGTTCAAACATGTGAGACATCATGCACGTATATATTACAATTTTGATTATATTCTATTAAGAATAAATTCAGTCTCAGTTTAAACTTTACAATGAGTATTCTTTTAGTCTGGTACGTAGTATCTATTAATGAAATTAGATATTTTTTTACAGAAAACTTCTTTTGTTTGATTATCTTTCTGCTTTCCGACCACTGTGTTTCCGAGCTTAGATAAATATTTTTAATAGAAATGTCGTTTCTTAATTTCCTTCATGCTTTCCGATATTTTCTCATGCAATGATTGAAATACAAAATATCAAATGATAAACGTTCATAAATAATCAGTTTATTCTGGGTCATTATATATCAGTAAACTATTCCCAGGTTTATTGTCAGAATGCACAACAGCACGCTGTATTAAATACTACACACACAACACGTAGAGGGCCTGTCTCAAAGCATGAATTATATAATTGCGTTATCATTATATACTTGATATCTAATAAACATTCACATTATTAAAAACACTTATGTTTTGTCAAAAGGCAAATAGGTTCTAACATATAAATGATTTTTTGAATGCAACCTAGTCTTTATCGTTTTACTTTCCAATCAACAAATGAACTTTGATTGTTGAAATATACAATGTCTCGGGGTAGATAAATAAAGGCAACAGCCTATCAATAAAGGGACCGTATCAAAGACAAAAATAACTACCTGTATAAATGATCGAAAATTTTCGAGACGTTCCGAGAATCTTGATTTCGATGATATCGAATGGCCCATAGACACTTCCAAAACTAACCAATATATAAACGTGAACCCCTCACGCCAAAAAAAAAAAAGAATAACTATATACCATAAAAATATTAATGGGGTCAAATATGGCTTTGCACTGCTCAAAACAGTTCTTCTTTTTACATGTATTTAATACATCATTTTGTTTGTATATATGAAGATTACTATGTTGTTTGCAGTTACTGAACAAACAGTGGCCAATACACTAATACTGAAATAATAAGCTTATATACTAGTATGCTACAAAGGTAATTCAACGAGAGAAATGTAAGAAATGTGTGCTTTTAGAGTCAAAGACATGGAAGACGGTATAAGAAACTATGTTAATTTTTTAACATCACACGTATTACCCTCATAAACAAAAATAAAACTCCCTTCCTGCGCTCTTATATGCAATTAAAGCTATGTTGATTTTTTCAGGACATCCAGGTTTAGCAAAGACAGCAATATGGAACTAAAATTATTGGTTTTATACCAGAGAGACCACTATAATAGACAGGGTTATAATGTAGAATTAAAGTTCTATAATGTATTTGATATTTAATCAACTATTAATTGATGTATATTTTTTAAGCAAGATAATTGTCTATTTTCAATTGAACAATTTGGAAGAGTCACACATTATGAACTAGTTCTTGCTTAATTAGCCTAGTTATTTTAATGTTATTTTATCATCAATTCAATCATTTAAGTGCTTTTAAACTATATAAAACTTTAGGAATGTGTCTGACATCATAAACACCATTGATTGATTGATTGATTGGTAGTTATTGCCACTTTCAGCACTATTGTGCTTTTCGTGGCGGTTAGATTTAATTGTTGGAAGAAACCGGAGTGCCGGAGAGAACCACCGAACTTCGGTAGGAAAATTGACAATCCAATTCAATTAAGTTAGAAGTCGAGCGCACCTGCCGCCTACGGGATTCGAACTCACAACCTCAGTGTTGACAGTTGTCGACTACTTCGACCACTCGTCCACTGAGGCCACTACATGAAAAACAAAATGGCAGTAACGTGACAAAGTAAACTAGTATTTAGTTTTTTTAGTGTTGTTTATCTTTTGGTCCTTTTTCGTTTTTTGGTATTATAAGTTTGTTTTCGACTTATGAGTTTGAATATCTCTCTTTGTGCACTACAATGACAACTTTTTATTAAATAAGATGCTATAGCTTTTTTCCAGGAAAAAACAACTTTTACACTCGTTCAGCTTAAAATCGATATGGTATATTTATAAGGGCTAATATTATTCTATTTCCATGCCTCCCAAATACGCTTTTAAATAATAAATAAATAATGCTGTATGCACAACATATTCAGTCGTGCTAAAAATGAGCGCAAATTCAACAGACTAAATCACCAGCTCCTTTTAGTTAAGAAAATGTTTTACAGTATGATAAAATAGATATTATATATAAATATCGCCATGCGTAAAATTAAAGTTAGTATGTTATAATTTCGAATAAGCAAATATTGTCTTATGGTCGACATATGTAGTCGATTAATCCCTGTAGGTCAAATAATATTTTATGTACCTCCGTTTCAGGCTACATTTTATTTTATGAATTTTATATAGTAGCCATTCTCTGTGTTATTTCAAATCTATTTTCAGTGACGCTACAATATCATCGTGCAATCTGTTTTACAATGCAGTCTTTGTTTAGATATACAAACTATCGAATATTAAGTATCAACCAATGAAAAATTGACAAATAAAACTATCTGTTAAATCATGTAGTGAAATACAAAATATCCCTCGAGGAATATCAATATCACACTCAAGTTCATGCAATTCAACAATCATTATTGGTACAATACTTCACATTAGTGCAATAACCTATAAATATCTAATACATTTAATGTAAAATCATTCCGAAAATAAAATTACTGTATTTCTATGTAGTAATACAAACAATTGATAACTAAAGAGTAGAGTAATAGGTATATCCATACTTAAGAGTTGGAACCATTTCTATTAAGCGACCGTGAAAATATTAGTATAAACCTCATCAAAGTAAAAGGGTTAGGAATTAGAACGACATACCCACCTTGAGTGTATGTAAACGATGGCACAAAGATTTCTTGCTGAACATATATATATAAATGATTGTGAAATAATAAATGTCTTATTTGTTGCATTATTTAAAATTTCACGTGTTCATATCAATGTAAAGACAAATTCAATGTCGAGAAAGTATATTCTTAATTTTCCCAAAATCGATGATTTAGGTCGTACTGTGATGTCAGACGTTTCGATATTCATATTTAATTTAAATAGTAGCTACAAATTATACTAGTCTACACTATGACTAGGATACTCTCTTTACCGTGGCACCGAACTGTAAGCTTGGTCAGTTGACACTCCTGGGCTTATTACATAAAACACAACTTTCTGTGCACGAACTTTACACTTCTTCACCTTGACACCACTATAAATGAAATCAATAAATTTACTTTTCTAAATATTTTATAAACTTTGGTCTTTTTACTGAGCAAATACTTCACGGGTTTGTTATACATTTAATACGGAATATTTTATAAAACATTAATTCTATACAGTTAAAAAAAAGTCTATAGAAAACTTTTAAATAGTAAAGGAACCTATGATGAATTTCACAACAGTGAAATATGTCATGAAATGGATCACAGAAAGGAGAGTTTTCGTTAAACGTTAATTTACTGAGCTTTGCCTTATTTATATGAATACATACAACAAGAGTCGTAGCTCATTTTTAGAGGTTTTAAAGTGATCCTTATATATTATCAGTCCTTTTCAGTGGCTTTTGTTTGTTAGATGTCGCAGATACTTTGCCCTGTTGAAGAAAGTCGTTTATAACATTTTATGCAATATTTTATGTGTTAACACGCACGCTTAATGTATATTTATCGATATCAAAAGCATACATAAAATGTCAGCAGAAGTGGAAGATCGAAATTCATGGGAGGAATATTTTCCTGTTGCGAATTTCAGATAAGAATTAAAGTATTTTTGAATATTTGGTCTAGTTTTGGCGACATATTTTGCCATTGAGACTTTAGAAATGTTCTGTTGGATACCAAAATAATGCCTTAAAATGTCCATAAATTCACAACAGAAGATAATAGCATCAGATACTTTAATATTTACATTTACTTCCAAATTTAGTTGTTCAGTTGTCAGATTGGGTGTAAAGGTGGTTGTCAAAGTACCAAGTGTGTTCTGTCCTAGAATTTAAATGCATGCCAATGAGAACTTTGCCATATAGTTATTTATAACCAACTTGTCTGACTATTGTTTAGTTAAAGATGCAAGTTTTCATTATTGACAAATTATGAAACTCTACCAGTCCTAACGTATGATTTTTTATCTAATTCGATTCTATTCGTCATTAAACAAAAACATCATAGCGTATTAACGATATTTTTCTATCCTCATGGTAAAATTATATGTGTTATATTGGTTACTAGAACCGAAACAACGACTAGTATTTATTTTGTGTTGAGCTAGAATTGTTGAAAATAATTTCCATGAATAATCCGTTAGGAATGCTCGACTCAACGTGTCGCTCTAGTACAAAGCAGGGTATACTGCTATCTCATTAATATGTTATTGTCTTTAATAGGTATGTAATGTTAGCCACTAGACACATCAATCAATTAAAAATGGAAAAAAAGTTAATAAATTTCATGCCTCCGAATTGCTTTTCTGGATTTACCTTCATCAGGAACGCTCAAAGCCAAATATTTGAAAGACAAGAATGTATAAAAACAATGTATTGCAAATATGTGTTTTGTTGTTAAAAATTACTTATTTTTGTACTAAGATCGAGACAATAACATCAATATGACAATCATTGGTATGGATAATTACGCATAAAAGCTTTCAAATGGTTGTTCCAAGAAATATCCTGTGACTTTCAAGTTGTGGTGATGTTGTAATTATATTCTTGTCTGCTTTTAGAATTTTAAAAGTTGTTTTCATAACTTTTTCTATATCTAGCTCTATTTGTAATACATAAATAAGAAGGAAAGCGGTCTACTTTTAATGTAATGTAGCTGTCAAATTATACAAATGTTGAAATGCAGAATGTATTTTTTTTTTTTTTTTAATATCATAGAGTCTAAATATTGCATTCAACTATTTATTTTATAAATCTTACACATATCCATATTTATGGATATATAAAGTACCAAGTAAGAAAGGGAAGTCGATAATTTGAATATTAAAAATATTGCGTATAATTCTATCGCGCCGTTGTATACTATTTTTTGGGGGAAATGAAAGTCAAAATTTCTCGACCGTGTTATTGTCCGGATTGTAGCTGTAATATCACCAAGGGCAGTGAAGCATCAACCAAACAATCAATAAACAAATACAATTACTATTGTTTGTGTGTAAATCTAATTAGAAAATGATATTGCAAGTCTAAAGTCTATTTCAATCGAATATTAACCTTTTTGCAAAAGGGATTGTTGAATTTCATGGCAGATAATTTAATTAACTGAATGATTTGTTTTGCTTCTGCATATTTAAAAACGCCTTAAATGACTGGGTTTTTTTGAACAGATGTCGTATATTTAGTTCAAAATGTCTCAACTTTTTAAAAGTTATGTTGAAAGTTCATTGAATAAAAATGATCGTCCATACAATTCCGAAAAAATTCACTGACAAAAAGTCTTATATGAAAGTATAATGTCTACATTTTATCTTAATATCTTTTTAGTTTTCTCGTCTGAATTGTTTCATATTTTTCATGTCGGATCCTTTTATAGCTGACAACACGGTATGGGTTTTCTTACTATTTAAAGCCGTGCAATGACCTATAACTGCTTATAACCACGTCATTTGAACTGTGGTGGATAGTTGTCTCATTGGCAATCATACCATATCTACTTAATTTTATACGTATGTTTAAAACGGTGATATGCATACTTACTCTAATATATGTACGTTTGAATATATAGTTGTTTTCAATTTAGACTTGCATATATATATATATATATATATATATATATATATACAAGTCTAAATTGAAAATAACGTTCAAACCTATGATTGCGCTGGATAAAAACCGCAATTTTAATACGTGTGCATGCAAAACAAATTTCTTGGTAGAGGGGTCTTAATACAGCACAAACAACATTTTCCAAAAGACCAAAAAAAGGAAAAAAGTTTGTCAAATTAGTTTTCGTCAAATCATGACAAACGAAATATGTAATTAGGTCCTAATTGTTACAAAGTTTTTTAATTTTACTTTCAGATATATTGATGATGTCCTATCACTGAATAACCAATATTTCAGTCAGTACTTGCATCTCATATATCCCAGTGAACTTGAAATTAAGGATACTACTGATACAAGAATGACTGCTTCATACCTTGATCTTTTCCTCAATATTGACACAGATGGACGACTTCACACTAAAATCTATGACAAACGGGATGATTTCAACTTCCCAATTATCAATTTCCCGTTTCTCTGCAGTAACATACCCTCTGCTCCGTCGTATGGTGTTTATATATCTCAATTGACATTCCAAACTAAAAGACAAATTGAAAGAGTTGGTATTACTTTGTTTCATTAAAAAGAATGGCGAACGTAGATACAAGTATCTTGTCTTGGGGAGGGATAAATCCTACTTTGTAAAGAATCACTCTGATTCAAACAAAAAATTCTCTGAAACTGACATTATCAAGATGCTTGATTTCTAGATTGACAACATATTTGTTACGTTTGGAGGACGTGGTTTTCAACAGACTGTCGGAATTCCAATGGGAACCAATTGTGGCCCTCTTCTTGTCGACTTGTTTCTTTATTATTATGAGGCTGACTTCATACAGGAACTTCTAATGTGTTATGTCGTATCGTTTGTTGTCCAAATAATTTTAAAGTTCCCTTTCAATACCATCATTGTCATATTCCCGAATATGACTGTTATACTGAATGTGAATTTGCATTACTGTGCGGCGTCTCTCGGTGTTTTGTACATCCAACATTAATGGATTTATTTTGATGTTTCTGTTATGTTTTCGGTTAGATAATCTGTTATGTTTTATCGTTTGTAGTCAAAATAATTATAAAATTGCCTTTCGATACCATCATTGGCATGTAAATTGTCTGGACGAATATTGTGAAAATAATTGTATAATGTTCGAGAATGCATGTTAGTTACGTAAGCGCGTCACTGTTCTTGATATCCTATGGTGTTTTTCTTTGATTGAATATGTTCGTTGTTGTTCTGTGGCTTGCATGTTGTGTCGACTTTTATATTATTTGTTTGTGCGTTTCTCTTTATGAATGTTCTTGCGTGTGTTTGTGCTGTATTTCTGTCACGTACTGTTTAAGCGATATTTTTTAACATTGTCATAAAGCGGGATTTGGCATGCCATGAAACCAGGTTCAACCCACCCACTAATGTCCTGTACAAAGTCAGGAATATGGCAGTTGTTATCAAAAGGTTCGTTTCTATGTGTGTTGCACTTTGGTATTCCTGTTGTTCATTTGTTTTCCTCTTATAGTTGATGTGTTTCTCTCAATTTTGGTTTGTAACCCAGGATTTGTTTTCTCTCAATCGATTTATTACTTTGAACACCGGTATACTATTGTTGCCTCTATTTACACTGGTTTTGTTAGAATAGTTTGCTGGAATAATATGAAAATATGGAGAAACATATGGAATGATTGCCAATGACTGATTGACTAATAAATTTTTGGTATTTTAACGCCTCTTTCAGCACTGTTGGCTATTTCGAGGCCGCCAATGTTTATTGATTGAGGAAGCCTGAGACAATCCGTAAAGACCAAAGCAACTTCAAGTCACGGTACCCTGTTCAACAATGAGCAAAAGCAATACTGTATAGTAAGTAATAGATAAGATCCCCGTATGACAAAATGTGGAACAATTTATTTCCTATCATGATTTCCTTGATAGAGGATTGCTGCTCGCAAGGAAGCTATTAAACCAAGAGTTCCAAATGGTGAAGTTGAAATCATCCCTTCATAAATTTTACGGACGCCATCACGAGTTGGTTGACCGTTATGGAATAACCGTTTCACAGATGATATCGGATATGTTCCTTATGTCGTAACTACAATACCCTTCCCTTTTCACGAATGTGACCTACCGAATTAGACTATTTACCGGATTTGTAATAACATAAGCAACACGACGGGTGCCACATGTGGAGCAGGATCTGCTTACCCTTCCGGAGCACCTGAGATCACCCCAAGTTTTTGGTTGGGTTCGTGTTGCTCAGTATTTAGTTTTCTATGTTGTGTCATCTGTACTATTATTTGTCTGTTTGTCTTTTTATTTTTGGCCATGGCGTTGTCAGTTTGAGTTTGACTGTCCCTCTGGTATCTTTCGTCCCTCATTTAAAAAAAACACATTAATGTGCTTATTCATGTTATTTGATAACACCTAACTTTCTAGACAATAAGTGTAACCAACTGAACATTGTTAATGAACCACTTCAAATCATATCAAAGAATCACTTTAATCTGGTCTATATTGTGCAAACAGGTTGAAGAAAATCTCAAAAAGGATATTATTGTGATGTTTTTCACCTAATTTAGTACATGTACAAACAAGCAAACCGTTTTCAATAGTACAATAAATCCCGAAAAATATTAAAATATGTCTTTAAAAATTTGAATTTTGAATCGTACCATTTAAAATAAGGACGCTTAATATGGGGTGTTGCTCTTTTACACTGTATAACAATAATATGGCCATTCGATATGATATATTGGAAACGATTAACTGCACAGATATACCGAAAACTAATGGAGTAAAGTTTAACACAAACTGTTGAAAAGATTTCAGCTTTGATATTTTATGTAACTTTAAGTTTGTTAATATGAAATTGTCCATGTTTTTTTCTCTGGATTCAAGTAGACATCAACTAACCAAACTAACTAATAATCGAACATCGAAAAGTTTTACTGCTCACATATTAAATTATCAAGTTTATATACTAGTATTCAGCAAAGGTTTTTAAACGAGAGATTTATTAGACATTTGTGCTTTAAGGCATTAAAGATATTCGACTGGAAAAGAAAGTCTATAAATTGTACTTCATTTATCATATTAAAAATGTTTTTATTCGAATATATTAAGTTTTTTAACAAGTCACTATGATCTAAGTTAACAAATATTCATTCTTTGTCCCATATGAACTAATTCCAAATTTAAGTCTCATTTTCCCTGTCGTACACTTTTCAGAACCTATAAATTGATATCTTGTTCGATTGAATCTGTAAGTAGGCCTTAAGGAATTGCATTCATTCAATTTATGTTGGCCCTAAATTTGTTAGATATCGTCTCAAATGATTCTCTGTTAAAATATGTATTGTGCTGTAAAAATATGTTATGATTTACATTAAAATAAGAAAATTATAATATTCAGAATGTAAATTAAGAAATAGTTATATCAACAGAAGAACCATTAAAAATTATATTTGGGGTATATCAATCCTAATAGAAAAGATATTCACGTAAGTATACTTTCAAAAAGTAGTCCTGAGAATCATTATTTGGTTTTAAGATTAAAGTGATAATGGGAAAAAATCACAAAAACAGTTTTTTGACTTGCAGTGAAAAGTTAAAAAAAATTGACTTACATAACTTTGATGTGAATACAAATATCGTATCATTGATTTGGTGCGTTCAACGTGTATTTCTTAAATTAATTGTATTTAAATAAAAAAATCGTCTCTCTTTTACTTTCATCAGGAACGCCCAAAAGCCGAGACTGTACAAATACTTATGGAGATAAAAATAAATGTATTTTTTTTCTGGATTGTTTAATGGTACTATATATAGCTACATCTGATCATTTGTCATTCTTTCTCAAATCAAACTTTTTGAGGTGATTATATGCATATTATTTAAAACAAATTCCTTTACAGTGTCAATCTATTTGTTATTGTTTTCAAGATAAAAGGCAAAAACGCAAAATATTGGTAAAAATCGTCACTAAACAGCAAGAACTCCACGATGATTTCAGCCATAATGATTCGTTTGTAAATCTTGTCGTGCAGATAATGTATGTATTATTATTATATAAGATTCTATCTATCTGTAATAGTTTATCATATATTAGGCAAAAACGCAAAACATTAAGATTGTCATTAAAGGGATTAACTCCAATAGAGAGTCGTCTGACGATTTTGCCCATGGGACTTCCTTGTAGATCTTGTCCTGCTGATCATTACTGCCCTTTAAAATTTCTCTCTATCTTTTATGATTTCAAGATAATAGGTAAAAATGAAAACAAAAATGGTAAATTAAGGGCGATAACTGCTACAAGAAGTACTCTGACAATTTTGATGTAAATATACAATGCGTAGATCTTATCATTCTAAACAGTTCTGCCCTTGTCAGAATCTCTCTTTTTATTTCGGTTTTCTAGATAATAGACAAATCTTGCATTTTACCCCTGTGCTCTATATTACGCCGTTGAAACGCGGGGTTATCGGACACATTTTATTAGCTAGTTACCCTAGTGATGATTGTGGCCAATTTTAATTAAAAATAACTCCTATGCATAGCTGTAACTTTTGAAATAAGTAAAAAAAATTACTTATATGTATCAAATGACAGCTTAAGGATTTGGAAACGGATGGAGAACCCTAGATGAAAGTTTAATTTGAATAATAAAATAATAAAAAAGGAGGGTCTACCTGTTTTTGTACTATCAAACCAGTGCCTTTTTATATGCAATTAAAGGTATGCCTAATTTGTCAGCACAAGCCAGGATAGAAAAGAGTCAGCAGAATACACCAAGAGGACATTCAAAACTCATAAGAAAAACTGACACATCCATGACAATAAATAAACCAAAAACAAAAATAGACGAGCGTCCACAAAACACTACAGAGAAAACTAAACACTGAGCAACACGAACCCGACTGAAAAAATTTCAAGCAGTTTTTGCTCAATATTTGGCATCCTTTGTGTTGCTCATGCAAGTACAAGTGATAACTCTCATTCGGTGATGTCACAATTAAGGAAAGGAGGATAGGATTGTGGTCATAACGGTCAACCAACTCGTGATGACGGACGAAAACTTTCGAAGGGATGACTTCAACTTTAACACATGGCACCCTTGGTTCTAAAGCTTCCTTGTAATTAGCAACCCTCTATCAAGAAAATCAATATAGGAAATGCAAGCTTTCGAATATTGTTTTAACTGGGAGATATATACTCTAAAATGTAGATAAAACTTGAATTTTGCTACATAGAAATGGAAAGTTTAAAATTGAAAAGCTATCATATCTTTTGTCGTAAAGTTTAATTCTCAACCGACCCTCATTGTCTATTTCTAGATGCAAGTCAAAATATGAGACATACTTAATTGAATCTGTGGTATTCATTATTTTTAGTTAGATTGGATAGATGCTTTCCACAGTAACCAAACTTTGAATTATTTATCTATAATGCGCAACTTAAAAATAAATGATAATGCTATTTCTATCATTTTGGCTGAGAAGCTCCTGTATGAAGTCTTTCTCATATAAAAAATGACACATAAATAAGAGGAGCACAATTGGTTCCCATAAGAATATCATTTTTTTTTTAAAAACGCTTCCTCCAAACGAAACAAATATGTTGTTAATAAAAAAATCAAGCATCTGGACCATACAGTTTCGGAAATTTTTTTGTTTGAATCAGAGGGGTTTGTTAAGAGTATGATTTACCCTAAAACAAGATATTAGTATATACGATGGCCTGTCTTTTTTCTGAAATAAATTTTGACTAGTTTTTTCAATCTGCCTATAAGTTTGGAATAAGGTATTCTTGTGTAAGGGAGGAGAATATTTAGTTTAGTTTCTAACGATTTTATTTGCTCAAAGAGACAAATAGGATCAGACACAAGTTTATCCAACTTCCGAAAAGTCTTCTCTTTTGCATAATATAATAATAACAATTACACAGAGCATGCAAAGTTCAGTAGATCTATTTCAAATGTATTAGTAAAATGAGACATTTGCACAGTATGAAAAAAACCAACACAATTAAAAAAGAAAAAAAAAGAGAATTGAGAAAAAAAGAAGAAAATAGAAAAAAAAATCAAAAAAAAAATAATAAATAAATGAAATTTTGTGGACATGGAGATTTTGTTTATTTATATATTATTTGGTTTTACTCAGAGATTTTTTTATAAATTTAAAGACTTCTTTAAAGACTTCATCGTTTTCCTCGTATGATAATTTTTGGCTAATCAGTGAGCAACTCTAGATTTGTTGTCACTTGAAAACGATGAATGTTAGTTAATAGATCGTACCTTATATCGTTGTATTTATTGCAATAAAAGAAGAAATGAAATGCATCCTCACATGGAGCACCACAAGCACAATATGGACTCTGTATTATATTTGATTCAAATAGATCGTTATTTAGAAACAAGGCTGAACATCGCATCTGTGTTAACATTACATTCAATTTCCACGGACCATACATGAAGATAGGGTATCAAGTGTACGGATAAAATTATCAAGTTTGTTCCATCTCTGATAGCCGAAGGAGTAAATGAAGAATTTATTAAGGAGAGTCTACAAAAGGGGGCTATTAAGTCATTTCCATCATGCAGGGGGTAAACAGTTGTACTTTGTATAGTAAGGGGAATTAAATCAATCAAATATTGTGCAGCAAGACCATTGTTTACCTTATAGAATAATTGGAGTTTTCATTTGTACTTTCTACTGTGTAGGGGTTTATAGCCAGTCTCTAATATAGATTCTTGGTTTAAGTAAAAATTGGCGATCCTGTTACAATCCTCCCAGCTTCCATTTGAAGTTTTTCTAAATTGTTTGAATAGCAAATACCACAATTGTCCCACACTTCACAAGTATACTAAACAAATAAACGAATATATACAAGATACATTTTTTCCTAATTCTAAGTAGAGAGATGTTATTCAATTTTAGATTATTACAAGAGGAAAGAGACATATATTGTGTGTACTCTTAACAAATCTTAGGATTATATATAATTTTGGACATGAAATGGCGGTCACTTTATTTAAACTTAACACGAAATACACATGAATGCTTGAAATTTCAGAATATCACATAAAAAAGCAATAGCGCTACGCATTTGTGGTTTAAAAAAAAATACATAAAATTAAAGAAAACCACCCTCTAAGACAGGCATGCGTACTATAGGGTTAAAATATAGAATTGAATTTATTGGAAATTTAATCAATTATTCCTTATGTACATGTATGATTACTATCGTGTTGGAAATATCTAGTAAAAGACATAGTAAATGAGATAATTCGCCATTCTTGCTTGAACATTTTTTTTACCTAGTAAATTAATATTATCTTATCATCAATTAAATCATTAATTGCGTTTTACCTACGAACTTTACATGGGTTCTCAAAGTTTATGACACTGAGTCGGTGAGTTCGAATCCCGCACGTGGCAGGTGCACTCGACTCCAATCTTAATTGACTAGGATTGTCAGCTTTCCTACCGAAGGTCAGTGGTTTTCTCCTATGACTCCGGCTTCCTCCACCAATAAAAACTGACCGCCACGGAATAGCACAATGGTGTTGAAAGTGGCGTTAAACACCAATCAATCAATCAAACTTTATGAATTTAACTGACATCATAATAACGAAATGGCTGATACTCTTTGACAAAGAAACCTAAAATTACAATATTACCTTATTGTAAAAAAAGGCTCAAGCCCTTTCCAGAATATCACTTGTTCAGGTTAACATTGATGTAAAAAAGTATAACAAAATACGGAAAAAGGGGAATTCCATTAAAAATTAACAAAATCAAACGTTATCAACCAACGGAACGAGTGAAAAACAATTGTCGTATGTGTTTAGTGTTAATATCTTTTTTTATTTACAATCTTCTTCAAAAGTGTTTACCAAAAAGAAAACAAAATACCGTGGTAGTGCACATATCGTTGTACGAAATCGCCATGTTCTTTTAAATTTCAAAAATGATTTGTAGTTTGATTAAATAAAGAGTACACGAATATTGCTCAAATATAGCCATAAGTAAACCAAAGCGTCAGTTCGTAATAATAGTCACCAATCAAAGGTATATTGTCCTAGGTTTTACTAACCTTTATTTTGCCTCTTTTTATGGACCCCAGTTTAAGGCTGCAATTTATGTTATTAATTTTATATAGTAGTCATGCACTGTATTATTTTAAATCTGTTTTCAGTAACGGCACAATATCATCGTGCAGGTTGTTTTACAATGCAATTTCTGTTTAGATATCTAGAAACAATCTCTTATTTAGTATCAACAACTGAATCGTAGGAAAATCAAAGTCATTCATCTAGGAATGTCACCCTCAAGTTTATGCAATTTGATATTCATTATCGGTGCAATACGTCCTAACTTTAGTACAATAGCCTAAATAAAATTAGCATAACATTTTATAAATATTTGATGTTGATTACTTGTAATGTAAAACTATTCAGAAGAAAAAAATAAATTTGTATTCCAATTTTCGTGTACATATGTCTCACTATTGACTGATGAATCAAGACAGTTCAATTGCCAGAATCAATTACGAAGTTGAAGATCGCTGAAATCCAAAATTAAAAACAAAGTTGAACTGAATCTGATAAATATTTAGTATGCTTTGAGAGAAAGAAGGTATCACAAAAATTAGTAATAAAAAGGCACGAAGATACCATAGGACAATCAAAAACCATAACTCAATGATAGATAGATAGCTTAAATATATTTTGATGAACATGTATAGATCAAAGTTTGTAAATTAATCAAAGTTTTATTTGAAATAGTATCAACAATTTCATGTCAACCTATCAATGTAAAGAAAATGCAATTCAAACAAAAGTATATTCTTAGTTTTTCTCAGTTCAAAATTTAAAATGGATAGTTCAAGGTCTTATCTTAGAAAGTTCACACAATTCAAATTTCATTTTTTTTTAAAGGTTAGATACATACGCAAGGGTCGTGGCGGGTGATCCTAGTCTAGCATAAACTTAGCCCCGGTTTTGACCATACTACTGTTTGCATTTGCCGCACATACCTCAGGCCTTGCTGTTATAAAATTCCTGGGTACAATTAACCTGCTTAGAATCAGAATTTAACCAATCAAAATACTGGATTTGATGTTTCGAACCGAAATTTTGTATTCTGAGTACTAAGTATAGTTTTATGACCGAGAGACCTGAGCTTATAACATAACACACCAATTTGACGCAATAAGCATGTCACCACTTCAAATTAAATCATACACTCTTTTCAAATATTTTCTATATACTTTGGTCTTTTAACTGTGTAAACATTTTAAGGGTTTGTTATTCTTTTAACGGAATGCTATGCAAGATGTTTTCACTAATACATTACTTCAGTACAGTTGAATAAAAGTCAATTGAAGGATTTTAAATAGAAATTGAAAACATTTAAGCATATCATAACAATGAAATATGTCATAACATCGTTGAAAGAAAGTTGATTTTCATTTGACGCTTTTTAACTGATTTTAACTTTTCTTTAAATTGATATATACAATATATCGTTGTTTATTTGTCCTGGTGGTTGTGACAGTAGTTGTTTGAACGTATTTTTTTATGCTTTCCTGTATCAGTGATGTTTCCATTATTAATGTTTTTTTTATTAATTGATCTTCTCTAAAATAGTAAAAATTTACTAAAATTGATCAAATATTCTCACGGCAATATATCTTGTAGAGTTATGAATATTTTTGTACAAATAGAGTAGATATGGTTTTACTCATTGTTGAAGGCCGTACGGTGACCTATAGTTGCTAATTTCTGTGTCATTTAGTCTCTTGTGGAAAGTTGTCTCATTGGCAATCATACCACATCTTCTTATTTTTATAGATGGTTATCAGTCTTCCCTGTGTTAATATCACTCTTTTCATTCAGCTCTTGATACAATTACAGATCTTTGCTTTATGACATAAAAGAAACTAGACTCGGCTTAAATGACTTTAAACCCGCGGACTTTATACCGTTTTCATAATGTTTGACCCAAACTTATGAAGTCCTCTTCCGGTTTGCTGGTAAAACAAAGAAAAACTTTAGCATGAAAAAAACGCAAAAATAATCCGATACATTAGTTATGAGATTGTCATCATATTGACAATGTAAAATATTAGCTGCAAGTGACCATAAAATCTTTTTGACGAGTTGTTCGTTTTTTGCCCTTTTGGTTTAATTTTTATTTGATTTGTGCATTTTGAATGTCCCCTTATTATCTTCCGACAAACGGATTCAGTTGCTCTGTTATACCTTGTTTTGATGTTTCTAAACATTTCATGCGTTTACTGTTTATCTTTTTTGACAAATGTTAGTAACTAAGTAGGATTCTTTATTATTGATTATCTGATCAGCACTCTGTCCTATCAGTAGATAATGGTTGTGCTGAAGGTCACATATTAGTTTTCAATTATGACATAGATTTCACAACAATCTCAAAAATAGATAATCAATTATGTTCTGTGAAAATGTATAAAGGTTGTTAAGTAGCATTGTATTTCTACATTTTCTTGTTTTCAATTTTCATTGATTTATTATTCATGTATGTTTAACTTCAGATTGACTTTATTAAGGTGGTACCTAACACTACAGGGAGATAACTCTGTAAAAATCAGCTAAACGTTTTAATCACGCTGTATTGTTAAGGAAATATTAAGCTTCTCAATGATCAAAATTAGTGTTTGTCAAACTGCTATATAACCAATGAAATTTTTCTGATAAAGTGGTTGGTTCAAATTTTTTGAAATTTTTATATTTTTGTCAAAGGGTCAAAGTAAACATTTTGTCAAAATTTTATGAAAATTAAACGAGCCAAATTAATATTAGTCAAGGTGTTGGGTACCACCTTAAGGCAACAAGAAATCAAGGGTATATTCTATATATCTGCAGAAAAGATGACATTTTTTTTTTATTTCCTAATCTATATTCGACAGAAATTTTAAGAAGTTGTTTTTATTCTTCCATCTTATCCCCCCATTAAAACTTATTGTTATTCAAAATCGTATTAAAACAATGGAATAGAATATGAAATTGAAGTGAACAATATTGAAAAGAGAAGACATGGGAAGCAAAATAAATGACGTGGTCGAATCAATTTGTTATGAATTTGTTCCTATTTAAAGTACAGCAATGTAATATGTAATATATCATAAAAGCATTAAATAAGCGATGAAATCAATTTGAATTTGATATGAACTCTCATATTCATTAAAAGGAGGGACGAATGATACCAGAGAGACAATCAAACGCATAGATCGAAAACAAACTGACAACGCCATGGCCAAAATAGACAAACAGACAAATAATAGTACAGATGACACAACATAGAAAACTAAAGACTAAGCAACATGAACCCCACCGAAAACTGAGGGTGATCTCAGGTGCACCGGAAGGGTAAGCAGATCCTGCTTCACATGTGGCACCCGTCGTGTTGCTTATGTTATTACAAATCCTGTAAATAGTCTAATACGGTAAGTCACATTCGTGAAAAGGGAAGGGTATTGTAGTTACGACATAAGGAACATATCCGATAACATCTGTGAAACGGTTATTCCATAACGGTCAACCAACTCGTGATGGCGTCCGTAAAATTTACGAAGGGATGATTTCAACTTCACCATTTGGAACTCTTGGCTTAATAGCTTCCTTGTGAGCAGCAATCCTCTATCAAGGAAATCATGATAGGAAACACATGCCCGGGAATATCGTATCAATTAGGAGATATATACTCCGTATGCAGGCGCTGCTGGAATGTTGCTACATAGAAATGGAAAGTTCACAATTTGGAAGCTGAAATCATCTCTTTTGTCGTAAAGTTTTGTTTTCAACCGACCCTCATTGTCAATTTCTAGATGTAAGTCAAGATATGAGGCAGACTTAACTGTATCTGTAGTGTCCTTTATCTCTAGTTCGATGGGATAGATTCGTTCAACATAGTCACCAAATTTTGTATTATTTAGTGAGAGAACATCATCTATATAGCGGAACGAAGAGTTTAAGGAAATTGCTAACTTCTTATCTTTCTTCCTAAGAAGTTCCTGCATGAAGTCAGCCTCATAATAATAAAGAAACAAGTCGGCAAGAAGAGGGGCACAATTGGTTCCGATTGGAATTCCGACAGTCTGTTAACTGTCTTGACAGACTATAAATCAAATGTAGGAACTTTGTTTACAGACCAGTAACACAGTACATTGATTATAGAATGTTTAAATGCGGATACTGTTTGAAAGAAATTTGCGTTGATAACTTGGAAAAGATATTTTTCGAAAGTAAAGATCGTTTTCCTTATTTTAGATCTGATGCACTAGCTTTATGTTTTTGGTTGTTTTTCTTCTACAAAGTTGTCTCGTGCATCTGTTGTATTAATTCTTGAAAGTTAAGTTTGCTTTCAAATTTCAAATTTTATCAGGTTCAAAATAGTTGATATCGCTTAAGGTAATAGGTACATAAATGGATGATCTCGCCGAATTTTATAAAATTTTGTATACAACTAGAGCTTAAGGAACTGCACATGAACACCGAAACAATTATAAGACATTAATTGTCTAAATTCTGATATGGTGTACAAATTTTTGCACCTTTTGTTTGCGGTATACCATCTTCTTCGCAAGTTTATTGTTTTCTGTTTGGTATTAAATTAAAAATTAAGACACGTTTGTTACAACTGGTGATCCGTTTATTTGGCAATCTCCATGGCAGTCAGCAGGGTTTAAAAACATTCGTTGGTCGACCTGCTAGTCAAATGCATTTTAAAGTCATTTTTTCAATATTGTTTTCGATATTTACGAGCACCCTATACATTTGTACTTCTTTCTACAGAATATTCAATCTGCTATATATCCGAAAGTAAAAGGTTACTTATATATTTTTCGATATTCATATGCAATTCCTCATGTTCAAATTGCTTGCAAAATTTCATAAAAATCCTTGAGTTTGCCCATTTACGTACCTGTTACCTTAATGTTATCACACGACTTACTATTTTGTACATATTTCTGCTGTCGAACTGACCAATCTTGGTCTTGTTCTATGGTGTGATCCTTAGAAGTCACCGTTAATGTCCCTGCAGCAAATGTCGCATACGGGTACTGTATTATCACTTGCAATGAGTAACACGACGGGTGGAACTGTTTTTGTTTTTGTTTTATTGTTGTTTGTCTTTTCATTTTTCTTCCAGCTTATGGTGTTGTCTGCTTCTGTTTGACTTGTGATAGTTTTATTATTCCCCTTGTATTTTCAATCTTTTTTTACTCTCTAGCAATGTCTAGTAAGTTGTCCGAAAAAATGAGCCTCAAGAATTTTGCTTTTTGATTCTTTTCTCCTTAGCTAAATTCCCTTTCGTAACTAACGAATTGATAAGCATTATTCTCAAAGTTTTAATTCTGCAATTGTTATGTTAGTGTTGACTGTATGTTCACCTCTGGTAAATCAATGAATGGTCATTGACCTTGGATTTCTACTATAGGTAGGTAATCCGCAGGAAGCATACATTCCACTGTACAAGTAATTAGTTTTTATAAAATATTGACGAAATTTAAGAATCACCATAAAACCATCAGGATTAATAGGTATTTATTATAGTTATCTTGTTCAATTCAGAAGGTTGTTCTTTGGATCTCAAGGTCAAGAAAAATATCATGTTGTCATCAAAATGTTGATAAATCTAAAAGAAGCATTTTTTTAGTATCTTCGCAGTTCGAGTTGAAAGCAAATACTTGCTCATCGTACATACTTGGTGTATTTTAAATGTTAAACAAATATAGTACAGCTTTCAAAATATCAGAATGATGTGAAGAATAATTGGAGTTCTATTTTATTTGAAAAGTGATTTATTTATAGCTGTACATAACATGTATAATATGTTTTATGAAATCATAAAAGTTGCGATGATTAGTAGGGTTTGTATTGCTAACTATTAAGTTTTCTTTATAATATTTGATGGAATGTTTTTTTTATCCTTGGCTTTTCATTATCAAATCTATTGATTACCCTTTTGGATTGATGATTTTAAAAGTCTATATATTACACTTACTTGGTTGTAAAAAAAGAGAGGCGGAAGATTCTACACTCAAAAGACAATGCCATGGCAAAAAAAAAACGAAAAACTACGAACCGACACACAACATAGTAACTAAACACTGACCATGAGAAACACGACCAACAACCGAGGTGAACTCGTGTTCTCTGGAAGGGCAAAAAGTCATTACAAAATTGGTAGGTCAAATTCAAAAGGTTACGACAATTGTTTTAACAATCTCAATAGCAAAATATGCTTATCAACCCTACATAACTGCTGTGAATGCTTTTGGTCATATTTATAGAACTGTGTTGCAGAAAATTCGGACACTTAACGAATTTTGATGTGTTTGAAAAAGTAAACAAGTATTTTACGAATAAAATTTTTATTTTGGTTATGAATGTCTTTCAAATTTATTTTGCTGGATGAATACTCCAAATTACAGTTTTATGCCATCTATAAGCATGTATATTTATCATTATATAAGCAGTCTATGAAAGTATACACAAGAATCTGAATTCCATGACTTTTTTAAAATGATCCAGTTGGTGGAAAACGTATGGAAAAGTATCCCTATCTCTATTATGTATATTATGTTGTACTATACAAATATTCATATAAAAAATCGTAACCAGCAATTGAAAATGTTTTAAACAAATGGACATATTGGATATCTGTAGTTATTCTAATCATTGTAGTAATAATGCAATGGTAATGTGTCTTCGTTTATTACTCTCTTTATTATCTAATTGATTGATATGAATATAAATCCATCTATTTAACGATCAGATAATAGTGAACTTGAAAGGAGATCTCATCTTCATCAATTTATCTGACAACATAACAATGATCAAATATTAAATATTACGATCTATGTTACAACGTAACCTAGTAGTGTACTAATACTTATACTTTAAAGAAGAAATAGAGTAATATGATAATAAAAGGCAAATATTTATATGTCATGTTTCTATAAATGTTTCAGCGCAAGTCTAAAGTAACCGGAGCTTTTTGGTCTCGAATGTGATGGTAAAAAACAAAAGAGTCGGTATGGTCTTACTTTAATAAATAATCAATTTGTAAAGACCTCTCAATTATTTTTATTATATAAAACTCTTAATTTAAGGCCACATTAGTTAACCGATGTTCAAATCTCGTAAATTGATTAGGAAGAGACAAATCAGGGAAACAAACAAAAACTGAGGGAATCTCATCAACTCCAAAAGGCGCGAGACCGGGTGCGCGAGACCGGGTGCGTTGACAGGATAAGCATCTCCTGATATGCATGCAACACACACCATCCGAATTTACACTCAATCAAAATGTCTCAATTTGGAATAGGGTACAATCGGTAAAATTACAGATCTAACAAATATATTGTCCATTTATTAAAACGCCGAAAGGACAAACAACAATAACAAATAAAGGCAACAGTAGTATACCGCTGTTCGAAATTCATAAATCGATTGAGAGAAAAAAACAAATCCGAGTTACAAACTAAAACTGAGGGAAACACATCAAATATAAGAGGAGAACTACGACACAACAGAAACACAACATTAAAATATAACACAAACAGAAACGAACTATAATATAACAATGGCCATATTCCCGACTTGGTACAGGACATTTTAAGAACAAAATGTGGGGTTGAACCTGGTTTTGTGGCTAGCCAAACCTCCCGCTTTTATGGCAATGTTAAATATAACATTATAATGACAACATTACATGACAGGACTACAATAAAAATAAATAGGAGGACATATAGTACAGAAAAAACACAAATAATAGCTATCAAATGGCACCAGGTCTACAAAACATACAAAACATTATAAAGACAATTAAAGACGGAGCAACACGAACCCCTCCAAAAAAAGCGGATGGTACTTCATGATTTAAGGAAAGGTAGTCGCACCCTTCGTATTGCTCAAACAAGTTGCAATCCAGTAGTAAGTCGCATTCGATAATGTCCAAATCGGGGAAAAAAGGACGGGACTGTGGTTACTACAAGTAGAACATATCTTTAGTCGTATTACAAACAGATTTTCCAAAAAAGGATTTGTAAATATATAAATAGGTTTGCTGCGGAAAAGGACCAAAAGTGAAATGACAAAGATTTTAAGAAATATTTTATGCAATATTCCTTAACAGTGAATTTTAATTTCACATTAACATACTATATTCATGATATTACTGAATAAGCATGTAGTATTTGTTTATGGACTTAATGCAGCAATCAACTAACCAATCGTATAGATCCAGGCATTTTGTTAGTTTATATTCCTTTAAAAATTCGTTTGGAATCGTAGCTCCCAACAACCGGTCATAATAGTCCATATCAAATCATGACAAAGAAACAAAAGTGTGAAATCGATCCGAACTGTTATCATTAAATTGTCAGCATGGTAAGCTGATACAATGTGCTTATTAGACTATTATTACTATAGTCACTTAATGCAAACACAAAATAAATACAAACAACTAAACATTATTACCACTTCAAAGTATATCAATGAATCACTTGTCGATTATTTCCTCTTCTCTATAGTCTGTTTTGCTATCCAAACATGTGTACGAAACATTCTTAAAATATATTATGTTTTGCACAAAATATTTGAAAATGTGCAGGTGAACCCTTTTTAATAGTAAATAAATTGTCGAAGAATATTTCAATTCTGAAATCTATCTGTAAACTACTAGTATTGGAAAAACGCATTTTCATTTCGAATTGTGACCTTTTTTTAAATAAAGACGCCTAATAGTTAGCGTTGTTTACAGTTGACTGTAGAATAAACAATAAAGTCATTCTTACTTGTTTTATTCGAGCGTCGCTGATGAGTGTTTTGTAGACGATAGGCGCGTATGGCTTACAATATTTCAAGTCTGGTATCTTTGATGAGATTATGTTCGATATATTGAAAAAGTTTATAGGAGTGCAATCATTTGCAACGCATTTTCAAGAAGGTACATGTACTAATAGTGTTTAAAATTTTATTTCTTGCAAAATAAACCAACTAGAAAAAAATCGTTGTAACCTGAAGTAGACTTAATGAGAAAGCACATTGTGAATGGCTTATTAGGTAATTAAGGATTCAATTTTCAGGAATTGTTAAACCTAAATTAATCAGCCTTCAAATACAAATAATCCCAACCATACTTCTGTTAAAAGGTAAACTAATGGCGCTTTTGTAACCAAAAGATTAACTGCAAATAAATGCCATGTATATAGTCGTCTGATCTGTAATTTTACCGATTGTGTCATGATCCTTACTTTAAGATTAATTACACAAGAAATGGTATAGGTACAATATAACTGTTAATAATCACTTTCACGATTAATTGACCTTGTAATATTAATATTAACTGATTATTAATTCAATAATTTAAAAAGTAAAATAACAAAAAAACCGAACTCCAAGGAAATTCAAAACGGAAAGTCCCTCAACAGATGACAAAATCAAAAGTTCAAACACATCAAACGAATGAAAAACAACTGACATATTCCTGACTTGGTACAGACTTTCCTTATGTAGAAAATGGTGGATTAAACCTGGTTGTATAGCTAGCTTAACCTCTCACTTTTATAGCAGTCGGTTAATTGGTTTCTATCCCGTGAATTATTTTCTGACATCTTAATAATAAAAAAGCAGTAACTTTGGGACGAGGTATTCTAGATTTAGAATGTATTCCTCTTTATTTCATTTGCTATACACTGAAAGGACAGAAAAAACTATCGATAAAATTGTTGATTACTTCTGGGTTTCATTTCTTCGAAAGTTTAAGGTTATCGTTATGATTTAAGTGACCGTTGTTGGAAATTCGGGTCATAGATGACCATGTGTATATTAGAAATTTTAGTATAATTGAAAGCATATTGTACCCTCTGCCTTGTAGTTATTGGTTCGCCGTTTGCATGATTCAAATTATACAACTTGATTGAATTTCATTTTATAGAATTTGTTGTAACAGATGTTAGATATATCTTGGACAAAGTTAACTTTTGACGGATTAAACTGCTCTGTTATGCTTTGCACTTTTTAGGATTTATTTCAGACATTTGCATTTTAATGGGGTAGAAATGAATTCAATAAAAGTTAAAGGGTGAGCTCACTTAAAAGCTTTCTTTTCTAAAGATTTCAAGAAATGATTTCTCAGCTTTATATTACTGGTTACAAGAGAGTATGGATCAGTTTTGTTCTCAGCCTTATACTACTGGTTACAAGAGTGTACGAATCAGTTTTGTTCTCAGCTTTATATTAATGGTTACAAGAGTGTACGAATCGGTTTTGTTCTCAGCTTTATATTACTGGTTATAAGAGTGTACGAATCAGTTTTGTTCTAACGAAAACAAATATTCGTTACTAGGTAGGAATCTTTATAACAGATAATCTGAGCTGTATATTCTAGAATTATTATTCCTTTTAGCTAACCATTTCTTCATTCATTAAACATTTGACTTGTGTTTGAAATAATCTAATTCTTACAACAAAAAGTGTATCATTGTAGATATGTTTGTCTATAGTATTTGCGAGAAAAATTGTCGACTATCTATGAGTATTTGATTGATTGATTGATTATCTTTATTTCCTCAATATAAATGAAGATTTTATCATTTATTTTATGCAAACAATAATACGAACATTACACAAACATATTTACATATTCTTAACGTCATCTTAATATTTTTTTTATATTTTTTAACCCTTGGTTTTCGGCCATATCCCTCTTAAAAACAAATAATTCATTACCAGTTATCATCTTCTTTAGTGTTTGCTTTTAATATTGATAACTCTATGTTAAACAACGACAATCAATTAATCTTTGTTGACCTTGGAGCTTTAAGATATAATAATACATGAATATATATATATATATATTTACAAAAATAGAGAAAAAAAGCAATGATCTCAACATAAAGGATTTATAAAGTGTTTGAGTAGTTGCGCTGAAGGTCATTAAATAATAGTAGTTTGATTATTAGAACAATTTCACAACCTAAAGAAAGGATAATCAATTATGCTCTGTGAAAAAGTATAAAGGTTGTGATGTAAAATTGTATTCAATTATTGATTTATGTATGTTTAACTCAAGATTGGATTTATTTTGGTCATCAAAAATAAACTAGATACAACACTTTTCCAAATTTTCAAATTTTCATTTAACAACAATTTTGACAAGACTTGTCTTGGTGTTTGATTTTTCACCCTTGGAATCTTCTTTCTTTTTCACTAAAATTACTGGTAATTAAAAAATGATATTTGAAATATAAAAAGGAATATGAAATTGACAAAAAAGTATTAACGAGAGAAAGCATGAATCAATTGATAAGAAATGTTTCTTATTTATTCGTCTACGAATTTAACATGTATAATAAATCAAAAATAGCAAAAAGTAAATTAAATAAATAAACCTAAACGGAATTTGATATGAATTCTAATCTTCACTAATTTTCCTGACAGCATATAAATCAAATGGTAGGAACTTTGTTTACAGACCAGTAACACAGTACCTTGATTATAGAATGTTTAAATACGGATAATGTTTGCATTGATAAAATTGAAGAAGAAAAAACATTTGAATGATAAGAATCGTTTTCTTTTTTTGGATAAATCTATTTCATTGGTTCTATTTTTAGGGTGGTTGTTTACGTCTTCAAACATGTCTCATTCATCGGTTGATTTAGTTTTTGAAAGTCAAATTAGCTTTTAAATATTCAAGTTAATCAGCTTCGCAGAATTCACACTACAGTTGATACCGCTTTATGTAATTCCATGAATTATTATTCGGTATATATACCTCTCCTTGGGAACTGGACGATCCTGATCTATATCTATGGTGTGTTCCTTTAAGATCCCTCAAGTTAAGTTGGTGTTTCATGTTTTCGTATAATACAATAGGTCTTTGTTGATTTTAAACTCTTTGAAACTTATCACGTTTGGTTATAAATCTTTTGGTTTTGATGATATCTGATGAAGGCCATTCAAAGAAAAACGTGTTGTGTGCCCTGAGTTAAATTAGTTTCAAATAAATTGGACGTCATGACATTTAATCAATATCTTGTAAGGTGAAAAAATTAATGGGATTTAAGAATCTTCTTTTCAAATATCAGAACCTTTTCTCCTTAGCAAAATAACTAAGGATACATCGAATAATCTGAAGGAAATATACATTCAAAAGTATCGTTATAAAATATTGACGAAATTATAAAATCCCTATAAAAGCAATTAGATTCATATGTTTTGTGATAGCGGTCACCCAGAAGGTTGTTCTATACCTTTTATGGATAGGAAAAAAAGCATGCCATCAAAACATTGATAATATATAAAAGTAGCAGTTTTAGGTATTTTAGTGAATGCTAGTTAAGAGTCAACATTTTCTTAAGAAATGATTCAGTTGGTGAAATAAATATATTGAAAATTTAACATACCTCTTTTTATGAACTCATAAAAAAATTCACGAGAAAGTCATTTACTGCTGGACTTCATTGAACATATTGACATACTAGATGTCTGCTGTAACTTTATATTTGCTTTTTTCGTTTATATTAATTTTCACGAAATATGTATTTCTGAATAATTTTATTTGATTTCGTAGTATTTCAAAACTTTTTTGTATGAAGTACATATGATTTAAAACTTTCATTTTTTTTTTTTGTAATTTTTTATTTTGTTTCCAAACTTTACATGGTAGAAAAACAATTACTGCTACTTGGACTTTATAAAATATGTGGACATATTGGATATCTTTTGTTACTATTATTTGATAATTATAATTGACAATGTATCTTCATTTATTACACTTTCTATTAGATAGTTCATTGATATGACTACAGACCATTTATTTAACGATCATATGATATCGAACTTGATAGGAGTTCTCATCTTCATCAATTTATTTGACAACATTACAATGATCAACACTTAAATGAAAAGGATTTCTGTTACGATGTAACTTATCAGTCTACTAAATTAATGTTTATGATATAAAGATAAAACGTAGTAATGTGATATATAAAAACATAAATGACTGTTTGTTCTGTTTCCATGAATCTTTCAGGGTGAGTATAAAACGATAGTGACATTTTGGTCACACATTTCATTGTGCAAACAAAAGAGTCGTTTTGATCTTGCCGTTTCTAAAGACCTTTGGGTGATCTTCATGATAAACATCAATTTTAATGTCTAATTTGCTTGAAATTTGATATCGTTGTTTTACATTGAAAAGATAAATATTTAACTCCTAGATGCCCAGGAGTACTGGTTGATTCAATGTGTTATTTTTATGACATTGATAATGTCAAGCCATAGTTGAAGCATTGCATGCGGTCATTGTTTGAATCAAAGTGATAATAGGTGTCCGCAAGCGTGTTGCTTTATGTCATATTTGTTTTTCGTTCATTGGTTTGTACATAAATCAGGCCGATAAATTTCTCGTTTGAATTGTTTTACATTTGTCATTTCGGGGCCGTATAGCTGACTATGCGGTACGGGTTTTGCTCATTGTTGAAGGCCGTACGTTGACTTAAAGTCTAAGCAATCTATATCGATTTTCATTCAGAGATACATTATGTAAAACGTGTACACAATAAGATAAGGTATGAACAAATGATTTACTGCTAAAAGTTTTCCTGAACGGATTTAAATGATTTATTAATATATAAAGAATATTCTAATCTATGATAAGGATGAAGGGTTATATAAGAGATACTCGGTAGCATGTGTTTGGACAACCTTTCGAAATTGTTGGTTTTCAATGTATTTAACTGGCTTACCGAATATTTCAAATTGGAGAACCACTGATGAGTCTTTTGTCGACAAAACGCCCATCTGGCTTACACAAAAATCTGTCCAACAGAGTTAAGAGGAAAATCGACACTACATAAGTTTTACGGTCACCATCACAAATTGTTCACTGAAACGATGTGTCTCAACTAACTAGAGACATGTGTTTGCAGTCACCAGTTTAGTTGTCTGATCTGTTATTTAAACGATTGTGTCCCAATCTCGATTGTGAATTTTGACTTGGTATGACTTCGCATGTGAGGTGATGCATGCATAGCAGGAGACGCCTACCTTGTTGACGCACTATGTCTCGCTCCCGTCTTCTCTATAGATTTTATACGTGATTTGAACATCGGTAAACTACTGTCACCTTAATTCACCAAATTATAAATCTCAAATGAATTTTTATATTCCATTCGTATAGTGGTAATAAAAGATAGTACAAATTCAAGTACTTCATTTTAATGGTTAGATAGCTAAATAATTTAGCCATTAACGACACGCTCGATCTGGCGAAATTAACAAAGTAATACGTGTCGTGAAATAGAAATAAATGTAACAAAATGCGAGCCCATTTTTTTTTTCATTTAAATAGAAAAGTCTGTTTACAACTTCTCAACAATTAAGATGTGAACCTTTTTTTAATTGAAGAAACAATCAAACCTGTATTTAAAGGTCATCCTCATCCATTGTATGTGTATTACTACAGCGGAACAGGAAGAGGGTGACATGAAAAACATGTTTTTTGCTTTATAAAGGTGACCTTTATAGCCTGTTTGACTGTACTACACTTCTGATAACACAATTAAGTGTTTATTGAACTATAAAGCGCCTCATAATGTGAAATAAAAAAGTTGAATAGGATAGTCTAAGGATTCAAAATATCATGACGATAAAGAAATATTAAGTAAAAGTCTTAAAGTTTTTACAATCAGGATTACAATCTGACTTACCTCAAAATTACCAAAATAGAAGGCATTATCTATTCGTGACTGAGTGGATGCCTTGTTGACGTTTATCCATTGCAGGTTTTTCATATTTGATGTTTTATGAGAAGGACATTTTTATTTTTTAAGTCTTGAGTAAACAAACATAAATCCAAGCAAAGGTAAATTAATTCAATAATAAACATTTTTGTTGTGCAGGATATTAAAATAAATCTATCAGTAACATTGATAATTTAGTAGATGTCAACGTTTAATCACAAATGACTTATTTAATTTGATAGCGTACCTACTGAGTGACCATACAATCATTCATGATCCCATTACTTCAAAAAGACTGAAGTTAACCTCATGAACCGGGGATACATTCAATTCTAAAATGTAATTTGTTAAGTTCAAAGCAATTTTTTTATACACTTTTATTAGAGCTTAGGATAAAACCATTTTAAAGCTTAACTTTCTAAGGGGGAGGTTTATGTGCATGTACATCCGGTTTAACATCAAGACAATTTGTGTTCATACTAAGTCAGACTATCTTAACCATGTGTTGTTCGCTGCTGTTCGCTACTATTCTTCTCTTTTTTAACAGTCTATTTGATTTGGGGAAGTCAGGTCGATATGGTCTGTTGTACTGTCCAACATTTTAAGTAATTACTGTTATCCTTTTCGTGTACTACTAAATATGTATACACCCATAGAGAGGTGTACAACCGAAAGAAACAAATGAGAACATACAGAGTCGTTCTTTTCAAATAAGCAGACCAATCAGTTTTCTCCTTTAGTGTACTACAGTATTCATGAAACTTAGCAAATCAAAGAAAGTATAATTATCCATTGTTTAATTTCATTTCTCCGAAAGTTGAAGCTATAACTATCAATAAATGATGGTATAAAACCCTTCATAAAAAGAAACTCAACAAGTCCTAAAAACTCATAGAAATTCCTTGATATAAGGTAACGTTGTTAATATAAATCAAAAATTCAAACTTTCATACATTTGAATAACCACCGTCACAGATATATAAGTATCATTCCATACTTTCAACTACTAACCATTTAACCTCTCAAATAACAGAGTACGTAATCGTATCCTTTGTTGTCTTGTTTTACATTTAAAATTAAACGACAAATAAAAACAATGTAAGATATTATACAATGATTTAAACACTTAAACGGTTCAAAATGTAGAACAGATCTCGAAAACAGAGAGGAATCATTATGTCCTTATGTTTAGAATTTGGTACGTCTGAATCGTTTTTTTTTTTTTTTTTTTTTTTTTTTTTTTATTAACCCCTTTTTCAAGAGCGCTGAAGCCCACAAAATGTGAAAGCCAAGAATGTAAAAAAAACCTGAATACTTAAGGAGCTGTATGACTTAACACGGAATAAAAGTACTTTAAAAGGGACCTATAAGATAAGACAAATCCTCCTACGATGAACTTTGCTTGATAGAGTTTGAACCAAGATAAGACAAATCCAGCTAAGGTCAACTATGTGAGGGAGTTGAAACCAAGATAAGACAAATCCATCTATGGTCAACTTTGCCTGAGGGAGTTGGAACTAAGATAATTCAAATCCTCTTATGGTCAACTTTGCCTGAGGGAGTTGGAACCAAGATAAGACAACCCCAACTGACATCAACTTTGTCTGATGGTGTTGAAACCAAGATAAGACAAAATCCACCTAAGGTCAACTTTGCTTGAGGGAGTTGGAACCCAGATAAGACACATCCACCTAAGGTCAACTTTGCCTGAGGGAGTTGGAACCCAGATAAGACACATCCACCTATTGTCAACTTTGCCTGAGGGAGTTGTAAACCAGATAAGACAAATCCACTTAAGGTCAACTTTTCCTGAGGGAGTTGGAACCAAGATAAGACAAATCTACGTAAGGTCAACTTTATCTGAGGGAGTTGGAACCGAGATAAGACACATTCACCTAAGGTCAACTTTGCATGAGGGATTTGGAACTAAACTAAGACAAATCCACCTAAGGTCAACTTTACCAGAGGGAGTTGGAATCCAGGATAAGAGAAATCCGCCTAAGGTCAACTTTATAAAAATAAGAAGATGTGGTATGATTGCCAATGAGACCAAATGACAAAGAAATAAACAACTATAGGTCACCGTACGGCCCTCAACAATGAGTAAAACCCATACTTCATAGTCAGCTTGAAAAGGCTCCGAAATGACAAATGTA
The DNA here is from genome assembly GCF_021869535.1 of Mytilus californianus. Classification (NCBI taxonomy): domain Eukaryota; kingdom Metazoa; phylum Mollusca; class Bivalvia; order Mytilida; family Mytilidae; genus Mytilus; species Mytilus californianus. Next base: position 23,341,567 of record NW_026262723.1, on the reverse strand, counting down.
AAACAATTCAAACAAGAAAAGGGCTTAACTCATCAGATGGATACAAATCAGAAAACATCTTACAAAAACACAGAGTTAACGTGGCAGTGTACGTATACATCCCCACAACAAAAAGACAGATCTGAGAGTACTCGCAGTTACTGACAGCTAGTTCAAAGCCAATAACAACTAATATAAAAAAAAAACATTCATCTACGACTAAAATATCAATCAGTACACATCCAAGATCCAATAGATTTAGTGTAAAGACGTCATTAACAGTCAGAGAAAAACATGACCTTGTGCAATGCCAAGATACAGGTATCGACAGATTGTAGAGCCATGAATGTGCATATGTATATAACTATAATGTTTAGTTTGATTTTAATTTACTGATAACAAAATCAACATTAATACCAATAAAAACAATATTCAAGGATCTAATTATAGTGTTGAATTGGTAACCTTTTACAATAAGTTTATTTAAAGGATCGAAAAGCTTACCCGTATCGTCTCTACATTTCCGGGCTCGGTAAACAACATCTACGTAAAAATTAGGATGTGCTATCCCGTTAAAAATAAGTTTTCTCCAGGCACAACCAAACTTCTAATCCAAATCTTTATATCTATGGAAGAATTTAGTAAAGGTTTTAAGTAATTTGTTGTAACGAATTGCCTGAAGGGGTTTGGAACCTTAGTGTCTTCATAATTTCTAAATCTATTAACAAAAACTTTTATAAAGACATCTTACAAAATATGTCAGTGCCGAGAAACAGATTACAGAGCTGATGAAAATAGTCCACGAGCAGCGGTATCAAACAAGTGTTAGAAAGTGAAAATAACACTTTATAAGTTTTGTGCGTATGAAAAGCTTTTCTGGATTTATCTTCGTAAGAAACACTCAAACTCAAAAGTTTTAAAAGCCAAGTAGGTACAAATAAAAGGAACTCCATCAATAAAAAAAACCCATTATTGATCGGGTTCATGTTGCTCAGTCCTTAGTTGTCTGTGTAGTGATAGGGTACATGTTGCTCACGCTTAACATGAATTCCCATTCCAAAGAATCGAAAGCTTTTGTAAAATCAACAAATATAATAGCCCCATCTATTCCGTTTGATTCTGCATAGTCCATTATATCTTGGATTTGCCTTAAATTAAATCCAATAAAACGATTTCTTACATATCCGGTTTGATCTTCATTAATTAGTTTAGGAAGAAGCTTTTTTAGTCTCTGTGCAAAAACATGAGATAATATTTTCAAATCTACATTTAATAATGATATTGGGCGATAATTGTCCAAAGATAATGGGTCATTTGTTTTAAATAATAAAGATAGAATGCCTGTTCGTTGTGTATATGATAAAAGTTTTTCCTCGTGTCCTTTATTTAAAACTTTTACTAACATTGTTTTTATTTTTTTCCAAAACGTCTTATAAAATTCTAATGTTAAACCATCTAGACCAGGTGATTTATTTAGCTTCATCTTATTAATAGCTGATCAGTCCTTAGTGCTCTGTATAAAGATCGGGAACATATTGCTCAGTCCTTAGCTGTCTGTGTAGTGATCGGGTTCATGTTGCTCAGTCCTTAGTTGTCTGTGTAGTGATAGGTTACATGTTGCTCAGTCCTTAGCTGTCTGTGTAGTGATCGGGTACATGTTGCTCAGTCCTTGGCTGTCTGTGTAGTGATCGGGTTCATGTTGCTCAGTCCTTAGTTGTCTGTGTAGTGATCGGGTTCATGTTGCTCAGTCCTTAGTTGTCTTTGTAGTGACCAGTATCATGTGGCTCAGTCCTTAGTTGTCTGTGAACTTAGTTGTCTGTGTAGTGATCGGGAACATGTTGCTTAGTCCTTAGTTGTCTGTGTAGTTATCGGGTTCATGTTGCTCAGTCCTAAGTTGTCTGTGGAGTGATCGGGTTCATGTTGCTCAGTCCTTAGTTGTCTGTGTACTTAGTTGTCTGTGTAGTGATCGGGAACATGTTGCTCAGTCCATAGTTGTCTGTGTAGTGATCGGGTACATGTTGCTCAGTCCTTAGTTGTCTGTGTAGTGATCGGGTTCATGTTGCTCAGTCCTAAGTTCTCTGTATAAAGATCGGGAACATATTGCTCAGTCCTTAGTTGTCTATGTAGTGATCGGGTTCATGTTGCTCAGTCCTAAGTTGTATGTGTAGTGATCGGGTTCATGTTGCTCAGTCCTTAGTTGTCTGTGTAGTGATCGGGAACATGTTGCTCAGTCCTTAGTTGTATGTGTAGTTATCGGGAACATGTTGCTCAGTCCTTAGTTGTCTTTGTAGTGATCGGGAACATGTTGCTCAGTCCTTAGTTGTCTGTGTAGTGATCGGGTTCATGTTGCTCAGTCCTCAGTTGTCTGTGTAGTGATCGGGTTCATGTTGCTCAGTCCATAGTTGTCTGTGTAGTGATCGGGTTCATGTTGCTCAGTCCTTAGTTGTCTGTGTAGTGATAGGGTTCATGTTGCTCAGTCCTTAGTTGTCTGTGTAGTGATCGGGTTCATGTTGCTCAGTCCTTAGTTGTCTGTGTAGTGATCGGGTTCATGTTGCTCAGTCCTTAGTTGTCTGTGTAGTGATCGGGTTCATGTTGCTCAGTCCTTAGTTGTCTGTGTAGTGATCGGGTTCATGTTGCTCAGTCCTTAGTTGTCTGTGTAGTGATCGGGTTCATGTTGCTCCTTCCTTAGTTGTCTGTGTAGTGATCGGGTTCATGCTGATCAGTCCTTTGTTGTCTGTGTAGTGATCGGGTTCATGCTGATCAGTCCTTTGTTGTCTGTGTAGTGATCGGGTTCATGTTGCTCATCAGTCTTTAGTTGTCTGTGTAGTGATTGGGTACATGTTGCTCAGTCCTTAGTTGTCTGTGTAGTGATCGGGTTCTTGTTGCTCAGTCCTTAGTTGTCTGTGTAGTGTTTTGATGACTTATTCGTCTTTTCGTCACTTTTAGTGTTTTATCTTAGTGTTGTCAGTTCCTCTTCCTCTTCGTCTTCTCTCACCTCGTTTTTGTTCTTGGCGTTGTAAGTTCCTCTTCGACATCTTTCTCCTCGCTATCTTCCGCCTCTTTTTGTAAACATACGCTTAAACTTACAATGAATTGCGATTTGTATCGGTAAAGGTATTTTTAGACTGCATTGTCTCCCTTTTTTATTATTGGTTAAAAAATTCAGTCAATTGTATCACTTTTTTGGTAATAATAAGATTAAATAATTATCAATGTTTCAATAAAAGTTATAGAATCTTGATGCATGCTCCTTTTGGTATTAAAAAAAAGAAAATACATCCTTCTGAGTAACTGAATAACTAAAAAACATCAAAGTGTATTTCGCCCTGAACATGCACTGGACGTTAAGCAACCTTCAATCAATCAATTTAAAGTTATCAATGAATATAGACAAACAAATTTATTATTAACTTGTCGTGACAATTTATTTTTAAAGGGGTTAATAAGTATCTTTGAGATCAATATGTAGAACAGTACGAAAAGCGATTAGTTTTGGCTCAAGGTCTTTGAAAAGTTAAGGTCATACCATATTATAAGATTATTATGATTTAAATAACCAGCGAAGTGCTTATTTTGTTTACACTTGACCCTTTTTCAATATCATTTGGACATTAACCAATTGGATAAATTTCAATCGAAAATTAAATCTAAGTGTCTACATTATCAAAAATACCGACAGAAGTTCATTTTCTGATTACATATCATCGCATGTGGTTGAACTATTAATTACTGTCGGAAATTGCGACACCCGATTAATCCTGTCATAATATTCCGCTCACTACGATCACTTCATTAAAGGCAGAAAAATCCAAGATGGTTATGGCTTGAATTATTCGAGTCAGTGACTTGGTATTGGATTTTATAATTTATGTAAGAATTATTTCCCTCAAGGTTGGACATCGTTGTTCTAATGCTATACACTTCAAATACTTTTTATCGTTTAGTTACTTTCTTAATATATGAAATTATGGAAATCATCAAAATAGGATGGTCTCGTGTCGCATTGGAATCCCTATTTTGGTCGGGTTCGGGAAAGGTTGAAACTATTGTAGTACGCTGACGTTTGAGGATGATCTTATTTAAGTAAGCTTCAAATATAAACCTTATAAACCCTCGATTTTTTGCCTTATGATGGTCAAAATGGAAAATGTTTTTAGTAGAAAATCTTTCCACTTCTTTGAGAAAAAGTTTGCACGGCTTTTGTCAACTTTTATTTTGAAACTTCTACCTCAGGAATATAACCTTGGATGTTTTAGCAAAACCTTTCGGAAATGTTGGTTCCTCAATACTCTTCAATGTTGTATTTTATTTGAGTCGAGCGTCACTGGTGCGTCTTTTGTAATCAAACGCGCGCCTGGCGTACAAAATTATAAGAATGTTATCTTTGATGAGTTTTAATTTGGACTCTTTGTACGATATAAACCGTCAATCTTACCATGAAAATCAATGACCAGAAGTATATTCTAGCAAGTTAAACTTTTATTCAGATAATAAACTTTCAATTGCGTTTTTGATCGCAGAATAAGCATATACTTGAATCTGTCAAAAATATATTTTTAGTTAATTCGGTCATTCCTATCTCGTTTGGCAAACAGAGATTATCTTCATAATGTAAAATTAAGAATGAAACGCTTGTTGTTTAAACGCACGTTAATCTTAAAGTATATAGTACATTAGTATATGATTGATAGATTTTGTTTGCTTAACGTCAAAGGGCAAATGCTTTATGTCTATTCACAAACATAACAAAAATAAGTTAATAACGTTTTAATAAGGTTTTAATTGCATTTATAAGGGATTTCTAATAGAATAACTGATTTGGCAATAAAGGTTAAAGTGTTCCTCGTCATCTAAAGTTTTACAAACTTTACAAACAATATTCTCTCGGAATTTTCTTATATCGACCTATTTCAATTTCTAAGTTATGTTCACTTATACGGAATTTGTTAATTGTGGTACATAGACGACTTCATTATATATCTTTGTTTCTGAGCAAACCCTGTATTATGGAATGATATAGACAACAATCTTATATCGAATTTTCAACTCTAACCCTTTAGCATTTTACCTTATTCACGAAACAAAACTCCACACCAATTTTCAATGATAACGATATTGTTAGATTTATTCAAATGACTAATTGATGTACAGTGTAATAATAAATATAAACTTGTTTTGTCGTCATAGATTAATCGAATAATATAACAATCAAATAACATTAGTATTAACCTGATGCAAATTATAGAGCTAAGTTATCAATATGATAATAATGAAGTAGTCTTAAATTCAAAAAACAAAACTGTTCGGTTAACATTCGCTTTATTTTCTTTGGAGTTGGGCGACTGCTTAAATTCTGGCAAATCTTTTTTGAAGAAATGTACAACATGCTGTTTAATATGTTATAACATCCCAAAAGGAACATTTACCTTGAAAAATATTTTGAAACTTGAATCAATATAATCTTTTAACTTAGATATAAGAAATGTGGACGCTAAAAATTCGTCATTTCGTAATCACGGTTATAAATATTAAAGAAATATATAAAAAACCAAATCTAAGGAATTAAGTTACTAGTAGCTCAATCTTGTTTGTATATTTTTACATATTGCAAGTAGTTTATGTATCATTATTCCAGTAACTGCTTATTTTGATTATTTTGGGGGGAGGGGGTGGAGGGTTGTTTAGTTGTAATTCTTATTACATTTATTTGTCATTGTTTTCGATTTCAACTGATAAATGGAATTTAATAGTGTGCTTTTATTTTGTTTTGCAGTTAACATTATAGTCATATCATAGTCCGAGAAGAAAACTTTTTGAAGATACCAATAACTTTTTTAAACCTTCATGGAATTTTACGAAATTTGGACCGAGCTTCTTTGTGATTAAAAAAATCAGTATCCAAGGAAATATTTTGAAAATATTTCATTATCCTTCATGATTTTTCTGATAGATGGACTTTATAACTTTCTTAAACCTTTATATAATGTTACGAAAATTGAACAAAAGCATCTTCGTGACCAAAAAATAGCATCTGAAGAAGAAAATTTGATTTTCCCCGTCTTTTACTGATAAACAGAATTAGTAAATATTACACTTTTACATTGACAGTCGCAATTTCAGGCGAGACACATGGTTCCATGGAACCCCTCATTATATTTTTTTTTACAAATAGTGCATGTTGAATTGTCTTTCTTGATTAAATTGAGATTGCTTGTCCTAAGGAGAATGTCTTCCTATTTTTAAAGATATATTCATCACAATCAATTTAGAGGCTAGAAATAAGCCTCTTCATTGGTCATTTAAAAATGAAACTCATCTTCTATGATGTTACAATGTGTACAGAGTCTTAAATCTGGAGGAATTTTCTTGTATCTACCAGTTTCCACTAGCCCTTCCAAACTATGTAATACTCTATGATGAGACGAAGTGATTGATTCCCAGACCAAATGCATGGAAGGATTGGTGCGCCTGGTGCGACCACTTCGAATGTGCCTTTACATGGAAGTTTTGTGGTTAAATATCGATTTTTTGCAAGAGAAATAAATAACAGTAATGACTATTTTATAGTAGTATTCATCAGGCCGTCGGGTTTCTCGATTGAAGTCTTTCACATTGTTTCATACTAGCGTTTTTTATAGGTTACAATTTTTTCACATTGTTGAAGACCATACGGTTACCTGTGATTGTTTCCATCTTTGTCCTTTGGTCTAAATAGATAGCTGTCTCATTGATTTTCAACATTACCTTATTTTTATAAACTTTGAACGGCATAGTTCTATGTAGACCGTTTTTATACTAAACGACAACATTATGTTTAAGGAAATGTTTGGTACTAAGTGTACCGTATGTTTGTGTCATGTCTTATATTTTAGTCATTTCTTTTTATTTCTACTTCGTGACAGGCAAGAACAAGGTAAGGCTTGCTATCTAGGAAAATATTGATTAAATTATAAAAGAAGTAATTTCATAACTACTTGTTTTCCCCGTTGTCGCCTTTAGGTACTAAAATGACATATTATCTAATTTAAATGTGCACGTGGAATTTGATTACCGAAATTTACATTTTGCTGAAACTTCGATAATATGTTGATATATACATAGGTCAAATCAATTGAGCATATTCATATATACATTATATCGGAAATTATTGTATTATTATACAAATTCAATGTAATGAACACAAATATTTCTCTGTTGTTTTTTTCTTAGTTAGGTGTATCACCCTAAATTTTCAACGTTTATTGTTTTGATTGTATATAATTGAGAATGGAAATGGGGAATGTGTCAAAGAGACAACAACCCGACCATAGAGCATACAACAGCCGAAGGCCACCAATGGGTCTTCAATGCAGCGAGAAACTCCCGCACCCGAAGGCGTCCTTCAGCTGGCCCCTAAACAAATATATGTATATAATTGTTTCTGGTACCAATGTCAGGAGCATGAAGACGTTCATGGTATAACCTTCATCAAGTGCGGTCTTGACCAAAATCTAAGAAAATTAAATGTAAATAAAAAAATAAATGAATAAATAGAAAGATGGATAGATAAAACATTGTTTTAAAGTGTTAAATCAGAAAAGTCGAAACCCAGAACTGTACATATCGCCGAAGGTTAAGTGTGCCTGAACAATTTTTTAAATACATTGTCTATTTTTTTTTCTCATGTCGTTTCTGCATTTTTCTATTAATTATTTCAGTCTGGGTCACATTAAAAAAATGTGAAGGGTCTGTAACTGATATGTTTATGTTCAAATTTCTACATAACGGATTTTCCATAGTAAGGGAGATAACTTTGTTTTCTTAATATGTTTAAAATAATTCAAAAATTCTTGCGAATAAATGTCTTAACATACAGAGGAAATGTTTGTAAATGAATTGTATGAAGGCACAAATAAGTAAAATATATCATCTGAAGTGTAAACGTATTGTTCCCGTTTCAATGCGCTTGACATCTATTTCTTGTTTAAACCTTTATTAGGTACGCTTCAGGCGAAGTTTTGGGTCAAAGAAATCATGTTCAAATTAAGATGTGGAAATACTTCCTTCGGCTTATTCTCATTTCGCCTTAGCTGTCAAAATCTTTATATAAAATTAATCCCATTTTGCCTTAGTACAAGTTTTCAGGTAAAAAAGAATTAACTAAGGCGAAATGGGAACTTGTGTAAACAATGTAATTCAGTTATTTTTTGTTTGTATTGCAATTAGTGGATATTTGTTATTTTATTGTCAAAATCTGCCATGAAATACTTTTTAAAAGAAGACGGTTTTTTGGTGTCTTTCCGATTGTCTTTTAATTCTTTTTATAGTAGCTCATCTCTTTATGAAATGTCATTTTTCTTGTACTTGCTGCATAAAGAGATCATGGTTCGTCCGGCTTTCTCCTCCTACAGTTACATCATCATAACAAGGACAGTCTATACTAACTATATAGAAAAGAAAGTCCCTGATCATACAATACATACTGTTAAATTTATAATTTCCTATGGTCAGGCGGGGGCATCATTTGTGTCTTACAGACAGCGAAACAATTTCAAGTTATATGCCAACATCACTGTTTGTCAAATCTAAAATATGTGGAACTATACTTATGCATATATGGAAGAGCAGAAAGGGGGGGGGCATTGTCCATATCTAGTTTTTACTTATGTGATATATTTTGTGAATAAAGTCTTTGTTCTTGTTTCTTATTAGAGATGTCCAATAGGTTACAGAATATTTCATATTTTACTGAATAAAATAAAGAAAAATATCATACAATCATAACAAATATTTAATTTCTGAATCAGCAATGAATTACAAGCACAATTTTAAATTAGCATACTAATATTATCATATATCATAATTAGCACAATTTTAAAGATTTTTGTTTTTGATTTTTTTTATTAAAGTTTCTGTTATATATGTAAACAAGTCTGTGGGGAAACTTGTTTTTTTTGTTCTATTAAACCTTATTAGTTGCATAATGTTAAGGATAATTGAATTATTTAGATTTTTCTAATTGCATAAAATTCATAAATTGCAACTTTTATTAAATGAAACAAAAAATATTTCAAGAGAAGCAACATTCCTACTGACAAATCTTTTTATTGCAGATTTTTTTTCTGATTTCACAACTTTTGAAATCATAGAAATATTCAAGTTTGTTAATTGAATATAAAAATAACAACTCAAGAGAAACAATTCACCCATTACATGTTGTTTAAATTGTTATAAAAACACAAAAGTTTAATTTGTTTATTTAAATTTTTAAACTAAATTCACATTTCGCCTTAGTTCAATTCCCATCTCGCCTTAGTTTTTTTTTACCTTTTTTACCTGGAATTCACAGCTAAGGCGAAATGGGAACACACCCTTCCTTCTTACATCGCGTTTTTCTGTTGAAAAAAATGAGTAAATGCATACATTTTTTAGTTTATAAGCACTTCATTTCAAATTAATAAGTAATGGATTTTTATATATGTTGGCCTCGAGCATCTCTGAAGAGACATTTATTGTCGAAATGTGCATCTGTCTGGTGCAGTAAAATTGTTACCATTTATGATATACAATCATGAACACTGGCAAAAGTAAATACAATACAAACAATCCTAAATCTCGAGATTGGCCTTAGATTAGCAGAATTAATGTCATGACTATTATTATAATTACTGTTAGAACTACTATTCTTTTTACACTTTTTCAGAATACAAAATGATCTTTGCCAGTTTTGGTGAGATTTTATGTACATTTTCCGAGAGTACAGGTCGAACAGAGAAAAAGCTTATAACTGTTATAGTCCAAAAACAAGAATGTGTCCATAGGACACGGATGCCCCACTCGCATTATCATTTTCTATGTTCAGTGGACCGTGAAATTGGGGTCAAAACTCTAATTTAGCATTAAAATTAGAACGATCATATCGTAGAGAGCATGTGTAATAAGTTTCAACTTGATTGGACTTCACAGGTCGAACAGAGAAAAAGCTAATAACTGTAATAGTCCAAAAACAAGAATGTGTCCATAGGACACGGATGCCCCACTCGCACTATCATTTTCTATGTTCAGTGGACCGTGAAATTGGGGTCAAAACTCTAATTTAGCATTAAAATTAGAACGATCATATCGTAGGGAACATGTGTAATAAGTTTCAACTTGATTGGACTTCAACTTCATCAAAAACTACCTTGACCAAAAACTTCAACCTGAAGTGGGACAGACGGACGGACAAACGGACGAAGGAACGGACGGACGCACAGCCCGAAAAACATAATGCTCATAAATAGGGAACAAAAATCGATCCAAAATAATTACTCAAACTGACACACACACAGCAAAACATGCACGTAAAATCGTGTTAATATGTCTAAATTATTGATAAATGTTTGCTTAAAGTCCAGTTGCAAATTCTTCTTGCATTTTCTTAACGAGACCGGGATAAAAGGGGATAAATCTAACTACTGCTGGAAAATAACCTAACAATTGCCTTTCAACTTTCCACCTTCGGATCATTCAAATTTGGTTGCAAGTGTTCTTGAACCTACAAAGAGCTTGGTAATATTTCCGAACGACGCATGGATGTTTACATTATTATGATCGGACGTGGCTTCGTATTTATACTACCCGAACAACCATCTGTTACATATATTTTAAAATCGGATCTGAGAAATCCAGTTGACTATATCTATTTACCCGTGTCAACCAGTGGGGTCTCTAGCACTCAGAAAACGTATAAAAAGATAAATCCTGGACACAAAACACTTTTTCGGCGTTAATGCGATATGATCTATTTTATAAATGATGCTTAATACAATAAAAGCAAGTTTCTTGACCCTTAACATATTTAATGTTGTTAAAACTGATTTTGACACTGATTAATCTTTTTTTTTTTAAATTAAATTATGAATTATGTCTTGAGAAAGGACGAATTTAGGAGAAACTTGATATCGAACGTTCATGCCATATACAAATGAGGGGCGCAAAGGGGGAAATTGTGCATTGAAGAATGTGAAATAAACAGAAAATTGTTTTCAGGCGAAAAATTCTACAATCCTACTATTTACAAGAAACTAAGTCTTCGCAACTGTCACAAATGCACATCTATTTAATATTTTTGCAACTTATTGTCTGCAAACTGGGAAATATTTTAAATACATCTGTATTAAACATCACCAAAAGTACCGCATATCAACTACTAAAAATCGACTCCTCCATAAAACAGACATTAATAAAAAAAAAAAAAAAAAAAAGATAAACAACAATAAACAGCTCGTGATGCTTTTCGTGGGCACACACATCTCATCTTCTTCTTTCTAGACCATATCTATACTACTAAAATAACGAGGTCCAATTTGTTAGCCGGCATGACGTTAAAACCACGAATCAAATATTCAACTTTATATATAACTAATATAGGACAATGGTGTTGATTAAAATTACACCATTCAAGGCCTTTTTGTTTTCCACATAATTAATATTACCAATAATTAACAAGTCCCAGGCAGAATCCGATACCGATACCAATAGTAAAATTAACATGTTATCTGTTACCTGTTACCTAATGTGTACGATCCGCCTCTGTCAGGCGCACCACCAAACGGTGTATTTGGGATTTGTTATATACACGGGTCATAATCACACCTGTGAAATTCGTCATTATACAGGGATTGACACTACTAAATTCAATCATTAACAAAAACAATATATCTACAAGTAGTGTTTGGTTGTAGTAAGAAAAACTAGAACGGGTTAAACAGAAGGATTTTGAAAGCAGAAAAAAAATGTGCACCTTATAATAAGCATGACTTTATCAAATGACAATACCAATACTAAAAATCCAGGCTAAATATATGGCGTAAGTATTTTAATTCAGTCAGGAACATGCCGCGGGTGTGTTCTAGTGTTGTAAAATTAAAACACAATAAAAACTCTGTACAGTTTAGCGACCATTAGAATGACCATCAAATAGAACAAGGACAATGAAAACAGAACATAATTTTAAAAAAGGAAAAGATAAACACTTCATACATTTCTTGTGTCCGAAGCGCTTTTCTGGAACGCTATAAGTCGAATATTTGAAATCAAAGCCGGGATGTAAAAGAACCGAAGCAGGATCAAAATGTGATTGGTACTGTTTATTTTTGCACATTTTTCCCGGATCCGTCGTGTAAGGAATATTGATACCAAAACCAAATGTCATACGAATAGATAAAAACTCACAAACAAGGGAAAGAAACAGTGAAATCGTCCGATCTACGAATGGAGCTAACAGAGAGAAAGATACAAATTTGATACAAAAACATATATTTATACTTGTCAAAGGTAATTACCATACTAATGGAAGCCATAAAGAGAGATTATATCAATTAATCTTGGTAACAGAAATTTTATAACATTTTAGGAATACTACTGGCGTTATTGCCTTCTGTTGTTGGTAGGTATTTATACATTCATAGTTCTATGTTATTTGCTTTATGTTGTTGTGTGTTCCTCTTTCTTTTTTTATTGCATTAATTAGCTGTAGCAAAATAACATAATGTGGTTACACACCTCATTAAAGAAAATTACATCAATAAGTGACACGTGACCGTCTACAGAACTGTGAGATAATGGCGGCGTAAATATAACATTAAGTGCTTGTGCATCAACTAGCTAATGTAAAAAAAGTATCGTAAGAGATAGAAATATACAAGGCCACAATTAGAACACAAAACACAATGAATTAAACATTACCTACCAATTTACCTTTCGACGCAATTCTAATAGTATCCTAACGTAAAACTAAGTGTGTCTGTTTACTAGAGGGTCGAGTATGGATGTTTTGAATTAGATTCCTTAATTGCATGAAACAATCAAAATATTGCTGTAATAGTATATAATTCTTACTCCACTGTGCTGTAATACAGATCATGTCTCAAGCTTCCTTACCATACATTTTGATATGAGGAACAGCAGTTATGATTTGACACGTTGCATTGGGTTATTTTCAAATGCATGTAGGGAAATTGTGCCATGAATGTGTACGTCATACCCCTTTAGAATTATGAGAATGTGTCTTTTGGAAATATTTTGAAAAGGAACAGTTGATTAAAAATTAAGTGATGCAACGACATTCCTTCCATAGAGTAAAGTGCATTTGATTTGTATAGCCCACTCAAAAATTATTCATGATTAATTGGATTTCCGCCTGTTCTTAATCTTTTATATACCAACTTATTATTTAATTCTTAAGAAGCATATTTTTTTAATCATGTATCTAAAATATATCCCCATTAATTCTAAGTATTAATTAATTTTTAAAATATCAATTTTCTCCTGTGGAAATAAGTAACAGCACGAACTATCGAAACAGAATAAGTCAATGTGATAAAATCTTAAATTATACCAAAACACATCCCAAAAAGCGTTTTTAATTGTCAGATTCGTCAATGCTTTCATGCGTTCATGTGAAACCTAATTGAAATACGCTATCTGTGTTACTACGAAGCTTAGAATATATTGATATTAATGGTTGACACAAATGTAAAACATACTTTAAGAACCGTGTCCTGTAACTAGGTATATCTCATTAACTCGTTACATTCTGATTTTAGCATTAAAAATACATAATAATAAGAATTTAATTATTCTTTTTCTTGTGCGTTTTATAAAAAGTGTGCTTTGATTACCTGGGTTAAGGCAGATAACTCTTAAAATAATGGAGGCGTTTGTTATTGTCCGATTCATCAATGATTTCATTTAAAACAGAACTAATAAGTTGTATCTGTGTTACTTAGAAGCTGAGTTGTTCAAATCTTTGTCCTTTGGTCTTTGTTGATAGTTTTCTCATTTGCAATCATGCCACATTTCCTTATTTCAATCTTATATTGATCAACGCTTTGAAACCCAAATAAACTTAAGAAATAAGAAATTGATAAACAAAATATACAATGCATACATTAGTATGATATATCTACACTCGTAGGTTTGTATCTTATTATAATTTCTTGGCTTTGGAAAGAAGCGAGCAACCAGTTGCCGCAAATGTTGTGCTACAGACACATGTAATGCTAATCTTTGTAAAGAAAGTATGTATTCTTAAGCTACAGTTTAAAATTGTCGTGAAACATAACTCATATCAACACCTACTATATGATCAAAGAATCTGTAGATGAAACACATAATGAAAGATATACAGAAGTCGGTCAGAAAACGCAACTCGACAAAAAGATAGACAAAAGACAAACAATGGCAAAAGAAAAAAAAGGAAACAAACAAACATTGTCCACAAATTGCAGCGCATACAAAACTAACGCGAACCTATTAAACTCAGTTGCATCGAAATGAATTGACAGTTCATGCTTACCTAATGGGGCTCGTATAGTTGTTCATGGCAAGCTGTTCTTTTTATATTGTACAAACACTTTAAATAAAAAAAAATTAGGTACTGTCAGCAATTTGTAAAAATATAATATAGCACATCTTTTTTTGAAGAAGTGGCTGTATGGTTGGATGGAACATAAGGTTGATTTAAAAATATCGTTTCCATAAGTCATATCATGAGCAATGTAAATGGCTATTCTATTTATGGACCTTTCGGTTGTATAGCTCATAACGTTTCTACATTTACTTGATTTCAAATATTTAGTTTTGAGCGTTCCTAATGAAGCGCTTAGGACGTACAAAATATATACGAATTATTTTTTTTACTAGCACTGGGTCGATAAATAAAGGCAACAGTAGTATACCGCTATTTGAAATTCATAAATCGATTGAGAAAAAAACAAATCCGGGTTACAAACAAAAACTGAGGGAAACACATCAAATATAAGAGGAGAACAACGACACAACAGAAACACAACACTAAAATGCAACACATACAGAAACAAACTATAATATCACAATGGCCATTTTCCTGACTTGGTACAGGACATTTAAAGAAAAAATGGTGGGTTGAACCTGGTTTTGTGGCTAGCCAAACCTCCCGCTTTTATGGCAATGTTAAATATAACATTAAAATGACAAGATTACATGACAGGACTACAATACAAATAAATGGGAGAACATACAGGACAGAGACAAACACAAATAACAGCTATCAAAAGGTACCAGGCTTATAATTTAATACGCCAGACGCGCGTTTCGTCTACATAAGACCCATCAGTGACGCTCAGATCAAAAAAAGTTCGAAAGCCAAACCAAGTACAAGGTTGAAGAGCATTGAGGACCAAAAGTTCCAAAAAGTTGTGCCAAATACGGCTAAGGTTATATGCCTGGGATAAGAAAATCCTTAGTATTTAGAATAATTCATACTTTTGCAAACAGTAAATTTATAAAAATGCCTATATAATAGATATACATGTTAACACCGAAGTGGTGACTAACTACAGAATAAAACGAATACGTAAACTTAAATCAGCACATAAAAAAGGCACAGCCGAACAACGTATTATATGTTAGCCGAAGAGATCGACGCACAATGTGATGTCACATATAAATTTCTATAAATTTCCAAAAAATAGGATAGAGTTCAAGATACCACTACTGGTTGATTGAAAAGTTATGTAATTTCCAATAAGGATTGTTTTGTTTATGAAATAATTTTTTTTCATGGGATTTATTCTCATGTCTGTATCGTTTTTGACATAGTTGTATTGAATAGATCTTTTTTAATCCCCACTTCAATATTACTTTTTTTATCAAATTTCCTACAAATGAATTGTTTATTCCTATTTTGTCTATTGACTTTTATTTCTTTTGACGATACATCCTTAACCGATCAATGAATAATTGAATTTCTAGGAGACCTCACCAGTTTTATAAACATAAACATATCATTGATTATTCCTCATGGAAAAAAGGGTATGTCGTACTAATGACACTATGAATCCCGACATGCACTGTACTGAAACAAAAAAAAAAGTAATTTTTAGCGGTTCTCGATAATATAGAAACTACCACTCCAGTCGATGCTATGAGCCATATGATGTTGGTGTGAAGTGGTTGCTTCAAATCTTTATAAAAGACATTACAGCAACCTTCGAGACAAAAAGCAGCAATTAAGGCGATTTTGTTTTATATATTTAGTAACACTAATTGTGCATTGTTTATCTTTGAATTTCGAACTACCATCAAATCATTTTTTCTAAGTCATGATAACCTATTATATGTATTTCACCTTCTTGTGATTGCTTGGTATATTAATTAGTTTTTAACGCCACTTTCATCGCTGTTGGCTTTTATTAGTGGAGGAACCCGGGGAGAACCACCGACCTTCGGTAGGCAAACTTATCAACTAATATTGAAGTCAAACGCACCTGCCAAGTGCAGGACTCGAACTCACAACCTCAGTGTTGACAGGCTAGTTATACAGTAGTTGGACTTATAGACTAGCGGTAAAAACACAAAAAAATAATTTAATGCACCCATAGAACACACGGCTAAATTATTTAGCCTTGTAAAGAGAAAATCGTGAATTTTCATATTAATGATGCCGTAAGCCTCAGAAGTGGTCACAATTGTGCATAATGAGGGTCAAAGGTTAACAATTATATATTTCCAAATGTTGTCTTAACAGTAAATTTTGTGTTTATTTCAGAAATTTTTAACATTTGATAAGTCAGAGAACAATATTTGATTCAGCAATTGTGAAGCTTGTAGGAGATATCAAATTTAATAATAAAAAAAAAGAATACTTTAGTAACGTTTTTAAACGTTAAAATTGACGTTTATATTAGTTTAGGAATTTTGTCCATTTATGACTTAATTTTGTTTCCATACAAAGATAGCCTTGAACTTTGATTATACAAATGTACATATAAAAATGAAGATTTTAATCGACTTGTCAGTATTTTAAACTTAAACGGGAAGTAAAGGAGGGGTAAACCTTAATTTTATTGAATTTAGTCCCACTGGCTTTTTTAGTAAGGTATCTATGACATTTCTAGTTTTACATCAAAATGTGTTCGTATAAACTTTTTAAAAATATATTAGTATCCTGTCAGCGTTATTTGGCGTTCAAAATGTGCGAATTGCCATATCGTATAGAACGAAAATAATGTGTGTGTGCTAACTTACATAAATGTGTTAATAACAGAAACATAGACAAAAACTGAATGTTAAGTACGTTTTTAGAGTCATTCGAATGTTTAAGATGTAAATAGCTCAGATAATCAAACATCATCATCATCATCTGACATCATCATCATCTGTCATGTGTGTATTGATATAATGACACAGGTATGATGCTTGACATTGATAAAGTTCAGTACAAGGCAAATTATCTTCAAAACGCACACATGCACACCAAACATTGAAGGAAGTCAGATGACATTTGACCTTAAAAGAAGACCGATTCAAGATCAAACTTTCCTTCTTTCCAACCAAATTGTAAAAGCGACCCAATAACCGATTTGGATTTATACGCATTCATTAGACTTTTTCGCATCATACCACCTTGCTATCACACTGACATTGAATGAATCATCTATATCTTTTGGTGATATATAGAATAAGTCATTGAATTGATCTGGGATAAGTCATTGCATTGATCTGGGATAAGTCATTGAATTGATCTGATATAACTCATTGAATTGATCGGATGTTTCTTTTGGTGCCTTAATAAGGATATTTGCCTTAACTAAACAAAGATGATGTAGTTTCACATTCTGTAATAGCATGTGCAATTGGAAGGAACAAATATAGAACTGAATTCATTGACTTGCACAACTCATGAAGTGGAATGTAACGCAGACAATCCTTAAGGCTAGTAACTATTCCTGTATGAAAGTACGATGCAGATATGTGAGTCATTTGTGCGAAAGCTTTAATGGCACCACCAATATTAACAACATTAACGGTACCAATTTACTGCACCAGATGCGAATTTCGACAAGAAATGTCTCTTCAGTGATGATCGAGGTAAAAATATTTGAAAATCCAAAAATTGTTTACAAAAGATGAAAAGCTTATATACCAAAAAGGACAAAAAGTATAGCCAAGGCCGTGCGGGAAATTAGAGCTTTGCATGAAGGAGATATATCCCTTAAATTAAAATAATTTCAAACCTTTTGTAACAGAAAATTTTAATAACACAATATGCGTTTTTTTCATGCCAGTACCTAAGTACTGTCTACTGGGCTGTTGATACCTTCGGGAGAAACAGTCCACTAGCAGAAGTATTGACCCAGTGGTAATAATAACATCAAGGTACCAACTTTACTGCATCAGATGGGATAGATATGGAACTGCTGAATACTATGTTAGATTAACTCTGGCTTTGTTGAAGTTGTGTAATAATTGAATCGCCGTAATAATTCTACATCCTACTTTGCAATGTATCCGTTATTTATTTGTCAGCATGCTCCTTGTGTGGCAAGGAACGCAAATTTTCCAAGTAATGTCGGTATGAAGGTCTTATGCTTAAACTATTTAGCTAAGAATTTATTTCTGATATCAAATTCAAAAATTCAGTATTCTGGTTTCAAGATGTTCTTTCTGATCTCCCTTTTTTTGTGTTTTCAGTTGATACTTAAGTTAAACAGGGCAAATGGTAAAGTGAATTTTTATAAAACAAAAATATGTAAAACCGTTGATTCAATTTCAGGATTTATTTCTGGCTGCCTCTGGCACATTTTTCATTCTGTTTTCTAATTCAACTGTGTGCAGTCTTGTGTCTTTTCTGTTGGTCTTACAAAATATGCAGGAATATCAGTCAAATCGGGTTGTTATTCTAGATATGTTTACCAGCGCTTCCATTATTTCTTGTTTATAACGAGTAAGATTGTGTTTACTAGTGTATAATCTATGGTATTTACCTGTTTTTCATATTGTCATACTTCAGTAGCTCCAATAAAACTTACTTTGCCATTATACAATAAAATGTAGAATTTTTCCGATCTTTCAGTTTGACAAATAATACACTTTTGACAATTTAATAACAGATGTTTTGACTCACTTGGCGCTAGTTGGAGCAAGTTTTAATAAAGGACAAATTAGATATCGTTTTTAATAGAAAAAACAATGAAATTAACAAAAAATCTATTTAAGCAATGTGTTCCTCTTCGTACTTTTCATATATAAATTTGTATAAGTTAAAATGCATATTTGCAGAATATCTTACAATTGTAGTGGACCAGTCTGCATACGTTTTGAATTAAAGTTATATCCAATAAAAAGTAAAATAACAAAAAAAAAAACATACTCCAAGGGAAATTCAAAACGGAAAGTCCTTTATAAAATGGCAAAATCAAAAGCTGAAACACATCAAATAAATGGAAAGCAACTGTTCTCCTGACTTGGTACAGGCATTTCCTTATGTAGAAAATGGTGGATTGAACCTGGTTTTATAGCTAGCTAAACTTCTCACTTGTGTGATAGTCACATAGAAATCCATTATATTGACAGCAATGTGTGAGCAAAACAAATATTATTACTTTAACATGTACAAAATTATAACTTGTACACGACATTTTCTTTTCTACACTTTACACAAGTATTCCCCATTCCAAACTAAAAGACAAATTCAACGAGTTGGTCCTGCTTTGTTCAATAAAAAAGAATGGCCAACGTAGATACAAGTATCTTGTCTTAGGGAAGGATAAATCCTACTTTGTAAAAAATCATTATAATTCTAACAAAAAAAATCGCTGAAACTGACAACACATTTGTTACGTTTTGAGGACGAGTTTTTCAACAAACAATCGACATTCCCATGGGAACCAACTGTGCCCCTCTTCTTGCCGACTTCTTTTTTTATTTATATGAGGCTGAATTCATACAGGAACTTCTTAGGAAGAAAGAAAAGAAGTTTGCAGTATCCTTTAACTTTTCTTTCTGCTACATAGATAATGTTCTCTCACTAAATAATTCAAAATTTTGTGACTATGTTAAACGAATCTATCCCATCGAACTTGAGATAAAGGATACAACAGATAAAGTTAAGTCTGCCTCATATCTTGACTTACATCTAGAAATTGACAATGAGGGTCGGTTGAAAACAAAACTTTATGACAAAAGAGATCATTTCAGTTTTACAATTGTGAACTTTCCTTTTTTATGTAGCACCATTCCAGCAGTGCCTGCATACGAAGTATATATCTCCCAGTTGATACGATACTCCAGGACTTGTATTTCCTATCATGATTTCCTTAAAAGAGGGTTGCTGCTCACAAGGAAGCTATCAAACCAAGAGTTCCAAGTGGTGAAGTTGAAATCATCCCTTCGTAAATTTTACGGACGCCATCACGAGTTGGTTGACCGTTACGGAATATCCGTGTCACAGATAGCGGATATGTCCCTAATGTCGAAACTACAATCCCGTCCCCTTTTCTCAAATGTGACCTACCGAATCAGATTTATTACCGGGTTTGTACTAACATGAGCAACACGACGGGTGCCATGTGCTTTCCCTTTCGGAGCACCTGAGATCACCCCCAGTTTTTGGTGGGGTTCGTGTTGCTCAGTCTTTGGTTTTCTATGTTGTGTTTTGGTATACTATTGTTTGTCTGTTGGTCTTTTCTTTTTTAGCCATGGCGTTGTCAGTTTATTTTAGACTTATGAGTTTGATTGCCGCTTTGGTATCTTTCGTCTCTCTTTTTTAAATACAAGAAACATTTATCATATTACTATTTAATTTTATTACAGGCATGCTTGAAAGGGGGTGGTCATGGTTTCAGTTTTGGTGAGGTAACAGTTCCAAGTACAAACAAGAAAAATCTACTTGATGATTTGTTGATATGTCAGGCTTGCTGTAGAGGAGATCAATGTAACGTCCAGTATACAACATGTACCGCTATGCTTCATAGTAAGTGCCAACCTATAAAACCATGTGGAGCTATGCTTCTTTGAGAGTGAAAACATATCTACAATATATTTTGTAAAATTTCAATCCTTGTATCTATGATTAGTTTAATTATACACAAAATATGGTGATCTGCTTCATAGCAAGCACAACAGATATAAAACATGTGGCGCTATGCTTCATAAAACATATAAGCTTAAATACCCAACATGTGGCGCTATGCTTCATAGTAAGTTCAACATAAACACAACATCTAGCGCTGTGCTTCATGATAAGTACCAAAAAAAACAGTGACATAACAAAAATACCGAACTTAAAGGAAAATTCAAAACAGAAAGTCCCTTATCAAAAAGCAAAATCAAAAACTTAAACACATCAAACGAATGGAAAACAGCTGTCATATTCCTGACTTGGCACAGGCATTTCCTTTTGTAGAAAAATGATTAAACCTGGTTTTATAGCTAGCTAAACCTCTCACTTGTATGACAGTAGCATACAATTCCATTATATTGACAACAATGTGTGTGCAAAGCAAACAGACATAATGGGTAAAAATGTCAAAAATTGGGATACAGCAGTCAACATTGTGTTATAACCTTAATCACTATAAAAATATACAACTATGTCAACAAACAAAAATAAAATGGCACATATTCACTCTTTAGACAAAGCACATAAGCAAATATGAAAGACAAGAATACAAATTTGACTTTAGCACAATAACGCAATGGTGGGATGTATAAATACCGAGCCACGCTAAATTAATTATTACCAAAACTGAACTAAACAGTAAAGGTTAAAATATACAAAGACAAATAAAAAGAATACTATAACACGTAATTAAGATGATTAACAACGTCAGTACCTAAAATCTATACTTCAAAACCATCATGTATCATTTGTGAAGTTGCTACGGAATATTTATCAACAAGGTCATGGTATCTTCCGATGAACTTTTTTTAGAAAAAGGACGATACGTTCTTTAATATTACTCTGTTTCACCAACTTTCTGCTCAGACATAGGTGATATTTTATAAAGTCTGATTAGCAGCTGCAAGCTCTTGAATACCGAATGAGTTAGGAAATGAATATCCCATATGCAGGTAAAGTTGGTATATTGCTGCAAACGTGGGTGAAAGTTATAATTTCAAAATTAAAATCGTCTCGTTTGTAATAGATTCTGATACTGAGATGACCGGTTATGTCATATTTGAGATATAAGTATAAAAATGGGGCGGCGGAAGCCGTGTCTATTTTTTTTTTTTTCTTGTTCTGGAGGATACAAACTTAACTTCACAACATGTGGGGCTATGCTTCAGAGTAAGTAAAAAAATAAATACACACAACAATAATTGTGACGAAATCCAGACACATGGAGACACTTTGCATTATCCACACTTAAAAGACCTTAGCGAAAGAAATTCCACCGTTTGTGGTAGTGCAAACTTCTACAGCTAATAGGAAGAGACCTTATAGAGACACAACACGTCCTTGAACAACGCCTAGGACCACCCAGAAATCCATTTGCCCAAAAGTTGAAATTTGGTTGGTCATAATTAGAAATACACAAATTGATAAACAAACTATTCCGCTTGAAGTCAACACAAAGACGGCTAACATATTGCTTACGGAACCAGAACGACTTATTGCCTCGAGACCGGAAAAAGCTTTCGAGGACGAAAATCAACTAGTTGGCCAAGATAACGACCAAAATATTTAATTCAAATGTCAAAGTTGCAAAAACGCATGCCATACAATTACCTGAGTGTACTGGACCCAGCACCAAGACTTGTAGATTCATGCATTACTCTAAGGGGCAGCACTTGTGTCACCAAAAGCAAAATCTGTGACTTTTATGGAGAATTCTATGAATAATGCAAATTTCATTCCAGAATCAGCAATACCTGAAGTTCACGGAGAAGGAATAAGTTTCATTCGCAAACAACAACCTATTACGAAGCAAAGACCGATTGCTAACCTCAATCCGCCTTTGGACATGGGGCGGCGGAAGCCATGTCTATTTTTTTTTTCTTGTTCTGGAGGATACAAACTTAACTTCACAACATGTGGGGCTATGCTTCAGAGTAAGTAAAAAAATAAATACACACAACAATAATTGTGACGAAATCCAGACACATGGAGACACTTTGCATTATCCACACTTAAAAGACCTTAGCGAAAGAAATTCCACCGTTTGTGGTAGTGCAAACTTCTACTGCTAATAGGAAGAGACCTTATAGAGACACAACACGTCCTTGAACAACGCCTAGGACCACCCAGAAATCCATTTGCCCAAAAGTTGAAATTTGGTTGGTCATAATTAGAAATACACAAATTGATAAACAATCTATTCCGCTTGAAGTCAACACAAAGACGGCTAATATATTGCTTACGGAACCATAACGACTTATTGCCTCGAGACCGGAAATAGCTTTCGAGGACGAAAATCAACTAGTTGGCCAAGATAACGACCAAAATATTTAATTCAAATGTCAAAGTTGCAAAAACGCATGCCATACAATTACCTGAGTGTACTGGACCCAGCACCAAGACTTGTAGATTCATGCATTACTCTAAGGGGCAGCACTTGTGTCACCAAAAGCAAAATCTGTGACTTCTATGGAGAATTCTATGAATAATGCAAATTTCATTCCAGAATCAGCAATACCTGAAGTTCACGGAGAAGGAATAAGTTTCATTCGCAAACAACAACCTATTACGAAGCAAAGACCGATTGCTAACCTCAATCCGCCTTTGGACATGCAAGGACTTCTCCGAGTAGGAAGCTGTATCGACAAATCTGACTTGAATCTTCGTGAAAAGGAACCTGTGATCCTATATAATAGTAATGCCTATTGTCAGACACTTCTACGACAACATCAAACATCGAGGTCGCTACGCCAAAGATAGAGCAACAAGTTCCGCAGGATGGAACGTTAGGATGAAACGCTTGATTTCGTCTGATACACACAAACATGTGACATTACGCAAACTCAGAAGAGGACCAAGTGCTAAATCTCGTCTGACCTACCAGAGGATTATCTTCGATCGTCATCGCCATCTATCAACGTTGAAAAAAAAGTACTACCATCGCAACAGCAACAATAGAAAACTCCATACATCATAGTGATCTCGTCGGAGACATCCTTTTATAAACGATAAGAAACTGTGTCGAACCCATTTTCCCGTGGGATAAATTTATCTAAGAAACTCTAAAGCGAAAAGTTGAGAAACGACATTTCTCACACGGCTAATAGTGAACATGATTCCTGTAAATATGGATTTATTAAATTTAAATTCATATGCGATTTATCTATGTAAAAGTGATATGATAGATATCAGATGGGGCGTATTCTGTAACCTCAAATTGCTCTCTATATATTTGAACTTTTTATCCGTGAAATGCTTGAAATTTAACTGCTCTTGAAAGTACAACATTTTCTTCCATTCAACGGACTGTAGTATCAATTTTATATTTGACATTTCGTTCATCATAACATTAATTCAACACATTGTAAATTTGTATTTCATTTTGTATTTCAGCTTTTTATCATTTGTTAGATTGGTTTTTGATTAAAGTATCAGCACTTTATAGTCTTTTCTGCTCGAGCCCAATCGTCGGTTATACTTAATGGTCAGGCCATTTCATTCAACATTATCGTATATCGGGAAATTTCTCGTGGGTCTTATTTTCACTTTGTCTTTGCAATTTATCCTACACAATATAAAATTTGGAGATGTGGTATGAATGCCTAGGAGACAACTAACCAGCAGAGACCAAATGACGTAAATGTTAGCAATTATGGGTCGCCGTACTGCCTTCAACAATGAGCCCATGAGGAATTTTGGTTGGCTTTATTATAACATTTCTAATTATTACCTTTTTATATTTTGTACTTTCAGGCATGGTACCTTCGAACTTTACAAGATGAAACAGAATGTATTAAAACAGGCTATCTGGATCATGTAGTGTTTGTTGTTTATTGTCTTTGTTTGTGCATTTATTTCTCAATAGGGTCGGTCATTGGTGGTTTGTGTGGTCTGTTTTACTGTCCAATATTTTTTTGTTATTCCTTTCATTCTCTTTATGTATTACAAACAAATATGTATAAAGATACGTATACGTTTTGGGTAATCTCATGAATATTGTGAGGTCAAAATTTTCTAAATTAACTCTCAATTAAGGCACATTCCTTGCATTCAACATGCATGGCCTTTTACAACTCTCTATTTTAGATTTGTCACTGAAACCCTTATATATTCCTAAACTTTGTGGTTTCGTAAATTGTCTGGTTGATTTGACTCACATATTTAATGACAATACAAGCCAAATTTATCTCTGTAATCTAAACAAAAAGGTTAATTGTCGATTTTCTTCGGAATGTACATTTACGGTAAATGCATTTAGGCCGATTGCGACCATTTTCAATGTTCGCCTTATGATATTATATAAGACGAACTCGCAAAACCGTAGAAAGCATGCATGCATGTTTTTCCTTTTTCTTCTTTAAGATACGAAATATATCCCAAAAACAAATGAAGGAAAACTTATGGCATATTCAGTCCTCGGGAATGGGCTTTTATGTTGGAACACTTTCCCTTCCTCCACGACAAAGACGTCAGTCATACATTGAATATACGAGACAAAATGCATAGTTAAAACTTTAATTTGACTGAGGCTCCTCTAAAAGAACAATCCAATTTATGTATGAATCACAAAAATGAATCTAGAAAAACATCAATCATAAACGAAGTCCGACATTTTAGACATTTTCATATCATATTCATACCGATTAAGATACTATAAAACTAAAAAAGAAATGAATTATTATTATTCTTCATGCGCATGTCCCAAGTCGAGGAGCCTGTATTTCAGTGGTTATCGGTGGTAGTTGTCTGCCTTATTTGTTTCGTTTATTGATTTAGTATAAATCATGACGTTGATGTTCTCTTTTGAATTATTATACTTCTTCTACGATACAAACACCCATAGACTACACAACTCTATATACATAACCTCATAAATGCTAATAAAATCAAATTGAATAGCCACACGACAGTGCCATGTGCTGAGTTTAATTGCACATTATGATACATAATATCATGTCGACACAAGATAATCAGTAATTTATAAATTCTACTGAAATCAAATCATATCAAATATAGCATCCAATGTACTCACACAAGCAAGATAAAAATATTTACTGTGATTTATTCAAGTTGGTCCTGTCGTGCTGAATGGTTATATCTGATGGAGCGCGGGATAACAAATGACGGTCTATAGGCAGACGAATAGAAGAAATTAATTTCAATCTTATCCAGTTCCTTCAAATGGTTGAAATTACATTTCTTCTACAATTACTAACGCCCATAGACTACGACAGTGCCATGTGCTAAACTACAAAGAAATAGCAATGAAATTTGTATCATACTTATATAATTTAATTCACGTCGAAAACAAAGGGTCAATAGCAGATCATAGGCCTAAATTTTCAGAAACATGTAATGTATCTTTTCGGTTCTTATACATCCTTGGCTTTCATATATTCGGCTTTGATCGTTCCTGATGGAGGTAAATCCAGAAAAGCGCTTCGGACGAATGAAATTTATAACATGTTGTTTTCATTTTTTCAGCACTGGGTTGATACATCTGCTAGTGGACCATTAGTCCCAGAGGGTATCATCAACTCAGCAGTCGGTACTTCGGTACTAACATGATTTATAACACACTTTTCTAATATTGTCCGTTTATAAATTTTGAAATTACAAAGAAACTAAGGTTTCAACTCTCTCAAGCAAAGTTTACCTTAGATGGAGTTGGCTCTTTTAAGGTACTTTTTGATAATATAGCTCTTCAACTGTTTCGTTTCTTATACATCCTTGGCTTTCAAATATTAGGCTTTAAACATTCCTGATGAAGGCATTTGCTGTAAAGCGCTTCGGACGCGTAAAATTTATAATGTGTTGTTTAAATTTTTTAATATAACCGTACTTGGCGCCATCTACCATGCCTTTTAAATAAACGATCGGAAATGCCTAAATAAGCCCGAGTTGTAGCTCCACCAGAACGTAAATTGTGCAGTCCATATTT
Organism: Mytilus californianus; assembly: GCF_021869535.1. Lineage (NCBI taxonomy): Eukaryota > Metazoa > Mollusca > Bivalvia > Mytilida > Mytilidae > Mytilus > Mytilus californianus. The sequence continues at coordinate 23,314,742 of NW_026262723.1, read as the reverse complement.
CTAAATATCCGACACAAACGATTAAAATGCTAAATGAATTATTTTCTCTTACGTGTGTAAGACAGCGGTTAGTCATCCTCCCGAAGTACAAAGCGATCCTTGAATTTGGTTAAATTTCTAAAGATGAATTCTTCTGAATCCGGAGAAATATCAGCCCACAACAAATATAACTTGAAATTCTTTACTTGACACATGTTAGAATCCATACATGCTGTTACTACAGAATTGCCATCACGATGAATATCGTTTTACTTTTCTGAATAAATATAGATATATTACATAATTCAAAATTAATATTATTATTGTATATATTCTGACTAATTTGATTCGTTTAGAAAGAGTCACATATACAACTATATTTTCAAACGTAGACTGAAAACAGCAGATACAAAAGTGATATCGCATGGTTATTTTTAGAATATATATCTAAAACAATTATCTTGATTGACAACATATTTGTTATGTTTGGAGGACGTGTTTTTCAACAGACTGTCGGAATTCCAATGGAAACCAATTGTGCCCCTCTTCTTGCCGACTTGTTTTTAGCAAGAAAGATAAGAAGTTAGCAATATCCTTTAAATTTACTTTCCGCTATATAGATGATGTTCTCTCACTAAATATTACAAAATTTGGTGACTATGTTGAACGAATCTATCCCATCGAAGTTGAGATAAAGGATACTACAGATACAGTTAAGTCTGCCTCATATCTTGAATTACATCTAGAAATTGACAATGAGGGTCAGTTGAAAACATAACATAACGACAAAAGAAATGATTTCAGCTTCCCAATTGTGAACTTTCCATTTCTATGTAGCAACATTCCAGTAGCGCCTGCATACGGATTATATTTCTCCCAATTGATACGATATTCCCGGGCTTGTATTTCCTATCATGATTTCCTTGATAGAGGATTGCTGCTCACAAGGAAGCTATTCAACCAAGAGTTCCAAGTGGTGAAGTTGAAATCATCCCTTTGTAAATTTTACGGACGCCATCACGAGTTGGTTGACCGTTACGGAATAACCGTTTCATAGATGATATCGGATATGTTCCTTATGTCGTAACTACAATACCCTTCCCTTTTCACGAATGTGACCTACCGAATTAGACTATTTACCGTATTTGTAATAAAATAAGCAACACGACGGGTGCCACATGTGGAGCAGGATCTGCTTACCCTTCCGGAGCACCTGAGATCACCCCGAGTTTTTGATGGGGTTTGTGTTGCTTAGTCTTAGGTCCTCAGCCAAATATACCTCTTTCAGGTCGATATATCCTCGTATCGATCTCACACAAAGGCTTTAATTGTATAATATCTCATCTCTGTATATTAAATAGCTCGGACGTTCACATAAATCCTGAATAAGCCAGTTAGCATTTGCAAATAATACGCTGCGACATAATATTACATTCCTTAAATAAAAAAACTATACATTTTAGATAGGAGCTCAGGAGTAATGGGTTCCTTTTTCTCAGTTCGGTTAGTTAAACGACGTTTTCCACCTTCTTAATCATTTTTCACAACTACATATTGGTAGGAGACGTTTGACGAATCATAAGTTGTGCCCATTGTATGCTCTAAATGCTGAAATAACCGGAATAGCTGTGTGACTGTTATGAACTCGATAAGATACAGACAGTGCAAAGTGCAAGGGTTTACCGGTAAAATATCACAACTATTTATACCATTATGAACAGACCACTTTTTCCAACAGTTTGAAAAGAAGTCTATTTTCAACATTTTTGTAATGAAATGAACCTTTATAATTGTGGCTATTATGTAACATAATATAATGGCCCCAATGAAATATTGTTCGTCTGTTCCTGGACAAATTTTTCATAGAAAAGTCATGAAATATTGTCTTGGAGGACAATATTCCATAGGACAATATATTGCTTTACAATTACACCATAGTTGTAAATACTATGAATTAAACATCCATATGCTCATTGCACTTATCACTTTCAAGGACTTTCAATTTTCTTATTCATCATAGTAAATGCTTTCTTACGGTATTAGTTTTATAATACTATTATTATGTTATCAATCAATATTTCTTTGTTTGAACATAAATGGGTCAAATTTTCATCACGTAAACATTGAACGGACTCTATATTAAAGAAAGTGTAATATAACAACTACACCAAAAATCTACTTCTTTGACAGTAAAAAAATCATCACTCTTACTTGAATATGAAATATATAATACTTCTGTGATTAAAGCAATATTTTGCTCGAGGAAATAGTTACTTTACAAAAATGTTTGTTAAATTGTCGAATGCCTGAATACAGATGCAATCCGTGTGGATACAATTCTTTCCAATTACTAAAGAATAAAACAGACAAAATATAAGATTATCTTGATGTTATTCCCTTGATTTATTGTCAAAACGTAAAATAAACAGTGTTTCACAAGAAATGGGTTAAGCTAGATAATTTATAAAATAATCAACTTTTTTTCTTGATTTCATTTTTTTAACTCTGGTATAAGGGGGAGGTTACTCTGAAAAAGTATAATCTATAAAGGAATCTTCATGCTCATTGACCTATATTTTTTAATATATTTTTGAACATATCACAGTATATACTACAATTTGGCAAAGTATAAAAACATTCTACCATTTTTTGTTTATACTCCCATACCACATTAATAACACAATTTCAATGAAACTCGTCTACCATAACGTTTCAATGTGTACAGAGTCTTAACTCTGTGGGAAATTTCCTGAATCTACCTGTTTGAACTCGCCCATTTAAAGTATGTAATATCCTTCAATGTCATATATCTGTATCCCAATTTAAAATACCCTTTTACTTTATCTTGAACCAATTAGAAGTTAGAGCAAAGATCAAAGTCTAGTAAGTCAAATCAAGCTTTGACCATGACCCCGATTTCAAGTTCATAAAACAAGGACCTCAAATCGAAAGACCCTAGGTCTCTACTATATATGGTTTATGAGTTATATCACCATACAGCTAATTTTAAATATAAGAGGGGAAAAACTCCCATTTAAAGTCTACGTACCCTTTCAACCAAAATTTCTGTTTTACGACATGTCGCAACTAACAATTCTGTAAAAATATTTTGTCGACATCTTATACGATTTCTGAAAATAAGTGATAACAAGCCAAAATCAAATTTAGAATTTGACCTTGACCTTTGACCTTGACCTCATTTTCTTTTTAATGACCAAGGACCTCAAATAAAAAGACCCTAGGTGTCCATCACTTATGATTTGCCAGTTTCAAATACATTTCACTTATATCAAATACTTAAGGGGAAATAACTCTCATATGGAATCTCTATACCGCTTCGGTCAAAATTAAACAAAATATTCTGAGGATATAACAAGTAATTTGGAAAAATAAATTTTCAGTTTTCTACGGTTGCAAAGTATTAGAAATAACAAGAAAAAGTATTCGATTAAGCGGTGTTAGTTTCAAAAGCGTATAATCTGTTCGATATCATATACCAAATATCTAAGCGACATCTTCCAAAATAACCACACAGCGAATTAAACAAAATAGGCGGAAGAACAAAAAAAATAATAATAATCAGAACAAAGGCAAAAGGTCCACGGAAAAGTGGAAAGACCTAATTAATGACTTTTTTTGTAGTATTCATCAGGCCGTCGGGTTTCTCGTTTGAATTCTATCACATTGTGTCATATCAGGGTCCTTTTATATGCTACATTTTTTTGCAGATTGCTGAAGGCCATTAGGTGACTTGTAATTGTTCACAGTTTTAAAGGATAATATTCTCATTGAAGCTCAAACCCCATTTCCTTATTTATATAAACTATGAACGGCTAAGTTCTATTTAGACCGTTAGTGTACCAAATGACTTCAATACATAATAGGAAATGTTTCTATTGTACGTTCTTGTCATGTCTTATCTCTTGGAAATTTCTTCTAATGTCTACTTCGTGACAGGAAAGGACAAGGTAAGGCTTGCTATCTAGAAAAATTTCTATAAAATTAAAATTAGCATTTTAAAATTTTTTTTTTTTTTCGTTGTTGTCTTAAAATAATATTATGCAATATAATCTCATATCAAATGTGTCAATGCAAATTATTTACCGACTTTTACATTTTGACGAAACTTCGTAAATATGTTTATATATTCATATTTCAAATCGATAATTGCGAGTATTTATATATACATTTAAAAAAACATATCGGATTTTTTATCATAAAATTCAGTGGTAATGGAAAAGAAATTTTCCCCTTATTATTCCGAGTTCGTTTTTTTCACGCTGGGTTGTCATTGTTAATTGTTTGATTGCTTGTATATTGTGACTGCTACCAATGTTAGGAAGCATGTTATGCCTTTTTATTGGTATTAGAACCTTGATTACCAAGGAGGAAGTCCTGGATAATCATAGGTCTGTTCTAAGTTCCTTTGGAATTTTAACTAAAGCTGACGAAATGGATCTTCCTTTTTTGTATTGGATACCTAAATTACATAAGTGTTCTTACAAACAACGTTATATCGATGTGTCTTCCAAGTACTCCATGAAACTTCTTTCTAAATTATTAACATCAATTTTATCAGCAATCAAAGCCGTGCTTCAAAAATATTGTGAAACTACCTATTCTAGATGTCGTGTGAATCAGATGTGGTTACATAAATTTCCACAGATCTGTGAGAGTATATACAATCTAACAAACAAACAAACAATAGTACACAAAACACAACATAGAAAACTAAAGACTAAGCAACACGAACTACAAGTATCTTGTCAACTGCCATTATCAACATTGTTGTCAATATAATTGAATTATATACGACTGGCACACAAGTGAGAGGTTTAAATTAGCTACCTATAAAACCAGGTTTAATCCACAATTTTCTAACTAAGGAATGACTGTCAGGAATGTGACAGTTGTTTTCTATTCGTTTGATGTGTTTGAGCTTTTGATTTTGTCATTTGATAAGGGACTTTCCGTTTTGAATTTTCCTTAAAGTTCGGTATTTTTGTTATTTTACTTTTTATCAAGATACTTGATTTCCTGATTGACAACATATTTGTTACGTTTGGAGGACGTGTTTTTCAACAAACATAGGAACCAACTGTGCTCTTCTTGGCAACTTGTTCCTTTATTCATATGAGGCTGACTTTATACAGGAGCTTTTTATGAAGAACGAAAAGAGGCTAGCATTATCCTTTAACTTCACTTTCCGCTATATAGATGATGTCTTTTCACTAAATACTTCATTGTTTGGTGGCTATTTTGAACGTATCTATCCCATCGAATTAGAAATAAAGGAAACAACAGATACAATTAAGTCGGCCTCATATTTTGACTTAAATCTATGTAGAAACATTCCAGCAGCGCCTGCATATAGAGTATATTTTCCCAGTTGAAACGATATTCCGAGCTTGCGTTTCCTATCATAATTTCCATGAAAGCGGGTTACTGCTCACAAGGAAGCTGTTAAACCAAGAGTTCCAAGTAGTGAAGTTGAAATAATTCCTTCGGAAATTTTACGGACGCCATCACGAGTTGGTTGACCGTTATAGAACATCTGTTCCAATCGTTATAACCACAATCACGTCCTCCTTTTCTCCGAATGTGATCTACCAAATAAGACTTATCACCGGGTTTGTACTTAAATGAGCAACACGACGGGTGCCACCTGTGGGCAGGATCTGCTTACCCTTCCGGAGAATCTGATATCACCCCGAGTTTTTGGTGGGGTTCGTGTTGCTCAGTTTTTTAAATTTCTGTGTTCTGTTTTGTATATTGTTGTTTGTATTTTGGTCTTTTCTTTTTTTGCCGTGGCGTTGTCAGTTTATTTTCGACTTTTGAGTTTGAAGGTCCCTTTGGTATCTTTCGCCTCTCTTTTTTCATCAAGTGCGACCAAGACTAAGAAAGTCAAATGTAAATAAATAAATAGATAGATAAAACATTTTAGAACGTTAAAATCAATGAGGCGAAACCCAGATCTCAATCATCGTAGAAGGTCAACTATGCATGAACTATTTAAACAAAAGATTTTTAATGTCGTTTCTGTAATTTTCTTATAATTTATTTGTATCTGAATCACATTATAAAAGTATCTACGTACTTATTACTACAATAACGGATGTTCCTTGTAGTAAGGGAGATAACTTTGTTTTCTTATATTTTAATCTTGCAAATAACATGAATAATATGACTAAATAGATAGAGGAAAGGATGGCAAATAAATTGTATAAATTCAAAATAAATAAAATATATCATCTGAATTGTTAACTTATTGTAAAATTGAGAATATAAATGGCGAATGTGTTTCAATGCGCTTGATAACGTCTTTCTTGTATAAACTGTATTATTTACGCTTCAGACCAAGTTTTGAAAGCTACAACAGCACAGTAGCCATGTGGAAATACTTTCTTCTTACATTGCGCTCTGTTCTTCTGATAGCATGAGTATATTCATACATAAATAAAACTTTGGCAAAAGTAAATACAATTCCTTAATCTCAAGATAGACCTTAGATTAACAGTAATAATGTAATAACTACTCTTAGAACTGTTATTCGTTTTCACTTTTTCAGAACACAAAATGAACTTTGCTAGTTTTGGTGAGTTTTTATTTACATTTCCCGAGATCATAGGTCGGACAGGTAAGTCCTTGCGAAGAGTATTTTTAAACAAAAACACGGTAGGTGTCGTGTCCGGCGGAGATCGTGTTTTTTTCGAGTGAATTTACATGCGATCAATCGATTTACTGCTATTTCGCAAGTGTATTAGTTTTATTCGTGACTGTTGTTCATCTTATTCTGAATGCTATACATGTTGTGCACACAAACGACGCAGAATTTCCTTTAAGTTAACTTACAATATAGTGTTTTAAATGTCCGTGTTTTTTCGAGAGCAACATTTAAACGTCCGGGTTTTTAAACAAATGGTCCGGGTTTTTTGAAGAAAATATGAATAAGAAAGAAGACATTCTTTGGCTTCAAAACTGACTTTTTCTAGTTTGTAACTATAATTTAGCGAAGGACAATATAATATATTCTTAATAAGTCACAAAAACAGATTACTATGTTGATAAAATTTAACCATTTTCAATTTGATAATTTTCTGTTCTGAAAACATTTAACCGTAACCCTGCAGTATTACGATATTATAAAAACTCAATGAGTCCTTTTAAAAAACGGTTTTAACAACAGACACTACAAACTGCTCAGAGTCTGAAAAGACCATATATTGTGCTCGACCAGTAAGGTCGAGCACAGATTTTACTTGACAAGACTCGACATCATCTCAACAGTACTTAACTGTACTTAACTGTACTCGACTTTGGTCTCGACTTTACCTAATAAGTCTGATTGAGTACTTGATAATCTTGGTATAGTCTGAATATGGTCTCGACAAATGCTCGACCAATCTCAACCAGTCTCGACCAGTCTCGACTCAGTCTCGACCAGTCTCGACTCAGTCTTGACCTTAAAATTTAGTCTAGACTGGTCTGAATCAGCCCATCTAACTCAATTATAATATATTGATCTTACAAAATTCCAGGTTATTTGGTAGTTGGTTCATTGCTGTCGGGGACTTGTCCAATGTATTTAATAAACAACAAAATAAATAATCTGTAGGCTTCAATACGATCCCTTTGAAATAATAATTAAAAAAAAATAAATGTGTTTATAATATGCGTTCCCCTCACAAACTTACATTGTCAATTTGTATTCTTTTAATTTCTGATGAAAATTAAGCAATTCTGGTGCTTTATTACTGTGTGACCAAGAATAGTATACGCTTGATCAGACTCCTCTTCACAGTAGGAGCAATTGAACATTTCTAGAACGATATAACATTATTTATTAGGAAGCAAGAGTCTTATCTTAAGAACAGACACTACAAACTGCTCAGAGTCTGAAAAGACCATATATTGTGCTCGACCAGTAAGGTTGAGCACAGAATTTACTTGACAAGACTCGACATAATCTCGACAGTACTTAACTGTACTTAACTGTACTCGACTTTTTGATCACATTCACTCGAAAACAAAGTGGTCACACTCGAAAAAAACACGATCAAATATCACTCAAAAAACCAGCTGGACACTATACCTACCACGAAACCGATTACGGTCAAAGAACAATGGTTTGGTGATGACACATTTATAATTATAAGTTCTATTCTGAATAATTAATACTTTGAAAATTCATATTCCTCTAATAGACCAAAGAATACCAATCCAAAAGAATTACTAAAACTGTCACACACCAGCACAAAACGCATGCAATGTCGTGTTAATAGATGATTGATTAATAAATGTTTTCTTACCTATTCAGGACGAGACCTCAGTGGGTCGACCAGGATAAAAGGCGGGACATTTTACCTACCACTGGAAAAAGATGATATGTTAGAAAATGACAACAAAAATGCCATAAACCTTACCACCTTCGAACCTTCAAATTTCGTTGAAAGGGTTCTTTAACCTGCTAAACGCTTGGTAATATCTCTGCACGACGCTTGCATATGATTATATTAGTATGGTTGGACGTGGCTACGTATTTATACAACCAAAACAACCAATGGACGTCCGCCTTTAGCATAGATTTTAATATCGGATCGGAGAAATCCAGTTGACCATATTTGTATACCCTAGTCAACTATTTGGGTCTCTAACATTTAGAAAACATCAAATAACGATAAAGCATGGACACAACATACTTTTTCAATTTTTTTCCGATATGACCGATTTTAGTTATGATGCTTAATATTACAATAAGAGCAAGTTTAGTGACCCTTCACATATTTGATATTGTTTAAACTTAGTTTTGACAATGATTAATCTTTTTTGAAATGATGAATTATGTCTGGAGAAAGAACGAATTTAGAAGAAATTTGATATTGAACGTTTGTGCCATATACAAACGAGGGTCGTAAAGGGGGAAATTGTGCATGGCAGAATGGGACGTTCGATTTTACAATAAACGAAAAATTGTTTTTAGACATAAATTCTGCATTTCTGTGGGTTTGCAAAAAACTAAGTCATCGTCACTGTCACAAATGCACGTCTATTTCACGATTTTTGCAATTTATAGAACGGAAGATATTTTGCGGCATTTATAATACAAATAATAGAATGACTTATGTCACCTAAAGTACCGTATAGTACAACGGACCATATTAACCGTTAAAACCAGACTTCTTCGAAAAACAGACGTACACATAAAGATAAACAACGAAGTGCTCATGATCAAGAAAACGTGACTTCCTATGGGCACGAAATGTGATACGGATAAACAGTTTTTCGTGGGCAATCCCTCCCCTTTGCCTTTCTAGACCATATGTCGTTACATTAAAACAAATCTGCACGGGACGGCCACCAACATAATGACCACTCAGAACTTGAATAAGAAAAATAAAACTTGACGAAACATAATTTAGAAAGCAGGATCAAAATGTGCTCGATACTGTTTATATTTGCCAATTTTCCAGGATCGTGCGTGTACGGAATACAAAGAGAAAGAGAGAGAGTTTCGCATTTGATAAAATGGTAAATACCATATTAAAAAGGGAAGCCTAAATGTGAAACTATATTATTCTGTGTAACATAAATTTTATTATATTTTAGGAATAATACTGGCGTTATTGCCTTCTGTTTTTGGTAGGTATTAATACATTCATTATTATATGTAATTTGTCTCATGGTTTTTGTTCCTCTTTCATTGTATTGCATTAATTAGCCGTAGCCAAATAACATAATGTGGTTTCACACTTCATTAAAGAAAATTACATCAATAAGTGACACGTAACCGTCTACAGAATTGCGAGATTATAGCGGCGTAAATATAGCGTTAAGTGCTTGTGCATCGATTAGCTAATGTAAGAAAAGTATCGTTAGAGATAGAAATATACAAGGCCACAATTAGAAAAAATAGAACACAAACAACAATTAATAAAACATTTCACAGTTAACTAAGGACACAGTTCTATCCTAGCGTAAAATTAATTGTGCATGTTAACTCGAGTGTCCCGGTAGGGTCAGCGGTAAGCTTCCTCGATCAAATGTACCAATATAATAAAGCTTAATTTTGATAGATATACAAATAAAGATGTGGTATGATTGCCAATTAGAAAACTGTCCGCCAGAGTGCAAATAAGTGAATATAAGCAATGGTAGGTCACCGTACGGCCTTTACAAAAGCTTTTACAAAAGCTACGAACTTGCAAAAGACTTTCTTTTGAATATGTTATATGATGGAAATTACTGAAAGTGTACAGAATAGTTTTATACCTTTTTCATGATGATCAAATTTGAGTTACACTGAGTAAGATTGTTGTTACGTTCTTCACAAACATGTTCACCATCACGTGTTCACCATCTGCAAACCATTACTCATAAATATAACAACGCTTTCCTGGTTTTTGAAAGGCTTTCTCACTGCTGTCATTGGTAATGGATGTATTGAATTATATTCCTTAAGGTGGTACCTAACACTACAGGGAGATAACTCTGTAAAAATCAGCTAAACGTTTTAATTACGTTGTATTGTTAAGGAAATATTAAGCTTCCCAATGATCAAAATTAATGTTTGTCAAACTGCTATATAACCAACGAAATTTTTCTGATAAAGTGGTTGGTTCAAATTTTTTGAAATTTTTATATTTTTGTCAAAGGGTCAAAGTAAACATTATGTCAAAATTTTATGAAAATTAAACGAGCCAAATTAATTTTAGTCAAGGTGTTGGGTACCACCTTAACTGTAAGAAACATTCAACATATTGCTGTATAATGGTCTTTGATTTTAACTCCAGTGTGCTGTAATACAGATCATGTATCCAAGCTTTCAATTGCTTACGATACAGTTTGATATAAAGAGCAGCAATAAAGCTATGTCTCTCTGCTTTGGGTCATTTTCAAGTCCATGTAGGGAAATTGGGTCACGAATGTATACGCCATACCACTTCTCCTTCCATTATCAAGTGACGCGCAATAATTTTCAGATTTATCAGAATATGTCTTTGTGAAATATTTTGAAAAGGGACAGTTGATTAAAAATTAAGTGATTCATTGACCTTCCTTTAATAGATTAAAGTGCATTTGATGTGTATAGACCACTTAAAAATTATTGATGATAAATTGGATTTCCGCCTTTTCTTAATCTTTGATATACTTATTATATAATTCATACGAAGAATGTTTTTATAACTTTTTTTCATGTAGTTAAATTGGTTCCCCATTAAGTCAAAGTATCAATTTAATCTTAAAATATCCATTTTCTACTCTGGGAATAAGTAACAGTACAAACAATCGAAACAAAATAAGTTAATGTGATAAAAACTTAAATTACACCAAAGCATATCCCATCAAATCACACCTTTTTCAATTTCCACTATAATTTATGTTTCTTTTTTTTTTTTTTAGATACTCTAGTATTTTGTGTTACTGTTGCTTGTTTTTTATTAGACGGAGCAGTGACATAAATTTAATTATTTTTTCCATGTAATACCATTTGGGAATTTCAACACGAAAAGACCATGTGAAAAACGCTAAGAGAAAAAGACCTACCACTTCATAATAGTATTTATTTGCATGATAAATTAATTATGGATTGTTTTACAGCATTAAGATGTCTGAAGTGTAACCAGGCAAATACAGTGAACCTTTGTGCCGATATTGCGACTTGTGATGATATCACTGAGGTAAATCATATAGATAAAATGACATTCGGATATACATCATTGACCAACCAAAGACATCTAGAGGTCAACATACTGTCTTCGATAAAGAGAGGCGAAAGATATCAAAGGGACATTCAAACTCATAAGTCGAAAATAAAATGACAACGCCATGGCTAAAAAAGAAAAAGACCAACAGACCAACAGACAAACAATAGTACACAAAACACAAAATAGAAAACTAAAGACTTAGCAACACGAACCCCTACAAAAACAGGGGGTGATCTCAGATGCTCTGGAAGGGCAGATCCTGCTCCACATGTGGCACCCTTCGTATTGCTTATACTAGTACAAACCCGATGATCAATCTAGTCCGGTAGGTCACATTCGGAAAATAGGCTGGTGTTTATACAATGAACTCATCATACCACCTCTAGATTTTGTACGCAAGATGCGCGTTTCGTCTACAAAAGACTGACTCATCGGTGATGCTCGAATAAAAAAAAGTCAAATAAAGTACAAAGTTAATGTCAGCTCTAAATAATCGAGAGTCTGAAAATGATGTGAATAGATTTACTAGACACTATCAAAATCTGCCATCTATATAAACAAAATCTCCAAATAAAAAAAATCTGTAAGATATGACATAAGACATTATTATACTTCATGTCAAAAGGCCAGATTTTGATTGGTTAATACGAGGGAGACAATTTACTCTAACCTTTGGCAAATACTCTATTACCCTTCACGGAGACACTTGAACAAGTGTGCGCTTTATTAAATACGGATGGTTGTTATGTACAAGATGTCATAGTTTATTACTATGAATTTGAAATTTAGTAAACAGTAATAACAGAACATTCAGTATAATAAATTAAATAACACAAATCGCCTCAGTTGACAATGTTTTCTCGGGGTAACAATCTGCTCTATCACCCTCTCAGCTATGTGTTATTTATATAATGACAGATGAGGTCCCTGATTTAAGAAATTCAATTTGAAGTCCAAGTAAAACATTTTTCATTATTTATTTAAGTCCTAGTTATTTCACACCTTGCACCCACTCGGTTGTTATAATAAACACTCGGTGACATAGTTGGTGCTCGGATAGAAGAAGCATATTTTTCTTCACATGAAAATCGTATCGTATAACTGAAGGTGTGGATGGGGGTTTACAGTATAGAGAATAATGAGCAAAAAATATAAAGAATAGAGAAAAATGGACCAAAAAAAAAAGAATAGAGAATAGTGCGCAAAAAGAGTACAGAATAGAGAAAAATGGCATAAAAATTAAAGAATACAGAAATGAAGGACCCCCATCCATACCCTCATAACTCGGTTGTAAATCAGAATACATTGAAAAATTCATATGATATTTTTTCGTGATGAGTTATCAATATCAACAATATGATGAGTTTATCTATCGAACAGGATATGCATTTACAAATATTTCATAACTCATTCCTTACCCATGAAGAAGTTGTAGAAATGAATACAATGAACACACTGACAGTTATTATTGCGTTTTCGATACAGCACAGTAATTGATTGGTCTGTGTGTAATTCGGGGTACATAATCGATATGATCGAACAATTATTGAGCTGTTTTTCAATGGTCCCGCCCCGGATTAAAGCAATGTTTTTTAACATGTAATTCATTCTTAATTGACTGCTTCATCGAATTTACAATACACAATTATTAATACTAATACTAAGACGAAGGAAGATACCACTTTTTTTGCCAAAGTACATGTCGTAACCTGCATCAACGCGGTACAAGTTAATTTTATCAAAAATGATTCACATAATCTCGATCAATGAAAATCAAAGATAACAACTGGAGTTATATAAAGGAGGAAATTCAATGTAATGAATGCCATCATAAAAACCATTTAGATTGTGTAAGAACGCGAAGGGAATGCCTGGCTATTCGGTGCTCTTGATTAGTTTTATCATTTATAGACGAGATAAAGGATATCAATAATCAACTTCATTATAAGACGGAGACAACTCGAAACAAAGACAGATTCAGAATACATAACATATTTACAAGGTAAAGTTATGGAAATCTGAACTATATTTACGAATGATCCCCTTAAAACGAACACAACACATGCTTCGGGAAGAACTAATGTAGGTACACTTAAGACCAAAGGTTGTTAACGCCAAAGATTCAAAGGGGTCGTAATAGAACAGCCAAACTTTGCATGTGAGAACTGCAACTTCATAACAAGGCATGGTCATTAAAATTATGTCAATACTTAATTGGATTGTTTATGAAATAGCATGCTATACGTACAAATACTTTAACAGACCTAATCGAGATTTAACCTTGGTTTTTGCCAAGGGTATACGACCATAGGGACTATTTAGTGTTTGTGGTCTTGAATTTGAAATCTATTGAATGCTTAGTTCAATTGTGATTGTGAACAGTACTTTAATTTGATGGAGAACAAAAACGACTCAGATCTTTGTTTGATATAGAGAGGCGAAATATACCAAAGGGACATTCAAACTCATATGTCGAAAATAAACTGACAACGCCATGACAAAAACAGAAAAAAGACCAAAAGACAAACAACAGTACACAAAACACAACATAGAAAACTAAAGGCTTAGCAACACAAACCCCACCAACACCCGGGTGTGATCTCAGGTGCTCCGGAAGGGTAAGCAACCTGCTCCACATGTGGCATCCGTCGTTGATGTATTGCTAAAAGCAAACGATCTGATTTCCGTGCGCATAGCGCATATTTCTGGAATAGTGTATATCAGTTACACTCGAGAAGTAGTAACTACAACAGCTAGAATCGTCGAAGGTCCGTTTTCCTGAGAGAACAGATCCTTCGCTTTTGCAAAATTGCATAAAATTGCAGAACTTCATGAACTGGAAACCCTATAGAAAATTAAATGAACTATTAATGCTGCGTTCACACGTAATTCGACTTCGATTCGCATTAACTAATTCGGTTTAGTTTAATTCGTATTCGAAACGTTTAACGTCCGAACGTAAATTTTAATACAAATTGCAATGCGCGTTAAATCGCTTTACTGTCCAAAAGACGTTAACTTTTAATACGCATTATCAATTATTTATAATTTAAAATAAAACAACCATTTTAGAGCCAATAACATCTCCAAACTTGCTCTCTTGATCTGATATGGCATTTATCGGAATTATTTTTCCTTCTTATTTCAATAACAGGGCTAGGGTTTTCCTATTTTTTCCAAGAACATTTTTGTTCCTGTTATTTTGCAAAAACCATTGTTGAATAAAAAAAATCTTTGATTTGTCTTTGAAATTTTGTCAAGATTTATCACTTCTTTAAAAACTTCTCCTTTAGGGAACGACCATTTTATTTCTATGGACGGTGCTAGGATCAAATTTGAAATAAAAAGGCAGGATCTCATAAGGGTGTAATATTTTTAACTTTTTTTTGCATTAAAGAATTTAAAAACCATCCTAAAATATATATGTTATTAGTGTTACGTTTTTAATTTTAAAGAATCAAGAAATAATGATGATATTCTTTTAATTTGTCCGTCCAAGCACTTGTTCGGGTAATTCAAATTACAATTTAAATAGTGTCCACACCACAGTTTAATTCGAATTGAAGCGAATTAACTAATTCGCATTAATGAAAACGCATTTCTAATGCGAATCGGATAATGCGACTTAGCCAATTCCAATTTGATTCGAATTAAAAAAAGAAGAGTGTCTGAACGCGATTAGAGAATTCGATTCGCATTCGATTCGAATTCAATTCGAATTAAATGTACGTGTGAACAATTAAACCATGCCGTAAATGATGCAAGCTAACATCAGTTTTGAAGTACATTTATAAAAACTCATTAAACATAATATTCAGAACGAAAAATACTTTGTATCTAACCATAATTTATTTATTCTATCAGACATAACTGAATGAATGTTTGATTCCATACAGCGTGCTCATCTTGACAATTATAATGTCAAGATCGATACTTGTTTTTTATATAGTAGTACTATTTTTCATTGATAGGAATGTTATCTAGAGAAAGTGACGACTGCGAATTTACAACTTGTATTTAATGGTGGTTGTAGGTCTAAGCAGGTATGTTTTGCTTGTTGAAGGCATTACAGGTAACTAAATGGAAGCTGCAAGTCTAATGAGGTGATGTGTGCTGTTCCTGTTTTATCTAAACAAGTTATTCTTGTCGTATTACTGATTTAGTAATATAATCTATGCTTACTATAGTCAAAAGATAATCTAAGACTGTGATGTATACTGCTTATACATATAAATTGTGGAGGTAAAGTTTGTTGTTTATACTTCTAAGGAGGTAACGTATGCTGGTTTAACCACGAGGAGATAGTGGATCCTGGTTGTGTGTCTGGTGAGGTTATGTATGCAAGTTGTGGGTCTAGAACGTAACGTTGGTCGGTTATATATCTAGGTCGTAACATTTGCTGTTTAAATTGCTGAAGAGGTAACGTTTACTGTTTATAGGTCTCGGATGTTACGTATTATTTTGGATGTAGACCTGGGACTGAATATATGATAGTTATAGATCAAGGGCGTAACATATACTGATTAAAAGTTTTAATCGTAACGTATGCTGGATATAGTTCTATGAAGTAACGTATGCTGGTCTTAGGTCTATGACGTCACATATGCTTGCTATAGTTCTCGGAAGTAACTTTTACTGGTTAATCTTTTGGAGTTAACGTATACTGTTAATAGGTCTAGTACGTAACATTTTCTGGTCATATGTCTAGGAACTGACGTATGCTGGTTATAGTCTTCAAATTATAATAAATGCTTGATATAATAGGTCTTAGAAAATATTGTATGCTAGTTACATGTCTGATCAGGTAATGTATGCTCGATTTACTTATACTAACTGGTAATGAATTGAGGAGGCGATGTATGTACGTGTTATGTAAAGGTATATACGAATACGAAAGTTTGACTTTGATTCGGTTCACATATAGCAATACAAACATAAGCTCTTGGGAGCTTTTTACCGAATATAAATAACATATAAATAACATTAAAACACAGAACATGCAGGAGTTAATAGATATGAGAAGATGTTGCATGAGTGCCAATGAGACAACTATCCATCCAAGTCACAATTTGTAAAAGTAATGTATGCTTTTATAGGTCTGATGAACATATTTACGATAAAAAGTCGAGTCCTACTTGAAATGAGCATCAAAAGTGTAACAAAATTGTTTGAAATTGATTTCCTTGATGAAGTATGAAAACTTTAGAAAAAGTATTGAAATATGTTATCTGGGTTACTAAGAAGCTTATAATATATTGATGAAAATAGGTGATACTAACGTAAAAAATATATTAAGAGCGCTGTCCCTTTATCTAGGTCTATCTCCTCAACTCGTTTTATTCTGTTTTTAGTATTGAAAATATAGCTAAGTTGCTTGTTTCATGCACACAAAATATGCTTTGTGAACAGTTATAGGAGACAACTCTTTTAATAATTAAGTCGTTTGTAATTGTCCGATTCATCCATAATTTCATGTTAAACAGAACTAAAATACTGTAAATTCAGAAATTATTGCGTGCAATTTATATTGCGATTTTGGCAAAATGGTCAAAAATGCGAGATTAATTCTTGCGATTTGGGGAAAAGCTGCATCCAGATATATCTGTCAGATATCAGAATGTGAGTTCTTATTATTGCGATTCTCACCCAGTCGCATTATTCGCAATAATAAAAACCTCGCACTAATTTCTGAATTTACAGTATATGTATCTGAGTTACTTAGAATCTTAATTATTTACATATTTGTCCTTTAGTCTTTTATTATTTTCATTTACCTGTGTTTAAAGTTATTGCAAATGGCTGACATTTTTTTCAAGCATATTGTTTTTCTTAAATTGTTTAATATTTCACAGCGGTTTAACATGTTACTTTAATTATTCTTCCCTTAGTTTATTTATTTTGTATTTACATTGTATCATAGATCAAATTTATTTGTTCAGTGTATGTTCAATGGTGTTGATATGTCTTTTGATTGAGTTAAGCCATTTCAATTGATATTTTATAGTGTGTCTTTCTATGTTGTGATGTTACACTATTGTTTCAGATAAGGGTGAAGGTTTGGTACCATTAAAACGTTTAAACCCGCTGCAATTGTTTGCACCTGTCCTAAGTTAGGAATCTTATGTTCAGGAGTTGTCGTTTGTTGATGTGGTTCATATGTGTTTCTCGTTTCTCGTTTTTTATATAGATTAGACCGTTGGTTTTCCCGTTTGAATGGTTTTAAACTAGTAATTTTTGGGGCCCGTTATAGCTTGTTGTTCGGTTTGAGCCAAGGCTCCGTGTTGAAGACCGTACTTTGACCTATAATGGTTTACTTTTATAAATTTTGACTGGGATGGAGAGTTGTCTCATTGGCACTCATACCACATCTTCTTTAACTTTTTAATATGGTTAGTTTTTTTATTTGAAATCATACCACATTCCCTCATTATATTTTCATTTTTATTTTGGTGAACGCTTTTAAACAAAATAAGACTACAAGAAAGCAACCATTTTTCAAATGAATAGTACCATACATGTATAAGAACGATATATATATCTCAACTTGTAGGTGTGTACGCTATTACAATCTCTTGGCATTGGAAAGAAGCGAGCGACCAGTTGCAGCAAGTGTTGTGGTGCAGACACATGTAATGCTAATCTGTGTCAGGAAAGTATGTATTCTTACACGACAGTTTAATAGTTGCGATGTTGGTGTAAATTACCTAGAGAAAAAAAGCCTTCGCCAAAAATCCCAAGAAGAAAGTGTTTATATTCATGATTTACTGAATAACCAAAAATTATAAAAGTTTTCTTTGTACATTCCTCTATTGCCAACTTCAAGCTTACTTTTGTCAATCAAGTGTTCCAATAAAAAAGTCTTTCTAATTCAGGTTTATTTTATGTTTTCTATATATAGAAGGTTGTTTTACGATAATGACCAAAGTCGATCAACAAATGATTGAAATTTAAAGAGACCCCATCAATTTTAAAAACAGATTATTGACTTTTCTTGATGGAAAAGAAAGGATATGTTGTCTTAATTGGACTTAATTTCTTCTTACACTCGGCAGAAACCCAAAACAAATTTTGTCTCAAGGTCATGTGTAGCGATTCTCGAGAATATGAAAAATACCGCTCTAGTCAAGCAACTGAAGAGACAAAGAACAGGAATAAAAAAGTAGTTTTTCATATAATATTAAAACTTTAGCATTTTGTGAAATTCTGTCTTATTATACATTACATGTTTTGTCTTCTTTGAATCAAATAATTGTTTATCGTTGAATTTTGAATTACCATCATATCATTTTTTCTATGTCATGGCAACCCATTATCTCTGTCTTTGTGAATCAACTATCTATGAAAATTGCATTCTTGTCATGGTTGTAGAATACCGATGAGATACTATCAACTTTCTTTTTAACAGATCTGGCACCTGCTGATCACTGTTGTAATCAACAGGGTCTTACTGATTTTTCGAGTTGCACACATTTTCTACAATGTCAGGATGACGAGGTATGTACTTGTCTTGGTTATGTGATGAAATCTCATTGACATTCACACAAAGTTTCATAATTTTATTGTTATCAATAAAAAATGTACTTAAATTAATAAATAGAAAAAAAAAGGTTTTAGATTTTGAGGTAACATAAGGCTCGTAAATTCGAAACGCAGTTGTACATATTTACTGACTTTTTTAGTGGGGCTCTATTGTACAAGGAAAAGTTACTATGTGATAACCCCATAATTTCCACAACCACTGATGCGTAGTTAACTAGCGTTTCTTATATATTTCAATTTCACACAAGTGAGGTAATTAAAACCATTATTTATTGATTTTTTTTTCCTTTAAAAACAATAAGTGAAATAAAAACAATAGTGGTGTAACATATGATACTTTGTTTACATTGATAGGCGTGTAGCTTGAAAACCTTCATCAGGAATCGAAATGTAGTGCACGATCTCGGATGTGAGAAACGAGTAGTAAGTATTCCAGGTATCTGGAATTTTTTTTTTAAAACCAGTAGTAAGTACATGTATTCTTAAACAAAAATGTGAAAAAAAACTAGTACATACCGGTAGTTAGTAGTCTAATTGCATGTATTCTAAACCTGTACATAGTTAGTAATCTAAGTACGTGTATTCTGAAAAGGATTGTGCAAAACTAGGACATAGTTCGTGCAAAGTGTGTAAAAAGGAGGCGAGAAATACCAATAGGGCATTCGGAACTTATTTGTCGAAGGGAAACTGACAACGCCATGGCAAAAACAGAAATACGATGATGAAAAGACAAATAAGTCCACAAAACACTACATAGATAACAAATGAGTATACATGTAACAAATCGTGTATGTCTATTGAAACAAAGGAGAAACATATACAGTGTTGCTCTTCACACTTTTCATATAACATTTCTATAAGTTTAAATACATATTTGACAACTTGTAGTGGGCCATTTTGCATAAGTTTTGAATTAAAACTATTACACGTATAATTACTATAACATTTACAAAATCACAACTTGTACACTACATATAAATACAGGAAACATTTATCATATTTTCGGTATTTAATTGATTAATTTCATTGTAGGCATGCTTGAAAGGGGGCGATAGTTACAATTTTGGAGAAGTAATCGTGCCACCTCAAACCAAGAAAGATCAACTGCCTGATGATATGTTGTTGTGCCAGGCTTGTTGTAGAGGGGATCAATGTAACATCCAGTATACAACGTGTACCGCTATGCTTCATAGTAAGTACAAACATATAAAAACATGTGACGCTATGCTTCATAGTATGTACCAACATATAAAAACATGTGGCGCTATGTTTCATAGTAAGTACCAACATATAAAAACATGTTGCGCTATGCTTTCTAGTTAGTACCAACATATAATAACATGTGGCGCTATGCTTCATAGTAAGTAGAAACATATAAAAACATGTGGAGCTATGTTTCATAGTTAGTACCAACATATAAAAACATGTGGAGCTATGCGTTTTAGTTATAGTACCAACATATAAAAACATGTGGCGCTATGCTTCATAGTAAGTACCAACATATAACAATGTGGCGATATGCTTCATAGTATGTACAAACATATTAAAACTTGTGGTGATATGCTTCATAGTAGGTACCAACATGTAAAGACATGTGTCGCTATGCTTCTTAGTTTGTACCAACATATAAAACATGTGGAGCTATGATTCTTAGTATGTACAAACATATAAAAACATGTGGCACTATTCTTCATAGTTAGTACCAACATATAAAAACATGTGGTGCTGTGCTTCATAGGTAGTACCAACATATGAAAACATGTGGCGCTATAGTTCATAGTTAGTACCACCATATACAAATATGTGTCGCTATGTTTCATAGTAGTTACCAACATATAAAGACATGTGGCGATATGCTTCATAGTAAGTATCAACATATAAAAACATGTGGCGCTATGCTTCATAATTAGTATCAATCTTTTAGAACATGTGGTGCTATGCTTCATAATACCAACATATAAAAACATGTGAGGCGTTATGTTTCATTGTAAGTACAAACATGAACACAAATGTGGCGGTATGCTTCATAGTAAGTACACACATATATACACAACATGTGTCGCTATGCTTCATAGTAAGTACACACATATATATACACAACATGTGTCGATGTGCTTCATAGTAATTACACACATATATACACAACATTTGTCGCTATGCTTCATAGTAAGTACACACATATATACACAACATGTGTCGTTATGCTTCATAGTAAGTACTCACATATATACACAAAATGTGTCGTTATGCTTCATAGTAAGTACACACATATTTACACAACATGTGTCGCTATGCTTCATAGTAAGTACACACATATATATACACAACATGTGTCGATGTGCTTCATAGTAAGTACACACATATATACACAACATGTGTCGCTATGCTTCATAGAAAGTACACACATATATACACAATATGTGTCGCTTTACTTCCTTGTAAGTACACACATATATACACAACATGTGTCGCTATGCTTCATAGTAAGTACACACATATTTACACAACATGTGTCGTTATGCTTCATAGTAAGTACACACATAATTATATACACAACATGTGTCGTTATGCTTCATAGTAAGTACACACATATATATACACAACATGTGTCGCTATGCTTCATAGTAAGTACACACATATATACACAACATGTGTCGCTTTACATCCTTGTAAGTACACATTTATAATTACAGCATGCGGCGATATGATTCATAGTGAATACAATCTTGATAAGTGAAGTAAAGGCGAACCGGGTTTAATGTCAATGAGGCAGCAACGTAACAATATAAAACCAAAACATTATCTAATCATGAAAATATGTTTAACCCATTTGTGTAACCGCGTACAGTTTAACCTTCTGGTTAAAAGCGTACAGTTTAGTCCTGTGTTCAACAATGTACAGTTTAACCCTGGTGTGTTTTACAGCGTACAGTTTAACCATATGTTTAACAGCGCACAAATTAATCCTGTGGTTAACAGTGTACAGTTTAATTTACAATAGCTTGGTTAAATTACGTCGACTCGTTTTCACGGAGTTGTAGATTTACAATTAGAGAGGATAATCAGGATGGGGGTCCTTTATTATGCCCCACCTAAAGGCATTATGTTTTTCGGTCTGTGCGTCCGTTCGTTCGTCCGTCTGTCCTGCTTCAGGTTAAAGTTTTGGTCAAGGTAGTCTTTGATGAGCTTGAACTTGAAACTTAGTACTCATTTTCCCGGTGATATGATCTTTCTAATTTTAATGCCAAATTAGAGTTTTGACCCCAATTTCACGGTCCACTGAACATAGAAAATGATAGTGCGAGTGGGGCACCCGTGTACTATGGACACATTCTTGTTACTTTATTCTTCAATTTTGTAGACAATTTTCTCTATTGTTTATTTTGCTTGACCATTATTCTCTATAATTTAACACCCCTTTATTCTCTATTCTGTATTATTTTTGTCTTTTTTTTCACTATTTTTTATTTTTATTGCCCTTTATTCTGCACTTTTTGTTCATTTTTCTCTATTCTGTATACTCCATCCACCAGACCGGCACAAGTATGACGCAGACGTCGGAAGACAAAACAAGTGATCACTATGCGTCGCTACAGCTTCGCTGTCAGACGACACAATAAATAAGGATGGGCAATTGGAAAATGTTTCTTATCACAGTAAAACAGACTCATATTTGTTTCTAAAGACAAAGACGTGTCTTAAATATACTGCTAGCATTTCTAACATTTCTAATGATTAATTTGTTTATGTTTTATTCTTTCAGGCATGGTACCTTCGAACTTTACAAGATAAAACAGCATTTCTTAATGACTTCATTTATACAATAAAGTTTTGTTAATGTGTTTATTATCCATTTTACACATTCTTACTTTTGCAACAACATATATTTTTTTCCTTTCTCTGAAAATTATAAAATATCCCACCCTTTTATAACGATAAAGATAATAAGCTATTTATTGTAGAGACAAGAAGAATACCCACAAGGAGGTCTAAATACCAAAAAAAATCATTGTACATGACAGACAGAATTTCTTTCCCTTACAAAAAAGCACTTGCTGACCCAAAATTAATTACGCAGACACGGGAAAGTATGAACAATAAACTAAACTTAATATTAAAGAATTTGAAGCACGAACGACGGTTCAGATCCGATAGACAAATGAGGAGTCGTGTGCGCTCGTACAATTGGTTGACCTCTTACACTTCGTGTGCCTGTGCCAAGTCAGGCTTTCTGTACAATGTGGAGTTCGTTGTAGATTGTTTTTGTAATTATTTCTCAACAGGGTTAATCCTTGATGATTGGTTTGGTCTGTTGTACTGTCCAATGTTTTTTTTTATTTCGTTGTGTCTCTTAATGTAATTACAAACTAAAATGTATAATGATATCGTATTGGGTACTATTCAAAATTCAAATTATTTCTCAGGTAAGACACGTTACATACATTCAGTATGCATAGCCTTCAACAATAATAAAACACGCTTCTTATTTAATTCAACATTGAAAAATATTTCGAAAAATATAAATTTTCCTAAGCTTTGTTGACTTGTCAATAGCATGGCTATTTAACTGACATCTTTAATGACAAAACAAGCCACATTTATTTTTTTGGATTCTGAAAAAGGTTAATTGTCAATTTTCTTCTAAACTTACATTTATATTCTTTCCCAGAATTAAATAAACACAAAATAGAAATGTTGTTATGGTGTCTCTCTGTTGTAACATGTATTTAAAAACTTAATTTCTTACCGAAACGAAAAGTTTACGTCTGGCAAGCGAGGGTTTTTTTTTATAGTAAAGCAACCCCTGACAGTCATACATTGAAACATACGCGACATGGTTGCATAGGTAAACAACAACGGGTTCCGAGAAGACAATAAAATTCAAATAATATATTCACAAAAATAAATCTAGAAAAGCATTATTATTAACATATACGTCAAACATATTTGAAATTATATTATTAAATTTAGACCAATTTAGTTATCGTAAAACTAAGAGCAAATTTTAGTAAACTATTTGAATTACGTAAAACATCGCATGCACTTTTGCCCAATTTGAGTTAGAGTGGCAAACATTATGAAAACGAAAACAAATCGGTCCTTTTTTTATTTGTCATTTATAAGATTTAGTAAAAATTTATAATCATCATTTTGAGTAATGGTTTAAAAGAAAATAATCATGTAGGTATAACTGCAATGATCTAATCACAGTGCGACATCAAGAAACCCATTAGCAAGAAAATATTTCTAAAACGGTAAATAATATGACATGAAAATTAAAACAAAATTTAAAAAATTGATATTCAAAAATATCGCGGCACTTTGTTCTTACAAGATTCTTAAGTCTATAAAATAGCCTGGGATCCTTACACGAAGAGGAGTTATGGCCAGGATGCCAGGTTAGTATATACAAACGAAGTTATTCTTGTTTTTAAATTTTATAGGGGATGGGTTCTTCTGTGTACAGACAGCGTATCTTTTGTAGAGTCAAATGTAATTAACAATTTTAACAAAGTTTTGGAATTATTTTCCCTTGCAGAATTTTTGACATTGAAACATTTAACTGTCAAGACGCACATGTTGTAAATTGAATCGTTATTTTGATTATTAGCACATTTAAACCTGGTATTTGCATATCATTCAAGAGCATTTTATACCACTTTCGTGTATATTTATTAAGTTAATTGCCTCGGGTTTTTATTTTATTTTTCAATCGTTCTTATCGGGCAGATGATTTCATTTTTGACATGTAAATGTACTTTAAAGTTCTCTTAAAACTAAAGTTGCACTTTTATGCACTTATATATGCAGTATTGGATTAGCCAGACAAAGCTGTTAAGTTTTATAGAGTTTGATAGATAACGTTGAGCATGCATTTATGTTTTGTCTATAGTTCCAGAAACAATTAGTCAAAGAATTATTGTGTATAATTAGTAAAGATATGAAATAATTACTACTGACTATCTGTAATAGAAAAACATGTACGTTTAATTTTATATTAGTCATTGTTTATTTATATTATAAAACAACATGAAATTAATATTACATGACAAGTAAAGATCAGTGTATCAGAAATCGTTTGTAAATCTAAAAACGATCGGAATATGTCACATTCGAGTTATATCCTAAATTCTTAATATTGGTTTTATTAATTAGGATGATTCTGTTCTCTAGTGGAATAGATAAAGCTGATCGTATTAACAGAAATTTACTTCAGTATTAATTACGGTGAATCCTCAAAGTAACTTACATCCGAGAATCAATTACAAACACACATTGATATTTACAGGCAAAGTAACATACAAAGGTACATGTCTTCTTTACCCAACTTCATTCTTAGGGATGTATATACCACGTATTGACGATGTTTAGTTCCGACAGAAATTCCTCTGCAGCATGTACGATATTCTTACAGGAAAATAGATAATCAGGAATTTACTTTTTATCTTTTATCCCTATTTTTATAGATATGGAAATAAATCATGACATTTATAAATGACTATAACTCTTCTACAAATTTTCTGGACCAAAATCATATTAATGTTTCAACATGTTTACTGGATTATAATTCAACATTTGGTAAAAATTGTGATTTGAAGTTAAATGGAAGTAATAACTCTTCAAGTTTTAGGAATAATTCCAATATTTACGTTTATCCGCCAATTCCAGAAGATGGACTCATAGGATTGATCGTTTTATATTCATTGACTACTCTTTTATCTATAGCAGGGAATTTATTTGTTGTTATTGTTTTTGCGAGGGGACGAAGATCAAGGACAGACTTACGGATTTACCTGATTAATTTAGCAGCATCCGATTTAGTTTTGGCGATATTTTGCATGCCATTTACGTTTGCGGACGTTATTTGTCAGCGTTGGGTGTTTCCCGATATAATGTGTCCCCTTGTTTTATTTCTGCAACCCTTGTCAGTCGCTGCTAGTGTTTTTACAAATATGGCGATTGGAGTAGACAGATTCATCGCCGTTATGTTTCCGTTACACCGCCGTTTGACTTACAGACGTGGAAAATATGTCATTTGCATTGTTTGGATTTGTGCGATATCATTAGCATCGATACAGTTATTTGTAGGAAAAACTAAAAAAATCTCGAACGAAATAACTGTTTGTGACGAACATTGGCCGCCATATCTATCCCGTAAAATTTATACGGTTTTCATTTTGTTACTGACCTATATCATTCCGTTAACGATACTTTCAATAACATATTTAGTCATTGGCATCATTCTTTGGAAAAGGACAGCACCTGGTAACTGTCATGTCGAACGAGATATGCATCAGCTGAGGGCAAAAATAAAGGTAATCAACAAAGTAAAACAAGAATCCCCAAATTAAGGTCGAATTTATAATTTAACTTTCTCCAAGTTAGAATTTCAATTTTTAATATTTGTATCTTTTCATACTTCATAAGAAATGGTTTATTGAAAATATGTTTTTCTCCGAAGTAAATAGAAAATTCATTATTCTCGCTTAAGGTAGATGGGGGCCTAAATTAAAATCCATAGAATTTCTTAATATTTGTCAAAATGTTGTTTATATCATGCTTTTTTCAAAATTATGATAAAAAGTATGGGTCACTGGGCTTTTTTTCACGCTACAGGTTGTGCAAAATTGTCAGATTTTGTATAGATTATGCATGGAAAACCCAATTTTGTTTTTAGGTATTAGCGTTCCTGGTGAAGTATAAATTAAGAAAAGCGTTTCAGACGCACAACATCTATGCTGTGTAATTTGCATATTTGTGAAAATTATTCGCTGGCACCGATTTTTTTTATGAGCAAAAATTTTGTCCTGTAACATTTCAGTCTAAATGGTTACAAAATTTACATTTTTCTTCCTTTAATTAAATTTATAAATCTTGGTGGTGTCACTTGAATTATGCAATGAATTACATCTTTAAACAACGACTGTTCTATCTTTATTTAAACTCATTGCTACTACGTTAAAAATGTTCAAGAATGGTATCAAACATATTTTTTTATTCTCGGGAAATTTAAAGGGTAACAAATTGGTAATATAACCTAATGGGGAACGATCCAAAATCTTCAGACGACAAGCAGCATAGCCAATAAGACGAAGTACTCAAAACATGTCCCACAGATTCTCCAGAAGTGTTGCGAAGTTCCTGCTCAACAAACACTGCGCGCCGTTTTACTTGTGTTAAAATTCAATGATAACTCAAGAATCGTTGTTAAGGCCTTATACAATAGAGGATTGCCCGTTGTATTTTGTTTAAATCTAAGACATATTTAAATTTATGCCAGATATTATCGAAAGAGACGAAAGGTACAATAGCGATGTGTATTCTTTAAAATTCCCATTGATCATTTTCCGAAAAATTGATATTCATGACATGTTGTTCTTTTTTAAGATTTTAGTTTTAGGTTGAATAGAAAAAAAATAGTGCTTTGAGTGTGTTGGAAGCAAATAATCCTTCAATCAATTAATTTTAATTTCTTTTACAGTTCTGTTCATTTATAGATTTGTGGTCGGATTAACCTAAACGCTTTTCCATATAACTTCTCTGTTCTTAAGGTAAAGAAATTGGAGCATGAGGTGTTCGAGTTGTTTAGAATCGTCATGTGTGTAGAAACTATTCTTCTTGTGTAATGTCACACGAAAAGGAAGACTGCAATTTCAAAATTCAATTCTCAATACTTCCCTAATCTTGCGGATAAAATAGGAAAACGCGAGCCATGATCGTTTGGCAATATTGAACTAATGGTTTAGAGTGACTCTAGACTCTCTCACTTCCACATTTATCACAAATACTCCAGTGAGTCGCAGTCAGTATGAATAGGCGTTGTCTGTTTTTTTTTTCGACTTAGAAGTTTGAATGTCCTTTTGGTATCCTTCGCCTCTCTTTTGAAAATAAACATGCAAAATACTATATATATAGTACTTGAATTACTGCTGATTTTTTTTAAGAATTTGTTCGCTAATTTAGATACGATAATTATTAAAGAAACCAGTCATAAAGGTTTATGCAATATTTCTGTTTCTGAAAAAACCCAGATATGATTAACTTTCAATAGGTGGCGCTGGTTACCAAAACTTTGGATAGTCAAAAATATGAAAATTTATGGGCATGAAAATTTAAAGAGTACCAATTGGATTGACAAACCCGTCTAAAGTCATCTTTGTCTGAAGGAGTTGTCAACTTAGATTTATCATGATTACATACTTTTGAATTAAAACAAACAAAATTTATCATTTAAATCGTTTCTATACCGAAGGACTTCATAGATCATTAGTGAATTCAGAATGTGAATTGTTTCTTATTCCATTTGATCAGGATACCTTTCATCTACCAAACCTTTGTAATTTAATTAACTTTTTAATAATTTCATGGTATTTTTGGTATAAACTGGGTATTATATCGGCATTGACATTCTGACTCTTAGTCTCATGTTGTCTAGAGGAATGTCATCTCAAGATGTTATTAACTTATTTGAGTTGATAATCTGTAGTGAATAGAACTGCATATTCCCAGCATCCGTGCTGCCTAGTTTGGTGGCCACATAGTTTGATATACAGAACTGCGACAATACAAAGTAATCAATATACAAACGTAAAAAGTGTAGCAATATTCCAATTCGATGATTACTTTAATGCACCCAGAAATTCAGCTAAAACGCTTGACAAGTACTCTTATTACCTAATGTAATTCCATCAAAGCAGAGACGTTGGTCATATATTTGCTTAAGCATTGACAACCTGCAAATCTTCACAAATCATGTATTTAGAAGGCGGTAGTTTACCGATGTTCAACTCGTATTCATTCAGTATATAAAGGATATTCCTTGCTGAATTCAAAACAACATTTTTATAACTCAAGACTTTTTTTTGTTGTTGTAGATAATGTAAAACATCACATTTATGATAAAAAAAAACGATATGTTGGTTAATGTGCTTGCTTTGAGATACAATTATTTGAATAAAATATCGGCTTATTATAAGCAGTTCAAGTGCCCTGTGATTTTCTCCTTTACTTACTATATGAACATATACTAAATTTTCACGAAAGGCATTTCATAGTTTATGATTTTGATATTTCAGGTCATGCATTATTTATAGCAAATACGATAAAACGTATCTCTTTGTATGAATAATATTGAAATGTTGACCTAATATTAATATATTATAGAACAAATATGTATCCCCGTTGTCCTATATCTTGCGGTGATGGTATATTTTTACTTTTCGAGATATATTCCACCTGCTGCCTTGTCATAATTTATGACGTCATTGTCTTGCTGTAATATACGTAGAAAATGTGTTTTATGGAGTTGACGTCATATTCAACGAGTAGGAAGAATTCCTTTTGTGCAATACAGTCTCTCAAATCAACGTGCTTTCTTCAATCATAAATTTATCGCCCAGGTTAAAACGTATACTGAAAGATTTTAGAAACGTAGCAATGTTATTTATTCTCTGAACTTAAAAAACGACCAAATCTTACCTTTATTTAGCAATATTTAGGATATAACGTTCTTATACAATAAACTAATTTAGTTTAGAATAGTATTTTATTGCTTAATGAAGATATAATAAACATCGGAGCAGTAGAATTTTACTTGGAAGTCTAATATTAGATTCAGAAACAAGTTTTGAAAAACTTTTATAAATCCGTCTAAACTGATTGATAACACTTTGAGATTTTCTACTTTAAAGAACCAAATTAGATTTTTTGTGACGTCTTCGCCATCTGTTACCAAATAAAGGCTGTAGATGCACTTTTGTTCAATTTCATTGCAATTTAATCATTCCCAATAATTGATTGCGGAATTGAAAATATACAGACGACAAATTTAGTGTTCACTGCTCAGTATTGTTGGTACAGCTATGTTTTATCATTTCGGTACTGCTATGATTTAAAACAAACCATTCTAAGTTGTCAGTTTATAAATTTATAAATTATTAGGAAACTAAGATTCCTCAAAGTGGACATTAAATAAATGTTGCTACTGTTTAAGATAGCTCTTCAACTGTTCTAATGTATCATTGGCTTTAAAATCTTCGGTTTTAGGCGAAATAAATCCCAGGGAAGGTAAATAGAGTAAGGCGCTTCGGATGACTGAAATTTATTACGCGTTTTTGTTTTTTTTTTTATCTTTTGGTCTCAGAATCAGTTTTAAAACAAAAATATATGCTAGGAGACAGGTAATCATGATCCAGTACACTAAAGAAAACAAAAGGCGCAAATCATTGTCACTGGGTTTTACATTTTAAAGTAAATAATCTACCATATTAAATAGAAAAAACTTCCAATAATGATACACAATTATCAAAATAAACATAAATCATCTCTGATTTTTTTTTATATTTACACTCTTTTGGGTAAAATCTAATTACTGCGTAATAAGAAAACAAATGAAACCTTAAAATGATTTTGTTTATCCTTCCAAAATTTGGTATGAACTCATTTTGTTTGTTTTAATATATGGTCTCGGAAAGGGTACGTAACACTAACCGATTTCAACGAAACAACTAGGTTAAAATATGATATTTCTCGAAGTCACAATTTATAAAAGTAAACCATTATAGGTCAAAGCACGATCTTCAACACGGAGCATTAACTCCCACCGCACAGCAAGCTATAAAGGGCCCCAAAAATTACTAGTGTAAATCCATTCAAACGGGAAAACCAACGGTCTAATATATATAAAAAACGAGAAACGAGAAACACTTATGAACCACATCAACAAACGACAACTACTGAACATCAGATTTCTTACTAAGGACAGGTGCAAACAATTGCAGCGGGTTTAAACGTTTTAATGGTACCCAACCTTCACCCTTATCTGAAACAATAGTGTAACATCACAACATAGAAAGACACACTATAAAATATCATTTGAAATAGCTTAACTCAATCAAAAGACATATTAACACAAGTGAACATACACTGAACGAATAAATTTGATCTATGATACAATGTAAATACAAAATCAATAAAATAAGGGTTTATAACAAAGTTTTCGCCGTTGATTAAGAAACTAAGCTGCCAACTCCTTCAGGTAAAGTAGACATTAGATGAATTTTGCTATGGTATGTCCTATTTGTTCATACAGCTCTTCACGTGTGTTGGTCTTACATCATAGGCTTTTAACTGTTTGAGTTTTAGCGTTCCTGATGAAGGTAAATAGAGAAAAGGGCTTCGGACGCACGAAATTATTAGTGTTATTTTCATTTAAATTAAGTTAGAATGAACTTAAATTAAACAATACTTTTTAGGTAAAATTCGGGATTTCTATTTATCAACAACAATTTCAATTTCGATAGACATAATCCATTTAAAATGCAAATTGCGGGCCCAAAATCGTTTGATGGTAAAGATGTGCAGTGTCAGTTGATTGTGTTCTTTACTGAACCTATAAAAATCTACTGATCGCTAATACATAGTTTATGATTTACATTTAGATTATATTTCAGGTCATGAAATTGATATATACAGAAATGACTGTGAAACCATCTTACAATTGATATTTATGTCAATCTGATATATGATTCATTAGTTATCATAAAGTTATATATCGGTGGTCGGATGATTTCAATTGATGTTATCTATATTTTTTGTATATATAAAAACTTTATATTCTACTTTTGGAAAACTAAGTTCACCTGCTGCTTTAAACTAATTCGTCATTGCCTTTTTTCTATGTGTCATAAATGCCAAATGGTGTATGACGTCAAATTAAGTGAGAAGAAAGGCTACATTATGTCTGATACATAATCGCAAATCTTAAAATCTGTCCCTTTTCGGTAATACTATGTTAACCTATGTCAAAATGCATTTACTTGTAGATGTTACGGAACGACTATAAAAATGCAACATTGTCAGTTTCCAAAGTTAACAAAAAATATTTTGGTGTTCGTGTTGCTCAGTCTTTAGTTTTCTAAGTTGTGTTTTGTATACTGTTCTTTCTCATTTGGTCTTTTTCTTTTCTTTTTGACATGGCGTTGTCAGTCTATTTTCGACTTATGAGTTTGAATGTCCCTTGGTATCTTTCGTCTCTCTTTTAATATCAACCAATAAATACATTTCTTTGTTGAAAGGCAGTATCGTACGATTTGGGAATAATTTGCCCTATAATAAATTGTAATTACAGTATCTTCTAATTTTGTAGATTATAAATATCGAATCTTTTATTTCAGTAAGATATTGTTACTCTGGTGAAATGTCTTTAAAGGCGACCATTGTACCAGGATAATTTGTTATTAGTTCCTAGATTAAATGTTGCGTTATTACTTCCCTTAGTATATTTCAATGAGTTTCAATACGGCTGTAAAGTGCTGTTGTTGGCAGGTGTATTAATTTCTGTGAAGGAGAAAAAACCGAGCGGAAACAATAAATCTATCATTATAACATTAACCTAGTGTAAAATAATTGGAGGTTGCATCATTAGGTAATATAACGGGGTTTTTGTTATTGTTATAAACATTAATAACATCTGAAGATGATTTGGCAATTAAAAATAATTGTAGGAATATAACTAGTTTTTATTTGAATGCTTTTAACTCTTTAATGATTTATTTGATCATAATATCTTCAATATGTTGAATCAAAATCGCTTCGCATACTTTAATACTCTATTTGTTCTAACAAACAAATAAATCTGTTTTATTCAATAAAAAAAATAATAAAGCATTTGTCATCTTAATTAAAAATTTTGTATATTGCTTTGAAATACAAATAAATGCATATTTTGTAATAATTGATTTCTCTTGTATTAGGTTTTAGTTTTGTTATGTATTATTTTTGTTGTTCTAATGTTTACACTTTATATTATGACATCATTAAAGCATGGTGTTACCATTTCAATAACTGCAAAATAAGGAAGAAAGGAACAAATCAAATGGAGCTCATTGCTGAAATTATACTTTAAAAAATGTGATGATTATTAGGCCAAATAAAAGTAATAAGATCACAGAAACATTTCAACCAGAACATCTTTTTTCAGGGTCTCAAAACGACAATCAGATTTCTTCTTTTCCATACAAGCTTGTCGAAATTAGATTTTAAGGTCACATTTCCCTTTAATTCTGTAGTTCTTACCCTTTAACGACCACTTTCTACGATGCCGTTGAAAGAACTTTTTTTATGATCACCATAAGAAAAATTTGAAAAAAAACTGAGCAACAGATATTTCTCAACTCGCGACAGTTGAATAAGGGCAAACTTCACATTTTATCACTTAAAGTTAAATTTAACTCTGTCGGGTGGAGACAATCTTGCCTTACTCGATGATATGATAAGTATTTGGGTTTTATAACGAATGAGAATTGATTATCGCTTGTTTTCTGTTTATTTGATGTGTTTGAGCTTTTAATTTTGCCATTTGTTAAGGGACTTCCGTTTTGAATTTTCCTTGGAGTTCGGCATTTTTGTTATTTTATTTTTTTGATATCAACAATCGGTATGTAACTTCAATAATAATAATAAACTCGTCTTTAAACTATATCCAGTCCGCTTTGTTAATGTCTATATATTTTTTTTTTCCTGTGTTGAATTATTTCTTTTTATTCAATATCTTTATAATACCTAAGCCAGTCAGCTAATGGTGAACAATTAGTCCCGATGATACCATTATCTCCTTTTGCAATTTCTTCGGTATTATTCGGTACTGGCATGTTTAGATAATACATGTTTGGAAATTTCTGTAATTCGAATTTTGCTGTTCACAAATAATGTAATATTGATAAAACTATGATGGTTCAACTCCAAAAAAAAAGGTTTTTTAAGACGGTATTGGAGATTCTTTTTTTATTTTTCGAGAGGTCAATTTTATTTTATTTTTTTAACAAAGGTGGACGCATCTCCTAATTCACTTAGATATCATTAAATAAAATATTTTCGAAAAGTTGACAAATGTTGTTTTCTGCTTTGATTCCTTTATGTAATTTACTGTACACGATTTATTAGCAAGGCAAATATCAGCAACAAACCTACTGAAAAATATACCTGTTGAAAAATATATGAATTCAACATTATATTTCCATTTTACCTATCGCTCCTGTTTATATATATATAAATATGTAATCGTGTTGCATCAGAGGTGTTAAAACAGAAATAGCAGTATGATTGACTTGTACTTTCACAATATAGTTTACATTTTCTTATATTTGTAAATTTGCAAGTCTCTGTATAATACATCATATATATATTACGTCATCCCCTTTGCAGTTGACGATTTAGGATCCCAATGATACAATGAAATAGGTTTATAATTGGTTACTGCCATCACAAGCAATAATGACTGGTTGGTTATCTTGTACTTATTCACAAGGGTATCGTAAAGACAGTTAAAAATTTGTAGTAGCAAATAAAATTTGCCAATCTCTGACGAATCTAGGACAACTGCAATAACACTCACAAAATATACATGCAATTGTTATTGATAAATTTACTTCAAATATATAATAATATTACGTAACGGTCTGAATTAGAAAAAAAATACCGAACTCTAAGGTAAATTAAAAAAGGGAAGTCTATAAAAACTGACAAAATCAAACGTTATCAATCAACGGAACGAGTGAAAAACTACTGTTATATTCCTGTACATGCATTTTTCGAAGAAAATGGTGGGATCAACCTAGTTTTATTGCTAGCTTAACCTCCCATTTGTATGGTAGTTGTTTATAGTTCCGTTATAAAAATTTTAACGGACAGTTTCAGAAAGGTATATAATAAATCATGTCAGCTGGTGATACTCTCGGGGACAAACATTCCACCAGCAGCGGTATGGACCAAGTGCTATGAAAATTAAAATAACAATATCTGTAATATCGTATTACCTAGGAAATATATACTAAATATGCAACTGCAGCTTTAATTTTGTTGTACAAAAATGGCTAAGTGTTGCATTTTAATTATTAGAAAGTACTATCTCAATGACCAAATTTCAACAGAATCAGCTTTAAACAACCGATCTTTTTATGCATGAACCGACAAAAGCAAAATGGGTATACTCTCAAATCGTACTTTCGTGTTTATTTGACCTGTTGACACAATTTGTAATGTATTTCTGTAATTCAATGTTTAATTATTTTGATTATATCTCGTCTCACTTTTTTTAATATGTACCACCTTTGATAAGTATTTAGTATGACGATAAATTTTCACTTCTGTACTCGTACTCTGAACAACAAATTTATTAATTTTGTAAAAAATGTTTAGTTCCGTACTCCTAATAACAAAATTATCATATTTAAATTTACCTGTGTACGTTGTTTTATTTAACGCCATTTTTCCCAGGCTAGGGTTGTCTTTTGACAATGTTTCTACTTCTTTTTTATCACTACCTGTAACGTCTATGTTATATAGGCACCTACGTTTTAATATTGTATTTATATTGTGTCACAGATCAAACTTATTCGTTCAGTGTATGTTTACTTGTTTTTATTTAAATGTCTGTTTGATCGAGTTAAGCCATTTCAATTGATATTTTATAGAACGTCTTTTTATGTTGTAGTGGTGCACTGCTGTCTCAGGTTAGGGTGATGGTTAGAATGTTTAAACCCGTTGCATTTTTATGCACCTATTCTAAGTCATGAGCCTATTGTTCAGTGGTTGTCGTTTGTTGGTGTGGTTCATAGGTGTTTCTCGTTTCTCGTTTTATTTTTTTTTTTGTATAGATTAGACTGTTGGTTTTCCTGTTTGAATAGTTTTACACTAGTCATTTTGGGGCCCTTTATAGCCTGTTGTTCGGTGTGAACCAAGGCTCCGTGTTGAAGGCCGTTCTTTGACCTATAATTGTTAACTTTTTTTTCCTTGAGACTTGAATGGAGAGTTGTCTCATTGGCACTCATACCACATCTTCTTATTTATATATATATATGTATTAAATACTAGAATTTAAAGCACTTCTTTTCATGCAACGGTATTCAACTTCTCAGAATTTCATATTCAATGGTAAGAATATTAAAGTTACAGATTTTCATAAACACTTGGGTGTTACATTTAGTAGAGATGCTAAATGGAACACTCATGTGGAAAGTATCATAAAAAATGTATCGAAACATTTGAATGTACTTAGAAAACTAAAGTACAGATTAAGTAGGAATAACTTAGAAAAGCTATACTTGATTTTTATAAGACCGTTACTCGAATACGCCTGTGAAGTTTGGGATAATATGGGTGTGGGTTATTGTAACAAATTTGACCAGCTGCAGCTTGAGGCAGCCAGAGTTGTAACAGGTCTTCCTATTTTTACTAGTAGTAGAATTATTTATGATGAGATTGGTTGGGAAACTCTAGCTGAACGAAGAGAAAGGAGGAAGTTACAATTTTTTATATAATATTTAACATAATAATGCACCAGCCTATCTTTGCAATTTAGTTCCACCATCAATCCAAAGTACAGCTGTTTACCCCTTACGTAATGGGAATGATATAATATACCCTTTTTGGAGACTTTCAAAGACCCAAGAACCCTTCATACCTTCAACTATACGACTGTGGAATAACCTTAATGTGGTGACCCGCAACATTGACTCTTGAGGAAAACTTAAAATCGAATTAAAAAATCTTAAACTGAATTCAAAAGCCCAATTACCTAAACATTATAAATTTGGCAATCGTAAACTCAACATCATTTTGGCTCAACTTAGATGCTCAGCCTCTTTTTTGAATTATGATCTTAACAGAGTCAATATAATTTCAGATCCGCCTGGTAGCTGTGGTGCTAAGCGTGAAGATTCATTTCACTTCTTTTTTTAATGTCCTCATTATACGAATATAAGAATCAAACTATCTAATAATCTGAACTGGTTACCAGAGAACTCTGCACTAAATTTGAACATCTTAACCTCCTTATTAACTAATGATGAAAATGAAAGAATTTTAAAGAATGTATATGAATTTATTAAAGAGTCAAAGAGGTTTCTAATTGTGTAATATAGCACACTAAAGTGCATATACATGTATATTGTGTACAACCATTCACATCATCACACATCATCTTTTTACATATCCAATATATATAATGTATTGTTTGCATGCATGCTTTGTAAAAAATTCTATTGTTATAAATTGTTCATGGGAGAAGACTATAAGTTTGATTAACTTGTGTCTCATCCCTTTTGCATATTTATGTACCAAGTCAGGAAAATGGCCATTGTTATATTATAGTTCGTTTCTGTGTGTGTTACATTTTAATGTTGTGTTTCTGTTGTGTCATAGTTCTTCTCTTATATTTGATGTGTTTCCCTCAGTTTTAGTTTGTAACCCGGATTTGTTTTTTTCTCAATCGATTTATGAATATACTACTGTTGCCTTTATTTATTAAGCAAATAAATTATGTTTAAACTAAACCTCTCCGACGTATACACAAGTATTCGTCTACCTCTACTCATAAAGACAGGCCGAATAAATTAATTCAAATTGCATGTTAATAATGGCCAACGTAGCTGCAAAGTTTTTTTAATGGAGGGACACTACATGTTTTGTAAACAAAAATCCTGTGATTTCAACAAATATATCTGAAACCGACGAAAACAAGATGTTTGATTTTCAAATGAAAAAAATTACCTTTTTTTTAAGTGTTTTTTCAAGAATAGTCATGTAGCGCTACAAGAAAACGATCCTCCTCTTCTCTCCAGGTGTTGTCTTATTCGTAGCTTGTGACCGACAAGTTACTTGATTCCGACGAGACACACTTTATACATTGGTTTGTCGCGTAGTACAATAACACGCATTATTCTTTAATTTCGAGTTTCGTTCTATATTGTGTGTCCTTTAACTGAATATGTTGGCTGTTGACCAACCTTTTCCATTGAACTCAAAATAAAGGATACCGCAAATAAAGCTAGGTCTACTACATGCCTTGATTTTCACATATAAATCAGCAATGAGGTTTGATTGGAGATTAAAGTTTACATTTAAACAAGAATTAAATTTTAGTATTCTGAACATTCGATTTTTGTATACCAAAATTAAAGCTTCAGTTGCATATTGGGTACATACCTCCCAGGTGAAACGATATTACAGATCTTGAATCTTTCATCAGGTTTTCCCTGAAAAGAGATTATTCGGACGAATACAATTCATAAAGTATTATATTCATTTTTTATAGCACTGGGTAGATACCGCTGCTGGTGGACTATAACTCCCCGGATAGTATCACCAGCTCATTAGTCAGTGCGTATGTACTGACATGATTTATAACATACCTTTCTCTAATTGTCCGTTTACAAATTAAGAAATTATAATTAAACTAAGGTTCGAACTCGCTCAGGCAAAATTGATCGAATCTTCATTTTCGACTGTTGTTTCTATTTTTGTATTTTTTCCATACGTCATGGTATCGGATGCCTTCTTTGACTATTTTATTGACCTTGATACAATTTCCATTAAGACCTCCAAATTTGACAAAAAAACATATAGGAAAGGGGGTTCTGTCTTGTCTGCTACTTGGTACATTCTCACTTATCTGAAAACTAAGCAATGGTATTAAGATTATTCGTTTGGTGTCAATGAAGACGAAAAGTAAACACCAATTAGACAAGCTTCAAGCTCGTTTGATATGTTTTAGTCAAGTTTTTTTTTCTTATCGCACACATTATAGCAGTCGACATTGCTAAGATTCGACAATTTGTTATGACGTCAAAAATCAACCTGTTTTAACCTTTGTCTTACAGACACGAAAGTTATCGCCTCGCCTCCAGCTATTATCGTTGTCGGTTTCTGGTATCACAATTCAATATTTCCCTTGACGAGTTTTGTTTTTCTGAGATAGTATGTTTTACTTCACACCGTCTGTAATGGATAAATATTCAATCAAATATCTAACAGGCCACACAGGGACTATTGATATGGTTAATAAAAACAATAGACAGATAGTGAAAATTATTCGTCACAGTTAATCAGATTTTTCATAGAACCTTCAATAGTTTTATAGTTCAAGTTCATTAATGGGGAACAATTTGCACATTGTATTCCCATTTTCTCAAGCAACATCTAACGCATCATTCAATACAGAAATAAAGAGAGGTGGAATGAATACAAATGAGACAACTATCCAATGTAGACCAAGGACATGGATGTAAGCAACTGTAGGTAACCGTACTGTCTTCGATAATACACAAAACACATTTAACATAGTCAGATATAAAAGGCCCCGTCATGACAAAATATGAAAACGCCCGATTTAGCTATAAACAATAAACGAAAAACAAATATGACAGCACAGCAGACAATGAAACAACCAACGATAACTACTGAACTACATGCTCCTGACTTGAGAGAGGCACATAAAGAATGATGCGGGTAAAAACAAGTGTGTGAGCGCCTCAATTCGTCCCATAACCAGGGATAGTTGTGTAACAGCACAACATAAGAACAAATAGTAAAAAATCAGTTTGAGAGAGCTTGACTATTCAGGTCGATTTAAAGCACAAAAACAACTACCAAAAAAACAAAATACACAAAATGCTGATCTAAGAGTACTCGCAGATAATAACAACAAATAAATAAATCTTGTATTCCCACACCACAATGTCAATCAGTACATATTCGGATTTAGTATAAAAACATCACAACAGTTTGTGAGAAAAAAACCAAGATATTGTGCAATACCAAAATATGAGTATCGACAGGATGTAAGACCATGTTCTAGAATATTTAGTAATACATATTTAGTTATGTATAAATGTGTCGAAAACAGAATCAATTTTAAGTCAGTTGTGTTGTACGTCTTTAATGTATGTTTACACAGTTTTAGCTGCTAGATCTCATTTATTGTCACATTAACCTATCATGTCTGTTTGGGTTGCTCAAATGTTGACAACATATATCGGAACTCTAAACATCTGTTATACAAGTGGGAGGTTTAGCTCGCTATAAAACCAGGTTTAACCCACCATTTTCTTCGGGAATGTCTGTACCAAGAAGGAATATGGCAGTTGTTTTTAAAGGCAGTGCTTTAATGCCTTTCTAGTTGCCGGGTTAATCCTTCCTTCCGCGATATCCATCTTATCTACGTGGGGGTCGTTAGGCTCCAAGTAGATCCGGAAATGTTGAATTCTCTCCTCTTCTTATTGCGATATAAAATGTTTTTTGTTTCATTTCATTTACATTGGGAAATAGAGAAACGATCATTGTGTTTTGCTAGTTTTAAAAACTTGAAATATATTTGTATTTTGCATTATAAGCAGTCAACCGATTGACAAACTAGAATTATTTGAATTCCGTGTGGAAAGAGCTCGGGTTAATTTCGAGTGTTATCTGCAATCTATATGTTTATAAATCATTTCAGTCGTTGATATAATAATTAAAGGTCGACTGAACATGAATTATATTATACAATTTAAAGCGCATTTCTGTTTATGCACGTGAACCCGTCTAACGTTATTGTTATTTCGCAGTTATATAAAGTAGCAAATTATCGTTCCTGAATAGGTGGCGCCGTGGTAGCCGATCCTGTTCCTCAATTTCCGGTTTCTGCACTGTGCAACTATTTCAGTTACATTTTTAATTAACGATGCCAATTACTTGTTGTTGTGTACCTGGATGTCATTTAAGAGGAGGACATGCATTTCCAAATGACTTAAAAAGAAGGAAAAGTTGGATCAACGCCATGGCCCATACGTAGATTGGACGAGAACACGATGAAATCGTGGAGTCCATCTCAATCAGCTGTTGTTTGCAAGGCACATTTTACTGAAAAAGACTACGTGCAGGAAACTATTCATGGTAAAACTCTATTTTCTTTTTGAAATATATAGTTATATATGTAATCGCCATGCGAATAAACCAAAAACTGTTTACAACCGCAATTATCGTTTTAGAATAAAAGGGGGTGGTTAATTCAAGACGTCATAATTTTTTGGATTACGATTCAATGTGATCTTTGGTGATTGCTACAATTATATTGATTTCTTACAAGAGGTATATCATACTGAGAGAATTATTTTAGCAGTAATTATGCTAATGTAGTAATGACAGGAATGCATAAGCTATGCCTCATAGACTTTCTTGAAAAATATCAATGACAATGTTAACAGGAACAAAACAATGACATGCTCTCATCTATATTATAGTTATTTAGGTACAAACAATGTACGTTTGTTGCATAAGTCTCTCATGTTATTTAGGTACAAACAATGTACGTTTGTTGCATAAGTCTCTCATTGTTTGTCCTTTGGATTTACATAACATACATTGAATCAGGCAAACACAGTTTTATCCAGATTGTAATGAATAAATCTAGTTAATATTTCGCCAGGTAATACAAAGTATACATTGCTAATGGAAGTTCATTTAATTATCAAAAAACTAATGTTTTATAACCTTTTTCAGGGCGCAAACCCACCATTCAGAGACTTAAGTCTACTGCCATTCCCAGCCTATTTTCCTGGACCAAGCAAGAGACTGAATCGTCCGCAAAAAGAAAAATCAGGGCAGTTTCCTGTGAAAACAAAAGAACCAAACTTGATGAATATTGTAGTAGAAATCTAGA
Organism: Mytilus californianus; assembly: GCF_021869535.1. NCBI lineage: Eukaryota > Metazoa > Mollusca > Bivalvia > Mytilida > Mytilidae > Mytilus > Mytilus californianus. Next base: position 23,273,042 of record NW_026262723.1, on the reverse strand, counting down.
CGAAAGTTTTGATTGTAAAGTTGGTTTTCCTGAAGAAGTCATTCATACTGCAGAAAGGATTTATGACTGTCCACCACCAACTGCCGAGCTAATGTTGAGCTTCACAGATGGAATTATGCAAACACCATCAATGCCTATGTTTTCAGCAGAGAATTTTGAAATGAAGACATGTGACACAGCCATGCATTTTTATACCGGTTTAGAGTTGTATACTAAATTTTTATTTGTTTTGACCACACTTGGTCCAGCAGCACATTGTTTGAGATACAAATATTTTCAAATTGATAGGGTGTCAGTTGAAAATCAGTTTTTTTATGACTTTGATGAAATTGAGGCATTATACAACCAACTTTGAACTTTCTAGATTCTAGATTGAATCTAGTGTTAAGAATATTGTGTATACATGGATTGTTTTTATGTCTAAACAGTGGTGTGAGGCTAACACTTGGCCATCTAGTGGTTTAGTCAGGTATTTTTCACCATCCAACTTCAAATTAAAGTTTCCTACGACTTGGATTATTATTGACAGCACAGAATATCCCGTGATAAAACCTAAAGCTCCTAGAGCTCAGGCAACCTTTTCATCATATAAAAACAGAAACACTGAAAATACTTGTATGTTCGACACCTGGTGGTTTAGTCAACTATGTCTCTAATGCATATGTTGGTTCTACCAGTGACTATGAAATAGTTGAAAGATGTAGAATAGTTCAATTATGTGATCCAGGTGAAAGTGTGATGGCAGACAAAGGTTTAAATGTGCAAGATTTGTTTGCTAACTTTTTTCAAAAAAAGAAACAGAATTAGTTCCAAAACTCTTATACGGGATAGAAAAGTCTCCAATTAACATGTGCGCATAGAGCGAATTATTGGACTTGGCAAAACATACAAAATTCTAATAAATCCTATGAATGGAACTGAAACAAAACTTTCATCTGAAATAACATTTAGTTGTACTATGTTGTGTAATTTTAGAACTTGTATTGTGCCAAAGGATGCATAAATAAAAGTGACGCAATGAAATTGTTCTGATATATATATATATTTATAATTACATGGACATGTAAATTGTAATGCATATAAAAATAAGGAGATGTGGTATGATATTCAGTGAGTTTATCGAACTAAAGTGCATAAGAAATGGGTTTAAGCAGTTACAGGTGTTACTGTCACCGTAGAATCTCCAACAATGAGAAAAACTTGTACCATGTAAAACATTTCAGAGATCTTACCCTAAGTTTTGTTGTCTCACCTTGACTTTGGTGAATTGTTTATATCTGTTGATGTAAATATAAAAAAGAAGATTTGATATGATTGCAAATGAGACAACTCTCCACAAGAGACCAAATGACACAGAAATTAACAGCTATAGGTCACAGTACGGCCTTCAACAATGAACAAAACCCATACCGCACAGTCAGCTATAAAAGGCCCTGAAATGACAATGTAAAACAATTTAAACAAGAAAACTAACGGCCTAATTTATGTACAAAAAATGAACGAATATAACAAATATGCAACACATAAACAAACAACAACCACTGAATTACAGGCTCCTGACTTGGGACAGGCACGCCACATACATGTACATACAGAATGTGTCGGGGTTAAACATGTTAGCGGGATCCCAACCCTCCCCCTAACCTGGGACAGTGGTGTAACAGTACAATATAAGAACGAACTATAAAAATCAGTTGAAAGAGGCTTAACTCATCAGATGGATAAATACAAATACAAGTGGTTGTGGTCGGGTAGTTGTACATCCAAACAACAAAAAGACACTAAGTACAGATCTGAGAGTACTCAAAGTTACTGACAGCTAGTTCAAAGCCACTAACAACTGATAAAAAAATCTTGCATCTAAGACTAAATTATCAATCCGTAAGCTCCCTTTAGAATTTTATAAATTTTAGATTTTACATTTCTGAGTTATGCGGTTTTATTCATTAAAAAAGGGAGGATTTTCCAGTTTCTGTTGAGCCTGCGACTTTTGTCGCCTGAAAGCTCGACATAGGGATAGTGATGTGGCGGCGGCATTAGCTAACTTCTTAAAAGCTTTATATTTTAGAAGGTGGAAGACCTGGATGCTTCATACTTTGTATATGGATGCCTCATGTTACAAAGTTTCCGTCAGCCACATGTCCAATGTCCTTGACCTCATTTTCATGGTTCAGTGACTACTTGAAAAAAAAGTTAACATTTTTTGTAATGTTAAATTCTCTCTTATTATAAGTAGTAGGATAACTATATTTGGTATGTGCGTACCTTGCAAGGTCCTCATGCCCGTCAGACAGTTTTCACTTGACCTCGACCTCATTTCATGGATCAGTGAACAAGGTTAAGTTTTGGTGGTCAAGTCCATATCTCAGATACTATAAGCAATAGGTCAAGTATATTCGGTGTATGGAAGGACTGTAAGGCGTACATGTCCAACTGGCAGGTGTCATCTGACCTTGACCTCATTTTCATGGTTCAGTGGTTATAGTTAAGTTTTTGTGTTTTGGTCTGTTTTCTTATACTGTATGCAATAGGTCTACTATATTTGGTGTATGGAATGATTGTAAGGTGTACATGTCTAGCTGGCAGGTCTCATTTGACCTTGACCTCATTTTCATGGTTCAGTGGTCAAAGTTAAGATTTTGAGTTTTGGTCTTTTTTTCTAATACTATATGCAATAGGTCAACTATATTTGGTGTATGGAAATATTTGATGATCTATATGTCAGTCGCGCAGGTTTTATTTGACCTTGACCTCATTTTCACAGTTCATTGCTCAGTGTTAAGTTTTTGTGTTTTGGTCTGTTTTTCTTAAACTATAAGCAATAGGTCAACTATATTTGTTGTATGGAAGAATTGGTAGCTGTACATGTCTGCCTGGCATGGTTCATCTGACCTTGACCTCATTTTCATGGTTCATTGGTCAATGTTTAGTTTTCTTGGTTAATGTTAAGTTTATGTGACAGTTGTAATAAAGCTTTATATTAAGGACTATCAACATAATATCAGTGATTAGTAAAGAAGGCGAGACATTTCAGCGTGTGCACTCTTGTTGGACAACAACTCAAAAATGCTTTAAGCAGTTCGCATGAAACTTATTTATAGCTATTGATGTAATCTCCCTATAGATTTTCATAAAATTCAAATATGACATTGAGAAGAAATTGAACTTTATTTGTTTATAGTCTGGCAACAGATTTATTAAGTATTGCGCAACAGCACAGTGTATTGCACAACAGCAAGAAATCTTTAATTGAATATAAATTCAATTCATATAACCGATTTCAAGTTCTTTGACTACATTTATTCAGAAACTATAATATGTCAAATATTTAATTACAATCCAAATTCAGACCTGTATCAAGCTTGAATATTGTGTCCATTTTTGCACCAACTGTTCAGGGTTGGACCTCTGCGGGTGTATCCAGCTGCGCTCAGCGAATCAGTTTATTTCTTAATTAAGAACTCCTTTTTCATTCATAAATTACTTTAAACTTGGAAATATAATTTTGCTTGGAGTTATAGTTTCTTAAAAAAGTATTGTCATTGAAAGAGTTGACATGTTGCAATGTACATTTATTCTACATAGTTCTATGGTACCAAATCAAAAGTTTATATAAAAGAAAGAAGTCAAAGGTTTCCCATTATAGTTAAGTTACATACATTTTTTTTGTACCTGAGGTCGTTGAATATAGATCATTATATAAATAAGGAGATGTGTTATGATTGCCAATGAAACAACTATCATCCATACTTAACAGTAACAAACCACATTTGCAGAGTTGAATAAAATACAGTTGATAACATTTACTTATTACTAAAAAGAAAATGCCTAACTATTTTAAACAGTATTTGAATATCAATTATATGGTCATTTTTATAAACTTCCTATTACAAAACTTTGAATTTTTCGAAAAACTAAGGATTTTCTTATCCAAGGAATAGATTACCTTAGCCGTATTCGGCACAACTTTTTGGAATTTTGGGTCCTCAATGCTCTTCAACTTTGTACTTGTTTGGCTTTATAACCATTTTGATCTGAGCGTCACTGATAAGTCTTATGTAGACGAAACGCGCGTCTGGCGTATTAAATTATAATCCTGGTACCTTTGATAACTAATTTGACTATAAATATAGATAAAAAAGGTACAAACTGGACATAATGCACTAGATCATAAACAAGTGAGAACAATCACCTTCATATAGTGCTCAGAATATGACATTCATATAACTTGTTCAATATCATTAGAGAACTCTAAATCTTAAATACTGAAAGCCACCTCTGATAAGTACACTGTACTATGCAAGATAATGATATAACTGGACTAAAAATACACACAACCTGTAATTAACTGCCTTTACAGCGCTTTCGCGCTTTGATTCACTTGTTCCGGTGAGTGATAACATTTGATTTTGTTAGTTTTTATGGACTACCTCTTTTTGAATTTGCCTTGGAGTTCGGTACTTTTGTCATACTTGTTTAGTACCGATAAAGTGAATATTCAAAGATCTTACTTCAGTATTAAATTGATAACCACTATGATGACATTTATCAAAATGTTACGTCTCTATTAAAATATAACAAAGCGTCACAGAAAAGAGCGAAACCTACAATTTGACAAAATGAAAGTTATTACACAAATAAACAAAAGATTAACTAACAGTGAGATACAATAACAAATATAAATTTCTATATACTGTATTAAATTGTTGCTTCCAATCACTCCCGAACAATGCTCGAGTTTATAATCCAAGTTTGTCTAATGAATAAAGTTAATTCCAATTTTGCAGTTTAATAAATCCAACTCATCATAGATACTAAATAAAGTTTACAGGGAGACTGTCCGAAGATATTTCGCAAGTAATCAAAATATCTGACAGATTATATTTTTCACAAGTTGTAATATTATCTAAAGATATATCCAATAGTGCAATTATGTATAATTCTTAAAGGGGCATTAGCTGTCAAATTCATGTTAACTGATTTGACTCAAATTATTATATTTGATTGATAAAATACTAAAACGTATATCCAAATTACAAAAAGTCTAAAATAAACAGTTAACAATGTGTGGACTCGATAATATGTATCAACCTTTCCAGTGTATTTTTTTTCCAGATGTCATCTAATTAATCATCTTGATGACCTCCGAAGACTGCCGACGGTCATATTACCCGATATAAACATCAATATAGATATAAACAGATAGCGACCACGTGCAATTTGGATTTTTCTAGGTCTGTTTGATTTCATATTGTAGGTAAAACAGTATGTTTATCATCGTTTTTACCTGTATAACAATGATTTTTTATGGATCGAATCAGTCAACCAAATGGTTCATCCTTGTTTCACTTTCAATGTTGACATTCTTTTCCTTTTGATAGCTGAATACATGCGTACCCATCTCCAGATAAGGGGTTAAATTGAAGGTCACATGAATACGGATTCAATTAGGTCGGACTATTTACTTGCAAGTGATTAAATCATCAGCAATGTTTCTTGGCTTATGTTGACAAAATTGAACCGAATTGGCTATTAAAACCCAATTATTATTTCATTATATCATTTTCATTAATGATTCAACAACAACAAAAATAATATTTAATTTTTTTTTTATATCTCGTAGCTAATGCCCCTTTAATGTAATATCACAGAATAATATTGAAAACTTGACGGAGTTCTATTCTCTGAAAGTCTCTATATACTAGTAAAACAACTCAGTGTATGTCGTTGGTTTTTGTCAGTCGTATTATCAATGTTTGTCGTTGGTTGTTGTCCGTCGTATTATTAATGTTTGTCGTTGGTTGTTGTCTGTCGTATTATTAATGTTTGTCGTTGGTTTTTGTCAGTCGTATTATCAATGTTTGTCGTTGGTTGTTGTCCGTCGTATTATTAATGTTTGTCGTTGGTTGTTGTCCGTCGTATTATCAATGTTTGTCGTTGGTTGTTGTCTGTCGTATTATCAATGTTTGTCGTTGGTTGTTGTCTGTCGTATTATGAGTGTATGTCGTTGGTTGTTGTCTGTCGTATTATTAATGTTTGTCGTTGGTTGTTGTCCGTCGTATTATCAATGTTTGTCGTTGGTTGTTGTTTGTCGTATTATAGTTTCGTTTATTGTTTTGTCATAAATCAGGCCGTTGGTTTTTCGTTTCAATAATTTATTAATTTGCCATGACGGGGCCTTTTATAGCTGACCATACTTTATTGTTTTAACTCATTATTGACGGCCTTACGGCGACCTATAGTAACTAACATCCACGTCATTCGGACTCTGGTGGATAATTGTCTCATTGACAATGATACCATATCTCCTTATTTATAACGAAATGAGAAATAAGTTCGTGTTGATCCTACCTCAATTTATGGGATGTATAAACCACATCATCATGAAAATTATAAGATGTGATATCCAGTTTGTAATCAGGTTTCTACAGGTATAGCTAAACTGACAGACCAATCTGTGTATCTATGAAAGAATTTATTAAAGGATTAAAGTTATGTGTGGTAAGAAATTCCCTGAATTCATTTTCTACCAGTTATACATATGGCATACATATATTACGTTCATTAAAATCTATAATCTCACTACACACACGGCCATAGCAAACGAGTCGGGAAGTGAACACACCGTAAGAAGGGACAAAAGGATCACCACCGTCAAATATGGAGAAAATTTGGACAGTACAACAGACCACAACAACACAAAACACCAGAATCCACCCAACATCCTTGACGTAAAAATATAAAACAAACAACAACGAACAACATAGTCCATTTACCTGACTCGGTACATGCACAAAATATGGTGTAATCACAAATTATGTTATCTTTTATCTACGTTTATTGAAATCTAAACCATCACTATAAACATGAGTATAGCAAACGAGTCATGAAGTATACATATTGTAAGAAGGGCAAAACGGATCATCACCGTCAAAAAAGGAGAAAATATTGGACAGCACAATAGACCGCATCAATACAATAGACCGCATCAACACAAAACAACAATTCTAAACACTTAAATCCGAGATCCCTCAACAAAATTTTCCGACTTTTAGGAAAATATAATATGCACATTTTTACATAAGGTATTCATGGTCGAATAATACTGAATATGGTCTTTCAAATGCTATTCGAAGCATATATACTGTAACATACGCAACTAGTTATATTATGATGCTTGGAGCGTTTCAGATGTAATTGTCTCTATTAGTCGAATCATTTTATAATCAAAGAAAACAGCGATTCGTGGGAAAAGGTGTAAAACTTAATAGACGATAAGCAGAAATCCCAACCTTTAATACCTATTGGTGTTTACACCTAATTCAACCTTTTAACAACGTCGTAATGTCTAGGAATTATCAGATGTATGTACACCGAAATTGATAGGTCTGGTTAAAGGTAAATACATAGCTGATGAAAACTTAGGAAAGCTCAATTATCGAGACTTTGAGAGTTACCTGGCGAGAGACAAATCCTTTCTTTAGTTTATCACTCGCTGACAAGTGGTCGAACTTCACTAGCGAATATTTGAAAAAAAGACCGTCTTCTTTTCACAATATTTTGTTACCTTTCACCGCTTTTTACAGAGAGTTACTGTGGAATTATTATATGTTTTTTTAGAAGGTAGGGGTATGGATATTTTCGTTGGTTGTTGTCTTAATAACACATTCCCTACATCTCCCATTTAGTATTTGCTGCTTCTTCGCTTAGCATGAACATTTAGGAGTAAGACCAAAGACTGGTCGCTAGGATTCATACTAATACGCTTGGATAGGGTGACATGTATTCATGTTGACTAATACCTTTGTGCACTAGCACGTTAAATCCTGTTCAGCGTCAGATCAACATGTTGTTGTCCTGATATGCACGTAATATTTCCCACTTGATGTTAAACACCAATACATCAATCCTTTGCATATCTCCTTTCACAAGACAAATATGAGCAATAAAAAAACATTTCTCCTTCGGAATATCAAACATTTCTCTTTCGAATAGCTGTCTCATGAATATCAACCACTTCTGCTTCACTATATTCAAATCTCTTACCACTACCACTACCCAAAAATAATCTCATCAAAGATACCAGGCTTATAATTTTGTACGCCAAACGTGCGTTTCGTCTACAAATGACTCATCATTGACTCTCAAATCAAAAAGTTAAAAGGTCAAATAAAGTACAAAGTTGAAGAGCATTATTGAGGATGAAAAAATCCGAAAGGGTTTTCCAAATACAGCTAAGGTAATCTATGACGTAAATTATGTAAAGGAAACTCTCCTTGACCTTAAATTATTTTTCATTATTGATTATGAAATTGACAGAACATCAATGACAGGAAATATTAAGTGACTTAAAATGCAATTTTTGTCAATATTACAGACAGAAATTTGTTCATAAATCGTTGATTTAGCAGTTAACTGCCAAAGCTAAACATTACTTTTGATTTGAAGTTTGGCATATCGTTTCTCCTTTGAGGCTAATGAACGTAAGAAATAACCCGAAATAACTGTTTTCTTCATAACCAATAATACAATTAAGGTTTTGGTGTAATGGACTGTAATGATTCATGACGTTTCATTTGTGTGTAGATGAATTTTTGAGGTGCATGTCAGATATACTGCTCTAGGTTAATTAGATGATCACACGATACATATCAAAGATAAGAAAAGCTTTATTCTTTAAAAGAGATACTATAAATCATCCTCCCGTTCTTACTTTTCTATAGAAAGGATATTTGTCTTTCTTAGACTAAGAATACAATTAATGTTCTAGCGAATAAACTCATCATAGATACCAAGATTAAAATTTCGTCTACAAAAGCCTCATCAGCGACGCTCGAATCAAAAAAGTTAAAAAGGCCAAATAGAATACGAAGTTAAAGAGCAAGCACGAGTCAACCATTGTTATGTTTGAGTTCGATCTTTAGCTTTCTGAATTTTACCATAGGAATATAATTGTGAATGTCAAAGTTGTTTAAGAAAGTTGTTCCAGCATGTCTGAGTTTGAAAATAAATATGCAAAAATACTTTATAAATCAGTAAATTTTGAAATCGCATTTTGAATCATTAATTCCTTTATAAATACTAAATCGGTAGATTTTTTATTCGTCATGAATCTATAAGTACTTAGTATACGTAATGCTAATAGAGAAATGTTTGATATAAATCCCTTATCATTATCTAAATGCACTACAAATTTCTTGATTCACACTAGGTAGTCTTTGATGACATAACACAGAAAGATATAGTTTGATATGATTTAATTTCAACTGGGCGATCCAAATGAACTGAGAAATTACTGTTTTGTGGTTTCTTATCTTAATGCAATATAACAGTTTCATAACGATTCGGTGTTGTGTAAATGTTTTAGATTCGTGCCGAAAACAGTTGTTTATGAAGACACCAAATAAATTGTGGTTTATTTAGTTTTCAATGATTATTTATATATATGTTTCGGTTCTGATTAAGAAAAGACCATTACAAGTAACACATCTTACTCTACTTGTCTTGCTGTTTTCCGACGATTTACATATTTTAAAATAGTTTGAAGATGTTGGATATAAGCTCTAATTTATAGTTCGTACTTGAAAATGCATATTATTAAAATATTGAAAGAAAAAATGATAGTATTAAACTTGCTGGTTTTTTTACTACAAAATTAGAAAATAAAGGATATGGTGTTATTTCATGACACAAAGTCCCGACGCGCAAATGAATAGTCTATGCAAAAGAACAGCGCTAGAGTTTTTGACTTTTAACATAAAGCTTAAGCTCACACCTCAGTGCAAGTTCATCACCGCCCTAACATAGAAATGAACGGATTATTTTTGCTGTCGATAATGTACATCAACAGAAAGTATTCTTTCTGGTATTTATACTCAATATCTGCTGTTATTCATAGTCCAAGAAGACCAAGAACTTTATCTCAGATATCCAAAGTAGTTGGTTCACTAACTCATAATTTTGGCCCTTAAAACCTGACATTTTTAAATTGCGATGATTTTGTGAAAATTATATGAAAACATATATAAAAATGTCATATTTTTTCAGTTATAAAAGTTTTCACCAATTGCGTCATTATTGATGTATTTGTGACGTCATAAATTTAGGTGAATTTGTGAACGCCTGATTTTTGGCAGACGTTGGTGAAATTTATGTCAGTTTGATGAAAAATTTACAGTGGCGCCACCCCTCGTCCACAAATATTTTTGCTGAATGATTTTAAACATACCATATTCTTTACTCTTCAACAATAATTTCAATGGGCGAGGGTTGGCGCCACATATGAAATCATGAAATTATAAAGTACAAAAAGATGTCGAATTTCTAGAAAAATGGACTAAAATGAAATCTATACATAGTTCAGGCTAATATATTCATAATATATAAAGCTGGTATATCTTTTTTCTTATTATACTTTCAAAAATAATGCATTTATCAATACATACACAGTAAATTTACTCGAACATTAGGCTTTTTTCATATTACCGACTTTTGACTGCGGAGTATATAATTTTTCGACAAGTTACCTACTCCGCGGTAGGACATCCTGGTACTCGGCCAAGTAAGAGCAACCAAAAGAAGTAAAATCAAACATATAACCGGTGCAATTTGGGGGGAAAGTTTACTGTTTTCCGATGATTTTGTCGTGAATTAAAAACATGAACCAGTTAATTTCTCTCCAAAATTGTACCGATTGTAAGCTTAATTTTACCTCTTTCGTTAGCTCTCCCTTGACCGAGTACCAGGATGTCGAACCACAGAGTGTGTAAGCTGTTGAAAATTAAAAACTCCGGAGTCAAAAGTCGGTAATATGAAAATAGTCTATTGAAGTTTTTAAAATCCACCTTTATAGGGCCGTTTATTAGGGTTACAGACTCTACTCCTTTTGAAACTAGACGTTTATTTAAAAAAATAAGAATGCGAATCAGTTAATTTGTTGTTGTTGTCATTATTGGTATGTGTCACAAGTCTCTTGTTTACTTATATGACAATAAAGAATTTCATAATTATCATATTACTTTTATAGGTTGTGAAGATGTTGGTTATAGTTGTAGCTATTTTTGGACTTTGTTGGCTGCCTCTTCACGGATTGAATATGGCCAGAGATACCAACCCAGAAATAATGAAATTCCAGTCTCAGAAAGAATATTATGTGTTTCTAGGATTATATTTAACAGCCCATTGGCTAGCTATGAGTAATAGTTTTGCCAACCCAATTATATATGGATTTACGAACGAAAGTTTTCGGGTAAGTACTAACATATAAGTGCACATTGATCTTAACGGTGGATTTCTGTATGTGTTTTCCGTTTTTACTCCTTTTTATTTTAGGTTTAGTAATCGTAATTTTTTAACTTGTTGAAGTTCATTTTAGTCCAGCTTATTCGTGCATATTTTTAGAAGAATTGTGGGTTTGATGATAAAAGCATGAAACTTTGCACAATTGTATATATATATATATATAATTGGTAGTCAATTTAAGCTATGGACCAACTCTGAAAAATCCAATATGGCGGCCATTTTCAAGGTGTCTGCCAATCAGTCTAAATTTTACAACCAAGTATATATTAAAGCAAATAATAGTCAAACCAAAAATTTGAAAAACATATAAAATGTAATACAACATTTTAGTAAATCGTGACGTTATATTAGACTTTTTTTTCAAAATGGCCGCCAAAAAGTGAAAGGCTATACTGATATTTATTTTTTCTTTCGAATTGCACTTTGTAGATCATACAATATTCTAGGGATTGCGTTTCCATGATATATGGATGCTGCTTGAAGGACAATTTAATCAAAGATCCTATAGATGGAAAGATTCGAACAACTTTCGGGACGCCATCAGAATTTGTTTGACCAGTAGGTACCATCTGAGTCACAAATGATAATGGATAAAAGGCTGATATATTCCCCCGCCTAAAGCTTTCACATGATTTGAGAATGTTGTGTTTTTGCTTTTAACCCGTTCCTGGTGTAGAACATCATATGGATTACCTGATCACGTTTTATTATTTCAAAAGTGGATTGAAACTTGTGGGTCCATAGCTAATATTGTTTGAAACACCAAGAATTACTACCATGCCAAATTTGGTGCTTTTATCATCAAACCCACAATTTTGTCACCGATCCGCTGGACTATTTTGAAAAAAAATCTCGAATGACCTTTATTAAACAACAACAATTTAAGAAAAAAACAATCAAGACATTACACAACATATGTTATGTGTGTCGATCTAACAAAGATAACGGGAAACGTTATGGCTGTTCAGATTGCCGAAGTGTAGATGTACAACTCTCTGAAAAACATTTTTGAAGAACATTGAAAAACTAAATGGATTTATCTTCGAACGAATAAACAGACATATAAGGTATAAAACAATAAAACAGCAACCCGATAACACAATAAAATCACAAATCTAATTAAATAATTTTTGCTGCACTCCCTGCACTCGTCATATTGAATTACATCAGATTCGAGCAAGTCTCGTACATATAAAACAAACACGTCTATTTTTATATAAACGATTAAGTCCAGTGTGGACGACAAGCGTTTCTGGATATCCATAAATCTGGGACACTCACTCGAGACCAAAAGTTTGAAACCCAACTACATGAATGGCGTTAAGATTTCTCCAGTACTACTGCACAGATCGCCTTCATGTTTGGTCTGTAACTTTATCAAACTATAAAATGGTTAAACAATATTAATCTTTAAAGAAAATATACCAGATACAATGATTTAACAATGCAAGCATAATCTAATACGTTTAATAAAATTAACTTTATGAAGAAAAAATTACGTTAATATCTATACACGATTGACGTTTATATAAGAATATTAAAATCAAAGCTTGTGGCCCATCAAACAGCATAACTGCTGACATGTGAATAAAAAAATTTCAACTTTGAAAATCATCGAGACTGACGCAAAACTACTGAAACAAATCGTGCCTACTGGGAAACATAAATAATGATGTTTTGTACAGAAATAATACTACATCGAAGCTCTTCTCTTTTAATGAGTACTTTACTTTGTATAAAGTGCAGATTTGGATAATTATTCAAATGATATATTATGGGATGACGTAACTTACCGTGCCTTAAGTGTCCTGCTCATAGCAAATTAAAAAAAATAACGATATGCATGATCTGATCAAGTATAAGTCTGTATTTTTTTATTTAATAACTACATGAAGTTGCCAAATTTCAATTAAAATTTAAAAACAAAACGATGCCGATTGGGTAATCGAAAATCTTTAGTCGAAAGACCGACAACACCATTTCTAATAGAAAAACAATATCATACAAGACTACAATTAAAAGATTGAGTAACATTGAGATTGATCGATTGGTGTTTAATGCCACTTTCAGCACTATTGCGCTATTTCGTGACGGTCAGTTTTTATTGGTGGTGGAAGCCGGAATGCCCGGAGAAAACTAACGACCTTCGGTAGAAAAACTGACAATCCCTTAACATTGGAGTCGAACGCACCTACCACGTGCCCGCCCCCCCCCCTTTCGTGGGAAAATTTGGTTGATTGTATAGGGAATCACTGAAGCATGACTGGAGCGCCCCCCCCCCCCTTTTATGAAAAGTTCTGGATCCGCCACTGGGCTGTTATTTTTACCATTCGGAGAAATTGGTTCAATAGCTTTCTAGTAATCAGTAACCATCTGTGACTTCCTTTATATAGTAACGTTGTACCATCAAGAAAATCTTGAATGGAAACAAACGCTTCGGAATAGTGTTATATACAGTTGCTACTTTAATGTTGCCACGTATAAATTGAAGATCTTTTCGTCGTTTTTCCAATGAATTTGTGGGCTCTCTTTGTCTTATGATTTTTATTCTCCCATTGTTATCTTCTCTTTTCATAGCTGGAAAAGTGATGTCATGTCTTTTGTTTTATCACTCAGTGGTCAACCTGTCCTTTCTGTAGAGTTCTAGAAGTAGGTCAACGTATGACCTTGAAACTTCTTTGATATCGTCATTTCTAATAGATATAGGAAGATGTGGTATGAGTACCAATGAGACAACTCTCCATCCAAGTTACAATTTATAAAAGTAAACCATTATAGGTCAAGGTACGGCCTTCAAAATGGAGCATTGGCTCACACCAAACAGCAAGCTATAAAGGGCCCCAAAAAAATACTAGTGTAAAACCATTCAATCGGAAAAACCAACGGTCTAATCTATATGAAAACGAGAAACGAAAAACACGTATGAACTACATAAACAGACGACAACTACTGTAATCAGATTCCTGACTTAGGACAGGTGCAAACATTTGCAGCGGGATTAAACGTTTTAATGGTACCAAACTTTCTCCCTTTTCTGAAACAATAGTATAACATCACAACATAGAAAAACACACTATAAAATATCAATTGGAAGGCTTAACTCAATCAAAAAACGTAAATTAACACACAATGAACGAATAAATTTTACCTGTGACACCTGAATGCAAATACACAGTTAATAAAAAAATTACAAGGGATAAATAATTAAAGTCAAAGTTTATAAATTGGAAAGATGCTCTCAAACGTTGTATTATTCAGTGACAGCGAATCATCTTTATATTGACACACGAATTTAAAGGCATAATTCATAGACAATGACATTAACACATTCTGTGTATCCGAAGCGCTTTTCTGGATAAACTTTCATTAGGAACTCTAAAACCTTTACGTTGGAAAGCCGTAGATGTGTAAATACGTAGTAAAGTTAAGAGCTATATGACCACGTTTGGGATTTTTTTATTGATGAACAAGTGAGAAGGCAAACTTAATCCGTCAAAATACAACTATAACTATAGTAGTTTCTAAAATGGGTCATTTAAGGGACAACGTTTTGTTATAGTTGGTCCCAAACATATCTTTGAATTTCAATATCAAATGCAAATAAACGAATCCTTATCAAAACATGACCCCCCTCCCCCCAAAAAAAAATAAACAGGAAAATGTAACAATATGTAAAAGCATATTGTAGTTAGAGCATCACGATATGAGGTGTGTGTGGTTACCATATCCTTGATGTTTTTGTTAATGATTGGGATAATTTCAAGGTATAGCAAGACACATCTGCATTCAGTATAACTGATAAATCCATAGGGATCCCTTCCTGTCACAGAAATACACATTGATTTATTAGTGATACTAATATATCCTTGTGATAATTTCCAAATATAGCTTTTGAAGTACTATTTAGAATTAATGATCAGATCATCGTCTACAACGAGATTATAGTTCTGCAAATTAATACGCTCCGTGTAGATGGGTAAAAATTAAGAATCAATAACTTTGAAATCCCGTGTGTCAAGATATTTTATTAATCAAATTATAAGTATTTACAAGCCTAATAACATTAATTATGTCACTGTAGAAACATGTCAAATATAAACAATTCATGTAATTTGAATCTGTTATTTCCATTCTTTTGTTTCAATGTCCTATATATCGACAAATTGACAAATAATTCATTTAAATCGGAAGACTTTTTACAACATGCTTCGATAATTGAATTCGAATTTCGTTGTTATTTGGATGTAAATTATCATGGGACTTTTTTATTTACATAAATGTTGATTATGTCTGCTTAAGTCAATAACCGTCCTGTGCAAAAGTTTCCGACAAGATGTAGTAACTAAATGAAAAAGTCAGACGAGACATTATCAAACCCATTACAGACACTTTTGAGACTCTAATTGCGGTTGACGATAGCAGTCAGATCTGTTCAAAACAGCACACTATACAACAATATCAATGATAACGAAAAGCAGGAAGTATCAGTTCAGATTCGAAAATAAATATCTGCAGTCTGAATTTCGAGATTGGAAATTCGAACTTTAATACCTTTATTCTCTTTATAATTCGAAAATCGAATTAAGAAATTGAACATCTGAATACACCCTTCGAGATTCGAAATTCAATATCGTTATTAA
Organism: Mytilus californianus; assembly: GCF_021869535.1. Classification (NCBI taxonomy): domain Eukaryota; kingdom Metazoa; phylum Mollusca; class Bivalvia; order Mytilida; family Mytilidae; genus Mytilus; species Mytilus californianus. The sequence goes on along the minus strand of NW_026262723.1, from coordinate 23,257,101 downwards.
CAATTCAAAGGTACACCTTTAACTTTTAACTTAGTCATATGAAACGAATTTAAAAAAAAAAATGATGTTCAGAAAATTATTGAACCAATGCATGCATAAATACTAAACTAAGTCCTATATGCACGTTTTTTTTAAACATTTTTTACGAATCTATAACGTATAATCGACACATACTGTTTCATTCGGTGATTGTTGATCGCAAGCTCATTAACTTTCGAGTTTGTTGCCGAAGTTTACCGCATGGTGACATTGATAAACAATCAACACAGAAGCACGTGGAGCATGTAAAAAATAGGTGAATTGAAAGAGCAATGGTTTTTTTTTCCTATGCGTTCCGAGGTGCTTAATAAACTTTTCAATAGCTGTTGTTAAATGATTTTGTGAATTTAATTTGTTCTTTAAAAATCAATTATTACTATTTACCTTCCAGTGCACGTTTGTTTACATTCTGTCATCACTGTTTTCCCCTTGCACTTGCGCTGAGCGGTGGCGGAAGTTCTAACGAGAGGTCTCGTAGTTAAGGTCACTGCATACAGAAAAAATATCGACGAATTAGTATACGGGAAGACAATAGTCCAGTAACAGTACATTTCTGAAGATTTTGATAAGATAATGGATTTTCTTTCACAAGAAATTCCATGTACTCTTGTTTTATAATACAACTTAGCCATTCAAGTATATAAAACATATTCAACTTTATTTTTAAATTTGAAGTTTCATATGACTTTAAGAAATGGTATAAAACTATACCGATAACAGGTCATAGAGAAATTGAAAATGTACAATTGTTGCAGACTGAGAGCCAAAATGCATTGATGCATTAGAAAAGAACTGACATAAAAAATAGAAAATGAGTTATACAATGTGTAAAGCCTTTTCTAATATCTGCTTCCTTGGTCAATTATTTGTATTTTAATACTTAAGATTTGTTCGAGTACTAAAACTGAAATATCTCTCCTCGTGTAATGTTATTTAAACATTGGATCCTGTTTACAAGATTTCATCATTCAAAGCTTTAAGACAGAAATACAGAATTAGTCCAATTTCGTTTCATTACCCCCCATAAAGTGATGAATTATCTGAAAAAAATTACGTTTAAATGCCTTCAACAACAGAACTACATTTAAAGTAGAGGTGATTGCACAAAAAAGATGAGGATATTTTGAAATATTTTCCGAAGAATATTTTTCACAGCGATCAGTCAATGAAAGACAATGAAAGGGGAACGGTTGTTATTTCCTTATCTATCTTTAGATTTGCCTGTTTTTAAACTCATTAAAATGCAGTATTTTGTTTTTAATTTCGTCTATATTAAATGAAAGGTCTAGCAATTGGAAGATTTCGGGAAAGTTTAATTTAATTTGTATAGAAAGCAACCCAAGCGTACCGTGGAATATGCGTCCAAGACCCGTGGATCATTTGTCAACTTGCCTTTGAAGTTAATTAACTTACCAACGCCTTCCAAATTGTTGAATCGGCTCAGAAAAAAAGGTGTGAATGTTTGAAGTAAGGCCTATAATAGTAAGTTCATAGTAGTCTGATCTTAAATTATGTGACTTGCTTAACATTTTTGACTGAAAAACTTTACTTATTTTTGGTTGAGGCTTTTGACTGTTTTATAACTCATTTTCCCTTTTTTGTTTTGATTTTTTTATGGGTTCTCCTCAAATCAAACATGAAAACAACACATAAACATGAAAAACATTAGCTACGATTTAGACAAAAATTTAAAGCATGATTTTGTTTTGTTTTCAAGCATAAATAAAAAATAGAATATTGAAATAATACTGTCGCTATAAGCAATCACTTTTCTTCAGTTTTGTTAAAATAAGCTCAAATCATCGCTGATATATATTCGACCTGATTTGGGTCCATCTGGATGCAATCTTTAATTTGATCGTTAGTTGGAGATAGGTCGCGCATGTGCTCAGCATATTCAGTTATTATAAAGAAAATAATTTCAAAATTAAAATGTGAAACAAATGAGCCACCAGTAAAACGATTTCGATGGTTCGGCCACAAAAACCATTCCTAATCAGATAAAACGATGACATATGAAGTCTTTCAATCTATGACACGAAATCAAACAGACCTAAAAAAAATCGTCATGAAACTATTGCACGAGCTTATTCATATCCATAGTTATGCTTATGTCGTTCACATGACTATCGGAAGTCTTCGGAGGTCATCTCACTTTTTAATTAGTTGGGGTCTTGTCCTAAAATAACCAGGAAATGTGGAAGTCATGCATTGTTTATTGTTTCCTATGGATTTTTTTTAATTAAGGTAAATGTTTGAGTATGCAATAAATCTAATTAAAGAATTGGAATCAAGTCGGTGGTATCGAATTTGGCAGTGTTATGCCCTTTTTAGTGTATAGTTTTAAAAATATTTTACATGAAATAATCCATTGTAAAATAAAGGGTTGGTGGGTAGTAATTATTATTATACCTTCTGACTGTATTCTACTTGTGATATGCTTTGTTTACGATAAAAGAGATGTTTTTTCATTCCCTATTATTAACTATCCATTTTTAGATGGTGAAGTTCCCTTGTCACCATCTTATGGTGTTTATATATCTCAACTTGTTCGATTCGCTCGTGTATGTAACAACGTATTTGATTTTAACGAAAGAAACCTCTGTATTACTGAAAAATCATTGCACCAAGGTTTTCGATATCACAAATTAGTCAAAACATTTACTAAATTTTATCATCGGTACAAGGACATCATTCGTAAATATAAATCAACATGTTGACGTCTTATACGTTCAGGTATTTCACATCCAATCTTAAATGGTAATATTCTTTACAAAGCACACAAATGTCGGCATTCACCTCAAAACTAACCAAACCTTTAAACAGACTTATTCAGAAGGGGTATAGTTACTATACTGTGTTTAGGTCATTAAAGATGGCATATTTTGGAATTAATATTGATTCACTCATAGGGTCTTTGCATCGGAAATAAACACATTTATTCTAAAACCAGTTGTTAGCATGATACGGGTTATTTTCTTCTCATATATTTTATGATGGTATGATAACAAACCTCTAACGAGAGGGATTGTGCTTGAATTTCATATCCTGAAGACATAATCTTTCAATCAGTTTAATTGAGGTCTGGAGCTGGCATGTCAGTAACTGCTAGTAGTCCTTTGTTAATTTATGTATCATTGTCATTTTGCTTAGTTTTTTCTGTTACCTATTCTGACATCGGACTCGGTCTTCTTTTAAACTGAGTTTTACTGTGCGTATTGCTGTGTGTTTGTTTATTCTACATTGGCTAGAGGTATAGGGGAGGGTTGAGATCTCACAAAACATGTTTAACCCCGCCGCTTTTTTGCGCCTGTCCCAAGCCAGGAGCCTCTGGCCTTTGTTAGTCTTGTATGTTTTTTTAATTTTAGTTCGGAGTTTAGTGTGACGTCCATTAATTTTCGCTGAACTAGTACACATTTTTGTTTAGGGGCCAGCTGAAGTCCACCTCCGGGTGCGGGATTTTCTCGCTGTGTTGAATACCTACTGGTGACCTTGGGCTGTTTTCTGCTCTTTGGTCGGGTTGTTGTCTCTTTGACACATTCCCCATTTCCATTCTCAATTTTATTAAAGGAGATGTGGTGTATACGTCAATGAGACAACATCCTAACAATACACTGAAATTAGTAAGGGTATGACCATTTGATTTTACTATGTCTTGGGGAGGAAAGTGTTGAAAATGAACATCATGGCCTGCTGAGAGCTGAAAATTAAAAAAAAATATTGCACACGACGGGGAGTAAAATTAAGATAAGAATGCGTACCAGCAGATGAAAATGGATAGTCATAACGCAAAAAAATCCTCCTGTCCCCGTCCTCCCCCGATATCAAATGGTCATTACCTAGAGACATCCAGTGATCAACACATGCAGTCTTCAACAAATGAATATACCATTATCTCATATTCTAAATCGGCACGTGTATAGACCAATTTTGAATAATAAAAAAAAGTATAAAAGTTCTGTTATCTATGCTGACTCCTTTAAATAAACTCATCGTAGATACCAAAATTAAAATTATGTACGCCAGACGCTTTAATGAGACTCCTTTCAAATGGCAAATACAATATTGATATAAACAATAGCAAGCACTGACGAGGTTCTTACAAATTTGTTTCGAGTTTATACAATCTGTAGTCCTCAACACTTTTCATCTTTATCATTCGAATTAAAAAGTTTATTCTATTTTATGTGGAAAAACGACATGTGTATTTCTGTGACATTAAATTAATAGTTTTTTTTATAAATTAATGGTTTTTTTTCCTACTTAGTTTAAGGTTAATAAATTTAAGATGATTTGACGACGTTAAGCCTATTGACGCTAATGTGTTCTTCGGTGGTTGACATTTTCGTTTAATCTTCCTCTTATTTAACAAATGATGTGAAAAACTGAGCGGATATTGAAAATATGTTTTTCCCCGACAGCTTTTGAAATACTAGTATACTGATTAGTAACAACATGTTTTAACAGTTCGGGCAAATATTGCACATATTGGGTAAATAAGAGGTGGCGCGCGCGAGCTGGTTGATTCCATGTGTACCTCTGGTACGGGCATGATATAAATGATGCATCCTGGTTATAAGTTTTCAGTTGATTTATAGAAGACCAAAGGTTGCAACTCCCTCAAGCAAAACTAGGCTTAGAAACTTTTCACTGTTGTTTTTATAAGTTCTTCTTGTTTTTGATGCACATCAAATGTTAAAACATTAATCTAATATTTTATTACGATACGATAGTAGAGGGCATTATGTTTTTCGGTCTGAGCGTCCGTTCGTCTGTCCCGCTTCAGGTTAAAGTTTTCTGTCAGGGTAGATTTTGATGAAGTTGAAGTCCAATCAACTTGAAACTTAGTACAAATGTACCCTATGATATGATCTTTCTAATTTTAATGCCAAATTAGAGTTTTTACCCCAATTTCACGGTCCACTGAGCATAGAAAATGAAAGTGCGAGTGGGGCATCCGTGTACTATGGACACATTCTTGTTTAATAATATATAATTTAAAAGGTAACAGCATTTATATAAAAATATGGAAAAACTATGGTTTCTTAAGTAAGTTTATTTATTTTAATGCCACGAGTAGATCATTGCAATTAATTATTTATGAGCTCATGAGTTTATTGCGCCTTGGTGTCTTTTGGCTATCAATTTTAGGTCTTTTTGGGCCATAAAGCTGTTCAACCGTATCGGTTCTTATACTTTATTGTCTTTCAAATTTTCGGCTTTAAGCGTTCCTGATAAAGGTAATCCAGAAAAACGCCTTGGACGCGTGAAATTTATAGTGTTGTTTTAATTTTGTATGCCTCCTGTGTAAGGAGTTTCACTCAATAGATTTGTACTAAGCACAAAATCTACCAATTATTGATGGCCACCATAGATGTTGAATAGGGATATTTGCAGTCGCCTTCAGTCTTCATAACATTTATGGTGTAGTAGGGATGTACTTCTGTTAGTGAAATCTCCATAAAGAAAACATGCTTTGGAATATCGTATGAGCTGATATACATTATATGTCACCTTTTTCATATCGTATGAGATGATATACATTACATTACAGCTTTGCTAATAGGCCTGTATTCTAGTCATTAACAAGACGCTAGTATTAATGCTAAAACTGACTTCATTAACATTCACTTTTCTAATATTTTAACACATAACCTTTTCTTGTTATAGGCAGATCTTATTGTAATGTTACACAACTGGTTACCATGTTGCGCTTGTTTGAGAGAGCTAATGATGAGAAGTTACAGTCTGTCAACATATGATAGTATGATGTATACCAAACGAAATGCAAGTCAACTCAGACAAACCAGTTGTAACATAAGCCATAGGAAAATGTCCGGACGTCGGCCATCTAGAAGTATAAATGGACTCAGGAAAATTGGTATGGAAGCAAGCAGACCTCCTTCGGAATATGGATTTCAAAATGGAAAGATGGATTCTGTTGATTTATCATCTAAACATTACAACTTGTCAGAACCAAACCTTGCAATTCCTGGAGTACTTACTATTAACGATGAAACCCAGTCCTCTCGTTTTTAATTAAAAAATATTTAATCATTTATAATATGTAAAGCTTCCATAAGCAAATGTTTCCATTGGTGAAAGTAAATACTCGCCAAAAAATGTTGTCAGGAAAAAATAACATAATCTCCCTCAAATGCCTCAATTTTCATATGAATTTTCAAAATATGAGCTGGAAATGGACATCAAAAATATGAAACCTTGTATACATCCTTGGCTTTTAAATGATTTGGTTTGAGCGTTCCATGTGAAGGTAAATCCGTCACAATTTATAAAGACTTATTTTGATTGTATGAACAAATAAAGGATTTTTTCCAAAAAAGGTCAAAAGTGAATTTATGAGTCCGTTTTTTTATTCAATATTGTCAAAAGACTAGCGTTAAAACATACCCCCAAAAATTACTGTTCTGCACTTATTAAAAAGAGTGTTCCTTCCATACAAATATTGAAACGAAACGGATTTTTTTATATTTTATTGTCCAATTGTTAAGCATACTTGGGTCAGGCAAAACAAACCATCAAGCAGGATCTTGATAAATCTTTTGTTTTAGAGTAGATGCAAATTCTTATATTTTGATCTTGTTCATCAATCTATTTATAAAAAAAATCATTGTTTAAACTTGTTTTCGTAAGGATATTATCTATTATGGTTTGTCAATAGAAGTGGTTTGAAAACTTAAATCGATTTTGTTTTTGATACCGATGTCGACTGTGTAAATGAAAAGTCGACTTGATTACTGCACAACGGTAAATATACAAAAATGTATATGGTATGATAATTGTCCTTCACTTAGTCTAGGTCGCCCCCGAAGTTGTATAACATAACAAATGTCTTAAATCCTTTCAAAATATTGTTAATTTTATTGCCAAGTTTATACGAAAATAAAGACTCGCATATAGTGCAGAGAGGCTAGCTTGAACGTCACTGTGCAATCATAAACATTTGTCCTTTATGTGTTATTACGCATACAGTTGTTTTGTAAAATAAAACATTAGCAACAGCTTTTCCAAAGAAGATAAAACTCAAATTAGCATCTTTGTACGAGATATCTTGTAGCCAAATATTTTTTGTGTAAGGCTGTTCCTCATATTTAAAATGTCAAATCAAAACCATACATATAGACAGCGAGAGATCAGTAAAAGCTAATTCTTTGTATAGTTAAAAATAAAATCAAAGTCGCTCATGCAGCTTCTTTTCCATTCGAAGCGCTTTCCTTAAATAACCTTTATCAGGAACATTCTGTCAAAAATTTAGACAGCCAATGTCCTATTGAAACAAGGAGGGGTAATCTAATAAATCGTCAGATTGTCTACCGGATAAAGAACTTTGGTTTTGTTGAATGAACAAAATGCAATGGAAAATTGTGACCAATGCAAAGCACCGACATCTCGGGCGAAGTGCACAGCTGTGTTATGTCATTTGATTTTTTTTCAATTCAAGTTTGTTATTGTTAAAATCTGTGTGATATAATTCAATTGTTGTGTTATTAAATGTATATGATTTGTATCTTGTCCGTTTAATGAGCTTGATGAATTGAAGTCTGTAAACAAAATACTTAGCTGATATGAATGTTAAATGTAATATGAGAGCAAAGATAAAACTTCATTAGAAGCAAAGTAGAGTAATTTCAAAAGTACATAAAACCGAATATTTTATGAACAGTAAGAAAACAACTGTTATATTAATCATATGATTATGATCGTGCATCCGCTTATGAATTAGCAATGGTATGGTTATGTTTTACTTCTGTTAGTTAATAACTAGAGGTTATAATATTTCAATAATTGGACTATATTTAATTAGTTATCTTCTCCTTATCTGATGGGTTTACGGTGCATTCTATACATCTGATATCTCTATTTATTACATCTAGTATTGATTTACCAACTGCACGATTCTTCATCAGACTTGTACTAATAAGCTTTTAAGCAACAAGTGAAGTGGGAAAACTTATCAAATATAAACTTTGCTGGAATATCAGGAATTACATTGTAAATGCAATATTCTTTATGTGTCTGTCCAACGTCAGGAGCTTGTCATTCGGTGGTCGTTGGTTTCTGACTGTAAGAATTGTTGTCTTTTGTTGCTTTTTCATTAATAAGTCCGTGGATTTTCTCGTTTGAATAGTTTTACATCTTGTCATGTTGGGACCTTTTAAAGCAGACTATACGGTATGAGTTTTTACTCATTGTTGAAGACCTTATAATAGAACTTAATTGGGTATATGTGCTTACACTTGGACTTGGAACACTATCCACCAGGGACCAACACATGCTTAAATATGTAATACTTCCGTTTTATTTACACGATTATGGTATTTCCAGTCCAAACATATCTATTCATCTTATATTCAGACCGGATGTAATGGGTATTCATACCGGATGTAATGGGTATTCATACCAGATGTAATGGGTATTCATACATCCCATTGCAAAAACAAACAAGAGGCTGTCGAGTGACAGCAAACCGGATTTTCCTGCAGAGGTCGAACCCTGAACAGTTGAGCAAGTATGGACACAATATTTAAGCTTAAAACAGCTCTGAATTTGGATTGTGATTGAATATTTATAATAGATTATTATCTAATTAATAACGAAAAAAAATCCCAAGGGTTCCAAGGAACCCAGTGTCTCGCCTACTTTTGCTGTTGTCTATGTTTTCAGTGTGATAGGGGAATGCACATAATAGATTTACAGTTAATGAAATAAAACGTTTGAAATGTAGAAAAAAAAGTTAACCTTGTAAAAAATGAATACAGTATGCAATTAAATCTATAGATTTAAAAAAGATATGAAACATAAATTTATTGAATGAACAAATGATAAAGAAGATAATTTTTACATTGCTTGATGATTTATCCCTTAATTCAGACGACGACGGAATGTAGGATCGCTATGTTTCGCTTTTGCTGTTAGTCGCAGGCTCAACAAAAATGGGGAAAACATTATTAAAAAGTTTCCTCTAGATACTATCTTTTGATTGTAAAAAGCTTCTGTCCAAGTTTGGTAAAAATCAAGGATGGTTTATGAATCTTATAAATGTTTTAAGGTAGATCATAGGTATATATTTCCTCAGATAGAATTTTTTTATACTTTGCCTAAATAAAGATTTTTCTATGCTTTTTCCAAAAATATAATAAAAAGTATGGGTCACCGTGCTATTTTTCAAGCTACGGGTCGTACGAAATTGCACAAATTTGCTTAGATTGTTCATGAAAAAACACATTTTTGTGCTTAAAAAGAAATCTATGAGATAGAATTTTGAAATATAATATGAGAAGATAGGTTTTATAATAAGCTTTAAGAAAATAAAAAGAAAAAATGGTGTCAACGAACTTGTTATCCTGCTACAAATAAAACATTAAAATTTCCCTATCAGTCCAGTATATTTTTTTTACTAAAAGAGTTATCTCCCCTTAAATGGCCAAGCGGGAAAAATGATTCTAAAAACACAATTATTTGATATTTATTTAAACATTTTAAATAATGCAATAAATCACCAAGTTTTCTTTCATTAAATAAACAGTCTAACCTACAAATTGCCTATCTGTCTCCAAATTTGCAGATTTGGGCAAAGATCTAGACCGATTGTGTACTGCGATTGTACAATCCAAGATGGCGGTATACCATGAATCTACCTTAAAATTTTTAAATGCAGACTCTATGTAATGTTAACTGGAAGAAAAACTAAGTCCATTTATAAGTGATATATGGAAAAACAGGAAATTAATTTTTACAAAACTTCCTTCTAGATACTAGCTTTTGATCATAAACAAGCTTCTGTCCAAGTTAGGTACAAATCCTGGATAGTTTAAGAAAGTTATTAAAATTTTAAAAACCTTTAACCACAGAGTGAATGTAATGTTAATTGGCAGAAAAACTAAGTCCATTTATAAGTGAAATACGTATAAACAGGATTTTTTTTTACAAAATTTACTTCTGAATACTATCTTATGATCATAAACAAGCTTCTGTCCAAGTTTGGTAAAAATCCAGGATATTTTAAGAAAGTTATTAAAATTTCAAAAACTTTAACCACAGAGTGAACGTAATGTTAACTGGCAGAAAAAATAAGTCCATTTATAAGTAAAATACGGATACACAGGATTTTTTTTTTACAAAATTTACTTCTGGATACTATCTTATTATCATAAACAAGCTTCTGTCCAAGTTTGGTGGAAATCCAGGATAATTTAAGAAAGTTATCAAAATTTCAAAAACTTTAACCACAGAGTGAATGTAATGTTAACTGGCAGAAAAACTAAGTCCATTTATAAGTAAAATACGGATACACAGGGTTTTTTTTTACAAAATTTACTTCTTGATACTATCTTATTATCATAAACAAGCTTCTGTCCAAGTTCGGTAGAAATCCAGGATAGTTTAAGAAAGTTATTAAAATTTCAAAAACTTTAACCACAGAGTGAATGTAATGTTAACTGGCGGAAAACTATATATTAGTAAGTCCATTTATAAGTAAAATACGGATAAACAGGATTTTTTTTTACAAAATTTACTTCTGGATACTATCTTATGATCATAAACAAACTTCTGTCCAAGTTTGGTAGAAATCCAGGATAGTTTTAAGAAAGTTATTAAAATTTCAAAAACTTTAACCACAGAGTGAACGTAATGTTAACTGGCAGAAAAAATAAGTCCATTTATAAGTAAAATACGGATACACAGGATTTTTTTTTACAAAATTTACTTCTGGATACTATCTTATTATCATAAACAAGCTTCTGTCCAAGTTTGGTGGAAATCCAGGATAATTTAAGAAAGTTATCAAAATTTCAAAAACTTTAACCACAGAGTGAATGTAATGTTAACTGGCAGAAAAACTAAGTCCATTTATAAGTAAAATACGGATACACAGGTTTTTTTTTACAAAATTTACTTCTTGATACTATCTTATTATCATAAACAAGCTTCTGTCCATGTTCGGTAGAAATCCAGGATAGTTTAAGAAAGTTATTAAAATTTCAAAAACTTTAACCACAGAGTGAATGTAATGTTAACTGGCGGAAAACTATATATTAGTAAGTCCATTTATAAGTAAAATACGGATAAACAGGTTTTTTTTTACAAAATTTACTTCTGGATACTATCTTATGATCATAAACAAGCTTCTGTCCAAGTTTGGTAGAAATCCAGGATAGTTTTAAGAAAGTTATTAAGATTTCAAAAACTTTAACCACAGAGTGAATATTTGTGGACACCGCCGACGACGAAATGTAGGATCGCTATGTCTCACTTTTGCGACAAAAATCGCAGTCTCGACAATGATATTTGATAATCTGAACCCCAAACAGGATCATGTAAAGATTAAACATTAACACACACAACAAAAATAAAATACCGCATAACAACTGTGACATCTACATTCCTAACACACATGACTTAAAAAAAAATAGCTATAAAGAAATTTTGATGTTATCATTACTGATTCATGGAATAAGTTTGAGTTATTTCCCTTTAAACAGAAATATAGTTTAACATAAGATATGACTTCACTAAAAATAGTTCTCTAAAATTAGATATGATGTAACACAATGTATGTCTATTTCTAAATTATAATCAAATATAATTAATAGTTCCAAATACTTTTTTCTTTCATTTGTCACAAACTAATATAGATCTGTAACTTATCTATCAACTTTATCTACACAATGTAATGTAATGAAATATATCCTTTAATTAAAATAGATTATAACCTAATTAAAGGAGTTCACTTCATCAAAAAAAAATTATATATATAGCATTCAGAAAATTTGTTAATACAGAATAACAAACAAACCTGCAACAAAATTCTTCAAACAATTTACCAAAGAAAAGAAAAAAATGATTTATTTCCCTTTGTACAGAAATGTATTAATTCATCAAAAATTGAATTCTTGGGAAAGGGCTATAACTGAACAACGAGAAAAGCTAAAATCATGAAAATTGAACTTGACCTTCATTTAGTCACAGGAAACAACATATCTAAATTTGAAAAAAAAATCTTTAAAGCGTTTTCATGTAAATGAACGGACACTGTTTGACAGCCGCCCGCCCATCCGCCCGCCCGCCGTCATCCCCAAATCAATAACCGATTTTTACTTCGAAAATCCGGTTGAAAACGCTCCTCAGCAACGGTTCTTCAAATTTATATTTTCTGGACTCTATCTTGATTTGTGTGACCGCTCTACAATATCTGTGTCACGGATGACCACGGATACGTTCCATTTGTCATAATTACTATCACGTCTTTCTTTCTCTTTTCGACAACAATAAATGCGACTGGTTGCTGAATTTTTTACTTTTTTACTTGTCATGAACAACAGGACGGGTACCAAAAGACTAGTATCTGAGTTCAATCCAGGTTTATGGAGTTTTTCGTGTATTACAAAATCTATAGTTTTCTGTGTACTGTTTTCTTTCCTTGTAGACGTGGTGTTGTCTGTGTTTCTTCGACTTATGTTTGTGTTGCCCCTTTGCATATACATTTTGTTTATCGCACACATGTATATTTCCTTCAACGGACCAATTCAGATTGGTCGTGACTGCGTATTCATACATCCAAAATGGCTTAACTGGTTCTAGTGACAATAGTTGTCAGACTGGTCGTGACTGCGTATTTATACATCCCCAAAAAATAAATAAACTTTCTTAGCAAGAGTGGTTTAAAGTGCACTTTAATTTTAATAGAATGAAAACCTATTATTAAGAATAAACATTTAAAGTTTTAAAATATCGACGAAATCGTGCAACTTTTTAAAGTGACAAATATCTCACAAATGTGTGAATCAATAAAAACCGAGATAAAAAGGAAAAGGCCATAACAATAAACGATAGACCTACAAATCAATGACACACAGTTGTTATAACACTTATCAATAAAATGAGATGTTGGGTATACGTCAATGAGACAACAATCAAACGACAAAAATACATTTAACAAACATAATTCTTAGAGGACAGCATGTAGCCTTCAACAATAGATAGGGACCTATACAATATGTCAAGCTCTAAATCGTCACGAGGATGTAAAAGTTGTCATTAAATTTAAAACAACAATCGAAGATCTCCAATTAACATATTTATATAGACAACAAGTGTTAATTTCATTTTTACAGGTCTGGTTCGATACTGCTGCTGGTGGACTTTTAGTCCCCGGAGGTATCACTGAAGCTCAGGAGTTCGTGCTTCGGTACTGAAATGATTTAAAACATACCTATCTAATATTGTCCGTTCATAAATCTAGAAATTAGAAATAAGAAGATGTGGTATGAGTGCCAATGAGACAACTCTCCATCCAAGTCACAATGTGTAAAAAGTACGGCCTTCAACACGGAGCCTTGGCTCACACAGAACAGCAAACTATAAAGGGCCTCAAAATGACTAGTGTAAAACAATTCAAACAGGAAAACCAACGGTAGAATCTATATAAAAAAATTCGTAAGGGTTCCACGGAACCCAGTGTCTCGCCTACTCTTGCTGTTAATCACAGGCTCAACAAAATTGAGGAAAAAAATTAATAAAAATATTCCTCTCTATACTATCTTTTGATTGTAAGTAGCTTCTGTCCAAGTTTGGTAAAAATCCAGGATAGTTTATGAATCTAATAAATGTTTTAAAAACTTAAACTGCAGACTGTTATGTAATGTTAACTGGAAGAAAAACTAAGTCCATTTATAAGTAAAATACGGAAAAAATGGAACAAAATTTTAACAAAATTTCCTTTTAGATACTATATATATATAGCTTTTAATCAAAAACAAGCTTCTGTCCAAGTTTGGTACAAATCCAGGATAGTTTAAGAAAGTTGTTAAAATTTTAAAAACTTTAACCACAGAGTGAATGTAATGTTAACTGGCAGAAAAACTAAGTCCATTTATAAGTAAAATACGGAAAAAATTCTGGATAAGTATCTTATAATCATAAACAAGCTTCTATCCAAGTTTGGTACAAATCCAGGATAGTTTAAGAAAGTTATTAAAATTTCAAAAACTTTAACCACAGAGTGAATGTAATGTTCCCTGGCAGAAAAACTAAGTCCATTTATAAGTAAAATACGGAAAAAATGGAATTTTTTTTTTACAAAATTCACTTTTGAATATTATCTTATGATAATAAACAAGCTTCTGTCCAAGTTTGGAAGAAATCCAGAATAGTTTAAGAAAGTTATTAAAATTTCAAAAACTTTAACCACAGAGTGAATATTTGTGGACGCCGCCGACGACAACGACGACGACGACGACGACGCCGACGGAATGAATGTAGGATCGCTATGTCTCGCTTTTTCGACAAAAGTCGAAGGCTCGACAAAAACGAGAAACACTTATGAACCACATCAACAAACGACAACCACTGAACAACAGGCTCCTGACTTGGGACAGGTGCATACAAATGCTGTGGGTTTAAACATTTTAACAGGCGCCAACCTTCACCCTAACCTGAAACAGTAGTGTAACATTACAACACAAAAAGACACACTATAAAATATCAATTGAAATGGCTTAACTCGATCAAAAGACATATAAACAAAAAACAGGTAAACATACACTGAACGAATAAGTTTGATCTATGACACAATATAAATACAATATTAATAAAAAAAAAAGTTGTAGAACAATGTCAAAAAAGACAACTCTAACCTGGGACAAAATGGCGTTAAATAAAATAACGTACACAAGTAAATTTAAATATAATAATTTTGTTGTTAGGAGTACGGAAATATTTTTTCAAAATAAATAAATTTGTTGTTCACATAGCGAGTACAGAAGTGAAAATTTATCGTCATACTAAATACTTATCAAAGGTGGTACATAGTAAAAATTGTGAGACGAGATATAACACCAAATAAGTAAACATTGAATAACAAAAATGCATTACAAATTGTGTCAACAGATCAAATTAGCACGAAAATACGATTTGAGAGTACTCGCATTTACTGAAAGCTAGTTAAAAGCCAAAAACAATTAATAATAAAAAATCATGCATCAGAGACTAAAATCAATTAAAATACCTCCCAGGGATTTTGTGTTTTAACGCTATGGACATGCAGTTTTAAGAAACTAAGGTTTCAACTCCCTCAGACAAAGTTGACCTTAGATGGATTTGGCTATTTTTATCTCTTTCGGTCATAAAGTTAGACATGTGTTTCGGTAGTTAAACATCCTTGGCTTTCAAATATTTGGCTTTGGTTGTTGATGAAGGTAAATCAGGCCAGAAAAGCACGAACGGACGAATTAAAATTTAATATGTTTTTTCCTTTTTTTTGCTGGAGAAGAATAAGTGCGATGATAGTCCATTGCATTGGCTAAATAAAGGTAAGGAAGTATATGGGAGAAAATAAGGGGCAGAGTTCTCTTTTTAACATAGATACCACTTACAAGATTTTAATTCAGAATATTATTTAGGTAACTCAAATGAAAAAAAAAAGGAATATTCGTAAACTATAGCTAATGACTACGTCTGTAATTGGCTTTTTAAGGGATAATTGTGTTTTCCCAGCAAACTTCTTTAATGGGTTGCTGAAATTATGACTTTCTATTATGTGTAGGTGTAAGTAAGGTAACGTGACTGTTCTTCATATGTTGAAATTCCATAGGATATCTATACACAAATAAAAAAACAACTGTTTATCTCTAAAAAAAAGAATACGCGCATTGTATTTTACAATGAAAAAGATGTGTGCAGTTTTGGAACTCCAAGAAAAAATGAAAATAACACTAAAGGAATTGCATGCGTCCGAAGCGATTTTCTGGATTAACCTTCACCAGGAATGCTCGAAGCGAAAGCCAAGGATGTATAAGAACCGAAACATATGAAGTGTTATATGACCAGAAAGGGACCAAAAATAATAGCCAAATCAATCTAAGGTCAGCTTTGCCTGAGGGAGTTGAAACCTGTTTCTTGATAATTTATAAATTTGTAAACGGCCAATTTCAGAAAGGTTTGTTACAAATCATGTAAGTACCGACGTACTGACTACTTGACTGATGATACACTCGGGAACTGATAGTCCACCAGCAGCGGTATCGACCCCGTGCTATGAAAAAAAATGAATATTATTTAAATACTATAAATTTTAGGAGTACGAAGAAAGCTTTGTTCAATTTTCAAAAAAATGTTTCAACTTTTATTAGTGCTTTGTGGCACCGATAAAGTCCACAATTCCTCTAAAGTCCACAACACCGCTAAAGTCCACAACAAATTTCCGCTAAAGTCCACAACGCCGCTAAAGTCCACAAACTTTCCGCTAAAGTCCACAAAATGACCTCCGCTAAAGTCCACAAAAAAACAGCGTTAAAGTCCACAATAACAAGTTCCGCTAAAGTCCACAAAAAAACACCGTTAAAGTCCACACAACTTTTTTTTTATTATCAAAAAATCAATTCGCTTTTTTTTTTTTTAATCCCGATGGTATAGATCTAATAAAAAGCATGGACTTGCTGTTCTTGGAAAGTATTTCTTATCCGCTTGAATTATATTTTTGATAAATGAAAAGATTCTGATTTTGATCCCCATAAAAGATCTTTGTATTGTGATTTTCTATGAATCAAACAGGCAACATTTCTGAAAAGTTATCTAGCTATGGTGCTCTTTTTGTATTTTCTTTGGTAACCATTTATACACACTGACATATCTTGGAGCCTATATTTAACATTGAAATTTCGTTTGCAAATATCTTTGCAAATATCTATTATAAAACATAAGAACGAAATCCATTCAGTTTCTGTCCACAGCAGCCAAAACGGTCCCTTATTCCAAAAATAGACTTTAAACCATAATGTTCTTGTTTGAAATCAAAATAATGATAAATAAAAGAATTCCTCACATGCATTTTGTGGTGCTAAGTAGATTTCGATCACTCACTAGTTTGCATAAAATTGAGAATGGAAATGGGGAATGTGTCAAAGAGACAACAACCCGACCATAGATCAGACAACAGCCGAAGGCCACCAATGGGTCTTCAATGCAGCGAGAAACTCCCGCATCCGGAGGAGTCCTTCAGCTGGCCCCTAAACAAATATGTATACTAGTTCAGTGATAATGGACGCCATACTAAACTCCAAATTATACACAAGAAACTAAAATTAAAAATGATACAAGACTAACAAAGGCCAGAGGCTCCTGACTTGGGACAGGCGCAAAAATGCGGCGGGGTTAAACAGGTTTTTTGAGATCTCAACCCTCCCCCTATACCTCTAGCCAATGTAGAAAAAACAAACGTACAACAGTACGCACAGTAAAACTCAGTTCAAGAGAAGTCCGAGTCCGATGTCAGAATAGGAAACAAAAGAAAATAAACAAAATGACAATAATACATAAATAAGGACAGACTACTAGCATGTTTGTTTGGTTTACAAAAAGGAAAATGTATTTGTTTCAGAATGCGTTGAAGATGAATTGAATAGATTATACGCAGATGCGGTTCTGTATTATGTCTTACCCATGATGAGTACAAGTATAAAAGATTTGCGCACATTTTTAGAATGAAGCGCTTCCTTCATACAAAATGTACTTCTGTCAACGCTTTTACACCCCAATGAATTTACAAAAAGAAGCATTCAATTTTTAAATACAGGCATTTGTTAAAATCTTAAACTTACATTGTTACAATTACATGAATAAAAAGAATAAGCGAACATTCAATCAATTGAAATGAATTATTTATTTTCTTTTTTGGCACTCTCGCCCACAAGGTACATTAGATTTTTTACATTTACATGGTTTGTTCATGCATATTCCTTTCCATTTACATTTTTTAGTAAAGTTCCTAAATATTCTAAAAAGTTTTCTTCCCACATTATGTTTACTTCCAATAACTTCAATTTCAGCGAGCATAATTCAATTTCGTGTATTACAGACATGCTAAATACAGAAGATTACCATATCAAATGTACATGACTTTTTTGAATAATTAAAATTTTAAGTTTTTATTTCAATTGCAATTGAACTTTTTGTATTAATCTAAGATTTCAGTAATGTTGATCTGTAATGTACATTTGTATCTAATACACAAAATTAGGCAGACCGTACGCGTACAGTCCGACCGTATGCGTATTTTGAAAAAGTACGCTTTCGCTCCAGAGAACATATATGTTGTAGGTCACTGTAAAACAATTTGAATTTGATCAAAACACTTCTAAATAAAATTGGCTGAACTTGCATAAACTAGGTTTCAGATTTAGATGAGAAAATCATCAGACTCTAATACCATGAACTTGCAAATATCTATAAAACATAAGAACGAAATCCATTCAGTTTCTGTTATGCTCCACAGCAGCCAAAACGGTCCTTTGCAGATTACTTTAAACAAGACCTTTGACCACCCACTTTACTTCCGGTTAATCAGTTAATAGGTCGAATGACCTGGTATGCAAACATTTCCAATTGACAACATCAAAATTAAAATATTACTCTGATTTCAAGTTTCACAGGAATTACTAAACAAATCAAAGTGGCTGATCGTGTCTTAGTTCCTTCCCTTGATTTGTTTGGTATCAAAAAAAATAAGAAAGGCGATCAACATTACTTTCGTTTTTTGGTTTTATGAGAATTGATAATAATGAAGTATAGAATGAACATTCAAATTTAATAAACAACAGGAAATTCTGTACAACATATACATATCTAAATATTATTAAAACTAGAGTATCATGTGATCTTAAGCTTGTATTGTTCACTTGACCTAAATATGATCATTGTTGGTTTTAAGGAACACATAGTTTAAGTTTTTTCTATTGAAGCGTATTCTAAACTTTGGACCTCCAGTGCTCGGTCCCCATGGAGATGCATTTCTTTAAACTAAGTCTTCACATCCATTCTACTGAAGCTTCGTAGGAAAATTTAACATCTTACATAGCTTACATGACCAACAGGGTCATGTACTTGACTTGGCTTTCAACCGTACAATAACGGCTTCGATATAACCCTTTACTCATAATCTTATACCGAAATTTACATCTTTAGGACCCTGTACCGTACACATTCTCAGTAAAACAATCATGTACTTCGTTATTGGTGAACAAGGTAAATTCAAAACTAAATTAAATGTACGAATACTCAGAATTCTTATCTAGCTATTTCATTCGTGTTAAAAATCTAACACTGCCTTTTATAATAACTAGCAAGTAACTGATAGACAGGCATTCTGCATTAATTAAATGAAAATATAACTTCTTCCTCTTTTTGTAAAAATCAACATAACTTTATGATGTAATTGTTTTTTACATTTTTTTAGTAGTTCACCTACTAATTATATCAAATTGTAATCACTTTAATCACATCAAATCCAATGTACGGATGTGCATTTAGAATATACGCGTATATGGTCTGAACCGTAGACGAACTTATTCAAAGTACGTATACGGTCGGACCGTACGCGCGCCGTCTGTCTAATTTTAAGAAATTTGTCAAATCTAGAGTTTAAAAATGAAATAAAAACTTTAACTAAATACAAAAGTCACGCTACATTGTAACTTTATCAGTTAATCTCCTGTATTAAGTATGAAATTGAGTTAAAAAGCTCACTGAAATTGAAGTTATTTGAAATGCAAATAATGTTGGAAGATAAGTTTTTAGAAAATTTAGGAACTAAAACCGTCAAGCCAGCTGTTTCTTTGTGAGAAGACTGATAGAATTAAAATGAAATGCTAAATATATGACAGTTTCTCAGATATTATAAGTGATATTAAAGTCATGTATACATCTTGTGTATTGAATGGTTGTAAGGTGTACATGACTGTCTGTCTGGTCTGTGACATATTTCCTTGACCTAATTTAATGGTTCATTAGTCAAAGTTCTTATTTCTTGATGATGTTTGCTTCCGAGTTACTTTAAGCGATAGCTAACTTAATTTGGTATATCATGGGATGAATTTATACGGCCTCCATGTCTGTCTGAAAAGATTTATCTCACCTTGACATCATGTTCATTGATCATGTTCATTGATAATTTTGCTTGGTGTAAAAAAAATTGTTCACTTTCAAAAAACTTCAATTATAAACACTAAAACAGGGAAGACATTTAAGTGTGTCCAGTCTTGTTATAATGATCATGTATACAATGTAGGTTCTTAATAACGTTAATCCGATAGCAATTATCATACAAAAATATTGGATGGAGAGTGGTCTCATTGGCACTCATACCAAATCTTATTTACACAGGTACATTGGGTCACGATGATATACCCTGTCCTCCCTCTTTTTTACGAGGCAATATTTTGTAAAAGTTCTGATTTAAAGCCATTTATACAAATGACGTTTACCTATCTATTCCTGGTCATCTATACTGATATTTTTACTTATTTGTGCTGTTTTACTATCCAGCTATTTTTATATCGGCAAACTATATAAAAGTTGAAAAAAAAGCTGGAGGCGAGTGCAGGATACATTATTATGACCCCATGTCCATGTGCTTATGTTTAGTAACAATTTTTGCTCTGTACATTTATAGTGACGTAAAACAGTGATTATATACAAAGAATAAAAAAAAAACAGCACTTGAAGATTCCAGTAATTATGTAATAACTAACGAATTTACTATGACTAGATAACTTTTCAGAAATGATGTCCATATTGGCTTGTTTGATTCATTGATCGGATCATCATAATACAAAGATCAAATTAATGGAACAAAATCTTCTACAGATACTTTTTTTCATTTATCAAACTGATAAAAAATAACTACCAAGAACAAAAGCCCATGCTTTGTATTGTACTACCGGGATAAAAAAAAAGCGAATTGATATTCTAATAATAAAAAAAGTTGTGTGGACTTTAACGGCGTATTTTGTGGACTTTAGTGGAACTTATTATTGTGGACTTTAACGGCGTTTTCTTGTGGACTTTAGCGGAGGTTATTTTGTGGACTTTAGCGGAAAGTTTGTGGACTTTAGCGGAGTTGTGGACTTTAGCGGTGTTGTGGACTTTAGAGGAATTGTGGACTTTAACGGTGCCACAGTGCTTCACAAAAAAATCTAAATTTAAAAGAAATGCCGTAACCACAAAAGATAGACCTACAATTCAATGCCTCACAGTTATTTCAACAGTTATCAATAAAAGTAGACGTCAATGAGACAGCAACCAAGCGACAAAAATAACCCAAAGTCCTACTGGCTGTATGCAAATTAAAATGTATGACTGAATCCCGGCGATATTCAAAAACAATATGCGCAACATACCTTTTCAAGAATAGCTAAAAAACAGTATATATCAACTACCGGTCAAAGTAATATCTAATCATGAAGAATCCATTGTTTAGTCTTAGGTCAAAATTCTGTAAAATAAAATCAATTTTAATAAAAACTTAATCGTAATCAGATTTAAGTAGTAAAACTCTAAATACTTTTCCTTTCCAAATAAACTATTCTACCCATTGTAGAAATAAGTGCTGAAAATGTATTCAGACGGACTAACTGACAGACTAACATGTTGGTATCAGACGGACTAACAGACAGACTAACGTGTTGGTATCAGACGGACTAACTGACAGACTAACATGTTGGAATCAGACGGACTAACAGACAGACTTACATGTTGGTATCAGACGGACTAACTGACAGACTAACATGTTGGTATCAGACGGACTAACAGACAGACTAACATGTTGGAATCAGACCGACTATCTGACAGACTAACATGTTGGTATCAGACGGACTAACTGACAGACTAACATGTTGGAAACGGACTAACTGACAGACTAACATGTTGGTATCAGACGGACTAACTGACAGACTAACATGTTGGTATCAGAAGGACTAACAGACAGACTAACATGTTGGTATCAGACGGACTAACAGACAGACTAACATGTTGGTATCAGAAGGACTAACAGACAGACTAACATGTTGGTATCAGACGGACTAACTGACAGACTAACATGTTGGAATCAGACGGACTAACAGACAGACTAACATGTTGGTATTAGACGGACTAACTGACAGACTAACATGTTTGTTTCAGACGGACTAACTGACAGACTAACATGTTTGTTTCAGAAGGACTAACAGACAGACTAACATGTTGGTATCAGACGGACTAACTGACAGACTAACATGTTGGAATCAGACGGACTAACAGACAGACTAACATGTTGGTATCAGAAGGACTAACAGACAGACTAACATGTTGGTATCAGACGGACTAACTGACAGACTAAAATGTTGGTATCAGACAAACTAACAGACAGACTAACATGTTGGTATCAGACGGACTAACTGACAGACTAACATGTTGATTTTCTCGTTTTAATTGTTTTACATTTTGTCATGTCGGGACAAATTTTAAGCTTACTAGTATTATACGATATTCGTTTTTGTATATGACCTATAATTGCTTGCATCCACTTCATTTGGTCTCTGGTGGATAGTTGTCTCATTGGCAATCATACAACATCTCATTATCTTTATAACATACGGTGATAAAGGGAGCCTATGGGACCAAAAAAAAGCTACCACGTGGTGATTTATTAAAGTAACCTTAGTGTAAAAATACTGTCATGATAATTAAACCACGCTCTAAACAAATCCCCTATTGCCGAAAACTTGCATATATACAGAGCATAGGCAACATACACAAACCAAATCCCCTCTTCCCGAAAACTTGCATATATTCAGACAAATAGACCACATGCACTCTTCCCGAAACTTGAATATATTCAGACACATAGATCACACGCACAAACCAAATCACATCTTCCTAAAAGCTTGCATAAAAACAAAAGAAATGACCACACACACAAACCAAATCACCTCTTCCCAAAAGTCTGTATTTTTTAATTCAAAAGGAAAATTGATTTACAGAGGTTAGTCTTCAGAGCACATTATAGTTATTTCAAAAATATCTACCCTCTTTTCTGAAGATGATACCGCTGTGACTTACAACAATGATCAACAATATTGTAACGTCTTTTAAATAAGCAAAGACTCAACCTAAAAATAATTAGAACGCCGAAAGTCCACTGATCAGAACATGAAAGATACAGCCCTAAACAGAAAAAAAGACCAGCACTGATGCACGACAACGGCACGTGCAAACTTCACACGTCACTGAAAAGTAGGACTTGGACAGTAGAGTAAACTGACTTGAAAACTGATAAGAAAAAAAAAGGAAATAAAGTTTTATATAACTTCCAAACAAAGTTATGTCGTGTTTATTGTATTCATTTTAATGAATTTTACAAATAAGAAACAAAATGCATTATCTGGTTTCCAGTGCCTTATTGTATAGTGAATCTTACATAATAAATACTATAATAATACGTAAGAATAGATTGAATTATATAACAAAATACAATTATATATTGGTTGTATATATGTAATTAAATATTCAAGCCATTGTACTGATCGGTACAGAATATAAATTTGTCGCCATACAAATTTTAATAATCATATAACAAAAGATACACGTAAGAACACCTGTCACGAACATGTATAAAAATTCCAACTGTGACTGGACCGGTCCCACGAAAATATATGGGGGAGATGGAAATAATTGGAGAACTGTGGAAAGGGTTAAAGCAGGGGAACGAACAAGACATTAAGAGAATTTAAAAGTGGTTAAAATTGTTGAATTTAGAAAAGAAGAATATTTGTGATAGGTGCATCCCTTTGCCGATCGTATATATTCAAAACAACCTCGAATATTAGCCAAAACACCAATACACATTTGAATATTTCGAAAAATGACAAATATTATTACAATTTTATGAAATATGAATAAAAACAAGCAGAATTTATAAACGATACATTTTGTAATCCTTAATGGATTGAAATATTCCTTTGTGAAAATACTTTTCTTAAAGCATTAAAAACATATTAGCCAAGACAAGGACTATTTAAAGCTTTGAACAATTAAAATGAAATTTGTCTTTGATATATTGACAACTAATAACAATGTATATGCTTTTAAAAAAAAATAACAACAAATCTCAATTTAACTTTAATTGTCATGATTTATAACTTTAAATACCTTTGAATTCTTATTCATAATTTATAATTGACTGTCAAAGCAAGACTTTGTCCACCGGGCTAATGCTGAAAATGTAATACATGTACACGGCTTTTAAAAACAAATTTAATGCAATCATGAGAAAAGTTTTTTTTCTGAATTGAATTCGGTTGCAGATCATAAATAAGATCTTTAATAAGATAGAAAAATTAAAACTAATTATAAGATTATCCGAAACAAGATTTGAAAAAAGAAATCTTTGCAATCTATGAAGCGTAGTGATTTTCTTCTAAATTGTAGAGGGCATTTATAAAAAATCAAGGAGAAAACAGCACCTGCCTATATTGTAGTTTGCATGTAATGAGGATGGAGTACACTTCTTTTTCCACCTGTCTAAAAATAAAGCTCTAGAATTTGAAAATAATATTTATAAACATATAAAAAACTATATAATTATGAAAAATGAAAATAAAGACAAATCTTTTCATCAACACCTGATCTAATGTCATGTGTTGCTCCATTTATCAAAAAGCCCATAGCACTACGGAGAGTGGACAAGTTAATTGTATAGAACACAACTTCTTTATGTTATTACCATAGTTTTGCGGGATATTTCAGATTATCTGTTATGTGTCATTATATACCA
The DNA here is from genome assembly GCF_021869535.1 of Mytilus californianus. Classification (NCBI taxonomy): domain Eukaryota; kingdom Metazoa; phylum Mollusca; class Bivalvia; order Mytilida; family Mytilidae; genus Mytilus; species Mytilus californianus. Next base: position 23,232,455 of record NW_026262723.1, on the reverse strand, counting down.
TCAACAATCATTATTCAAATTTATCATTGACAAGGGCGTCTGATGTGATAGAGAGTGACAAGGGCGTCTGATGTGATAGAGAGTGACAAGGGCGTCTGATGTGATAGAGAGAGAAAAAAAAATAAGACTACATAATATAAAATATTGATTTTAAATACAAACGTTTTTTGTTAACATGCACCGTCTTTCATAACTTTATTTTCACTGAATATACTAGTCAAGACTTTTAAGAATGTCAAGGAAGGAGATGAAAGGAATTTCTAAGCGCTGTATATCTAAAGTTTTAACAGCATATTATAAAACAGATTTTATAGAAATTGTTCATAGATGAAGTCTGAACACTGAATTATGCAAAACATTGTGAAATGGACATTTACAAATATTTATAAAAGTAAAAATCACAACGAAAAAAACAAAACACATTAAGAAAAATAAAAAAAATAGTAAATATATACAGGTCACAATACGATCGTCCACAATGGACAATCGCCAACATCGTGTGACAAGTCCAAAATCTCCCTGAGACTAGACAAGTAAATTATCAAAAAATTGGACAAAGACGACAACTTATCAGTAAAACAATTTAGCCAAATTTTCAACAACAAAAAACGACAATGAAAAAACAAAGATAATCACTTTCAATACCGGTAGTCTTGCCCTGTAACAAAAACAAAACATTTTGAAATATGGCCTTCCGTTTTCAAGCCTAAAATCACAACGAAGCCTAGTTAAATAGACTATAAAAAGATAAATTTAATAAAAAATTACAAAATAATAAAATTGACAATGTTGTCGACTTTTTATTGGTAAATGTTAGTTAAATTGAGCTGTTTTAAAGGATGGTTTACATTACACACAAGGTGGTGAAAAAGTAACTCTTTCTTACGTCGAACGTGTAGCTAATGCATCGTCAATATTAGTAAGCATGTGCTCCTGACCAAACCTCTTCTCCACGTCAGTAGTCCGTTTACTGTGGGGCAGTGAGACAGGATCCCATGCTAAGGAAGTTCCTGACCAAACCTCTTCTCCACGTCAGTAGTCCGTCTACTGTGGGGCAGTGAGACAGGATCCCAGGCTAAGAAAGCTCCTGACCAAACCTCTTCTCCACGTCAGTAGTCCGACTACTATGAGGCAGTGACACATGATCCAAGGCTTAGAAAAATGATTCGGGAGGATAACATGCTAATTTACGACATGTTGTCTGCGAATGAATCTCATTCCGTTCTGTCCTGTAATTTTCTATTAAATATATACAGAGAATAATCGTGAAAAATCATTGGCAAATCAGACTGAGTCATTTTTCCTGAATCACCTTGTGTGTACTGTAACCTAAATATAGGTTAATCGTACACTAGTAACCTAATCAGTCAGCTTAAAGAATTCACTATAGCGTGAGGAAAAAAGAACGACTTCCGAATCCGGAGAAAACACCTCTTTAGCATTTCTATTCCGTATCTTTACTACATACGTTTACGTTCACCAGTATTGGATATACACTAGCGACCAAATTTTTCAAATCATTGTTTCTTTACGTGAACTGGTCCTTTAACTTTGTAAGTCTTTCTAAAGAAAGCATCAGTGACACTTTGCGGTAAGTACATCAGCACCGTCGCTCGAATATATGTAAGCCAGTGAGGTACATATCTACATTTCGGATTCTCTCTAGTGACGGCTTCTACCATCTGGTCGATCACCTCCTCAACATTACTCCTAGCACGCTTCATCTGTTTTGATATTGTCTCTAAAAACGATTCAAAATATTCTTCCCCATACACATCTTTTATCTCGGATGGTGTCTCTGCCCAGGATTTCCTATTTTGCGTGATAAGATATTCTTCTGATGCTATCGGAGTTCTGAAATTGGATAATAATAATAATAATGAGGATGATACTACACACGACAACTTATTTTAATAAGACAGACAAACTATGTGCTTTATTGTTTCCTTGTTTTTTTTTCCCGCAGTCCTCGTACGTTTGTTGTTCCATTTTGGTCAAAACAATTGGTTCATATGACAAACTTGGACAAACTGTGAGTAAATTCAATATAGACGCAAACCGTATGACAAACTTGAACAAATTGTGCGCAAATTAAATATAGACGCATACCGTATGACAACTTGGACAAATTGTGAGCAAAAATAGACAAAAACAAATGCTGTGACGTGAAACACGCCGATTGAAAATGTAAAATTTAAAACCAATGACTCACTTGTATAATCCGGGTTCTACAGTAATGACACGTACTCCAAACTTTGCCATTTCTTGTCTCAATCCATCAGAAAATGCAATACAAGCCTTTTTAGACATTGAATATGCAGCAAATGCTGGGACAGTGAATCGGCCTGCAATATAAAGTGATAGATAATGATAAAGGATTGTACTTAGTCTTAGTGGACGAAGTGTTTGGAAAATCTAAATCCTTTGTCTTGGTTGACGAAGTATTTGGATAATCCAACTCCTTTTAATCATATTGTACCATGCCTGACATATTGGATATATAGGAGTTTCATCGTTATATTATCACACTTTGTTATGCAGTTGAATTCTTGCCAGAAGTAATAGAAGTCCTGTAATAGAGGTCGTCCGGGATGAAGGTCGGGGGAATTTGGACTGCCACTAGAAAATGGGGGCGTCCGTTTGGCTGATCAGGATGTACAAGTACGCAGTCACGTACGGTCAGAATGAGGACGTTAAATCCGATACCTCGTGTAAAAAGAGAGCCACGCTCTTTGCACGTTACGTAGCCTTGCTATAACTCTTTGAGGGGTTCGTAGGTGGCCTGTTACAAGGCAAAATTTCTGTCCTTATCCAAAATACCCCACTTTGGCAAGGGTTTTACTGCCGGTTGGAAGAATGCCTAAGTGACCATATTTGTTTTCCTCAGTCACCCTTGGGGGATTGTTTTTGGTGGTCTGAGATAATAATATAAAAAATATACATCATAAAGTCTTTGAAAATCGCTAAGAAATTAGGTACTTTTTATGGAATATTTGAACTTAGGTCATATATATGTCTTAAATTATTACTTCGTATAAAATAGAAACATTGATTTCTATACCAATGAGTAGTTTTACTAGATAATCAAAACAACAAAAATCCTCTAAAGCCTGTCTTACGAATTCTATTTAAGATAATATGTTACTGCTCCCGAAATTTCTCTTTTATTAATTGATACAAAATTTATGAGGTAATGAAATTTTCTTAACTGATTGGGGTTGTGTTTGTCATATGTTATTAAAAAAACATTGCAATTATAATAACGCACGACTTTGACCTTTTACGATTTTAATTAACTTTGAATATACATGTATGTAGTTAACTCTTGGGGAAAACACAAATAATCCAGACCTTCATAAACCATTACAATGGTCCAAATATTAAACCTTGCAACATAGACATAACTACTTGTGATAATGTCTTTAGGGCCTTGTAGTAAAATAATATTCATTAAGCACACTAACATATTTTGTAAAATTAGAAAACGTTAGGTTTTCTACATACAAAGTATTTTTACATTAGTTTATTGAGATTGTTTATCTCCGTACTTCTCACTCCAAGATACAAATCAACTTATGCGGTTCCAGTTACATGTGTTTGCAGTTGCTTTTTTTTTTTGCTTTCTTTTTTATTTATTGTCGCGGTAAACCTGATTTGAGTGCTCCTGCACCATTCCTCTCACATTCAACAAAATGCGTGGTCATGATATGAACATATTTCTTTTGTAACAATATATTTGTCAATTGACTATAAGTAGAGATAATGTCCTGATATGTTTTGTATATCTATCGATTTGAAGAGATATTGCTTAAGGTCAAGTTACAGTAAATGGGTCATGTCACAGACTGTTTTAAATTTTGCTTACAACTGCGGTATGTTTAACTAATAGCTGAAAATCGAAAAAATAATAATTTTTCTTATTTTCTACAATATTATTTTCTGAATTCTTCCATATAGATTTACAACTATATAGAAAACTCCTCAAATCGTTAAAAACGTTTAAAAATTGTCTTAAAATCATCAAATCTCCAAAATCAAAACATAGATTTTTCTCGCTTAGCAAATGTCTATAAAACGATGGCCTTTTCATCAGCAGACTGTTTGCTATTTTTTCTCTTAACGTGTTTGATTCTAATTACTTCTACATGTTTGAAGTAAAACATGTACAAATATTGTATTTAAATTATTTACCGTGCATCTCAGTGGTTATAACTAAAAACACTTGAAAAAGGAAAACAAAACAAAATTGAAGACCAAATATATTTGAGAACCATTCATTAAATGCTGCCAAAATTCACAGCCTGTGTAATGATTTTAACGAAATTTATTTATCTACTGATTATTTTTCATATAACAACGTATACAGTACAACAAATTTTTCCATAAATCCTTGATATGTCACGAATTAGAGTGTAGTTTAAATATATGCAGTGGGAAACCATTCAATCTTCTTTAACATCACAAGTACAAATTATGAATGCGTTCTTTATATTTATTTGTGTTATAAATGAATTAGGGAAGACAAGCTCATTTATCGCACTCGATTGACCCACAGGCCTCGTAACGTATTCAAGGTCACGTCTAACTAAAACGGCCGAGGTAAATGCAATCGCCCCAAAAATCTCGTTTTGATTTAGAATTGACCAGCAAATTCAGTGTTAAAAAAAACAATGTATCAATTCTTCAAATGATGTCTGCAGTTTAATCTAATTATGATTTGGCTAAATAAATAATAGCATGAAGTTGATTGTGTTTTTCGAAGCTTGAATTTTCTTCAAGGCGTTCCGACTTTAAGAAAAGTGGAATTTTAACATCTGATTTCGTTTACAAATAAAGTAAGGTTCGCTGGTATCAGTCATTTCAATTAATACAATCGACGAAAGTAAGCGTTTTATTTCACCGTCAAAACTGACAAAACACATTCAGATAAGAACTGCTCTTACAAGGGAAGTAAGTTTCTCTGAAATCTAAAATCTTAGTTCAAAGCCAAAACAATACAATTTCAAACAGAGTATCAAAATGTGTTTTTAAAATCGTTGTCAGAGTGGGAACAGTGATACATGATGCGAAAGATACTCTAGAAGAGCACGGGCTGTGATGTCAGCCCAATAGTATTAGATTTATAAAACATATTAATCTGATATGTTAGAATCGTTTTTCTTGATGACCTCCGGCGACTAGATTGCCAAAACCCAAACGTTAGAGTGTCAAATAAATGTTAAAAAATATACTTTTACCTCCAAAAAAACCGTCAAAAATGTTTTCCTTCATTTCCAGACTGCTGTCTGTTTATCTCAAAATACACGTGTGCTGTTCCTTACAAATCGATAAGTTCTTTTTAGTAATAAATTATACCTGCCAGACTTGCAACGTTAATTACTCTTCCTCCTCCCTCTCTCAGTAGAGGTAGAGTAGCTTTAGTTACTCTAACAACGCCCAAAACGTTTACATCTAGTAGTTGTTGAAACTGTTCTACAGCACACCATTCTATTTCTTGAAAAACTGCAATGCCAGCGTTATTTACTACTGCCCACAGAACTGCCAAAAACAAGAAAGTTATTATAATACTAAAATAAACGGGTCTATAAATAAAACGCGTATACGCATAAATAATGTAACCATGACTGTTTTCGATTTTAGAAACAACTGCGATATATCGACATTCTTATTACCGATTGTGATTCCTATCAACATTATTATTAACGTTTTTGAATCCTATCGACATTCTTATTTATCTATTGTAATTCATATCGACATTCTTATTAATGTATTGTAATTCATATCGACATTCTTGCTATCGATTGTGATTAATACAAATATTCTTATTATCAATTGTGATTCCTATCGACATGTTTATTATTGATTGTGATTCCTTTTAATATGATCATTATCGATTAAGATTTAAATCGACATTCTTATTATCGATTGTAATTCCTAAAGATATTCTTATGATCGATTAAGATTCTAACGACATTCTTATTATTGATTAAGATTTATATCGACATGTCATATATCGATTAAGATTCATATCGACATGTCATATATCAATTAAGATTCATATCGACATTCTTATTATCAATTGTGATTCCTAACGACAATCGTCTTATCGATTGAGATTCATATCGACATTCGTATTATCAATTGTAATCCGTATCGAATTATTACTATCAATAGTGATTCCTATCGAAGTTAGAAATCGTAAGTTTTTTTTAGGCAAATTGTTATTACATTTATCGATGTCGTAATTTTTCAACAATTATTGTAAAGTACTGTTAAACATAAATTTATATTTTCTGTATCGTTGCAAAATAGAAATAGCTTGTTTATTTCTCTATTAGTGAATGACATCAATTCAAACACGCTAATACAATTTGATTCATAGAGTTATCCGAAGCTGTCGTAATTGGTTAAGAAAAAAATCCACATTTTCGGATTACTCAGTAAGCTTTTTTTATGAAAAATTATTTCAAAACATAATCTCAAGACGGAGTTTCGTCCTTTCCTTGTACAAGTTGTTAGTCATCGCATATTAGTTTGAGCGTTACTGATGAAGGTAAATCCAAAAAAATCGTTTCGGACGCATGAAATTTATAAGAGTTGTTTTAATTTTATGGCAAATTCCCTGTGCAAGTTTTTTATTGTGTGTTACGACAAAGAGTCTAGATAGGCAAATGCTTGGGTTTGTGTGCACTGAAACAGTTTGCCTGTATCAAGTCAAGCTATATGGACCATGTGTTGTTTCTGTCTTTGTTGTCTTTGAATGTACATCTGGTTTGTTTAGGGTTTTTATTTGTTCTTTTTTAGGGGGGGGGGGGGGGTAGGAATCGAAATTTTATGGTTGGTGTGGTCTGTTGTACTATAAAAACATTTGGTAATTTCTGTTATCCTTTTTATGCACTATTTTACCATTGCCATTCATCTTTTGTTTTACTGCAGCGATCATTTCTCTAACTTTCCAATCATCTGTGACATCTAGATGCACGATGTTTAATCTGTCAGAGCAGGCCTCTTTCAGGTCACGGGCCCCTTCTCTGTCTGGGGCTAAACATCCAGCAAATACTATGAACCCTTTGGCATCCAGACGTCTGGCAAGTTTATTTCCAAATCCACTATCACAACCTTAAAACGTTATAACATTCATCAGTTTATATTGATAATATTAAAATAAGAAGATATGGTATGATTGCCAATGAGAAAGCACTCCACCAAAGACTAATGAGGTTTATGAATAAGTAGGCAACTGTAGGTCACCGTAAGTCCTTTAACAATGAGCAAAAACCATACTGCATAGCAAGCTATAAAAGACTCTGACATCTTTAAACCTGTGCTAGTACTTGTATATAGTTTTTTGTATAATGTCTGGTGGACTGTTGTTTTCATCTGTTCGTCATTTTTCTTTCGATCCTGATGTTGTCTGTTTGTTTTATTCGACGTATGTATGTTTATATTAACTCCTTGATATCATCCCTTTTTTTTACATAAAATTGTTCTTAAAATTTGTCATTAAAAGTTGTGGTATTTGGCAATTAAACCGATCAAAATTTATGCCTAATGAAATTCTATATTTTCATTTAGTCAAAAGTGATATGACAAGAATAACAATAATAATATTTAGAGTATTTATTGTTCCAATTAAGGGTCCTTAATGGTCAGCATGACATTTATACTCACAAAACAATACACTATGATTTTGTAGATTTTTTTTTTAATTCGAAATAAAATATGTAATGTTCTTATAGTTATAAACCTACATATATTTCTTCATCTTATTTAAATCATGTACATTTTATTCCAGACAGGACCAGAACCATAAAATCGTTACAATAATCATCGTTATAAAATATATGATATGAGTTGTGATGAGAAAATGTAAACAGTGAAAATTGCATTTCTAGATAGTTGGTAAAAGCTTTAATACATCTGGTTTGTTTCTGTTTTATAAATGAAGATAACAATAAAATAAGTTTTTATTACTTCTTTTTACATTGAATATATAAATTCTCTCATGTATCCTCGGTCACGATTGAGACCTCGGATAGTAGATAAGACACAATATATGTTAAGGTATAAAAAAAAGTTTGAAACAAACACTTCTGGTACATGAACAAAAAGATCATTCAATAAAATTCTAACCTTCTTTAACCCCTGTCCCAACTCGCAAAGAAAACAGTCGGTTCCTTACAATGGAATTTAAAATATGTGACAAGTAATTTCTTTCATCTTTCAGTATATAGTGACATGAGCATTCGTATTGATGTAAAATCCTCCTATCTATTTGTTACACATTTCTTTATCCGTTTTCCCCGGCAAGACACACATTGAAAAATCTACCTCATATGTTATTATTTAATTTTTTCTTAAATTATTTGCATAAAATATTTGACACTGAGCCTTAAATTAATACAATCAATTGGTCAATGATAAAATGCAAGTACAGTTTCATTTTATAAGTGAAAATAATAAATGCCTAGATGTTGGGAATAGAGGCCCAAAAAAGACTTACTTAAAATATTGTGCAAAACGTATTTTTAACTGAATGTTTGTAATAAATACGTCGGTTCCCTCGTCTATCTGAATTACGTCAATGCATAGACGAGGAAGCTACATGTATTTATGTTCCATAGAAGAAATAAACAATCGTTTAATTGTTGTCTCCAGTGATATCATTTATTATACATAAAGTTGTGAGAGTAAGTTATACTTTCTATCAACGTGTTTTAGTAATTATCTTAAATGTTTTTTTTAATTGTTTATCTGATATTATATCTATGTTCACAGTATGGAAGATTAAGTTCTCATTAAATTGTGTCTTAAATATGAATTTTTTGCCAAAACCTAAAGCATTTGCTGATAAATGATAGCACTTCTATATAGTCAATTAAAACTATCGTCTTCTACTTTTTAATTCAGGAAGTCGGTTAAATTTCAGTCAATGAGTTTAAGTTTAAGGTGAAACGTGTCATCCCCTGGTTTTAAATTAACGTATATAGAATGTTAAGTGTCCATACTTATCAAATATTTGAATGAAAACGAATCTTGTATTTCCGTTCGAACAATTCAAACTAAAAATAGGGTAATTAAGTTTTACTATTCATAACAGTTCTTCTCCAACAATAATTAAACTTAGTTTGTTATTTTTTTTCCAAACCGACTGCAAGTCACGACAATGCAACTACAATGGTGGATATTTGGATCACATACAAAATATGCATGCCGGGTTACCCCTTGTAAATCTGATTCATACCGGGTTACCCCTTGTAAGTCGGATTCATACCGGGTTACCCATTGTAAGTCTGATTCATACCCGGTTTCCCCTTGTAAGTCTGATTCATACCCGGTTACCCCTTGTTAGTCTGATTCATACCCGGTTACCCCTTGTAAGTCTGATTCATACCCGGTTACCCCTTGTAAGTCTGATTCATACCGGGTTACCCCTTGTAAGTCTGATTAAAAGAAGGCGATTGATGAACATCTAGTGGCAAATATTTCATGCATATTTAGAACGAGAACAAATCAACAGTAGGTTCTTCAAAATGAGTCGACTGGGATGAAGGGTGCCACTTTTAAATAAGGGTATGTTTGGATAGGGACAAAAAAGATGCCTTGCAACAGGCCACCAAGATCCCTCAAAAAGATTTTATCCTATTTTGACCGGACGTAGCTGTAAAACATCCCGCGGTCAAACGGACACCCCTCTTTAACATGGGTTTTACTGAGAAGTCCATATTCCTATACTCCTTTCAACTCTTAGGTTTCATTGGTTTGATATAAAGTCGTAATAGTTTTGTGTATGTTGATTTGTTATGCATCCATGCATGCAGACGACAGTATCAGACGTTATGAAATGGACACATGTGTAGAGTGCTTAGAACTCCGATTTGGAACAACTGCTAGTATTCAAGGTATCCGTTGTCCTTGTTTGTTTTATTGACATTCTTTGTTAACTAACATGTTACTACAGTCATGTTGTGGTATTTCAAATTAGCCGAAACCGACGTATTATTCGAACACCCGACACAAAGGACCTTTCGGCGCAATTAGTAATCCGTAGTTTTTTTCATGAGTAAATAATATCATTATGCAGTTCACGTTAATTGACGTTTGTGCAACCCAGTACAACGATATAGATTTAACGGTATATGATAGGTACGAAATGGTAAAAAATCAGGCTTACGTGTATAAAGAGTCCGATACACTCTCATTTGCAACATTGGATCCGCATTGGGTCGTTTGTTATAAAAAAAATCGACCTTAACAACTCCCATGTAATTTAACAGCGTGGATTATGGACATACACGTATGTGATAGGTTCAACATGCTTCCCTCCCCAATCTGGAACAGATCGAGATATGATAACAAAAACAATACAACTAACGATTAACTACGAATACTTGCGGTCAGTCAATCTTGCTTCCCTCTTCTTTTTTTTTAATTTTAGATGCATAACATACTCAGATAATATATATCAAATATAGTTGTCATGTTACTCATAATAACTAAAATCAAGTACAAAATACAAAAAAATGAAGTGATAAAAAAACCAATGTAGTTTTATAAGCAATCGCCGAAACATGAAAATGAGTTCAAGGATAACGGACATGTGCTAGACGGGAACTTTAGAACATTAGGCATCTGTATATAAAGCATCTTGGTCGTCTACTTTCTGAAATATGATGCTTTATACAACAAACTAATGACACTTTCGGTAGCAGCATAATTTTGTTTCGATCTTCATCGCAAGAGAGACAAAATAAGAAGATGCGATATGATTGCCGATGAGAAAACTAATATTACAAAATGTTGAAAAGATAAATGTTATTAATACAGTTATGAAACAGAACTATATGAGTATTAATAATTGTACCTCAATTTACGAGCTTTATAAATAATTATGATTGATTGTTATCGATTGCTATGTAAATAAATGTATTACATTCACATTTCAGACGAGAACAAAGCAAACAATGAATCAAGTAGGATATGTACAGCTATCGTCCACGGAGATAAAACTATCGTCCACGGAGATAAAGTTATCATCCACGGCTGTAAAGCTATCGTCCACGGAGATAAAGCTATCGTTCACGGAGAAAAAGCTATCGTCCACGGAGATAAAACTATAGTCCACGGCTGTAAACCTATCGTCCACGAAGATAAAACTGTAGTCCAAGTCTGTAAAGCTATCGTCCACGGAGATAAAGCTATCGTCCATGGAGATTAAGCTATCGTCCACGGAGATAAAGCTATCGTCCACGGAGATAAAGCTATCGTCCACGAAGATAAGCTATCTGTCTACAACGTACATTGAGCAAAGCAGCTAAGTTTCTATATCTAAGCCACTGGACGTTGAACAAAGCAGCTAAGTTTCTATATATCTAAGCCACTGGACGTTGAGCAAAGCAGTTAAGTTTCTATATCTAAGCCACTGGACGTTGAGCAAAGCAGTCAAGTTTCTATATCTAAGCCACTGGACGTTGAGCAAAGCAGCTAAGTTTCTATATCTAAGCCACTGGACGTCTCAAGCAAAGCAGTTAAGTTTCTATATCTAAGCCACTGGACGTTGAGCAAAGCAGCTAAGTTTCTATATCTAAGACACTGGACGTTGAGCAAAGCAGCTGAGTTTCTATATCTTAGCCACTGGACGTTGAGCAAAGCAGCTATATATATAAGTTTCTATATCTAAGCCACTGGACGTTGAGCAAAGCAGCTAAGTTTCTACATCTAAGCCACTGGACGTTGAGCAAAGCAGCTAAGTTTCTACATCTAAGCCACTGGACGTTGAGCAAAGCAGCTAAGTTTCTACATCTAAGCCACTGGACGTTGAGCAAAGCAGTTAAGTTTCTATATCTAAGCCACTGGACGTTGAGCAAAGCAGCTAAGTTTCTATATCTAAGCCACTGGACGTTGAGCAATGCAGCTATTTTTTGAGGTATAACCAATAATGTGGTTTACTACTTTGTTACAAAAGTATTATATAAGTTCATTCAATAATTGCGTGAGGTTAACTTATAACACGTAATATCAACTGTTTGATACCCAAATGACTGTGAGAAAATGTTAATGATATGAACAATTACGGAACGTAATTTGAGTACAACTGGTAAATTATTCAGACACGGATTTCGTTACTACACATTATTAAGACCTTTATAGATATATGTATTGATTGAGTTTTGCTTATATCTATAAAGGTCTTAATAATGTGTAGTAACGAAATCCGTGTCTGAATAACATTATTGGTTATACCTCAAAAAATGGTTTTACACTAGTAATTTTTTGGGGCCCTTTATAGCTTACTGTTCGGTGTGAGCCAAGGCTCCGTGTTGAAGACCGTACTGTGACCTATAATGGTTTACTTTTATAAATTTTAACTTGGATGGACAGTTGTCTTATTGGCACTCATACCACATCTTCTTATATCAAGTTTCTATATTTAAGCCACAGGACGTTGAGCAAAGCAGCTAAGTTTCTATATCTAAGCCACTGGACGTTGAGCAAAGCAGCTAAGTTTCTATATCTAAGCCACTGGGCGTTGAACAAGCAAAACTCAATCAATACATATATCTATAAAGGTCTTAATAATGTGTAGTAACGAAATCCGTGTCTGAATAATTTACCAGTTGTACTCAAATTACGTTCCGTAATTGTTCATATCATTAACATTTTCTCACAGTCATTTGGGTATCAAACAGTTGATATTACGTGTTATAAGTTAACCTCACGCAATTATTGAATGAACTTATATAATACTTTTGTAACAAAGTAGTAAACCACATTATTGGTTATACCTCAAAAAATCTGAATGCATAGCGGAAAAACATCCTTGTCGCTTTAATAAACAGAAGCTGTGTATCGTGAGATGTTATCGGCTAACAAATATTTTAAATATTAACGGATTTTGTTTGTCAGTGGTCTTTTGGTGTCATTTATTTCTGACGTCTGTTACAAAAAGTCAGCGGGAGGTTATTACATTATAGCTTTTATGTTTAATTGTACAGCGAAAGATGATTATATTAATTTCGTGGAAATTTTATACCTAATTAAAATACATTATAAAATTAAACGGTTGATTGACAACAAGATTTATCGCCAGATTAAAAAAACAGCGCAGTATAAATTTAATTGCAGGTATGCGTGCATGTAACTCTCCAAAATATGCCTTGATCTCCCAGAACGAAATTGGTTTTCATAATCTAATTTACCTCGCAATGGCTGCTGACCCGAACAATTGTGTTTATTCCTTCCAGCGTTTAAAATCGTCTGGCTAATATCAGTTTATAAATAAAATGACTTGGTTACAACACAAAGCCATACAAAAGTGTAATGTTCTTTTCTTTAATAAATTACACTGCGTTTAAAAATACGCCCTAAAATTTGTCTTTTTATTACAGTTAAGCTCGATTCTACATCGAACCTCTACATTGAACGTATGTCAATCAATTCATCAGAATCTAAAGGAATATGCTATGGGTAATTGCATTGTTCGTACACCAAAACAGAAATAACGTCATTGGTTAAATTTCCAGTTTACGACGTTCTTAGCTTATCATAACGTTTTGGTGTACGCTTTTGAAAATATGACACAGAATGATTTAGATACCGAAACGACGATTAGACAACAGTATAACCTAAGAACGATTAGCCAAGAATACTGTAACATATAATAATCTTAAATCAGATACAAAAATTACCAATGGAATTTACAAATCCAATGTACATTTGCAAATTTTAAATTTAGATTTGAATTGATAAATTGAATTTAAATATATTTTTGGAAGTGATTGTTTGGCTTAGTTTAAATCGGTCGAAATACAGTTAAAATTAACATTGTATATTAAAAACATTTTAAAGGAACTAGTGAACTTTAAAATATAGCAACATAAAGACAGAGATCATAGTAAGTATTTTTGAGATGTATGTCAAGAACGCCACCTTTAAAAGACTCGTTCTGTGTGAAGAATGATGCAACGATATAATTTCATTTTTGTAAGAGCAAGTATAGAATAATATATTCTTTTGTATGATATGTCTTCATTTTTTGTTCATAACAACGTTTTGCTTTGTATGCATTTTGACAATTATGATAAGGTGTAAACTAACCGACTTTGCTGCTGAGATCAAGATTAATTATAGCCCGGGATCCTGACTAACTGATCGATGCGTTGCAGAGGTTGAGTTACTTTAATCGAGCGACGCGTTCGAAAGTTTCTGATGATCCCGAAGCACACTTTGATAATTGTTCTTTTGCACCATATTTATTCATTTGGTGAATTTACTATTGCAAACCGAAACAATAGTATAAGATACTGACAGAAAATAAACTATCCTTTCCATTTGAATACAAGACCTTTCATTATGGCTTTCTATGCATCTTGTTCATGATAATTTAGCGATACAAAGAGAAGTGTGTGATATAAAACCATTTAACATTGACCAAATAATTTTGTTTCTACGTTAGTTAATAGGTAACACTTTCGTCTTGATTATCTGTCTAGGGGTCTAGACAAATTAAATTTTTCCTGTAAAAACTAATTTACATATTAACTTTTTTCAGTTTAGTGAAATTGACACGCTTATTTCTGGTGTGATAAGGGAATTCGATTCTAGAAGCAACAACCTTGCCGCTTTCTATTTCTGAGAGCTATTAGATCAAATTAAAAGCATTGGAAAGTTAACGAATGACAAAGACTAGTGTTTGATGGGTTAGTTATAACCATAGCCATGGCTATTATATCTAAGGTTGTACACTATCGGTTAACTAAATTTCGTAAAATAACCGAAAGTCAAGATTACGACCGTAAACAGTCTCCCTTTCGTTTCTGCTTCAAGTATATTGGTCATGTAGATCTTTAGAAGTGTAGCAAAAAGTTGGTTTTATTAACTTTAAACATTCTGAAAGTTGGTTAAGGTAATGACAATTTGTATGAATGACTTCGTTCAAAACTATTTTGAATAAGATGTTAATACAACTGCTAATGATTTTATTTCCATATGTAGTGAACAAATTCCTATCATTAATGCATTTTGATAACTATCAGATTGACAACTCACCTGTAATAATAACAATCTTGTTAGCGGGTGAAACATATCTTCCCTTTTCAGGTAGAAATAGAACGCAAGCACCAATTAAGCACAAGCCAGACCACAGAATACCTATATCCAATTTCCATAACAGAAAAGAAACTGCTAATAACGCATATCCAAGCCTTGTGTACATATTGTTATTAAAGACTCCCTTCCGTCACCATTTTATAAATTAATCTTTACCTGGGTTTAAACTTCACTCCAATTATCCTATAAATGTTTACACTATGACGTTCTACCTTGAAGGGTGATTTTTCACAGGTCAATAAACTTACAGTACTATAATATGTTGTTAAATATTTTTATACAAAGATTCTACTATGTTACAACGTAAGAGATAAGAAAAACACATGCACCACGCCGTGAATCCTATGGGTTTACTAACTTGATTAGGTTTTCTATTTGTTAATGCATCTGTTTTGATATATCTTGTTTTCTATCAAAACAAACACAAAGTTGGTTATATACCTGTATTTCGCTTAGGAACGTAGAAATGAGAGAAAGTTGAAGTAATCACGTTCCCACCTATATTAGTGAGCGATATAGAAGTAATGTAAACATGCAATGTTTGCTAACTATCGAATGCATTTTAAATGCATAATTGGTATTTTTGTCATCTTATAAATAATGTTGGCTACACCCCTGGACCAAAATATGAGAGACAGGAACAATATTGCCTGAATATTTTCCACGCTGAAGTAGTGCACACGCGTATTGTTTGTTAACTATTAAATGCATAATTGGTAAGTTTTCATCTACAAAAACAATAGCTACACCCCTGGACCTAAATATGAAAGGTAGGAACCATTTACCCTGAATCTTTTTTTCATACTTTTGCCATTTTCAAAAGGTCTTTTTTTTTTCCTTGTCCAATATATCCTAATTTTCCAGTAGCATCAGAAAGACAAAAACTGATACACAAATTAACCATTACACTATAATATTAAGTTTTAAAAAAAAAGTTTAATATAAGATCGCAGAGTATGAAGCATAACTACTACATGTGTGTACTTTTCGTCACTATGAGTTTCTTTTGTCTGTATTTGATTGAAAGATATCATACCGAGCCACGTGAACAATTAATTTTGTTGTGAACCGCAACAGATATCCTACCGAGGGACGTGATTCATTTCATTTTTAGTTTGCACCGCAACATAATATCTTACCGTTACATGTGTATCAATTCGAGACCCGCGGTCACCTATGAAATTTTCATCCCACCATCAGCGAAGAATTTTTTTCCTTTTTATTTTTGCACCGCAACATATATCCTACCGAGCCATGTGAATCAATTCCTTGTTCAGCACAGCAACACATACAATATAATGTTGTTTGCTTACTAGCATCGTGGGATTAAATTCTTGAAATAGCATTAACGGTTCCAATTTTACAATACCAGATGCGCAATTCGATGTACAAATATTCATGACTGTATCTCAAATCTTTAAGCAAATGGCAACTTTCAATGACATAGTTATGTTGATTGTATATACACCTTTTAACAGCAAGCAACCTCTAAAAACTAAAACTCGTGCAATACACTATTCTAATTTTGTGACTTGACTAGTTTTCACTTGTTGGGTCAAACAAAGTAGGATAAATTAGAATGACACAATATAAAAGTGAAGACTTGGTATTAGGTCATTAACTGTACGATCCTGTATGATCTTGGACATCTTGGACTCGAAGTTTATCTATCTATCACAGGCACTTGTCTCAGAAATTTTGTTTTCTATATACCTTAATATGGAAAAAAAATTCTGAGACAAGTGCCTGTGCTATCTATACGTTCACTTGAAACCTGTACTACTTTATTGCAGTGAAAAATGGACACCTGGTAGGATCATTTGAGACAATTCGAGTCCTGAATGTAAACATTTTTCATTTTTGCCCTCAAAATTACAGATAAAATTTGCTTAATATCTTTTTAATTGTTGATGTAAACATGGTAAATAAAGGTGCAATTAACACAACAGTTTAAGCAGAAATATGTATGTTTCCTATTGCTATTGAAGCTTTTAGGCTTCTATAGGTTTTTTGAGCCATTTGATAAATGCAAAAGAAGAAAGATATGCTTCAAATACCTATAATAGGGGGCGGGAGGGGGCGGGGTGGGTGGTGCTGAGAGATTAACACTATAAAATGTAGTTTACATTTACAGAATGGTTGTGCTGCAAAAATGAAATATAGCTCTTTCAAAAATAGGGATAAATCATGTATGGGAAAATACGACTGAATAATGCTGTAGGGAATAAATTAGCTGAAAGATATATAGATTTCTGGGGAGGGGAGTCTTTTTAATGACTTAAATACCTCGAATACAGAAAATTAGAAAACGATTACAAATTAGATTTTTTTTATTGGTAGTTGTAGACCGATAAATGCTATCTAATTTTATTAGAATAAGATTAAGTAATAGTAATCAAAATATTGAGCATGATAGACACCGTAAATTACCCCTCGAAAAAAAAAGATTACGTTCTCTCTGTAAAAAGGGGGTTGAAGATGAATGTCATTTTGCTTTAAAATGTCATTTTTTTTTAAAAGTAGGCAAAAAATGTTTCATGAAGTAGAGGGCATGATCCCATCTTCCAACAAAATGTCATGAGAAAAAATGTATTTTTGTTTATATTTCACGAATATGACATAACTAAAATTATAGTTAAGAGGTACACGATTTATATGTACTAAGAAATAACCTAAATGACAATAAATACTAGAATTATGTAATACAACTTTTTAATTATTATTTATTACATAGACATTTGTTTTGTTTTATTTTATAACAATCTCATTAAGAATATTGTACATTTATTTTCAAATTTGAAATATCACCTCCTCCAAAATATCTAAATATATGATATATTTATATTATATGAAAGTTTGTTAACATTGAATTTTGAATGTTAATTGTAAATGTTGTCATGTTAGTTTTTGTAACAATCCAATATTGATGTTGTTTGCTTAACATCCGCTTGCATGCATATTCAAGACATCTAAAATTAGAAGTACATAAAAAAAAAATGAAAACAAAACGTTATAAATTCCATGCATTCGAAGCGCTTTTCTGGATTTACCTTCATCAGGAAAGCTCAAAGCCGAATACTTGAAAGCCAAGAATGTATAAGAACGGAAATAATTGAAGAGCTATAAAAGAATCAAAAAGGACCTTAAAAATAGCCAAATCCTTATAAGGCCAACTTTGCCTGAGGGAGTTGAAACCTTAGTTTCTTAATAATTTCAAAATATATAAAACGGACAATTTTAGAAAGGTTTGTTACAAATCATGTCAGTGCCGAAATACAGACTACTGAGCTGATGATACCCTCTGGGACTGATAGTCCACCGACAGAGGTATCTACCCAGTGCTGTAAAAAATGAAAACAACACGTTATAAAATGGTTGTTCTGCAATCACATCAATGGTACCAATTTTACTGCACCTGATGCGTATTTCGACAATCAATGTCTCTTCAGTGATGCTAGTAACTTAAATATTTGAAAGTTCTAAACATAATTTAAACATTAAAGAGCTGATTAAAACAAGAAGAATCAAAGGTCAATCCAAACCCTGACCAGGAATCAAAGGAGGGTCATGAAGGGTGTGACTTTCGACAGACACTGGTAAATGAGGATAGACAGTGTATGATGATAGGGACAGAAATTTAGCCTTGTAACAGGCCACCTTTGGACCCTTCAAAGAGTTGTCGTACTGTACAAAGATTCTGTATTTCTCTACGTCCTCTACATGAGGCATGTAGAAATTGACAAAGAGGGTCGGTTGATAACAAAACTTTACGACAAAAGAGATGATGTCAGCTTCCCAATTGTGAATTTTCTATTTCTATTTCTATGTAGCAACATTCCAGCAGCACCTGGAAATGGAGTATATATTTCATACTTGATACGATATTCCAGAGCTTGCATTTCCTATCATTATTTCCTCGGTGGAAGGTTGCTGCTTACAAGGAAGCTATTAAACCAAGAGTTCCAGGATAAAAACAAAACAGACAGCCTTCGACGACAACCACTTAAGTATGGGCTCCTGACAAAAAGTATCGATCTAAAAGTTCGTGCAGTTACTGGAAGCTAGTTCGAAGGCAATCACAACAAATATATAAATGCTGTTCTCCTAGACTAAAGTATCAATCAGGACACATCCAACGATTTCGCGAAAAGACGTCATAAACAGTCTGAGAAACGCACGACTTTGTGTAATGCCAAAAATATACGTACACAGTACAGAAAGAATGTCGGACCACAAGTTTTTATAGCTGTATATCATACTTCAAAATCAAAGTTATAGTGCTGATAGTAACAATAGATCTTACTATGGTGTTATATTGATAACCTTTAAAGAATAAATCTATTCAAGGGATCGTAGCTATTTCATAAAACAACTTTGCAAGAGTTTCCACAGCCTGCTTAAGTGAACAAAGTATTTAATTATTTAAGTTAATCCAGTTACATTTAGTGCTGCTTTGAGACGATCCGCATTTGTAGACCACAGTTGTTTCATACATCAAAAGAATATTTTGGTAATTGGAAAAATATAAATGTCATGTCTATTCTGTCAAAATACACACGGTTCAGTTTACACTTTAAACAAATAATTTCCTTAAGAAATTTGGTTGTTTTGGGGCTTATTCTAGCATTAAATTAATATGGGCAGTTTACATACGGCTAGGAATTTAATTAAGTAAATGCCAGGATATAACTTTTCAGATGAACCCTGCCAGACAGACATGTTCACCTAACAATAATTCCATAAACCAATTATAGTTGACTTATAACTTATAGTATCTGATTAACATAAACCATGAAAACTTAACATTGACCAATGAATCATGAAAATGGGGTCAAGGTCATATGACCCCTGCCAGACAGACATATACACCTTACAATCATTACATTCACCAAATATAGTGGCCCTGCTACTTCTAGTATCTGAAAAATAGACCAAACTGGAAAAACTTAACGTTGTCCAATAAAACCATCTGACAGACAGAAACTTCATAACATAAGGCATCTGCATACAAGGTATGAAGATCTAAGGTTTTCTACCTTTTCAAATATAAAGCTTTACACAAACAGTTTACACCACTCCTATGTGTGCAGAATTTGTCAAAGACAAGACAAAAAAAAATAAAAATTTCTAAACATTAACATTTCAGGGGCAATAACTCAAAATAGGTTGTCTGATTTTTTTGAAAATATATTAGATAGAAGTTTGACCTGCTGATCATTTTTATCCATGTCAGTTTTGCTCTAATTGCTTTAGTTTTTAAGATATAAACCTAAAACTGCATTTTACCCCTATGTTCTATTTTTTTAGCAGCCATGTTTATTGATGGATAAACTCCCAAGATACCATTTTTTTAAGTAGATACCCTAAGGAACATTGAGGTAATGTTCGGTAATACTTAGCCCAGTAGTTTCAGAGGTGAAATTTTTTTTAAAAGTTTATGACGCTGGAGGAACAACCACGACAGACACTGAGTGATTGCAAAAGCTCCCATGACCTTTTAGGCAAGGTGAGCTAAAAAGCTTTCATCTCAGCATCAAAACAACATACAAAGTATCATGAAGATGTGAACTTTGACTGAACACAATGCTTTCATATCATATTCAATTTATATATACCATGTTTGGTTAGTGCCATAGTGGAAGCAACCTAATAGCTCTCATTGTGTCTTTAGAAAATATGGTGAATGGCTATACAGACAGATGTTTAGAGATACTAAAATATCACATAGACATTTTCCAAATGATCTGACAAGCAGGGATATCTTTTTTCTACATGTACAAATTGGACACAATGAAAAACTTTGGTAATACAGATTAAGCAGACATCTTGAATAAAAAGAAACAAATTTACAAAAAAAAGATTTTATTTAAACAAAATTTGTGAATGAACATGAACGAAATGAATAAATATTCCTGACAATTGCACCATGTTTAGAATCTCTTGTTAAAATAAATATAATATATTAGATATGACTAGTAATACATGATTAATATAAATAAGTAACATATACACTGCATTTAAAAATGCCATAGAAAGTTCCCTATAAAATTACATATGTGTATGTGGTGGAACTTATGTCACTTTTTCAACAAGATTGAAAAGATTCTATTGTCTGTAAATCATTAAATGATGATTTATTGCAGAAATTTGCATATTAATTGATAGCTATTAGAAATAAAAACTTTGAAATTTGGTTTTGTAATTTACAGGTGCTTATAATAATATGTGGATTTACAGTTTAAGGATGTTCGCTCCTCTTGTTTTTGATTATTGCCAGATATTCAGAATCCTCTGGTTTTATCCATGTAGTGCCATTAAAAATTTTGCCTGCTAACCCCTACTTTTCTTTCCATTATTTGATTACATATAGTTTAAAATGCCATCTTTGAAAATCTTATAAAATCCTTGTTATTTTTGCATAGTTTCTGAAAGAAAAAAGGTGCCTATGTTAAATGTATGAAAAATCTAGAGAATCATTTCCTGCCAAGTTTTCAAAGGCTTATATCTCAAAAACGAGCACTCGGACCCTTCATTTTTTTCTGCTTTTTTAGTCCCTTTATTTATATACCATCAATTCATAACAGTCTTTTTGAAAGCTTGTTATTTTGAAACAGAGTAGCGAACATCCTTAAAATGTACTAGAAAATTTTCACAATTAATTTTTACAGGATGTACTATTGGTTCAGTGGGTATGAAGATCTAAGTCTTCTATCTTTTTTAACTGATTAAACACGATTAATATAAAAATAAGTACGATTGCCAATGAGACAACTATCCACCAAAGTTCAAATGAAGTGGATGTAGACACTATGTTAATCTTACTATGAAAATGAGCCCATGAGTGCAATAAGGTTATGTTGATCTTGTGAACTTTCGAAGGTATTTTCAAATGTGGTGTATTAGTTTTTGTTGAAATATAAAAATGTCTGTTATTAGGGAAATATATTTTCTGTTTATAAAATATATGCACAAAATACATCTTATTTTACCAAAAAAAAAGATCATGTTTGTGATCACAGAACTACCTCCATCATAATATAAGACAAATACTGTTCTGAAAGGAGCACTCCCTCTCCTTTCACTTTATGAGCAGTGCCATTCAATAAATGGTAAGTACAATCCAACATTTCATATGAACTAGGTAAAAAAACAGTTTTAATTAATGTTATTCAAGCTGAAATAAAACTAGAAATGGTCCCTGCACAATATTAATGTTAGTTCCCTGACCTAACCTCTACCATTATAAATAAATCAGTTGTAAAAATAAAAAAAAACGTGTCTTAACCGAGCAGGTTTTAGATGATTTTGATCTTCACATTGGAATAGAATTTTATGAATGATATTTGGCCTTTGGTGATGGCTTTATGTTGATCAACTAGACACCTTACATACTTAAGTGGTGTTGTTGGGATGCTCTTTCAATAAGCTTTACCATCACTTCCCTAATAAAAGTGTTGATATAAAAACACTTATTTCATTTATGTTAAAAAAAAATTATCCAAGATGGGAAAACTTCTAAGGTATCCAAGGTAGGCAAATCATTTTCTGGTATTGAAGCCCTGATAAACATGTACTTTTTCAAAGTTTTGCCAAAAAATCCAGAATAGAATTACTTCATTCAACATGCTAAAATCCATTCATAAAAAGAAAATTTTACGTTGTTTAATGTAACACTATATGTAATATGTTTTGGGTTTTATCACTTCATGTACAGCCATACTGAACATGCTGAAAATGTGGCAAATTAGTTTTCTTTTTTTCCATATTTCATTAGAAAATAACTGGTGTGAATGAATTTACAACCAGAAATTGCAAATTTCAAGGTTCTACTGTTTTTATTAATATTCATGAAAACAATGAGGCTAAGAATGGGAAGACACTAAAACTTTCTTCATCCTGGCCTTACTGAACAGTTTACAGAAACTAAGTGCTATTAAACATTTAAGTATAAAACGGTTTGCATTTTTATCCGTGATGCATCAAAAATAAATATTGATTTCATAAACAATTAAATAAATTTCTTTTCTCAAGAGGGGTAATTCTAAAACAACTTTCTTATCTGTTGAAAGTATAACTTCTAAAACATCAAAATTTACTTTAATCTTATGTTTGAAGGTACCATTAAAGTTGTCATCTGTTCGAAAACTGGTTCCAGGTTTAAGTCTAAACTAACAATAGGGAGGAACAGTTTGTTTACATTGTACAGAAGCTACTTAAATGTTTTGTCTCATTTAAACATATCACCTGATAGTCATCAGCAATTTAACCAAATGGATTGGATGATGAATTATGGAATTCAATATCCAGGATTTATCAAGGTTCTTCAGTCAGAGTAATCAAGGAGGGTCTGGAAGGGGGGTCCTTCATTTCTGTATTCTTTTATTATTTAAGCCATTTTTCTTTATTCCTTATACTTTTTGCCCATTTTTCTCTATTCTTTATTTTTTTTGCTCATTATTCTGTAAACCCCCCATCCACATCCTCCTCATCAATGGCATAACACAAATATTTAAATCGATTGTTAAATGATGTTTTCATGTACATTAATAACACAGATGGTACTGATACTTAAATCTGTGAAATCGGCAATAAATGTGATTAAACCAATTCTGTTATTTCATTATAGTTCTATTATATACAAAATTTGAGGATTGAAAGCAATTCTGTAATCATGTTTCATAAAAGTTTAGTAGTTTTGTGAATTATACAAGACTGTTTATATCTTTTCCTCATTAAACGAGCATATCGTTAAACGAGGAGTGTATATATATTCACAAATTCAGACACATTCATTTTGGCAATAATGTACTGGTATATATAACCAATACAATTTAAAACCTTGTTGTTATCAAATCATCCCACAACGGACTTCAATTAATTTCCAGTCCCATTGATTTCAAAATAAACACGAAAATATCAAACCATACGTCTGCCGAAAAAAGTCGAAATTGTGAAATCAACAAAATTTGACATTGCAGACATAAAGCACTTTTCAGTAACATTTTTCATGCGTTTAAATAACACACTGCAAATATAAAGCAATATTTTGAAACTACTGTCCAGGATTTCGTCAGACTTTTCTACTCCCTGTTAACACCATCATCTGTCAGAGTTTTGTCTGTATCCAATAATGTAGTGTCTTCATCAGAATCCTGAAAAGGAGATAACTGTCTAATCATTCAGTGATACATCTTTATAATACAACAGGTTGAAAATTCTTTTGCATTGCAATGCATTTTAACTTTTGCAGCTCAGGGCATGTACAGTACATACTATTTAACCCTACCTGTTTTTGTGCCAGTACTAAGTCTGCCTATCTAAACCATGTGTTTTCAAAGTTGTCTTTGTACAGGTATTTCTCAAGGAGTTGGTTGTTGGTGTAGACTGTTGTACTGTCCAATATTTTTGAAAATGCCTTGAAAAAGTTTTATCTTTTTTATGTATTATTAAATTGATTTGGTAAAAAATAACCTTGATGGTGTTATGTGAATTTTTGCGAATTCAAGTGATTGCAATTACCCTCTGACTTAAGACTCTACAGAACAAGGAGAGATATTTCAGAGTGAATCACCCACATTCACCAGAATTAAAGTGACTGCAATTACCCTCTGACTCAAGACTCTACAGAACCTGGAGAGATATTTCAGAGTGAATCACTCACATTCACCAGAATTAAAGTGATTGCAATTACCCTCTGACTCAAGACTCTACAGAATATGGAGAGATATTTCAGAGTGAATCACCCACATTCACCAGAAAGAGTAGTTTTTATCTGAACCACTTTGTAAGTAATATACTTGTAAAGCATATATAACAAAACTTGATAAAAATTTAGAGAAATATTTTTCTTGAGTAAAAGGAGCAATGAAACAGCCACAGGGCAACATATTAGTTCATCGAAAATTTAAATCTAGTTTTTTTAAATTACATATCTCATTATAATTTTCATTTCTATAAACTTCTAAGTGCAGATTCATAAACAGCAATTTAAATTTTGAATGATAAAATTTCTTTCAAACCTTAAAAAGGTAATTACACTTTAACAAAAATTCAATATTGTGATTATGTGCAGATCCACATCAAATGAGATTTTTTTTCTTCTTTGTTAAATTTTACATTTTTAACAACTTCATATATATTTTTAAATTTCAAAATGCACATTAAATTCAACAGGTAAAATTTTGGCTAACATTAAACAGAAAATTCCTTACATAAAGATGATAAAATTAATGGAAACTAGAAAAATAGGTGACTTATTTCATGATCTAAACATACTTTCCTCATCATTTATCCAGGGAATGTACCTAGAAATTTATATACTTCTGGTACATTCAATAACTTCATTTTTATTAATACTCTTTTGTAAAAAAAGACGAACATTTTAAAAAGGTTTTATTGGCCTTGAAGTGTTATTTTACCGATAATACGATACTTTCAGATTTGTGACCTCTTTATGTCAGTGTTTGCTCTATTACTTTAAGATTTGTGGTTTAAATATCTGTAAAGTTTGTTCCGCCTTTGAATGTACTTACATACATGACATAACATAGGTAGTTACAGAGAGGAGATTTAAGTGGTTGGAAGTTGGAACCCTCCTTTATAAATTTTTTTTTTATATAATCACTTTAAAGCCAATGAAAATTTGGCTGGAATCTCCTAGAACCCCCTTTTCTACCTGGAAAAACCTAAGAAACTCTCCTCCAATTCTAATATTTCTGGATACATGCCTAAAATTATGTTTGGCAATAAGCGTCTTTAAAATGTTTCTTCCTTTTTCAGGCCTATGACAGTTATTTTTGCTTTCTTTTTACAATATAATTCTTAAATGTATTTTTCATATTTGAGCCCAATCTACATAACATGAGGGTACCCAAATTGCACCTGTTTTGACAGTTTTTTACTTACATTTATTTATGATCCTGACAAAAGTTTCCATTATGTGTTTATTTTGTAGATGTATCCATTTTTACTATATAGTTCCACCAATTTAATTTTGAATCCATATTGAATCATAGAAATATGGGTTTGACCCGACCTCCAAACAACCCATGTTTCTGTAATTCGACATACCCAAACTGCATCTGTACTTAAATTCACATCCTTAAAAATCGATTAACTGATGTTTTGTTTTATTTCTTCAATTAGAATATCAAGAACAATTTGACACTAGTCCATGCTTACTATTCATTTTTTAAGAATTGGATGCCTGTAACATATTTTAATTGCTCATTTTTAAAAGTTGACTTTTTGTGGAATTCGCATGGCGTACATTTTGGAGTGAATACTTCATCTGTTGATATATACTGCAAACATTTTGTGTATCTTTAAATATATCTAGCTACGTTGAAAGACGTGCATAATGTCAAATCATAATAAAGAGCTGCGCCATGACTGCATGATAGGCCTGTCGCTTTTTCAACTTATAAAGTTCCATAACTCCTCAGTGTCATATCAGAAATTTATAAAAAAAAAACTAAAGGGAGGTTATTTTGATAGATATAAACCAGTCACCAAAGTTTCAAGAAAACTGCTCAAAGCATTTCTGAATTATTGTCTGAAAACTGGAAAATCACCCCTTTTTTATGAATAAAATCCCATTACTCAGTAATGTAAAATCTAAAATTTATAAAAAATCGAAAGGGAGCTTACATCAATAGATATAAACAATTCACCAAAGTTTCATGAAAATTGGTTCAAGCGTTTTTGAGTTATTGTCCGATATGTTGACTACGGACGGACAGACAACGTTATATCATAATAAGTCCCATAAACAGGCGTATAAAAAAACACAAATTGTTACAGCAGATTCCATTGAGTGTGTAGCCAAAGGTAATATCTTTGGTTAGCTTGCTTGTTAGCTGAACCGTGAAGTCATTATTAGGTCAGGTATACTACCCTCTTTTCGAAGTAGCATAGTCCAACAGACAGATCGATTGGTTTTCTGTCGGACTAGTCTATTCTTAAAGTAGGGTAGTTTACCTAACCTAACAATGACTTCATGGTTCAGCTAACAAGCAAGCTAACCAAAGATATTACCTTTGGCTACACACTCAATGGAATCTGCTGTAAGTCTCTAAGAAAACTTGTACGACTTCCATTGCTATTTTTGCTAAATTAGTGCAATTTGGGTACTGTGACGTTTTATTCTAAAATAATAATGGCTCATGATCATTGGTAATGTATACTTGATTTAATCCAGGTCATTTGGACTGTGTTGGATAGTTGTCTCATAAACAATCATAACATCTCTTTATTTTATACTGTAGTCAACTTTGTGGTACATATATTATAAATAAAGATATTTACTTGAGTGGACAAGCTGTGGGTATCATAAATCTATATCCATTTATTACTTATCAATAAAGTTTGTATTATCAAGTTACATTATATGTTTATGGTCATTGATGGTGGTCAGTCTTGAGGGAAATAAAGATATGATCTGGTTAAGTATACCACTAACATAAAATGGGTCATCAATTCTTTTAAGTTTCCCTGGTATGATGGATGAAATCACATTCAATTAAGGATGAATAAAAGCTCATAAAAGCTTATAAAATATATTGTATAGAAAGGCGAACAGGAATCAACCAAAATATTTGACAGTAAAACAGACCACAACAACAACTAACTCCTCTGAGAAAAGACATACAAACTATACTTGTTTGTTATAATTCATTGATTTGGATGGCATATAAGAACAATTGTTACTCTTTCAACAATTTATATAGAGTAAACAAAAGTAATATTCAATTCATACCAAACAAAAAAGAAAACTTAAATGTAACATGCTTCAGGACAATGTCCATCCTACCTAGACACATTATTCTGACTCTGAACCTATCAGTCTTTGCTCTTACTTGTAAATGCCACTTGCTTGGCAGAGACAAATACAAATTTTGAAGTCTATGGTTTTTAATCAGCAATGGATCAAACCCACAACCTCCAACTCTCTAGGCAACCATGATACCATAAGACCACTGAGACTGTAGAAGTTATTTTGATATTTCGGTATCCCTCAATAAAACTTACTTTATATCTCTCAAAGTACATCATAAAACATTGCAAGGGGTGACTCCATACAGTACTAGTACTTTAAGTATTCAAATTATTACTAAAATAGTAAGGGGGAAAAATTATCTACTCATTAATCTACATATTGGAACCACAAAGCTTCACTGGGACCACTAGATTTGCAGTCTTTGCCATCCTAAAGCTTAAGACAGACAGGCAAAAAATGACTTGGAGAAATCTGTAGTGCACTTGTACTTAACAAGCTCTTTTGAAGAAACTACAGTGTCAAAATATTAGGATTCATGAGTCTTTGACAATGTTGTAATTTCTAGTGACATGTTTAAAAGGTGATTGCTTGGTGTCAATACATCTGGTTTATCTACAAACATTTAGAATAGTACAAAGGGGCAATGAAAAAAAAATGTCAAGATGACACATAAAACAAAGACTAAAAGAACTAGAGGCTCGTTTGTCGCTCACCTAGGTATTGTATCTTCAACAATGGACACTCACCAATAATGTGGACTAGAATAGAATCCATGATCTCTTTTTTAATTGATCTAGTTTAGCTGATCATTTTTTTCTGTTTACAATTTCCGACTATCTTTTTTAGTTATCATGGTTATTGCCCAAAACACTAAAACGGGTAAAAAGTAGTCATTTAAGGGTAATCACTCCTATTAAAAGTCTTTAAACCATTTTGGTTAAATTTGACTTCTCTGTGAATCTTGTCTTGCGAATCATTTTTACCATTTAAAATGTCTATCTATCTTTTATAGATTTCAAAATAATATGCAATAATTTAAATGCTCCGCAGGGCGCAGCTTGATATGATCGCAGAGGTCGAACCCTGAACAGTTGGGGCAAGTATATATGGACACAACATTCAAGCTTGATACAGCTCTGAATTTGGATTGTGATTAAATATTTGACACAGCATAGGTTTCTGACACAGAATGAATGTGGTCTAAGAACTTAAAATTTTTAAATTGGACATTCACCTATTATGGTCCAATATCCAAAATCTAAATACATGGTTAGATTCAGCATATCAAAGAACCCCAAGAATTCAATTTTTGATGAAATCAAACAAAGTTTAATTTTGGACCCTTTTGACCTCAATGTGGACAAAGTTGATAATGGGGCCCAAAAATCAAAAATCTAAATACATGGTTAGATTCAGCATATCAAAGAACCCCATATATTCAATTTTTGTTGAAATCAAACAAAGTTTAATTTTGGACCCCGATTTGGACCAACTTGAAAACTGGGCCCATAATCAAAAATCTAAATACATGTTTAGATTCAGCATATCAAAGAACCCTAAGAATTCAATTTTTGTTAAAATCAAACTAAGTTTAATTTTGGACCCTTTGGACCTTAATGTAGACCAATTTGAAAACGGAACAAAAAATTAAGAATCTAAATACATGGTTAGATTCTGCATATCGAAGAACCCCAATAATTTAACTTTTGATGAAACCAAACAAAGTTTAATTTTGGACCCTTTGGACCACAATGTGGACCAATTTAAAAATGGGGCCCAAAATCCAAAAACTTAATACACGGTTAGAATCAGCATATTAAAGAACCCCAACAATTCAAGAATAAAACCCCATTGAAATTGGTCAAGAAATAAGCAATTTATACAAATAAAATTGAGAATGGAAATGGGGAATGTGTCAAAGAGACAACAACCCCACCACAGAACAGACAACAGCAGAAGGCCACCAACAGGTCTTCAATGCAGCGAGAAATTCCCGCACCCGGAGGCGTCCTTCAGCTGGCCCCTAAACAAATATATATACTAGTTCAGTGATAATGAACGCCATACTAAACTCCAAATTTTACACAAGAAACTAAAATTAAAAATAATACAAGACTAACAAAGGCTAGAGGCTCCTGACTTGGGACACAATACTGTGCAATTGAATATTTCTTGCTATTGCGCAATACTGTACAGTTGACAATTTCTTGCTAATACGCAATATTGTGCTATTGGATATTTCTTGCTATTGCACAATACTGTGCAATTGAAGATTTCTTGCTATTGTGCAATACTGTGCAATTGAAGATTTCTTGCTATTGTGCAATACTGTGCAATTGAAAATTTCTTGCTATTGCGCAATACTTATTATATAATAATTTACACATCCTGTTTGGTGTGTATCTCCTACCATATCATTATTATTTGCTTTTAAATATAAAACAGAAATAACCAACTTAAAATGGAAAATTTTAAAAGAAAAAAAAAAGGAAAAAAAGAAAAATAAGGGAAAAAAAAAAAATCCCCCCCCCCCCAAATTTTTTGAACCCCCTTATGATTCATCACCCCCAAACTCAATCCCAGCCTTCCCTTTGTGGTATGGTACCTTGCAGTACAATTTCAGAGAGATCCATACACTTGAACACAAGTTATTGTCTGGAAACTAGAAAAATGCTTATTTTTGGCCCCTAATTCCTAATATTTCGAGGCAATTACCCCCAAAATCAATCCCAGCATTCCCTGTGTGATATGGAACCTTGTGGTACAATGTCAGAGAGATCCATACACTTACACACAAGTTATGTCTGGAAGTTACAAAAATGTTTATTTTTGGCCCCTAATTCCATAACTGTTGGTACCATAACCCCCAAAATCAATCCCAACCTTCCTTTTGTGGTATTGAACCTTATGGTAAAATTTCATAGAGATCCATTCACTTAAACTAAAGTTAGAGTGGGAAAACCAATGTGTCTTCGGACAACGACGCCAACGTCATTCCAATATACGACCGCAAAATTTTTGCGGTCGTATAAAAATGCAAAATAATGGTAATAAACTGTTATCACAGAGATATGTCTCGCCCTTGTGTACATGTGATTATGCAAATGTTGAAATTAAAATAGCTATACTTTAACATGTTTCATAAGTTATGCAAATATTCAAAGTCAATGAACCATGACTGAGGTACATGGCTATACAATCTCCATGTAAATAAGATGTGCCAAATTGACTTATTATAAGTCGTTCCCTTTAAACAAACCTAAACACAAACATTAACTTGTTAACTATGTAAAAATTTCAAAGTCAATGAACCATGAAGAGGGGGTGGGGGCTATATAATCTCCATGAAAACAATACTTGCAAACGCCAATAAATTTGCATACCAAATATCATTGACTTAACATAAGCAGTTCATCTTAAACTGATCTAATCACACACAAACTAATACATGTAAACTAAGCAAAAGTTTCTAAGTCGATAGACCATGGCTAAGGGGGTGGAGCCAAATAATCTCCATGGAAATGAGATATGCCAATGCTTATACAACTGCACACCAAATATCATTTACCTACCACTAGTGGTTCCCCATAAAATGACCTAATCACAAACTAATACATGTAAAATAAGCAAAAGTTTCAAAGTCAATAGACCATGACTGAGGGGGCAGGGCCAAATTATCTCTATGGAAATGAGATGTGCCAATGCTAATACAACTGCATACCAAATATGATTGACCTACCACTTGTGGTTCCCTATAAACTGACCTAATCACAAACTAATACATGTAAAATAAGCAAAAGTTTCAAAGTCAATAGACCATGACTGAGGGGGCAGGGCCAAATTATCTCTATGGAAATGAGATGTGCCAATGCTAATACAACTGCATACCAAATATGATTGACCTACCACTTGTGGTTCCCTATAAACTGACCTAATCACAAACTAATACATGTAAAATAAGCAAAAGTTTCAAAGTCAATAGACCATGACTAAGGGGGCAGGGCCAAATTATCTCTATGGAAATGAGATGTGCCAATGCTAATACAACTGCATACCAAATATGATTGACCTACCACTTGTGGTTCACCATAAACTAGACCTAAGCATAAACTAATACATTGTTGACGATGCCGCCGACGCTGGAAACAGCATACCTAGGACTAGCTTTTTGACTCCGTCAAGGCAAGACAAAAATCGTGATAAAAGAGCAAGAACTCCAATTAGGAGTTGACTTACGATTTTGGCCATGTATGATTTATTTGTAGATCTTGTATTGTTGCTCATTTTTGCTATTTAAAGTGTCTACCTATCTATTATTGTTTCAAGATAAGAGGCAGAACACTAAAAGATGGTAAATATTGTCTTATAGAGTAATAACATCAATAATGAGAGCATTGATGATTTCGGCCATAAACCTTATCTATTTGAAGATCTTGTCAGCTTTTCATTTTTGCTCATTTATGTTTCTAATTATCTATAAAAGTTTTTTTTTTCAGAAATAAGCCAAAAATGCAAAATAAATTGGTAAAATTTGCCATTAAAGGGCAGTAACTCAACAATAAGGGGTCATCAGATGATTTCAACCATGTTGACTTATTTGTAGATCTTGCCTTGCTGATAATTTTTGCTATATATAAAGTTTCTCTATTTCTATTACAGTTTTGGTGTAAATGAATAAAAAGTAGATTTCATCTTTCTTAACATTTCTGTCCGTGTCAGATTTTCTCTATTTTATTTTATAGCAGTTTTCAAGATAAAATACAAAACTTGCCCCTATGTTCTACTTTTAGCCATATAGGCCATGTTGGTTAGAAGGCAAGGTCATCAGACACATTTTTACAGCGGATGACCTTGAGGGCATTCCAATGTTATGTTGCCGCAGACATTTCTACCCATGTGACTTGCGCTTTTGACTGATAACCGTTCGGACGTATTACGTATAAATATGCGGATATTATCGAGTGCAAAATAACATTCCTTATTGCTTGTTATAAATTCATTTCTTCAATGAATACTCATGAAAATATTTTTTAAGAACATAAATAAATAATATGAAAATGTTTTTTCGTGAGAAATATTTATATATATAAGTGAAAAAATTCGTAAGGGTTCCGCGGAACCCAGTGTCTCGCCTACTTTTGCTGTTAATCGCAGGCTCAACAAAAATGAGGAAAAAAATCAATAAAAATATTCCTTTAGATACTATCTTTTGATTGTAAGCAGCTTCTGTCAAAGTTTGGTATAAATCCAGGATAGTTTATGAATCTAATAAATGTTTTAAAAACTTAAACTGCAGACTACATATTTAATGTTAACTGGAAGAAAAACTATGTCCATTTATAAGTAAAATACGGATAAACAGGTACAAAATTTTAACAAAATTTCCTTCTAGATACTAGCTTTTGATCATAAACAAGCTTCTGTCCAAGTTTGGTACAAATCCAGGATAGTTTAAGAAGGTTATTAAAATTTTAAAAACTTTAACCACAGAGTGAATGTAATGATTCCTGGCAGAAAAACTAAGTCCATTTATAAGTAAAATACGGAAAAACTGGAATTTTTTTTTTACAAAATTTACTTCTGGATATTATCTTATGATCATAAACAAGCCTCTGTCCAAGTTTGGTACAAATCCAGGATAGTTTAAGAAAGTAATTAAAATTTTAAAAACTTTAACCACAGAGTGAATGTAATATTTCCTGGCAGAAAAACTAAGTCCATTTATAAGTAAAATACCGAAAAACTGGAATTTTTTTTTTACAAAATTTACTTCTGGATATTATCTTATGATCATAAACAAGCCTCTGTCCAAGTTTGGTACAAATCCAGGATAGTTTAAGAAAGTTATTAAAATTTCAAAAACTTTAACCACAGAGTGAATATTTGTGGACGCCGCCGACGACAACGACGACGACGACGGAATGTAGGATCGCTATGTCTCGCTTTTTTGACATAAGTCAAAGGCTCGACAAAAATCATGAGTATATATGCACAGGTACCAAACTCAAAGAGAAAAGAATTACTGTAATGTTCATTCAAAAATAATCAGAAAACTCATGAATAATTTACTGGACATGCTTTTCAGGGTATATTTATATTTATGAAACTTAAAGAAATCTTTCAATTTGACAGTAAGAACAAGTGAAACTGCGAGCTACTTCTCACTGATGATACCCCCACTAAAAGTGGATAATTTTAATAGTGTAAAAATATGTAAGTGTTCGGTAAACAGGAAGTTGTTGAGTGATGAATCTGAAAACGTATCACACGGTATAGCTGAATTATATAAACCCTGAAACCAAATTTCAGAAATCCTTGTAATGTAGTTCCTGAGAAAGATGCGACAAAAAATATTCTTGGGACGGAAGGACGGACGGACAGACAGAGGTAAAACAGTATACCACACTTTTTTTAAGCCTGAGTATAAGAATTATTAAGCAGTATGCCAGAGAGTCTTCAGGACAGTTCTACTGATGATATTAGGTGTATAAACATGATAAAGGATACAACATGCTTTTTAAATAGTTTGTCATATAAGAGTTCAGACATATCTACTATATTACATACAATATAATAACATGCTATATAAAGAACTAGAGTAAGGCCATTGAAAAGTAATATTTGATTCTCATCCCATCATAGGTTCTTGAATGTGTGACCTAAATTCACCTGGTAGCATCCCCTAAAACCTTGCAAAAAGGCCTCCACACTCACCCCATATATTGTAAATACCTGGGGCCACCCTTAACAAATTCTTTGTTTGATGTTGCCTACCCATGCCTTGTAGGGTTGGGTAGGTAAGTAGGGATTTTTTTTATGGCCAACAACATAAGTTACATGTTTTAGACAAGAAAGCGACTTTAGAGCACGAAAAAAAATTTCAAAAAAATTTTGAAACGATTTGTGTCATAAAATTTTCGGGTAGGCCTCTTTTTAGGTGGGTAGGTAGGCAACATCAAACAATTTAAATTTTCTTTTTGGCCTGGTATGTAAAGACATCTTAAGCAGTAATTTTCTTTTTGGAAGGGTACCTGTCATTTTTTTTCTAAATGGGCTTCTGCATTGCAATTTGCAAGCTTTGGTAAACAGATTTTTTTTGTGTGTTTTTAAACTGTTTCTGTTTTTCTAACATCAAGATAAAAAATTAGGGCAAAGTTGAGTAGAGGAATAGTGTCAATGGTAGCTGCTATATATTCAGTGCCAGTGGTCAGTGGATCTGTATTTATTTTCAGAGGTGACTGATGGGGCGGCCCGCAATGAAAAATAAGCAAAATGTATGAAAATAAACACCCTGGATTCTTTCCATGGTCTTTTAGTTTAGTATACGTAGTAACCACTAGTTTAAAATGTGGATGATTTAGAGTTTGTACTACACCTTACCTTACAAACGCTTTAGGTGACCTTTAAATTCTATTTTGTAACTTGTGTTGTTAAGTTGCTAGCCTATAATATTAAACCTTTACCCAACATCAAATTAATCATAATTTCATCTATAAATTATGATTGGGGAAGAGATAAATCACTTTAGCTAGTTTTAGTGATTCAGTGTATATGTGATGCCTGGTGACGTGAGGTGACAACGCTCTGATTTACAACCCTGTGATATACTTTCTATTATACAGACAATGACTGTCAGGACAGAGAGTTGTTGAGTGGTATCACCCATAGACAGTCATCAGCAATCTCTTTGAAAAAACACCACATTTTCTTACAGAATTACTTGTGTGTTACAGTCTTGTAAATTTCTAGAAGGGAGATATTAAGATAGAGAATCAAAATTTATATTTTCATAGCCTTATTCACAGCTTCAGAATCAAAAGGATTATGGGTAATTTAATAATTCGTACACAAAAATAGTTACATCAGAATGGTCAACTATCAATTGTTTTGGATGTTGTCTATAGATCAATCAAAATTTTGTTGTCAACATTTTTGAAAATATTACTCAGAATGCATTAGATTCTGAAGCAGTGAATTTAAGCAAGCAGGATAGTTTACCTTGTCTGTCATATTTCCCATTCATCCATAGGGTTATATAGGGAAGCAGTACTGGTTCCATGCTCCTGTTCCTGGTCAGTATTATGAGAGAAGGAGTAGAAAGATACATTCTTATTAGTGTTAGATGAACGATTAGAGAGGATATGTTTTACATAAGAATGTGCAGCAGCTCCAAGCGGACTCTTTGGACTTCTTGTAGAAGCCAGAGCCCCGAGTGGACTGTTCTTTACCTCAGAGTCTGACAAGTTGGATGTATTCATTTTTTTTCCTGATTTTCCACTGGGATTGGCCTCAGTTTTTGAGTCATTCTGAATTTCACTGTCTTGACTAGAGGAATCTTGTTCCATAGTCCAGTCTGGGAAATCAATGGACTCTCTAGGAGATATGTCACTATTTCGGACCCGGCCCACTAGTTCATCTCCTATGTAATCGTCCCATTCAAAACTGTCTATGTAAGAATCAGAAATATTGAAGTCCTCTGAAGGTTCAACAAACTTTAGTTCGTTTGATGAGGCTATAGTCTGAGGTTCATTCTCATTCTCACAAAGAAGTTCGTCTTCCAGAATTGTATTAAGACTACGAGTTGATGTATATTTAGACGGAGGAACAGACATGCCCTTTGACATGTAAATTTCACGTGCAATATCCATATCGTCTGATGTTGGACTAGATATACCACTATTTTCATCTGTTGAACTTTTCATGTCTGTTGATAATAATACACCTGATAGAGTAAGTTTCAACAGTTTTAATTTCTCAGCCTCGTCCTCTTCATTCTCGTCTGACAAATCATCAATATTGTCTGTTTTACTATTCGTTTCTGAATGGATATCTTCAACATTGTCACTCTTTGGCAAGCCACTTAACATTTTTTGTTTATGAACACTATTATGAGTTTCTCCATATTTTTCTTCAAAATCTATAATACTATCAACACTATTATTTACAAAACTAACGCTATTCTCGTTTTTATGTATTTTCTCTTCATTTCTTCCCATACCACCGGAAACTATACTTTGTGAATCTTTACCTTCTTTATCTACCGTTAAATATAATTGGGTCTTACAAACGCTACTTTCTGAACTAGGATTGTTTTCTATTTTTGTACCGTTTATACAAATGTCAGGTATACTGCTATCAAGCTTAACTCTGTCCTCATTAATAGAAGAAAGAGCTTGGTCCTTGCTTGTAACTTGCTGTGGTCTAATACCAGTTTGGTCCTTGTTTGAGAGGGTTTTAACACTAATAGTAGACTTGTCCTCATCTGTGATGGACTGAGAAGTCCTGACTTTGTTCAATTCATTTGATGATACTTCAGATGTATTCATCTGGGAATTTAAATTACTGACTTTCTTTACATCTTTGGCGAACACTTGAGGAGTATTAGGTTGAGAATTACTGACTTTGTTTACATCTTTGCCTAACGAAACAGGTGTACTAGGTTGTGAATTATTGACTTTGTTTGAATCTTTATTTGACCCAACAGGTGTACTAGTAGACCGATGGACCGTAGGTCTGTTAGGAGTACTAATAGGACTGTCGTGTCCTATACTTCCACTTACGATTTCACAATTAAAAATGGTATCTCCCTTTTCATCAACATTTATATGAGTGGGCAAGGAATTTGAATTAAAATCTGCTGCACAAATGTCATCGACAACATTATGTTTTAATCCCGAAATATCACTAGCATGAACTTCTACTTTAACAACTCTAGCTTCCCGTGTGGACATCTTGGCCCATTTCCTCTCGAATTCTGCTTCATCTGCAGCCTCCTTCTCAGATTGAATCTTCTGAAGCTGAGCATGAATCTCCTCTATCTGGGGACGATGTGATGAATCCTGCCAACACAACTGCATCATCTGGTACCTAAGATTTTAAATCAACAGCATAGATAAGTATGGTTCTGGACATTACAGCTAAATTACTTGAGTGTGTAGTCAGTACAAAATCCCAGAAAAATAAAACCTGAATCCCAAATGCCCCCCAAAAAATAAAGCATCCTTTCCAGGATTTCGAAAAATTAATCATTAATTCCTGTGTCCTAAAGAGTAGATCCTGAATTCCATCAAAAATTAAAGGCCCAATACAGACGTCCCGAAAAAAGGTCCTTTCACCCCTCTTAATTTTGTAATGTATGTATGTCAGATTTTTGTGTGTGTGTTTATTTTAGCAATCTGTATCCATTTGTATTAATATAAATTTTAAGGGGAAGTCTTGGGAGAAAGATTACCATAAACATGATTACAAATACCTAGTTGGTTTGCTTGTGGGAAACGAATAAATTAAGTATCCTGAAAACAACCATTTTCATAAATTAGTGGCCCTTTTTAGTCATTCAGAAGGACTAAGCCAGACTGTAAAGGAAATATAATAAAATAAAAAAACAATTTCAAGAGCTGAAAACATTGCCACATAAACTCATAAAAAGTAAAAATAAAATATGATAAGTGCTAAAAAAATTAGATTCAAAAACAGAACTGACCTGATGAATTCCACAATTACTTTGAGTATGTAACTTAATATAAAAATAAGAAGATGTGGTATGATTGCCAATGAGACAACTATCCACCATAAGCCTTTAACTACTTCCATGTTTCATACTTTATTTCTATCAATATTAAAATATATACTTGTACTTTTTCCAATATCATTTACCATTTTTTTACTTATCATGAGTATAATTCAGTGCCTTCAGCCTAAATAAACATGAATGACAGTCAAAATAATTTGTATTGTTTAAATACATGTATCTATCTATAGCTGCAAGCTTCCTATTATTAAAAAACATAACCTGCAGATATTCTGATGTTCATTTTTTTTTAATTTTATTTCAGCCTATAATATTTTGAAGATCATAACATACAACTGTTGAACATATTTCTTGGTCTTTATCTCAAATTTTCTTATTTTAAAAATGTATAATGTAAAATGTATCTAATTGACTAAGAAAGATATTTTTTATTATTTTCT
This sequence comes from Mytilus californianus, assembly GCF_021869535.1. NCBI lineage: Eukaryota > Metazoa > Mollusca > Bivalvia > Mytilida > Mytilidae > Mytilus > Mytilus californianus. The sequence goes on along the minus strand of NW_026262723.1, from coordinate 23,193,598 downwards.
AAGAAATAAACATTAAAAATAACTGTTAATTGACTTAGAAAGATATTTTTTATTACTTTCTTAAATAAACTGTTGACACAGAGATATGTCACGCCTGTTGGCAAAAAATTCAGAAAAAGACAATCTGATGGACAGCAACATTGCAAATTAATTCAAAGTTGCTGGACCATGAATGATTCAAACTGAGATGTACTGATAGTAATGCAACTTTATAGAAAATATCATTATCTATCAGAAGAAGTTCCTATCAAATTAACCTAAGCAGTAAATTTAACATTGAAAATTGCCAATCAATTCAAAGTCACAGGACCATGACCTAGGGGAAGGGCCTTATAATACTCATAAAACTGATAAGTACAGATACATGTAGTAATGCGACTTTATAGAAAATATAATTGATCTATCACAAGCAGTTCTTAACAAACCAACTTAAGCAGAAAACTTAACATTAAAAATTGCATATTAATTGAAAGTCGCTAGACCTTGACCTAGGGAGCAGGGCCTCGAAATAGTTGTCAAACTTATATATATTGATAGTAATGCAACTTTAAAGAAAATATCATTGATCTATCACAAGCAGTTCCTATCAAACTGACTTAAGCAGTAAACTTTACAATTGCTGACTCAGGCAACGATGCGTCGGAAAAGCAACACCTATGTCTCACCTTCCACAACTTTCATTGCAGGTGAGACAAAAATAAACATTAACATCAACTGTTAATGATTTACAACTGAGATTTAGAAGGATCATCTGTGTGGGGTAGCTATTCATGCCTTACAACTGAGAATTTATAAGATCATCAGCGTGTGGGGTAACTGTTCATGACTTACAACTGAGATTTAATAGGATCATGTGTGTGGGGGAACAGTTAATGACTTACAACTGAGATTATATAGGACCATCTATGTGGGGGAACTGTTAATGACTGGGGTAACTATTAATGACTTACAACTGAGATTTAATAGGATCATCTGTGTGGGGTAACTGTTAATGACTCACAACTGCTATCTAATAGGACCATCTGTGTGGGGTTACTGTTAATGACTTACAACTGAGATTTAATAGGATCATCTGTGTGGGGTAACTGTTAATGACTCAAAACTGAGATTTAATAGGATCATCTGTGTGGGGTAACTGTTAATGACTTACAACTGAGATTTAATAGGATCTTCTGTGTGGGGTAACTGTTAATGACTCACAACTGTGATTTAATACGACCATCTGTGTGGGGTTACTGTTAATGACTTACAACTGAGATTTAATAGGACCATCTGTGTGGGGTAACTGTTAATGACTTACAACTGAGATTTAATAGGATCATCTGTGTGGGGTAACTGTTAATGACTCACAACTGCGATTTAATAGGACCATCTGTGTGGGGTTACTGTTAATGACTTACAACTGAGATTTAATAGGATCATCTGTGTGGGGTAACTCTATACTTGTAGGATAAGCTTTAATCATATTCTGTAAGACCATTTCATCTGTTAGATCTTTATATGGTTGTTGTCCATACTCCGTTACTTCAAACATGGCTACTCCAAAACTCCTTTAAATAACAAGAAAAACATGTATTGTCTTCATAATAAACCTTCATGTAATTACTACAATCATATATGAAATAAGCAAAATATCATGATGTACATAATTGTATTCTAAATATTTGTATTTTATAATGATATTGTCAGTCAAACTTCTGAGATAATTTTTTTCAGATTAAGTTATCCTGGATCAGTGTTTTTCATTGTACAAATCTAGCAAAGAATTACTTGAAAACCAGTGCTTAGAGGCTGTCATGAATCATCAGTGAGGTGTGAAAATTAGTTTTGAAATCCTCACTGTGACTTTGAGATGAAGAAAAGCAATAAAACCCCTGTTTCTTTGCTTTTGTTTTTGATCAAGTCCTTGAAATAATTTTGTGATATGAATCAATACACCCAATCCTTTATTTTTAATAAGCAGGCAAAAACTTTATTATTTCTTTCCATAATATTTTTGAACTGCTATTTGTTTTCGTGATTTTCTTCTTCAGATAATTTTTCTTTTTAAATACAAAAGGAATGTGTACGAGGGCCCCCTCTCAAGCTTTGAAAATGGGATGGACAGATGAACAGAAAGACGTAAAGACTGAAGGACAAGGGTAACACTTAATGCCCCCATCACCTACGGCAGGGGAATAAAACTTAGCTATATTTTTCAAGCTGTCAGGGTTTTTGTATGGCCTAATAACAATAATTTATCGTAGACTTATGGCACGAAGAAAAAAAACAAGTCATCCAAAATTTTCTTTCAGTCAAGAACTTAACTACTGTAAATTCAAAAATAATGCATGGATTTATTATGGCTAATCACTGGTATAAATGTGATTGCAAAAATTTTGAGAAGATAATCACTGCTGAAATTATGAATGAGAGTTTTTATAATTTGAACCTGACAATGTCGCATTATTAGCATTAATTAAAAAAAAAGCAATAATTTCTTAATTTACAGTACTTCCAGAACAAGTTGAGGATCTCACAAATACCAATTTTTCACAGAGTAAAAGACAAACACAATGTCCAAGAAGATTATTAAAAGTAAATGTTCAAACTTTCTATTTTCAAGTCGAACAAATAATAACTTTCAAAACTGACAATTGACATACCACATGTTAGACTGTTTAGTGAACTCTGTAACCTGCCAAATAGAATTAGTTAAAGATATACTCTCTGGAGCCATCCATCTGATAGGTAAAAGGTCCTGGCCATTGTCATAATAATCCTCCTGAAAAAATACAAAGTAAATAAGTACAGGTACTGCAGAAGAATAAGAATACATAATTAATTTTATGAACTCCCAAGTTTCCCTATTTTACTTGTTGCAGTATGCTCTTTAGTATTTACTGCTGCAACTTTATAATGGCATAATATTTAAGCTATTATAATATAATATCAAATACTTAATGTAGATTTCTATTTCAAAATATTGTTGAAGGTCAGTGGTTCTCTATGGGCACTCCAGTTTCCTCCACCAAAAAAAAAAAAAAAAAAGACTGCCACCATATAGCCAATAGTGCTGAAAGTGGAATTAAACACCAAAAAATCAATCAATCATAATCTTTAAAAAAATTAAAATGTAAAAATTTCATTATATATATACTTAAAATGTACAGCATTTCCATTTAATTAAAAATAATGGCTAGGGGTCATTAAACTTAAGATCTTTAGGAAGAAGTGACCTCTCCCTGGTAGTTAAACAGGGACAAGTGAAACTCAAAAGGAGACTTTCAGCTGTTTATCAGGTCTATAGATCTATAAATAACCAGATTCAATGTTATAAGGGATTTCTCCCTATCTTCCAGGCAAAAAGACAGGAAAGTGTACTAAAATTTATATAAACAGATTTGAACATATGTTTGCAAGATTACTTCTTTTATCATAATTTTGAAAATTGATATTTAGTTTGAAGGTACAGTCAAGAATTATTTTTTTTATAGAAAGAATGCTACCATATGCTTGAGTTGTTAACTAGAAACTAAGACATGTGTGTCAGGTGAAAGATCACCTGAAATTAACCTGCCTGACAGGTAATAAACAACGACATGCATCTGCAATGATATTAATTACAATTTTGCAGAGATATGAAAACAATTTCAAGACAGTGCCATTTTAACACAAAAATCTACAATTTCAATTTCCAAACTGTATATCAAAATTACACTAGATGTGGTGTTCAGCTTTCCATTGTAGATACTAACCCTAAAATGGTCTTCAGCTACACCATAATCCCCAATCTTTACAGTCATATTTGACATCACCATACAATTACGACAGGCAAAGTCACTGTAATGAAATAAAAAAATTGTGGATATACCTTCACTGTTTATCATAGGTTTAACACAATTAAATTTAACATTTTCTTCTTCCATGGTTAACATCACAAACATATAAACTATGTCAACAGTTAAACTTTGAAAAAGGTTAATAAAGTGAGATAAAACAAATAAATTTATGATATTTTATCTAGATAGGGCTTAAGTTTCTGCATAAATGATGTCCCTTTTTATATCTTTACAACATTGAGTTGATACGTTCAGTAAAATATGAACTCTACAGTGGTGATTTTTTTCTCTTTCATAGATATCTTTTAATGCTTGCTTGTACTGCAAAGCAGAATGATAAAGCTGCAGGGAAGAATGATAATACAACATATAATGATAACAGTTGGTCAAATTGGCCCCCAGTCTGTATACAGTCACATCAGTCCTAAGTTAGTATAGTTAGTCTATTTAGTATACTACAGATAATTACTGATGGAGATATCCATTAACATGTAAACATTGCAGTCCTGAGGCCATGTCTGTTAAGAACTGCATTCTCACTATACCATCCTTCATTGTTTTTACAATTTGTCGTTCTTTCCTCAAGTAACTCTTCAGATCTCCCTAAAAATATGAAATATAACTGATCATACAAGAATCTAATAATCAGAGGCTCCTAAGGGGCTTAATTTCTAACCTGGCAAAAAAATGTCAATCTAAATTAAATATTTATTTTAACTTTTTTCCAATGAAATAATTTTTTTCATGAATTATAATAAATTACTTATTTTCATGTATATAAAGCTTTTGGAGTACATTCAAGTTAAATCAAGGACACTGAATTATTATTAGGCAAACTATAAAGTTAGAGAAAGGAAACGACAGATTTAGCATTTTTTTTCATTTATAAAGGGGCATAACTCATGAACAGTAAAAGTGACACCACCCAATTTCGAACTTGATCTCTGTTTTGTGGCAATATGCATTGTGAATAAATTTTATAATATTTGATTTAGGCAAACTAAAGTTAGAGAACGGAAACCAATTTTGGGGATGTTCAGGACGGACAGACGGTACGGACAGACATGGGTAACACTTAATGGTCCCTCCGCTATGGCGGGGGCATAAAACTTAAAACTTTTTTCTTCTGAAGATATTTTTTGATCTTTAAGAAGCTTCTGTCTAAGTTTCATAACATTCTATGAATGTTTGACAAAGTTACTGATGTCTAAAAAAAAATAATCTTAGATTGTATCTAAATGTCAACTGCAAAAAAAGTCCATTTATCAGAAAAATATGAAAAAATAAAGGACAAAAACATTTTAAAAATTTTGCATTGAACATTATTTCTTAATCATAAAAAAGCTTTTGCCAAAGTAATGTAAAGTTCTATGAAGTTTTGACAAAGTAACTGATGTCTATAAAACTTGAACCCCAGTCTGTACTGTACCTAATGTTAACTGCAAATAAACTTAGTCTACATGTATTTATCAGTAAAATTATGGAAAAAAAGAATAAAAATAGACTTACCATGCTAGCATACTCAACAATAGTTAAAAAAGGAGAGGCTTCTGTACATTGTCCTAGCAACTTCAATACATTGGGATGGTCCAGCTCTCTGAAATAAACAATTTGATCTGTTACATAAGAAAACAAGGGTAAAATCAATCCTCTAAATATCTATTTTTTAAGTAAGTGACACTAACTTCCCCCTTATAAAGGATACTAATATTTAATTTAATCAGTCAAATTACATGTGTCTATGATTGCCATTGTATAATGAACTCATGAAATATCTATACTACAAAGGATGTTGACTATAGGGGTAAATTCAGTAAATAAATATACGTCATCAGGGACCGCCCATTTGGGGGAGAGCTTTCTGTATAAAACTGAAGTCATGTGCTCTTCTGATTGGTAGATAATGTTTGTAATAAATATTTTTTGATAGATGGATAAAAATTAGAGTTGAAAAAAAATAAAAAATAAATGCTGAATGTACTAAATTTTTTTACTACAGGGTTGAAAAGTAATGGGGGTCAGTGAAGGAATTAAGTGCGAATCTACAGTGTTTGTAAACAAGGCCATGTGAATGCCCAAAAATGCCGCATGACCCTATGTTTTTATTGTTGCAAATGATAGGGCTACATTTGTACTTTCATGAATGATATATGAAATTTTCTAATTTCTAAAGGTAAATCAGGTATAAATTTAATTCAAGACATAGATTAGCATTACAGTCAATGGGAGATTTTTTACTGAATTTACCCCTATAGGAAAATATGCATTCTGTCACTGTACTTGTCCAAGGCCATACAATCATCACAAAACTTATTTCCTGTGTATATTAATGTAATGGAAGCATTTTGGAACCATTTGAAGTTGTTTTTTACACAAATTTCTATGTTTAACTCGGCTATCCAAGATGCACTGAGTGTACTGTGAGAGGAAGCATGGGGTATATGGTAAAAATCAGTTTTTGTTTCCAGATTGAAAGAAACAATAGAAATTACACTTGAGAGTTATGATATCAATGAAAGGCATAAATATTCCCCCCATTTTACAACACATTTTGCACATATTTCTCCTCATTATGTGTAAAATCATATGGAAAATCAGAATTACCTCCCTTTGACAGTGTTTTTTTTTTTAACTGTGTTTCACCATGTTAAGTTGTAGAACAAGTTGTAAATAAGCACTTCTCAAGTATTTTAACACTTGAATAATCTGACCGCATGGAGATATTCATTTATTTTTACATAACGCATTGCGTTTCTTTATTTAAAAAAAATTGTAGATAACTTTTTATGATTACATGCCCTTCATCTATGAAACTAGTGTTGAAATGTTTGTAATTGGATTACTATGTTAAATAATTGCTTTTAAATATTCTAAATTGTTACTTTAATCTTCCAAATGCAAAGTTTGGTCATACCCAGTCTTATTTTTTCATATTTGGCACTTTTTTCTACTTCAGTTTTGTCTGTCTAGTTTTGGCGAAGAAACCATCCTGATGTTGGGGTAACAGGAATTTCTGCAGAGTGATTGTCAATGACATTTTGTGAACTTTACAAGTAATTAAAACACAAATTTAGTAAAATGAAACATAATCGTTGGTTTTTTTGTATGAAACTGCTTAAAAAAGCCTTTGAAAAGTGTTTTTGTGGTCTTTTCAGGGTATGTAATCAAAAACTTCCATATAAGGCAAAATTTAACTAAGAGTACATCAAGACTTTAGTTTCTAGATGTACTTGCAATACTGGTCAAAGCAAACACAGAAAACAATTCATATTTATTAAGCATAGTATTTTACACCATTCTTTTACAAACAGTCAATATGCAACTTTATATACCAAATATACATTGGCCGCAGTATGGGCTGTAGTATAAATTTTCCTCTATCTTTACAAGTTCAGCATTTATGAATGTTGTATTGAAACTGGAACTTGAAAATTGGATATATTACATGATTATTACAAAAAAAGAGGGAAAAGCTACTAAAAAGTCCCTTATAGGGGTAAATTCAGTAAATAAATATACGTCATCAGGGACCGCCCATTTGGGGGAGAGCTTTCTGTATAAAACTGAAGTCATGTGCTCTTCTGATTGGTAGATAATGTTTGTAATAAATATTTTTTGATAGATGGATAAAAATTAGAGTTGAAAAAAAATAAAAAATAAATGCTGAATGTACTAAATTTTTTTACTACAGGGTTGAAAAGTAATGGGGGTCAGTGAAGGAATTAAGTGCGAATCTACAGTGTTTGTAAACAAGGCCATGTGAATGCCCAAAAATGCCGCATGACCCTATGTTTTTATTGTTGCAAATGATAGGGCTACATTTGTACTTTCATGAATGATATATGAAATTTTCTAATTTCTAAAGGTAAATCAGGTATAAATTTAATTCAAGACATAGATTAGCATTACAGTCAATGGGAGATTTTTTACTGAATTTACCCCTTCTACAGGAAATAGAGTGAGTTGTCTCCTCTTGCATCTTGTTTACAGTGTATTTATTCTAACTCTTCTTTGGAGTTAGGCAAGTGTGGAAAATAACATAGCAATATCATACAAGACTTCTTATTCTGAATACAAAAACAAATTATTTGTGAGCTTTCAGACCTTTGTTAAAATTTCATTGCATTAATAGGAAGAAAACAATTTTATGATTGTACTATTTTCTCATCATAAAACCAAACATACAGGCTTATCAAAATGTGCAGATCTAAGGTCCAAACCGTTTTCGCTTTGAGTAAGGACCTTGTGTAATTTATAACAAGTATTCTGAGAGTATTGCATGGCAATACATAGTCCCCTACCGGGTAAAAACTCCTTATACTGGAACAAAATGCTAACTTGTTCTATAACTTGTCATGGTGTAAACAAAAAGTAAATATCATGTCAATATCTTCAAGCATGACTAAAAACAGTGTGGAAAACTGATTATATGAGTGAATTTTTCAAGTCCAACAGTGATCTGGAAGGAATTTTTCTCTATGGGCCCAGGGCCCCCATAAAATAAATTCAATGGGCCATTTTTAGAATTAATGGGCCATGTTGTCAAATGAGTGGGCCATTCGTTTACAATAAATAATTTAAAAATAAAATGTATATTTCAGCAATGAGGCAGTGGTACTTACAGTACCTGTATGATTCTAATTGATATCATGGATATTGTTCCTGTGCTTTGTAATTTCAATTTCAATGAATATACAATAATTTCTTCCAAACCTGGCAATATTTACGATAACCTTTATTTACAACTGGTACTGTTGCCTTGTTCATGTTCATGTTTTTCTTTACATTAAATTTGGGTCTTCGTCGATTGCCATACTTTATTCCAGACGTTCCGTATTAGAGGACGTTTCTGGCATTTCCTCTGCACTTCTTGTATTATTATTACTTCATCGCGATGACAAGAATAACAGTAGAGAGTAATGTTAATTGATAAGACACAACAACAATTCGCTGAAGGCATGTTTACAAAATGTTCAAACAAGCTAAAGACCAAAAAATTGACAAGGACAGTTAAGCGCCTTTTATGGAAACAAATACTACATTCATAAAAAGGCTTTTGGGTTTTTCAATCGAAATAATAGCAAGATTACTTAAAAAATTATAATTAGAGAAAAATTTTCGACTGTTCTAGCCAAATTTCACAAATTTAAAGTTGTTTATAAAAATTTATATCATGAATGATGGTTTATTACGTATTTTGGGTAATCAGTTATACCGCATGTTGCTATTATTACCATAAAAACGCCCGAGACGTCCTAAAAATCAATAGGTGGTGCTCCTATCATTGGAGGGAACACTACACAGTTTTGTACACACACATGGCGACATGATTCACGATCGGAAATCCATTTTACGATATCTAAAGTTTAAAAACGAAGTGAAAAATATCGTGTGCCATGTGGGCGCTTACATTTGTCACCCTATGCAACATTTATGGTCGAAAAGCGCAATTGGCGCATTGCGCACGTCCTTCCCGATCACTGGTCCAAGGACCATAACTCTACACAAAATTATTAGACCGAAACAAAAATTTGAACTTGATCTGTAACTTGTCATGATAAAACTATATACCAATTATCAATCATTATCATATAAGCATGATGAAAAAAACATCAGCTATGATTAATAGTTCTCTAAAATTAGATATGATGTAATACAGTGTATATCTATTTTCAAATTATAATCAGATATAATTAATAGTTCCAAATATTTTTTTCTTTCATTTGTCACAAACTAATATAGATTTGTAACTTATCTATAAAATGTCAACAACTTTTATCTACACAATGTAATGTATTGAAATATATACATTAATAAAAATAGATTATTATCTAATTAAAGGATTTCTCTTCATAATTTTTTTTTATATATATAGCATTCAGAAAATTAGTTTATAATAAATAAAAAACAAACCTGTCAAAAAAATTCTTCAAATAATTTAACAAAGAATGTCTTTTAAAAAATGAGTTATCTCCCTTTGTACAGAAATATGGTTTAACATAGTACTCTAACATTAGATATGGTCTAGAGTTATGGTCCATAACTCTGGACTAAATCATCAGACCGGAACAAAATTCGAACTTGATCTATAACTTGTCATGATAAAACTATATACCAAATATGAAATCAATATCTTCAAGAACGAAGAAAAAAAGTGTGGAAAGCTCATTTGCCGGACTGACAGATGGACAGACAGACAGACAGACGGACAGACAGACGGAGTGCAAACTTAAAGTCCCCTTTGACTTCGTCAGTAGGGGACTAAAAAAATAATTTCCCAGGCTTTTTTATTGAGAATCCAAAAAATACGCAAATTGTGTTCTTTTACCAAATCACTCTTTCCTGCAAATTTAAGTTGTTAAAGTTACCTGTAGACTGAGAGATCCTGAAGAAATAGTTGTTGTTCTGTTGAGTTGGCATCATCTTTCATCATTTTGACAACAACACGGGTACTCCTACTACTGGTCACCATGTTGTACGCTTCACTTACAAGTACCTGTAATAGATATCTTAAAATTGACAAATAAGAAATTAAAGGATTGTAATTTAAAACTAGATGTGTTGGAACGAAACTAATGGCCCCTCTCACAAAAAGTGTTTTCATTGAAAAAATGGTCAGCTGAATGGCATGAACACTAACTGGCAGGGCCATAACAATAATGATGGAAAGCAGTATATAAAACAGGTATTCACTGTGTAAAATTGTAAACAGGATTTCACATAAAATGAATGTTAATTTACTAATATACCGTCAGAACAGTTTCACAGGCAATATAGTTTTGTAAGTGTTTATGAAATTTCTATCTGACACAATTATAAGTTAAAATGCTTATTTGTAGGACGTTAATTGATGTGCAAACCGTGCAAGCTAACTCAAAAATTAAACAAAACCCAAAAGACTTAGTGAGTGAAAGATCAAGTACAATAATTAAAATAAAACCCACTAAAAATTATTTCCAAATAAAACAAGGGTAAAACTTAATGCCCCTCTTCTAGGCGGGGGCATAAAAAAATCTCTTATCAACATACTTACCAGTACACACAAACTAATAAAGTTCAAGTATAAATATAAGAAAACTTTTTCCAAAAACATTGCAAAATATAAAAAGTGCTTTATGAACTCTTAGGGGTTAAGATTGCTTTCATTTTCCACTGTAATTTTAATTGTATTATTCAGGCAATATTTTGAATTGAGTTATCTCCCTTTGTCCATAATTTTAGTAGGTATGTCATTTTGAAAGGAATTTGTTTTCTTGACCACTAGTGATACATAAATACATTCTCATGATTCTTTTGTATAAACTTGAATATCTGAGTTTAATTTACATATACATTGCATGACATGGGCATGGATATCAAAGATCTAAATAAATGTTTACCTCACTGCGCTATGATGTGTTTACTCATGACATGGGCATGGATATTAAAGATCTAAATAAATGTTTACCTCACTGCACTATGATGTGTTTACTCATGACATGGGCATGGATATTAAAGATCTAAACTAATGTTTACCTCACTGCACTATGATGTGTTTACTCATGACATGGGCATGGATATTAAAGATCTAAAATAATGTTTACCTCACTGCACTATGATGTGTTTACTCATGACATGGACATGGATATTAAAGATCTAAATTAATGTTTACCTCAATGCACTATGATGTGTTTACTCAAAAAGGTAGAAATAGGCCTAGGTATGAAGCCAGTGATCGATTCAATGATTGTTGCTTGCTGAATGTCCAGTGGCAATTATTTCATGCATATTCAGGATGAGAAACTATTAACACGAAAAGAGGCAGACAGTTTGAATTGCAACCTGCTACCTACAGACCCCTCAAAAGTTGTGGTAAAGATTTTTTTTAACATATAGTGAGGGTGACACTGATGTATTGTGCTATGATGTTCAGTTAATTTTGTTGACATATGATGATAAGGACCTACAGTTTGTTGGTTAATATCTGCACTTTGAAAATGTTCCTTTTAAACATAGATAACTCACTGCCAGATGGATGGTTTTAATTTGGTGGATACACATTTTTTTTTAACCAAAGAATATATCATATATATCTACACTTATGGCAAATAGAGTATTCTTGTATGATATATCATTGAAGGTCATTAAATTTTATTCAATATTACTAACCTGACCAAACCAACCAACACCCATTTCTTTAATGTAGGTCAGATGACTTCTAGGAAAAGCTTTGAAGGAAGCTGAAATAAAAATGACTGTGGATTCACTATAGTACATATAGGGTGTTAAGCTCAATTACATAAAAGAAAGGTGTGCTAAAAATATAAAAATTAAAAAGGGTTCCATATATTTAAATCCTGATACTTCCTTGCTATGTTTTGGTTTTTTGCATACTGTAAACATGGAAATATTTATGCAGTTCAATCTTCGCCTATTTCATGTTCACATCAAATACATGAAAATATTCCCTGCACAAATTAACTTCAGAATGCAAAATATTTATATGAAGTGCAAATTTATCATAATGCCCAAATTTAACCGCCATGCAGAAATAGATGCAGTCAAACCTCAAAAATATGCACGTATACAGTACAGCTGTTTCTGTATTTTTTTATGGTGGGTGTATGTATATGTATTGTTCAGACATGATCCACAAAAAAATATATGTCTGCTTAAGGTTACATCATTAAAAAAAAATAAGGTAGGTAGGTCGGTATTTCCATTTTATTTTATTTTTTCATTTTATTTTTTGCGACATGAATTTGAGTCGTACGGTCCGTCTTAACGTGGTTTGAGTTGTCCATGGGCTGAGTTTACCAGTATTTTTAACGATTGGATTATTTCCCTTGGTAATTGGTTGGGAAAAAATGGCGGCAAAGTGATTTATTTCATCACATGAGTCGCAAGTTTCTTTAAACAGATGTCATATTCACGATTGTGAACATTTAGATATAATAGGCAATGGATTTATTTTATTGGCAACTCTTAACTTCGTTCATTTAATTTTTCACTTTACTACGGGAACAATATGACTTAAGGTCAGCGCTCAAAAGTAGGGTCGGTTGGGTAACCACAAACAGACATATTTTTTTTTGGCCTAACAAGCATTCATCTCTAGGAAATATAGAAAGTCTCAGAGTATTCAGCAATTATTTGAGCTAACATACAAAAGAGCAATACATGAAAAGTGTCACTGTTTTTCTTTCATGATAATATAGGTCTCACTTGTATAAGTAGAATAACAAACACAATGACCACTCCATTCCTATGTGCCTGTGATTATTGTATTATAGGATTAATTTAGCTAGTGATATAGCACTTTATTTCTGCTATTTGTGACGGTTTCAATTACCCAATTGTTAAGCACATTGTTTGTGTTTTTTGTGATGGTTTCAATTACCAACTCATTTACCACTTTTTGGTAAAAAATGTGTGACATTTTCACTTACAAGAATGTTTCCCACTGTGTTTTGGTAATTTGTGGTGTTATGACCGACTTACCCACTCGTTTAGCACTGTTTCTGTAATGTGTGGTTGTATGACCGACTTACCCACTTGTTGAGCACTCTGGTTCTGTAATGTGTTGTGGTATGACTGACTTACCCACTCGTTTAGCACTCTGTTTCTGTAATGTGTTGTGGTATGACTGACTTACCCACTCATTTATCGTTCTGTTTCTGTAATGTGTTGCGGTATGACTGACTTACCCACTCGTTTAGCACTCTGTTTCTGTAATGTGTTGTGGTATGACTGACTTACCCACTCGTTTAGCACTCTGGTTCTGTAATGTGTTGTGGTATGACTGACTTACCCACTCGTTTAGCACTCTGGTTCTGTAATGTGTTGTGGTATGACTGACTTACCCACTCGTTTAGCACTCTGGTTCTGTAATGTGTGGTGGTATGACTGACTTACCCACTCGTTTAGCACTCTGTTTCTGTAATTTGTGGTGGTATGACCGACTTACCCACTCGTTTAGCACTCTGGTTCTGTAATCTGTGGTGGTATGACTGACTTACCCACTCGTTTAGCACTCTGGTTCTGTAATGTGTGGTGGTATGACTGACTTACCCACTCGTTTAGCACTCTGTTTCTGTAATTTGTGGTGGTATGACTGACTTACCCACTTGTTTAGTACTCTGGTTCTGTAATGTGTGGTGGTATGACTGACTTACCCACTCGTTTAGCACTCTGTTTCTGTATTTCTGTATTGGTACATGATATTCTAGGCCTCAATGCTGTAGCAGTGACTGTTTTGGCTAGTATATCTGGGATGGTCTCAAATGTAACTTGTGATATATCAGAGGTATCACCTTGGGAGAAGACTGTGTTTCCAAAGCCACCCTCCAAATCATTTTCAAATGTCTGGATAAAATAAAAACAAAAATTGTATTGGTCTAAGTAAAGCATTTACAATTGACTTGAAACACACATTTATTTTATGTTACTGTTATTGTTCTACTAAAGCATGTTTAAGGACCTGTCCCAAGTCAGGAGCCTGTAGTTCAGTGGTTGTCTTTGGTTCATAAATTGTTTTGTTATAAATTAGGCCATTTGTGTCCTCAATTGGATTGTTTCATATTTTTCATGTCAGTGCCTTTTATAGCTGATTATACGGTATGGGTTTTTCTTATTGTTGAAGGCCATATGGTTGCCTATAATTACTTACATCCTCTTCATTTGAACTATGGTGGATAGTTGTCTCATTGGCCAATTTATTTTCACATTAGCAAGCAAAAACATTTTTTTGATTTTTAATCAAGATCCAAGATATTTGTAGTAGACTTCATGCAAAACATGTTTACACATAAATGTGTTATATATCGGTATATAGCTATTGCATTTATACTTTCAAAATAATTGAACTACATATAGCAACAAATAATTAATTCTATATTTAAGTGTTAATTTTTTTATACTAGATATTTGCCTATACAAGAACCAACATTGCTTATCAGAGTTAGGTTTCATGTGTAACATCTTATGACAAGACGGCAGACAGAGTCAGTGTTCTAACTAGCCCAAAATATAGCGTCAAACCTCCCCTCTGTCATTATAGTAATGTTCTACATGTTCTTAGCATTTATGCATTCTGAAGGACAATAAATACTTTCCAATGCAAAAAAAAAGAAGAATTTTAAGTGCTGGAAAAAGGTTTTGACAATCCAAGAATACTATGATTCTATGAATCCAGTAAATATTCATTTATTTCCTGTAAAATTACATTAATTTGTCCTCAATTATTATTCATTCATTATCTGTAAACATGATCAAGATGTCCCTTGTGATCAAGATGTTCCTTGTTAGAAAGAAACAGTGCTAACATGATCAAGATGTCCCTTGGTAGATAGAAACAGTGCTAACATGATCAAGATGTCCCTTGTTAGATAGAAACAGTGCTAACATGATCAAGATGTCCCTTGTTAGATAGAAACAGTGCTAACATGATCAAGATGTCCCTTGTTAGAAAGAAACAGTGCTAACATGATCAAGATGTCCCTTGTTAGAAAGAAACAGTGCTAACATGATCAAGATGTCCCTTGTTAGAAAGAAACAGTGCTAACATGATCAAGATGTCCCTTGTTAGATAGAAACAGTGCTAACATGATCAAGATGTCCCTTGTTAGAAAGAAACAGTGCTAACATGATCAAGATGTCCCTTGTTAGATAGAAACAGTGCTAACATGATCAAGATGTCCCTTGTTAGATAGAAACAGTGCTTTCATGATCAAGATGTCCCTTGTTAGATAGAAACAGTGCTTTCATGATCAAGATGTCCCTTGTTAGATAGAAACAGTGCTAACATGATCAAGATGTCCCTTGTTAGATAGAAACAGTGCTAATATGATCAAGATGTCCCTTGTTAGAAAGAAACAGTGCTAACATTCCCTTCATCCTTAAACTCTGTGTCTCTACATTTAAACCCTAGCTGGACTATTGTGAGTTTAAGACACCATCAAAATCACAGGGAAATAAATGAGTTTATTTGTCTATTTTTTTAAAATTTGAATTGTCAACTTACAAAATGTATCTAGTAATTACTAAAAGTTGAAAAATTAGGTGAATGCTTTTTTTCAAGCACACTTTGTAACTTTGCAACTTCCTTGCTATACTTTTATCTTAATAAGTTTGACAGGAATGAGTTAGAATAGGAATTGTTTACCTTTCTGTAAGTCATATTTTGTAGAAAATCATATAGCTCATAGTGTAATGTTCATGTTGTGCTCTTGACTACTTTAGTGGATTCGTTAGTTTTCTTCAGATACCAACTTTTGTTGATCTCATGAGTCAAGGTAAACCACAAATTTAAATGCTCACTGAAACACCTTTTTTTAAAGCTTGAACGCAGGCTTTGACAAAACCACGAGATCGGATGTCAATCCATGAAAGAAATAGTTTTTCCTCAATCCATGAAAAATTGGTATCCACAAATATAAGTGAATCCACAGTACATGTACTTATGTTTAAAAATTAAAGGAATAGTTTGAATATGGTGAGTAATTCATAACACAAAATCCCTTCACAAAACATTGAAGAAGAGGAACAGCATTTTCTCCTTGGACACTTGTTGTCTTTATTTATCAATCATTTCATCTCTTTACAATCATGGTTATATCTTTATTAAAAAATTAGAGAACGGAAACGAAAAATTCAGCAACTTTTCCATTTGTAAAGGGCATAACTCTAGAGCGGTATAAGGTGACACCACCAAAATTCAAACTTGATCTGTGTTTTGTGGTAATAAGCATCGTGTATAAGTTTCATAACATTTGGTTGAGGCAAACTAAAGTTAGAAAACGGAAACCAATTTTGGGACGTACGTACGTACAGGCAGACAAGGGTAAAATTTAATGCCCCCTCCGCTACGGCGGGGGCATAAAAACTTACTGTGAATCCTGATCCTCTCTTAAACAGATGACAAACACATCCAAACACCAACACAACAGAGGAAATGACAATAGCCACCCCGGCCAGTACAGCTATGTCTATCATTCTGCTATGTTAGTCTGAAAAATAAATATCTAAATTCTAAATACTGCGCATGCAGAGCTCTGAAACCAACACTTAATCCTAGATCACTGATGATTGACTTAAAGTTACTAACTTAGCATTTCAGAATGCATTTCAGAGTCTTCTCAAATGTTGAAATCAATGGTTTCATTTACATGTATCACAATAATTGACAGATTTAGACTAAACTATTGATGTGATAAGATGTATGCACACTATTGTTTTTCATATCTTGTTTAAACTTTTAACTAGATTAAACAGCCTACACTGTTAGCCACTAGTCTGATGCCCCAGACTAGTAAAATTTTATCGGACTAGTAATTTTGCAAAACTTTGTTAAGACACATAAGGAAAATTTGTCTTGTGACTAGTAGTTGGAAAAGATTTTGTTACAGACTGTAAAATTAAAATGTGGCTAAATTTCTTGTACTGTGTCTTATTACCTACAGGTAATGCTTATGTAATAAATGTGTTCACTTCAAGTGTATTTTTTAATGAAAGAAGCTTAAAATTAACCTCATTGAATATTTCATAAGTGAGAAATAAGTAACAATAACTGTAAACAAGGAGGTTGTCCTCCTAGACCTAACTATCATCAGTTTGGGCATAAAAGTCAACTGCACACTTCTGAAATATATGAATTATTGTATTTATCTTTAAGGGCACACAGCCACACATTCAATTAATAACTTTTTTGATTGTAAAACTTTGAATTCATTCGAATAGTTAAATAAAATGCTCCGCAGGGCGCAGCTTGATACGACCGCAGAGGTCTAACCCTGAACAGTTGGGGCAAGTATGGACACAACATTCAAGCTTGATACAGCTTTGCATTTGGATTGTGATTAAATATTTGACACAGCATAGGTTTCTGACAAAGAATGAATGTGGTCTAAGAACTTAAAAATTTTAAATTGGACATTCACCTATTATGGTCCAATATCCAAAATCTAAATACATGGTTAGATTCAGCATATCAAAGAACCCCAAGAATTCAATTTTTGATGAAATCAAACAAAGTTTAATTTTGGACCCTTTTGACCTCAATGTGGACCAATTTGATAACGGGGCCCAAAAATCAAAAATCTAAATACATGGTTAGATTCAGCATATCAAAGAACCCCATATATTCAATTTTTGTTGAAATCAAACAAAGTTTAATTTTGGACCCCGATTTGGACCAACTTGAAAACTGGGCCCATAATCAAAAATCTAAATACATGTTTAGATTCAGCATATCAAAGAACCCTAAGAATTCAATTTTTGTTAAAATCAAACTAAGTTTAATTTTGGACCCTTTGGACCTTAATGTAGACCAATTTGAAAACCGAACCAAAAATTAAGAATCTAAATACACGGTTAGATTCGGCATATCAAAGAACCCCAATAATTCAATTTTTGATGAAATCAAACAAAGTTTAATTTTGGACCCTTTTGACCTCAATGTGGACAAAGTTGATAACGGGACCCAAAAATCAAAAATCTAAATACATGGTTAGATTCAGCATATCAAAGAACCCCATATATTCAATTTTTGTTGAAATCAAACAAATTTAATTTTGGACCCCGATTTGGACCAACTTGAAAACTGGGCCCATAATCAAAAATCTAAATACATGTTTAGATTCAGCATATCAAAGAACCCTAAGAATTCAATTTTTGTTAAAATCAAACTAAGTTTAATTTTGGACCCTTTGGACCTTAATGTAGACCAATTTGAAAACGGAACCAAAATTTAAGAATCTAAATACACGGTTAGATTCGGCATATCAAAGAACCCCAATAATTCAATTTTTGATGAAATCAAACAAAGTTTAATTTTGGACCCTTTTGACCTCAATGTGGACAAAGTTGATAACGGGACCCAAAAATCAAAAATCTAAATACATGGTTAGATTCAGCATATCAAAGAACCCCATATATTCAATTTTTGTTGAAATCAAACAAATTTAATTTTGGACCCCGATTTGGACCAACTTGAAAACTGGGCCCATAATCAAAAATCTAAATACATGTTTAGATTCAGCATATCAAAGAACCCTAAGAATTCAATTTTTGTTAAAATCAAACTAAGTTTAATTTTGGACCCTTTGGACCTCAATGTGGACCAATTTAAAAACGGGGCCTAAATCCAAAAACTAAATACACGGTTAGATTCAGCATATTAAAGAACCCCAAGAATTCAAGAATAAAACCCCATTGAAATTGGTCAAGAAATAAGCATTTTATACAAAGTATCTTCTTTTGCACAATACTGTGCAATTAAATATTTCTTGCTATTGCGCAATACTGTACAATTGACAATTTCTTGCTATTGCGCAATATTGTGCTATTGGATATTTCTTGCTTTTGCGCAATACTGTGCAATTGAAGATTTCTTGCTATTGCGCAATACTGTGCAATTGAAATTTCTTGCTTTTGTGCAATACTGTGCAATTGAAAATTTCTTGCTATTGCACAATACTTATTATATAATAATTTACACATCCTGTTTGGTGTGTATCTCCTATCATATCATTATTATTTGCTTTTAAATATAAATCAGAAATAACCAACTTAAAATGGAAAATTTTAAAAGAAAAAAAAAATGAAAAAAAAAAAAATCCCCCCCCCAAATTTTTTGAACCCCCTTATGATTCATCACCCCCAAACTCAATCCCAGCCTTCCCTTTGTGGTATGGTACCTTGCAGTACAATTTCAGAGAGATCCATACACTTGAACACAAGTTATTGTCTGGAAACTAGAAAAATGTGTTTTTTGGCCCCTTTTTGGCCCCAAATTCCTAAAATATTGAGGCAATTACCCCCATCATCAATCCCAGCCTTCCCTTTGTGGTATGGTACCTTGCAGTACAATTTCAGAGAGATCCATACACTTACACACAAGTTATTGTCCTGAAACTGTAAAAATGCTTGTTTTTTTGCCCCTTTTTGGCCCCTTATTCCTAAAATATTGAGGCAATTACCCCCATCATCAATCCCAGCCTTCCCTTTGTGGTATGGTACCTTGCAGTACAATTTCAGAGAGATCCATACACTTGAACACAAGTTATTGTCTGGAAACTAGAAAAATGTTTATTTTTGGCCCCTTTTTGGCCCCCAATTCCTTAATATTTCGGCTATTACCCCCAAACTCAATTCCAGCTTTCCCTTTATGATATGGAACCTTGTAGTACAATTTCAGAAAGATCCATACACTTACACACAAGTTATTGTCATGAAACTAGAAAAATGCTTGTGTTTTGCCCCTTTTTTGGCCCCTAATTCCTAAAATTTGAGGCCATTACCCCCAAAATCAATCCCAGCATTCCTTTTGTGATATGGAACCTTGTGGTACAATGTCAGAGAGATCCATACACTAACACACAAGTTATGTCTGGAAGTTACAAAAATGCTTATTTTTGGCCCCTTTTTGGCCCCTAATTCCTTTACTGTTGGTACCATAACCCCCAAAATCAATCCCAACCTTCCTTTTGTGGTATTGAACCTTGTGGTAAAATTTCATAGAGATCCATTCACTTAAACTAAAGTTAGAGTGCGAAAACCAATGTGTCTTCGGACGACGACGACGCCGGACGACGACAATGACGACGACGACGACGACGACGACGCCAACGTCATACCAATATACGACCACAAATTTTTTTTGCAGTCGTATAAAAAGTGTTAGGTTATTGGCAAAATACAAATATGAAAAGCAATTTTGATCAGAATTAAAAACCAATTGTTCAGAGAACAATTGAAGGTCTTTCCACCCATAAAGATCAATTTTGATATAGAACTTTTAAAATATCATATCCAGCGTCAAAGGATAACTTATTGTACACTGATTCCAAAAATATATGGTTTCTATACATTTTTTTTCTAAATAAGGGAGATACATTGTTACTTCCGGTTTGAAAAATGTCACTTCCGTTTTTTTTTTATAGTTTACTTGATACTGATTCCAAAAATATATGGTTCAATATACTTTTACATTTAATAAGTACAAAAAATAGCTACTTCCGGTTTATACATGGTCACTTCCGGTTGGCTTTTCCATGGTCAAGTGGCTTGCAACGTAATGCAAAAAGTCCCATGGCTTTATCATGTATACATATGAGCTAAAAGCAAAGGTCAATATCTGGAACGTCAAATTTACCAATGACCTTGAGCTCAATTTCAAGGTCATTAACCAAGGGCTTCAAATCAAAAGACCCTAGGTCTTAATTATACATGGTTAATGAGTTATATCACTATATGCCTAATTTTTAATATAAGAGGGGCGAAAACTCCCATTTAATGTCTACGCACCCTTTGAACCAAAATTTAGAAGTTACCACATGTTGCAAATGACAAATTAATAGAAATATATCGTCAATATCTTGTACGGTTTATGAAAAGAAGTGAGAATAAGCCAAGGTCTCTAACACTTTTGGTTTTTCATTTACCAATGCAAATTACTTATATCAAATGCATAAGGGGAAATAACTCTCATATGGAGTCTCCGGATAGCTTCGGTTCAAATGATACCCTTAATCCTGAAGATATAACGAGCAATTTGGTAAAATAAATTTGTCGTAATCTTTTACGGTTACGAAGAAGTAGCAAACACAAGAAAAACAGTGTTCGGGGAGATAACTCTTACAAAGAAAAGTATTCAGTTAAGCAGGGTCAGTTTTGAAAGCGCATAAACTGTTCGATATCATATACCAAATATCAAACCGACATCTTGCGAAACAACCAAACAGCAAAAGAAAAAAAATAATCAGAACAAAATCAATAGGTCTTTCCACGGAAAAGTGGAAAGACCTAATAATAATCAGAACAAATACAATAGGTCTTTCCATCGAAAAGTAGAAAGACCTAATTGCCTAATTTTTAAAGATGCATAAAAAACTTGGAAATTTCATGGATATCTATTTTCTTTATTAAGATCCATACAGTGTTCTATGTGAAAAGCTGAAGCAATTAGATAAAAAATAATATTTGTGTTGACAGTACCCGACCCACCATAACTTTTTAGAGCAGACCCTATCCTTTTTCACTGAAAATCAAGCAAATTACATTTTTACCTGTATTGTTCTAGACAGCGATGTTTTTGTTAAAATGCTCGCATAATGCAGAAAATCGTTAACAAGTATTGTATGAAACCGATTTTTTTCGTTATTTTTTTAAAGATATAATTTTCAAATCATGCCATTTTATAGTTGACTATACGGTATGGGTTTTGCTCATTGTTGAAGGCAGTACTGTGACCTATAGTTGTTAAAATCTATGTCATTTGGTCTCTTGCGGAGAGTTGTCTCATTGGCAATCATACCACATCTTCTTATTTTTATATTTGTTTTCTTGTTTGAATTAATCAAAACTGCCATGCCAGGGCCTTCTACAGCTTACTATACCAGGGTTTGAAATTAGCGGTTGCCCACTCGCCATTGTCGAGTAAATTTCAGTGTGGGCCCATAAATATTCCATCTCTACCCCCCACTTGGCGAGTGATTATCAAATTCCAGTGTGGGCCAAAAATCTAATCAATGTCGCTTTTTCAGTGTAAATAAAAATTTAACAAGAGTGCACACGCTGAAATGTCTCGCCTGTTTTACTGACCATTGATTTTATGTCTTAAAGATAAAGGTTTTACTACAAGTATCACATAAACTTAACATTTTAAAGATCCATGACAATGAGGTCAAGGTCAGATAAAAAACAGTCACACAGACATGTACACATTTATGCTTAGGGGTCAGCTGAAGCACGTCTCCAGGTGCGGGATTTTCTCTCTGTGTTGAAGACCCATTGGTGGCCTTTGGCTGTTTTCTGCTCTTTGGTCGGGTTGTTGTCTTTTTGACACATTCCCCTTTTCCATTCTCAATTTTACACCTTACAATTATTCCATACACCAAATATAGTTGACCCATTACTTATGGTAATTGAAAAACAGACCAAAACACAAAAAACTTTATGTTAACCAATGAACCATAGAAATGAGGTCAAGGTCAGATGATACTGGCTAGACAGACATGTATACCTTACAAGCATTCAATACACCAATAATAGATGACCTATTCTATTAGTATTTGAAAAACAGACCAAAACACAAAAACTTAACATTGACCAATTAACCATGAAAATGAGGTCATGGTCAAATGACACCGGCTAGACAGACATGTACACCTTACAATCATTCCATAAACCAAATATAGTTGACCTATTGCTTACAGTACTTGAAAAAGAGACCAAAACACAAAAACTTAACATTGACCAATTAACCATGAAAATGAGGTCATGGTCAAATGACACCGGCTAGACAGACATGTACACCTTACAATCATTCCATACACCAAATATAGTTGACCCATTACTTATGGTAATTGAAAAACAGACCAAAACACAAAAAACTTTATGTTAACCAATGAACCATAGAAATGAGGTCAAGGTCAGATGATACTGGCTAGACAGACATGTATACCTTACAAGCATTCAATACACCAATAATAGATGACCTATTCTATTAGTATTTGAAAAACAGACCAAAACACAAAAACTTAACATTGACCAATTAACCATGAAAATGAGGTCATGGTCAAATGACACCGGCTAGACAGACATGTACACCTTACAATCATTCCATAAACCAAATATAGTTGACCTATTGCTTACAGTACTTGAAAAAGAGACCAAAACACAAAAACTTAACATTGACCAATTAACCATGAAAATGAGGTCATGGTCAAATGACACCGGCTAGACAGACATGTACACCTTACAATCATTCCATACACCAAATATAGTTGACCCATTACTTATGGTAATTGAAAAACAGACCAAAACACAAAAAACTTTATGTTAACCAATGAACCATAGAAATGAGGTCAAGGTCAGATGATACTGGCTAGACAGACATGTATACCTTACAAGCATTCAATACACCAATAATAGATGACCTATTCTATTAGTATTTGAAAAACAGACCAAAACACAAAAACTTAACATTGACCAATTAACCATGAAAATGAGGTCATGGTCAAATGACACCGGCTAGACAGACATGTACACCTTACAATCATTCCATAAACCAAATATAGTTGACCTATTGCTTACAGTACTTGAAAAAGAGACCAAAACACAAAAACTTAACATTGACCAATTAACCATGAAAATGAGGTCATGGTCAAATGACACCGGCTAGACAGACATGTACACCTTACAATCATTCCAAACACCAAATATAGTTGACCTATTGCTTACAGTACTTGAAAAACAGACCAAACCATAAAAAAATTAAGAATGAAAATGAGGATAAGGTCAGCTGAAACCTGCCAGTCTGACATGTACCCCTTACAATCATTCCATATACCACATATAGTTGACTGCTGCTTGTAGTATCTGAGAAACAGACCTAAACACCCAACTTTAAACTTGATCACTGATCCATGAATTGAGGCTGAGGTCAGGTTAACCTTGTCTGACAGACATGTAGACATTGCAAGGAACCTATATACCAAATATAGTTATCCTATTACTCATAATAAGTGAGAAATTCACATGACAAAAAAACTGTAATTTTTTTCAAGCAGTCACTGAAACATGAAAATGAGGTCAAGGACAATGGGCATATGACTGATGGAACCTTAGTAACATAAGGTATCTGAATACAAGGTATGAAGCATCCAGGTCTTCTACCTTCTGAAATATAAAGCTTTATACACAATAGTTTACGCCGCTGTCGCTGCCGCATACAGCGATAGGCGAGACAAAAACCAGAATTTTATATTCCGACTTTGTTTACTAAGTTTTTGCATGCTTCTTTAAACTGGCCACCCGTTGATTGATGCTCTGCCAAAAACTTTTAGATAAGAGTGAAATAGGGGTCCAGTTTAATGCTTCTTCTTACTGTAACTTCAGTTTGGTGTCGTTTGGCTGTTCCTTTTAACCTATTATTCTATTTTTAAAAGATGATGAATAAAGTTAAGCAGAGATCCATCAGAAGATGAAAATTTCTCTGTTAGTAATGTTTTTCTCGTACGAAAATTTATACACCCTTCTCCCGACTTTGCGATTATTATACTTCAATCATAATATCCAGTCAGGGAAATGTCTCGACTGACCAATTCTTCTTCCTTAAGTTTCTAGCGATCCTTTAGTCATTGAAGAATATTCGCCGGGCGTCTCAATTTGAATCCCTTACTTCATATTAAAGTAGACTAAATATTTTTTTTTGGTTGCCCACTTGGCTACTACTATATTTTCTAAGCTTCAAACCCAGAATATGGTATACTTTTTGCTCTTTGTTGAAGGCCATATATACGTAACCTAAAATTGCTTACTTCTACCATTTTGCGGCCACCATAAATATAGAATCCGGGTCCGTTCGCTCCATTTCACGTTCGCACCCTTTTCATTGGTTTTGTGTTCAATAATTTTTCAATCGTTTTTTGGTAAGTGTATTGCTATAAATATTTTTTTGTTCATTGTTTCAAAATGAAGTGACTTTCTAAAAAACGATTTTTGTGTTGAATAATTTTGTAATCATGTTTTGGTTATGGTATTGCTATAAATAAGTGTTTTTTCATCATGTTCATTGTTTCAAAATAAAGTGACATTCTTTGTGTTGAATACTTTTTTAATCATGTTTTGGTTAGTGTATTGCTATAAAAAAAATATTTCCATTGTTTCAAAATAAAGTGACTTTCTAAAAAGGTTTTTTGTGTTGAATATTTTTTTAATGTTAAGATACCAAACCACTATTAAACTCAACAACAATAACATTTTGGAATTTTCAAAGTCATTGTTTTTACTCATACCAAGCTAAATATATGCTAACTACATGCAGAATTTACAAGCTAGTTAAATCAATAATCACGATTTTCAAACACATAACAATAACACCAAGTTAAGCTGTGTAAACACCATATTAACAGTAATCATACATAATTAACATATAATAATTAATCATCAAATCATTTTAAAACTATATTTCATTTAAAAATTCCTGAATTTTAATTATGAAAATAATAATATTTTAATATAAACATCTAATAGTTTGTTAGATTTTAGAATAAAAAAAGGGTGCGAACGTACCTAGGGGCGAATGTGTGGGGTGCGAAAGTGTATTGGGTGCGAACGGACCTGATACCATAAATATACTGCTTATATCCACATCTTTTGGTCTTTGGTGATCTCATTAGCAATCCTTATAATTTTTTATAATAATGGATTTTCATATTTATGCTATTTGAGCATTCATTGTTCCCAACATGTTCAATTGCCCCTGTTTTACTAGGACAGAAGCGAATAACCTTACTGAGGATAATCTGTAGATAAAGATGTTTGAATTATGAGTATGGGCAAGTTTCAGAAATATTTTTTGGATGACTACCCAAATGCCTGAAATGGGCTATTCCAGAAATAAACCATCCCCCCCCTATGGAAGACATCAGTTGTGAAAAAAAAAATCCATGGAAATATTTTTCACCATTGCCAGAATTTTCTGGAATTCCAGCATTTGAAATTATAATACTACTTAAAAATCCTGGAATTTTTTTCATGATGCTGTCAATATGTCTGGAAATTTGAGTGTACAGGTCAGAAGCAATACCTATGGAAGACACCAGTTTTTAATTTTTTGTCTGGAATTTATCTGTTTCTGTGTAAATATGCAAAAAAATCCTGGAATTTACTTAGTAATACATGTATATGCAGCCATAACCAAGAGAAGTGTATTTAAAAGTTAAGCGCAAACATATTCCTGACTAAAAACTACATTTTTGTTTGTTTACCCTTGTATTTATGACGTACACCACTATTTCCAGGAGAATTTGTATCCAGCACATACCCCACCCTTTTCATATCATATTTTTACTTATCAAGAATGTATATCTGTCATAACAGCATATAAATGTATTTATGAACAAATAATAGACCTATAGTATATTAAACAGATGAAAGTTACATTGCCATTTCCTCTAAACACATCAGAATTTCTTTTTAGGACAGTAATGTAGTGTTTTATTGTTACATATTTTATAATGTTTATTTATAAATTAGGTGAAAATGTCAAAATAATTGGATTAAAAGCACAAACAGCAAATTAATAGCTGGTAAGAATGCATGGGAAAATTGATTAAGAGATAATTGATTTGACCACTATTGGAAACATTTACAAACATCAAAAGATTCTGATATCTAATTAGTTTCAGACACTTGTGATTTAAACAGGCAAGTTTAAAACTTGACCTTCATCTAAATTTCCAGATTTTATCATGAGATATGTAATGAAGCTTGAAATAGTGACCATGGTGACCGGCTCATCCCTACCACTTATTGAAATTGGATTTCCTGTTTGAAAATGCAAGTTATTCAACAACACTACCTGCTAAAGTTCACTTATGAATGCAATAAGCATTCCATAAAATTTCTAGACCTTGAAATCTTCAAAGACAAAAACATGAACATACTGGTGTTTTAGATATGAAATTCTATGAAAAAAATACAGAAAAATTCCAATATCTTCTTA
This sequence comes from Mytilus californianus, assembly GCF_021869535.1. Classification (NCBI taxonomy): domain Eukaryota; kingdom Metazoa; phylum Mollusca; class Bivalvia; order Mytilida; family Mytilidae; genus Mytilus; species Mytilus californianus. The sequence continues at coordinate 23,166,289 of NW_026262723.1, read as the reverse complement.
AAAACTCAAACCACCCTATTTGGAACTTTAAATCCTATATTAAAGGCAAATTTATTCACTTACCTAGAAACACAAACCAGAAAAAAAGACTATTTTATTAACTGAAATTGGTAAAACAAATTCTATCAAAAGTCAAATTCCAAGACAGACAAGTGTTGTCTGCTCTATGATCGGGTTGTTGTCTCTTTGACACATTCCCCATTTCCATTCTCAATTTTAAGATAAAATAAAGAAAAAGAAGGAAGTTGAAAATAGATGTAATGTATCATTCATTACATATTATCATTCTCAAGCAGAAAAACTTCAAAAAGTATTCAGGAAATACTGGCATCTTATTAAAACAGATTCTACAATAGGTGCTATATCCCATTAAAACCTATCCATAAGATTCAAAAGAAATAGAACATTGGTGAATTAGTGAAATGAGCTATAAAACATCACAGTTCCTACAAAATTTCTCACTGTGCAGAACTAATTAATGACCATCATCATTAAAACCACACATGTAAACAAATATTCTTATAAGACAAAATTCTTACTATTAAACATTTAATTCAACATTTATTGAAATTGGTTGAAATAGTTAGAAAATCAGAAAATCAAAATTTAAATTCAAATTCAAATTAACAAATTTTATAAAATTATGAAAAATAAATAAAAAATAAAACAGTATTAAAAAAAAATGAAAAACAGAAGGGGTGGTCTCTGCTGAAAGTTTCCCTTAAATTAACACATTTCCGGAAAAACCAAAAACATTGCTACACAGTATTAATGAAAGGCCAGAGAAATGATTTGCACTAAAAATTATAGGTAAGGTGGATATTGGATCATATTTCTATGAAATTATCCCAAAACACAGAAAACAATCGTGCGAGTGCTTTGGACACATTTACTTGTTTTACTGAATGAAAAAAAAAATCACCGTTCTGCGCATTGTGCTCTAAACTATAAATCTTTATATCAAAAGTTGCAAATAATACATGTACTAGTTTGCAGTTAGCTTAAAGGATCACCATGGCCCGCTGATTACAAACAATTTAGATGAAATATTGCTCATACTTGGATGTTTGCACTATTCATCAATCATGTTAACTATTTAATAATGTGATTTGTTGAATTAAAATGTTGCTTATTAGCTTAGTGGTAGCTTTATAAGGCGCGACCTCCCTCTAAATCCCCATCTGCAATATGACCCTTATCTCTTGAGTTTAAATTATTGCAAGACATGTTTATATCTTTACTTTAAAAATAAAATCAAAATTTGCTCCGGGTTCTTTCTCTTGATTTAAGAAGAAGCTTCTGTCTAATTTTTATAAGTTTTGTAAAATTTCATGAAGGTTTGACAAAGTTATTCAAGAACTTTCATTTTAATACCTAAAGGTTGACTGCAAAATAATTATTGATAAGTAAATTATGGAAGAATGCATAAAAAAATTATAATTTTTAGTCAACATGTCAGGTAATTATAGAGTATGAAGAATCTTCTTTAAAAGTTTCCTGATATTGCTTAAAGGTTTGAGGACGTTATTGATATTTTGCTAAATTCAACCCTAGGCTGTATCTAAATGTTTATTGAACAAAAATAAGGGCTTTAGTGCCCAAGTGTTTTAAGTATTCTAACACTGTATCATTGGCTCATTGCATAGGCAGATCTAGGGGAAGGGACCCCCTTTTGGTGGGAAAAATTTGGTTGCTTATATAGGTAATCAATGAAGCATGACTGGAGCAGCCCAACCCCTTAAGTCAGCTAGGTTAGTCAGTGCCCCCCGCCCCTTTTACAAAAAGTTCTGGATCCGCCACTGCATTGGCCTGTCAACTATTCCTACACAAGGCAGTGCCCTCAACTTCAATCATAATTTACTAGGATTCCGATTGTTAGTTTTCCAACAGAAGGTCGTTTTTCTCCGGCTTCCTCCACCAATAAAAACTGACAGCCAGGCCCACAAAATAGCACAATAGTGCTGAAGTGGCATTAAACACCAATCAACATATCAACTATTCCATAATGCTTGACAAAGTTATTGAAGTCTTAAAAAAAGCTTAACCCTCAGACTGTTTAAAAAACCACATTGTTGATACCAGGCTTAAAATTGTGTACACCAGATAGGGTTCTCTCTACAAAATACTCAACAGTGATGATTGAATCAAAAAGTTTAATAAAAGACCTAATAATTTATAAATTATGAAGTTGAAGAGCATTGGCCCAAAATTCCATAGAGGTTTTGCAAAATACAGCTACGGTAATCTATTCCTGGAATAAAAAAATCCTTGGTATTTTGAAAAAATTAAAGTTTTGTACATGTATACCTTGTTAGTGCAAAATAAACCGTTTGAATGGTTTTACACTAGTAATTTTTTGGGGCCCTTTATAGCTTACTGTTCGGTGTGAGCCAAGGCTCTGTGTTGAAGACTGTACTGTGACCTATAATGGTTTACTTTTATAAATTTTGACTTGGATGGAGAGTTGTCTCATTGGCACTCATACCACATCTTCTTATATCTAAATAGTCCATTCATTGAAGTATTATATTCATTTTCCATGGTCCATTAAATGAATGAAATATTGAAAAAAAGAATAAAAATCTCTGGATGCTATCTTCATGATCAATGTATAGAAGAAGTGTCTGTCAGTTAAGCAGAATTCCATGAAGATTTAACAAAGCTTCTGTCGTTTAAAAAAATAGAAATTAACTTAAAAATGAACTTAAATGTTGATGATGCTAGAGTGAAGGATTGCTACATATGTCTAGCTTTGCCGACTAGTGGCAGGCTAGACAAAAAATAAATAATTAAACAGGGTATATATTAGGAATGTCAGGGTTTTTTTTGTGAAAAGAATTTTTATCAACTTTTTAAATTTTCAAAACTTATTTCTTTTAAAAACATCAGTCATTTCTTATTCATATCCCTTTTCCATATCTTAGTTATATTCTTTCGTGTGAAAATAAAACACTAACCACAAATACTCAACTATTGCCTTGTATTAAGACTATTAATTTTAAAAAAAGGGGGGATCTTCTTAATGTAAATTCAAAAGTCAGGAGACAGTTTTCCACTGATTCTGATAACAATCTATTTATTTGTAGCAGTATTTTGCAAACCATAGTAGAGTCATAGTCCACAGCTGGTCATTTCTGGTCAGTCTTCTACAATATTGTGGTAATTAGACAATTTCCTGCTGTGAAGACAAACAAGTGTGTTTGAATAAATGATGTATCAATTATCTGTTAATTGGTAAATGTTCTGGCTATTTAAAGTGACCTAAAATCTGGCATTAGTTGATGTTATAGGACAAACCCTAAATTTCATCATAAAATTTAGGATATCAAATTGCACAATTTATTGGTGTTAATTAATCCTTTAATATATATGAAAAGGGTGAAAAATACAGATTTTAATACATAACTTGGTTGAAATTATCATCTCCTTGATTATATATATTACATCACAAGTGTCTGAAGCTACATTTAATCATATGTCAAGATATATTTTTGATGTGTTAACAAAGGTCATTAAGGCATTCAATATTTATCAAACCATAAAAGTATTATATTTAATATATAATACTTCCATGATCAAACCAAATTTTCTCTGTTTTTATCTTTCCATGTGATATAATTTTCCACTAGTGAGTAGTCATATATGCTATTAATCCAATTATTGTGACATTTGCACCTGATTAACATTCAACAGTTTTGTATATATATATGAAACAATTCAAGATAGAATATAGGTTGCACTTCTGTAAATAAAGACAATGCAATTTCCCATAGGAACTACGGGTACCTTTACAGCTAAAACTGTGCCTCTTGTACTATGAAGTTTCGTAAAAATTTAATTATATCCTGAAATGGAAAGTTGTTGATATGTACTACTATTTTATTCAAAGGTCAAAACAAAGGGCTGTGCAGCATATACTTTTAACATTTACATGCACAAACTTCTAAAGAGTTTAAACAAATAAATACTAAATTCTGTAGTATCTCTACCCCACAAAATCATATCTGGGAACTAGTACATACACAAAACAAAATATCTACGAATAATATATATATATCTCTCCAAAAGAGACAGTCTGTGAAAAAGCTTTATTTACAAAGTGCAACTTATAAAATGAATAAAACAATATTTTGAATGCTCCTGCTCTTTAAATTTAAACTATACTATCACTGTATCAAAGTTTTGTCCCCTCCCCCATTATTTTGAAGTCTTTTAAGAGATGAACATACATAAAGAATTGATCAGAACTCTTGTGTTTTATACCTGGAAATAATGGGTTGCCAAGTATTTCTGTTCTGGAAATTCTTAACGACTACCAGTAAAAATTATGTGGAAATTACTCTACCCTTTGGAAAATTCATGGAATTTCTTGTGCACCAATAGACAAGAAGTTTGGAAATTTTTTGTGCAGATTGGAAATTTGTCTGGAATTTTAGAAAAAATTGAGAAAAAAAAATCTGGAATTCCAATGTCTTCCATAGGGGGGGGATGGATTATTTCTGGAATAGCCCAATGGCAAATCAAACTGTCGAATCTGCTTTCAAACACGCCTCTGACTCCCTTCAAAATTACTTTGTCAAAATCTGTACGTGTTCAAATGATTAGTTACTGAAAACAGTGGAAAGAAACATACTGTATACTCTGTGCATTCACATAACAAGAAGGTGTGCCTTAATATTTTCTTTGATTCTCCCCTTTCGTTTTTCCATTTTTAATCTTCTTTCGGAATATCTTTTGACTGGTCATCGTTGACTCATCTTTCTGAAATTAATATGTTTTCGTCCCTTTTACAATTTCGACCCTAGTATTCACACCGTCTCGAACAATCTCTATTTTTTTTTTTTTTTATCATTGCTGTTGAAATGTTGTTTCATTGGAATATATGACATCTTAATTATATAACTGCAACAGTTATATTAATTTTCATCTATAAGAAAATGGATAAATTATTGAATATCCGTTTCACCGTGTTAGTACTAACATGAGCAACACGACAGGTGCCATATGTGGAGCAGGATCTGCTTACCCTTCCGTAGCACCTGATATCACCCCAGTTTTTGGTGGGGTTCGTGTTGCTCAGTCTTTAGTTTTCTATGTTGTGTTTTGTGTACTATTGTTTGTCTGTTGGTATTTTTCTTTTTTAGCCATGGCGTTTTCAGTTTATTTTCGATTAATGAGTTTGAATGTCCCTTTGGTATCTTTCGACTGTCTTTTATTGAAGAGTTTTCATTGCCACTGATGCGCCATCGTAACTATTTTAAAACTAGTTACTTATAGAATAAATTAACGGTACATCTCTACATTGCATGTGTCATGGCATTGAAGTTCCATTATGATATGTATTCCAAATGGAATAAATATTCTGTACTTATTTCCTCTGTGAGAAATATAACATCTTTTTTTTTTACAAATGTTTAACAAATTTTCCGTAGGAACTTCTGAAAGTTATTAGTAAGAACAAATAAATGTTGACACATGGTTAGTAATCGTATTTGATAGCTAACGGACTATTAAACGTAATTTACCTTCCATTTTTAAATAATATTTTCCAACATTGAAACTAAATTTGAAGGTTTTAAATGTCGGATGGGGAAGGGGGACAAAGACAGCAATATTTCAAATGATCTTTAAAAACTCAGGAGATACCAGTACCAATGTAAGAACTGCAACGTACTGAACTAATACATTATATCATTATATGAGGTGTTTTTAATCTACGTAATACTTAAAACCATAACTAATTGATAACAAAGAATGTTTAAGGTTGGTAGTTGTTATTTGTATTCAGTTTTTTTTTGTGATTTATTTTGTGATTAGTTGAAATATCCTCTGCAGGTCCTACAATAAGAATAAACATATTCGAATTTGAATATTTGAATTTGACTCTAATCCTTAATTTAGGTTTTAACTTTAATTTGAATTAAGATTTGAATTTGAATTTGAACATGAGTTTGAATTTGAATTTGAATTTGAATTTGAATTTGAATTTGAATTTGAATTTGACTCTGAAGTTTAATTTCGATTTTAACTTTAATTTGAATTTGAATTTGAATTTGAACATGAACATGAACAATTTGAATTTAAATTTGAATTTGAATTTGAATTTGAATTTGAAGTTTAATTACGATTTTAACTGGAATTTGAATTAAGTTTTAAATTTGAATAAATTTGAATGATTTTGAAAGGATTTGAATGAATTTGAATAGATTTGAATGAATTTGTATGAATTTGAATTTTTCTTATATTGCAGAGTCTCCAGACAAGTCTGGCATCTATCAACTCCTGATTTGTAAAAAATAAACTCTTTCAAAACATTTTTAATGTGTGATTATAGAAAAATAATGTGAGCGACGAAAATTCAGGTCAACACATTTGCTTCGTAGACAGTACGTGCTGGCCGGTACATCCTTATTCAATTGAGGGACGAAAATACGTAAGACAATCTTGGCATTCGGAACCCCTTGGATAATTACATCTTGTAATGGCCGCTGCTGTGTAGGCGGAGGAGGAAGTTGGATTGGCTACTGTTTTGGTTAAATTGTCAGATTATTTACAGAAGATAATATTAAATGGTGATCCAAATGACAATGAGTTCAGAAACTTGCAACTCGTTTGATCTATCAGGTCAGTACTTATGCAATTCTAGATTTAAAATATGTTGCTTTGTTCGCGAACTATGTTTATATCGACAATTAAATTATAAAGGTCAATAAAGATCCATCCTATACAGTAATCATTTGTTTGAGACAAAGGTCATGTCGGATATTAAGTTATCTTTTCTTGCCACATTTTTTTTTATAGTTCATACTCAGATGCTGTGTAGAGGCCAAGTTGCATTAAATTCCTGTCACTTCATGATTCATGAGAATCATACAACTCAATAATTTCCACATCCATACTTTTTATATAACATTGGTTAAAGCTACCATTTTCTGATAAAGTTATATCAAGTTTTGTTGCATTTGATTGTAAATTGCCCATTAGAATAAAAGCAAATTTAAAGACATTTGAGAGAGTATTGTATAGTTAATCATAAAATTTTTATTTGTTTTGGTTCCGTTCCATTTACTTTATTGATTCGATAGTTGAGTCAGACATCATTGAAATTATGTATGGTGATTGTCTTGATTGCTGCAGTGGACTACACAGGACCAGAGGCTCTAGACCTTCAACTGTTAAAATTTGTCTAGTCATGATCACAAACCGGTATTACTAATCGCTCTCTTAGATTTGTGAATTCTTAATTACTGTCAAAAGCTGAATTTACTGAAGACAAAGGACTTGCGATTGTTATATATATGTAACCTGTAGTACAATAAGTTACCTCAAAACACACCATTTTGGCCTAACTGAATCAGGGCCAGATGGATAATGGAATAAGTGGAACACACATTAGCCTTCAAGGATGGATGCTTATTATATAATAAAAAATATGTATATATCACCTACTTCAATTCATACATGAAGAAGTATCTGATTTTGTGCCAAACACAGCATTGACATGATTGAGGATTTTAAGAATGTTAAAATCAGGATGTGCTTCTCTAAGGTGAAATGTCTACCACTAAACAGCATCTTGTAAACTATCGATTTAAAATAAACATCTAAATCATTGTTTGAGCAACTAATATAAAGCAGGTTTGGGGTAATCTTCAGGAGACATTAACAGCTACATGTACATGTATTATTGTGCTGAAAAGGATTGTAATATTTGCCACTGGACATTAAATTATGGAATGATACAATTAACCAAGGAACTTTGTCAACAACCTATCATCAAAAAGGTTAAGGTAACCTTGTCCACTGGAAAAGATTGGTATGGTGTATTTTAAAATACATTACATGAAATATGAATATGTATACACAAAGGAAATACCAAAACTAAATAGCACCATTTTTAACAGGAGGCTTTAGATCTCAGTATAAATTATATAATTTTGCTTTTAACATGCTTATTGAATTCTAAATATGTGTATTTCATGAGTTGTCTCCCTGTTTTTTTAAGCAAAATATGACTAACAGTAACAAGCAAACCAATAAATGTTGTGCTAGAAAAATATTTGACATGACTGAATATTATCTTGTTCAAGTCCATAATTTGCACAATTTATTGGCAAACTTCAAGACCCATGTTCCAATAGAAACAGTCTTCCATTCTCAATTTTATTGCATCTACATGAAATTGGAGACTATACTTTAATTCTTTAATGCAACAATTTACATTTACAATTGTATAACCATTTGAATATGAAAATACATTTACTTAGAATATATAAATATTAGGAAAATGTGTAAAATGTGATCATTGAATTTTCTTTAAAATAATTCAAATCCTTGTTAATTCTCAGTCAAAATACATTATCATACATGTAGGTGATGTATTTTGGCCATAAATTCAAATGAAGGGTTCTCATCCTTTTTTCTGAAACAAAATGGATCTGAACATTCTTATTTTCTGGATAAGACAAGTCCAACATTAGCCTCGCTGCAAGTTCAAGATTGCCCTTAGCAGTGGTTTGAGCTAAATTTTTTGCTAGATATTTATAATACTTCAGCTGTGTAATAAAAATAAAAAAAACAGGGTTTTATCTACCTACCCAATACCCGGTGTGAGCAGCCCACTCAGGTAAGTTTTGTCTCACCTGGGACGATAGTAACGGAAAGAGATGTGCATGTTTTTGTAAGTGGTTCAAAGAATTGTTTAAGTATGTGATTAGGTTACACAGGTGAGAAAAAAACAGTTTATATAAACCTCAATAACCCAATCATCTTTTTAAGGAATATATTGAATGTTCAATTCTTATGATGAATGGGCATGTCCCCTCCAAAGTGTGGATGTAGTGGATCATCTTAAAGTTTTGTCCACTGTCTGGCCACTCCCATTGTGAGCAAAATCATGTTAATCTGAAGAGTAGTTTAGAATACATTTTGGTCTTTTCTGGTACCTTGCCATAATGATGATTTTTTTTTTTTTTCACACTTTGCAGGAAATAAATTTTTGAAAAGAGAAAATATTTGGCATCGTCCTATCAAAAGTGTTTGTTTTTATGATATTGTTTGTACAGACTGCTTACAGATAATTTTGCAAGGTTAGTTGTAGTAAAATTGCTGATTTTCAGAAATAGTATTTAATTGCCAATAGTGGCTGTTATGTTGAAAAACACAATTTTGTCAGGACCCACAGAAGCTTCGATAAATTGTTTTGTTTAAAGATTCTTACATGTACAATAACATATTTTAATGTTCTAAAACTATGAACGTTTTATGGCATTCAAAACCGTAAAGATTGGATACCTAATTTTAAGTGTTTTCATGCAGATTTGCTTTAAAAATGTTACCAAAACACTCAGGTTTATCATAAGGATCACTAAGGGAAGAACTTCAAGACCGGCTCTTTTTTAGTCTAGTTGCTAAAATTGTTTCAGAATTGATCATGTGATCACAAGAAGAACAGGATGTTAGTGAAACAGATCCTGTGATCTCAGTAAACTTCAACACCATTTGACAAACTTTGGAAACCAGTATTTAGAATGTTACAGTGAGGCCATGGGTTAAGGGTTTGCTTATAGTCCCAACTGACTCAGGGCAGTGCTGTATTTAGAGAGGTGTGTGCTTGGTGAGGCCCCCATCACCTTTGAATCTGCCTCTGATTCATAACAATGACCCTATTTAGCTTTGTGGTTTGGATGAACTTGAAATTTAGCAAAGTGTAATTTATTTTCTTTGATGTGATGGTTTTATATCAACTTGCTGAAGACAGGGCTGCGTTTGCATAACCCAGGGGTCGCATGTTTTCTGTACCAGTAAAGTTAAATAAATGGACCATAATAGAATTGTATGAAAACAAATAGAATGAGTAAAAATCAATTGCCATCAACTGTGGCATTGTAGGACTCTTGAAGTTCAAGATCACTGTTACTATAAATACAGATGGCATTCTAGGACCCTTGAAGTTCAAGATCACTGTTACTATAAATACAGATGGCATTCTAGGACCCTTGAAGTTCAAGATCACTGTTACTATAAATACAGATGGCATTCTATGACCCTTGAAGTTCAAGATCACTGTTACTATAAATACAGATGGCATTCTAGGACCCTTGGAAGTTCAAGATCACTGTTACTATAAAAACAGATGGCATTCTAGGACCCTTGGAAGTTCAAGATCACTGTTACTATAAATACAGATGGCATTGTAGGACCCTTGGACGTTCAAGATCACTGTTACTATAAATACACAGTCATTCCCAAGGTCGCCGGACATTGGGCAAAGACCAGTAAAAGTTGGTTTGGTCCAGTTAAGTGATATGCATTACTGGACCAAATGACCAGTAAAATTTTTAATTTTGTCCAAATCATATTTGTAAATGTCCTGTTATAAAGAGTCTGGTCCAGATAAGAAGAATTGATTACTGGACCAAATGTCCAGTTGATTTCTCAAAGCCTTGGGAACCACTGAATACAGATGGCATTCTAGGACCCTTGAAGTTCAAGATCACTGTTACTATAAATACAGATGGCATTCTAGGACCCTTTAAGTTCAAGATCACTGTTACTATAAATACCGATGGCATTCTAGGACCCTTTAAGTTCAAGATCACTGTTACTATAAATACCGATGGCATTCTAGGACCCTTTAAGTTCAAGATCACTGTTACTATAAATACCGATGGCATTCTAGGACCCTTTAAGTTCAAGATCACTGTTACTATAAATACAGATGGCATTCTAGGACCCTTTAAGTTCAAGATCACTGTTACTATAAATACAGATGGCATTCTAGGACCCTTGAAGTTCCAGATCACTGTTACTATAAATACAGATGGCATTCTAGGACCCTTGGAAGTTCAAGATCACTGTTACTATAAATACAGATGGCATTCTAGGACCCTTGAAGTTCAAGATCACTGTTACTATAAGACAGATGGCATTCTAGGACCCTTGAAGTTCAAGATCACTGTTACTATAAATACTGATGGCATTCTAGGACCCTTGAAGTTCAATATCACTGTCACTGTAAATACTGAAATTTTAAGCAAATTCTTCTATATATGAGAGGGTGGGGGGTCCTTCATTTCTGTATTCTATAATTTTTTAGGCTATTTTTTTCTATTCTTTATACTTTTTGCCCATTATTTTCTATTTTTTATATTTTAGCTCCTAATTTTTCTCTATTCTTTATATTTTTTACCCATTACTCTCTATTCTGTAAACCCCCATCCACACCCTCATATGAAATCTTGAGTTTCCCTTGCTGGATTACAACAAAACTTATACAATTTAAAGATATAAGGAAAGGAAAAAGCCAATTGACTATGGCTTTTTTATTTTCAGGAATATTACTATTGATGCCCCCCAGACCAGGAAGGTTAACCAGGGTCAGGGTACCTTTGCCAAATATTTTAACTGGGTACTTCGAAAGGGTTTTCTGTATATTCAAGCTCTGGAGGAAGTATTTGAATAGATAAAATAAAAAAATCATGTTGCATCAATATCATAAGTTACATGTATGTAGGAGATCATCCATCAATGTCACATGTACACGTGCAGATCAAGGAGCAAAGGTTGGTCTTGCCAAATGTCTACTTGGTTTCCTGAAAATGTTCACTTAGGAAAATTTTCTTAAATAAAACACTCAGTAGCACAAAAGTGATTTAATAATAGTTTCTGACAAAACTTCATCTGGAGTGTTGGCAAAGAATAACTACAACTGTTTGTTATAATCTGACTTATCACAGACCTCCAGGGTCCACTTTCAACAATGTCCTTCAACCTGCAGTGCCTTGTACAGTTTAAACTGTTTATATTTATCAGTATGTGTTATATTGTGTATGTAAATTTATGAATGGAAAGTTTAAAGATATTCAGTAAGCAAGAAAATGAAAATATCCAGCTATTACAAACTGATATATATAAATAGCCAAAGTAATTAATTTTATGTATATAGATTGTACCATATGGTGGCTACAAATCTCTGTTATAAAACATGTTCATTTCGTACCATGTTTCATTTCATGCATGGTTAGAAAATTGTAGACAGGAATTTGATTAGTTGAAAACAGATGGATTAAAGTTAAAAGAAATCTGGTCAAGGTTTTTGTGTAAAAATACAAAAATAAAAGCACAGATGCTGTTTATATGTTGTTAGCAGTTCTTACATATTTATTTTCATGTGTTGCTCTACATATAAGTGTTTATCTTTAGACATTGATATAAATTCAACATGTTGGATGTGAAATAAATTGGATTATATGTATCTTTGTTAACCATGTGAAATCTAAGATTTGTGTATGAAAAGTTCAACATCAAAAGGGATGTTTGTTTTTAGTTCATTAATTGATGAAGATAAATCTCTCTTGTGACTTTGATTCAGGATCTACACAACAAAACTGCAGTGAGAACTTTTTTCTTTATGATAATTACATGTATTATGAGTGGATTCTTATCTTTTCTTTCTTTTGTTCTGTCTTCCCTCTTTGTTCTTTGTTCTTTCTTTGTTGCATGCATACTTTTTATTTTGATAAACATGATAAAACAAAGAATAATGAATACACCTAGTTTTGGACAAACTGCTGTGAGTTTTATCTTTTAATCATTGTTTTAAAGCAAAATTACAAATTTTACAATCCATTCTTTCTGTTTTCTTTCCTTTCTCTTTGTTTTTTCTCTCTTAATGATGCTATTTTTGCCACAAAATTTTATTCAAACAAACTATAATGATTACACCTGATAATTACAGAAATTCACCTGACAGTTTATTTTATCATGATATATTGTAAGAAAAAACAGTTGGCGGTTTGTTTTTGCAATATTTAGACTTAAGTAGCCACATGTATACAGTGAATCATTAGTGATGTTGATATACTTAATTGTTCGGCATTTGTTTTAGATTTGACGCCCGAGGAAAAGCTGCTTCTTGATAGCATTAGAAAGAGAAAGTTGCAGCTTCTACAGGAAATACAGGTATGTGAAGCCAAGTTATCAAACTGTTTTAATGTGCATATTATATTGCTGCATGCTGAAGTTTTAGGGAATTAATGTTTCTGTACAGACAACTGCTTAAGTGCTGAAGGAGGCATTTTACTGTGTTGATAATAGAGAAATATATAAAGGTGTACCCATATACAAATGCTTAAGTGCTGAAAGAGGCATTTTACTATGTTAATGATGGAGAAATATATAAGAGATGTATATAAAATTACCTTTAACATATATATAGGATTACTGTACTTTCTACTATTTGCCACACTTTAATAGAAATTACGGTGATTCTAAATATTGCTTGCAGCTAATTTTATTCATATGTTTTACTGGCAATCTGGATGTTTTATTAGCTACAAAACTCTTTAATTTGACTACATGGGGCAAGCTATTGGTAGAAAGTGGCACAGTTTTCTGTAAAAAAATTCCCTGTAGAACTTGGTATACCTAGCATGTCAATAATAAATTGAATGTTAAATGGAATTTAAAAAAATGAGTAAAATTTCATATACAACAATTTACATGTAGAGCAATATGATTGAATTAGAAATTTTGTATAATGGGATAAATCTAGTTTCAGAAAAGACGGTTGTAGGCAATCTAGGGTTTATACCAAGGAAAATGGGTTGGGGTATTTTTTGTCTCACCTGTGATGAAAGTCATAGTATGCGAGACAGGGATTACTATCAGGCAGTGTAAACTATTTGTATAAGGCTTTATTTTTCAGAAGGTAGAAGACCTAGATGCTTCATATCTCGCATGCAGATATATACATTATGTTACACAGTTTCCGCCTGTCATATGTCCATTGCCCTTGACCTCATTTTCATGGTTCAGTGACTGCTTGAAAAAAAATGTTGTTTTTTGTCATGTATTTTCTCATTTATTATGAGTAATAGAATAACTATATTTGGTATATGGGTTCCTTGCAATGTCTAGATGCCCTTTAGACAGGGTTCACTTATGCTCAACCTCATTTCATGGATCAGTGATCAAGGTTAAAGTGAAAGTGATTAGGTCCATTTCTCAGATACTATAAGCAGTAGGTCAACTATGTGTTGTGTATAAAATGATTACAAGGGTACATGTCAGTCTGGCAGGTTTCATCTGACATTGACCTCATTTTTCATGGTTTATTGGTCAATGTTAAGTTTTTGTGTTTTGGTCTTTTTTTCAAGTACTATTAGCAATATATAGGTCAACTATATTTGGTGTATGGAATGATTGTAAGATGTACATGTCTGTCTGGCAGGTATCATCTGACTGACCTCATTTTTATGGTTCATTTGTCAATGTAAAGTTTTTTGTGTTTTGGTCTGTTTTTCAAGTACTATAAGCAATAGGTCAACTATATTTGGTGTATGAAATAATTGTAAGGTGTACATAGATATAAGAAGATGTGGTATGAGTGCCATTGAGACAACTCTCCATCCAAGTCACAATTAGTAAAAGTAAACCATTATAGGTCAAAGTACGGCCTTCAACACGGAGCCTTGGCTCACACCAAACAGCAAGCTATAAAGGGCCCCCAAAATGACTAGTGTAAAACCATTCAAACAGGAAAACCAACGGTCTAATCTATATAAAAAACGAGAGAGGAGAAACACATCAACAAATGACAACCACTGAACATCAGGTACCTGACTTAGGACAGGTGCAAACAAATGCAGCGGGTTTAAATGTTTTAATAGATGCCAACCTTCATCCTACCTGAAACAATAGTGTAACATCACAACATAGAAAGACACACTATAAAATATCAATTGAAATGGCTTAACTCAATCAAAAGACATATTAACAAAAACAGGTGAACATAAACTGAGCAAATAAATTTGATCTATGACACAATGTAAATACAAAATTAATGAAACAAGGGGGTTAGATGTAAAACAATATCAAAAAGACAACCATAACCTTGGAAAAATGCCGCCAAATAAAATAACGTACACAGGTAAATAAAAATAATTTTGTTGTAAGGTATACATGGAGTATGGAATAATTTTTACAAAATAAATAACTTTGTTGTTCCTAGTATGAGAACAAAAGTGAAAATTTTATGCCTGTCTGTCTGACAGGATTTATCTGACCTTGACCTCATTGTCATGGATCTTTAAAAATGTTAACTTTATGTGATCCTTATAGTAAAACCTTTATCTTTAAGACTTTCAACATAAAATCAATGGTCAGGAAATTAGGTGACATTTCAGTGTGTTCACTCTTGTTTGTCAATTTCTATGCAATAAATACTAAGATATTATAGGAGGATCTTCTAGTATATAGAATTATAGATTGACCCTTTATTAGTCCCCTACCGACGAAGTCGAAGGGGACTTTAGGTTTGCACTCCGTCCGTCTGTCCGTCAGTCCAGCAAATCAGCTTTCCACAGTTTTTTTCTTCTTTCTTGAAGATATTGATTTGATATTTGGTATATAGTTTTATCATGACAAGTTATAGATCAAGTTCGAATTTTATTCTGGTCTGATGATTTAGTCCAGAATTATGGACCATAATTCTTGACCATTTCTAATGTTAGAGTACTATGTTAAACCATCTCTCTGTACAAAGAGAGATAACTCATTTTTTAAAAGACATTCTTTGTTAAATTATTTGAAGAATTTTTTGGCAGGTTTTTTTGTTATTTAGTATAAACTAATTTTCTGAATGCTATATATATATAAAAAAAAATTATGAAGAGAAATCCTTTAATTAGATAATAATCTATTTTTATTAATGTATATATTTCAATACATTACATTGTGTAGATAATAGTTGTTGACATTTTATAGATAAGTTACAAATCTATATTAGTTTGTGACAAATGAAAGAAAAAATATTTTGAACTATTAATTATATTTGATTATAATTTGAAAATAGATATACACTGTATAACATGATATCTAATTTTAGAGAACTATTTATCATATCTAATGTTTTTTTCATCATGCTTATAAGATATTGATTGATAATTGGTATATAGTTTTATCATGACAAGTTACAGATCAAGTTCAAATTTTTGTTTCGGTCTAATGATTTTGTGCAGAGTTATGGTCCTTGGACTTGAAAAATTCACTCATATAATCAGTTTTCCACACTTTTTTTAGTCATGCTTGAAGATATTGACATGATATTTACTTTTGTTTACACCATGACAAGTTATAGAACAAGTTAGCATTTTGTTCCGGTATAATGAATTTTTACCCGGTAGGGGACTATGTATTGCCATGCAATACTCTCAGAATGCTTGTTACATTTGCAAGGAATTTATCTTTGTTCAGTACCAAGCTTAAAATATGAATCAAAAACATATGTTGTCTATGAAGTAGTGACCAAATGTAATCTCATGAATAGGCTTAACAGCTACATGTACACCCAGGGTTTGAAATTAGCAGGGGCCCACTCGCCAATGGCCCCTCAAATTTGGTGTGGGCTTCTTAAATTTCTGCCTATCTTGTATAGGACTATATATGTGGGCTACAAAATTTAAGCTGTGGGCTACCATTGCCAAAGTCTTAAGTTCAATCCCTGGACACCCTAGTTGCCAATTGTGCTACTTTGAAATAGTAATTTAATTTCAGCTTTAATAAAGTTATGGATCCCATAACTTTATATCAAAACAAAATATGAACCAAAATCTAGTAGCCCTGACCAGATTATCTAATGGATGGACTATATTACCCCTGCTTATTGCCATTCTTGGTTTTATATAAACATGAACAGTAGTAGACCCTCTTATAGACCCAGCTTGTATAAAATGAGTCCTTTACAATACTCCTGCCAATGTCAGAATCTGGCAATTGGCA
Organism: Mytilus californianus; assembly: GCF_021869535.1. Taxonomy (NCBI): domain Eukaryota; kingdom Metazoa; phylum Mollusca; class Bivalvia; order Mytilida; family Mytilidae; genus Mytilus; species Mytilus californianus. The sequence goes on along the minus strand of NW_026262723.1, from coordinate 23,149,507 downwards.
AAGTTTAATGCCAGACAAAAGGAAAATCTGATACCTAATTATCAGGAAATTGATTGGTAAGGTGGTGAAACTGGATTGTTATATTTAATGTGTTTGGATTAGATGTCAGATCAATCGGTCATTGACAGTCTAGGTTACCAGTAAATACATCCAAAACACCTGTCATTAGGTGAGAAGTACACACATAAAATATTGATTTATAACAAGTACTATCTGACTATTCTGAAACGCATAATAATGGCAGACTAAGCAGCTACCTAACAAGCAATATATATTCAGTAGTAAGGTCAGTTTAGATATTTTTTAGAAAGCTTGTCAGATTTGTAAAAAAAAGTGAACATGGTGTAAGAAAGGTCTACAAATTTATTATCTCCCTTATCATGATTATTTATCGACTAAAGGTAGACAACTGTCTTTATGATATTCATTGAAGCAGCTTACATATATATATGTATAACATGTATAACTATGAAAAAAATCTGTGAAAACTTGTTAATAACAGCAAATGATTAGTCTGTCAATCTCTTAAGTTACATCTAAGTGGAGCACTGTTTAATGACTTTGATATGCTTCACAACAGCTGAAATGGACTTGACACCCACCAACAGAAGGTGCAGGGTTCTCATTAAGGTGATTCCATAAGTACTGGTCTCATAAAAATTTGTCTGGACTCAAAACTGGTGAGTCCAAAGATGCATCAAGATTGTAAAATGTATCAACTGACCACATATAAGTTTATAACAAAAATAAAAAAATAATCTAAATTTGATGTCATTTCCTTCCAGTTTTTGGTCAAGTGGACTGAATTAATAAATTACCAGGTTATATAGCAATACAATTTAAATCTCTTACTGTTGGACTCACCATGGCCAAAAATGACCAGTTCCTGGACACGCCTTATGAATCCTTAGTGAGAACCCTGACTGTATGAATCCTTAGTGAGAACCCTGACTGTAGGAAAAAAACCTTAAGCTTGTCCTTATGAAGTGGATATGCTGTTTCTTTTTGTAAACTTACAAGTATAATCATTTATATGGTATCTTTTGGTTATGGGTGTCATTGCCTTTCTATTTCATTCAATGGTGTATACAGCACATCACCTTTTCCACATTAAATAAATTTAGGCATATTTATATTCCACATTTTTATTAAATAAAAAGTATAAACTGCAGTAGAAATTTTATGGGCAGCTATCTTGTGGTGCTTCTTCAACCTAGGTTAATCTACAACTTGTGGATAGGTGAAAAAAGCAAAATCCATGCAAGCTATACTGTACATCATTTTATTTTTAATGTACTTTTATATATGTATGTCAGAAATACATGCATTCAATTGCATGCACACATTTTATACATACAGTGAATTTGAGGAACATCCTAAAATGAGAAATCAAGTCTTGGTGTAGTTGATCCCACATTCCAGAGCACACTACATTTGTAAGTAGCAAACCTTCCCGTGAGAAGATGTCAGTTTTAAAAAGTATAATTTCGTTACTAAAATTGAAGTTGCTATTTCCTAAATTGTTAAAAGGCTATAAATGTCATTATGTCATACACGATATACATGTATATGTGTGTTACTAACTCTTTTGTGAATCATTATGCTGCACAATATATTAACAATAGGTAATGTTATAAAAGCACTTCAAAGCTTTGAGGACCAACTGGCTTGTATATTTCCTGTTGTTCGGTTTTTGGCTTTTTTTCGTTATTCCCCCATTATAATAATCAAAGTGATGAGTTTGAAATGGGTTAAAAAGAAAACCTGGAAGTGAAAAATGTAATTTTTTTAATTATTATTATTGTATAATTTTGTGGATGTAATAGGTATTTTTGAAGTAGTTCAAAAATGTGAATCGAAAATGGAGGCTCATAATGTTATATGTTTAATACAACAGAGTTGATGTGATGTGCTGTGTAATAATATCTCAATTGTTCAAAAGGATTATTAATTTGTGTTTTTTGATGATGCCAGAGTAAAACAGAAGAAAATGTTCACAATGTGTTTATGCCAAATTTCAAATCATTAAGGAAATTACTCATTATAAACAAGAGAAACTTTTGATCTGTTTGGTATACAGATATAAGCATGGTCTCTATGGCTGGAAAGGAACATGTGTCCACATTGTTTTTGGCAGAATATAATGATACTTGGAAATTAGTTATGAAATCATTAGTTGAAGACGCTAAAATGAAAAAAACTGTTGCTTCTAAATTGAAAAGAAAAGATGCCTATGTCAGGGTTAAATATAAAAAGAAGAAACGAGTATTTTTAGGAAAGGATTGTGCAAAGGCTTTCACGCCACCTGACAAAAAGGTGAGATTGTATAAGATAGAAATTATAGGCAAATTTCATGAGCTCATTGAAATAGAAATTCAGTCATCAATTTAATATAAATTCATGCTTATTTGAAAATCTGTTGCTTATATGGAAAAGAAAGGTCAAGGAAACTTTTAACTGAATTTTCTTTCTTCCTGGACATGTAGGAGGAGTTTTTACCGATCAAACCCACCCAACCACAAGGGTCTTAACCCTATTTTCTGTCTGACCCCATTCCTGTTGAACCAAGACAGTATTTAGCATTGCCATTGTTAAATCCATAGTTAATGATTGTCACTAGCATCAACTTAAGTGTTCATATAGAAGCTTGATTTTATGATGGATCATTGTTGTATAACCTCTTCACCCCCAATCCTGCATGTGGTCGAGATTGCAACAGCCATTCTTTTATAGCACATATGATCCTCCATACTTTTTCAGAACTGCCCTAGCTGAACTGTGTTGACAGCAGGGAGATCAATTTTGCAATTCATGGTCCATAAAAACTTTCCAGATGTGTTGTCATGAAAATATGAAAGCCTTAATACCCTTCTTGGAGTTGACAAAAAATTGGAGTTAGAAAAATGTGAAAATGTAGCCAAAATCAGGGTGGGGTGGGAGTTATTTGATGGCCACTTCATGAATGGTATAGGCCGTAGGTTTTTAAAATATTATCCTATATGCATGAATAGGTAGACAATCGAGTCACATTTACTTCTTAAAAAACCTATATGTTGATGATACATTAATTTTCATCTTAATGGTTTAAAATAATAATAGGGTCACCTACTTCGTTTTAATGGTATATATCATTCAGTGTAGTGTTCATATTATGTGAAAAAAGTACGGAAAAAACATCGAAATAATCGTTATATCATTCGTTGTAGCCCGTAAAAGGTCGATTTTAAACGATTTTTACTACCAACTAGGTAACAATTTGGTTAATACACAAAAAACAAAGTCAGTGATCATAGATTATTTTATATAATTAAAAAAGAAATTTATGTAATTGAAATTGGAGATTTGATGATTTTATTATAAGACAAATTTGAGACTGTTTTTCGCTGATTTTATATGCTTTCTATACAAATGTTCACCTATTTTGAAAGAATTCAATCACTCATATTTCAGAAAATAAAATGGATAAATGCATTATTTTTTTTGATTTTCAGTTATAGTTCAACAATCTAAAACTGTATGCAGAATTTTGATAAAATCTGTGACATAGCCCATTTAGTGTTCCTTGACCTTAACAAGTTTGTGTGCACTGGGTACACAAAAAAGCTTCATTCAAACTCAGTAACATATTGTTGTACTGACAATCTGATTAAAATACACAGATCCTGTGTCCAAGCTCTGCTTTATACAAGAAAATGCCCCATTCTTCTTTCTGATTTAAAGATTTTTCAAGATCCTCTGGTTTGTCGGATTAATACACACCTTCAAAAATTTGAGGGCTGAAATTTCGTTCCCTGATGTAATAATACCAGAACAGACAGTAAAAGTGAGTGTTGTCAGATCCTTATAAGCAAAGCTTGAACACAGGATATGTATTTTAATCAGATAGTTGTACTGCATATGTGTGTGAGAAAACTCTCCTGATGTGTAAAATTCATTTGTCCAACCATCCATCCACTCCATGCTGTAAAAGTGATCAGTCACACTTCTTACCCATGACATTTTGTTGAACAAGGAAGGAAGTCTTGTATTACATTTTATCACTGGTATCTTTACTGCAGATGTTTGTATCTCCTTGCTGAATGTAACATAGATAAATGTTTAATTAAAAATCGTCATAAAAAGCAATGTGTTTTATCATAATGATAAAGTATCTGGGGGATAAAGATAAAAAGGGCGACCTGCAGTCAGGCACAGCCATAAAGTAGTACTGCTTAGAGGATGTTTGTCTTCCCAATGTCAATTAAATCACACAAGTAGTACTTCCTGTTGCTGATAAGATTAGGGTAGATTTTACTGGTGCCAGTAGGGTACTAGACTTGCTACATGTCCCTTCCTAATTTTCTTTTTTTTTTCAATTTTGCCCCTTTAACAATTTTACTGCTATAACTAAGAGATTTCCATTATACTGACATCTGCAGAGGAAGGTATACCGGTACTGGCAGTTTTCAGTAAACATATAAATTAATAAGAAAGAAATAAAAGAAAGGGAATTGTAGCAAGTCTAATAAAGTACCAGCTTGACAAATAAAAAGAGACACTTTGTACCACTTTGACAAATAGAAATAGACATTTTGTACCAGTTTGATGATTGAAAATAGACATTTTGTATAAATTTGACAAATGCAAAGAGACAGTTTTAATGAGAGGTGGAACTTTTTTATTAAGCTAATAAAAAGATTTGAACATACATGTAATGCATGGTTCACAAAATGTTAAAGGATAAATAAAAAGGTGATTCCTTGAGATCCAACTGTCCTTTATCATGTTAATATTTAGTACTTTTATTGTTGGTGCTTGACCAAACACTGTTAAGAAAATTTAAGAGGTCAATGGTAAAGTATTGCACTTTGCCTTAAATTATCTTTTAATGATAAAAAACCTGTACACTGGCAAATCTAATTTGAATCATGGTGATATAGGAAACCCACACTTATAATATGTTTGGCCTAATTGGTCTTAGGATACTCAGTATTGGCATTTTAATTATCTGATAAACTCATTACCTATCTCTCCATTCAGATAGTATAGGACATTTTTTTATGTAATTTGGATGCACAGTATTAATCTATGTAGATTTCGTGATTATTTATGAGGCAATCTAGTAATTTAGTTCCAAGTTAAAATCCCTATTTTCATTTGCAATGAAAAAAAAAAAAAAAAAACATTAATCCTCTTACATAAGCTTGTTTGATAGATAAGGTCATCAGCTGTCATTTGAACAGCTTGACTTTTTTTACATTTTTATATCCCCACTCTTAAATTGAGAGCTGAAAGTTTCTCAGAAACTACCAGACAGAATGATTTCATATTTGGTCAGCAGCTTGACAATGATCAGTTAAACTATGTGAGCATTTTTCAGATCTGAAAGTCACCTTCTTCATGTTTGCCGAAACTGTGAATTTTTCCAAATAATGAAAAAAAATAAAATAAATCTCATATTTTTCTCAGAAACTACTGAACAGGATGATATTTGGTCAGCCACTTGACAATGATAAAAAATAATATGTGTGGTTTTTTGTTCGTTTGACACTGTTTTCCTGTTTCCCCATACACTGGAGTACGAGTTGGAGTATGCTTTAAACGGTACATTTGATCTAATGGTAAATAATGTCAGAATTGATGCTCATTTAGCTTTTTGCCTTATACTTTAAGTTAGAGACCTGAAAACTGTTAAAGGTCTATGAATACTTATAGCACATTGGAAAATCAGGATGAAATGACTTCTTCTTTAACGTTAAATCTGACTGAACAGTGTACATTACAACAATGACTTTTCTAAATTAATGGACTCAAAAACTATAGAAATTACAAATTTATTGATTATAAAAATGGAACTACAATTGCTTCAATGTATCTGTTTGAAATTTATGTACCATATTAAAAAGGACATGTAGACATTAGATAGTAAGTGTAATGACTTGCTGTACATGTACTGTTAAAATATCTAACTGTAAATTTGATCATTTCAGGAACTTAAAGATGAGATAGCAGACGTCCAGTCTGAAATGGACATGATAGATGTCTCTGATGGCAGGTAAGATTTGATCAAAGTATAATTTTTCTCAAAAGCAGGTAAAATCTAATTTTGTTAACATTTTGAAAAAACAAAGAGATTTCAGTTCACCTTAGAAAATGTAGGAAAATGCAGGATATTCTATGCTTTAAAGAGTATATATATGTTCATTCTCATCGCTTCAATGTGTGGGCATAAAGTTTATTCTCTTTGCTTCAATGTGTGAACATTTATCCATTCTCATGTTCACATTGAATTCTTAAAATCATTTACAAACTTCGAAATTATTAAGATAAAGTTTTTGCAATGTTATCACCTTAAACCTGTAAACAAGGAATTATTTGAATCTGGAATAGTTTTGAATTCTAGAAAATTGATAAGAAATGTATGATGAAAACTAACCCAATTAAGTTGGCTTGCCATGCATGCATGGCTAAGGGGGTTAGTTAGTTCATACTGAAATATCAGTGAAAGTAAAATTTACCTTAGAGAATAACCCTATTTAGTTGGGTTAGTTTGTCATCATACATTTCTTCTCGATTTTCCAGAATTCAAAATTATTCCAAATTCAAATAATTCCTTGTTTGTACTTTATTGTCCGAAGGCCTTTGTACTACAGTAGAGTAAGAATGCCACAGAGAACCTGTACTTTATTGTCCAATGGCCTTTGTACTACAGTAGAGTAAGATTGCCACACAGAACCTGAACTTGATTGTCCAATGGCCTTTGTACTACAGTAAAGTAAGATTGCCACACAGAACCTGTACTTTATTGTCCCATGGCCTTTGTACTACATTACTAGTAGAGTAAGATTGCCACAGAGAACCTGTACTTTATTGTCTAATGGCCTTTGTACTACAGTAGAGTAAGATTGCCACACAGAACCTGTACTTTATTGTCCCATGGCCTTTGTACTACAGTAGAGTAAGATTGCCACACAGAACCTGTACTTTATTGTCCAATGACCTTTGTACTACAGTAGAGTAAGATTGCCACTCAAAACCTGAACTTTATTGTTTAATGGCCTTTGTACTACAGTAGAGTAAGATTGCCACACAGAACCTGTACTTTATTGTCCAATAGCTTTTGTACTACAGTAGAGTAAGATTGCCACACAGAACCTGAACTTTATTGTCCGATGGCCATTGTACTACAGTAGAGTAAGATTGCCACACAGAACCTGTACTTTATTGTCCAATGGCCTTTGTACTACAGTAGAGTAAGATTGCCACACAGAACCTGTACTTTATTGTCTAATGGCCTTTGTACTACAGTAGAGTAAGATTGCCACACAGAACCTGAACTTTATTGTCAGATGACTTTTGTACTACAGTATAGTAAGATTGCCACACAGAACCTGTACTTTATTGTCCAATGACCTTTGTACTACAGTAGAGTAAGATTGCCACAGAGAACCTGTACTTTATTGTCCAATGACCTTTGTACTACAGTAGAGTAAGATTGCCACACAGAACCTGCACTTTATTGTCCGATGGCCATTGTACTACAGTAAAGTAAGATTGCCACACATACCCTGAACTTTATTGTCTGATGACCTTTGTACTACAGTAGAGTAAGATTGCCACACAGACCCTGAACTTTATTGTCTGATGACCTTTGTACTACAGTACTAGTAGAGTAAGATTGCCACAGAGAACCTGTACTTTATTATCCAATGGCCTTTGTACTACAGTAGAGTAAGATTGCCACACAGAACCTGTACTTTATTGTCCAATGGCCTTTGTACTACAGTAGAGTAAGATTGCCACACAGAACCTGTACTTTATTGTCCGATGACCTTAGTACTACAGTAGAGTAAGATTGCCACACAGAACCTGTACTTTATTGTCTAATGGCCTTTGTACTACAGTAGAGTAAGATTGCCACACAGAACCTGAACTTTATTGTCAGATGACTTTTGTACTACAGTATAGTAAGATTGCCACACAGAACCTGTACTTTATTGTCTGATGACCTTTGTACTACAGTAGAGTAAGATTGCCACAGAGAACCTGTACTTTATTGTCCAATGACCTTTGTACTACAGTAGAGTAAGATTGCCACACAGAACCTGCACTTTATTGTCCGATGGCCATTGTACTACAGTAGAGTAAGATTGCCACACAGACCCTGAACTTTATTGTCTGATGACCTTTGTACTACAGTAGAGTAAGATTGCCACACAGACCCTGAACTTTATTGTCTGATGACCTTTGTACTACAGTACTAGTAGAGTAAGATTGCCACAGAGAACCTGTACTTTATTATCCAATGGCCTTTGTACTACAGTAGAGTAAGATTGCCACACAGAACCTGTACTTTATTGTCCAATGGCCTTTGTACTACAGTAGAGTAAGATTGCCACACAGAACCTGTACTTTATTGTCCGATGACCTTAGTACTACAGTAGAGTAAGATTGCCACACAGAACCTGTACTTTATTGTCCGATGACCTTTGTACTACAGTAGAGTAAGATTGCCACACAGACCCTGAACTTTATTGTTGGATGACCTTTGTACTACAGTAGAGTAAGATTGCCATACAAAACCTGTACTTTATTGTCGGATGACCTTTGTACTACAGTAGAGTAAGATTGCCATACAAAACCTGTACTTTATTGTTGGATGACCTTTGTACTACAGTACTAGTAGAGCAAGAATGCCACACAGAACCTGAACTTTATTGTCTGATGCCCTTTGTACTACAGTAGAGTAAGAATGCCACACAGAACCTGTACTTTATTGTCGGATAACCTTTGTACTACAGTAGAGTAAGATTGCCACACAGAACCTGAACTTTATTGTCTGATGACCTTTGTACTACAGTAGAGTAAGAATGCCACACAGAACCTGAACTTTATTGTCGGATAACCTTTGTACTACAGTAGAGTAAGATTGCCACACAAAACCTGTACTTTTATAGTCTGATGGCCTTTATACTACAGGATGTATAATTGTGCAATCACTTACCATGTATGTAAGAGGATGCATTAGACTTCAGATCAGTTACTTCCTATACAACTTAGCTAAAAAATGAAACTTGAATACAGTCATACGTCTTGATATAGGGAGACATCTTATGTAATCTGTCCATTAAAAGTAACAATACAAAAAATTAAATTCTGCCAATTGTTTATTTTATTGATAAGAAAACTTCCAATTCTTTTATCATTCAACATATCAAAACTGAATGTCTTCTGTAAAGTTTATAGTTAGATATAAGCTTCTGTTAGTCATGTTTTAGAAATAAACTTCATGAAAAAACTGCTTTATTGTAGCTCAGACATATTCTTGCAAGGTTTTTTTCTGGTTCTCAAAATGCATAGGCATAAAACCTGAAGACATCTTAGCTTTGTAAATTTGATATCTGTAGAATGGCTGTAATGTAATTTTACATTATGTATCTGTTTTTAGTCAGAACAACCCAAAGACTAAACAGATGTCCATAGGGAAGAAGAAATTTAATATGGACCCCAAAAAGGTAGGTAATTATAATAAGACTAAACATCATTTTCTGTGACCCAGTTTATTGGGGGAAAGTGGAAAAAACTTTTAAATAGAGATGTTGAAATCAAGTGAAAAATTGTGGGAAAGTTCACTGCTTTAGATGTTATGATTCATCCCATCATTTAGTAGGAGTTTGAGACTGTATAACATAATTTATAAGGAAGGAAATGGAATTTCTAAAATTGTCTGTAAAATATGAAATTGCAGAGTATAGATATGAACATAGGGAAGTATATTGTGGGTTATGTCATTGAGGCAGCATTCCAAAAATAGATCGCAACCAAAAAAGACTGATTTCTGTAATTATAACCAGGAACCTTCAATTGAGAGATTATATACTGGAAAAAATAGGGTATATAATTTGACAGCAAAATTTTTAAGACCCTAAAATAGCGGAGGGGTCATTAAGTTTTACCCTTGTCTGTCTGTACGTCCGTAAGTCCCCAAATTGGTTTCCGTTCTCTAACTTTAGTATGCCTCAACCAAATGTTATGAAATTAAAACAAAATGCTTATTACCACAAAACCTAGATCAACTGTGAACTTGGGTGGTGTCACTTTTACCTTTCTAGAGTTATGCCCCTTTACAAATGGAAAAATTGCTGAATTTTTCGTTTCTGTTCTCTAACTTAAGTTTGCCTCAACCAAATGTTATGAATCTTATACACAATGATTATTACCACAAAACACCCGATCAAATTTTGAATTTTGGTCACATCACTTTTACCATTCTAGAGTTATAAAATTTAGAATGGAAATGGGGAATATGTCAAAGAGACAACAACCGGACCACAGAGCAGAAAACAGCTGAAGGCCACCAATGGATCTTCAACACAGCGAGAAAATACGGCACCCAGAGGCAGGCTTCAGCTGGCCCCTTAATTAAAATGTGTACTAGTTCAGTGAAAATGGACGTCATACTACACTCCAAAAGATATAAATGAACTAAAATTAAAAAACATACAAGACTAACAAAGGCCAGAGGCTCCTGACTTGGGACAGGCGCAAAAATGCGGCGGGGTTAAACATGTTTTGTGATATCTCAACCCTCCCCCAATACCTGTAGCCAATGTAAAATAAACAAACACACAGCGATACGCACAGTTAAACTCAGTTTAAAAGAAGTCCAAGTCCAATGTCAGAATAGGTAACAAAAGAAACTAAGCAAAATGACAAATTGACAATGATTCATAAATTAAGAAAGGACTTCTAGCAGTTACTGACATGCCAGCTCCAGACTTCAATTAAACTGATTAAAAGATTATGTCTTCATCATATGAAAATCAAGCACAATCCCTCCAGTTAGTATTTATGCCCCTTTACAAATGGAAAATTGCTGAATTTTTTGTTTCCTATAACTTAAGTTTGCCTCAACCAAATGTTATGAAACTTATAAACAATGCTTATTACCACAAAACTCAGATCAAATAGGAATTTGGGTAGCATCACTTTTACCATTCTTGAGTTGTGTCCCTTTATAATGTTATATGCAAGCGGGGCATCATCTGTGTCCCATGGACACATTCCCCATTTATTTTATATGCATTAATGGAAAAAATAGGGTATATGTCAATGTGACAGTAGATAAATCTAAAGAGATCAAAAAGCAACATTCTTTAACAGTAAACAAAATGTTGCTACTCCATTATTTTGTTATCAATTTTCAAACGATCATAATGTTTTAATTTCTACTTTTGAAATATTACCCAGGGTTCATTAGATTTTGAATTGCCCATCATTATATAGGACTATTTGATAAAGGATTATGATTTTTTAGGGTATAGAATATTTGATAGACCATCAGCTTCTACCCAACACACCTGAAGAGGTTGCTAAATTCCTTTTCCAAGGTGAAGGACTTAACAAGACTGCCATCGGAGACTATCTTGGTGAAGCGTAAGTATCCAGTTTCATTTTGTACTTGATCTGGTTATAGAGAAAATAATTGTATAGGTTTTCTTTCAAAATTTATTTCAGCAATTTTTTATGAGCATCTTCTTTTTGCTGGCTACAGTATTCATTCATTGGTCTTTGCTGTTGCTGGTTTACATTAAAAATGCAAAATCAAATCAATCAGGATATTCATCTTACTTAAAGTAGCTTGCCAAGAGTTCCTTGGTTTAATCTACATTTTTATACGACCGCAAAAAAACTTTTGTGGTCGTATATTGGTATGACGTTGGCGTCGTCGTCGTTGCCTCCAAATTTTAGGAATTAGTGGCCACAAAAGGGGTAAAAAACAAGCATTTTTCTAGTTTCATGACAATAACTTGTGTGTAAGTGTATGGATCTTTCTGAAATTGTACTACAAGGTTCCATATCACAAAGGGAAAGCTGAAATTGAGTTTGGGGGTAATTGCCCAAAATGTTTAGGAATAAGGGGCCAAAAATAAGCATTTTCCTAGTTTCCAGACAATAACTTGTGTTCAAGTGTATGGATCTCTCTAAAATTGTACTGCAAGGTACCATACCACAAAGGGAAGGCTGGGATTGATTTTGGGGGTAATTGCCCAAAACTTTTAGGAATAAGGGGCCAAAAAGGGGCCAAAAATAAGCATTTTTCTAGTTTCCAGACAATAACTTGTGTTCAAGTGTATGGATCTCTCTGAAATTGTACTGCAAGGTACCATACCACAAAGGGAAGGCTGGGATTGAGTTAGGGGGTGATGAATCATAAGGGGGTTCAAAAAATTTGGGGGGGGATTTTTTTTCCCCTTTTTTTTTTCTTTAAAATTTTCCATTTTAAATTGGTTATTTCTGATTTATCTATAAAAGCAAATAATAATGATATGGTTTGAATAGGTAAATTAAAATTTTTTAAGTTCTTAGACCACATTCATTCTGTGTCAGAAACCTATGCTGTGTCAAATATTTAATTTCAATCCAAATTCAGTGCTGTATCAAGCTTGAATTTTGTGTCCATACTTGCCCCAACTGTTCAGGGTTCGACCTCTGCGGTCGTATCAAGCTGTGACCAGCGGAGCATTTTATTGTTCAATATCAAAGTAGGTTATTATCACTGGATCGTAATTGATTGCTTAATAAAGCAGATAGATAAATCAAAGTCTCCAAAAATAAATTCCACTAATTTATATGCACATGAATAGGAATATATTAAATAAAAAAACACATAGAAATGTTTTTCTTCAAATCCAACCTATATAAGTTTGCAGTTGCAAAAATAACCCACCATACAGTAAAAACTACTGAGTTTCCATATAAATTTTGGGCACTGCATTAATGTGATATTTTGATTTTTACAGAAAAGATTTCAATATATCTGTACTGAAAGCATTTGTGAACCTCCATGAGTTTTCTGATATGATACTAGTACAAGCTTTACGACAGTTCCTATGGAGTTTCCGTCTGCCAGGAGAGGCACAGAAGATAGACAGAATGATGGAATGCTTCGCTGAAAGATATTGTGAATTAAACCCAGGGATGTTCACCAGTACAGGTATTGTTTTTGCTGAAAATTTATAGCAAATAAATTACTATACTGATAAATCACCATTTGCTGTTCACAAGGAAGAAAACAAAAGGTTTTTTGAGGGGTAAAGTACATGTTGGTGTTTTCATTTAACCACGGTTAGCTGACCAAAAGTATTTTGAGAATGCCTATGGAATTTATACCACATGATAAGAGAAAAAGACCAGGATGCAAATTTAAAATTTAGGACAATACTTTTGTTAACTTTGACCTGCTTGACATACTTTGAAATACCTTCTACATATTTGTGTTTTTTTGGTAGAATTTCCATACATGCGTGGTGTTTCAATATCAAAGTCAATAGTCTGACTCATCTCACCTAGACTCATCATTTTCATCTGCTCCTGGAACTACCAAAAAAAATTAAAGTAATGATCTCCACAATAGACATACTCATCAAAATTTGAAGGAGGGCTTCTTAATTGACTTAATCAAAACCATATAAATATCCCTGATAAAGTGTTTTCCAGCATTCCAGATTTGTATGCCCCCGTCGCAGCAGAGGTATCATTAAGTTTTACCCTTGTCCTTCTGTACATCTGTCCGTCCATACGCCCCAAAATTGATTTTCGTTCTTTAACTTTAGTTTGCCTCAACCAAATGTTATGAAACTTATACACAATGCTTATTACCACAAAACACAGATCAAGTTTGAATTTTGGTGTTGTCACTTTTACTGTTCTAGAGTTATGCCCCTTTACAAATGGAAAAATTGCTGAATTTTTCTTTTCCCCTCTCTAACTTTAGTTTGCCTCAACCAAATGTTATGAAAATTATACACAATGCGTAATATTACCACAAAACTCAGATCAAGTACAAATTTGGGTAGCGTCACTTTACGGTTCTTGAATTATGTCCCTTTATAAAGTTACATGCAAGTGGGGGCATCATCTGTGTCCCATGGACACACATGGGACATATTCTCCATTTATTTCTGATATCACCTTATTATGTAGCAGATACATGTATAAAAAAAAATATGCCATTTAATTTTTCATCTAACCATGTTTAAAATCATGCTAATACACTTGGATACAAAGTAGTTTTCATACCAGGACTGTATTTTTAGAATATCTTTTATAACTAATTATGAAATTTTGAGGAAATGAGTGAATTTGATGAATTGCAGTGAATCGTCAACTACCATTTGTAAATGAAAATAACATTTAATAAATTTCGTGCATCTGAAGCTCTTTACTGGATTTACCTTCAACAGGAACTCTATAACCCAAACATTTGAAAGCCAAGGATGTAGAAATTCTTAAAAAGGTGAGGAGCTGTATGAACAAAAGGGAACTTAACAGTATAGCCAAATTATCTATTGTCAACTTTGCCTATAAAGGAAGTTGAACCTTTTAAAATTATTCACCTGTCGCAGTGGAGAGGGCATTGAAGTGTTACCCTTGTCCATCTGTACATCCTAAAATTAGTTTTCCGCTCTCTAACTTAAGTTTGCCTCATCCAGGTGTTATGAAACTTATAGTCATTGGTTATTACCACAAAACACAGATCAAGATTGAATTTAGGTTGCGTCACTTTTACTGTTCTAGAGTTATGCCCTTTACAAATGGAAAAATTGCTGAATTTTTCGTTTTTATTCTCTGACTTAAGTTTGCTTCAACCAAATGTTATGAAACTTTTACACTATGCTTATTACTACAAAACTCAGATCAAGATTGAATTTGGGTGGCATCACTTTTACCGTTCTTGAGTTATGTTCCTTTATAATGCTATATGAAGCGGGGGCACCATCTGTATCCCATGGACACGTTCTCCATTTATTTCATAATTGTAACAATTAATAGTAAGATCGCAAAAATTGTGACTACAATTCTGTTAATAATTGTTCCCAAATATATATTTCAGATACCTGTTATGTCCTTATTTTTAATGCATTAAACTGTTAATAGGTATACCTAATATATATTTCAGATACCTGTTATGTCCTTATTTATAATACATTAAACTGTTAATAGGTATACCTAATATATATTTCAGATACCTGTTATGTCCATAATACATTAAACTGTTAATAGGTATACCTAATATATATTTCAGATACCTGTTATGTCCTTATTTATAATACATTAAACTGTTAATAGGTATACCTAATATATATTTCAGATACCTGTTATGTCCTTATTTATAATACATTAAACTGTTAATAGGTATACCTAATATATATTTCAGATACCTGTTATGTCCATAATACATTAAACTGTTAATAGGTATACCTAATATATATTTCAGATACCTGTTATGTCCTTAATACATTGAACTGTTAATAGGTATACCTAATATATATTTCAGATACCTGTTATGTCCATAATACATAAAACTGTTAATAGGTATACAAAATATATATTTCAGATCCCTGTTATGTCTTTAATACATTAAACTGTTAATAGGTATACCTAATATGTATTTCAGATACCTGTTATGTCTTGTCATTTGCTATCATTATGTTGAATACAACTTTACACAACCCTGCAGTAAAAGACAAACCATCTGTTGAAAGATTTATAACTATGAATCGGGGCATAAATGATGGTGTGAATTTGCCTGATGAACTTCTTAAGGTAAGCTAAAATCTATGAAGAAAATATATATAGACATTAAATTGGTTTTTTTCCTTACTTATTAAGAAAGTATTAGTTCCTTACTGTTTACATATAGATCCTTGTGATTAGATATCAGTAGAGTTTGTCAACATTGTTGATTTTACACAAAAGGATATATAAATACTTTTAATGTAATTCTAGGGTGTGTAGTAAAGATTGTAAAATTAGGATGTGAAATAAAGAATTTAAAAATATTGTGTGAAATAAAGTATGTAAAATTAGGGTGTGAAAGAAAGAAAGTAAAATTGGGGTGTGAAAGAAAGAGTGTAAAATTGGGGTGTGAAATAAAGAATGTTAAATTAGGGTGTGAAATAAACAATGTAAAACTAGCATGTGAAATGAAACAACACCATTGTAAATAGGCTTTATTTAAGGTCTGTAACAAATGGCAAAATTTGAAGCCTGACTGCACATTTTTACCAAAAATTGTCAAAAAAATATTGGTTAAACAATAAGCTAGTGTTTACATAATGAACATCTTAAATAATCTAGAATACAACATATGTAACACAACAGTACTGATAAAATACTAAAACGTCAGTTACTGATTAATTCTTATCTACACAGAGTCTATATGAGAGTATAAAGAATGAACCATTTAAAATCCCAGAAGACGATGGAAATGATCTCATGCATACATTCTTCAATCCAGACAAAGAAGGCTGGCTATGGAAACAAGGTTAGTTGCTATATTTAGATTTTGAATGTCATCTTCATACAACAGTTACCAGTGTCAGATACTATTTTAACTACAGTAACCAGTGTCAGATACTTTCATGTTGTTCCAAAGACTATTACTCTTAATCCTAAAGAAATCGTTTTTTATTTCTGGTTTTTCATTTTTGGAATTGTACTCAATTAGAAGAATACAACACCCTAGTAATATTTGAGGAGTTGTTAGTTTTCTCAAGATGAAGTACAGCAATAAAAGTTCTGATCCTTTAATACATTGGTTATTTCCTAGTAAATCTTGAAATTTTATGTCTTGTCTACATCTACCTATACTCTTTCTTTCATAAGGTTGTCATTAAAAACAAAATTATCCTGGAAGACCTCTGGTAAACATAAGGGAAGGTTCCCTTAATCAGTTTGTTTTCCTTAGGACATTTTGTGAACAATTCAGACTACAATTTTTAAATAGCTCTTATAAACTTTACTTGAACTCATCAGTTGTAAGGAGATGTGGATAAGTTGTTGGTGATTTCACTATGAGTGAAAATCCCCGAAACCATCTACAATTATACCAGATTTTTTCCCCCATCAATCTTTATGAAATATTGAATTTAACCTTTAATTGATATGAATAATTTACATAAACTAAAGACTCTTACGAGCAAATAATCAGAAATAATGACTTCATTTCAAATGAAACACTTTTATCAAGTGATTTTCATTCCTTATTTGTTAAACAAGAAAGAAAAGAATTATCCTGATCTTATTTGTTTTGTAACAATAATTTCCTGTTGAAAATCATAATGTAGACTGAAAGTAAAAATAATTAATCTTCTTACAGACAGGGAAGATAAATATTAATGTACTATTGTTAAAGTTCATTAATGTACATACCGGGGTATATCCTTAATTGTTTGCTAAAATAGAACAATGTCTAAACAGGAAGTTAAATACTTGATTTGATTTTCAAATGAACACTCCTGTATTGTTTTTCTTGTAACCACAAATTTTTATGTAATAGTACATATATTTGTATGACATCCTCCTTGTTAATTCACTTATTTAAATGTAACTTTGTTATTGACTTGGATTGGAGCGTCATCTTATAAATATTTGAATAGCTTAGAGCCTCTAGGTAGAAATTCAAAGTGGACTGACAAGAAATTAAATAAATTTGTGTATGAATTTTGATGTATAAAGTTAATACCATAGGTGTGAACAACATTTATAAAACTAAAGGTATTGATGGGGCATCTTTAATTTCCTATAAAATACTCTTATTTCCATACACTCCCTTTATAGACAATCAAAAAGTAATCTGAACAGGAGTTCATGACAAGTTATTTCTTACACGTTGTATGTTACAACTTAAAGTGTATATACAGTTAATTTGCACAAGACGAAATAAAATTGAACAGGACAATTTATGCAATTGGTTCTTTAATACTAACACTGTGTCTATCAATCCTGCATGAGAAGATAGGTTAACAAAAGGGTGTGAATAAGAGCATGAATTTAAACAATCTCTGAAACAGTGGCGTCAGTTAATTGCTATACTTTTAGCTCTGCCACACAGTCATCTTGAATATTACAAAGCTCATATTCAACTGTCTATAATCTACTCAGTATCATTAGCTGTGGTATGTTAGGATTTTTTTCTATTCCTGTGATACGTAGGGGACAGACCTCTGTTTCAGAGATTTTAACTTATAAGCATGAAGAAAACTAACTACACTTAACTGACTAATAGATTTTTAGGGGCACCCACATCAAAAATGTTTGTTGAGAGTTGTCGGGAGCAAAATCTTAATCTATGATCCATGTCCACTTTTATAAATGATAGAAAAACACAGGTTCTATATATTATTTTTTTTTCACTTTGGTGCACCTCTAATATCTATCCCTAGAGTACTTGACAATTCTCAGTTGTGCTATATATATATACAAGGTTTAGTTGAATTTTCTTTGCTAAAAATAAATGGTGAAAATGTTTGAATTTAAAAAGAAGAGCAAAGTTAGGTTTTTAAAGTATCGGTATTTCTTATTATATGTTTTGTGAACTTCGGGTCACAACCATTATAGTAGTCAGAAGGTACCAATGACCAATCAAAAAGCCTTAGTCTGATACAGCAACTAAACAAAATGATAAAAACATATGATGGTATATGGTATGAGGGTCTTTTAAAACATACAAATGTCCCTACAGTAGGTAAGGCTCTCTAAATTACCTGACCTCTAAATAAGTTCTGAGTGAATTCAACAAAGGCTTTCTAAGATCTGCAATCAACAACATTTACTTTACTTTGATACCATTTAATTCAGTGTTACAGTTGAAAACAAAAGGGAACCTTGTATATTAGCCAAATTTACATATACAGCATAGAATTTAAGGAGTTTTGTCTGCAAACCAAAATAATCCCAGATTATACAGATAATATTAACATGTTGTTCTTTTATCAGGAGGTAAGAGAGGTGTAAGTGGTGAATGACTTTTGACCTTTTGTTTTATTTTGAACTTGTTCAGCTATTGCTGGGTATTACTGGTGTGCATGTTTTTTAGAAGGAGTTTTGTTTTTAGCATGTTTTTATTTGAATTTAAAACTAAATCACCTGCATCTCACATTTTCGTTAGATCTTAAAATATATTTTTAAAAAGAATAATTTGAATTTGGACATTATTTTCTTTAATGGAGTACCAGTAATTTATAAACAATGTTGCATCATGGGAATAGGCTTGTTATGAACGTCTCTGTTTATACCATGAAACTGAAATTAAATTTGGAATTGGTCCTCCCAATATATCTTGCTTGCTTTCACTTTTCATGATGGTGCAAATTTGAAAATGGAAAGGGGTGACAACTTCAGAGAGGCCTTAGAAAGAATAATTTATTTCTAATTTTCCAGGCCAATTATTAATTTTTATATGATACCTGGCTACAGAAGATCAATTTATGTCAGTTTTTGATTTCCAGAATTTGTAGGAGTTGAATGACATTTTTTATACGGCCGCAAAAAAATTTTTATGGTCTTATATTGGTATGACGTTGGCGTCGTCTTCGTCGTCGTCCGATGACACATTAGTTTTCGCACTCTAACTTTAGTTTAAGTAAATGGATCTCAATGAAATTTTACCATAAGGTTCAATACCACAAAAGGAAGGTGGGGATTGATTTTGGGGGTTATGGTACTCACAGTTAAGGAATTAGGGGCCAAAAAGGGGCAAAAAATAAGCATTTTTGTAACTTCCAGACATAACTTGTGTGTAAGTGTATGGATCTCTCTCTTACATTGTACCACAAGGTTCCATATCACAAAGGGAATGCTGGGATTGATTTTGGGGGTAATTGCCTCCAAATTTTAGGAATTAGGGGCCAAAAAGGGGCAAAAAACAAGCATGTTTCTAGTTTCATGACAATAACTTGTGTGTAAGTGTATGGATCTCACTGACATTGTATCACAAGGTTCCATATCACAAAGGGAATGCTGGGATTGATTTTGGGGGTAATTGCCTCCAAATTTTAGGAATTAGGGGCCAAAAAGGGGCAAAAAACAAGCATTTTTCTAGTTTCATGACAATAACTTGTGTGTAAGTGTATGGATCTTTATGAAATTGTACTACAAGGTTCCATATCACAAAGGGAAAGCTGGAATTGAGTTTGGGGGTAATTGTCCAAAAAGTTTAGGAATAAGGGGCCAAAAATAAGCATTTTTCTAGTTTCCAGACAATCACTTGTGTTCAAATGTATGGATCTCTGAAATTGTACTGCAAGGTACTATACCACAAAGGGAAGGCTGGGATTGATTTTGGGGGTAATTCCCTCAAAATTTTATTAATTAGGGGCCATAAAAGGGCAAAAAACAAGCATTTTTCTAGTTTCAGGACAATAACTTGTGTGTAAGTGTATGGATCTTTATGAAATTGTACTGCAAGGTTCCATATCACAAAGGGAAAGCTGGGTATGAGTTTGGGGGTAATTGACCTAAACGTTTAGGAATTTTGGGCCAAAAAGGGGCCAAAAAACAAGCATTTTTCTAGTTTCCAGACAATAACTTGTGTTCAAGTGTATGGATCTCTCTCAAATTGTACTGCAAGGTACCATACCACAAAGGGAAAGCTGGGATTGAGTTTGGGGGTGATGAATCATAAGTGGAATCAAAAAATTGGGGGGGGGGGGGGGGGGGGGGGGTTTCCTCATTTTCTTAAAAATTTTCCATTTTAAATTGGTTATTTCTGATTTATATATAAAAGCAAATAATAATGATATGGTTTGAATAGGTAAATTAAAAATTTTTAAGTTCTTAGACCACTTTCATTCTCTGTGAGAAACCTATGCTGTGTCAAATCCAAATTCAGTGCTGTATCAAGCTTGAATGTTGTGTCCATACTTGCCCCAACTGTTCATGGTTGGACCTCTGCGGTCGTATCAAGCTGCGCCCCAGCGGAGCATTTTATTTCATGTTATTAAATTATTACTGAAGTGAAATTTCATGATCATGATAATTAAGTGATTACCCAAGAAGTGTTTCATCTATATAGTTGTTTAGTATGGACTGTGGTTCTTGAACAAAAAGAAGACACTTTTATACCAAATTGTGCAGTCCAAAAGTTCAAACTTTATAGAAAAAAGAAGATTAGATTATTCATTCAAAATTACTTTGTAATTCTGTACATATATTTATACTTAATTCCAAAAGTTGTCCTTTATTCTTATATCTTGTGAGAGTTGTCGAGAATTTCAGAAAATTTATAATAATATATTTTTCAATTTAATGACTGATTGTTTGATTGATTGATTGTCGGTACATTGTATCATATTATGACGGAAAATTTAGCCCTTTAAAGTTGCAACATCTTCCTAGTCCTAAGGTTGTAGTGTGGCACTCTTCACACACACATCACACATGGTCCACAACTAGGCTTTCTTCATCATCATCACTTAATACACTTTTTCAGTTTAATGTCATAAAATGATTTTAAGCCAAATCAAAATTAGTACATTTAGTAATTTGGAGTATTTTAAATAAAACATTTTTTTTTATTGATGTTTGAGATATATATCTGAAGAATAATGTTTAAAGTTGTTGTCCTATATGTTGTTGTATATCAAACTATATTCCCACAACAGAAGAAATTCTTGCTGATAATTACAGTAAAATATGAAATAGATCTTCATCAACGCTCATTGCTTTGACATGCATAATCATATGTCTTCATTAATTAAGTAGTTAACACTGCCTGTAACAAAGATTTGATTTGATTTTGATTTTTGGTGTTTTAACGCCACTTTTAAGCACCGCTTTCGGGCTATTTCGTGGCGGCCAGTTTGTATTGGTGGAGGAAGCCGGAGAAAACCACCGACCTTCGATAGGAAAACTGACAATCCTAGTCAATTAAGATTGAAGTCGAGTGCACCCGCATGAGCGTTGTTCGAAATCACAACCTCAGTGTTGACTGGCTAGTGATTACAGTAGTAACTACTTAGACCACTCGGCCACCATGGCCCCTCCTGTAACAAAGTTGTAAGTGAAATTATTGAATGCACCATCAAAAATCAATATGGACTACTACACAAGTTTTATAAAAAGTTGTATCATGTTGCAAGTCATTTTTTTTTTTCATTTATTTAATTTAGCATAATGATGATGATATGGTGGAGGAAAATTAACATTTAACTCACTAAACTCTTTCAAAAAGATAAGATTGATTGTTGAGGTTTAACACCACTTTATACAATTAAGCTTCCTGGTAGTAAATTATGGAACATTATCTACCTTACAGGCTACTCAAACACAATTTGTAACATCTATGAAATTCTTTGGTATACCTAAATGTGCCAAACTGAATCGCTACTCAAACACAATTTGTAACATCTATCAAATTCTTTGGTATACCTAAATGTGCCAAACTGAATCCATTATAGTTGTACATTAGAAGACAAGTTTTTTTTTCTTAACAAATTAGAGAAAGTTTTGTTTATTGAACTAATTAATCTTTAAAAATCAAATCCATTTGCATGATCACATGGTAAAAAAGAATGAATAATTACTCTTATACATATAAAGTGTTATTAGCAAAATATTCTGCAAGCACTTGACTGCTTAATTCTTAAAAAAAATAACTTTTTGACCGTTGCATAAAGACAGTAGTGTATTATCTCTTCTGTTTAGTTAAGCTATTCCCTGCCACTGAAAGCTGCAACATATGCATTAATAAAAGGTAGTTTCTCCATAAAAAAAATAGTTCAGCGTATTACATTTAAATTCTAGACATTTGATTTTTAAGATGTTGTACTAGTCAGCTGTGATGGAAGATGTATTGACATGCATATAAAACTCTGACATCCACTTGTGTCTTTCTGAGGATTTATTTTTTTCTGTGTTTGATCAAATACAAAATCTAGATGCATCTTAAATATGCATGAAATTCAGATTTGCTTGTATTATATCATTCTATCGATAGTTATGCTTTTTGGCATAATAATGATTAAAGATACTGTGGATTCATTATTATTCGTTGGATCCCAATTTTCTTGGATTTGGTGGGTATAGGTAATCCACGAAATTAAATGCTCAACAAAGTATAAATTTTCTATTGGCATTTATACAGACTTTGGCAAAACCATGAAATCAAATATCCACGAAAATGCAATTTTACCTCAATCCACGAAAAATTGGTATCCACGAAAATAAATTAATCCACAGTAGAAATAATGTGAAAAAGAGTGTCCTTTTTGAATTAACCTTGCATGTTAAGGAAATGATAAAAGTTGGTGCAGTGAAATTGGTACTGTTAATAGAATTGCAAACTATATATAATGATTGGATTATTGGGGAATTTAATTTGTTTTTAGGAGTTATCACCCGTAAGAGAAAAAACAACATCAAAGCTTAAGGTTCGAAAAGATTAATTGGAATTCTATTCTGGTAGACCATTTAATAATCATTGAAGAATGATTTTATTTCTATTTTCAGGTGGTCGTGTTAAGAACTGGAAGAGGAGGTGGTTTATTCTCAATGACAATTGTCTTTACTATTTCCAGTTTACAACAGTAAGTCACTGCTAATACTAAATCTTTAACTATTTACAGTATTAATGCTACACAAAGACAACAACATCGTAGATTACTGCAAGGAAAATCTTTATTATGGTCTACATGTTTCGCCACTTACGGTGGCGTCTTCAGGACAATTTAAACATAGAAAATAAATACTGAAGTACATAAAATGCGGTGCATATGGGGTTACAAAGGTTAACAAGACGTAACGTCACAATAATAGATTTGACAACGTTAAAATGAAAGTGAAAGTAAAAGTTAATAATGAATTGTCAGTGTCTTTTCCAAAATGGACAACACCTCACAGGACATTCCGTACCATTCCAAAAGGTTTCACTCGGAAAGAGGTACTACTTCCAATTGCGTCGGGAATGTTGTATTAAAGATGTATGGTAGTCGCACATGTAGGGCATGGTTGAAGTTGTGGTGAATTGGTTACATTTTGCGGTTGTGGTACACTATCCATGTTGCAAGTTTATTTCAACAATAATCGTGCGGTTTACAGTATTGTTCTTTTCCACTTTTTGAAGTGGTTGGTATGTAGTGATTAGGATGTCCGTCCTTCTACCCCACTGTTGTATCTGCCTGCCACTGCTCATGAACCACATGACAGAATTTTGTTTGTTTCACAGAATCCTAATCGTGATGTGCTTTGCCCCATCCAAGTCATATCTTCCAACTTAATAAATTTTGGGATTTACTTCGGAATGACATGAACTTTTATAGTACACATTTGTATCTTCTTCCTCTTCTAAAACTCAAACTAAATTTTAATGAACTTTTCACAGAATATTTATATAATGCCATTGTACACCTACTAGAATTTTTATATCCGAAATTTTATTTGAGTTTCCCTTAGCAAATTATGGACTTCAAGGGGCATTGGCATTATTTTGTGAACTTTACTAGCAGTAGTTCTGTTTTAGTTTTTTTGAGTATTCCCTTGCAGGTTCTGAACAATAACTTTCCACTACTACTGAGTATTCTTTTACAGCTTACACTACTGTAAATTCAGAAATTATTGGGTGCATTTATTATTGCGATTTTTTAAGAATGGACAAAAATGTGAGTTTTATTTTTGCGATTTCGAAAAAAAAGTTCATACAGGTCTATGTTTCAGATATCAGAATGCGAGTTTTTATTATTGCGATACCCACCCAGTCGCATTATTTGCATTATTAAAAACCTCACAATAATTTTTGAATTTACAGTATTCATCTGCTATCAATTTCTCTGAAATGATAAATTCTATTTTGATTTTTTCAATAGCTATTTAAAAGAATGTTATGTATTATAATATACTTTTCTAGGACAAAGAGCCTAAAGGAATTATACCTCTAGAGAATATACAGGTCCGTGAGGTACCAACAGAGAAAGCGAACAAACCTAATTGTTTTGAGCTGTATACACCAGTACAAGACATCATCAAAGCATGTAAAATGGACAAAGAAGGCAAAGTGGTAGAAGGTATATAGATAAGTCATCTTATAACGTTTGCGTCTTTGTTGAATATGAGGTATTGGGACACATCAATGAGACAGCATTCTTACAATACAAACCAGTATAAGGTCAATGACATTTAAAACAGCTGATGAAAAATGTTTTCAACTAAAACCTTTCAGAAAGATGACACAAAACAGAACAAACTTATTATAATCACCGTAAAAATCTGTAAACCAGCTATAAATTAAAAAACCCTGGCCTAGCATTTGGATATGTTGGCAGATTTGACCAAAAAGTTTTGGTTCAATTTTAATTTTGTGGAATGGAAATTAGACAATGACATTTTAATGACAGTGTTTACATTCTATTTCATTTGTAGTTAAGAATGTTTTAGTAGATTGTAAACTTATATTATCAACACTGTCTTTGTAGGAAAACATAGTGTATATAGGATGTCTGCAGCCACTAAAGATGACAAAGATGAATGGATCAGATGTATAAAGTAAGTAGTATCATTGATAACAATGTCTTGACAATTTATTGATCGGATATCGGAGAAGCAGTTTATAAATACTTATTTGAATTTTTTGGTTTGCCAGGGAACTTTAAGGGATTTTCTTCACCTTGACAATTTCTTGAAGATCACTGAATCACACCCTACAGCAAGATCAAGATAGCTTGTAAGTTATTTCAACTTGATCGGGTAGACCTTGGTTAAGAGAGACAACTCTATATCAGTAATGGGATTGTAGGTTACTATAAACCATAAGGTCTTGTGGGTGCAGCCATTTCATGAAGATAACATGATATTCAGAATTAAGAGTATGGCTGATTTGTGGTTGTGTGGACCCAATATTTTTTATTACTAAACACTTTGTGCACTCCGAGTTATACCAAAGGCATAATAATGTATTTTTCTTAGCCCTAAGGACCTGAGAAGTCCTTTCTAAGCTGTGACAAGACACATATTTTTAAGTGCAGAATTGATAGGAAAGGGAGGTGGGGGCAGATTGTGTTAGGCAAGGAAGGTGGGTGCAGATTGTGTTAGGCAAGGGAGGTGGGTGAAGATTGTGTTAGGCAAGGGAGGTGGGTGCAGATTGTGTTAGGCAAGGGAGGTGGGTGCAGATTGTGTTAAGAAGAGCAACAGGAACCTATATTTTTATCTCGCCTGCAATGAAAGTCGGGGAAAGCGAAACATAGGGATTGCTTTTCCGGCGACAGCGTCAACAATTGTTAAGTTTTCTGCTTAAGTTAGTTTAATAGGAACTACTTGTGATAGATCATTGATATTTAATATAAAGTTGCATTACTATCAGTACGTATCAGTTTGATGACTATTTCGGGGCCCTTCCCCCTAGGTCATGGTCAACTTTGAAATGATTAGCAAATTTTCATAGTTTGATAGGATCTACTTGTGATAGATCAATGATATTTTGTATGAAGTTGCATTACTATCAGTTCAAATCAGTTTGACGATTATTTTCAGGCCCTGCCCACTATATTATGGTCCAGCGACTGAATTAATAAACCATATTGCTGTCCATCAGATGTCTTTTTCTGAATTTTATGCCGACAGGCGAGACATTTCTCTTGTGTCAACATTTTATTTAGATTTTAAAATTACTGTCATAATTATTTGTTTTGAAAAAGGCTATTATTTTCGCATATGGGGAAATCTATTGTAGTTTGAAATCTGTAAACGTTATTTTCATCAATGCTTTTCAAGCCCATGTGAAACAGAATTAAAAGCTGGGTAACTTAGAATTTTGGTATGTAATAATGAAAGTGGTTGACATAAATGTACTTGTGTTTGTTAAAAGTTATGTCTCTAACAATAAGTCGAACTCCTGGATTCAATTAATTGCATATAAAACTGTTATATATTCTGTTTCAGAGCTAGTATTAGTGAAAATCCATTCTATGACATGCTGGCAGCTAGAAGGAAGAAGGTGCTACACCAAAAATAAAGACATCTTTATAAAAAGATACATGTATATATTGTAAATATAGGTGTATATTTATGTAACTCACAGTTGTATATCAGGTTTATTGTTTAGAAGCTTTTAGACCTGTATAGTCATGTACAGCTTTTTTATAACTGCAAATGTTCGAGACATTTTATAAATTTATGGAAAAAACCTTGTCTTCCATTGTGATACAGGTTGCCTTCAGATTCTAATCAATTGTGATAAAAGGCCAAAATATAAAATAGATAAGTGTGTTTCTGGTCTCTCAAGCTTTGTTATATATGTATATCCTTAGAGTTCGTTGACAATTTTTGGTAAAGTATTTAAAAGTCATTATTTTCATTATTTTTTTAGAATAAATAAGTAGGATTTCTTTTATTAGCTATTAAAACAAAAATAACAAAATAGATCCTTTCCTATTTTTTAAAACTGAAATCTGAAACATGCTTTTTTGAGTTTGTCTTAAATTCATACATTCTTGGTAAAAAAAATTACTGATAGCAGAGAAACTCAGGAATCTAGTTATTATTATCTTATGTTAAGATAAACATCATATGAATTTTATGTTCATGGAAAAGTTGAATGGTAACCCAAGTTGTTTCTCATAAAAGCAGTTATTAAACAGTGCAGTTGTTTTATTTTTAATTATGTATATAGATATTTGTTTAACCATGAATATTATATCATTAATGTTGGAATTTGACTCACAGAGAACATCAGACTCTGCCAATTCATTACATTGAGTACAAATGAATTATTTAAAAAACAAGTCTATCACTGCTTAAAATTGCTAAACAAAATTTCATCATGCTTGATTGTTTTTTTTTTCAATTATCTACCCGTCTCAAGAAGAGATTATTACATTTTACACATCAAGTTGTAGAATCTGATTAAAATTTCTATGGTACTTTTGACGTTTTGTAGAGTGGTAGGAATTCTTGTAGATAGTTTCTGTGTGATTTCTCTGATATAGATGATGAGAAGTATGATATTATTTTTCAGGGTAACATGTTCATTGTTAACTGGCAGTTTCTGAATCTAAAGGACTCTGGGTAATTTTATTGTTTGAACCCAAAAATGAAAATAACGTTACGTCATTGGTTGAATTTCCATTGTTGAGGACGGTTTTGACCAATCACGACATCTTGTTATACACTTTTGTAAATATTAACCAGAATACATTAGATTCTGAAACGGCAAATTATCTTCTATACAACCAATTTATGTGTTATTCAAGTTTTTTGGTGACTAGTCAGTTCAATTAAGGTTTTATCAAGAGATATTCAAACAGTGTTGAAGTCATTGTTCATAGTTTTCAACATAATTTAAGTGTGAGTTAATCACCTTGGTCACCATGTTGGAAGGCAAACTGGTTGATTTTTCTTTTTAACTAACCAAATTAAAACATGTGATATAAGTAAGTCTGATAAGAGAAGCTTGCTTGTTTGTATTTATAAATTATACAAGGCTTACACAAATCAAAACTGTTTAGATATCTACCTTTTTTTTTTGAAGTCGGGCTGACCTCAAAGATTCATTGGACAATAGCAATAAAATTTAAGAAGAATTGACAACTTAAACAATTATTGCTTAGTATATAAATGATTTCTAGTGTTAGTGGTTAACTTTCGTAAAATAGGGCCATAGTAAAACATGATAGAAAATCTCACCAAAAACATGACAATGACATTACAATATTCATCTTAATCATGGGAACTGCAGAAAGTTGTATAGAATTCACTGTAAGATCATGAAATGAGGGGAAATAGCCATATACTGTTCTCCGAAGACTTTTATTAAAAGAACTGGACAAGAAATATGGTTTCCAAATAATTTATAACAAAACCCTATTGTTAGTTGGTTGAGATTTTCTTCTGTTTACAAATATGTAGAAATTCTCTATTTCTTTCAAGTATTAGCATGATTTGCTCACAATGTAATATACTCATATATAACCTAGTCATAATACATGTTATAATATATTGTGGAATTTTGTAAGCGTCTGTATTTTGTAAGTGTCTGTATGTTGTGAGCTTTTAATTATCTGTTGAAAGTTTTTTTTGTGTATAAGGAAACTGTTTGAATATTTGTACTTTAGTACGTTGTGAATGTGTAAATGTCTTGACTAAGAGAGAAATAATGATAATGTGTGAAAATGAACGTGTTTAATTGCTGAATAGAATGTATTAATGTAATATTATAAGTGTCCCTTAGTGATTGGTACTAAAATAATAAATTTAGTTTTTTTTTTTTTTTAAATGCAAATGAATTTATAAAGGTAAAGAACTGAAATGAATTAAGATGTGAGTTACCAGTTCCAATTGAAATTATATAAAGTATTAAACAATAGGGATCATTTCTTAAAATAGGATTAAGTAGTAATGGACAAGTGTGTCAAGCTGGTTGAGTCAATGATTTCTGTGTGTATGAAAGGAAAGTAAGTAATGGAAAATACATATTTTCAAAAATGTGATAAAGTTTTATAGTTTGAAAGTTACTGAATAAAAGTTGTGTGTTCATTGTTTGTAAATGTAATAAGTGTGCATTATACACAAAAGTGGGTTTAATTATAACATGGATATTTTTATTGTTGTATTTTATTAAACCTGTATTGAACATAATCTGTCACAGAAGTAGTGTAAATTCATATGCCAGTACTCAAGTTATAAATAAGTTTTGTACCAGAAATTAAAACAATTAAAAAATTACAAGAACAGACTGGTGCATTCAGTTGTAATTACGTTATATTTAAAAATTGTAATATTTCTATAATGAAGGTCTGAAAAAAATATGTGTAAAAACAAATCCCCCCCAAAAAAAACTTACACAAACTGGCTTTACAAATAGAACTAATTTAATGGTATTATTCAATAACTATAGCCACTCACAAGATCTCATTATTTCATTTTATCTGTGTATTTTGATTAACCATGTTCAACTAATGAGTAAGCATTACACAGATTTTAATAATCATTTTCATTTTAATGTCATCGTAGTAAGGCATAATTCATTATTCTTTGGATTTTATTTGATTTTATAAGACACAATAGATGAAGTCACTCATATATCAGGGAATACATAAAAAGATATATTTCATTATTCTCTGAATTTTATTTTATTTTATAAGATACAGTAATTGGAGAAAATCATTTTTAAATAAGTATACAAATAATAAAGAAATTTGAAATGTTATGCAAATGTAATCATGAAAAATAAAGATGATCCAATCTTATTATTATGTGATTATTATAGTCTTCTTTGGTAAAATGTTGTCTTACTCTAATTTTTTTTCCCTTCTACTTACAAAGTAACAATTTTTAGCTAACCTCGCTCATGTGTGCTTTTGTTTGTCAATTTGCATCTGCCATGCATATTAAGAGACAATTTTCATCTTTTCTTCTGAAACCATTATGCCATTTTGAACCAAATTTGGCAGAAACATTGTATGGAAGGTCCTTTACACAAATTCTTTATTTTTTTCCAATCTAATGAGATATATGACTTCAAGAGGCATTCTTTGATTCTGATCAGCCTATTTTGAATGATGATCAGGATGCAGCATTGTTGTCATTGGTGTGGATTAAAGCAACTATAGGTCAACATACAGCCTTCAACAATAGGCAAAACTTACAATGAAGAGTAAGCGTTAAAAGGCCCAGGCATGACAAAATGTAAAATAATTCAAAAGAGAAAACCATTGACCTGATTTATGTAAAAACTATAAGCAAACAAAAATGCTAAGTTGGCTGGAATGAACATCAGGTCTATGGATGGTGGCATTAAAGAGCACAAGGTCTACAGTAACATTAATTAAAATAAGGTCTACAGTGGCATTAATGGAAATAAGGCTGCAAAGGCATTAATAAATATAAGAAATCAAATTGTTGTCCAGACCATTTTTATGTATGCCTACTGATATGATATGATTTTGATAATGATGTCTTACAGATAGAGTTTGATTTTTGTTCCTGTTGACTCACTTTTAGCAGAATTTTGGCTTTTGGACCTGCTGAAAGTTGTACTTAACCTCACTTTTTTTCTGTGACTACAGATCCAGAGCTGACTTTCAGTGTGTTAGGGTATAATGACAACCAAGAGATAAACTTTGCATTTTGTTCTGATTTAGCAACTATTTGTGGGATTCCAGGTCAAATTTAAATAGCCGGTGATATCTTGTCATTCTATTTGACCAATTTTTCCCATTTAACAAGTACATAATGATTTTCTTTGTTTAAACCTATGAACAAAGATGCCAGTGTATGTCCCTGATACAACTATCCTTTTAATTGAATTCCCGGAAACCTACATTTATTGATAAGGCTGCAGGCAGTGGCATTCATGTTGCACTGACACCTCTGGTTTTTGTCGAGCCTGCAACTTCTGTTGCAGAAAGCTCGATATAGGGATAGTGATCTTTTGGCGGCGGCAGTGTTAATTAACTTCTTTAAAGCTTAATATTTCAGAAGGTAGAAGACCTGGATCCTTCATACTTTGTATATAGATGCCTTATGTTATGAAGTTTCCGTCTGTCATATGTCCATTGTCCTTGACCTCATTTTCATGGTTCAGTGACTACATGAAAAAAAAGTTAAGATTATTAGTATTCTTAATATCGCTCTTATTTTGAGTAGTAGGATAACTATATTTGGTATGTGCAAACCTTGCAAGGTCCTCATGCCTGTCAGACAGTTTTCACTTTACCTCAACCTCATTTCATGGATCATTGATCAAGGTTAAGTTTTCGTGGTCAAGTCCATATCTCAGATACTATAAGCAATAGGTCTACTTTATTTGGTGTATGGAATGATTGTAAGGTGTACATGTCCAACTGGAAGGTGTCATCTGACCTTGACCTCATTTTCATGGTTCAGTGGTTAAAGTTAAGTTTTTGTGTTTTGGTCTGTTTTTCTTATACTATATGCAATAGGTCAACTATATTAGGTTAATGTGATAGTTGTAGTGAAGCTTTATATTTAGGATTATCAACATTAAATCAATGGTCAGTAAAGAAGGCGTGTGCACTCTTGTGGTAAATAAAACTAATGAAAAAGTAGGTTAAAATGAACCTATATAACTAGTTAAGAGCCTGTGTCGCTCACCTAGGTCTATGTGCATCTTTAACATTGTAGACTACTGTTTACAGTTTCTATCTTATTTAGTTTTTGCCCAAAACACAAGAGGGTAAAAAAAATCGCTATTTAAGGGCAATCACTCCTTTCTACTAACTTTTTTTTGTAGAATGTGACCTGATTGTAGATCTTGTCTTGCTGATCATTTTTGTTATCTAAAGTTTCTATCTATCTTTTAAAGTTTTCAAGATAATAGGCAAAAACAGAAAAAAAAATTGTAAAAAAGGTCATTAAAGAGCAATAACTTCAATAACCAGATGACTGAAGAATTTAGCTATTAGACTTATTTGTAGATCTGGTCTTGCTAATCACTTATGCTGTTTTAAGTTTCTATTTATCTATTGTAGTTTTTAAGATTTTAGGCAAAAAAAAAACAATGGTAAAAATTGTCATTAAAGGGTAATAACTTTAATAAGGAATCGATTGACGATTTCTGCTTTATTAACTTATTTGAAGATCTTGTCTTGCTGATCAATTTTGCTGCTTGAAGTTTCTCTCTATCTATTATAGTTTTCAAGATAATAGGCAAAATCAAAAAAAAGTAGTAAAATTCGTAATTTTTGGGCAATAACTCCTTTAAGAAATTGTCTGGACAGTTTTGAAGTAAATAGATAATAGGCAGAGCTCAACATTCTGAACATTTTTGCCCCTGTAAGATTTTCTCTATTGATAGCGGTTTTCAAAATAATAGACAAAACTTAAATTTTATCCCATGTTCTATTTTTAACTGTCTGCCATCTTGGTTGGCAAAAGAGGGAGGAGGGGATGTCTCGCATGCGACAAAAGTTGCAGTATGCAAGACATGGGTATTACTATCCGGCATAAACTAT
Organism: Mytilus californianus; assembly: GCF_021869535.1. Lineage (NCBI taxonomy): Eukaryota > Metazoa > Mollusca > Bivalvia > Mytilida > Mytilidae > Mytilus > Mytilus californianus. The sequence goes on along the minus strand of NW_026262723.1, from coordinate 23,116,781 downwards.
TTTTATAAAGCGTTATATTTCAGAAGGTAGAAGACCTGGATGATTCATACCTTTTATGCAGATACCTTATGTTACAAAGATTCCTTCAGTCATATGCCCATTGTCCTTGACCTCATTTATATGGTTCAGTGACTGCTTGAAAAAAAATTAAAGTTTTTTCGTCATGTGAATTTCTCACTTATTATGAGTAATAGGATAACGATATTTGGTACATGGGTTCCTTGCAATGTCTACCTCATTTGAATGGTTCATTGGTCAATGTTAAGTTTATGTGTTTTGGTTTGTTTTTCAAGTACTGTAAGCAATAGGTCAACTATATTTGGTTTATGGAATGATTGTAAGGTGTACATGTCTGTCTTGCCGGTGTCATCTGACCTTGACCTCATTTTCATGGTTCATTGGTTAATGTTAAGTTTTTGTGTTTTGGTCTGTTTTTAGTCCCCTACCGAATAAGTCAAAGGGGACTTTAGTTTTTCACAACGTCTGTCGGTCCATCCATCAGTCCGGCAAATCAGTTTTCCATACTTTTTTTCGTCATACTTGAAGATATCGATTTGTTAATTGGTATATAGTTTTATCATTTGTTAACAAGTTACAGATCAAGTTTGAATTTTGTTCTGGTCTGATGATTTTGTGCAGAGTTATGGTCCTTGGAGTTAGAAAATTCACTCAAATAATCAGTTTTCCTCACTTTTTTTCGTCATGCTTGAAGATATTGATTTGATAATTGGTATATAGTTTTATCATGACAAGTTACAGATCAAGTTTGAATTTCTGCTCTGATGATTTTGTGCAGAGCTATGGTCCTTGGACTTCGAAAATTCACTTAAATAATAAGTTTTCCACACTTTTTTTCATCATGCTTGAAGATATTGACTTGATATTTGTTATATAGTTTACACCATGACATGTTATAGATCAAGTTAGCATATTGTTCTAGTACAATGAATAAAATAAAATGCTCCGCAGGGCGCAGCTTGATACGACCGCAGAGGTCGAACCCTGAACAGTTGGGGCAAGTATGGACACAACATTCAAGCTTGATACAGCTTTGCATTTGGATTGTGATTAAATATTTGACACAGCATAGGTTTCTGACACAGAATGAATGTGGTCTAAGAACTTAAAAATTTTAAATTGGACATTCACCTATTATGGTCCAATATCCAAAATCTAAATACATGGTTAGATTCAGCATATCAAAGAACCCCAAGAATTCAATTTTTGATGAAATCAAAAAAAGTTTAATTTTGGACCCTTTTGACCTCAATGTGGACACAGTTGACAACGGGGCCCAAAAATCAAAAATCTAAATACATGGTTAGATTCAGCATATCAAAGAACCCCATATATTCAATTTTTGTTGAAATCAAACAAAGTTTAATTTTGGACCCCAATTTGGACCAACTTGAAAACTGGGCCCATAATCAAAAATCTAAATACTTGTTTAGATTCAGCATATCAAAGAACCCTAAGAATTCAATTTTTGTTAAAATCAAACTAAGTTTAATTTTGGACCCTTTGGACCTTAATGTAGACCAATTTGAAAACGGAACCAAAAATTAAGAATCTAAATACACGGTTAGATTTGGCATATCAAAGAACCCCAATAATTCAATTTTTGATGAAATCAAACAAAGTTTAATTTTGGACCCTTTGGACCTAAATGTGGACCAATTTAAAAACAGGGCATAAAATCCAAAAACTAAATACACGGTTAGATTCAGCATATTAAAGAACCCCAAGAATTCAAGAATAAAACCCCATTGAAATTGGTCAAGAAATAAGCAATTTATATGAAGTATCTTCTTTTGCACAATACTGTGCAATTAAATATTTCTTGCTATTGCGCAATACTGTACAATTGACAATTTCTTGCTATTGCGCATACTGTGCTATTGGATATTTCTTGCTATTGCGCAATACTGTGCAATTGAAGATTTCTTGCTATTGAGCAATACTGTGCAATTGAAGATTTCTTGCTATTGTGCAATACTGTGCAATTGAAAATTTCTTGCTATTGCACAATACTTATTATATAATAATTTACACATCCTGTTTGGTGTGTATCTCCTACCATATCATTATTATTTGCTTTTAAATACAAATCAGAAATAACCAACTTAAAATGGAAAATTTTAAAAGAAAAAAAAAAGGAAAAAAGGAAAAAAAAAGGAAAAAAAAAAAAATCCCCCCCCCAAAATTTTTTGAACCCCCTTATGATTCATCACCCTCAAATTAATCCCAGCCTTCCCTTTGTGGTATGGTACCTTGCAGTACAATTTCAGAGAGATCCATACACTTGAACACAAGTTATTGTCTGGAAACTAGAAAAATGTGTTTTTTGGCCCCTTTTTGGCCCCAAATTCCTAAACATTTAGGGCAATTACCCCAAAACTCAAACCCAGCTTTCCCTTTGTGATATGGAACCTTGTAGTACAATTTCAGAAAGATCCATACACTTACACACAAGTTATTGTCCTGAAACTAGAAAAATGCTTGTTTTTTGCCCCTTTTTGGCCCCTAATTCCTAAAATATTGAGGCAATTATCCCCATCATCAATCCCAGCCTTCCATTTGTGGTATGGTACCTTGCAGTACAATTTCAGAGAGATCCATAAACTTGAACACAAGTTATTGTCTGGAAACTAAAAAAATGCTGATTTTTGGCCCCTTTTTGGCCTCCAATTCCTAAACGTTTCTGCAATTACCCCCAAACTCAATTCCAGCTTTCCCTTTGTGATATGGAACCTTGTAGTACAATTTCAGAAAGATCCATACACTTACACACAAGTTATTGTCATGAAACTAGATAAATGCTTGGTTTTTGCCCCTTTTTTGGCCCCTAATTCCTAAAATTTTGAGGCAATTACCCCAAAATCAATCCCAGCATTCCTTTTGTGATATGGAACCTTGTGGTACAATGTCAGAGAGATCCATACACTTAAACACAAGTTATGTCTGGAAGTTACAAAAATGCTTATTTTTGGCCCCTAATTCCTTTACTGTTGGTACCATAACCCCCAAAATCAATCCCAACCTTCCTTTTGTGGTAATGAACCTTGTGGTAAAATTTCATAGAGATCCATTCACTTAAACTAAAGTTAGAGTGCGAAAACCAATGTGTCTTCGGACGACGCAGGACGACGACGACAACGTCATACCAATATACGACCACAAAAATTTTTTTGCAGTCGTATAAAAATAACATTTTATAAATTTTGTGCATCCAAAGTGCTTTTCTAGATTTACATTTATATCAAGAATGCTCAAACCAACAAATTTGAAAGTTAAGGAGGATTAAATTCTTAGATATATCTCACAAAACATGTTTAACCCCACTGCATATGTGTGCCTGTCCCAAGTCAGGAGCCTCTGGCCTTTGTTAGTCTAGTATGTTTTTTTAATTTATGTTTTGGAGTTTAGTGTGACGTCCATTTTCACACTGAACTAGCACACAATTTTATTTAGGGGCCAGCTGAGGACCACCTCCGGGTGCGGGATTTTCTCGCTGCATTGAAGCCCATTGGTGGCCTTCGGCTGTTGTCTGCTTTTTGGTTGGGTTGTTGTCTCTTTGACATATTCCCCATTTCCATTCTTAATTTTACTAAATGATTATGATGTGATGAAAGCTGATTTATACAAAAATTTGGCCGAGTGTAAAATATAAGTCTTAGTGATAATCTTTTTTCTGACTGTGAACATACTCATTTACTGTATGGCACATCATGTAATAGATGGTCAGAGGTATGAATGTTAACTTTAACCAAATCAGTAGAGCATGGAAATTAGGCCAAAACTACATTGTACTGTAAATTCAGAAATTATTGCGAGGTTTTTATTAATGCGAATAATGCAACTGATTGAGAATCACAATAATAAGAACTCACATTATCATATCTGCTACATAGATACGTTTGCTGATTTTCAAGAAATCGCAATAATAAATGCACGTATTAATTTCTGAATTTACAGTAAAATGTTTGTCCATCACTGTAGATAATGCATACCTCTAAATGACCTTTATTGGTTGGGTTTGCTGTACAAGAGGAGAGTAAGGATGTCTACAGCTATCCCCACTCCCCTCCTTTTGGCATTTAAAGGAAAAAAGTACTGACAAAAAAGAATTTTATGATTTTATTTATATATATTTCACTCTGAATTCATGATCAAATAAATTCTTGATAACATTCAATCTATCAACCATTAATTTTATACAATCATTATTGCAATTCTTAATAAATACAATAAATATCTCTTAGTCAAAAACAAGCGAAGATAAATAAATCAATTACTGGTCAATTACTGGTACTCCCTTCTGTAAAATCAAATCTGATCATCCTGCTACCATAAAATTGTAATGGTTGACTCTAGGCAAAGTGTAGGAAGAAGTCATCCTTTAAAAGGTTTTCTCACACAAACCAGTTCAGGAATGCATTTCACATAAAGTTGTATGATTTAAGACCAGTTATCATTCCTATAGTTTCAGGTTTACAACTGGTTGTAAGTTGTACAATCTTTTCTGAAATGCAAACCTGTACCTTCGTCATATGTTAAAATATAAAAACTCACAAGTGTTTCATTTTCAAGTAAAATATATTATAAGTTAAACATAGTTTACCTGAAAGTAATAATGTAGCAAAATCTTCAAATTTTCTTCCAATTTATATTGGTTTTCATTCATTGTTTAACAAAAGTTTTAAGATTAATGACTTGTAACTTCATAATTATTTTTTGTACAGAATAAAAGAAAGAAAATTGACATGTGGATTCTTCATTGCTTGATAAAAAAAAAACAACCTAGCAACAACAAGCTTACATGACCGAATCTGATATCATTCAATGAAGTATTTTCAAATAACAATGATTTATTTGTAATCAACTGACAGCTGAAAACAACCAATGCACAATGAGAAGGCACTTTGAGATGTCCTCATTTTTGTTCCACACTAATGAAGCAATTAAAATAAACTGAATCTTTTGGTTTTTATTCAATTTTCTTGTCATCCTCACACGGTTAAGAAGGAATCACACTGTATCAAAAGAATCAAGCAAGTCAGAAATTATTTTAGAACTTCATTATTGGAATAATGAATAATGATTGATATTACTTTAAATGAATATATAATTACAGAAACTGGTATTTGCTGAATTAATCTTTGATTAAACAAAATAACTTAAGAATTTTAGTCAATAAGGACCTTCCCAATTGCTAAATCTAGTATAACTGCTCTAAGTGAGGGATAAAAACACCAGAAATAGAACAATAAACAGATTAAAGGGTTTTTTGCTAATATATATCATAAAATATCAATGTGTAATTATTTTGCTCACTCGCCTAAAAAGTTAACATAGCGGCTTGAGGCTGATATTTTATGATATCATGGAGTATAAAACCCAACAGACTGAGCATACAGATAATACTATTAACCACAACAAATGATAAGAATTGATGTATGGAAACTGATGAACAGTGATTAATACATGGAGGTATTATGAAATTATATGTAAAAATGAAAAAGATCATACATTGTATTTCAGAGGCATACATTACTTGGCAAGTTTTTAACAGTATACCATAAAAACTTTGCAAATCAAAATTTTTATCTAATGAGAATACTCAAAGTATTCTGCAAGCTTTTATTCACATATAAAATCTGCACACAAGATTTTAGATTCTAATAAAAAATTAAATCGTACATACAAATAATTTTGTTGTAATACATGTAATAGTAATAATTATTTTTTTTAAATCCATTAAATTTACTGTTTTTTATTTCATTATATCAGAAAATAATCTAATTTATGATTTTACCAAAAAACAATTATAAAATCAAAGGTTAAAATTATTTTTAAAAGATGCATCAAACTTTATGATCTCCGCCAAGGTGTTTAAACATATTTCTGATACATCATTACTTGGAAAACCACAGGGATATAGATAAGGAATACCAGTATAAACAACTCTCTCTCACTACTATTAAACAGACAACAAACATAAAACTGAAAGACTCAACCAAAATAGTATATATCAACCTTATACAACAAAGTATTTTACCACTGTACTTCAAAATAATGATCTGTGTTAGTTTATTGTCCGGTGAAAATATTTCAAAACATATGCAGGACAATGGCCTCACTCAAGATATGGCTAAAAGGTCATCAAAATAATTATTCCTGCTAATGTATGTCAATGAAGAAGGAGCAATTTTTATTGTAAATCCCTTCCCCTTAAAAACAAATTAACAAGAATTTAAGCAAGAATTGATGTGCTTCATACCCAAACCTATTATTATAGTATGTATTTATAATACACAGCAATGGGGGAATATGAAATATAATACACAATGACTAGTTTATGGTACAGCCATTTCCATTTCACATTTCTGTGAAAAAGAATTATGCCTGATAATTTTCCTCTTATTCAAACATATATACAAATTGAAGGCATTAAGATGTTCTCTTTTTGAATACTACACAAGTGAGGAGATAATTCTTGCCATCTGACATTATTTTAATTACGATATAATATTGGTTGTGTTTTTGCCTTATTTCTAATTAAATATTATACATTCATTCAAGAATACAAGGTTAGTTGGTAAATTGGTTATATAGTTTCCTGAAGATATAATAATAGAATCCTGGTAAACAGGAAAACAATATAGTAGGGCTCTTTACCTTGAAACAGGAAACCCATATGGAATACTCCTGTCTATTTCCCCGAATTAATTATTATTTTAAGTACAGTGGCAGTCAATAATTACAGTTTATATATTGCACTTCAAATATTGTCAAAAGAACATACTACTAAAAACAAAATATATTTTCTCGACTATTTTTCTTAAGTTAGTAACTCTATTCACAGAAACTTTTACAACCAAGGTTATAACAACATATATGCAAACCACCTCTTGATCCAAACAATAGATATTGTTGACGATGTCTGTAATTTGTTTTTTTTTTCTATCTATAATTACATGTAGATGTTAACCATTAAGTATTATTTAAAAAAAAAACTGTTTGAGAATACATTCAGTGACTGCTACACAGAATCATACAGGAGACAGAACAGATCAACTTCTACTGTATATAATCCAGAGAGATCTAGAAGTATATTTTCTCAGTCATTAAAGTGCTTAAAATTACAGGGCTATCAATGAAAACAAATCATCAAATGATTCTAAACAATAACTTAGCAGGGAAATCCATGTCAAAAACACAGCTGACAGCTATTTCAGGAATAAATACATAAACATTATCAAAAAAGTTGCAATGGTTGGTACCTGCATTCAAATATAAACTTCATTAATTTATAATTTTTATTGAAAAAAGCCACGAGAATGTTAAAAAAATGTTAGTTCATATACAAATGCATGCATAATAGCATTAGATGCAACTCTTAGAAAATCACAGTTGTTTCAATTATACACACATCTTCATAACTGCTCGACTTTTACACAAAATGAAATGGCATTGAGATCAACATGGACAAAAATCATGTGACCCGATAACACAAAACATGGGTATAGCTGTCTGGTTTTACACTGGTTCCCTGATGATTCTTCAGCAGCACTTTAATACTTCTGGCCAGAGTTGTGTTTCCTGTGGTCTCTATGGCCTTGGTTTCCACGGTAGCTGTTGTGATGACCTTTGTAACCTGAGTGGTGATGATGTTGATGATTGTGGTAAGAATGAGACTGACCAACGCTATGGTTTCCACTAAAATGCTACAGAAAGTAAAAAAAAATCAGTATTAACTCCATCAATTATGTTTAAACAATACTCAACATAAAATTCCTTGTACATCATACCCTTAAGGTATATATTACTCAAATTCTTAAACTCTGTATTCTTATCTTTTTGAAAGTTCTCCCCTAGACTACAAGGGTTGTTGTAAGAATGGTGGTGTTAAATATATTTTTCCATAACTTACCTTTGAGTTATCTTTATTCCGTTCATCCTGGACATATTGAAACACATTGGATCCATGTAAAGCTGTATCTGAGTAATGTTGCTTCACCTTTTTAACCTGAAGCAAAATTTTGGATTACACTTTACTTTCAAAAGAAATGTTATTAAGTTTAAAATTTGCATATACAGTATCAATGGCTACTGTGAATGTTTGTTAATTTTTGACACTCAATGTATATTGACCTGCAACACTTTCACCTGTAGGCTCTTAAAATGACTATTTTCTTGGAATTATAATTTCATGATTTCTAGAAGTTTATGAAGTTTTATTATTTTGTGTTATTCTTGTCCATTCCTTGCAAGTTGCAAAGACATATTGTAGGGTAAACTTATGCTTGGATATCCTTCCCCTTTCATCTGTAAATTACTGTAACTTCTGACTGATCAATACCTTTCCTGTGTCTATTTCTTCATCATAATCCTCTGACCAATGTCTCTTTCTCTCTTTATCTTTCTCTACTTCTTTGTCTAAAGTGCTCTTTCCTCCATCCCATGATAAAACTGAAAATACAAGATTTGAATCAGCAAAGAGATAAACAAAGTCAATCAATTCAATTCATTTTAATGGTTACAAAAAATGTGAACTTGTCAAAAGTTATCATATATTTATCAATCATGATGAACTTTTTTCTAAAACCATGTTTAACATACAGTGATAGACAAAATTATTCAGGTGTAAAGTAATAGTCTTTAATTCACACTTAATCAATAAATACATAACAATTTTATTTAGATTTCTTACTCGTTCTTGATCTCAGATTTCATAGAACTTCAAATTACAAAATCGTTATCAGCATTGTAAACTTACATTTTTAACTGATCATCTGGTGTTACATAAAACACAATGGATTTAAAATCAGAGAGGGTTCAAACTAAGAAAGGTACACGACTCTTGGACTATAAGACTAACAGTTTGATATGTATGTTTGCTTATTTACCTGAGGGACCAAAGCTATGCAGTGATGCGGTTTTCTCTAAGGTCTCAGCCACAGATGAGTTTTTACTACCATCCCATGTAGGTTTACTGTGAGAGCCATTCTTCTGTCTCTTATATCCATCTTTCACATGATGATCCCAAGACTGTACAGGAGCTAAACAAATCAAATAATATGTATAAAAAGAAATTGTTTAGTCGTTCAAATAAAGGTGATTAGATATAATCGAGTAAATTTATACTGTTCAAATATATGATGAGGTGCAGTAACAATATTAATGATGTTGACCTCTTACAATTTTCAAAAAAAAAATTCTTAATTTTTTTATGGGCATCAAATTACCTACACTTTCATAAACCAAACAGTACAAATATTTGATGAGGTGCAGTGACAATGATGTTGATCTCTTACAATTTTCAAAAAAAAAATCTTAATTTTTTTATGGGCATCAAATGACCTACACTTTCATAAACCAAACAGTACACTCAACACATTATCATAATTATGATTGCACAGATTGTTTAGAATTAGAATATGAAAAAAAATATGCGACTTAACAATACAGATATTTCACTAATATCCATTATGACAAAGATGCCAAATAAATCACACCATCATACTGATGTCACTCATATCGCACTCTGACAAAAATATTTCACTCATATGGTACTATGTCGTCCTGAACATGCATGAATTATTTGTCACTAGACATTAAGCAACCAACACATGCAACAATCAATCAATCACAATGTCATGAATGTCATTAGTCTTAATAAATTAAGCTGTTAATTCTGTAAAAAATTATTTTATTATCTATATATTTTTCTTGTCCTGTTTTTTAGGATTTTTGCCACATTTGTTTATTTACTTTTGTACTGTAACACACCAAAAAGAAACTTACCACTCTGACTTGTTTTACTGGTCAACGAGTCCTTTGTTTTCTCTATCCAGACAAGTTCTGTACTATCGTCTGACTCAGTATCCAGTTTCCTTTTCTTACTGTCGTCATGGTGACGTTTTTTATCTTCATCATCCCTGTGTCTCTTCTTCTTTTTTTCACTAAAATCTTCCTCTTCTTTGTCTTTCTTATGTTTATGTTTCTTCTTTTTATGCTTTTTACGTTGTGTTTCCGTGTCAGAACTGCTGACTGATTCCTGATGTTTATAATCTTTATTTTCATGTTCTTTCTCATGCTTACGTTTCTTCTTTTTATGTTTTTTACTGTATTCTGTTGGATCTGCATTAGACGAAGTTATAAGATTGTCTTTAGAAGCTAACTGGTAGTTATGATCAGATCTCACATCTGAAAAAGTATCATGAACATTGACCTCTTTCACTGACACAGAAGAATTGGACTCCTTTGAAGTTTCTGCTACATGTCTATGACCACTTTTAGAGTCTGACTGATTGGTGCCATCTGTTACCTTCCATCCAGCATGCTGGCAGTTTGGCACTTTTGGAAATAGAGGAACATCTTTTGAATCCTTGATCTGCCACTCAGTGGTAGAATTATTACTTTCCTTACTGGAATTAGAGCCTCGCGAAGGACTTAGGATCAAATCCTGATTAAGAACATGCCAGTTTGATGTTGCATTAATCTTAGTAGTCGTAACACAAGACAAACTAGAAATTTCAAGCATACTCTTCTTATCAGATATTAAGTCTTTACTGGCATTTATGGGTAATGAATGTCCGTTATTTTTGTGTTTCATCCCACCATTGGCTCTGCTCTCTTTTTGTGACGTTTCCAATAAATGTTGATTTCCAGGGACAGAAGTTGTTGCATTCAGTTTCTGATCAAAGATTACACCATTTCCATTCCTATGTTTTGCAGAACTTTCATTTTCTACTTTCATTTTATCCATCTGAGATTGTACTTTGGGTACAGGTCCATTAGTTTTTGTCTGACCAATTTCATCCTCTGAATCACTCTCACCGTCATATGGAACCAGTTTTGACTTCCCATTAGGAGATTTTTCATAAGTTGTCACTTTACCATTTTTAATCTGCATTACAATTCTTGGTTTTTCCTTTGTATTTTCGTCATGTGGTTTAATCATTTGTTTCGGCCTGATTCCAAAGGCTACTTTTTCCCTGTTTGCAGGGAGCGGTGTTGAAGCTGCCGGTCTTCTTGTGTCATGACTAATATGAGAAATTGATGAAGAAGCACTGGTATGGGGTTTAATGACTGGAGTTGTTTTCCTCTGTACAAGCATTCCAACATCGTTGCTGTGATGAACTAAAACAAAGGAACATTTTATTCTTTTAATCTTATAAAATTCTCTGATCATTACCACATAAGTGCTTGAATTGATAGCAATGTTATTAAGTAAGAAACCATTTTTAACATTACGAGCTGACATATGCAATTTTCATTTGATGAAAAAAAAAATATATACTGAAAAATGTTGATGCCAAACAATATACTGAAGACTGTTGATGCCACAATTACCTGATCTGGTTCAACTATTTATATCTGCATAGTTTCTGTTTTTAATATCTCTTTTATTCTGCAGAATGTCACACATTGAATACATTTAAACATTTGCGCGGATTAAATTTGTTAAGTATGAATAAAAATATGACTGAAGATAAAATTTTCATTTAGTTATAATTCTTACAAATTCTATAGAAAATGCATTCACCCACAGGTAAGTAATTTGAAACTTCTTTTTAAAAAATAATTCTGAGACCACAAAGTATTCAATCAATTCAACCATTCAAGTCCTAAATTTCACACTACTATAATTGATAATGAAGTGTCAAAACAATCCTGAAAGATATCTAAACAGGGAATGCATTTGAAAGTGGAAATCATTCAGTGTTCTCTCCAGGCTTTTATAGAGATGCAGTTTACAGCCTTATCACATTTTTAAATCAGTATGATTAGATTGTGAATGTACCTCAGCTGAATCAATTTTTTAAAGTCTTTAATTTCCGAGGCTTACATGTTTAATTTTGTTCACATGATCACCTAGTTAAATGACTGAGTGTGTATATTTACCTCGAGATGTCAACTATTTAGAACCCAGTTCAATAAAAGATAACAAAATGGCGTTCTTGCCAAGATTTCTACATTTCTTTCAAGTTTTTGACTAAAACTTCACAAGTTATAGAATGATTCCATTGATAAATTCCCACCTTCAAAAAATATAAAGATAGGAGATATATTGGATGTATTTTCACATATAAAGACTAAAATGAAAATACTCCTGGTGTAAGGGTACTACTTTAAAACTTTTCAAAGCAAAACAAATATTTTCCTTTAAGGAGACAGATCTCTTGTCTACCATGTTAACACATGTATTTTAATCTTACAAGTTTTAAATTCAATGACATAAAATATTTCATCTTAAAAAGATTATCACACAATTTTACATGTAGTAAACACATCTTATAAGAAAACAACATTACTTTAAAATATTCCAAATATATCATTACAAAATTCATATTAACATTAACCAAGGCATTTATTCTTTTATTATTTAAACTAATTAAAACATAACTTCTGTCCATTTCTGTTTATTTATATGTTTAGAAATATAGTTTTTATATATTTCTTTATTAAAACAAATAATATGAACAACATAACATTAAAGACTAAGATCCTACCACGGCACAAAAAGTGAATCAGCCAAATATAGCATGCATACCATAGGGTTATTAAATAATCCTGAGAGAACACGTGAATCAGCCAAATATAGCATGCATACCATAGGGCTATTAAATAATCCTGGGAGAACACGTGAATCAGCCAAATATAGCATGCATACCATAGGGCTATTAAATAATCCTGGGAGAACACGTGAATCAGCCAAATAAAGCATGCATACCATAGGGCTATTTAATAATCCTGGGAGAACACGTGAATCAGCCAAATATAGCATGCATACCATAGGGCTATTAAATAATCCTACGAGAAGACGTGAATCAGCCAAATATAGCATGCATACCATAGGGCTATTAAATAATCCTGGGAGTACACTTGAAACAGCCAAATATAGCATGCATACAATAGGGTTATAACATAATCCTGGGAGAACACGTGAATCAGCCAAATATAGCATGCATACCATAGGGCTATTAAATAATCCTGGGAGAGCACGTGAATCAGCCAAATATAGCATGCATACCATAGGGCTATTAAATAATCCTGGGAGAACACGTGAATCAGCCAAATATAGCATGCATACCATAGGGCTATTAAATAATCCTGGGAGAACACTGAGTCCTGACCATTAAAATTTCATTTGGGAGCTTTGAATGTGCAACAAATAAAGAACTGGTCATCAAAAACATTTCATACTTCTGTATACCGTAGAAAGGCTTGTATAGTCTGCGGTTTTATTCTCCAAAATTGGACCTTCCAGACGGGGTGCGGACTATAGAGTACAATAAGCAAGCAATAAGAGAAAAATTTCAATTTCGCAGGCGAGGTGGTTTGTTTACGTTCCGCCATCTTTGTTATTTATATTGTAGAGGGCGCTCTTATCATTTTTCAAACTAATAATTTTAACTCATCCATATTAATAAGTTATTTCTATTCAATATCAAATTAATACTGATAAATATAAAAACTAAACCTTTCATTCCAATTTTTCGTTTCTTTTCAATGCATTGGTTGAAATAAACTGGTATCTGCTTGATTGAAACGATACAAACATAGTGAAAAAGACAACGGTAAACCAGCTTAGAATTTGGAAACTACAAAACGTAATTGGTTATTGTTCGTTCCATTTTGGTGTTTCATACTGACTAATATGGTTTGTATTAGCTTAAGACCCTTCAAACATTAATGTGATAGATATATTAAAGACTGTTTTACAAAAGGATGGAACTGTTTTACTTTCAAAGTCGTATTATAGTGATATCTGTTACGTACGGATTTCGACTCTTGCCGGTTCTTTTACACGTGCTTTTTAAACTTCCTGTTTAAACATACACAAGTTTCTAAATTGTTTTTAAGTGAATTAAACTTATTTTAACAATCATGAAGCGTTCTAGAATCATTTACAAGCAGTTTCAGCTTCTGTTTGATGATGGAAAACAGGTTTTTCCAAGAAAATACCGCAAACGACCGCACAGGATTTGAAATTACCGGAGTTTCATTAGACCTTTTCTAACAGTTACAAAAAGTTTTTTTACTTAAAATTTCGTGGGGAGAAGGGGGTGCAGACTATGTACCAGTGCGAACTATACAAGCCTTTCTATGGTATTAAGCTTTTACCTTTTATTCCATTTACAGCTGTGCTGAATTTGTTGTTAATGTGGTTATTTGGTTGTACTGGTCCAATAAGATGTGTCTGTAAAACAAAAAAGGAAATCAAATTTACATCATATTACTTTTCTATAAGGTTGAAATAAGTGGTTATACAGCATATACCTTTTAGAATGTATTCCAATATCTTAAGAGATAATATGCATCTTTTCAGCAGCACATGGGTTTGTCAGAGAATTTCTCGATAGGATATTACATCATAATCAACATTAAGCCAAGTTATTTTAATATCATCTTAAATCTTATTTAAAATTGTACTGCACAAATTTAACTAAATTTCTAAAATTGTCCTACTTGATGGTGCTATGAGATTGTCTGTATCTGTAGTGTTGACATATTTTACAATTCAAAAGCTATTTTACCTTTTGTTTCTGTACAGATGGTTTAACTTTACTGTAAAACAGCAGATAAGCTTCTGAAGATAAGACTCGAGCTGCACTGACCTGGGTAACCTGAAAACATAAATGTTCATCCATATTTAATTTCATTCACAAAAATGTAGTCCAATTTCACAATTGAATATAACTTCTTACAATCAAAATTACACATCACTTCCAATTAAAAGGTTATCGTTAAACCTTTTAGTTGAACATTTTTGGCTTAATCTTCACTAAGTAAAAGGACTTTTATGAAGACAGTAGTTCACTTGAAGGTTTTCTTATCTTATGTAAATGCTATTTTCATACATTTTCACAACACACAATGAAAATTGCCTGTAGATACTAAACAAACTAAAGATTGAGGCAGATTTCACTAAAATGTAAATGAGTGAGTAGATCTTACCATAGAATCATTCATGCAGTACCATATTTGACTTGGAGACTTGACATAGCAGTAGTAATGACCAGAATTACAATGTACTCCTGAGTGTACTAACACAGCATATAGACTGTACTGAACAGGTTCACCCTGAAACAATCAATATGTCAAAAGTCACTTAATCTTGACTTTTGCGAACAAAACAAAATTGAATCATAAGTCCAATACATCTTTATTTAAAAAGTACAAGCATACTCCACAGTATTTTCAATTAGCACCATGGGATTTGAAATAGAACCTTTTCTCTTAAATTATAGCACATCTAAAATACATTCTGTTATATAAAATCTATTCACATAACACCAGCATGGTGCTTTAAGGGTTGGGAAAAACACAAGGTATATTAAACAAATATCAGCAGGGAAAAATTAAGTAATTTTAAAAGAACAGAAAATAATTGATTAATTTGAGACTACAGCTATGAATATTTACCTGTCTAATACTCATGTAAGGTCTGATGTTTAACTTTTCAGGGAAGTTGATGTGTCTTGTAATCTTACCCATCATTCTATGGAAATCAAACCTAAAAGATAAATATATTACATCTTATAAAACATAGTATTAGAGATTAAAAGGAGATGGGTAGTTTAATCCTGACCCATGTCCAGGTATCATTCCAAGTCTGGAAACTCACCATTGGTTGTCATACGTTATTATATCTAAATGTGTTATGTCATTTTGAGAATGTTGTGATGACAGATCTTTAGATTGTCTGCTAAATGTATTCAATACTTTTTTTAGGCTTGGAGATATATAGCTTATCACATTTTATTGTAGGTCTTTTGGGGTTGTTTTCTCTCTGTATGTGTGTATGATAAGATTAGTGACATCTTTTTTCTTTCAGACCTATGTTCAAGATCTTAAATAATATAATACCAACCTTTTAAAGGATATTGTTAATACATTTGGAGGTTTATGAACAGAAAACCTTTTCTGAGCTGGTACCTTCTGTTTACATCTACAATAAAATATATCTTTGTAAGAGATTGGTATTTAACATCATACTTTTATCACATACATCATTATATGGTTTCTACATGGTTTCATTTGGAGAGTGAAATTAATTACTTTTTTCTTACCCCGGTTTGACTGTTTGATTAAAATGGCAATAAATGTCACTTCTTTGCACATCAAGAGAAACCTTATAAAAATTTCTCATCACCCTAAATTACAAAATCTAACTAGAAACAAAAAACATTCTTTAATATAAAATGGATGTGCAAATTGAAGCAAGGTCAAAATCAATACAAAGACATTGTTCTGCTTCATATATTGATTTATTTATAATATTACTATATTGGTTGCTATTAATTTGCTTTTAAATGGTTCACAAAGTTGTACCAATTTCTTCTTCTTCTTCATCAAGTGTAAATTTTATTTAATTACACTGTATATAATTCACAAAACATATGGTATAACAAGTGTTTACCTATAGACTAATTTCATATATTACTCACTTTGTACACATGTAAGCATTTTCATTGTCTAACATCTCAGGAAGAACATACTTCTCAAAAGCTTTCTCAAGGGTTGGTACATTCTGAAAACAAATGTGATCTTTAGTAATTATCAATTTTCAGGTATATGAGACACGCTGAACTTATTTTCCTTTCATTAATTAATTCTTATTTTTTTATATTCATATCTTTTCAGTTTTCTTATACTTTGGCACAGACATCAAAATTTGAAATGGGCACATTTTTTAAATTAAATTTGGTATCAATATTCTTTCTTGTCTTTGCTGTTTTAACCTTAACTTAATTAGTAAGGGCTATTCAAGAAAAAACAATGAGGGGGTTGGAAGGCACAATTTTTTTTATGGCCATAGCCCATAGAATTGCATTTTACTATGCATACATAACCACACAATTTGTACTTTTAAACGTGCCCCCACCCATACAAAAATAATTAAAGTATTAAAGTGCCTCCCCCCCCCCCCTGTATATTTTTTCTGGAATAGCCTTAATGAAAATCAAGCAAATAATAAACTACCACATACAAGACGATGAAACACTCCATGGCGTTTGCAACATTCTATAACTTGTCATAAGCAAGGTATAACGGATAAGCATACTTATACTTAAATTCATTGCTCATTGTTTTTTTTAAAACAAGTAAAACCTTTCATTTCCATACCTTGATATCTAAACTTATGTCCAGAAGGGGGTCGTATGTATTGGATCTCTCTTTACACTTCAAACATTGAACTGAAAAAGTCAAAACAAAATATTACAAATTCTACATATTTCAGTTTATATCTAAGCATACATAAAATCATCTTTTGTACAAAGGTCCCTTTTTTGAAAGCATATCTTTCTGCCATCAACATGAACTTAAACACAGCAATAATTTTGTACCATCATTTAAGCAAATTTACTTCAATTTTGATTCATTAATTCTCCTTGCAGAATACTAAGAAGCTTCAAATTGTATCAATCTATTCTGCTGCCCTTTAAATAATGTCATAACACAATAAAATGCTCCGCTGGGGCGCAGCTTGATACGACCGCAGAGGTCGAACCCTGAACAGTTGGGGCAAGTATGGACACAACATTCAAGCTTGATACAGCACTGAATTTGGATTGTAATTAAATATTTGACACAGCATAGGTTTCTCACACAGAATGAAAGTAGTCTAAGAACTTAAAATTTTTTAATTTACCTATTCAAACCATATCATTATTATTTGCTTTTATATATAAATCAGAAATAACCAATTTAAAATGGAAAATTTTAAAGAAAAAAAAGGAAAAAAAAATCCCCCCCCCCCCCCCAAATTTTTTGAAACCCCCTTATGATTCATCACCCCCAAACTCAATCCCAGCCTTCCCTTTGTGGTATGGTACCTTGCAGTACAATTTCAGAGAGATCCATACACTTGAACACAAATTATTGTCTGGAAACTAGAAAAATGCTTGGGTTTTTTGCACCTTTTTGGCCCCAAATTTCTAAAAGTTTAGGGCAATTACCCCCAAACTCAAACCAAGCTTTCCCTTTGTGATATGGAACCTTGCAGTACAATGTCATAAAGATCCATACACTTACACACAAGTTATTGTCATGAAACTAGAAAAATGCTTGTTTTTTTGCCCCTTTATGGCCCCTGACACAGAATGAAAGTGGTCTAAGAACTTAAAAATTTTCAATTTACCTATTCATACATGTGATGGACTGTGAAACTCAGATCAGGAGATTGGGAAATTTTGGTCAGGAGATTAGGACTCAGATCAGGAGGTTTTTAATCGACATTAATTTTGTTGTAAATGTAACCGTGTGCTGTAAAAATGGTCTTTTAAAGTGTGTTTTCTTCAACTTTCCATCCAATTTATTATGTTTATAGTACCCTTGTACTTATAAAGTTTCTCCATCTTTATATTCTACATGTTCAATCTAACATTGTATTTTTCCAGTATGTTCTTTAAATTTTTTACTTCATATTCTATAAAACAATCATTGCAACCAGAACATTTGTTTAGCTATTTGCATTTTATTTTTTTCTCTTGCATATAGTTTTTATTTTTTTTTTTATCTTTATGCATATAGTTTTTATTTGCAAACTCAGAAAATCATTTTATCTGTAAATTTAGGGTCATAGTTATTATATAAATTTCAATTTAAGCCTTGAAAGGAAGTCTAGAATCCTCAAATAATTTTCAAATTATTATTTTTTTATTTGTCCTAAGACATTTAAAATCATTTAATAACCATCCTTTTATGATTATTTGTTCAATTTATATTTTATTTATATTCTTTTAAAAATTTTCATTATTAAAAGGAAAGTAACTTAAAACAGGATAAATCAAGGGAAGTAACCCAATAAATACACAGTTTTTGTAACACAACGGCAGTTAGCCTGAGGTAAAAATCGTTGATTACCTGTATGTTTGACACCCAAGCTAACAAGTGAAGCCATATAATTATGCATGTTAATTGATTTACAGGTAAAATATAACTTCAGGTAATGTCAGTTACACCAGATGCCTGAGATGATATGTTGGGCAGAAATTTTTCATTCATGAAAAATTTCATACACGGGATTTTTTCCTCTTCAACGGGAGGTCGGGAGGAGACCCCTGAAAACGGGATTATTGTACTCCCGTCGGGAGGTTCACATGTATGCCTATTCAAACCATATCATTATTATTTGCTTTTATATATAAATCAGAAATAACCAATTTAAAATGGAAAATGTTAAAGAAAAAAAAGGAAAAAAAAATTCCCCCCCCAATTTTTTGAACCCCCTTATGATTCATCACCCCCAAACTCAATCCCAGCTTTCCCTTTGTGGTATGGTACCTTGCAGTACAATTTCAGAGAGATTCATACACTTGAACACAAGTTATTGTCTGGAAACTAGAAAAATGCTTGTTTTTTGGCCCCTTTTTGGCCCCAAATTCCTAAACGTTTAGGGCAATTACCCCCAAACTCAATTCCAGCTTTCCCTTTGTGATATGGAACCTTGCAGTACAATTTCATAAAGATCCATACACTTACACACAAGTTATTGTCCTGAAACTAGAAAAATGCATGTTTTTTTGCCCTTTTATGGCCCCTAATTACTAAAATTTTGAGGGAAAACCCCCAAAATCAATCCCAGCCTTCCCTTTGTGATATGGAACCTTGTAGTACAATTTCATAAAGATCCATACACTTACAAACAAGTTATTGTCATGAAACTAGAAAAATGCTTGTTTTTTGCCCCTTTTTGGCCCCTAATTCCTAAAATTTGGAGGAAATTACCCCAAAAATCAATCCCAGTATTCCCTTTGTGATATGGAACCTTGTAGTACAATTTCATAAAGATCCATACACTTACAAACAAGATATTGTCATGAAACTAGAAAAATGCTTGTTTTTTGCCCCTTTTTGGCCCCCCAATTCCTAAAATTTGGAGGCAATTACCCCCAAAATCAATCCCAGCATTCCCTTTGTGATATGGAACCTTGTGGTACAATGTTAGAGAGATCCATACACTTACACACAAGTTATGTCTGGAAGTTACAAAAATGCTTATTTTTGGCCCCTTTTGGCCTCTAATTCCTTAACTGTTAGTACCATAACCCCCAAAACCAATCCCCACCTTCCTTTTGTGGTATTGAACCTTATGGTAAAATTTCATTGAGATCCATTCACTTAAACTAAAGTTAGAGTGCGAAAACTAATGTGTATTCGGACGACGACGCCGGACGACGACGACGCCAACGTCATACCAATATACGACCACAAAAATTTTTTGCGGTCGTATAAAAATGACATCATAGTCATGGCTAAAAATAAACAAAATCCTTAATCAGCAACATTTTACAGTAATATCTAAAAATAAAATTCCTTTGTAACCATAAAAGCCCATTTAAATACATCATGACAGATATTAAAATAGAAAATGACATCATAGTCATGGCTAAACATAGCAAAAACCTTAATCAGCATCATTTAACAGTAATATCTAAAAATAAAAATTTCTTTGCAACCATAAAAGTAAAATAGAAAATGACATCATAATCATAGCTAAAAATAAACAAAATTTTTTTTTATTACCAAATTTAAATGGAGTTTATTAAACTAAAACAATAAATTTGCAACCATAAAACCCCATTTAAACACATCATAAAAGTATTAAATAATTCAACTACATCATAAGGCTATAAAAATAGAAAATGACTTCATAGTCAAGGCTAAAGGTAAACAAAAAACCTTCATCAGCAAAATTTTATATTGGCAAATTTCCAATGAAGTTTATTATACTAAAATTGTTGGCAAATTTCCAATGCATTTATTAACAATAAAGTTATTGGCAAATTTCCAATTTACATAATTTAAAAGCAGTGTAAGTGAGATATTTAAATGAGTTTGAATTACCAACCTTACACTGCTTTTAAATAATGTTTTGTACTTATTTGTCTATTAACCTGGAAACCCTTGTTTTTTCACCTTTTTTTCCCTTATTATTTAAAGGTTTGAGCCATAACCCTACCCCAAAGCCAATTCTTAAATTCCAATGTAACCTAAATTTACAATATACATAACTTCAATTTAAGTTTTTGATAAAATCAAACCACATCATTATTATTTGCTTTTATATCTAAATCAGAAATAATTAACCAACTTTAAGTGGAAAATTTTCACACATCACACCCCCCCAAACTCAATCCCAGCCTTCAGTTTGTGGTATGGTACTTTGCAGTACAATTTCACAGAGATCCAATTACTTAAACACAATTAATTGTTGGAAACTAAAAAAAAATGCTTATTTTTAACCCCTTTTTTAGCCCCTTATTCCTAAACATTTGAGCAATTATCCCCCAAACTCAATTCCAACTTTCTCTTTGTGATCAGAATTAACCAACTTAAAATGGAAAATTTTAAAGAAAAAAAAAGGAAAAAAAATCCCCCCCCCCCCCAAAATTTTTTGACCCACTTCCCTTTGTGGTATGGTACCTTTAAGTACAATTTCAGAGAAATCCATACACTTGAACACAAGTTAATGTCTGGAAACTAAAATAAACTGCTTCGCTGAGCGCAGCTAGATACGCCCGCAAAGGTCCAACCCTGAACAGTTGGGGCAAAAATGGACACAATATTCAAGCTTGATTCAGGTCTGAATTTGGATTGTAATTAAATATTTGACATATTATAGGTTTCTGAATAAATGTAGTCAAAGAACTTGAAATTGGTTATATGAATTGAATTTATATTCAATTAAAGATTTCTTGCTGTTGTGCAATACTTAGTAAATCTGTTGTCAGACTATAAACAAATAAAGTTCAATTAATTCTCAATGTCATGAGAATTGGTGACAGTATTTTTGAGTTATTGTCCGAAAACTGGAAAATCACCCCTTTTTTTAATGAATAAAACCCCATAACTGAGAAATGTAAAATGTAAAATTTATAAAATTCTAAAGGGAGCTTACATCAATACATACAAACAATTCACCAAAGTTTCATAAGAATTGCTGAAAGCATTTTTGAGTTTTTGTCCGAAAACTGGAAAATCCCCCCTTTTTTTATGAATAAAACCCTGTTACTCGGAAACGTAAAATCTTAAATTTATAAAAATCGAAAGGGAGCTCATGTCAATAGATATAAACAATTCACCACACTTTCTTGCAAGTTGGTGAAAGCAATCTTGACTTATTGTCCGAAAACTGGAAAATCCACCTTTTTTTAATGAATAAAACCCCATAACTTGGAAACGTAAAATCTAAATTTTATAAAAAACGAAAGGGAGCTCACGTCAATAGATATAAACAATTCACCAAAGTTTCATGCAAATTGGTTAAAGCATTTTTGAGTAAATGTCCGACATGTTGACGACGGACAGACGGACGGACAGACGGACAACGGTATACCATAATACGTCCCGTAAACGGGGGTATAAAAATGCTTATTTTTGCCCCCTTTTTTGGCCACTTATTAATAAATGTTTTGGGCAAACATTTTACATTATATTTTAAAACTGAAATTAATTTGTAACCTTAAAATTAAATAGAAAATGACATCATAGTCATAGCTAAAAATAAACAAACTATTGGTAAATTTCCAATGGAGTTTATTATATTAAAACAATAAATTTGCAACCATAAAAGCGCATTAAAATACATCATAAAAGTATTAAAAAAAATTTAACGACATCATAAGGCTATTAAAATAGAAAATGACATCATAGTCAGACTAAAGGTAAACAAAAAACCTTCATCAGCAAAATTTTATATTGGCAAATTTCCAATGAAGTTTATTATACTAAAATAATTGGCAAATTTCCAATTTACATAATTCAAACATAGTGCAGGTGAGATATTTAAATGAGTTTGAATTACCAACCTTACACTGCTTTTAAATAATGTTCTTTACTCAATTATTTGTCTATTAAAATGGAAACCCTAGTTTTTTAACCTTTTTTCCCCTTATTCCTTAAACGAAAAAAAATAATTACCCCTTTTTTGACCCCCCCCCCCCCTATGATTCATCACCCCCCCCTTCCCCCCCAAACCAAGCTCAATAACAGCCTTGCCTTTGTGGTATGGTACCTTGTAATACAATTTTAGAGAGATCCATACACTTGAACACAAGTTATTGTCTAGAAACTAAAAAATGCTTATTTTTCACCCCTTTTTAGGCCCCTTATTACTAAACGTTTTGGGCAATTACCACAAAACTCAATTCCAGCTTTCCCTTTGCGAAATGGAACCTTGTAGTAAAATTTCAGAAAGATCCATACACTTACACACAAGTTATTGTCATGAAACTAGAAAAATGCTTGTTTTTTGCCCCCTTTTGGCCCCTTATTCCTAAAATTTCGAGGAAATTAACCCCAAAATCAATCCCATCATCGACCCTTTGTGATATGGAATCTTGTAGTACAATGTCAAAGAGATCC
Source organism: Mytilus californianus (assembly GCF_021869535.1). NCBI lineage: Eukaryota > Metazoa > Mollusca > Bivalvia > Mytilida > Mytilidae > Mytilus > Mytilus californianus. The sequence goes on along the minus strand of NW_026262723.1, from coordinate 23,093,399 downwards.
ATACAATAACACACAAGTTATGTCTGGAAGTTACAAAAATGCTTATTTTCGGCCCCTTTTTGGCCCCTAATTATTTAACTGTTGGAACCATAACCCCCAAAATCAATCCCCACCTTCCTATTGTGGTATTGAACCTTATGGTAAAATTTCATAGAGATCCATTCACTTAAACTAAAGTTAGAGTGCGAAAACCATTGTGTATTCGGACGATGACGACGACGACGCCAACGTCATACCAATATACGACCACAAAAATTTTTTGTGGTCGTATAAAAACATATATACATACCCTGGCTTCTTAGAAATCCTCCAAAAATCTGATTAACTACCGTTGTTTCTTTGCTAAATTTGTCCAACCTAAAAGTATGAAATAATTCATAGAGCAAAATCATTCCCCCAAGTTTGTGTAATAGACAAGAAAATGTTTGGCGTACTATAAGGCCATTTGGCTTTTACTTCAATAAATATTGTAGTAAAATCGTTATCCATAACAAATTAAAATATTGAAATCATCAATACATCTAGTTTGTCCTCATTTCGTGTTGTAGAAGTTCTCTTTGCTACTTTATTTATATTCAATTTTTATGCTTGATTGTTTCTTGAAATATCTTTTTTACAACAGCCCTGGTTTTTTGCCATGTATATACTCTGCATGGTAAAAAGTATATTTGTTTTTTATTGTTTTTGAAGCAATTATTTTGTAGTTAATTGCCTTTTTTTTATAATTTTAGTCATATTTTCCCCCACTCACTTAGCAAATCCATTTAGGTTGTTATGACAGGACTTCTGCAAGGCTTCCACCAGATAGCGAAGAAATTCATGGGCATCTTCTTGTCTTCCCCAATGCATGTGTTTGGCAATCACTACAAAATAGTTCAATAATGAATAAAAAGGCTATTGTATGGGTAACTCTTTCTGGTTTTTGACCTGGGAGGTTGATGTTAATATAAAAGAATAGTTCATGAAACAAATGTTCTAGTTTTCCTTATGAATTTCAGTTTCAATCAATAAAATGAATACTTTATTTTTCATTGTTACAACATTCATACAGCTAAAATGAAGTAACTGTACATTGGATAATATGTGCAAATGCTTTAGTGCAATCTTATTGCAATATATGTATGGAACAATCATGTGACCTCACAATGTTCTATCTTTACTATATTTGTTTTTCAGGTCTAGTACCCAAATTCAATAAGAAAATATAATGTAGTTTGAATATTTTTGTTTAACAAATATCACAGAAACATTAATAACTTAACTGTAAAACATAAAAAAACATGTTGAGTTAATTAATGAATGTATATTATTATAGTTTTATGATTTTTCAAAAGCACTGAACAACATCAATTTCTGTATAAAGGATAACACAGTTTCATAGATGTTCCCATTTCAACACCACCTGTGTTCCAGTAAGCCACTAACTAAAGTCTCTGAAATTTAGCTGTCTCTCGTTTTTGTTTAAACCAATTCAATTACAAGTATTTTCTACAACCGAATGTTCATATGATTTCCTAGACCTTATATTTCTATATTGACACATTGTGGCATTAATTACAGCTTACATCTAAGTTTCTGTAATATTGACTGTGGTTTAATAGCATTTCCATAATTCTCATAACATCTTTTGATGTGTCTCTGTAACTCACACATCATACAAAATCCAGCTTGTTTACCTGTAAATATAGAAGGTATCAAGTTCAATCAAAGGTCTAGGTTATTATAACGTATACATTCACAAGTAACATAAAAAAAAAAAAATTTGTATTGATTTTAAAGCAGACAGTTTGCAGTTTCTTGATGTGAACAAGTTTAACAAATATAGATGAAAAGAATTGGAAATCATCTACCAAAAAAAAATTCTACATCAATTTTTCTTTTATATATCATTCAGACACAAACTTTGTCATTGTCTATCATAAATGAACAAGAAATTGTGTCCATTTCAAACTGTTCTTTTCATGTTTTTTTTTAATGGACTTGTCATTTTTCAGTGCCCCTTGGTACCTTATAACTTTTTTTTCCCAAAACCAGATCAACTTCTTGCATTAAGAAATTATGAGGATCAATTAAAATGTCATGCAGTCAATCTAGACATTCCTTTTGCTCCCCCCCATTTTTTGTTAAAGGAAAAAGCCTAGACATACATATGATAAGATTTAACAGGTCTTGCCTACAAAATATTATACTACTTACATGATGAATTGTGTTCATCACTCATGTAATAATTAACAAGAGGTGCTGTGTAAGTCAGACATTGTAATGTAGAGTTCAGGAAGCAAGTGTTGCCCATGTTGACTAGGCCAGCCCCAATCCTCTGAATCTTCCGCCATTCTAACTTGACGTTCTCCTCTGGGTACAACACCACTTTTGGTACAGGAAAACCATCTTCCACGTCTCCTGAACCATTCATTTTACGTTCTGAAAATTTAATTGTTGTTTTCATTAAAATTATTTCTTCTTGGACCTTTGCTACAGTTCATGTAAACATTTAGTAACACTGATCAACTAATGCAGAGACAAATGGCAATAAGACATGCTTCAAAATGTCAAATTTTTCAAGGATAAAAATTGGACAGCTCGGCTCTATTTAATTTTTTGCAATTTCAAAAATCATTTATTTAAACATTGTTAAATAATAAAAGTAAGGGATGCACTATCCCATTAAGCCCTGAATATTTTCTTCATGTTTAATTTGAAGGTTGTCACTGGCATGGTCATGTGAATACAAAATAAAATGCTCCGCAGGGCGCAGCTTGATACGACCACAGAGGTCGAACCCTGAACAGTTGGGGGAAGTATGGACACAACATTCAAGCTTGATACAGCTTTGGATTTGGATTGTGATTAAATATTTGACACAGCATAGGTTTCTAACACAGATTGAATGTGGTCTAAGAACTTAAAAATTTTAAATTGGACATTCACCTATTATGGTCCAATATCCAAAATCTAAATACATGGTTAGATTCAGCATATCAAAGAACCCCAAGAATTCAATTTTTGATGAAATCAAACAAAGTTTAATTTTGGACCCTTTTGACCTCAATGTGGACAAAGTTGATAACGGGGCCCAAAAATCAAAAATCTAAATACATGGTTAGATTCAGCATATCAAAGAACCCCATATATTCAATTTTTGTTGAAATCAAACAAAGTTGAATTTTGGACCCCGATTTGGACCAACTTGAAAACTGGGCCCATAATCAAAAATCTAAATACATGTTTAGATTCAGCATATCAAAGAACCCTAAGAATTCAATTTTTGTTAAAATCAAACTAAGTTTAATTTTGGACCCTTTGGACCTTAATGGAGACCAATTTGAAAACGGAACCAAAAATTAAGAATCTAAATACACGGTTAGATTCGGCATATCAAAGAACCCCAATAATTCAATTTTTGATGAAATCAAACAAAGTTTAATTTTGAACCCTTTTGACCTCAATGTGGACAAAGTTGATAACGGGGCCCAAAAATCAAAAATCGAAATACATGGTTAGATTCAGCATATCAAAGAACCCCATATATTCAATTTTTGTTGAAATCAAACAAAGTTTAATTTTGGACCCCGATTTGGACCAACTTGAAAACTGGGCCCATAATCAAAAATCTAAATACATGTTTAGATTCAGCATATCAAAGAACCCTAAGAATTCAATTTTTGTTAAAATCAAACTAAGTTTAATTTTGGACCCTTTGGACCTTAATGTAGACCAATTTGAAAACGGAACCAAAATTTAAGAATCTAAATACACAGTTAGATTCGGCATATCAAAGAACCCCAATAATTCAATTTTTGATGAAATCAAACAAAGTTTAATTTTGGACCCTTTGGACCTCAATGTGGACCAATTTAAAAACGGGGCCCAAAATCCAAAAACTAAATACACGGTTAGATTCAGCATATTAAAGAACCCCATGAAATCAAGAATAAAACCCCATTGAAATTGGTCAAGAAATAAGCAATTTATAGGAAGTATCTTCTTTTGCACAATCCTGTGCTATTAAATATTTCTTGCTATTGCGCAATACTGTACAATTGACAATTTCTTGCTATTGCGCAATATTGTGCTATTGGATATTTCTTGCTATTGCGCAATACTGTGCAATTGAAGATTTCTTGCTATTGCGCAATACTGTGCAATTGAAGATTTCTTGCTATTGTGCAATACTGTGCAATTGAAAATTTCTTGCTATTGCACAATACTTATTATATAATAATTTACACATCCTGTTTGGTGTGTATCTCCTACCATATCATTATTATTTGATTTTAAATATAAATCAGAAATAACCAACTTAAAATGGAAAATTTTAAAAGAAACAAAAAAGGAAAAAAAGAAAAAAAAGGAAAAAAAAAAAAAATCCCCCCCCCAAAATTTTTTGAACCCCCATTATGATTCATCACCCCCAAACTCAATCCCAGCCTTCCCTTTGTGGTATGGTACCTTGCAGTACAATTTCAGAGAGATCCATACACTTGAACACAAGTTATTGTCTGGAAACTAGAAAAAAATGTGTTTTTTTAACCCTTTTTGGCCCCAAATTCCTAAATGTTTAGGGCAATTACCCCCAAACTCAAACCCAGCTTTCCCTTTGTGATATGGAACCTTGTAGTACAATTTCAGAAAGATCCATACACTTACACACAAGTTATTGTCATGAAACTAGAAAAATGCTTGTTTTTTGCCCCTTTTTTGGCCCCTAATTCCTAAAATTTGGAGGCAATTACCCCCAAAATCAATCCCAGCATTCCTTTAGTGATATGGAACCTTGTGGTACAATGTCAGAGAGATCCATACACTAAGACACAAGTTATGTCTGGAAGTTACAAAAATGCTTATTTTTGGCCCCTTTTTGGCCCCTAATTCCTTTACTGTTATTACCATAACCCCCAAAATCAATCCCAACCTTCCTTTTGTGGTATTGAACCTTGTGGTAAAATTTCATAAGGATCCATTCACTTAAACTAAAGTTAGAGTGCGAAAACCAATGTGTCTTCGGACGACGCCGGAGACGACGACGACGCCAACGTCATACCAATATACGACCACAAAAATTTTTTTGCGGTCGTATAAAAATTCAAACTTGATCTGTGTTTTGTGGTAATAAGCATTGTGTATAAGTTTCATAACATATGGTTGAGGCAAACTAAAGTTAGAGAACGGAAACCAATTTTGGGACGTACAGACGGACAAGGGTAAAACTTAATCCTCTGCTATGGTGGGGGCATAAAAAGAATGATAAAGGAAGAAACATCTCTTCACTATGCAGGTAAATTATCATTTTAAGAAAGGATTTAATCTATGCCTGCATATAAAATATTTTATATATCAAATATTTTCATTTTCATTTTGGGAAAACATTTTCAGTTAACACATAGTTTATCTAGTTAAAATCATCTTGGTGGCGAATTTTCATAGTGAATGTTGGTGAATCAAAGTGATTCCATCTGAAATACATGTTTCCTCTGTATATATTATGTTATATATGAACATGGTCATAAATTAATAGTGTTATCACTACATTTTACAAGGAATCACTCTACACAGGCAAGAGTTATTTTGAAATGTTTCATCTTGTGTGTATACATGCATCTGTTTTTTAATATGTTATACACTTTCCCTCCAGTTACTGACCTTTTTTATGCTCAGCATCGCCACGGTCTTGATTGTTCTGGGAAGGGTTTAAGGGTATGTACTTCTTTCTTAATGAATCAATTTGCAATGAATATGGTTTCTCAGCAGGTTTAAATACAATCTGAGTCAAAAGAATCCTTTTAGATGATGAAGTAATATCACTATCTAAGTCTCCACCTCCAGAAAGGGACGACTTTAGAGTCTCCTCAATTTGGTAGATATTGTCAGAAGAACTTGCAGGCATAGCATTGATAATTAAATTCTATCTGAAAATTAAAAGAAAAAATCAAAAGTCAATATGACATCCAAATAGGTCACAATATATTGCACACGGGTCAAAAATAAGACAAGTGTTATTATCAAACATTAACAACTCTTTTACAACTCAGGATTCTTGAGGAAAAGTTTTAAAGTTCAATGGACCAAAACACTTGTTCAGCATGAACTATAAATATGATCTTTATTTCCATGTTTCTTCCAAAATATTAATAGATAATAACTTTTGATGCAATAACAATACAAAATTAAATCCCTTCTTTTTTCATAACGAAATAATGAGGGCATCTAAATTTGAATGAATTTCCCTTGAGTATTCTGAATTGTTACCAGGGAATTCCTGGATCATGACACAACTGCTAATGGCAATGAATTTTTGTACTTTAAATGCAGAAAATCAATATAATTATCAACTTGGTCATGTGAAATAATAAATAGTCTCTAGTGATAAATCAGCAAGTACGTGTAATATGCAACATGTGTTGTATTAATTTCAACAAGTTTATTGTAAATATAGTTGTTTGCTTCTTGTGATTCAGATGTTAGTCCAAGGTGAATTTAACAGTGACATCATCAACTAGAAAAAATAGAAATAAGATCTGGTAAAGTTCAGAATGAAAACTTAGGTCCATCTCTCTGAAGTCTAAACCCATCAAAACAAGAACTAGCAACATCAGAAGTATATAACAAATTTTTCACTCATTCATCATGGATGCCAACTGCAATACATTCTAAACATGAATTTATTAGACATTGCCTAAAAAGTTGCCATTCTAACTTTGGTTGACAATTGTCTCACTGGCAATCCTACCACATCTCCTTATTATTCTACAAAATGTATTACATTATATGTAGTTGTTGTATGCATTTAAAAGCAAAATTGTCCATCAACCATTGATGGACGGTTAAAAAAAACTGTTAAAAATAAAACTTAGATGAATGCTGATGTTTAACTTTAAACAATAACAATACTTATACTACATTTAAAATACATATTTCAAATGAATCAAATAATTGACTTTCAATATCTTTTTTAATTCATAATTAGTATTTTTTTCGAAGTCATACGCATGTTCCTGTTTAAGCTCAGTTGTTCCTCATAAGGATATTTAAAAACTTTCAGTTGACAAATTCGTAGAATGATAATGATATCCCAAATTGCGGTACCAAGATTTCCAGAAAACCGATAGATATTACCTGAAAAATTTATTTTGTATGGTGTTATACTGCTTTGACAGTTATTAAAGAATATAAATTTAAGATATGTTATTTTTACTAAAAAAATATACAATTTTACTTCGGGAATTTGATATGTGTGTCTTGTATGCAAGTTCCTTGTATAACAATATATATGGCAGATGAAATTATTCAAAAGGTAGACATGGCAGATAGCTTTATCTAAATAAAAGTATTTAGTCATTTTTTACAGTTTTAAATCTAAGTTTTCCAAATAATGTATTTACTTTTCAAATTTCCATCATAAGCAAATTAATCATTCAGTACTTTTTCATACTTTTATCTAGATAGAGTTATCTACCTTTTAAATAATTATATAGATCTGCCATACTGCTCTACTAGGAACTTGCATACAAAATGCACAAATCAAATTCCTGAAGTAAAATTGTACTCTTATTGAGTAAATGTTTTCTTTGTTTCCACATTTAATTGACAATAATGTATTAAATGAATATGTTTCATTCTATGATGAATGAAATTTCATCTGTGCATTATCAGATATATTTGTGATTATCTTCAAAAGATTTTAGGATATGTAGTCAGTGGATTTGATTTTGATGTTGAAGTTGTTGAATCTCATGACAATCTGGATTACTGCAGCGATCTTTACGTTGAAAACAAATTCTTCTTTAGTCATCTTGAATTAAACTTTATGATATTTAATAACATATACTTTTAAACTATGAGCTGTAAACTAAAGTAAAGTTCTATTGTTCAAAGCCATTTGTATAGTAGTAATACCTCATTAAAACTATTTTTTTATACCCTGAATAGTAATATACATGCAAGTCTTAACAGCTTTAAAGCACATTCTTTGGTATGTTTGGGATCAGCACATGTGAATTGTTTACAACTACATGTACCATGTTTATAATTTGAGTAAGCCCATACAAGTTTATAATATACAAATATAACTACATATATATGGAAAACTTTAAAATCTAACATTGTATCACGAAATATAAGAAGACAATCAACATAATGCAATGAAAATATTATAGAAAAACGAACACGAGTCAGTCGACAGCATGGCTTCTGTCAACTGCACCGGTTTCAATCTTTTGAGAGCTACAACTGAGTTTATACGAGCCGACATACATTGGTATCATGTTGAAACGAAAAAATGATATAAAATCAAAATACAGGAGTGTTAAATGATTGTGGGAACATGTAATTTGGAAACATAAATCTACCTGAAGATAAATCCAATGCATCAAAATGCAACATCCGGGGATTTGTACTAAATGATTGTTCCTTGCGCATGCTCTATAACTACAGAACAAGCTAAATTAAGTCATTCAATGTTCTAACTACGTTCAAACAAACAAACAAACAAACACACAAATATTTTAATTTGACAAGGATGAGCAGGTTATTCAATAATCACTATTATAACCAAAGACAATGAAAAATATTTTTTTTTAAATAATTATGACACGATTACAGTAGCTATTAATTCAATTGATCAACATTTTAAAAACATATGCAAGTATTATTTAAATGATGATAAGTCAGTATAATAGTGTATTGATGACCCATTCATTGTTTATTACTCTGAACCATAAAAAAACCTGACCAACGTAAATACAAAAACAACAACATTTCTCTGAAAAAAACACCGATTCTCTGAAATTGTCATCGACAAGATACTTGGTCACAGTCTAGTTGGGTTTAAAACTGTTTTTTTTTATTGACAACATACTTTTTTATTTATGAAGGCAATATTTTCATCAACAGACAATCAACATTCTTGTTGTGCATTTATTTGTATTTGACGACGTTCTACTCGGAAATCTCAAGAGGAATGAAAATAAACTAAACTAAACTTAAGTTCATGAAACTCTATATATTACATTCTTGCACTTAGATCTCGAGTTATATATGTTAAGGGTTGGGAATTATTGAACCAATGCATGCACATATACTAAACTAAGTCCTCAAATATGATATTTTACTATATGAATTTATATGCAGGCGTGGAATATATCCTCCCCAGAGTAAATGCTTTTTTAATTAATGCAACTGCAAGCTGCATTATTTTATATGATGACAAAATTATAATTTGCAACTATAGATTTTAATTTGATTCTGTGAATCCTGGATAGATCTATAGTTCAGTTCAATATCATTTTCAAGCTGCTTGCGAAATTTTTTTTCGCATCTTCAACTTCTGTATATATTACCATGTTTACGAATTCGATTTCTCCTTGAATTCTTGTGTATCTATCCTCTCTGTTTTCACAAAAATTTCACTTTTTCGCATTTTTCAAAAAAATCTTTCTTTTTAATCATTTTGAAGAATGTCTGTTCTCTTCTATATTTCCACAATAATGTCTTTCTGTTTTAAAAAATATTTTGAAGAATAAATTTGTCTGTTTCCTATTTTGTTTTATTTTTGCTGTATACACAAAGATGTTTACTTCTTTCTTTACTGAAAAATACCAGTTCTGTAGATTTACATAATTGATTATGTATGCTTTACGTCCAGTGGCAACCATTTCGTGCATATAAAGGAAGAGAGATTAATATAAACAAAAATTCGAAATTCACTTCTCTCATCGATACAGTTGTTGCTGATTATGATATTTTCTATTTAATTCATGGTCTCTCGAATAAGGAAACCGATTCATTTTTCAGAATAATTTGGGTTTTTTTTTAACGGAAAACAACATAAAAGAATAAGAATAAATGGAAATTGATGATGTGTAGTAGCAACGGCAACAAATTTTACTGCACCAGATGCGAATTTTGACAATCAATGTCTTCTTAGTGATTCTAGAGACAGACATTTTTGAAAATTCAAAACTTATACTAACGACGAAGAACTGATTAAACAAAAAAGGACCTAAACTATATGTCAAGTTCAATATTGTAGCTTATGGTTCTAAATATACCGACTTTTCAAAATTCTTGAGTGAAAAGAGGGAAACATTTGCTGCTCACCCTTGGCTTGTAATAACAACACAAAATCAATCAATATCTCTATTATAAAAAAGTCTAAATTGAAAACAACGTTCAAACCTATGATTGCATTGGATAAAAACCGCAATTTTTATACGTGTGCATACAAAACAAATTTCTTGGTAGAGGGGTCTAAATACAGCACAAACAACATTTTCCAAAAGACCACAAAGTGAAAAAGTATATTTTAACAAAACGCATTTGACTTGCAGAACAACGGATGTTCTTAAACCCTGCTGACTGCTATGGCGATTGTCAAATAAACGGATCACCAGATGTAACAAAATGAATCTTAATTATTAATTTAATACCAAACAGAAAACAATAAACTTGCGGAAAAGATGGTATTCAGCAAACATGAGGTTCAAAACTTTGTACAGCATATCCGGATTTCGACAATTAATGTCTCTTCAGTGATGTTAGAAATCGAAACGGTTTATGGAAGGCCATATAATTTACCTCAATTTAGGATTGACTCTTGAATTTTGAAGAGTCGAAATATAGGATGAACGGATTATATTAACCCGAAGGCAAATATAATACAAGCCCAAACGAAAAAAATATAAACAAGTCTAAATTGAAAACAACGTTCAAACCTATGATTGCGTTGGATAAAAACCGCAATTTTTATACGTGCGCATGCAAAACAAATTTCTTGGTAGAGGGGTCTAAATACAGCACAAACAACATTTTCTAAAAGACCAAAAAAGTGAAAAAGTATATTTTAACAAAACGCATTTGACTATCAGGTCGAACAACGGATGTTCTTAAACCCTGCTGACTGCCATGGCGATTGCCAAATAAACGGATCACCAGATGTAACAAAATGGGTCTTAATTATTAATTTAATACCAAACAGAAAACAACAAACTTTCGGAAAAGATGGTATACCGCAAACATGAGGTGCAAAAATTTGTACACAATATCCGGATTTCGACAATTAATGTCTCTTCAGTGATGTTAGGAATCGAAACAGTATTTGGAAGGCCATATAATTTACCTCAATTTAGGATTGACTCTTGTATTTTGAAGAGTCGAAATAGGATGAACGGAAAATAATATATCTATTATATCTATATATTTTAATAACAAAATATTAACAGGTAGTGTAAATAAATATACGGAACCACCAGTATAACAAGAGTACTTGGCCATCTATAATATAGCCCATTTATGTACTGTCTAAAACAGGAAATTTCAAAAAGGACTTAATTGTTGGTATTTTCATAACGGCGTCTAACACAAGTACGATGTTCCTTGAATATGCATTGAGATTTATGCCATTGCATGGACGTACACTGGATTAAGCTTGTTTTTACGTTATGAACACAGTGCGTGTAGTAGTCAGACGAGAACCACTGAGCTCATGCACGGACGTTAAGCACACACCAATCAATCAATTACAACTACAATGGAAATGATCCTTTTAGCTTCGAATATGTCTGAATGTCACTGAGTGTGTAATGATATTATTAAATTTTATCTTCCATAACGTAACTCTATCTTTAAACACAACAAACAGTTAATCAGTTAATTCACACGCTTTGTTAAAGAGACGATTTCCCGTTAATTAATAATATTGTAATTAAATAATACTCCTGGGTCTGAAAATCTGTTTTCAACATAGGATTAGGATTGGAAACACGCATATTATAGTGACAATACAATTTAATGTCCTGACATAAAGATAGGACATACAAAAAATTATGAACTTAATATTCTAATCACGGGCTAACAATTAACAGAAGTACATGCCACCCTCATCCGATTTTAACACCTTCTTTTGACTACGAAATAAACCAGTTGAAGATGTAACTTCTCAATGCTGAGTGTTTAGCAAAGAAGCAAGAAGTACCCGAATGTTTTTGTTCATTTGTTCATTAAGTTTTTAAGTAAGATTTGTGTTAGTCTCTCTTGAAGTTATTGTACAAATGTTCTAGACACTGGATAGAAGCTTGGCATATGGTATAAAGCTCGTCTTAAAGGCCGTATGTTGACTTTGTTTTTTAAATGTTTGTTTGTTTATTTAGTTTAGTTTTGATTTATTTTGTTTGTTTGTTTATTTTAATTTGTTTTGTTTTCAAGTTCTTTTATTTCTTTGTGGTTTTTGTGTGTGTGTTGGGGGGGGGGGGGGGGGGGGGGGTAGCTAGGGAGTTTGTGTTTGATTAACCTTTACCCATCACATATTTTATATACATATTTTAACGTAGGTTTTTTACTCTAACATTTAATGGGTCTTGTTCTGGGGTGTCAGTTGATATTAGCTATCCTTACTCCTGGTCTCATACTACTCACACCATTTTACTTGATATATTATCAACTTGTTTTTGTTTTGAAAGTCACGAAATATTTGCCACTGCACGTTCAATATTCAACCATGCATCTATCAATGGGAGTGTTTGCAGGACTCAAAGTTTGCGACAGGTTTAATAATCGCTTATCGGAGCTGTCACTCTTTGGACAATTTTCATTAAAATTGCCACATAACCTTAAGTTAGAAAAATTAAAGGAAAATAAGAATAACTTTTGGGAAATTGATAAAAATTATCATAGGCGAACAACCAAAACAGGCATGGTCGTTTTAACAACATGGTATCCAGGTTTAAGACTCTTTCTGACGAGGGCTCCTTTTTCCTATCTCTAATGTGTAGATACAATGCCTCGTTCGGTCTTATTGGGAACACTAAACTTATAGCAAATAAACTCATCATAGATACCAGGATTATAATTTTGTACGCCAGACATGTGTTTTATCTACAAAAGACTCATCAGTGACACTTGAATTAAAAAAATTAAAAAGGCCAAATAAAGTACGAAGTTGAAGAGCATTGCGAACTCCAAATTCCGAAAGATTTTTGCTAAATACAACTAAGGCACTCCATTCCTTTTGTATAGAAATTCTTTGAATTTCGAAACATTCAAATAGAAAAACAAAGGATATGGGATATCCATCCATGACACAAAATCAGTACATGTACAGCAAAAAAATAAACACACAAAAAGCAAAAGAACAACGTTGTTATTGCTGTTCTTCATCTCAAAGTTACAGTGAGGCCTTCAGAACGGAGTCAAAAAAATCTTATATTACTGCAAGTTTAAGACGGTCCCTAGCACCGGCTTGAGTGGAATTCTTTGCAAAAATAATTTGGATAGACTTTGTAAGCTGTAACAACACAAACTCTGGAAAGTAGTACAGATTTAAAACAAAATAGTTCCTAAACATTGGTGTAAATATAAAACTATGTAGAATATGTAGAATTTTAGTAATCAAGGTATCAGATGAAAGGTGAAGGACTGGTGGTCCTTGTAGAACACATATCGACTGATAAGTTTGAATAATACAAAAAAGTATGAATGAATTCTAGAAGTCAGTTTGGTTCAATTTTGTCAAAATAAGCTCAAAACATAGCTGATGTATTTTTGGCTTGAAAGTCAATTTTGTAATCGGTATTCATGCGAACTTTAATTTGACTCTTACCATTATATAGAGATTGTTAGTCTTCGGAGGTCACCTTGATGGTATAATTAGATGGCGTCTAGTCTGAAATACGAACGAAACGCCTATACAGTTCTTAAAGATACGAATGTTTTACTTTCATTTAGTATATATGTATACTGTAAATTTTAAATGTAAATGTGTAAAAATATGTTTACATGTATATATTGTGTCTTAAAAGTCTCTCATAAATCTTTTTAAGATTGGTGCATACAATGCAAATGTTTTAATGTTTTATGTTTATTTCTGTGAATCTCATTTTATGTTTGTATGTGGCGAGACTATAATAAAATATTGAATCTTGAATCTGAATCTACATTATAATAAGCCCATGCATTGCTAATTGTTCCTTTTGGATTTTTTGTAATTAATTGGATATACCTAAATAATACCCTTTTTCTGTCCGCAGCGAAAGAGGGTCTTCAGAAATACTGTGAAACTGTTTACTCGTGAAGTGGTATTGACCATATGTGGATTCTAAAAAACTCTAACGAACTTCTGGATAATTTTAAATCTCGATCTTTCTCTGAAATTAATTCTATCTAAACTTTTGATTTTTCAACCCTGTATACCACCATTTCCCATGTGAAACTGAAAAATCGTCTAAGAGAAATAGTCAATAATGCTTTTCAATATAAAAATGGTAATATACGCTATAAATTTATTACTTTGAGATACCATACGGCATATTTTGTTAATAGTGAACAAAAAGGTAAAATATGCTACACAGAGGAACAAGTGATCAGTATGCTGGAGTCTTTTATTGACAACATATCTGTTGAATTTGGAGGTAGACTTTTTCAAAAAATTGTAGGCTTTCCCATGGGAACGAACTGTGCGCGTCTTCTTGCCGACCTCTTCTTATTTTCATATGAGTCGGATTTCAAACACTTGTCAAAAACAAGAAAATCAAAGAAGCTAGATCTTTTTATTAATTTCACATTCAGATATGTTGATGATGTTCTTTCCATTAACAATCCAAACTTTTTTGATTGGGTTCCATTAATATATCCTCCAAAACTCTGAAAAACTATAATAGATAGATAGAAACTTTTAAAATAAGCAAAAATGATCAGCAAGACTTGATCTACAAATAAGTCAAATAGCCGAAATCATCAGTCGACTCCTTGTAGGAGTACTTGCTCTTTAATGACGATTTTTACCAATATTTTACGTTTTTGCCTACTATCTTGAAAATTAAAAAAAGAAAAACACTAAAAATAGCAAAAAATGATCTGCAAGACAAGATCTATAGATAAGTAAAATTTTCCGAAACTGTTGGTGTACTCTTTATAGGAGTGATTGCCTTTATTGATATTATATTTAACGTTTTTTTTTGTGTTTTTGGCAAACACTAAAGAAAATAGAGAGAAACTGTAAACAGAGAAAATTATCAGCAATACAAGATCAACAGAAAAAAGAATTTTGTCATGAATTCTATTCTAGTCCACAATGTTGGATGAATCAGTATAATTTAAAGTAAATCATATTATCTCATTACTTAATACTATTAGCCACGGAAATTAACTTTTATAATCTTTAGCAATTTATCTAAAGACACAGGACAATAGATATAAATAAGTTTTATCTGGACAAAGTGATATTATGTAATCTTGGGTCATTTACCTATTTACGAATCTCAATAATCCGTTTTATGTCAAGAAAAGTTAAGGTGATATTTTTGTTAGCGTCCCCCTATATGACATGGGGCCAGCTAAAGGATATTTTTTAATTAAACCTTTTGTTAGCTTTCAAAGTAAACCTTGTCGAACCTCACCTGAAAACTAAGCAGGAAACTTTGTTAATAAGCGTCAGTGTTGGTGAGTTTCATTCCAACCAGCACTGAATAAAGTTGTATTCTTAAAAGCTTGTTTTCATTACAGTCTCGCAAGCAGCAGAACATCAGCAAACATACAAACAAGAACATCATCACTACATTCAGTTGTCATAACCCCCAGAACGCACCCAAAACCTCGTTCACAGAGCGTCCATTGTTGAAGATGCTCATAGACCTTGGTGAGCGACACAGGCTCTTTAGATCCTCTAGTTAGACTTATACCTTGAATTTGACATAAGCGATCATCTCAGTTCCATAATCTATGACAAACGATACGATTTTAATTTTGAAATTATCAATTTCCCCCACCTTAGTAGCAATATACCAACTTCACCTGCATATGGGATGTACTGTGATAATTTCCCAACTCATTCGGTATTAAAGAGCTTGCTGCTGCTACTCAGACTGTATAAAACGTCTAAAGTGTCTGAGCAGAAAGTTAATAAACCAGGGTTATGTCAAAGAACGTCTCGGCCTTTTTCTAAAAAAAAGTTCATCGGAAGATACCAAGACCTTGTTGATAAATACTCCGTATCAACTTCACAAATAATATACATGATGGTCTTGAAGTATAGATTATATGTACTGACGTTGTTTATCATCTTAATTACGTCTTAAAGTGTTCTTTTATTTGTAATATTTTTTCTGTCTATGAAGAAATAATATAAAAAATGTGGTGCACACTGAATAACCCGCGTAGCGGGTTATTTAAAAGTGTGCACCACATTTTTTAGGTTATTTCGAATAGACAGAAAAAATATTACAGTCATTCTTTATAATTTAATTCTAAATTCCATTTTTAAGGAGTAAATTTTGAAAAAAAACGTTGGTGACGTCACGGTCACATGACAAAATTATGTCTATGAGCTAAAAGACAAAACACTTTCAGCCAATCAGAAGACGTGTTACATCCAAAATTAAATTATAAATTTTAATAACCTTTACTGTTCGGTCCATATTTGGTAATATCCTTTTGGTGTGGCTCGGTACTTTAAGATAAGATAAAGACGTTTATTGCAATAAGCACAATTATGCTATAGCACATTTAAATTACAACATTATCATGTGTAAGCAACATGAAATTTATAATAATATAATAATATATAAGTATATAAAACAGCAGAGAATATAATAAACATTATGAACACTTTGTTAATGAAAAAAAAAGACAATATATATAAAACTACGTTAATATGAAAGTTCTCAGTTTCCAACTTTCACACAAAAAACACATCAAATTGTAAATAACTGTTTTTGTTTGAACTTGTAGTAATAAATACAGTTTGTTAATACTTATACATCCCGCCATTGTGTTATTGTGCTATGGTCATTTTTTGTATTCTTTTCTTATATTTTTTGCTTATGTGCTTTGTCTATATGCCATTTTGTTTTTCTTTGTTGACATATTTGTTTGTTTTATAGTGATTTAGATTATAACACAATGTTGACTGCTGTACCCCCATTTTTGACATTTTTACCTATTATGTCTGTTTGTTTTTCTCACACATTGTTGTCAATATAATGGAATCTGATGCGACTGTCACGGACTGTCATACAAGTCAGAGGTTAAGCTAACTGTAAAACCAGGTTTAATCCACCATTTTCTACATAAGGAAATGCCTGTACCAATTCAGGAATATGATAGTTGTTTTCCATTCGTTTTATGTGTTTGAGCTTTTGATTGATAAGGGACGTTCCGTTTTGAATTTTCCTTGAAGTTCGGTTTTTTTTATTTTACTTTTTAGTATGTTGAAAATAAAATATATGAGAATTTGAGTCAGATCGGTGAACATGAATTTGACAGCTAATGTCCATGTCATTCGTTAGTACATTGACTTTTTAAATTAGATTAATAAATGTTGTCAGTTAGTCGCAATGTAAGTCTCATGTGTAGTTCAAACTATACATTTAAACTACGTTCAAATATGATCTACCAGTTTTTTTAGCATTATTGGAATTTGCAGACGCGAGACATTTTTGCGTGTCCACCAATGTTTATTTGAATTTTAAAACATTATTGGTGCCATTTACGTGACAAAGTGATATTGAACTTTCCCAAGGAAGATGACGTGGTACTTTTTTCCGTTTGAACTGAAAACCCCTTCACAAATACATTTGTAAACTATTAAATTGAATATAAAAAGGACGTCAAAACAGAAATTAGAGAAATAACTCCAAGAATACAAAGGAAATACTTGGAGGTCATTAAACTCTGTAATCACTTTCTTTGTGACAAAAACAACATATTATTGTTATGATGGCAACTGGAAATACGTGCATTTGGTCTTGGTCTTGGTTTTTTGTATTTTTGGTTTTTGTTTAATGCATCTTTTATACCACGACCCTTTGTAGGACATCAAGATTGTTTACTCTTGACCATTAGAGTATTCCATAAGAACGTTCATTTTGTGCTCTTCTATCTATTTTCTTTGTTTATAAAACAATGGCATTATTACTACTTTTTTCAGATTTGCCTTTGTTTTGATACTGCAATATCAATTTGAGAAAATGGTCGCATTCACAGACGTATTTGAACACCGCCCATTGCGACACTTTTATTACCAGTCCAAACTATTGGATTTAACATAGCTCGGTACCCAGAGGGGGACAGAAAACAATCAGTTTATACTACCATTTTAGTATCATTAATGTTCACATACGATCGATTGTATTTATGCATCATAATTCTTCATTTAATTTTTTTTTTCATCTTAACTTGTGTCCATTCATTTTAATTAAAATTTTATCTGGGAAAAAGAAAAATCCTACAAACAAACAAAAATAGCTGTTTTTTTATTTTTTAATATTTCACTTATATTTTGATAAAATCAGGAATTCTAAATTTTACCATGAGTTAAGAAAAATACACCGTTGAATGATAGTTCAAATCTTTTTAAACATGAGATTAAACATGTTTCATTTCGGCAAGCCACCTTGCGTTTAATGTAAAGGAGTAGGTACGCCCCACGAGATAGAGAGAGAGAGAGAGAGAGAAGAGAGAGAGAGAGAGAGAGAGAGAGAGAGAGAGAGAGAGAGAGAGAGAGAGCTAATATCAAATTCAAAGGACATTTATAGGTCAACATACATACTTCAGTAATGCTTGAAAAGAGTCTGGACTTTGTGGTATTTAAGGCGAATTATACGTAATTGGGTCGTAATTTTGCATTCACATTGTCCGTCCATTCGTCCAAAATATATTGTAGTTACACTTTTCTCAGAAACTATAAACAGAATGACTTCATATTTAGTCAACAGCTTGACATGCATGCAGTGACGATTGTAACGTGTGAGAATTTTTCGGAACTTCCTGTTTGCCGAATATCCAAAATGTTGAATGAACCTAAAACTTTTCATCACACATATCTCCATTTCTTAAACTAAACTGTTACTTCTTAAAAGAATGACTTCAAAATTAATCGGACATCAATAGTGTTGAGTTGTAATGTGTGTGCGCTTTTCGGATCTGTCAGAAACCTATGCTTTCTCATTTCCGATACATTGAATAATAGCGAATGGGAATATGCTTAGCATGATAACTTGTGCATTATTATCTTGCATGAATTTAGAAATCGTTGAAGTGCATCTGAATTCGTGGAAAATTATATGTAGTATTTGTACTTTCCCAGAGATACAATTGGTCGTTTTTTATTGCTGTTCTTTATCTAAAAGACACAGTTAAGGAAGACTGCATTTTAACCAATATTTGTCTTGTGTTTTTTTTTTAGTCGGTGGGTTGCTGCGTCATTGGCGCTGAGGCGGATTTTTAACGTGCTACTTCACAAGATAAAAGTCCACAAGAAGACACATTATTCTGAAGTCGAGCGGACCTGTCTTTGTTCTTATCATAAGATGCCGCATATTTTAGCGGAGGAGCAACGCATACATATTTCACTACAAGTCATTGGTTTGACTCAGCTAAGGATCGAACCAACGACCTCCAGCACTGCACGCTATCGCGAGGCAACTGAAGCGGTTTATATTAATTGATATATTATTTTAATTACAGTATCCTTGTATATAACGATGTCCTTTTACATATTTCAATAAAAGACACCCACTTCCGTTTTCTAGTTTAAACATGTGTTCAGTTTTGTGAGCCTTTGTTTCTTTGCACCTGCATGTTTCCAGTTATGTATTATTGCAATTGCTCAATAATATTTAAAGGAAATTGAACAATTTTACATGCAAGTAAAACTGTCAGAAAAGAGTTATTTTTGGTTTAGAAATTGTTTTATTTCGTCTTTATATGTTTTCTTTGTTTATATGAAGATTCGAATTAAAAGTAATCACTTGTTGATAAGAGATGTTATTTTATGAATTTTTAATGATACTTGATTAGATCAATTTAGATAATGGGACACTACCTGAAATAATTGCAAAATTGGAATATCAACAGCTTCTTAATTACACATCGTGAGACGAGATATCATTGAATTTCTGCGATAAATCACGCGAGAACATTAAAAGACTGGTGGTATGATTCAAAGATAATTTTAATGCATAGTTACAAAACGCCACATCTCTAAAGGATTATAACCGTCCTGTGTTTTTGTTCTCTCGGAGATTTTTACCTTTGGTGCTGCAATGTTAAAGTCATGTAATGAAAAACTAGTCATGAAAACTATTCTAATACTTGTTATATGCTTAGAACTTAATGGTAAGTTGAATTTTAATTTTTAACAATTATAAAAATTCGAAAAAACTACATATAATAAAAAAAAAATTATTGCGTTACTATTTACTCCACAATTCCTTCCGGTACGCGTCCGTACAACGTAATTTCTTGTGATAAAAACCTCATAGATAACAACTCGGAATTAAAAATAAACTTAATAGACGTTTTTACGCTTTTTGGTATTTAGTCGAATTGTCTCCGAATGACCCTAGATTTGTCTCCGAATAAAATTTTGACGTCATGCAAAAGTCACTTTTACATAATGACTTTATTTTTTTGAATTGTGATGCAAAATTTTGCGGGAACTTTTTGTGATTTTAAGTAATGGCAGACCAATTGACTTTCAAGTGTAAATACGTCTTTATTTAAAGTATTAAAGTGACATATATCGTTCATTGTTGTATAAAACGTTGTACTTATATCAAGATTTGAGAAAATCTGAGCAAGCTCGGCTTTTCTTACCGTTTCAAAGTTTTCATTCAATTTATAAAAATGGGCATACATTGTATACAAGTGCTAGAGAAGAACGCATTTAGCGTATAAAAGGAGAAATGTATATTTTTTTTGTGCGCACGTCTAAAATTTTGCGCTTCTCACTTTTTATATTATGAGTTCAAGTTTTAGAACGTTTTCAAACAACTGTGAAAACATACGTGTTCAACTTTAAAAATCGAAAAGTTTGAAAATCGTGAGATCAATTTTTAAACCCGTAAAACTTTAAAAGATGTTGACACATTTATCAAAGTTGTACATAACTTTTTATACCTTTTTGTTTTGTCAACTGTTTAAACCTCAAAAGAGGGAGAAAACTCTCTCTCTCTATCTCTCGGACAAAATGCGGTTTCTTATGGAGATTGCCCTGTACTTTCTGCTCCATTTTATAGACACTTTATAGCTATTTGTATGAAAAAAACCAACGCAAGGCAAGTTACCTATTTTGTGTAAGAAGCTAGACGTGCTTTCATAATAGTTAGGATCAAAATTGTTTTTTTTTAAATGAGAACGTTGAAGCAATTTAAGTATCATGAAATCCTTTTTATAAACACTTCTGTAAAGTGACCTGCAAACGGAAAATGGCAAATGAGGTATTGGTTACCTAAACTACACAAAAACCCGTAAAATATCGTTTCATCTCGGCCTCTAGTAAGTGTTCTACTATTAATCTTTCTGTGCTTTTAACGAGTTCCTTAACTACTATCAAAGAACTCATCGTTAATTTTTGTAATAAAACATATGAAAACAGTGGAATTAACCATTTTTGGAGTGTAAAAAATTCTTTGGATGTTTTAGATAAATCATGTGCATTTGATGGTCCTTTTGATTCGGTTGACAGTTTTGGTTTTTCCACTCTTTATACTACACTTCAACACAATCTTATCAAACAAAAATTTTCCTATCTAATTAAATGGTCGTTTGATAAATCTGGTTGCAAATTTATTTGCTGCAACTCATATAAAGCTCTTTTCTCTAATGAGAAAGGTAAATATGCTAGATATACTTACTGGAGGTGTGATGAGATGATTAAAACACTCAATTTTCTCCTTGACAACATTTATGTACGTTTCGGCAATAAAATTTATCGACAGATTGTATGTATTCCTATGGGCACCAATTGTGCCCCTTTAATAGCAGACTTGTTCCTTTACTGTCATGAATCACAGTTTATGGCCAAACTAAGTAAAAAACCTTCTAAATTCCATTTAATTGATAAATTCAACAACACTTACCGTTATCTTGATGATATTTGTTCGTTAAATAATCAAGAATTCTCTAACTACACTGCTGAAATTTACCCAAAGGAACTTACTTTAAATAAATCTAATATCAACAGCAATAACTGCCCCTTTCTAGTTCAGATATTTCTGTATTACACCAGAAACTCTACACAAAAATTTACGACAAAAGGGATGAGTTTTCTTTCCCTATTGTTAATTTTCCCTTTTTGAACGGTGATGTTTCTTTGACACCGTCTTACGGTGTTAATATATCCCAACTCGTTCGATATGCTCGTGTCTGTAGTGACGTTTTGGATTTTGATGAGCGTAATCTATTTATTACTAGTAAATTATTAAGTCAGGGATTTCGTTACCACAAATTACTTAAAACCTTTACTAAATTCTTTCATAGATACAAAGATTTGGTCTGCAAATTTGGCTGTACCTATAGAAAACTTATTTCAAACGGAATAGCACATCCTAAATTTTACGGTGATGTTGTTAACCGAGCCCGGAAATTTAGATACGATCCGGGTAAACTTATCAATCCTCTAGATAAACTTATTCTAAAAAGTTACCTATTCAACACTGTAATTAAATCTTATATTGTTTTTATTGGTGTAAATATTAATTTTGTTATCAGTAAATTAAAACAATACTAAATATTACACATATGTGCTTTCACGGTACTAGTAGTCTACAATATGTCGATACTTATAGTTTGGAATTGCACAAGGTCATGTTTTTCTCTGATTTGTTAATGACGTCTATACACTAAATCGATTGGATGTTGGATGTGTACTGATTGATATTTTAGTCTTAGTAACATGATTTTTTTTATAAGTTGTTATTGGCTTTGAACTAGCTGTCAGTAACTGTGAGTACTCTCAGATCTGTACTTAGTGTCTTTTTGTTTTTGGGATGTACAAGTACCCGTCCACGTCTACTTTGTGTTTTTGTTAGATGTATTTCTATTTATATCCATCTGATAAGTTAAGCCTTTTTCAACTGATTTTTATAGTTTGTTCTTATGTTGTACTGTTACACCACTGTCCCAAGTTGGGGGGGGGGGGGGTCATAAACTTTTTTTGTTATAAATTAGGCCGTTAGTTTTCTCAATTGAATTGTTTCATATTTTTCATGTCGGACCTTTTACAGCCGAACACACGGTATGGGTTTTTCTCATTGTTGAAGGCCGTACGGTTGCCTATAATTGCTTACATACACTTCATTTGAACTTTGGTGGATAGTTGTTTTATTGGCAATCATACCACATCTCCTTATTTTTATATTGAAATATAAAATGGTACCACAAAGCTGAAATAAGTATTGATAATGTTACGTTTCTATCTATATCTGATTTAGTATTTTGTCAATGAAAATGCTTGCTGTTCCTTGTCCTTATTCTAAAAAAAGATCTGCTTTTGCACGTGCATATTTGTTTACACCAAACAGCCTCTGAATTGCCCGGTTTCAGAAACGCCAACATAAAAAGATAGATATAAACAGTTGAATAAATGTGTACAGAAAAAAAATAAGTTTTCTTCTTAGCGTTCAGTGGCAAATAATTCATGCCTATTTAGGACGAGTTCAACAACAAACCAAATAGGTAGGTTGTGCAAAATGGGTCGATTTAAGGCCAAAGAAATTTATGAAAGAAATCATTTTAAATACTTTTTTTAAAGATTGTTTCCTGTTCTAACGTTGATTTCTTGTCTAAAACAGAAACTTATGCTGTTCGCCACAAAAAAATAACAAAATCTCTAATTACCTACCCAACCCTACAAGGCATGGGTAGGCAACAACAAACAAAGAATATTTTAAGGGTGGCCTAGATGAATGGCAGGATATTTAGACTGTCACTGAATAAAAGAGGGTATGGTCGATAGAAGTAGGATTTTTTCCTTGCAACCTACGGACCCAATGAATCGTTGCAACTGTCTTTTTACGTGCTGCATGAGAGCGAGACATGAGAAATTGGAATTATTAAAAGTCCGGGCCATTTGGAACGCACGTCACTCTTAAGCATGCAGGGTTTTACTGCTAGATTAATGAAGTGTATGTGATTTTACTTTTACACCAGACCCAACCTTGTTTTTGTCATTGACTTGCAATATAAATAACGTTTACTACATAGATTTTTAATTCATAGCTGATGAATTGTGATACATATCAGAGTTAAGTTTGTCTCAAGTTAGATCGTGAAAACTTTTCATATGACATTTAGATCAAATAAAATACAATTGGTAAAGGAAGGTATGCTTCGTAAGTTGTCCTACTTGAAGACAATGACACTTAGGATCGGTTGAGTACTAAACTTTACGAAAAAAGACAGGATTTCAATTTTCCTTTTTCAGCTTTTAATATTATGTAACGATAGTTTCATAGCACCTGCCAATGGAATAGTTATTTCCATTTTGGTTCGATATTTCGTTTATTATCATGATTTCTTTGAAAGAGCGTCGTTGCTTAAAACGAAAGCTATTATGAACCAATTGTTCTTAACTGTAGAGTTGAAGCTATTTTGACCCAATGGTTCTTAACTGTAGAGTTGAAGTCATCTCTTCAAAAGTTCCACGGTCGCCATCCTAATTAGATTGATGGTTATAGTATATTTGTGTCATAGATTACTATGGATATGTTCCACAATCCCGTCCTTATTGTTCTCGTTAATGACATCGCGGATGTGGCTCGTCACTGGATTTTTGACTTGACATGCTGCAAATGAAAAAAAACATGGTTTCAAAATTTTGCTCTAGTTGCTATCTCCTAATCATGAAGAAAATTTTGTGTAAGTTGAAGGTTTGACAAAGTTCATGGTAAAAAAATGCGTAACCAGAATTTTTTAAATGTTTACTTAAAAAAAGGTCCATTAATCAGTAAGATAAGGAATAAACCTATTTTTTCTCCAAAATTTCTAATGCATGCTATCTCTGGCCAAATTTCGTGAAATTCCATGACAAAGTTATTGATGTTTGAAAAGATCTTTAACCACGAACTAAACCAAAACGTTGACAACACGACAATGCCAACGGAATTTTTTGTTTTGTTTACTTCAATATCGGTATGAAGAAAACTTTATAGATTTATATTTCTCATTTTTTTAATTGATTGTACTTCTTTGAGTATACTTTCGCAGATATACTTTTCGATATTCAGATGCTGTTCAACGAGTTCTAAGTGCATATTAAATTTCATAAAAGTACGAACTACCTTCCAATATACGTATACTTCGTTTTAAGGTAGATCGGGTGTCTTCCGCCATCATATAGATATAAGAAGATGTGGTATGAGTGCCAATGAGACAACTCTCCATCCAAGTCAAAATTTATAAAAGTAAACCATTATAACACCGAACAGTAAGCTATAAAGGGCCCCAAAAAATTACTAGTGTAAAACCATTCAAACGGGAAAACCAACGGTCTAATCTATATAAAAAACGAGAAACGAGAAACACTTATGAAGCACATCAACAAACGACAACTACTGAACATCAGATTCCTGACTTAGGACAGGTGCAAACAAATGCAACAAATGGAAGTTTTTAACGACCTTGACTGGCTATACAGCCCTTGCACGGTCGGTTAACAAATGCAGCGGGTTTAAACGTTTTTAAATGAATTGTAAAATAGCAGGAAACAATCTGTCTAGATCTTTAATGAAATATGCAAATTTTGAAAGATAGAAATTTAACACAATGATTAGACTTTTCCTTTGAATAAGGAAAATTATGTGTTTTATCTTAATATATATGCGATCGTTTTAACAAATGTAGAATATTTGTTCTTGATTCATTTTTTTCTTCTTCAACTTAGCCACATAAGGGGAAGTAACTCCGATAATCTTACTTTTTATAACAGAATGTGTAGTAAATTTACCTACTTTGTCTTGTAGCATGAACACAAGTCCCGTGACCCCAATTTTTCTTAACATTTTCTGAAAGCACATTATAAGAGTTATTTTCTTATATTTTATCTTAAAATTCTATCGTTAAGTTTTCTTTTCATCACACACAATTGGTTTTTCCATTAATAATCTGACAATTTTGCACAATCTGTAGCTTAAAAATAATCATCGTGACCCATTCATGTTATTATTTTTTTTGAAAGAAGCATGATTTCTACTACATTTAAAAAAACATTTTTGAAGCAATCTATCGATTTTAGTTTAGACCCACTGGCACTTGTCTCTGAAAAAATTACCTATATACCTAAATATAACAAAATTATAGACAAGTGCCTGTATGTAGACATCCCATCCAACATATCTTAGATGCACACGCCAAAAAGTTTACACTGTCATTTCCCCTTATTCAAGTTATAATAATGAGGTATGTATTCGAAAGTTCGTTTCAATATAGATCTATCTTATAAAAGTGTTTATGCAACCTTGCAATACGTTTACCTAATTTGCATATAGAATTGTTGCGTGCGGGAGTCCTTGTACATAGTTGACGACCGTATTATTTTTCTTTTTTATTCTTTGGTCTTTATCTTATAATTGCATCGGAACTTTACTCAGTGAGAAAGTTTCAAATAAACATCTTGTTCCTGATTTTTAAAGCTTGAACGATATTGTCTAATTGGAACGAGTACAATAGAGTTCGAATTACTGTCACAAAAATAAAGAGAATTGTTCAGTTGTAAAAATTTAGCTTCCTAGATATTGAGATTATCTTAAATCAGATAAGATCGACATGATTGACATTTCATACTGAAATAGTACAGCGGCATATAACCTACTTTTTATTAAAAGTGCAGAAGTAAGTGATATTGTGTCATAATGTATGTCAGATTTGCATATTTACCATAAAGCTATGTTTTTATTATGACAAATGAAAAGAACAACAGTTATAAAAATTTAGTTTGAAATTGTCATAATGTTGTTATGAGAAAACAAAACTCACCAACGACACAAGGCGCTCAATTCCTAACGTAGCAACCTAAATTTATTTTAACTTCCCAACGTAACAGTACCCAAATTGCACCCATTTAGAAAAAATAGCTGCGGAAGTTATCTTAGAGACTAAACAATTTATATTTTTATGATTTGACATTATGCACGTCTTTCAACATAGCTAAATATATTTTAATATGCACACAACGGTCACAGTATATATCAACAGATAAAGTATTCAGTGAAAAAGTAAAATCTACGGAAATGTCGCCATGCGACGTCTACAATAAGTCAACTTTTAGTAATGAGCAATTAAAATATGTCGCAGGCATCCATTTCTTTAAAAATTAATAGTAAGCATAGATCATTGTCAAATTGTTCGAATTATTTGGAGAAATTGATCAAAACATCATTCGATTTTACGGATGTGAATTTAATAGATATAAGAAGATGTGGTATGAGTGCCAATGAGACAACTCTCCATCCAAGTCACAATTTATAAAAGTAAACCATTATAGGTCAACGTACGGTCTTCAACACGGAGCCTTGGCTCACACAGCACAGCAAGCTATAAAGGGCTCAAAAAATTACTAGTGTAAAACCATTTACAAACGGGAAAACCAACGGTCTAATCTATATAAAAAACGAGAAACGAGAAACACTTATGAACCACATCAACAAACGACAACTACTGAACCTCAGATTCCTGACTTAGGACAGGTGCAAACAATTGCAGCGTGTTTAAACGTTTTAATGGTACCAAACCTTCACCCTTATCTGAAACAATAGTGTAACATCACAACATAGAAAGGCACACTATGAAATATCAATTGAAATGGCTTAACTTGATCAAAAGACATATTAACACAAGTGAACATACACTGAACGAATAAATTTGATCTATGATACAATGTAAATACTAAATCAATAAAATAAGGAATGAATAATTAAAGTAACAGTATTATACCGCTGTGAAATGTTAAACTATTTCAGAAAAACAACAATAACCTTATACAAAAATCCGCCATTTACAATAATATTATACACAGGTAAATGAAAATAATTTTGTTGTGAGGTATACAGTTTAAAAGGAGAAAGGAAATATTTTTACAAAATAAATAATTTTGATGTTCATAGTTCGAAGAAGTGAAAATTTATAGTAATACCAAACACTTATCAAAACTGGTATATATACCAGATATAACCCTGAATAAATGAACATTAAATAACAAAAAAGCATGGATGCAAGTTGGGTACTCCTCATAACGGTCTCAAGTGTCGTTTGGAGGTCATTTCAAACCCATTTTTCAATGATTCAATATGGATTCAAAATTAAATTGGTGGAACTACAGTAAAACAATGGTACATCTACAAAATAAACACAGAATGGAAACTTTTGTCTGGATCATAAATAAAAGGATGTGAAAAATCTGTCAAAATATGTACAATTAAGGTACCCTCACGTTATATATGTCACAACAACATGCCAATAATCTGAATATCGTATACTATGTAGGCTAGGCCAGAGGAGTTCAAGTAAATTTACCATATGAAACAAAGCTTAACACTTTGAGATTAAGTCAATATGTCAAATTCGAAGGACCATTATTCGGACAAACAAATTTAACGAACATCTTATAGATATACTTAGTTGTTGAAAATTAGAAAATTTCGGGACGATTTGTATCATTCTTAGGACTATCAGGAACACTCTGAAAATTTATGTATCGAAAGAGCTAAGTTGGTCCCCTCTGTAAAATATTCTGTTTGCCTTCTAGTATGACGAAACTAAATAAGTCCGCTTTTTTCAGATTTTAGTTGGCATACATATCTTTTTTCTATTTCTGAATTTCAAAATTAAATTAAGTTCTATAATTCATTATCGGTTTGATGGCAGTGTACAGATCTAAATCAAAGTATGCATTAGGTTGTGATCTTACCCTTGCATATTCATTTTAGAACGGCAAAAACGCTTACGAGTTTACCCGGTTTATTCTGAAAATAATATTTTCAAAGCCAAATCATGTTTATATTGTAAATCTTTAGTTTTCAGTGTGTACATGTGTATGCTTTTTCTAGACTAGAAACATTTATAAGGTTTGCGCACTTCATAGACGTTTGTTTATCGTTGATGATCGTATGTTGACTTCTCAATGTGATTTGTGTCGTTCTGCTACTGTGTAAGTAACATGTCCCTAATAGTAACTCATTTTAGTCATACTGCAATCATTGTCCTTGTTACATTAATCATTTATGCATCTCTGCTTTTCCGAATTTATCTGCATTGGTTTTGCACTGTCCCACGTGCATTGTCCCAATAGTAATTTTGGAATTCCGATTTAGTTGTCTCTAAGGTCATCTAGATGTATTTTTGCAAATCGAATTCAACGCCTTGATAAAAAACTAATAAAATGTTAATAGAATATAAATGATTCAGTATCCAATTAAATCATCTTTTGAAAAGTATCGTGACTGTATCTTTAAGCACTTCAAATATGATCCTTGACATTTAAAAACTCCATCTTATTGCGTAGTTTTATTGTATATGGAAGTGTTTTACTGCACGGTCACAACAATAAGATAAAACCACAGTGCACATTTGAAACCTCTTCACGGTATCTCCTTCTTCATGTCTGGTGATTTTTTCTTCAGTTTCCTTGATAAAGAGGTAGAGCCAATTTAACCTGAATTTATTTCACACCGTGGCCATTTTCATATCGTCTTCCAATCTTTACTAAAATGCATGTAGTGTCCAGCTTCTTGTGTGTTCCTTGAGGTTCTTACAACGTTGTGGTGTATTTGAACATGTTATCAAATTCTAAATGACAAAAGATGACTAAAAACTGAAACAATATTATAGTATACAATTGAGTCAAGATAACTAAAACCAAAATTCTATTTGAAGTAAAGTAGGTTTTGTATTTCAGACACAAGTTTATTCATGTTGGTTTAAGCTGTTCCTGAATCCAAAATTTAACAAAATAAATACAAAATTTGCGATGTTGTATCAAAACTGTCTCCAATAATAATGTATATCTCTGAATATCATTATAATGTACATTTTGTTTCTATTTTCCAACCGTTTGTTCTGCGTTAATTATGTTTGTGAATGCGCATCTTCTTGCTTTTGAATTGGAATTTCTTGTCAATTCGGTATTGTCATCTTAGTTTTGATTTCAATCGTTTACCATGATTTTGCTTGTTTGTTAATCATGTGATGTTATATTTGGTTTTTAATGAAATCCATATGAATATAAACAAAAAAGTATTCACCTAAAATAATTTTAAAATAAATATATTCCTCATTGCTATGGTAAATGTCATGTGCAAAGTTGACATATTTGGCTTTGTGTGTTCCTGGTTTAATATTGGAATTTTCGAAAACGAATAATTATGAAGCAAATAAAGATGGTGTGACTTTGACGGAACATTACATACGAATTTGTGTGTCAACAGTATAAAATAACATGTACGATAATTGCATGCTTATTAAAATCGACAAGACTTACAATTCTCAATTTTATTAGTTTAAGTTAAGAGATCTTTAAGCTTTCCTTAATACACTTGATGGAAATGGTTACCATCATCTAAACGATGAATGTTAATATTTCCGATACAACTTTCGAAATACAATAATGAATTAATGCATTACTTAAAAATCATTTTAAAGTAGCCTGCCTAGTTTCTTGTGTTTTTATAAATTGGATTGTTTCATTTGATTTATTTTGTCTGCAAAATAATTTCCAGATTATCAATTTTATGTAATTATGATGAAAGTAATGTTGCAAATCCATCAGATAAAGTTAACTAGAAGATTTGCAGTTCTGTTATGGGCCTTTGGATTTTTATGCTCTCATTTTTTTTACTATCCAATCTTTTGTCTTGAGTTTACATGGTGGTGAGAAGGAGACATAGACTAACGGAGGGGGTACTCGTAAATAGTTAAATGAATTAGTACTAGTTCAAAACAAAATGTACTACTATCTGAATTTACCTTAGTTTACCAGTAAAACGAATGCACGCAAATGTAATCAAAAGCTGCGCGCAAACGTAAGGATTTTTGCGCGTGAATGTAATGCACCGGTTTACATTATGAAGATTATTCCATGAACACTTGTTTAGCTCATGAATATAACATACGTTTTTTTACTTCTATTTTCTCCCGTTTCGATTATGAAATTCCTGAAATGTTTTGTACAAGAAAATAACACGACAAAGCTCTTAGAATAAAAAAAAACTTTAGGAATATTAGTATTTTTCTCAACTATACCATTTGACAACAAGCGGAAACTTACCTGGCGTGGCTGTGTATAATTATCATTCCTAACAGGAATTTTCTTCTTTGCTTGAACGATATTTCTTGCATGGAGCAATGTGAATTACTAGTATTTGAAGTGCATTGTTCACTTGTGCAGCCTTCCTTAGAGTTAATCATACTTATTCTAACTTCAGATTTTTTTCCTTTTAAAAAATAGTTTGTAGGTAAAGATGAGGCAACATTCTTAAACTCTCTACCCATTAGCATTTAGGTACATGATCAATGTCCCTGAGATCACCCCCGGTTTATTGTGGGGTTCATATTGCTCTGTCTTTAGTTTTCTGTGAAGTGATTTGTGGACTTCGTTTTTCGCCATGGCTTTGTCAATTTTACTTGGACTTATGAGTTTTGAATGTCCCAATGGTATCTTCCGACTCTTTTTTTTAGAGTTGAATATAACATTTTGTTGTTATCTATATTAAAAGAATGTTTCTGTTTTAAATGTATATATATATCAGTTCATACTAAGCTTAGTCATACAAGAACGGATAAATAAGTTTAAAAAAACATCATTTTCGTTCAACGTGTTTGCCATTTTATTCCACGTGTTTTCGTGCTGAAAGCGTATTCTTCAACCTTGTTTCTTACAACATGGTAGAAACATACCATATTTTTATTTAGAAACCGGAAACATACCAGATAATTGTTATCTAGAAACCGGAAACATACCAGATTATTGTATTTAGAAACCGGAAACATACCAGATTATTGTTATTTAGAAACCGGAAACACACCAGATTATTGTTATTTAGTAAGGCTTTATGCTTCCAAAAAAAATATTTAAACATGTTATATTGTCGAAAAATTTGAATGGAATTAATGTGATAAGTTGGTGAAATTTTCATGTATTTATTTGGTAAATATAACAACTGACATTAGACATCAAAACATGCCTCAGAAGAAATTTAATCACAAAGTTTGGAAATTTTTAAATTATCAAAACAAAACAACAAAACAATAAAAAGCGAAAAACAACAAATGACTCGCTTTTATGTTGACCATCCAATTGTACAATTTATAAATTTCGTGCGTCCGAAACATTTTTCTTGATATAACTTCATCAGGAACGCCCAAACAAAAACGCTTGAAAGACATGGATGTATATATATATATATGTGGAAACGTTAGGAACTTCAATAACCAAATGGAACTTAAAAAGAATAACCAGAATCATCTAAGGTAAACTTCCTTTCTTAGTATTTTTGATTGATCAACGGGGAATATTATGAAAAAAAAATGTTCATGTCAGTACAGAAGTACTAAGTGCGGAGCTGATGATACCCGCTGGGGAACTAAAAGTTACTAGTAAACGAAAACAATCCCCCATCTAATGACCAAACATCTTTACAATGAAGAAAAAAAAAACAATTAATGAATATCGTGCGTTCGAAGTTTTCTTGATTTACATTCAACATGAACGCTCAAATCCGAACGTTTGAAAGCCAGGGATGTATAAATACGTAGAAACGCTAGGAGCTATGTGATCAAAAGTTACATAAAAAGAAAAGCCAAATTCGCCGAAGGTAAACTTTGCCTGAGGAAGTTTAAACCGTAGTTTAATTTATCATTTTGACAAACAGCATATATATGCGAAATTCTGTCAAGCAGAATATTAATGTCAAATTTCTTTTCTTATTTGAAATGGAACAACATTTTCAAGTTGTTATGGGAAAAAATCTATTTGAATGTACAATGATGTTATAATATCAAGGCTGCAGTATGTAATCTCAAACATAATACCTGAAAAGTTAATCAGTAGCTAGTGACTGTCTAAGTAAATGGTCTTAATTCACAGAGGCATGTCTCTCATATGACCAAATAAGAGGGTTTGTTTCTCATACAACCTCCTTGGTTTTAACAAGTCTTAACCCCTCACCTAACGACTTTTAATTTGAGAATAGATATTTATACGTATCTATCCATTATTGTTTAAATCTAATTATGTTACACATACGAAAAACATCATTACTGGAAGTATTGTCAAGTGTAATTTAAAAGTCATTGATACTTCTTTAACTCAAAATGCATTTTAGCGGGTGCCGCTGCGTTAAAATGTTTAAATACTTCAGAAATTTCGCCCATTCCGGTTTGTGTTATGAAATTAAACAATCTAATTAAAATTTTCTCCGCATTTGCTCCTCATTTTCACTCGGTTGTTTATACGTCGCGCATGGGAGATCTAACTAAAGCGCGACATATAAACACCCAAACGAAAACGAGGAGCAAGTGCGGAGAACTCATTTCATATAGATTGGTTAATTTCATAACAAATTGAAAATTTTCTAATTTTAATTTTTTTTTTAAATTTAAAAATTTAGGAATGAAGTTTTTATTTTGTTTTTCATCTTGGAATTTTAGAATAAACCAGTTTATTTTGTTTTCAAATTAAGCATCAACTATGAAAACATGACTAGTTTTTGTTTCTTTTTGTTTTTTTTTTTTATGTACGAGGGGGTATACAATAAATACAAAAAACAAAAATAAAAGAAATTTACACTGTTTAAAAAAACTATATAAACAAAAAACTAAAAACAAAACGAAACGAAATAATAGGTTTAAAAACGCTCCGTTTTGTACAATAAACAGCTAATATCTTATTGAAAATTTCGATTGAATTATCGTTTAAGTAAAACTTGAAATGAAATTCAAAGGAAAAATTTACTAAAAAACGAAATGAGACAATTGAAAATGGAAATCCCAAAACTATGTCAATACACGTTAAAGCATGAACTTGTGTTCACCGCTGGTTTTTGGTAGTGTTCGTGTTTCTCAATCTTTGGCTTTATGTTAAGTGTTTCGTGGACTTGTTTTTCTGCTTTCCCTTATCTTTTGTCTATAGTAGTGTTGGTTTTCCCGCGATTTTAGGTTTTAATCCCCCCCCCCTTGTTATATTCTCCTCTTTTCATACTATTGAATACGAAATGAAAAACCTGAACCAAGATGTTCGGAAAAAATAAACTGACTATAAAATCTCCGTGAATATTGTGATTATAAGAATACTACAATTCTTTATTCATTTTCAGATGGTAACAAAGCAGAAAATGAATCTCAAGAGAAGTCATCAAGAGAAACAGAATTGATAAAGCTTTCAAAAAATCACAACTCTCTAGAAATTGACAATACAATTGATTACAACGACAGTAAATATTCAAATGACTTCCGAACATCCAAAACAGGATGGGAAAATGTTATTTATGAATTTGTACAGAATGTGAAAATTCCAAACGGTTACGAAACAGAATATGACGTCCCAGAAAAGGAGTACCACCATCTTCATAAGCGCAGAAAACGACAGGCAGAGACGACCATTAGTCCAGGACACAGAGGAAGCTTGAAAATCATACAGGGTATAGAATGGCACAATGATCTTTTGAATGTCACATCAGACGCCTTTGTACAACTCGAAGCAGAGGTACTTGAAATGGTACGTATAAATTTGATTTAATCATCACACGTAGTATTTATGTGATTTTTATTGTATATTTTTACCAAAAATTGGAAGCTTGTAGACTTCGGATCTGGTTTTTGATCTGGTTTTTATGCTCTTCAATGTTAATTTTTTTTGTACTGCAAAATTTTCGAGTGCATCGGATGATGATTGTCACACAAAACATGTTATATGTTGCTCAGGCTTAAGTTTCTATATAGTGTGTTGTAGATTTGTTTGTCTTTTCGTCGTTTTTCGCCATTGTGTTGTTAGTTTTTGTTCCGCTTTAGAGTTTTAAAAGTCCCCTGGGCTCCGTCCGCCTCTTTTGTATCCAATCGGATATTATTTCATATGTTTTAAGGCATCCAGTTTAAGGCACCCGTGCCGTCATTGTAATATTGGATATTATACAAAAATTCAGATAACAATCACTTTGATTTGACAAATCGGTATCTTTATCTGTCCTTTTACTTATTTAAAACTGTTTGCAACCCTTTGCGGTTTGCCAGGATCTGAACTTATTTTCATTCTTAAATAATGGCAAAAGATTCTGTTCTTTTCACGTCATCATTACTCTATGGTGACGTGACAAATCTTAATTGCGTTGCGGCAATTTTGTAATATACTATAAATTGAAGGTCTTACGATGACCTGTAGATGCTTACATTCACGTCATTTGGTCTCTGGTGGATAGTTGTCTCATTTACAATCAAACCGAATCTCCTAATTTTGCTATATTGACTTTTTTTGTGTTAATACCCTTGGGGAATGGAAAACGTGTTTCAAAGGTTGTTCTGATTATCAAAAAGATTCAATATAATTATATGACATCAGAAATTTCATAATCAAATTAAAATGATCCGACAGATGAATTGTTCTGTTTCATGATGAATGGCTATTTTTTGTCGCTAACATATTTACATAGTCAGTTAATTATATCGATTTATAATTAGATTGCAAATATTATCGTTATACATATTTACTTTGTTTTGTTGGTGTCGTTCTGCATATGGTGTTTTGGCATAAAAGAAACACCGCTGATCAAACTGAAAGTTGAAACTGTTTTTAAAAACTATACTATTAGCGAAAGTGTATTGTCAAAGGAATTTCGTGTTGAATTGAGAATTACATAGTGTTTTAGCAATGATTAACGAAACGTACAGAAACGAACATACATGCATAGAAAACGAGTAAAGTAAAAGTGTATATATACGATAGCTCAAAATCGTAAACGAGGCGAATAAATAACGTATACTATCAAAGATCTGCCGTAAACACCCATATTCCCATCGGTTGCCTGTTTTATATCCTATTTCGTTATCTTTGTCGTGTTATGTAAGTTGGTGTACGGATATTTGATGTCTTAACCTTTTTTTAAATGCTATTCAGGTTTTTTTTCATGTTTTTTATTCTAATAATTGCCTGTTTATTTTTTAGAAGTTTCCATTTTTTAAGTATTTTGCACTTTTCAGAAATTATTCAGATTTCGACCGTACCTGATCAATCAAAATATTGAATTTGGCATCGCTTATCTATTATCACTGTTTTATAGAAAAATATGGAGTTAATGATCTATTTTTTTCCAAAGCCAAACCGCCTTATAATTTTTAAGCTTGTCTCCAGGTTTTGAAATATATCTCATAGTATGATCGGTTTACCGAGTTTAATTTTGTCGTTAATTACTTTCTGATAATAGCATTTTGCGACTTAATTATGCCTTTATAATACTAATCGAAACATTGAAGTTTTATCAAGTTACAGGAACACTTGTCGCATAGAATTTATTTATCTCAGTATGGCTGACTTAATTATAAATTTATAAATAGATAGTGGGGAATAACGTCATATATCCATGCACGGTAGGAATTAAGCTGCTTTTATAGACAATACGTCATAGATTGTATAACGTCATAGTGCCGTGGGACGAGAATCGAAGAATTTATTTATCATAACATTACTCTTCAAGAACAAATCTTAATAAATGCATAAAAGTTGATTACTTCCGGTAGTATAGAAAAAGCCCGGATGTACAGCAAATATCAATACGAGACATTCATTTCCAAGAAAATTGCTGTTTAATTGATTTTTAGTATGACTTCCACACTTTGTTGTCATTGTAAGAAAGAATAAAGATTTAAAACGAATTAAAAGAACATTTAAATCAGAGTTTGAACTCATACATGGATGACATAAACCTCGAACTACCATTTAATATAATGGGTTAATCACGTTTCCTGGCAATTCAATTGAAGGGAGATTCCTTTTTTTATCCGAACGACACTTTTTCCTAAATTTTACCATAATTATTTATTTTGTTGCAACAAACAATAATGTTGGTTTCTAGATTAATATTTGATTGCAGATGGTTGCAAATGATCAGTCTAGATTGAAACATACAAAAAAATAACAAAATAAACAAAAAGAAGCCACTCTCTGAAAATACTTATATTAAACCGAAGCAGCACATAAATCATTGTATTATTTGAAATTCTATCAATATTGATCAAGACGAATAACATATGAATAAAAGCAACCAAAAAAAAAGGGATGCTAGAAAAAAAACTGATATCATGCAAAAATAAAGTTTAAAAACAATGGAAATAATTATATGATATTTTTAGTATGCATAAAAATGCATTAGGTATAAAGATAGACCGGTAAAATGCATCCACAAAGGAGGGGGGGACAAAATAAATAAATCGGAATTACAAAGGATAATTCACAAACAAGATAAGTTAGAAGTGAAAGAAATGAAATATTGGCTTAAAATTCTAAATAAATGTGGGGAGGTTATCGCAACCAGTCTTACATTAAACATAATATATGCACATTCAAAAAATTGATTTATTTATCTGAGAGGTATTTAAACAACACTTTCGGATTGAAACTCAGGCCTTATAATACTGATTACTGAATCAAATTAATTCCCTTTTGAATTAAAAGAAGTGATTGCGTTTAAAAGTCTGATGTTTTTCGTTTTCTCTATGTGCATGTTTCAAAGAATGTCATAAAATATATTTTTTATGAGTGATTTGTTTCTGTTTCACGTCTTACAACATCAATCACAAATTTCCTTGACTGTTTTGGTCATATTTATTTATTAATGTCGAAATCTCATTTTTTGGTAGATATTGAACTTTCTATTTGAACCATTGCATACACTTTGGTTTTATTTTTTACGCTTTGACAATTATTAACTTTTTAGAATTATATTTTATGAAATGAAAATAAAATAAATGCAAAAATAATCTTCAGTGGTATCAAATTATATATTAACTTATTGAAAATTCAACACTTTTTAAAAAGATCACTAGTATATAATTTACGTAGATAATATCTCTTTTGTATACACAATTCTTGCTGTTTTTTAAAAAAATTGAAGATGTTTTCTTTTTTGTTTCAGTTTAATAATTTTTTGACCAATGGGCCGCTCGGACACAGCTACTCGTACGCAATAGTCGAGTCGTTCAGGTTTGATGATGTGTGACTGTATGTATACCTATATCTGCATGCTATCTCATAACTATTTGGATATCTTTCTTATATATTCGCCTTTCACCTTTTTCATACTTGCATCTTTCTTGGAAACCGTAAACCTAGGAATAAAAAAATGT
Source organism: Mytilus californianus (assembly GCF_021869535.1). Classification (NCBI taxonomy): domain Eukaryota; kingdom Metazoa; phylum Mollusca; class Bivalvia; order Mytilida; family Mytilidae; genus Mytilus; species Mytilus californianus. The sequence continues at coordinate 23,055,308 of NW_026262723.1, read as the reverse complement.
AAAACTATCTCAAATTTGTATTTATAATGATAGCAACGCTAAAATATTTCTGAACGCCTTAATAAGATTTTCCTTTGACAACGACAAAATAAGAGACGCTTACATTTTGTAAAGCAATTTAATGATTACGCGAGATTTTGCGTGAAAACAGATGCCTTAGCGCATATTTTAAGCTTAAGTATTCTCTGTTGTTGCTGTGACTGTATCATTAGGGATTACTTGTATATCATTGTTTAAAAGATGCAGCTCTATTTATCAGAGAGAAATACTTTAGAAGATTGGAAGTCACTTTCATCTGAAACGTCCAATCTTCACAAATTCAAGTTTTTTTCCCGAAGTTTTTCGACGAAACCCACACGTGGTTATGGTAAGGATTCTTTGACTAAAACAAAGTCAAAACTGATATTGATAGTCGTATTTTACTTTTTATTTGGTTGGCAAAATTAATTTTAGTTGTTTTATTTACACCCGGTTTTAGTTGTCAATATGGATTTTAGTAATCCTAATTACACCCAATTTTGGTTGGTGATGTTGATTTTAGTGGTCCTATTTCCAGTTTTAATCATAGGTAATAAAAACTTTCTGATATTTTGGATTTCCCTACTTTTGCTTTGCAGTACCTGATATACACTTTCTAAAAAAGAAATGCAACATGTAAAAAAATAACTTCAAATTTTCAACCATATTTTGAAAACAAAAATAAGCTTCACTTAGTCTTTACACTGAAACTTGCTACACTGGTCGTTCAAACTTTAAAGTTCTTTAATACAATGTCAAATGTGTCACATTTAAGTCCATAGCAATCAGATGACGTCACTTTACAGTCAATATCTGTTGTGCCTATCATTTGCCTGTAACACAGCATTGACCCGTCTCAGCATAGACTCGATCAATCGACGAATACGGTCTTGCGGAATTTTCCCGATTCTTGCTCAAGAACGTGCTGTAGTTCTTACAGTTTCCTGAAAGACGACAGCGCACGCGTTTATCCAAATCATCCCACAAATGTTCTCGAACCTCTCATTCCGGCGTCTGTAGACACTTGTACGGTCATTTCTTTTTTACATCATGAATCTTGATTCATCGCAAGAATCGCCTCAAGTTTTGCACGTCCCAGCCTCTATTCTGTTGCATCATCGGGCCCTTGCTAGTCGATGCCGGCGTCTTAGAAATGTGTCAATGTAAGGACGTCTAGCGCGTTGGCCGTTTTCACGGAGACGGTTTCTGACTGTCTGATCCGATATTTGTCGGAGACCTAGGACATTTGGTGCTGTTTTTGTTGCTGTCATTGTTTTGTTTCTCCAGTAAAGTAGACGCTAAACCGATCTTGGGATGCTCAGGTCGGCAAGAACGTTGAACCGGATTGCTGGTACCGTTGCAAGAGTCTGGAAATCGTGCTTCAGTGAACATTATAAATTCTAGTGGCTGCATTCTGTGTTTGACTGTCATTGAGATGACCAATGACGATATTCCGGGTAGTAGGAGTCTTGACACGTTCTAGCATGATGTTCGATGTTCGAGAAATAATCTAACGAACGAATTCACTTAAACGGTTAGGTGTTTTTTATACAAATGAAACCGCATAAGATAATGTATGACTCGCACGTGCAACTTTCCCAATCATAACCGTACGTATTTCTCGTACAGCGTTACACATACTGACCCGAAAAGGTCACGTTTAATCAACAGCCACTATCAGAAATTTGAATTCGATTATCGCGGGCTGTTTTCATCTCTCAATAACGCAATTTTATAATAAAATTCATATTTTGAATTTAGTAAATTGATTGTTGCGTTTCTTTTTTTGGAAGAGTATATTTATAAAGAATGAATTTTACGCATGATATTTTGCATAAGTTTTGAACTCGCTATGGTGTAAATATATTTCATATTGTTCAATAAGTGTTGAAATTAGGTTTACTACATGGGGGAGGAGAATTGTTGTTAAAATTTATATTTCGTTTTCGATAATTTGAAATCTTGAAGATTATATTTTTTTATTCATAGGCATGGTGAAGATAAACTCGGACAGAACTCTCGGCAACGTTCTTTTAAATTTAACTAAATTCATGTCCGATTAACAATTAAGAACATTTTATTAAGAGACGACTTATCAGAAGAAAAAATATCATATACTTATGATAAAAAAAAATAGTAGTTGGTTGTTTTAGATTGAAAAAAATATATATATATTTGTATGTATATTGCACATGAACAAAGGTAATGACTTTTCACATGGAATTTATACATTATATTTTTTTTATTTTTTTTATAAAACAGTGAATTTAAACTATTAAACGAATCTTGATAAATTCTGCTTTGTATTATCTTTAATCTATATTCTTAACTTTTAATTGTCTGTATTTGTAGTGAGTGAAAACGTTTGTATTTTAAAGCCACACATGTACTAGTAATCTGCGTAATTTCTTAACTCATTCTATCTCAGATCCTGTTTACGTTGTCTTCTTTCAATAAACTATTATTATTATGATATTGTTATGTGACTTCAAAGGGTTTAAATAAAAAAAATGAATATAGCTAAATAAATATTTAATGTTGCAAAAAAAATGATTTAATTCCCGGTTTACTTTACAGGAAATTGAATTTAAGACGTCACACTATGTTTTACAATCAAAATCTCCTTTGTAGTTTAATGTAAAGGGTTTCGGTTTTTGCATAAACAAATTGTTCTCAAATTACTGATATGCCCATGTTGCATATTAGTTCGTAGTTGAAAGCATAATCTTCCCACTTGATGCAAACAGACAAGGACAGTAAACAAGATGGCTTTCATCTAATTATTTTTTATATTCATTTAGGTTTTTTCTCTTATAACTTGAGATCGATAATCAAAACAGAGATTTATTACATAAATAAAAATACATGGCACGCAATTACAAAGAAATAAACGTTTCTTCAATTTGATTTATTATTTCTTTTTAAGGAATGACGCATGATAAATTATAAAAAAAGATTACGCCTGATCTATTCGTTTCATAATTGTTTCAGCAATTTTGTAATTTTCATAATGTGTAAATAAAAGAAAGAATCGATAACTTGACAAACATGTAATAATTACGTATTTCCTTTTGCCAGGCAAGGGAGTATAGAAGTGTTATTTGTGCTTCAACTGAAATCCAATGATTCGTCAACGACACAGTCAGCAGATACTATTACTGAATTGCTGAGACAAGCTATCCATAATTCATCACATTCACTTAATTTCACCATCGACACTGATCAAGTGATAATTTTTGGTATGTTATAAATAATGGCAAATCTCACAAGTAACCATTTTTCCCCAAATGAAATAATAAAAGCTGTCGTTGATAAATGTCAGTTACACCCTTCATAGAAAATCTAAAAATTTACATATTTGGATTTTGCATTAAAAGTGTTATTCAGTAAAAGAAAACATAACCAATTGTAATGATTAGCCTTCATATCGTTTTTATACATTGTATAGCAATTGTCAAACCATTTATGTTGCTAATTGAAAGATATATTACGATGGTGGTTAATTGAAAGGCGCACACCGAATTTAACATGAAATGTGTTTTATGTCTACGAGAGTGTAGATATAAGAAGATGTGGTATGAGTGCCAATGAGACAACTCTCCATCCAAGTCAAAATTTTTAAAAGTAAACCACTATAGGTCACAGTACTGTCTTCAACACGGAGCCTTGGCTCACACCAAACAGTAAGCTATAAAGGGCCCCAAAAAATTACTAGTGTAAAACCATTCAAACGGGAAAACCAACGGTCTAATCTATATAAAAAACAAGAAACGAGAAACACTCATGAACCACATCAACAAACGACAACTACTGAACATCAGATTCCTGACTTAGGACAGGTGCAAACAAATGCAGCGGGTTTAAACGTTTTAATGGTACCAAACCTTCACCCTTTTTCTGAAACAATAGTGTAACATCACAACATAGAAAGACACACTATAACATATTAACTGAAATAGCTTAACTCAATCAAAGGACATATTAACACCATTGAACATACACTGAACAAATAAATTTGACCTATGACACAATGTAAATACAAAATAAATAAACTAAGGGAAGAATAATAAAAGTAACATGTTATATCGGTAAGAAATGTTAAACAATTAAAGAAAAACAATACACCTATTGTTTTATGAACACCTCTTTCTAACGACCATTTAAAAGTGCTCCCAATGATACCAAGGAAAAAAGAATAACATGATAATACTGAATTAAGTACACAATTACAAATACTGAAGTGTTCGTTGTGAAGCGAATTTATACTTGATATTTAATTTTGTTCAAGTAAGACTTTATACTGTAAGTTTTCATTTTTGAAATAATATATAGATGTTTTTTGTTACCATAGTACTATTTTCTTTCAGATACAGTTGGAATCACAGCCAGTACAACAGAAATGCAGCCAGTTGAACCATTAGAAAACATCACATCTAGTACGGAACCAGCGTCAGGTACCCATTCTGTAAATTCTGAAACATTAAAATATTCTACAAATAGTGTGAAACAAGAAGAGCCTACAACAACAAACCCATACGTTGATACTGGACAAACGGTTAGTAAGGCAACCTCATCATCAGAATACACTACAAGTAGAACCATTGCCAACGAGTCCACGCCATTGTCATCCAATGAATATCAGGAAATTACTACTGGTGATATAGACCTCAAGACAAGTACTGTTCCTGTTCAATCAACAGGTACAGTTCAACAACCAACAACTGAAAAAGCCTCCCATTCCACGATTAAAGACCTTACAGCATCTGAAAAAAGTATTTTGGACCAGAGTGTACAAGGTACGAAAAGTAATACTGAAAGACAAACAACAAATTTGTTATCAATAATGTTATCTGAATCTACAACATTAACGGAATCTTCATCAACGGCGGATGATGACACTGTAACTAACTTACCAAGGAGGTCAGAATCTTATATTTCTAGCCAATCAACGCAAGGCTCAACTACCAGACAAACAACGCCGTCTAGTTCCATGACAGACCAGACAACTCCTTCCGATCTAACCACAAAAAGGGAAACTACTTCTGATTCTATCATAACAGAGCTGACAACATTTTATGATTCTACAACCTCAGAGCTAATAACACCAAATAGACCAGACTCTTTACCTCAGTCAACAAAGGACGATTCTTTTACCACAGGGCAAACAACAATTTCTTATCTTGTCATTCCAGAGCAAACGACAACGTATGATTCTATCACTACAGAACAGACATCAGGATTCAAATCTGTCAGCTCAGAACTCACACCACCGACTTATTCCACCAATACAGAGATGACAACGCTGTCTGATTCTATGTCCTCAGCGAAGACAACACTGTCCGATTTTAATACAGCAAAGCAGATATCCCTGTCGAATTCTGTTAATACAGAGCAGACAACACCGCATGATTCTATCAGTACAGAACAGACACCACCGCGTGTTTCTATCATAACAAACGCGGGAACATCACTTGACTCCGTTCGGACAAATTCTATAACATCGGATGACTCAACCACAACAAATCAAAGAATACCAACTAACTCTTTCATGAGAGATCAAACAAAATCAACTGAATCTTCCACAAGAGATCAAACAACATTAGGTGACGTTACCACAATAGGTCAAACACCATTAGGTGACGTTACCACAACAGGTCAAACATTTCCAGGTGACATTTCCACAAGAGATCAAACAACATTAGCCGAGCCTACAACAAGAGATCAGATACCTTCAGGTCACCTGACTACTGGATATCAATCAACGTCAGGTGAGACTACCACAACAAGGCAAACGTCATCAAGTGACTCTTCCACAAGAGATCAAACAACATCAAATCACGTTACTACCAGAGATAAAACAACATCAGACGACTTTTCAACAAGAGATCAAACAACATCTGAATCTACAACAAGAGATCAGACAACATCAGGTGACTTGACCACAAGTCAAACGTCATCAAATGTCTTTTTCACAAGAGATCAAACAACACTAACTGACTCTTCCATAAAAGATCAAACACCATCTGGTGACGTTACCTCAAAAGATAAAACATCATCAGCTGACTTTGCCGCAATATATCAAACAACACCAGGTAATGTTTCCACAAGAGATCACACAACCTTAGCTGACCATACCACAAGATATCAAACAACGTCGGTTGACTCTACCACAGTAAGTCAAACATCATCATCTGACCCTTTCACAAGAGATGAAGCAACATCAACTGGCTCTTCCACAAGATATCAACAAACTTCAGCTGACTCAACCAAAAGATATCAAACACCATCAAGTAACGTTACCACAAGAGATCAAACAACACCAAGTGAAGCTCCAATCAGAGATCACACAACATTACCTGAATCTACAACAAGAGTTCAGTCAACATCCGGTGATGTTTCTACAAGAGATACAACAACATCAGCTGGCCCTACCACAAAAGATCAGACAACATCAGGTGACTCTACCATAATATATAAAACAACGTCAGGTTACCCTACCACAAGAGATCAAACATCACCAGGTGCCGTTACTACAATAGGTAAAACAACATCAGACTCTTCAAAAATAAGCCAAGCATTGCTACCTATTTTAACCACTATAAATTCAGTCAAATCACCAGACTCTATCATAACAATTCATAATCTTTTACTTGAAACTACGAAGACAGACCCGGCAACATCTATTGAATCGGCAATAACAAGTCAATCAACATCTACTAAGTCAACCAACACCCTAAAGACTACTCCTGTTGTTTCTACTGCAAATCATCAAGACGTTACGTTTGCCATTACAAGTCAGACAGAATCAGCCGATTCCACCACAATAAACTCAAAGCCTGTCCACGATTCTACAACGTCAAGTAAGCAATCAAAATCTTATTCCACGACAAGTACATCTGATTCTAACACAATTCGAGATTCGTGGCTTAAACACACCACAGCCAATAATAACATACCACCTGATTCTACTACAACAAAACAGGAAACACCTGATTCTGTCTCAACAAATCAGGAAATTTTACCTGGTTCTACGCCTACTCGTCAGACGACATCAGTTAATTATATCAAAAGTGAGACAACACCTGGTGATTTTTCTTCTTTAACAATGCAAGATATGTCGCCTACTTTTTATAATGATACAAAGCAGTCATCAATTATACACGATTCCACTGTATCAAGTAAGTATTCATCTACTTCTATACAATCGACAAAACCAAACATTTTTGCATCAACAGGGTCAAAATCAACGGAATTGACTCATGTATCACCAAAAACCTCAGGAATTTCCACACAAACTCATGTTTCGTCAACACCGTCGGGGTTTACCGCCTCCCCTGTTTTGTCAACGACCCAATTATCATCAATATCGACAGCTGAACCTGACTTGTTACCAACAACTATGGAGTCTGATAGTAGTCATTCATCCACAGTGTCGACGTCGACCAAATATTTTCCACCAATAACCTCCGAATCTGACACATCGATCAATCTGCTATCCACATTACCACAGTCTGACACACCAACCAATGAGCTGTCCTCAACTGATGAACCCCTATCCTCAACACACAAGATAATAACAGACAAATCATCAAGAATATTAGAGTCAACGTCAACAGCATCGAATATCACTGCACCAATGACATCTCCGTCTACTACATCGATTTATCAACTACCAATGACGTCAGAGTCTTCACATTCCGCTGCAAAGTCTTTGAAACCTTTGGAGTCTACAATATCAAATGATCCATCGACAAAAGATGCAGAGTCTACGATATATACTCAGTCTACAAAAACACCGATTGAATCAGCAATATATACTGAAGATCCAATAACACCAGAGACGACCATGTCTAATTATTTAGAGTCCACAACATCAGAGTATACTACATCATCTCATTTAACACAAACAACGCTAGATTTAATGACATCAGTTCAGCTGCCGACTTCTAACCCAAAGATAACCACATCTGCCCATCTGCCGTCAACACTATCGGAGTCTACCACATCTACCCATCTGCCGTCAACACTATCGGAGTCTACCACATCTACCCATCTGCCGTCAACACTATCGGAGTCTACCACATCTACCCATCTACCGTCAACACTATCGGAGTCTACCACATCTACCCAACTACCATCAACAATATCGGAGTCAACCACATATTCTCATTCAAAACATACTACGAATGAGGCGGCCACATCTACTCAGGTACCACCAGCTGAACCAGGGACTTCCACTGTTACCCAAAGACCGTTTAAAACTTCACAGTCTACCATTTTAAATCAAACACCAACACAAACCAATCAGTTTTCAACAACACCATCCGATGCAACTCAACTGTCAACAACACCAGAGTCTACAAGATCTTCTGATGTAACACATACAACGATTGAGTCACCCATAACTAATGAGGTTCCATCAACAACACAGGAACCTCCTACGTCGACAATTATACAGTCAACAACACCTACGCATTCAACACAAACAACGCAAGAGGCAACAGAGTCACTCATGTCTACTTATATATTATCAACAAAATTAGAACAAGATGATCATACAAGTATCCAAACAACAGGTATGCTATTGTTTCTGTAATTGTACAAAAGATAAAAGGATATAATAACATGACACACTACAAAATGCAGTTCGATCAAGCTTTCCAAACAGTAAAAGGTGATGAAGACAGCAGAAAGTACTGCTGAAATGGTACAGCAATACTCAATTATAACAAAAAATAGAATTATGTCTTTTCGTTTGTGAATGTCATACCATGTACATGTATGTAATGATTTTGTTTGTGATGTATTGTATAAACTGTATGTCTTCCTAAAATAAATAAGCTCTTAGTTAAATGTCTATTCGGTTAGTTAAATATTATCATAGTTGCAAGCAAGAATGCGCTACATTCTGAATAAGTCTGTACATATGAGGGCAACAAACTAGCAATGCGCAAAAACTCATCAAATATACCAGGCTATAGCCTAGATGCGTGTTTCGGTTTCACAAGACTCATTAGTGGCTCTCGGATCAAAACCACTGGAAAGTCACAAACATAACAAAGTTGAAAAATCCAATATAACCCTATATATATGTTAAATATAAAAAGTTAAAGACCAACACAACATTATAAACCATACGCCATCATAACGTACCCTTATTTTGCAGTTAATAATCAAGAATATACAACTGATTTTAATGGATTAACAACAAAACAAGATAAATCTTTACGAGATATAACATCGTATCAACCGATTTCTACTACTCAAGACGTTCTTGCAAATACAGATTTAGAACATACTGCTAAACATCATGATTTTATGGTAGCGTCTACAACACATGGAGAAATTGACAGCAAAACTGCAACTACATACACGATAGAGGTTGAGGTAGATTTCACAACAGAATTCCAGAAAACTGACCAGGACATGTCAACTGTTAAAGGAAGTAATACGGAATCAGATACTTCCAAAAATACAATTTTTGATGTAACAGACGAAAATGTGACAACCAATATGTTGGATACAAATACAGTAATCAATAATAGTACTGCTTTCAAAGGTACGACATTTCAAGCAGTCAGCACAGCAAAAATACCGAACTCAAGTACGCATTATAAAACCACGCCTTTTGTAAGTACACCCATTAAAGAGGTAACAGATTCATCAGATTCAATTACTGAAAGCCCAAAAAGCATAGTTAAGAAAACATCAATAAACATTCAAAGTTTTTCAGAGAAAACTACAACAGACGATATAGCAAACATTCGAACGTCAGGTACAGCAGTCAGCATACACACGTCACCTGTCCAAGGCGACAAGTCTAGAACACTATTTACAGCTACAACTGGTATTACACCCGGTGTCAATTATAAAACCACTGTTGGCATCACGTCAAATGAAAAAAAATCACATTTTGATAGGGTCACATCTAGTATACAAGATGCATTCACAACGTCTCCTATAACAGTAGAAACTATTGAAGCAGATGCCATGGCAACTTTACTACAATCTAAAGGAACTACTACCAATGCACAAGATGTAGTAACATCTTTTACCACCGTACGGGATGCAACGAAATTAATAATCACATCTAGTAAACAAGATACACCAAGGGCAGATAACACGGCCAATGAACATGATGTAACTCCAACAACAGAAGGTATAACGGTCAGTGTACAAGATACAACAACAGATAGTTTAACGTCCGGTGAACAAGATGTTACCACAGCAGGTACGGTATCTAGTGTACAGAAAAAATCCTCAGATAAATTTTTGACCCATACGCAAGATATTTCCACAGCAGGTAAAACCTCCATTGTACAAGATACGACCACAGTGGGTATAAACTCAAGTAAACAAGATTCAACCACAGATGGTATGACTTCCAACGAACATGATTCAATCACAGCAGGTATAACTTCCAGTGCACAAGATAAAACGACAGATGGTTTAACGCCCGGTATACAAGATGCTACCACAGCAGGTATCACCTCTAGCGTACAGAAAACAACCTCAGAGTACATTATGTCCCATGCTCAAGATTCTACAACAGCAGGTATAACGTCAAGTGTACAGAATACGACCCCAGTAGTTAAAACTTCCAGAGTACAAGATACTACCATAGCAGCTGTAACTACCAATGTACAAGAAACGTCTACATCAAATAAAACTTCCAGTGTACAAGAAACGACTACAACAGGTATAACGACCAGTGTACAAGATACGACAACAGCAGGTATAACCAACAATGTACAAGATACGCCTACAGCCGGGATAACTTTCAGGGTACAAGATACGACTTCAGCAGCACCAATAACCAGTGAACAAGGTACGAAAATAGAAGGTATAACTTCCAGTGTACAAGATCAAACCAGAGATGGTTTAACGTCCGGTGTACATGATGCTACTACAGCAGGTAAGCCGTCAAGCGTACAGAAAACAATCTCTGAGCATATCATGTCCCATGTGCAGTATTCTTCTACAGCAGATGTAACGTCCAGTGTACAAGATACTTCCACAGCAGATGAAAAGTTCAGTGTACAAGATACTTCCAAAACAGGTATAACGTTCATGATACAAGATACGACTACGTCAGGTATAACTTCCAGCGTACAAGATTCAACCTCAGTGGGTATGATGTCCAACTTTCTTGAACCAACCACATCAGCTATAACTCCTGTAGAACAAGATTCAACCAAACCAGGTTTAACGTCTAGTTTACAAGATGCAACTACAGCAAGTAAAACCTCCAGTGTACGGAAAACAACCTCAGAAGAAATGATGTCCACAGATCATGGTGCGACAGCAGCAGCTATAATCTCTCGTGTACAAGATGCAACCACAGCTAGTATAACATTCAGTGAAAAAGATACCACTGATGGTTTAAAGTCAAGTTTACAAGATGCAACTACAACAAGTATGACAGCAGAGGGTATGATGTCTAAATATCACCATGCGACTTCAGCAGGTATAACCCCTAGTGTACAAGATGCAACCACAGCTATAATAACATCAAGTAGACAAGACACAACCACAGAGGGTATGATGTCAAACGTTCATTATACGACCCTAGCAGGTATGACCGCCAATGAACATTATTCAAATATAGCAGGTGTAACGTCCAATGTGCAAGATACAACCATAGGTGACTTTAAGTTCCGTTTACAAGATGCAACTACAGCAGGTACGAGACCCAGTGTACAGAAAACAACATCAGAAGGTAAATTTTCAAAAGTAAATGATGTGACCGCAGCAGGTATAACCTCCAGTGTACAAGATTCAACCTCAAAAGGTGTAACGTCCAGTGTACAAAACATAACACCGTCCATTTTACAAGATGCCAAGGTGACGTCTACTGTACAACAGACAACCTCAGAGAGTATGATGTCAAAAGAGCAAGGTGCAACCACAGCAGGTATGACGTCCGCTGTAAGAGAAACAACATCAGAAGGTAAGATGTCAAATATTCATTATACGACTATCGCAGGTATGAGCTCCAGTATACACGATTCAACCATAACAGATATAACGTCCGGTGTACAAAGTACAACCACAGATGGTATAACACCCAGTTTACAAGATGTAACAACAGCAGATATGACGTCTACTGCACAACAGACAACCTCAGAGGGTATGATGTCCAAAAAGCATGGTGCAAACACAACAGGTAAGACGTCCGCTGTTAAACATACAACGTCAGACGGTACGATATCAAACGATGATTATAGACATATAGCAGGTATGACCTCCAGTGTACATGATTCAACAATAACAGATAGAATGTCCGGTGTACAAGGTACAACCACAGATGGTATAAAACCCAGTTTACTAGATGCAACAACATCAGGTAAGACGTCTACTGCACAACAAACAACCTCAGAGGGTATGGTGACCAAAGAGCAAGCTGCAACCACAGCAGGTATGACGTCCGTTGTAAGAGACACAACCACAGAGGGTACGATGTCAAACGTCTATTTTACGACTATAGCAGGTATGACCTCCAGTGTACCTGATTCAACCATAACAGATATAATGTCCAGTGTACAAGGTACAACCACAGATGATTTAACACCCAGTTTACTAGATGCAACAACAGTAGGTATGACGACCATCGTATCAGATACAACCTCAGAGGGTATGGTGTCCAAAGAGCAAGCTGCAACTACAGCAGGTATGACGTCCGCTGTAAGAGACTTAACCACAGAGGGTACGATGTCAAACGTCCATTATACGACTATAGTAGGTATGACCTCCAGTGTACCTGATTCAACCATAACAGATATAACGTCCAGTGTACAAGGTACAACCACAGATGGTATAACGCCCAGTTTACAAGATTCAACAACAGCAGGTATGACGGCCATCGTATCAGATACAACCTCAGATGGTTTGATGTCCAAAGAGCAAGATGCAACAACTGCAGGTATAACGTCCATCGTATCAGATACAACATCAGAGCGTATAAAGTCCCATGAGCAAGATGTTACTACAGCAAGTATGACGTCCATCGTATCAGATACAACATCAGAGCGTATAAAGTCCCATGATCAAGGTGCAACCACAGCAGGTATGACGTCCATCGTATCAGATACAACATCAGAGCGTATAAAGTCCAAAGAGCAAGATGTAACCACAGCAGGTATGACGTCCATCGTATCAGATACAACATCAGAGCGCATAAAGTCCAATGAGCAAGATGTAACCACAGCAGGTATGACGTCCATCGTATCAGATACAACATCAGAGCGTATAAAGTCCAATGAGCAAGATGTAACCACAGCAGGTATGACGTCCATCGTATCAGATACAACATCAGAGCGTATAAAGTCCAATGAGCAAGGTGCAACCACAGCAGGTATGACGTCCATCGTATCAGATACAACATCAGAGCGTATAAAGTCCAATGAGCAAGGTGCAACCACAGCAGGTATGACGTCCATCGTATCAGATACAACATCAGAGCGTATAAAGTCCAATGAGCAAGATGTAACCACAGCAGGTATGACGACCATCGTATCAGATACAACATCAGAGCGTATAAAGTCCAATGAGCAAGATGTAACCACAGCAGGTATGACGTCCATCGTATCAGATACAACATCCGAGCGTATAAAGTCCAATGAGCAAGGTGCAACCACAGCAGGTATGACGTCCATCGTATCAGATACAACATCAGAGCGTATAAAGTCCAATGAGCAAGATGCAACAACAGCAGGTATGACGTCCATCGTATCAGATACAACATCAGAGCGTATAAAGTCCAATGAGCAAGGTGCAACCACAGCAGGTATGACGTCCATCGTATCAGATACAACATCAGAGCGTATAAAGTCCAATGTGCAAGATGTTACCACAGCTGGTATGACGTCCATCGTATCAGATACAACATCAGCGGGTATGGTGTCAAATTTTCATGATACGACCACATCAGATATGACGTCCAAAGCAGATATAACTTCCAATACGCAAGATATAACCACCGAGAGCATGATATCAAAATCACAAGATTCAACCTCAGTAGTAAGAGATATTACCATAATGGCCATCACATACAGTATACATGATACAACCAGAGCAATTGTTAAGTCCAGTGTAGGAGACGATACAACAACAGTCGATACCTTGTCCATAATACAAGATACAACCAATGCAGGTATCACGTATAACGAAAAAGGTTCAACTAACAAGAAAGTAAACATACAAGGTATTGTCCTTTGTAATTTCTGTAAACAGTTTCGTTACAATTCAATATCAGTATATTTAGATTAATAGCAAAATTAATGTCAAATTACCTATTTTGCTGCGTTCAAAGCGTTTTTTCATTATAAACCTTCATCAGGGGTTAATAACGTAATAAGCAAAAAAATTACCCACGTAATCATGTATATATGAGACCGAATGCATGCATGAGGTAGTATGCATTGATTGCCCTGGATATGATGACGTCTTTATTCCTTATTTATGTGTTGTCTTATATGTGTTGCTGTTCTTATAACGTTGTTCGATCTTTCAACGCTATGTAAATAGTTCACAAAAATGTTCCTATTCTGCAAACCGATATTGATAACGATACTAGAATAGAACAAAAAAGAGACATATAATTGGACTTGTGATTTGTCGATTTAGAACATACCTAGAAATACACCTGTTCCTAAAAATTATGCTGTGCATTTACGGTACCACAATACAACACAAAAGCACAAACAATTAAGGGTTTGGAAAGAAACGTGGTACAGTTAATAAAGAAGAAATATGATAATAGTGGTACAAAGATTTTCCAAAAACAAGAGTCCTCCATAAAATTCTTTTCAAGCAAAATGTCAATCAGAACCACTAAAACACCATGCTGGAAAACTCAAAAGTCTATGAAGAAAACATGAAACTAAAGGCAGTCAACAGTTTTGCCAGTTTAATTTTTGTTCATCTAGTGAATCGTTTATTAACGATGGTCGCATAATGGAGCGAAATGATTATTGATTATTTCTTTAAAAAATTTAACATCCAAATTAATAACCACATAACAATCTTGCACTAGTTAAAACAATCAATCGATTTTTCAATGATCATTACATCGTATATATGTTTCGTCAGCACGCAATTTGAAACACGGGCGCATTATCTAGAATTGTAATATGTGTGAATTGTGTATTTAATTATTTGCCATATCAGTAAACATGACAACAAGTTACAGTTATCAACAAATTAAAAAAAAAATTAAAAAATAGAATCAACAACAATGCAATGTAACAGTAAGAGTAAACCATTATGACAATGTGAATTGCTTGGCCAGAAGGAAAATAGAGACACTCAAACTAAGCAAAAACCATTAACTGCATATAATGTTTGAAACAAACCAAACAACATCACATTGTGAGTGTGTGCTTTTTCATGTGTACATGTACATTGTAGCTTTGTCTTTATATTGTTAAGTAAATTGTCAATATATGTTATTCATATGCTGTTCACACACTGAAACGAGTAACACAAACGAAGGTATTCTGTTTTTTGAAAGATATAATAATACGGAAAAAGATGCATATAATGGTATAGGTTAACTATTGACTCCAACACTTAATTATACTCTTTCTGTCATTTGATAACGAATATCACCAAGAAGTACAAAATTAAAAATTCAGTAAGAGAGTAAATGTTGAAATTTACGTTGAACACATACTGTAAACCACTGTTTGGAATATTACAAAACCTGTGCACTTTAGTCTAAAACATAATTACCATTTAAGTGCAATCGTTATAAACAGGTAGTTTTAGCATCTTTGATATATATGAAAATAAGGAGATGTGGTATGATTGCCAATGAGAAAATCTTTCCATCATAGTTCAAATGACGAAGATAAAAACCCATTGGTTGTATTAATAAAGAATTTAGATGTGTTAATTTATGTTCCCATATCAATACTCGACTGCAAATGTTTTTTTAAGAAATATTAATGTTTGATTATCGTTTGATTAGTAATTCATTATTGTTCATCCCTTCGTAAATTTTACTGACGCCATCACGAGTTGGTTGACCGTTGACTGTTATGAAATACCCGTTTCACAGATGACAGCGGATATGTTCCAATTGTCGTAACTAAAATCCCGTCCCTTTTTCTCCGAATGTGACCTACCGAATTAGACTTATTACTGGGTTTGTACTAACATGAGCAACACGACGGGTTCCACATGTGGAGCAGGATCTGCTTACCCTTACGGAGCACCTGAGATCACCCCAAGTTTTTGGTGGGGTTCGTGTTGCTCAGTCTTAAGATTTCTATGTTATGTTTTGTGTATTGTTGTTTGTCTGTTGATATTTTTCTTTTTTTGGCTATGGCGTTGTCAGTTTGTTATCTATTTATGAGTTTGAATGTCCCTTTTTGTATCTTTCGCCTCTCTTTTTCAAACGTATTTATTTTCCTGTTATGATTAAAACAGAGTAAAGAAAATGCGCAATGTTATCTCGTAGTACACGGGAACACACATCACAATAAAAACTGAAAGGTTTGAGTCTAGTTGCAAAGGTAGGGTAAGCATCTCATGTAATGCATGATTCAATGCTTATACAAAACCAGTTTCTACAAATCTCAAATGATTATGAAAAACAATACGATAAGATTTGAAAATTAAGATGAGAATTTTTTGTGTGGGGTGGGAGGGGAAAAGGGGGGGGGGGGGTGAGAAGTGTACAAAAATTGAACTACTCCTAGTACTTTATACGAAAAGGTGAATTGCAACTGAACTTTACTGCATTAATATTACTTAAACCTAGACTGACATCAACAATTACGTGGCTCAATTATTCGATTGATTGACTGATGGTTGCTTTACGCCGCAACAGTGCATGAACTATTTGAAGAAGCAGGTAAAATAGTTTGGGTTTGGATTTACTTTCAGACACCACTACGGTAGACACACCAATAGTTTCAAGTTCAGGAACTTTTGATCAAAATGACGACACTCATAATACAGAAGAAAGTATCATCATTCCTACTCAAGATAAAACATATCAAGAAAGTACATCTGGCACGACATTTAAAATCATCGTATCAGAATCAGAAACAACTTCTAAAGTCATTTCAACTGCACCAATTACAAATGACTATAGTACTAGGACTACAGGAGGTTTCACTACCGGGGATACAAGATATTACACTACTGAGAATACAGAAAAAACAGATAGAGCACAATCAACTATAAATTATGGTAAAATGTTAACGAGTCAAGGTAAATCGTCGACTTCTTTAGTATCTGAAGAATCAACTTCAAAAAAAATTTCAACCTCAGAACACCGCGAATCTGTTGATCAAAATACAGAAAGTTCAAAACACCCAACCTCATTGATAGAAGGAGGAACCACTGAATCTTCACTTCATACACATAATTATGTTACCACTGACGGTGGAAGCAGTGCTATGAAAAATACCAACCAACCTACCACGGTGTTTGATTTAAATAGCAGTTCTACCAGCAACGTTAGTATGAACTTAGACAGGGAAATAACGACCGCTACCAACGAACAATTAACAAGTGGAAATAGTATTAGTATTACAGATGGTGGTACAACTGTTGATAGACATATTACACCTTCAGCTGAAAGCAGTGCAATTTCCATTGATGAAATGACTACATTTGGTGATGAGGATACTTCTCCAAGGACTACAACTAGAACAAGCGTTGCTGGAATTTTTACTTCAGGAAACTTACAATCTACTTATTTGAACAGAATAAGTACAGAATACGTCAGTGATACTGTTACTTCCGTAAATGGTTATACAACTCCGCAGTTCAGTAGGCCTGGAAATCATGGTGGTGACACAACACATGTGACTGTTCGAAATACAGCAATCAAGACATCCACAAGTGAGTACAATAACGATTTAAGTACCTCTGGGCAAACACTTACATCAACTGAAAAAAGTAGTTCTACGGAGGAAGTTCATGAAATGATTTTTAAAGAAGGTGAACAAACCAACCTTGCAGAAAATCCCACTTCAAAACCTGTCAGAGCTGATGGGGTAACTACCCTTCAAACGAATATCGTTAAAAGTCAAAATCATGATGCAGCTATAATAATTGACCAATACTTGACTTCCAATGCTGTCTTCTGTAGGCAAATGGCCATAGCACATTGGAGACGAAAACTGTTGAAGTAAACAATGAATATACAACTGCTTCTACTAATATCTATAATATAAACAGTAGTCCTCAAAGATATGCTTATGAAACAGCAGCTTCTGTTTCTAAACTCTTACAAGTGAAATAAATGAAGATAATAAATAAATAATAAATTCACAAGAGTTCTAACCCTAATGACGAAATAACAGTTTTAAATCATATGACGACGAGTTCTAAAAAAAACAGTTGTATATTATATAGTTATAATATAATCGTCGGAGACATTAAAACCTTTATCAGCAATTCACAAGATGTCACAATAAAAACTTACACGCCATACATCTAACTTTAGGCGTACAGAGTAATGTATGTTGAAATTTTTGGCAAATATGTATTCATAGGATTAAAATGAAACATTGCCAAACGATCATTTTCACTTATGACAAATAGTTTGAAGATTCATAAACATTTTTAGAGATTCTAAAGAAACGACAATATAAACGCAATATATGTTAAACATACTGTAATATTTTCTACCATTCGCCATTCGAACATAATTCTAACACAATTTCCATTTTGTAATATTTTCAGATACACGTACAACAAAGAATCTACCAACCACTGACGATTCGTCCAAAATAATAACTCAAACATCTTTATCGAATATTAAACAATCTACCAAAGAAGAACGTGCACTGACGACAGATAATGTTGTAGCAACACCATTCTTTCCTAATACAGAATCGACTTCTATTACTACTAATGAGCAAGAGAAAAAAACATCAACTGAAAATGAACGGAACACCGTAACAGGCTATGCTGAGTCGCATACAAAGACGGAAACAAAAATATCTTCCAGTATATCAGATATACTTCGAACGACTAAACATCATTTTAAAACACCGTCACAATCTTTACAAGAAACAGAACTACCGATAACTGCATTTCTAAAATCATCAACAATTTCCAATAATCCGACAACTGACACCAAAACAATAACTAATAATCCGATGACAACAACAGCAGCCAATGTTTCAAGAACCATTTCCAATGATCCGACTATGACTAAAAGTACAACCTTCACAACCAATTCCGAAAATCGAAAGACAACAGAAATAAACACCACTTCCAGAACAAAATTGCCCAGCAGTATGCTTACAACGGAAATACCACTATTAACATCAACATTCGAAAGCACTCCGACTACAACAAAAATCCCAGTGACTACTTCAAAGACATCAAGTAATCCAATGATGACAGAAAGTTTACTCTCCACAACAAGAACTTCCGACTATCCAGTGACAGTAGCATCAACCTTTACCAATACCTATACTACTACATCAGACATTTCTAACAGTGCAATGACAACTGAAAATCATATTCGTACAGAAGCCTTCTTCAAAACTCCTACGACATCAAAAGTCACTACTTCGTCAGGAAACCAGCATTCATCAACAATTACTGTTAAATTAACGCCAGTCGAGGATATGTCAACCACATCTGAAGGACAAAGAAAACCGACAACACAAGCAGTAACTGTAGAAAATACAGCTGATACTTCTTTAAATGATCAAACCTCAGAAGTTACAGATGCTGATGATGTTTTTACAAATGGACTTACAACTGGCGGTGAGCCAACAGATAGAAAAACTGATTACACATTTTTACAATTTTTCAACATTTCAACAACAAAAAACAAAAACTCTGCATTAACCCCTGGTGGAAATGCATATACCCTTTCACAAACTCCCACAACGCAGGATAGTCAAAACAATTCAGGTTATATGGTTGATAAATCTACTGTCTCTAGTGTTGATAATACACACATCGATTTTTCTTCTGCAACTTATTCAAAAAATAGGGACATAACTCAGGCATCTACGAGTTTTCGAAATACAATAAGTACTTTGAAAAACAAATTAAACACTGGTGCTATTACAAATACTTTCAAAACAGATATGCGCTCTCATTCATATGATAATACATTTCCTGCTATTTCAGAACCAAGTACAGCAACTGCATCAAACAATGAAGGTACAGAATATTCAATCCCGACAACAAAGTTCACAAGCTCTTTAGCTTATGTTACGGAATCGACGCCATCCAGACAGACGACAGATTCAAAACGTTCATTACCAGCTGACATGACAACTCAACCGTCTGCAGATTTTTCTACAGCAACAAGTACAAATGACATACTTATATCAGACTCTAAAACAACATCCATAGATAAGGAATCCACAACAAAGATGTCAACCTTAGAGTCATTAAAAGTCACAACAAGTAATTTACAAACTACCATTACAACATCGAATTCAGATGTTGAGTTAAGCACAAGTTCACACAGTGAAGGCATTAAAACAACGGGCTTGGAAATATCAACGTTTGATACTAATAATGGATATAGATCAAGCACAGTAAAAGAAGATGTTTCTTCTGGTTTTCCATTACGTACTGAAAATACTGAAACTGTTGTAAGCAATTCGATTACAACCGATATTGGTAGAGTAACTAAAACGTACAGTACAGAGGATGTTCCCTCTTCGGCGTCAATTTCCACTAGACGTTTATATACATACACAACTGATGGTTTGACTGATATATCCGCATCTGAGACTTTATCAACTAAAGAATCAGTTAAGGACATTTCACTAGATAGAGAAAGTTCGACTCCTGATTTTAGTACTTCTCAAACAAAGAGTGAGACAGCTGAAATGTCATACACACCTCCCGTTGGAACATCTTTTGTATCATTTGCTTCTAAAATGACATCTGAAGATGCTTCTTTTGTCTTCACAGGTACAGAAATAACTGCTGCAGTCGTGACATCAGACACAGAAATGTCATCAGGCGTTACCGTTGCCCTTACACATAGTTCTGAGAAAGAATCTGCACCTGTAAGTTCAACAGCAATTATAACGGTCCCTCATGATGTGCCATTGACAACGCAAGGTTATAAGGAATCAGAGGCGGCAACTACAAAGTCAGTTTCAGAGGTACCCTCTACAGAGGAGATGTCTACAAAGTTTGTTACTGACTTAAAGTCGACAAAGGTTGTACCGTCCCAAAAGTCGTTGACAACATCTTCAACGTCTGATGTAACGTCTCAGGAAATGGTAGTTACAACTTTAGATACAGATTCACCGACCCCGGTGAAGATTGCTACACCATCGGATGTTGAAATGTTATCTCCTGAAATGAAATCTACAACATCAAAAACTGAAGTGCCTTCTCCAAATATAGTATCAACAACGTCATATACCGAGGTTTCCTCTACAGAAGTGGTGTCTTCAAAGTCAAATTATGAATTAACGTCACTAGAGGAAGTAATAACTAAGACGACAACAGATGAAGAAGTTTTGATTACAGCGTCAGATACTGAGTTTCTGTCTACAGAGGTGATGGCTACAAAAACAGAAACCGAGGCGCCGTCAAAGACAGTGCAGACTGGAACACCAGAGATGATGATTCACACTACATCAAGTACTGAAGTTTCATGGGCTGTTAGTACTCCAAATGCCAAAGCATTTTCCACAGATGTATCTGCTTCAAGTGTAAAGGATAAAACAATAGTTGGCGCAACTTCTCCATCGGTTCAAACAACACATATGTACGAACAGTATGTATCGGGTACAAAATCAAAGGCTGATGGTGCCTTAACAAGTATAACGGCAAAGCCTACATTATTGTCTGACACACCTTCTTTAGATCAAGCTGTTTCGACATCAAGTAGTACGTCGCATATAGGGTCAAGCACAAGTGCATCTTCTCTAGATACAACCGATACAACTTTAGGCACTGGTGCAGTCTCTTCAGAAATAACAACTACGCGCACTGGTCTGTCATCGGAAATAACATTTACAGCGGCGGATTTGAAATTTGCAACAGACAAAACCTTCTTAAAATCAAGTACGGAACAGCCTAATGGGAGTGATTATTCTTCAATATACAATACTCATACTCATGTAGCAGATATAACAGATGGAAAACCGAGCATTGAGGCGACGACTGATGTCACAGGTTCCAGTAAAACTAGTGACATGCCTTCTGCAGTCTTTGCAGCTTCAACATTTGCTAAAGAGACTCTCCTCCCAGAAACAACGGTTTCTGAAGAAACATCTGCTGAAATGGAGTCTGCATTACCAAATACGAAAACATCGTCTGTAGAATTGAAGACTGCAACATCTATTAGTAAGACGAATTCCCAAAAGGTGGAAAGTACAACATCTACTACAATTGCATCTTCCCAGGAAATGGAGACTACTCCCTTAATAAGTAAAACTCACTCTGAAGAAGGGAAACCTACAACATCAATGGAACAGACAACTCATAAGGTTGAAGGTACAATGTTTACTACTGAAGAACATTCAACGAAAGTTGAGGATACAACGTCTTTCAAACCAGTATCATCTTCGGGTCTAGAGGGAACCACTTTAATTAGTGACACACCTCCCAGAGTGACAAGTGATGAACAATCAATTACTCATACATCCACTGACAATATGTATACTACAACGTTTGTTACTGACACACGGTCTATGAAAATTGAGGATACAGTAGCAGTTATTCAAGCAACTTCACAAGGGTTAGAATTGAGAACATCGTCAACCCATACCACTTCTCCGGAGGACGCTTCATTGTCAATAAGTAAGACATCTTCACATGCGACTAGTGATGTGTCTTCTTTACATATTGTTTCTACATCAACAAAGCCGTCTTCTGAAAAGGTGGAAGCTACAGTATCCGTTGTGAAAGTTTCAACTTTTCCTGATGTAACTGCTGTGTCAACTCATAACGCATCTGTAACATCTGGTACTGAAACATCTTTGCCACAGGTGACAACTACTAAGTCATCGTATGAAACATTACAAACTGAGATGACTTCTATAGAAAATGACATGGCAACATCAGCTAATCCTAAGACAAGTTCTAAGATTTCAACAACAACATCAATGATTCATAAACCGTCTTCAAGTGCAGAGGCTACCTCAACAGATATTGCAACTACAGTATTAAGAAATGAATTAACTTCCTCGGAAGTTACACCTATAACACCAAACACCGAGACATTTTCTCAAAAAGCAGTGGCTACAACTGCAACCACTATGTCAGTTCCCAATTTTTCACTTGTAACACTTAGTGAAACATCTTCCCAAGACGTGTCTGCGACAACTTCGAGAACTCCGATGCCATATACTGAGTTTTCATCTACGACAGCAAACCTTTTTTCAGCTTCATCAGATATGTCAGCTATTTCATCAAATACTGAGCAACATTCTTCACATAAATCTGGCGGAACAACAAATGGTATGGTATTTTCAGAAAGTACATCTTCAACAGCTAATGTGGAAGTTCCATTAACCTCTGAGGCAATTTTAAAAGAGACATCTACAAATGAAAAACCTAATACTAAAATATTTATAACAACACCCAGTACTGTATCCATTTCCCCAGAAGTAACAGTTAGTGCGACAAACACTAAAACAAATGTTCTTTCATCAGAAGTAACTACAAAATCCAAAATTGATGTGTCTTCTTCTGAGGGAACGGTTACAACGGCGGAGACTTCATTGGGCGAAACTGCGACAAATAAAGAATTACTATCCTCTGAGGCTGCGTATAAAACATCAACTACTAAAGCACATGAAACTGAGACGCAAACTACAAGTACTAATATGCTGTCTACAGTAGAAAGTAGTGATGGAATATCTCATACAGAGGTTACCATCATAGAATCAAACACTGTGAAAACACAACCAGATACATCTAAAACAACTAGTGCCGAGTTGTTGTCACAAGATGTCACTTCTTCATTACATGGTACTAGTGCGCCTTCTATTATGAGTATGACAACGCCATCTACTGAGAGGTCTTCTGACCATTTGACGAATACAATACAAAGTACTGTCATACCTCAAAGCCTGAAGACAACATTGGGGACAGTAACGCCCTTCCAGGAGACTTTTC
The DNA here is from genome assembly GCF_021869535.1 of Mytilus californianus. Taxonomy (NCBI): domain Eukaryota; kingdom Metazoa; phylum Mollusca; class Bivalvia; order Mytilida; family Mytilidae; genus Mytilus; species Mytilus californianus. The sequence goes on along the minus strand of NW_026262723.1, from coordinate 23,031,212 downwards.
TGTCGTCTTCCGACGAACAAGTGACATCATTTAGTAAGACAACATTCAAAGATATTTCCGAATCAATTCATAGTACAGAAGATTTAGGTGTTATTTCAACAGTTTATGAAATGGTTACCAATTCCGAAAAGGAAACACAAACAACGTCAATACCTGAAATAGTGTCTTCTTCTGAGGGAACGGTTACAACGGCGGAGACTTCATTGGGCGAAACCGTGACAAATAAAGAATTACTATCCTCTGAGGCTGCGTATAAAACATCAACTACTAAAGCACTTGAAACTGAGACGCAAACTGCAAGTACTAATATGCTGTCTACAGTAGAAAGTAGTGATGGAATATCTCATACAGAGGTTACCATCATAGAATCAAACACTGTGAAAACACAACCAGATACATCTAAAACAACTAGTGCTGTAACATCAACTTTTGAAATATCCGAAGATGGGAAAAGTGTTACATCAGTTGGTGAGGTATCATCTACACTACATTTTCAAACTCCATCTGATGAGATGTCACAAACCAAATCTAGTGTATCATCAAGTGATTACGCTTCTGACAAATATATATCCTCAGGTTTGTCATTTAGTACGGAGACGTTCATTGAAAACATGCAATCGTCTCTAGATCACACATCAACGCATTCCAAAAAGACAGATTCAGTTGTTACAACTGAAACGACCACAGTGGGTTCCATATCAGTAGACAAGTCCACTGTTACAGCACACACAAAAGAGAAAACTACCGGGACACCTGTAACAATACAGTCACAAGGCAAAACCACTTCTGTACAAAATTCAAAAACAGATGTATATAATACAACGGCTTTATCCTCAATCACGAATAAAATATTAACAGATGACATTACGACAAATGAATCTTCAGTAACTACAGTAGAACACACAACCATGATGTCAACAAGAACAGATGATAACACGACAACGTCAAATAGTTCAAACATGATAAAAGGAAGTACAGGAAAAGTAATAAGTACTGCACCCACTGAAACATCAGCTAGTAAGATGACAGTCACAGATTCAGGGACTACAAGAGATACAGAGACTATAAATATATCACAGGGTACTGCAAAAACCAGCGCAGATACTGTGCTTACGACAGAAGAGGATTCGTTTGTCTCTTCCGAGATCACAACGAAGACAACAGAAAAAACTACTTCTACCACTACAGAGACCAGTCAAACAGCTGATAATACTTCTTCAATTCATAACACAACAAAGGCAAAAGAACGTACAACTCCTTCTATTTCTGAGACAAGACAAACACAAGATGATACGGTTTTGACAACTTTCCACTCAACGATTACAACAGAACATACAAGTTCAATGACTTCTGACCCTAATCAGACAACAAATGACACGACTGTTTCAAATTCCCACATTACACAAACAAATGATATACCTTCAACTACCTCCTACGCCAAGGAAACTACATATGATGCCACGTCTACAACTTCCGACACTGTTTTAACAACAGAAAATACAACTTCTACGACTTCAAAAATAATTAAAACTACAGCAGACACGTCTTCCATTTCAATGACCACACAAACAACAGTGGATATCTCAAAAACGTCTGACAGCACACCAACAAATTTATACACAATGATTAGGTCAACCGCCTTAACAAAGCAAAATACTACAATTTATGGAACAACACCAGAAGGAACGCAACAAGAAACCACTGCTATTACAACCACTGATGTTACAGAAGATCAGAAAATAACCACAGACAGGACAACAATCACTGATAAATACCTTACTACTACAGAAGACATATTTAATATGTCAGGTATTACTGATACGACTTCAAACGATATATCAACTGAGTTATATACAATACCGAAGGTTAAAACAACAACTGACAAAAGTAGTGTGGCCACAGTAGATACATCAACATTGCAAAATCTGGCACATTTGTCGACGGTAGAAGAGGCGAATTGGAAAACTACAGAAAATACGGTTTATAAAAGTACTACTCCGACCAATAACGGATTGGTAACAGATTCGGGAAGTGAAGTATCTAAAACAGAATACCAAGGACAGATTGTAACAGATGAAGAATGGGATGATAACCTTGATGATCCTAATTCACAAGCATTTAAGGATAAAGCTGAACACATAAGGCAATTTGTAAGTATAGTTTGCTGACAACATTTGTTTTATTGATGTTTGATTATAATCATCAATCATTTTTATATGCTGAAAATTGCATTATATTTGTATAATTTATTATCAAATTTTTATCAATACAAAAGAGTTAACATAACAATGTCTTTCTGTTATCTAAAAATAAAGTTTCAACAGGATTGTGCACTTCTTTGATGTTTTGTGATAATCTTACTTTAGTTTTAATCATTCTGTTTCAGCTAATGATGCTTTTCGCCAATTCCGACTTAGCAGGACTCATAGATGATATCATTATAACAGGTTTCGAGTAAGTATTATTATGCTATATTCGCCTCAACATAACATTTAATTGATTGCTTGATACATCTGTCGCGTACAATCTCAGAAAACCACCGACAAATGGTGACAACTGATTAAATCTATCAAACACAGATACATTGAATGCACTGATTTTGTTTGTAATTTTGACTAAGTTCCCTGATGTGGTTATGATAGCATCTGAAATTACTTGTACATGTATTTATCTAATAGATATGTAGCTCTTTCTATCACTGAAGTAAACTAAGCGAATTGATATGAAGAAAATTACGTATTGGTCAATTTGAATAACTATAATGGCAATTGCGGATGTACAATAATTTCCTTATTAGTATTTTTATACGAAGACAGATTTTATTAGTAAACAATTAATGTTGAATGAATTTTTTCTCATATAATATACCCTAAATTTTGTTTTGGTTTGTATTCATATAAATTAGTTTTACAAAATTCATGTGGAAATGTTGTTGAAAGATCAAATTACAAAAATCAAATGCAAATGGAACGAATAAAAGGTACCATTTTTGTGCCTAAATTCAACAAAATTAAGAAAATCAAGGTGAACAATTTGATGCAATGTTCCATGTGTATGATTTATAGACCTGGCAGTATAATAGTACGGTTTGACGTCATAGTGATTAATGTAGAATATGATGCGTCAACTATGAAGACGAAGCTCAACCAAGGGTATCATGCCGTCAGTAATCCTGGATACGTTATTAAAGACCAAGAGACTTCCTTTATAGGTAAGATGACTATTTTTTAATAAATAAATAAACGTAATAGCAATTAAAAACGTCATTCTTACGTTATGCGTTTAAATGCCGTACATTGAAAATATATTGTTTAATAATATTCTGTTACTAGTTCATTAATATAATATTGCTTCAAAATAGAACGATTTAAAAGGGTCTACTACATTTGATTGATTTTATTTGTTCAACAATTATCAAACGCATAATCAAAATGAGAACACATGTAGAATAAGTTGATTTGTTCGAATTGAGAAAAGAGGAGTGACCGGACTAATGGCATGAACAAGTAAGCCTATACCAAATACTAAGACAAAACATAACAGTACAAAGAAAAAACAGAAGAAAGAAAACACGAATTTTACTAAAAACTGGAGGTAGAGGAATGCTAATTGGTTAGCTAATCATTTTCTGCTCCACTTATATCACCCGTCGTAGTACGCAGGACATTTTGTTGATATATATTATGACAAGACAGTAATGTGTGTCTAGCCCTAGGCCCTCGGTCATAAAACTTTACTCAGTACTCGGTGAACATAACTTGTGCTCGAAACACCAAATTCAGTATTGTGATTGTTTGATGTTTTAGTCTGAGTACGATAATCGTGCTCAAAATTTTTATGACCGCTAGGCATAATCCAACCCCTGATTCCGAAGAGGAATTCCTAGGTTCATCAATGTGAAAGTGTGGTACTTTTCTTTTTATGATATGATGTTTTGTTTAAGTTTGTTTAATCATCTACTTAACCAGACATTATGTATGTTTTATCTGTGCAATGCAATGACGAAAATGTTTAGCTTATAAGCAGAACTAGAACTTGTATTGAAATCAGATTTACACATTTATTTTTTATAAGAACAAGGATCGAGAACGACCTCTGCTGAAGATGTTGTTACAACTCCACCTTTAACAACACCTTACAGTAAGTTTTTTAATTAGGTAGTAGTGCATCAAACAAACAGGCAAATTTTGAAAAAAGTGACAAAAGGTATGATTTTTCTTTTCCTATTGTTAATTTTCCATTTTTGGACTGTGATGTTCCTCTGGCACCATCTTAGGGTGTTTATATATCCCAACTCGTGTCTGTAGTGACGTTTTGGATTTCAATGAGCGTAATCTATGTATTACTGGTAAATTATTTAGTCAGGGATTTCGTAACCACAAATTACTTAAAACCTTTACTAAATTCTTTCATAGATACAAAGATTTGGTTGCAAGTTTGGCTGTACCTGTAAAAAACTTATTTCAGACGGAATAGCACATCCTAAATTTTACGGTGATGTTGTTTACCGAGCACGGAAATTTATATACGATCCGGGTAAACTTATGAATCCTTTAAATAAACTTATTCTAAAAGGTTACCAATTCAAAACTGTAATTAGATCTTTGAATATTGTTTTTATTGGTATAAATATTGATTTTGTTATCAGTAAATTAAAATCATACTAATAAGTTTGTTATACACATATGCACTTTAACGGTACTATAATCTGTTGATCCTTTGTCATTTTGGCTTTGCACAAGGTCATGTTTTCTCTGACTGTTAATGACGTCTTTACACTAAATCCATTGGATGTTGAATGTGTACTGATTGCTATTTTAGTCTTAGATACATGATTTTTATTATTAGTTGTTATTGGCTTTGAACTAGCTGTAAGTAACTGTGAGTACTCTCAGATCTGTACTGAGTGTCCTTTTTGTTTTTAGGGATGAGGGTTGGATAAATACTCTGCCACGTCCGGTCTGTGTTTATAATTGATGTTTTTTTGCTTTGTATCGATCTGATGAGTTAAGCCTTTTTCAACTGATTTTTATAGTTTGTTCTTATGTTGTGCTGTTACACCACTGTCCCAGGTTAGGGGGAAAGTTGAGCGCTCACAAACATGTTTAACCCCGCCACATTCTTTATGTGCCTGTTCCAAGTCAGGAGCTTGTAGTTCAGTGGTTGTCGTTGGTTCATTCTGTCATATTTGTTTTTCGTTAATTGTTTTGTTATAAATTAGGCTGTTAGTTTTCTCAATTGAATTGTTTCATGTTTTTTCATGTCGGGACCTTTTATAGCCGACTATACGGTATGGGTTTTTCTCATTGTTGAAGGCCGTACGGTTGCCTATAATTGCTTACATCCACTTTATTTGAACTTTGGTGGATAGTTGTCTCATTTGCAATCATACCTCATCTCCTTATTTTTATATTTATATGAATAAAAATTGCAAAGATACCCATCATGAAATGGTACACGTTTGAGTTTGGTATTTTTGTTAATACTTTTTTTTCATACTGTCCGTTCATTGAAAATCGATGACTCAAAAGTTACATGAAAATGCACTGCACATCATGATGTTATCTCCCCCTTTAAATAGTTGTCAGTGTGCACTTCGTATAACATATATTTCTTATTGAAACGGGTTAAGTAGAAACAGTGTATAGCGTTTGCTTTAACTTTACATACTGATAAAAAAACCAGAATACTAGTAATCACATTTCAACGAAAAAAAAATCGCCTTTTGGAAGATTTTTATGTGGAGTTGTACAATTTTAAGTGAAACAAACTTAAATGTTGAAAAAATCATTCGTGCATTGGATCTGTATGAATTATCTGTCTAACTAACAGTGTCAATCCCTGCAAAATAAGAAAAAAAATACTCATCAGCACATCAAATTGTCTTTTGAAAACCGGAAAACGAAGACAAATATTAAATCTATCAAAATAGAAAAAAAGACTAGTTAAAACCTGCATGTGCCTGTCTGAATGCCCAAGTCAGTAGTTGTTTTTTTTTTATTATCAGTAAAAGTATATGGGGATTTGGTCATTATTTCTATATGTTGATATTTTTGAAAATTGGAAACCGTTCTAAAATTAAAATAAAAAACCACTTGATAATTTTCCCGAAGCTTTTCTCAATTTACCTTCACCAGGAACGTTCAAACCACAAAACATGAAAAGGCAAGGATTTAGAATATGCGAGGAGCACGTGACAAAATAACCTCGACAATTTTCATTAAAAACTGAAAGTAGATACAGTTTCGTGCTTAATATTAGGATAACATTTTGAACTTTTTTAATCTTTTGTTTAGAAATGAATTACGAAACCCACAGTTTACTTGTAATTTACCATTCTTAGGCCATACTTTTGCTTAAAAGGGTCAATGGTCAAATTGACAGACACACTTATTAGACTTTGTGTCAAACTTATCCCTAAATATTTTAACATAGAACATACGATAAAACGAAAACAGGACGTCCTATAAGAATATGAATGTTACGATGTGATTGGCGCCAGACGCTTTGAATAAATTAATATTTATACTACATTTGTGTATGTTTACACATTGTTGCGCACTTTATAATATAGTAATATAACGTTGATTAATGATATTTTAGTTGATCCATGCTTGTCTGCTCCATGTCCAGGAAACAGTAATTGTTCCAGTGCTGGACACGATTATACTTGTATTTGCCATCCTGGATACATCTGGGATGTTGGCACTTGTAAGGGTAAGAGCATTGTGATTTTCATCGTAAAAATTACGTTCGGATGCTTACCACAGTGTGGGTTAGCTGTCACATGGAAGCTGCATTGATGTGAGAACGTTTGAAGACCATTATCGTAGATGTATGAGTAAGGTGTCACACAAAAACTGTCGTTCAATAGACATTATTTGTATCAGTATGTAAATTGTGATCCTCATCGTTTAAGTAACAGATTTAGATGAATAAACTACCATCTTTGATGAGGTTTTGGTATAGACTTTACGGGTTAAATGCTGAGTGAACTATAGACAAATACGACTGGAGAGTAGATTCGCAAGTATTTATTGTACATATTTCGTATGAGTGTATTGACAACAATTAAGGTATCATGTGCTTCATTGACAGGTAGACAAATAACTGTAAACGTTCAATATTTTCAAAAATAAGGATAGTTAAATGATTATAACCAAAAGTAGACAATATCTTCTAGCTGAAACTTTATCTTATCAAAATTAGTATTGAATCAGATGTGTTTTCTTAATATGACTTAGTAAGAAGTTTTACCACTTTAAAATATCATAAACTGTCTTTCAAAGTATATACATATCTTTATATGTTTTCCCAAATTGTTGATAATTTTGTTGTTCTATTTTAGACATTGATGAGTGCACGAATTACCTTTGTACACCGTATTCCATTTGTAATAATACAATAGGGAGTTATACATGTACATGCAGAGAAGGATTCTACCAAGAAAATGACATATGTGAAGGTAAGACGATATTGTGCATGAGACGTATTGATAGATTTATCCGAAATGATTGCTTTCGGAGTGCAATTCTTAGTCAATCTTCAACAGCAACGATGAAAGTTATTAAATTCAAAAAGCAAAGGAACCATTAAATCGTTAGAAGAAAAAGGAAATTAAAAAAAGATTGAAAGAAACAGCCATCACTTTGCTATGGTCGTCTTTGATTCAGACGTTTTAGATCTTATCATAACATATCTTTTAGTTTTTAGTTTTCTATGTTGTGTTTTGTGTACTAGTGTTTGTCTGTTGGTCTGTTGGTCTTTTTGTTTTTTAGCCATGGCGTTGTCAGTTTATTTTCGACTTATGAGTTTGAATGTCCATTTGGTATCTTTCGCCTCTCTTTTAGAACTTTAGCTGAATTCTTGTAGTTGAAGTTGACCTATGACGGTTCGGGATGTGACTATGACAAACAGTGGATGCGTTTAAGGATAAAAACAATTGACAAATGTTTTAATTTGGCCATATTACCAGACTTTCCATGTTCGTTAATAGGATACATATTTAAATTTGTTGTTTTTTAATATCTTCCTCACGCATAGCTCTGATTTATTGTCTTGGTTTGGCTTTACTCTTGGTTCTTTTTGGTTTTATCAACTATTCATCGTTGGTTGTGAGGTTTTAGACTTTCAAATATTTTGGCCTCGAGCATCAATGAAGAGAAATTATTTGACGAATGCGTAAATATTATTGATTATTAATAAATTTTGCAGATGTGGATGAGTGTTTGACGGCAGATATATGCACAAGTAATTCTTCTTGTTTGAACACTGTCGGAAGTTACAAATGTATGTGCGATGAAGGCTTCAAGAAAACCAGTGTTGAGCTCTGTGAAGGTAAGGTTTTATATTAGTTTGTATTTCATTGAAGGAAAACCTCACAAAAGTCGTAAACTTATGGAACGATCAATCCATTAAGAGGATGACTTAAACATTTTCTTTATTCAAATGTTATATAAAATGATCACGAAAACAGAAAAAAACTTTCATATAACACTTTATAATTTTGTGAGTCCGAATAATGACTTCAACGAGTAGTGCATGTAGTATATGTTTTTGTCAAGGACATGACGAGAGCAAAATGTTACAAAAAGGGGGATGGATTGATTGAGTGTTGATGTTTAACGCTACTATCAGCAATATCAAGGAAAAACTAAACAAAAATCGAGAGGAGTGATAAGCAGGCTTCCCTGAAGAGTAAGTATTTTCCCCTACTAATAAACTCCGACATGTTGCTTATATATATAAAACTTTTCTTAATATACGTTGACGAAATCAATATAATATATTATTTATTTGCAGATATCAATGAGTGTTTAGACTACGCTTGTCCAAGTCATGCTTATTGCAACAATACCGTTGGCAGTTTTACCTGTACCTGTGAAGAAGGCTTCTATGAGTCTAGTGGCGCATGTCTAGGTATTTTAAAGATAAAATTAAGATAATCAATGGTTACTTGCAAATGTACATTTTATCTTTAAAAACAGTTTAACGACATTTAAGGGCATAAACCTGGGTTAAGGAAGATAACTCTTTAAAATCAGTTATTAGTTTGTAATAGTAAGTTTCATCCATGAACAGAATTTAAATAATGAACGTGTTACTTAGAAGCTAAGAGTAAATTGATGCATATAGTTGTCACAAATTTACCAGATATTTTCAAGATTTATTTAAGGAGTGACTAATATTTTTTCGGTCTATGAAGAAATAACATAAAAAATGTGGTGCACACTGAATAACCCGCGTAGCGTGTTATTTAAAATTATGCACCACATTTTTTAGATAATATTCGAATAGACAGAAAAAATAATACAGTCATTCCTTATAATTTTATTTTAAATTCCATTTTGAATAAGTAATTCATGACAGAACGTTGATGACGTCACGGTTACATGACACAATTATGTCTATGAACTGAAAGACAAAAAAACAAATCAGAAGACGTGTTACATCCAAAATTTAATTATATAGCTTTACCAAAGTCTCCTTCATTAAAGTAGCTGAACAGTTTTAAAACGTACCAGTATTTACCATTCTAAAAACCTGGACGAAAATGCAATGTTTAGATAAATATACTTAAATAAACTCATCATAGATACCAGGATTAGAATTGTGTACGCCAGACGGTCGTTTAGTCTACAAAAGACAGTTAGATGTCTAAATATTTTTGTGACAAATGATATTATAGTATTGTCAAAGAATATAGAAACTACTTATTACATAAACTTAAGGTCAATATGGAACGAATACCTAGTGTATGAACTTGAACCGTAATATCTTTCGCGTTTCCTCAGATTGTTTTTCTTTTCATTACTGCTTTTGTCTTTGTTATTGTGATTTTTTAATTTCTAGATATAAATGAATGTTCAGACCCAGAAGTCTGCCATAACCATTCCACATGTGTTAATATAGATGGTGGATTCTACTGTGTTTGTCATCAGGGATATCAAAAGATAGGTGGTGTATGTACAGGTGCGTAAATATTCATTCAAATGTATCCGCCTTATCATTTATAGTGATTAATATTGATTGATAAACCTAAATAATGTAGAAATATAAAAACATTAATCTGTTTATATAAAAGACAAAAAAATAATGTATTTCAGTTTTATGTACATCACTTCAGATATATGTATTATATGTATGAGAGATCTGTAAGCTTTATGTATTTAGAATACATTAACAGTTTATTTTTTTTTATTTTACAGACATAAATGAATGTTTGCAAGACGTGTGTCCTCCTGATTCAACTTGTAACAATACAGATGGAAGTTATATATGCACCTGCCATTCTGGATTTGTAAAATCTCAAGATTCATGTGAAGGTAAGTACATTCTTAAATTAGACAATTAAAACCTAGGTATCATTCATACTTAAAGAAGTTAAAATAGTTTATTATGCTATATAATATCACTGTATTAGCAGCCTTGTAGAATTAAGATAAAAGTTGTTCATGTGATTTTAAACTTATAGTATGTTGTCATGATTTCAATTGCCTGGTTTCAATGAAGCAAAGAATTGTAATGCCTTTCAGTTTGTAATGAATTGTATTTATACCTCTGTGCTAATAACAAAATAAGAAAAATAAGATGAGTAGTATTTACATTTTTGAATAACACATCCTTTGTTCTCAACTTTACATGGAGTTTGATATCTTTTTATCATAAAATACACTGACGATTGCAAGAACACCGATTGATGTTCACATATACGTGAGTGAACATAGAAACAAATAATTTTAACATACTAGAGTATTTAAACAAAACCAGAATGTTACCCGAATAAAATTTTTTTCGTTCACCTTTTATTTATCTATTCAATCTGATTAAGACTGACGTCGCATTTCCTTGCATAATAAAATACCTTTAATCATGACATGAAAAAATAGAAGATAATGGCATGCGATCTATTAATAGGAAACCGAAAAGGGATGTAGTTCAAGACATTATATATTATTAATTTTAAAACATTTCCTAATATGTTGCAGACATAAATGAATGTTTATATAGCCCATGTCCTATGAACTCTGTTTGCCACAACTTAAAGGGAAGTTATGGTTGTACCTGTAGAGATGGTTACCAGGAATCAAGTGGCGTTTGTATAGGTATATTTCATATTAGTGTATACAAAAAATGGCAATATTCGGGGAAAAAAATCACACTTAAAAAAGCATATATATTGAAAGTTAAGTTTTGTTTTATTGTTACCAGTTGGTGAAAAAAATAAATATACTAGTATTAATTAAATCCAATTTAAAATATAGGTAACATACTGAGATTTAAGTCGTTCAAATTATTGTTTTCAAGAAGCGTATTGGAAGTTCCAATTACTCTGTTTTGCTTATTTTATTGTCCCTTTTGATATTTTGCGAACATTCCAAAGTTATGACGACAAAACTGGGACTAATATAAACTAATAGTAGTTCCTCTTTATTGTTCAACTTCATTATACAGCTGTATCAGCACAAATGTTATTGGTTTTCTTTACAAATACAATACATATTAATCGATGTATGATAAAAGAGATTAATTAAAAAAAATTTCTCTAGTATGAAATAAGACTTTTACCACTTAGATGTTGTTAAAAAATAAAATAACAAAAATACCAAACTCTAAGGAAAATTCAAAATGGAAAATCCCTTATTAAATGGCAAAATCAAAAGCTCAAACAAATCAAACGAATGGAAAACAACTGTAATATTCCTGTCTTGGTACAGGCATTTACTTATGTAGAAAATGGTGATTTAAACCTGTCTACACACTCGATTTTGTATCAAATGTCACAAACGCAGAAAACAACATAATTTTAAATCAGGATGCAAAAAATATAACTATCGTAATACTTATTGATGTGAAAAAATACGCTATTTTATGAAAATATTACTATTTCATTATTATTGATAATATTGGAATTTAAAATGCGGTGAAACCTGAACTTATTGTTCAGGTATCACCGCATTTTGTCATTGTCTATCTCATTGGGTTTTTGTTAAATAACAGACGGAATAAAAATAATGCAATAGTCATAACCTACCCAAAATAAAGTTGACTTTCCCAAATTTCTTTGTACCCACTGATATCCAATCTAATGTATGGGTCTTTTTGTAGATGTCAATGAATGCAAGAACAACCCATGTCCTGAACATTCAAGTTGTTCGAACACTAATGGAAGTTTTACCTGTACGTGTCTGACTGGTTACATTAACACAGGAACAGAATGCCGCGGTGAGTTAACTTTCTTTTTCAAGGTGATATCATTATCTTAGAAAAAAGTATAAAAATGATAAAAAACCAAAATATCAATTATATTTTGAAAGTATTTTATTGGAAGTATATATTTTAAGTTTTAAACGTAGTGATTATTATGTTTTTATTTGATTGTAAATATATACCAATTTAATTACAGAAAATTATGAATATATTCTTACCTTAAAAACATTACATGTGTACGTGAAAATGTTTTTTCAGATGTTAATGAATGCTTATATGGAATCTGTCCGTCACAATCGAAATGTATTAACACGGATGGCAGTTATACTTGTAACTGTACTTCTGGTTATCAGATGATTGACAACCATTGCAAAGGTAAATTTTATTAAATAAATTTAATAAACTTGAGAAATAATGCACCAGAAAGCTATCACAAATATTTGAAAGCATTATATTATAACGTCATAGTTTTCCACCAATTTTTGTAGGGCTTCCTAAGTTATTGAAAACACTAAAAGAAGTAACTCTTTAATGATTCTCTGGTCATTATATCTGTCAAAAATAGGATGAAGGATTTAAGAAAGGCACATACATTACCAGTTAATATTAAATTCCACCTTATAATTTTGTTTAGTAAGATCTGTTTTTTAATCAAATGTCTGAGATTGTCACACTTTCACATTCGTTGTTTATTTCAGATTTAAATGAATGTCTGGCTTCTCCATGTTCAGATCATACAGAGTGTATCAATACGATTGGTAGCTATGCATGTAACTGTATAACAGGATTTCAGTTGCTTAATGGACAGTGTCAGGGTATTATGTTATTTTTATTTATAAGAAATGATTTCTGTCTCGCCTGCAACAAAAGTCGCAGAAAACAGGACATAGGGATTTCTTTTCCGGCGATGGCGACGGGGCGTCAACAATTGTTAAGTTTTATGCTTCAGTTTGTTTGAAAGGAACTACATGTAATATATCATTGAAATTTAATGTAAAGTTGCATACACCTTATTGCTATTTGTCCGCCATTACTGGACACCACACAAGTTCCCGTAAAATTTTGACGTCATAATAGAAAATGTCTAACGCCACTATGGAAAAGTGATTGTTGTATGACGTCAAAAGTTCGAGTGGGACAGATTCTCGGGTCAAGCGGGAATAGCGATAAGGTGTATTACTATCAGTACATATAAGCTTGACGACTATTTCGAGGCCCTGCCCGCTAGGTTATGTTCCAGTGACTTTAAATTAATTAGCAATTTTCAATGTTAATTTTTCTGCTTTAGTTAGTTTGATAGGATCTACTTGTGATGGATCAATGATATTTTCTTTAAAGTTGCATTACTATCTTTACATATCAGTTTGACGACTATTTTGGAGCACTGCCCCCTAGGTCATGGTCTAGTCACTTTGAATTAATTAGCAATTTTCAATGTTAAGTTTTCTGCTTAAGTTAGTTTGATAGGATCTACTTGTGATGGATCAATGATATTTTCTATAAAGCTGCATTACTATCTTTGAATATCAGTTTGACGACTATTTTGGGGCCCTGCCCCCTAGGTCATGGTCTAGTCACTTTGAATTAATTAGCAATTTTCAATGTTAAGTTTTCTGCTTAAGTCAGTTTGATAAGAACTGCATGTGATAGATCAATGATATTTTGTATAAAATTGCATTACCAGCGACTGAGTTAATAAACCATGTTGCTGTCCATATGATAGTGTTTTCTGAATTTCAGCCGACTGGCGAGACATATCTCTGTGTCAACGGTTTATTATGTATTGTATTACTACTACATGTTAGAATAATTCTGGAGGAATTTTTGTACAGTACTATAGATACAATGGTTTAGATGATGTCAACATGGTTTTGATATTAATAGTGAAAATATGAATACTTCAAAAAATAAGCTAGTATTCAAAGCATCTATCATAAGCATGAGTGTTCCATCTTTACTTGATACTTGGAGAGCGCTTTTCATCGTAAATACAATATGTGATAATTATACTTTTTGTTTATATGTAGAGTTTTTCAATTGTTGACAGTTTCTGAATCAGATTTCGATTTTTAACTTTGGAATATTTATAAATTCCATTTTTCGAGTGCTAATCGTTTGTATGTCATTGTATTACTAATTATCTTAAGGATATGATGGATTTGGCAATATAGTTAGTATAAAAATAAGACATTATGCAACTGCAAACTAGACAAATAGACACTAGATCTATTTAAACATTAAAATTTGACAGACATTGACGAATGTAAGGAGAGCCCTTGTCCATTGCACTCTAACTGTACCAACACAGAGGGAAACTATTGGTGTGGATGTCATGATGGATTCTATCAAGAGAATGATTTCACTTGTCTAGGTATGTATCTGTTTATTATAGTATTACCACAAACAATGACCATGCTACCGATATTCGACCACGATACAAGTACTAAAACAAAGTATTAACAAAAATACCAAACTACAATGTAAATGAAAAAAGGGGGAAGTCTATAAGCCTGACAAAATAAAACGCTCGACAATACCAACCAACCGAACGAATGGAAAACAATTGTCATATTACTGACTTGATACAGGTATTCTCCGAAGAAAATGGTGGGTAAAACCTAGTTTTTGTAGGTAGCTGAACCATCCACTTGTCAAATACGATGTCATCATCTGAGTAAATGTTTTATTTCTTAAAACTCTGAAAAATCCTGCAACAGTTTAATAAATGCATGACATCCAAGAATGTTATCATATATGTACTTGTTTCTAGTTAAGTAGTTAAGTAGGAATTGCTTACCTGTTCAGACCCCCAGTTTTGATGAGGTTTGTATTGTTTGATCTTAGTTGTCTGTTTGGTGTTTGTAGGACGGTTTTGTTTTCAATATTTTTCTTTTATTCTGATTTTATATATTCTACTACTGATTTTGAAATAGCAGGAGACGTCTACATACCTGGACTCGCTCATTTTGGAGTTGATGCGATGCCGTTAGTTTTTTTTTCTTTCCTTTTTTGTTACCTTGATTTGTTTCCCCTGAATTGAGTAACGAGATTTGAACATCGTAAACTACTGTCGCGTCAATTCATTTTTATTTCTTCGACTCAAGGTTTTTGGCACACTCGTATCTTTTCCCAATTGTAAAGAATGTTTTTTAAAACATTTTTCCACATAAACCATTACAGCATCATTACATTTCATGATTTTAAAATTATTTTCTAGTGAATCATGACAAAAATAAATCTTTTTTTAGAAGACAAGATTGTTTATTGACTTAATCATAAGCGTGCGTGTAACTATTTTGCACTTTAATCATAAAAATTCTTGAGGCAAAAACAATAAAAAGAAATGAAACAAAATAACACTTTCCTGCATTATAAAGAAGCACATTGATGCTGTTTCAAGATTTTCTGAGTTGCCGCTATTATTGAGAAGTTGCATAGAAGGCAAAATAGAACCACAAGTCTAAGAAAAGCGACAACGTACAGAAAACCGACGAAAACAAAAACAACGTCAATAAAACGTCATACAGAAAAGGAAAAATTGTATTACATAGATTATTGTTTTTTTTTGTTTTAGCCATGACGTTGTCACTTTATTTTCGACTTATGAGTTTGAAGGTCACTTTGATTTCTTTCGCCTATCTCTTATACTTAATATCGTAGATTATACGTATTCTGCATACAAGCCTATAGGTGTAATACCACCAAATCATAGTACGTCACATCCGGTTGCATACGAAAATAGGTCGAAAAAAAATATTCCCTTGAATTTGACAGTTGTAGGTAATTGATCCTACATTTCATTGCAGTAAAACATTTCTGGGTCATAAACATATATCTTGGGTATTTCAAAGCACCATTATTTTTTTATTTGGGGTTTCTATAGAATATTTTGGAAACTTGAGGTTACATGGTTACTAAAGCTTGTACACAGGTTAAAAAAGGGGGAAAATTTGATTGGTTAACTTCCAGTGATGGTTATTTTCTTATATGCAATGAAATGTTATGTGAAATTTTTTCTATAGTACTGGACAGGATCAAACTTTACTCATGCCAAGTATTTCTTTATTTGAAACAAAGATAAATTCTGCACAATTTTTTGAAAAGTGCAAATTTAACAAAGACTAATAGGGGAAAATCAATGGTGGTATTACACCTAATATGGGAAGCTGTACATGCACCTTTGACCTTGTGAGTACTCTCATGTGTTAAAATTTCTTGCTATTTAAGTGAAATATTACTAATAATGAAATATTCTGAGTGGATTGAGTCTCCAAAACACATTTTATGAGAAAATTTCCTTGAAATAGGACTTTACCATGAATATTAGTTGACAGAATAAGCCATACTTAGAGTTTGGGGAGCTTTTTCTCCTTTTTTCTTATATTCTGCTATACTAGAAAATTTTTCCTAAGAAATACTTTAATAAATATATAGTTTTAAGTAAATGAAGTTATTTTTAAAGCAGTAACAACAAATTATTCACCAAAAGAGAAGCTTTTTATGTCCCTCTCTGGAACGCGGCGTAAATTTAAGTTTTACGTAAGGACTTATTGAAACCTCCTTGGAGACAGTAAACTTTTATACGGATAGTTCATTCAGCTTGAATACTTCAATTAATCATTTATTATAACATTTCTATCATAAATGAGTGAAAGTTACCCCAAAATGTTTATTTATTGGCCTATAAAGTAGAAATTTTGAGGAAATGAGAGGTATAAATGGACCAAAAGAGACCTTATAAGGAAGACAAAGAGGTCCATTAGTAGTATTTATCATCCTAAAGTCATCTTTTGTATCATATTCAACTGTTTGTAGGCAGATGAGATAAATATTTGATCATTTATTGGTCCACACTATATTCTATCATGATGCGGCTTGGTTTGGATTTTTCGAAGAAATTTAGCTCGAATCGCTGTAGATGTCGTCTTACATTATACTAGATTTTTCTCAAACTATTGGACTGATTATGACAAAACTTGACAGGAATGCTTGAAATAACCAGTATTACAAAGGAAAAAAGTCACATTCAGTTTATTTAACAAAAAAGTCTTCTTTAGGTGTAATACCACCAAATCATAGTACGTCACATCCGGTTGCATACGAAAATAGGTCGAAAAAAAATATTCCCTTGAATTTGACAGTTGTAGGTAATTGATCCTACATTTCATTGCAGTAAAACATTTCTGGGTCATAAACATATATCTTGGGTATTTCAAAGCACCATTATTTTTTTATTTGGGGTTTCTATAGAATATTTTGGAAACTTGAGGTTACATGGTTACTAAAGCTTGTACACAGGTTAAAAAAGGGGGAAAATTTGATTGGTTAACTTCCAGTGATGGTTATTTTCTTATATGCAATGAAATGTTATGTGAAATTTTTTCTATAGTACTGGACAGGATCAAACTTTACTCATGCCAAGTATTTCTTTATTTGAAACAAAGATAAATTCTGCACAATTTTTTGAAAAGTGCAAATTTAACAAAGACTAATAGGGGAAAATCAATGGTGGTATTACACCTATAGAGGTTACAGGGTTTATAAAGTCGAAAAGATGCAGATAACTGGTTCTGTTTTCGAAAAACACATACGCACATAGGTAATTCATTTAGAGTAAAAACATATTGTCATCTATATACTGTCCTTTACATATTCGGCAATTTTAGCTTTTGATTACTTGATATTGATTTTCGTAGATCTACAAATATTTGAGTTGGGGATGAAGATCACGAAATTAAATGATAGTCAGGCTATATATACCTCTGATATGCAAAATACATCCTCACCTGTGTATCAGCAATTGTTGAAACAGTTACAAAATTCCGTAAGTTAATATGATATTTATAGATTAGATGTAGTAGTTACTGCAAACAGTTTTAGATAGAATAAGTTTAAACGATAAAATGTTCTTCTCTTGTGTTCCTTTAAGGTGGGTTGTTCAACTAAATGTAAATTTTAAACACAAAATTGTCTTTTTTAATGAAATTATTCTTAGGCGGAAACAATTATTATTGTTCGCATATAATAATAGTTCAATTTAGAAGAAATTCACTTCATAAACTTTTACCCACAGTTCACACAGCTAATGGAATCCAATTTTATGAACACAACATACAAAGACGTTGCAATTCATAGCATACTGCCTGGTAGTATTATAGTGGACATATATGTATACTACAAATTAACAACAAACGCTTCAGCAATGGATCTATATACAGCTGTCACTAACGGGGGCGGGGATTTTCTGGATTATGGGATTGAGTTCACAGCAGACAACTTGACGGTACAGGGTATGCATATTTTCAATATATTTGTACAGATAACAAAAGGTTTGATAGGTTTAACATTATTGATTGAACATTATTGGTTGAAAGTTTTGTATATGCTTGATAATACAATTAATTATCTAATTTCTCCCACAATTTTATATTAATATGTTTTGTAATTTTCATTGTTATTAATACATGTTATATCAGTATTACAAACCTAATCTTAAACTCTATCCTATTTTTTGGAAATTTATAAGTATGTAAAAGTATGAATTATTCTAAATACTAAGGATTTTCTTATCCAAGGCATATAACCTTAGCCGTATTTGGCACAACTTTTTGGAACTTTTGGTCCTCTATGCTCTTCAGGTTTGTACTTGTTTTGGCTTTCGAACTTTTTTGATATGAGCGTCACTGATGGGTCTTATGTAGACGAAACGCACGTCTGGCGTATTAAATTATAAGCCTGGTACCTTTTGATAGCTATTGTTTGTGTGTGTCTCTTTCCTGTATGTTCTCCCATTTATTTTTATGTAGTCCTGTCATGTAATTTTGTCATTTTAATGTTATATCTAACATTGCCATAAAAGCGGGAGGTTTGGCTAGCCACAAAACTAAGTTCAACCCACCATTTTTTCTTAAAATGTCCTGTACCAAGTCAGGAAAATGGCCATTGTTATATAATAGTTCGTTTCTGTGTGTGTTGCATTTTAGTGTTGAGTTTCTGTTGTGTCGTTGTTCTCCTCTTATATTTGATGTGTTTCCCTCAGTTTGAGTTTGTAACCCGGATTTGTTTTTTTTTTTTTAATCGATTTATGAATTTCGAATAGCGGTATACTACTGTTGCCTTTATTTATCTCTTACAAGACATATGGTAAAAGTTATTTAAAAAGTAATATACTAGAGACTGAAATATTCTCTTTGTGCAGCAACGAAACTGCTTGTAAAAACCGTGTCCTCGTGTGATTGTGACTCCTCTTCAGGTGTGATCGAAGTGAAGGGATTTAAAAGTCTAAATAAATCGGATTATGGAACTAATACTGAGTAACAGTAATCTTTTTACAACTTTAAATAATGCTTACATAATCAATTACACTCGTCTTTAATCAACTATGTGTATGTTTTTGGCCAATTCCGATAACAAGATAAAAGTTGGGTGATCGTTATTTTTCTATAAATATTTCAAAGAGAAAATTAATCATTAAACAATTATAGCAAAAGTGAAATCAATTATACATATGACAGTATCAAATAGAGACAAATTGTTCACCTGCAGATGATCAACCTTTCTTTGCAACAACATTACAAAAATTTTGTCATTGCACAAGGTTATGTTTTTCTCTGACTGTTAATGACGTCTTTGTACTAAACCCGTTGTATGTTGTATGTGTACTGATTCATATTTTAGCCTTAGATACATGAATATTTATTTGTTGTTATTTGCTTTGAACTAGCTGTCAGTATCTGCGAGTACTCTCAGATCTTTATTTTGTGTTTTTTGTTTGTTTTACGGGATGTATAAATACCCTGCCACGTCTGGTCTTTGTCTTTCTGCTTTGTATCCATCTGATGAGTTAAGCTTTTTTCAACTGATTTGAATATATTGTTTTTATGTTATACTTCAAACTTGTTTTTATGTTGTCCTTCAAACTTGTTTAAACTCACCTCATTCTTTATGTGTCAATCTTAAGTCAGGAGCCTGTAGTTCAGGGGTTGTCGTTGGTTCATGTCTGTCATTTATGTTTTTCGTTAATTATTTTGTTATAAGTTAGGCCGTTAGTTTCTTAATTGAAAATGCATATTTACTTTGTTATTTCAGATATCAATGAATGCGAAAGTTCTCTGTGGAACGACTGTGACGTGAATGCAGACTGTATGAATTATGAGGGCCGTTATAATTGTACCTGTAAAACAGGGTATTTGGATATATCAGTTGAAAAAAGTCGGCCTGGACGTTTATGTGGAAGTAAGAACAATTAGCTGAATGTACTAGGAAGTCATATTTTCCATTACATTTTATTAAGTCTATCGCAAACTATAAAGATAATAAAAAGAATATTTTTTTCGTAATGTACAACATAAACATATAAAAGGAGAAATATCTATCACTTTATTACTTCTATTTTGAAACTACAGCTTAATTCACCAGGCTTTGTTTCATAGTAGTTAGGCAACATATTAGAATTTGCAATTGTATCACATTTTATTTCATTTTAAAATTTGTACTTCAATATAAAAGTTTTTTAAACACACAGACAGGAAAACAGTTAGATAAATGATTTTTTCTATTATCCGGGATAAGTAGAACTACATGTATTTGCAAATCTGTAAAAAGGGGGTCAGTTTCCTAGTTTGTAAGTAAATAAAAGGGAAGAATTCTAAAAAATGACGGTGTAAGTACTCACATTTATATTCCAACAAATCTACTTTTTTTTAAGTTACAGTAAACAAACCAAAATGGCGATTTAAACTGTCTTTATAAAATGCATTCTAAATTCACCAACCAGGAAAATTTATTTCAACAAACATTTATTGTACATGTCCGTTCATTGATTAAGTTCTAAAAATAGACACGTTTTTTTTTTTAAATTTCAGTAATTGATAATATCAATGTCGATCCCATCAGTGATGTGAAGCTTGCCTGTGATAAGCAATATTACAAACTATCAGACATAGTTACATGTACAGTAACGATAACAAGAGGATCAGATGTATCATATAACGTTGATTTTGGTGACGGAACAAGTTCCAGCTATACTGATCCAGAGATGTTGTCATTCATGTCACCATGGACATTTTCTCATCAGTAAGATATCTTATTTCTATATTTTCCTCTCAAAAAGACAATTGGGCTATTTAACTTTTTGTCCCCCGCGTAACGCGTTGCGGGGGACATGGGAATTCCGGGCGTCCGACCGTCCGTCCTTGCGTCCATGTGTCCGTCTGTCCGTCCGTCCGTCGGGTTTTGTTAGCGATCTCACAGGTACAATTCTTGCCAGATTTTTATAAAACTTATACTATAGGTTAATATCAGCAATATCTCGGACAAGTTTTATAATGGTGGTCGATCTACTTTTTTTAAAAGAGTTATGGCCCTTGGAAATATTAAATTTATGGAAAATGGCCTCGTTAGCGCTCTCATGGTACAATTCTTGCCAGATTTTTATAAAACTTATACTATAGGTTAATATCAGCAGTATCTCGGACAAGTTCTATAATGGTGGATGATCGACTTTTTTAAAAGAGTTATGCCCCTTGGAAATATAAAATATGTGCAACGCGGGGGACATTTGAACTCTGTTCTTTTATTATATCAATAATAAAGTTGGTGTTGTTTGAATAACGAAATCATTTGTTTAAGTAGTGAAGTTACTATTAGTATGTTGAATAGAACTTAAACTATTATATTCTTTTTTTTTAAATTTGAGTGACTTGAAGAATCTGTTAAAAATACTTAAAGGGGCACTAGTAGTCAAATTCATGTTCACCGATTTGACTCAAATTCTCATATTTGATTTATAACAATGTAAAACATTTATCAAAATTATTAAAAGTCTAAAATAAACAACTTACAAGACATGGGCCCGATAATATGTAGCTTCGTTTTGTGTGTATTTAGTCTAGACGCCATCTAATTAACTATCGAGTTGACCTCCGAAAACCTCCGATGGTCATATAAGGGATATAAACATAAATTTAGATATAAATAGATTAAGCGAACTCGTGCAATTGGATTTTTCTAGGTCTACTTAGTTTCATGTTATAGATTAAAAATACATGTTAATCATGGTTTTTATCTGTATAAGAATGTTTTTTGTGGATCGAATCTGTCAATCAAATGATATACCTTTGTTTCACTTTCAATGTTGACATTTTTTTCCTTTAAATAACTGATCACACACGATGCATGCATTATCCATCTCTAGCTAAGGGGTTAAATTGAAGTTCACATGAATACGGATTCAATGAGGTCGAATTATTCACTTGCAAGTGAATAATTCATCATCAATGTTTCTTAGCTTATTTTGACAAAATTGAACCATACTTGCTGCTAAAAGCTATTTATTATTCCATTATTTCACTTTCATTAATGATTGAACAAAAAAATCATACTTTAGATTTTTTATTTTTCTCGTAGCTAGTGCCCCTTTAAGATAGTAACTACATAATGCTATCTGGAAAGACAGGTGATTCAACTATAACTGAGGCTTACAAATTTCTTTAAAAATTTAATGAATAAACTAACAACAACTTCCAACCATCTGACATGAAATAAAACATATTCAATCATTAATAAGACCAACTTAAACCATAATCTGTATAAAAATATGGAGATGTGGTATGATTGCCAATGAGACAACTATCCACCAAAGTTCAATTGAAGTGGATGTAAGCAATTATAGGCAACCGTACGGCCTTCAACGATGAGAAAAACCCATACCGTATGGTCGGCTATAAAAGGCCCCGAAATTAAAAATATGAAACAATTCAATTGAGAAAACTAACGGCCTAATTTATAACAAAACAATTTACGAAAAACAAAAATGACAGACATGAACCAACGACAACAACTGAACTACAGGCTCCTGACTTGGGACAGGCACGTAAAGAATGTGGAGGGGTTAAACATGTTTGTGAGCGCTCAACCTTTCCCCTAACCTGGGAAAGTGGTGTAACAGTACAACATAAGAACAAACTATAAAAATCAGTTGAAAAAGGCTTAATTCATCAGATGGATACAAATAGAAATACATATAACAAAAACACAGAGTGGACGTGGACAGGTAATTATACATCCCAGCAACAAAAAGACTATAAATACAGATCTGAGAGTACTCGCAGTTACTGACAACTAGTTCAAAGCCAATAACAACGAAAAAAAAATCATGTACGTAAGACTGTGTTTGTTTCTACAAAGGAATTAAACACGTATGAAAATGGTGTTTTCAAGTCACAGCTAAATTATCGTAAATACACAACAAAATATGGGAGATAAACAGGTTTGGGTTGCACGAACTAAAATAAAGTTGCTGAGATCGTGGTCATGCGTCATTTGTCTAAATACTCTAAAGTGAATTACAGCAAAAAGTAAAATCACAAAACAAGAACTCTGAGGAAAATTCCAAAAGGAAAGTCCCTAATCAAATGGCAAAATCAAAAGCTCAAACACATCAAACGAATGGATAACAACTTTCATATTCCTGACTTGGTACAGGCATTTTCTTATGTAGATAATGGTGGATTGAGCAAAAGAGTAAGTCAAAATTTATGCTATATTTTCTACTTTCTGTTTTTAAGATATACGAATGAAGGGAATATTACTATAACGGTTAATACATCAAATGCCGTCAGTCATGTTCAAACCAGTACATATCTCATCATACAGAAAGTAGTTGCTGGCTTAATTCTGAACACAACACAGCTTGATCCAGTGTATTCTGGATACTTAATGATTGACATCATTTCTGCAGAATATAGCTACAGTAATTTACTCCTCCAGATAAACTTTGGTGATGGTGAAATCTTAAACCAGTTTGTTTCAGAATTTCAACAAGTATCGGATTCTCATTATTATGACGTTGGAACATACATTTTAAAAGTAAATATATCTAATCGTGTGAGTATTCAGATAATAGAGGCCAACTTTACTGTGGATGAAGTTGTCCATGATCTAACTGTGACAGCAAACTCGTATGCAGTTATACCAAACAGTGATGTGCTTCTTACCATACGGACTAGTAATGGATCAAATTTAAATTTTGACATATTTGTTAACGATGAAAATTATGACACCGTATACATTAGAAATGAGAAACGTGGAATAACATTATTTTATCACACAATATCAATAAACGAAGTTGGGATATACAATGTGTCTGTTGAAGCTTCAAATAATATTTCTTCTGAGACGTTTACCATGAACGACCAGGTGTACGTCGAAAATGTGGTGCAGGATATGATTTTATCTACAGTTCCTGTAATTGCTAATCCACCTGGAGACATAATTCTAACAGTGGATTACAATGGAATTATAAATCCACCATCTCACGTGAAATGCAATGTTACGTTTGGAAACATATCTACGGATATATTTTACGTAAATCAGATGCAAGTTGGTAAATCGGAACAGTTCAACATTAAATATGATAATGCCAGCTTCATTGGGGAAGTCAAGATAGATATGAACTGTTTAAACAAAATAAGTCACATGTCACTTACCACATGGACTTCTCTACAACAACCGATTTCCGGTATATCTATTTACCACACCACACCGTACATTCCATCCGGAAATTCTATAGATTTCATGTTTAACATTGAAAGCGGAAGTAAAGTAAAATACAACTATTCTATAGGAGATGGTACAGTTTATTCGGATAATATAAATCGAGACTTTGTTAGTAATTTTCAAATAAATAAAACTCAAACTTATTTTCAAAAAGGAAAATATCAAATAACATTCCATGCTAGCAATATTGTATCTCAAAAGTATGCAGAAGCGTATGTTTGGGTGTTAGAAGCTGTGACAGGACTGAAAATTACAAAATACTTTTATTTGTCGGATTACAGCTCTGACGTAAGTTTCGGTTATGGGGACGAGGAAAATATTTATCCAACTGAACGAGATATAATATTTGATGCCTCAACCGTGAGCGGAAACTATATTAAATATGTGTGGGACTTGGGAAATAACGTTGTAAGGGAAACTGAAAATCCTACCTTGACATATCAATTTGTAAATGGCGGGAATTTTAAAATTGTTGTAAACGCCAGTAATCAACTGTCGCACATTACTAGAACGTTCAATATGTCCATTTACCAGACTGTCCTGATTTCTACATTAAGTAACAACGGACCTACAAATGCATTTGAAACTACTACTTTTACTCTTCAATTAAGTCAACCTGGTACAGAATCTTGCTATAAATGGGACTTGGGTGATAATTCACCAATTGTTTTGTATGGTGAGAAGAACTGTGAAGATATCGCAGCGTCATTGAATTACAAATACATGTACTGGCAACCGTCGTCAAGTCTTATTCATACGCATATGTATCGTAAAAATTCAACCTATCATGTCATACTCACAGGTTCTAATCTTATTTCATCTAAAAGTATATCATCAATGGCCATAATAAGTGGAATAAGTTGTTTTTATCCGGTTGTTCATATAAACGGAGGTGGACAAGATATTGATGAACCAGAAGTCATCCAAAAATCACAAAGGATAACACTAGAAAGTTCTGCAGAAGTTAATTGTAAAGTTTCCCAGACGGTTTCATATCTTTGGAATATTTACAAAATTAGCCAAGGAGAAACCTATCAAGATTATATATTTGAAAACTACAAGATAGACGATTCTGTCGAATTGAATAACTTGAATTTAGTTTTCATACCAAGAATACTACCGACTGGACAATACAGAATTAATTTAAATGTTTCAATGACTGAAATATATGGATTGTCAGCTGAAGACTTCACCTACTTAGAAATTATACCAACTCCACTCAAGGTTAAAATAAGCGGTGGCAACGCTAGAGTTGTTGGTTATAATCAAATGCTGGTTATGAATGCAGGAGAACAATCATTTGATCCAGATATTGATGACCCCAACAACAAGACAGGAATGAGATTTATATGGAAATGCCGACAGTCTACAAACGTATACGAAGAAACAATTTCGCAGATTGATATTCCTGAATGGGATATATATGTCAACATGTCTAGACAGGATGGTTGTTTCGGAACAGGAATTGGCATTCTGCCATTTCACGAGTCACAACTAAAAATAAGTACTTTGTATTTAGAACCAAATACAGAGAATGTGTTTGAAGTAGAAGTGTATAAAGATGACAGAGTGGGTTCGTTTGAACAGTTAGTTTATGTTGTTGAGGGAGATCCACCAACGCTTATTATTAAGTAAGTTTTTTTTTTTATTTTATTACTTGGTTTCAATGCATCAATATAATTATGATATGTATTGTTGATAAGATAGCAGAATAACAAATTTCATTTAGTAAACAGGATAATATTTAAAAGTGGTTATTCTTTTAGCCATTTGGTGATTGCTTAGGATTAAATGAATAAAAAATTAAGCATTATTGGATAGAAATTATTTGTCAAAATGCACACTTTGATAATCAGAATACGTTCCCCTTGATGTTACTCACTGTATATGATCCTTAAGAAAAATTCAATGTGAAAAAGCAGTTCTGCAGAAATGATCAACGGTTTTGTTCAATAAATTACAATGAAACATTTATAAAGACAAACACTGCAAGACTACAAGTTCACAAAAGAGGATAGTCACAAACATATTGCAGATGCATAATATAATGTAAACTTGAAATAAGACGGATTTGGCTGTTCTATTTATTCCTTTTTGTTTTTTTATTATCCCAAACGTTTAATATTTTACGTATAGAAACTATAAACAACTCATTTTAATGTTAAGAATTTTTATCCAACTCCCAGGGAATTCTCTTAGTATTCTTTTTATACTTTGCAGTTGTCATGTAAATTGCAAATCAAAGATGAATCCGTCTGGTGAATTCACTTTATCGGTCACGTGCGCTGAATGTACTAACTACGATAAAGAGGAGTACAAATGGAGCCTTTATCTGAAGAATGAGACCTTAGGAGGTTTTTATCCTGTCAAGAACCTAGATGGTCTGACCGAAGCAGGTACACCTATAGACAATATATACATATGAAACTGTGACCTGTAGTTGTTTTAAGTACCTTGCATCCAATTACTTGTTTTAATCATGCAAGCTATTTAACATGTTTAAGACAAATTCATTTTTACAATAGTATGATTTCTGTTTTGACAAAACTTTTATATTTTTGCAGTTACTATCGAAATTTGAATTTGGCTATTTGTTTTAGGTATTTTTGTCATATAGCTCTTCAACTATTTCTATACTTATACATCCCTCGGATTTCAAATGTTTGGCATTGAGCGTTCCTGATGAAGGTAAATCCAGAAAAGCTCTTCGGACGCATGAAATTATTAAACGTGTTGTTTTCAATTTTTTGAATTCTTGATATTTTTTAGACTATTCATTTCAGTTAGAGTCTAAATTAATCTTCGCTTTCAAATGATCGGTGTAGACAATTACTGAAATAAACAAATTTGCTGCAGAAATTGAATTTGTCAAAATAAACACCTTATTACGATTTTATACTATTATGACATTTTTTTTATCAATTTATTTTTAAATGCTTAAATCAGTGGAGATAACTCAGACAATTTTGTTTAATAAAAGAATTTACAGTACATTTACCTAACTATACTTTTGCAAAATATTATGAAATTGTATCATTTTTAATTTAGAATCCCCCTCTACTTAAATTAAGTCTTAACTCTTCTCAAATCGATTGTCAAGTTTGATCATGATTATTTTTTATTTTCAGGGACATCCTCTCAGGCGATAAAAATTAAACAGGGATCCCTCATTGGAGGAGAGATATATCGATTTAGAATAGATGGCAAAGTGTATGGTTACGCTCCTAGCTTTACCGAATATGAATTTATAACCAATCTGCCACCATATGGAGGAACTTGCAACATTGATCCAATATCAGGTATAAATAAACATTAAAAACTTGCGTATTATCATTTAATTTAATACTTTTATCATTTGTATAACTATTATTATTATCATTTGTATCATTATTGTTATTATTATTTTTATTATCATATAATTTAATTTCGGATGTAACGCGTCTTCCGATTGGCTGACGTTGTTTTGTTTATCAGCACATAGACATAATTTTGTCATGTGACCTTGACGTCATCAACGTTTTTTCATGATTTACTCCGGTTTAAAATGGAATTAAAAATTAAATTATAAGAAATGACTTTAATATTTTTTCTGTCTATTCGAAATAACATAAAAAATGTGGTGCACACTTTAAAATAACCCGCTACGCCGGTTATTCAGTGTGCAGCACATTTTTGATGTTATTTCTTCATAGACAGAAAAAATATTACAGTCATTCCTTAATTGTATTATTATTATTATTATTAGTATTATTATTATTAGTAATAATATCAAAAATTTGTTTTCAATTATGATTTGATATGTCATTTTATTTTATTTCCTATTACTAACATTTATTAACATTTTTGAAAAATCTTGTGATGTCTCTTATAAAACAGTGTCGGTGAATCTTTAAATGTATTTTCAGGTTTCGCACTAGAAACGGAGTTTGAAATACGTTGTAGCGGGTGGCTTAACCCTGGAGAAGAGGCTATACAAGGACGTGGTTTGTTATACAGATTTTGGTCTCGTCCGCAGGGATCTTTTGATACGCAGCTTTTGTATTACGGAAAAGATTCCTTCACCCCTAAAAGCAAATTTTCTCTTGGACCTGTAGACAATGATTTCTTTCATGATGTTGTAGTTAGAATTTCCAATCCTATCGGAGAATTTGTAGAGACATATCTTAAAGTGAAGGTATGAACACTAATGTTAATTAACTTTAAATTTATATGCATGAATAAGTTTTTGCCCATGAATTCAATTTTGATTGTGACGTCATTGAAATATAATTAAAAACACATCAGACAAATAGAAGTCCAATATATCATGTATATTATGATATTCATAGTAGGCATGGTAGGTGTTCATTTCAAAACAAATACTTATTCTGTATTGGCTGCAACTTTATATAATTCCAATGAATTTATATGTATAATCAACCCAAAAAATCGAATATTAGCTTCACCAACCTAACTGATCAATACTATTTTTACCAATTTTTCATGCACTTGCGGCAAACGGTAATTTAAAAATGATTGCAAATTTTATCTGTTTACCCTTCCGGAGCACCTGAGATCACCCCCAGTTTTTGGTGGGGTTCGTGTTGCTTAGTCTTTGGTTTTCTATGTTGTGTCATCTGTACTATTATTTGTCTGTTTGTCTTTTTATTTTTGGCCATGTCGTTGTCAGTTTGTTTTCGATCTATGAGTTTGACTGTCCCTCTGGTATCTTTCGTCCCTCTTTTATCATTTGTTTGAAAAAGTAGTTAACATGTACTAGTAAACATAAATAGTTAAAAGAAATATGAAACTAAAAATTATTATTCTACGACAAATACTAATTATTGAAGTTTAATAAATATTTCATGAGACATCTATTTTAAAATCGACATCATTATATGCAAGTTTCCTTTTTATGACGCACCATTGGTTTCACATGGGATAATACTGCTTTCACATCACTACACTATTCTGCTGAAGTTGTGTTAAAAGCCAGGATGTATACATACGTAGAAAAGTTAGAAGCTAGATAAGCAACAACAAAAAAGACATAATAAGAATAGCCCCAACTGTGCTTGAGGAAGTTTAAATTAGTAGTAACAGATGTATTTTAATTCAAAGATAATATCAGAATTGAGTGCAGCATTTTATTCGAAATGAAAGCAGCTGACGAATCACATTTTGCACAAAAAAACAGTATTATTAAATTCTGTTTTGCAAGCCTTCATTCCTGTATCTCTAGACAAGATGTGAGTGAATTAGATGGACGGTAAAAGACAACAACTACAAAACAAATAGACAAAACCCTAAGCTTAGACCGATTCAAAAACAGCACCCATTATGTTTCTTACAAAAATGAGTTAGGTGTACTTGTGACATGGTTATTATAGAAATCTCACTTTTTCATAGAAATCAATCATTTGAAGGTATAACAATCCGTCTAGGAAAAAACACAGCAATATACATAATAGGTAGAGCCGACGGCAAACATGCAACAACATGTAAAACAGTACTACATGTACATATACTGAACGAGACTGCTCACAAATAACTTACAGTATGGTCGAAGTATCCTTTCTTTTGTCTATGAAGTCACTTATATTGACGATGTAATAAATTGTATTTACGTTTACCTTTTCATTTTGTTAGGTAAATGAACCCATGGAAGACGATGTATCGGACCTTCTTACTCTTACTAGTGGAGAATCTAATCAATTAAGCACACTGCTGTCATCCGGTAAAGCACAGGAAGCTAAGCAACTTGTAGTAGCTGTGGCATCACTGATCAATTATTCACCCGTACTGGTAAACAATTACTTGATAATGAACACCTTTAAAGTCCAAAATATTAAGTGAACCAAGAAAATGTATTAGGAAACAATATAAATTTATATGAGAAGTTGTTCATCTTTTATGAATTATACTATCATAGATTTATATTAATATTTACCTTTGAATTGAAGGAACAAAATTATCTTGAATTTTTAAAAATAATCTGATGTTGAAATTCATTTGTATAAAACTTTCCCTATTCAATTTTAATGGCCAATTGTACTAATATACTGTTTGTACTTATAAACCACATGCGTTCTAAATATCCCTAGTACTCTTTTCTGTTCCAAATGTCACATTAGTTTTTCATCCATCGCTTTATGTACGCATGTTTAGTTTAAACACGCAAAATCTTTAAAGATGTCAATAGAGAAGGACGGCTACTCATGTCCCATCTAAAACTCTAGTCTGTTGGCATCTATATTTTCTTGTATTTATTTGAAACTTGATTCTCTAGATAGGAGTTTCAAGAGCTTCACTTTTACAAATGATAACAGCTCCAAATACGCCGCCATCGACAGATGGTAGTACAACAAATGGTTGGTCGGACCAAACTACAACATTGTTACCAGGGGACACGTCTATCGATCCCGGTAGTACTATTGATCCAGAAGAGGCAGAGAGATTAAGACAAGAACAGGCCGCTGAAGAAAAGAAGTTAAGGACCGAGGTAATATCATTTCTATTATTATTGAAAAAGTATCAGGTTGTTTACTTGACGATATACAGGCTATATAAATTTAAATGCATAGTAAACTGGTTTTATGCATTCATATAAGAAACTTTTATGCTGTGTCATAATAAGAAGTCAGTCAACAAAAAGTAAAATCACAAAAATACTGAACTCCGAGGAAAATTCAAAAAGGAAAGTCCCCAATCAAATGGCAAAATCAAAAGTTCAAACACATCAAACGAATGGATAACAACTGTCATATTCCTGACTTGGTACAGGCATTTTCTTATGTAGAAAATGGTGGATTGAACCTGGTTTTAAAGCTAGCTAAACCTCTCACTTGTATGACAGTCGCATCAAATTCCATTATATTGACAATGATGTGTGAACAAAACAAACAAAAACAATAGGTAAAAATGTCACAAATAGGGGTAAATAATCTAATTCAGTAGGTCTCATTCGTGAAAAGGGAACGGGATTGTAGTTACGACATAAGGAACATATTCGATATCATCTGTGAAACGGATATTCCATAACGGTCAACCAACTCGTGATGGCGTCCGTAAAATTTACAAAGTGATGATTTCAACTTCACCATTTGGAACTCTTGGTTTAAAAATGAAAATTCACAATTGGGAAGCTGCAATCATCTCTTTTGTCGTAAATTTTGTTTTCAACCGACCCTCATAGTCAATTTCTAGATATAAGTCATAATAAAATGGCAAAAAAATCAAAAGCTCAAACACATCAAACAAGTGACACGTGTCTTTTAAGGGTGTTATCTCTTTTCTTAAACAACATTGAAGAATATGTAATATAATATTAAATAATGGTAAATTATTACAGCTTCGAACGTCTGTTATCAAAACGTTATCATTGGAAACAGAAAGCCCAACCCTGGACTCCCTGCAACAAACAGCTATGGCTTTTCGTGTAATTACTCACGAGAGTACAGAGATATCGGAGGAATCACAGGTAACAAAAAATTAGATAACAGGCTAATATCATGTCATGTCTTACCATCCAATCATGAAAACGAAATATTCATATCACTTGCTAAAATCTATTGCTAATTTTAAAAAAATCCCCCTAAAGCACATATACTACTATGCCTTTTAAAACCCACCCCTTTTCAATGAAACAGCGCGTGAAATGTTTATTTTTGCAATTGAGCTGTTATTGTATCTTCTATTGTCCTCAGTGTCTTTATGAAACTCCCTTACTAAGGCAAGATAAATAAATCAAATAATAGTTTTGAAACTTTTCTTTTGTTTGGCATTAACATTTCGTTTTCATGAACTTATTAGCTACTAATGCTTCTATTCAAACAACTATTTCAAAGGGTGTTGCAGTTAATGCAATAGGGAAAATGGCAGACACGTTCCAGTTAATGGTGGATTCCGAACAAACAGAAGCACAGGGTCAAAAATACAGTACGGCTGAAGGTACCTACACTTTAGTCATTTTATATTATACTACTTATGGTTTATTTGATGATCTTATAATACTTTTAGATACTTTTATGTCATCATTGCTCATGCTGCTCTTGCTTACGACAAACTTTAAGCATTTCTGTACCTTTATTAATAATGCTTATTTTCTCTGATGTGTTGTTACTGATTATTCCATTACATTTGCTTTCAACCCCTAGGGGCATAAATGTGCATTTCTTAATAAACTAAACTATGTTGTTGATTGACGATTAATATAATGTCGGTATTGAATAAAATGATTTGAAGGTGTCAAATATAAGCTGGTGTGCTAAACCTTTAGTTGTGGAGTCCTATATTGAAACAAAATTATTTTAAATATTTTTGGACAAAAAAGGAAATTGAAATTTTTTTTTCGATTTTTATGTATTAATTGGTTATTCAGTAATTTGTTGTGCAATTGTTCTCATTTATTTACTATGTGAAATGTGTTAAAGGTCTATAATGAGTTGTGGGGTACAAAGAAACATTTTTGATAAATAGGACAATTTAATTTTGACAATTTTCACTAGATTTGAAATTTCATTTTCTTAGATATGATTGCAACACTAGGAAGTATAGTCATTGCCGCTACAGGAGAGGAAATTATGAATATCTTTAAACAGAATATACTGGAATCTTCTGGTATCGACACAGAATTTACTATTGAACAGTTTACACAGGCGACAGAACCAAATACTACAGAATCATCCTCAACTATTATAGCGGAGCAAAAGAAGGCAAAGGTATAAACATTGATTGTAATTTTTTAAGGTATGAATCTATCTTGATCTTCTTGGAAAATTTTGGCTAAAAAAGCTATCGTTGAAATTTTTAAAGAAAATTGGTCTATTGATATGTGATAAATTAAAAATCTCAAATCCAACGGTAAATTTTATGAATAGTGTAAGTAATTTTAGTATATAATACACAATATTTGGCTTTTCCAACACCGCTATCTCTATTTTCGATTGTTAAATTAAAGTAAACAAAAACAGTGAAATACACTGATGTTTTATATGTATTTTCGATACTTTTATTTAACACATATACAGAATTTTTTTTGGCGCAAACGGATCGAATTGTTTTAGTTATGTTGTTACATGAAAGATTGAAAACCGTTATTCAATTCATGAAACAAATATTGTAATAATTCATGGAAATTTTATATGGCAATACCAACTAATTTTGCAATGAGTTTTTTTTTGTTTCCGTTGATAAAAATGTTCGTGGATTAAAAAAGTACTTCGTGGATTTTTACCAAATCTACATATCACCCTATTAGGTTTTTTTAATATTTCATCTTAAACCCTTAAATTCGTAATTTATCTGTATGCATGATATCCACGAATAAGATTACCCCACGAATGTTGATAGTTCCACAGTACTTATTTCCCTATTTTCATTTTTAAAGGTTAAAGAAATCGCATCAAAAGTTTTGAGTGTAGCTGACACAATATACCAGTCTGTTATAAAGAACCAGGCAACAGATGAACCACCAGTTGTACTTCAATCTCCACTACTAACAGTTCTGGCACAACGTAGTTCTATATCCAAAATTAATAACTCCAATGTCGACGCTGTCGGAGGATCGTTCAAAATGCCTTCATCAGATTCACTTCTATTAAACATGGAAAATTCAACATACGTCGATGTTAAGGTTGGACATTTCGCAAAATTAAAATATTCCTATAAGAGACATCAAAATTTGAAGGTCAACTACATAAGCTATTTAAAAAATAAACCTATCTTGTTTTGCAAGAAAACATGCATGAATAGTATATATCATCAACAAGGGTTAGATTAAGGGAATAAAAAGGAGATGTAAGGTATCCATCATTAAGACAGTAACCAATCACTACAAAAGATGTCAAATCTTAAATGTCTGTTTAAAGTCAGGAATATGGCAGCTGTTTTTCACTTGTTCCATTGATTGAAAGCGTTTGATTTTGTCAGTTTTTATGGCCTACTTTTTGGAGTTTGGTATTTTTGTTATACTTTTTAATCGCCACGACTTTATAAAATAATGACTAAATTTAATGAACATATATACGTTATATACTAAATTTTTCAGGGACAAAACATGAGCCTGCATTTTAACAATGCGATATTTTATTAAAGTCAAGGATTTATTTTAAACATGAGAATGAAAACATAACTATGTTTTATGCTATCTCTTATAAGTGTATGAATAGTAATTCAACAATTTACATTCTGTTCTCTAGCTGACATGTCAGTAACTGTTAGAAGTCCTTTGTTGATTTATGTTGATCATTGTCATTTTGCTTAGTTTCTTCTGTTACCTATTCTAACATCGGACTCGCACTTTTTTTTAGTTTTACAGTGCGTATTGCTGTGTGTTTGTTTATTCCACATTGGCTAAAGGTATAGGGGAGGGTTGAGATCTCACAAAACAGGTTAATACCCCGCCGCATTTTTGCAGTTGTCCCAAGTCAGGAGCCTCTGGCCTTTGTTAGTTGTGTAAGTTTTTTTTTTAATTTTGGTTCATTTATATATTTCGGAGTTTAGTGTGACGTCCATTTTCTCTGAACTAGTATACATTTTTGTTTAGGGGCCAGCTAAAAGCCGACTCCGGGTGCGGATTTTCTTGCTGTGTGAAAGGCCCATTGATGGCATTGAGCTGTTTTCTGGTCTTTGGTCGAGTTATTGTCTCTTTGACACATTCCCCGTTTCCATTCTCAATTTTATGATATATCGCAATCATTTAAAACTCACAAGATAAAAACAGTTTTATTTTGTAGTATTGCAAATCATATTGCATTATATGTAAACTTGATCATGTATATATCTAAATTTCAGGTGCTAAGTTCGCAAACAAACCCTTATATATGGGATACTACAGCTAAATACATCAATAGCGCCATTGTGACCATGGACATATATGGAGACGAAGGACAACTGATAAATGTTACAAATCTTCAGGAGGATATTGTCGTTGATATTTTGGTAGATTCTTCAGCACTAAGTATACAGACTTTTAGTCTAGATGTTGATAATTCAGATAGTTTGTTTTTTCATTCTTTTAGCGTTCGTTCTAATGATAGTGTTCTTAGTATTTTGATCGAACCAGGTGAAATCAACAGGAAATTGGAAGTATTTGTGAAATTTGGAGATTTCCCCTCTGTGAATGATCATGACTGGAATATAACAATCCCCCATTTAGTTACTGAGACGTTAGGAGATTTAGATTTGTTTGAGGAATTGTCTCACAGAGTGTTCTTGTCACAGGAATATGTACGACAAAATGGAGAAGGTATATACTTCATTGGAATCAGAGGAGAAGGTATGACTATAAGGCTGTTACTGAATTTCCATATTTTTGTGTTTATTTTATTCTTTTTCTGCAGGTTATTCGTTTTTCCGTTTTTCGCGAATTAACATAATTTGTTTTGTTGTGGATATTTAATTTCTTGGTTTTGATAAAATTATGTAATTTTGTATTTTCTTGAACTTGTATAACTATGAAATCAACGAAAATTTGTATCAAAAAGGGTTACCAAAGACTAAGATTACTTTGTATCACATGGATAATATGAAAAAGATGTATAGGAAGGTTGAATCTGATGCATCATCAATCGTGTGTTTGCTACCACTCTCGTTATTCCCTTGAGAAATCATCATTTCAATCTAATATTCAGAAAGATGAAACAAACCAATAAGTATATGACTTAGCAGCAGACGATTGCTGTAACGTACGTCATAGAAGGCGGGATATGGTTCGGAACACAACAAAAAAGAAATATAAGTATGATTGAGCCAATATTTCAATATTTAAAAATTTATTTTTCAGTGAATATAACGGAAGAAGATGTATACGAAGATTATTATGAATATTCGCTAGAAACAGAAGAACCAGTAATTGTTAACTACACCCTAAGTTCTGTAACGTCGGGTTGCTATTATTGGAGTGATATGCAGGATAAATGGACGACCTATAACTGTTCTGTACGTTCTTATATATATCAGTAAATATGCTAATGTTGCTCATCTGGACTTTTTCAGGAAATTCTTCAATAATGATATGACTATACGATGGATCAAGGTGGTCTCAAGATTTAACTGTCAGCGGCTACTTCGATATTGCGTTATTGTTTGGTTTAGTGTCAATCATAGTTTATATTTTCGTGACTTGTTTAAAGTTTAAGTATATCGTATTAATTTTCACAACATCCAGGTTTGACAGATGTAAGTTAAGATCTTTGACGGGTTTTGATTCATTATGATTTTATGTGTTAAAATTTAACGAATGAAATCAAAGGGATATTCAAAATTAATAAGTCGAAGAGAAAAATGACACCTACAAGACAAACAAGTCCATAAAGATTTTTTTCTATGGTACTATTTTTCGCACATTATGACAACCTGAATACAATAAAGGAAACAGTAGTATACCGCTGTTCAAAAGTCGTAAATCGATTGAGAGAAAACAAATCCGGGTTACAAACTAAAACCGAGGGAAACAAATCAACTATAAGAGGAAAAAAACAAAATAACAGAACACAGAAGTGCAAAAAAACAAAACAAACAACAATGCAACATTCATAGAAACGAATTATTAAATAACAACTGCCATATTCCTGACTTCGTACAGGACATTTTAAGAAAAAATGTTGGGTTGAACCTGGTTTTGTGGCTAGCCAAACCTCCGCGCTTTATGGCAATGTTAAATATACCGCTAAAATGACAACATTACATGATTACATGACGAAAACAGAGTACAAATAAATGCAAAAACACCAAAGACAGAGAAATACATAAATAAATAATATAATAGTACATTTCGACATGTTAACCAATAGAATTACGAAGTGTGTGTTTGTAACACGAATGGATCAACGCCACAAAAAGTAACGTCACAGGTAAATTTCTAAAAAATGGATATAAATCAAGATTAGGTTTCTAATTATTTTATTTGATGTATTTTATAACAATTACAAGAATATTCATATAAAATTGTGTTAGTAATAGTGCAACTAACTATGTCGGCCTTCCTTCCAAATCATTCTGCGTAAAACAAACGTTAGTCTTTTACGAATAATTAATTTATAAAATAT
Organism: Mytilus californianus; assembly: GCF_021869535.1. NCBI lineage: Eukaryota > Metazoa > Mollusca > Bivalvia > Mytilida > Mytilidae > Mytilus > Mytilus californianus. The sequence goes on along the minus strand of NW_026262723.1, from coordinate 22,993,416 downwards.
ATATTCATACATTTATCTTTTGGCAGGTCAGTCCATTATCAAACACCAACTTTACCAGATGTCTTTGTAACCATCTAACGTCATTTGGTGTTGACTTCTTTGTTCCTCCAAATGAAATAGACTTTAAGTCCGTCTTCAACAACTTAGACCAGAAACTTAAGGATAACTGGGCTGTTTTGGCAACACTGTGTGGATTTATATTGATGTATATTGTGGGTATCATATGGACCAGATACCAGGATAAGAAAGATATCATTAAGGTACTCAGTTTAAATTTGCTAAGATAGTATACATTAATTATCCAATGTGTAATACGGAAAAATACAGAAAAAAATAAGGGTAAGAAGCTTCTACTTATGGCAAGTGCAAGTTCGAAGAACAGTAACATTCGTTATTATCCACGACACAGATATTTCCGTTGTTAAAATGCTATTGTGAAAATATGGACATATTTAAAATGTTCTGTTAACGTTAATCTTGTATTATGCCCCTATGTATTACTTACATAGTAAGATGGTTCATATACCTCTATATCCTCTTTGTTGATGCTTAAAACTTGTGACAAAATATTCAAATTAATTTGATTTTTTAAGTGGGGAGTTTCACCTCTGATGGACAATATTGTTCAAGACAACTACTGCTACCAAATAACAGTGTGTACAGGAATGAGGCGAGGGGCAGGAACCAGGTCACATGTCAATTTTATTCTGGCTGGTGATTTGAAGGATACAGGTGTGAGACAACTAGAAGATGAAAAACAAATAAAGGTGAATACTTGGAAAAGCAAATGCAAATGATATGAATTTGCTAAGATAAAAAATTATATGCATGATGAAGCATTTTTTATTGATACTTAATGTAGGTTTGATCAACCATTACGTTAAGCAATTTTGTCTGAATGATTTGTCCAATGGTTCATATTAAAATAAATCTAACTTGGATGTTGGATGTGTACTGATTGATATTTTAGTCTTAGATACATGATTTTTTTTATTAGTTGTTATTGGCTGAACTAGTTGTCAGTAACTGCGAGTACTGTCAGATCTGTACTTAGTGTCTTTTTTGTTGTAAGGGATGAAGGATGAATAAATACCCTGCCACGTCCGGTCTGTGTTTTTGTTTGATGTTTTTCTGCTTTATATCGATCTGATTAGTTAAGTCTTTTAACTGATTTTTTATAGTTTGTTCTCATGTTGTGCTGTTATACCACTGTACAAGGTTATGGGAAGGGTTGAGCGCTCACAAACATGTTTAACCCCGCAACATTCTTTATGTGCCTGTCCCAAGCCAGGAGCCTGTAGTTCATTGGTTGTCGTTTGTTCATGTCGGTCATATTTGTTTTTCGTAAATTGTTTTGTTATAAATTAGGCCTTTTATAGCCGACTATACGGTATGAGTTTTCTCATTGTTGAAGGCCGTACGGTTGCCTATAATTACTAACATCCACTTCAGTTTAACTTTGGTGGTTATTTGTCTCATTGACAATCATACCACATCTCCTTGTTTTTATATTGGGAACTGTACTGCTAAAATTAAGTAGCACATATATTTACATGACTGTGATTATATAGAAAATAGGCCAGCTAGTTTTACAAAGAAAAGCTCATCAAATTGATTAATCGCCTGTTAAACAGGTGGACACATTAATTTGGTCTGTACATTATATTTCAATAGGTAATACAATAACTTTGTTTCTTATGCCAAGCTTTAATAAAATGTTTATTTTTTAAATTGTTTCAGACTTTATCCAGAGGAAGCATAAATCATTACATAATGAGTGTCCCAGAATGGCTAGGGCCTCTGACCTATATTAGGATGTGGCATGATAATACGGGGAAGGGGAGAAATCAGGGATGGTATCTTAATAAAATAATTATCACTGACCTACAAACAAGGGAAACGTAAGTAATAATATATTTGAATAACCTCAGAAGTTTAAACAACAAAACACCAAGAATATACTAGTAGTTTTTTAATGAAGTAGTATACATTATGATTTGTCCATTCTCAAAAGCAATCGTGATTCCAATATTTTAGCTTTGCAAACTTTATACCTAAAGTTAACAAAGTTCCTGGTAACTGGAAAAAGATCTACAAAAACAGTCGCCATGCTTTAAATAGCATAACGTTACGTGTTTTAGTCCGTTTAATATATAATTATCTAAAATGCGCAACATTCCCATAATTACGTCCATTCAGATATATATCAGTCAAGAACATATGTCCGCTATACACAGAGATGGTGACGACACTAAGCAATCAACCAAAAAAATAACCAAACAATGAGACAAAAAGAAGTAAAGTAATGGATGTTCCTTTCTTTGCAGGTTTTTCTTTCTGTGTAACAAATGGTTTGCCGTAGAAGAAGATGATGGTATGGTTGATAGGTTGATACCAGTAGCAGGATCACAAGATCTCACAAGCTTTCAAAACGTCTTTATGACAAAGACAAGGAAAAATTTCAGTGATTCACATCTGTGGATATCTATTTTCTCAAGGCCACAGAGAAGTAGTTTTACACGAACACAAAGACTCTCGTGTATTCTATCGTTAGTTTTCACCACTATGGTGGCAAATGCTATGTTTTATCAAGCTGAGGAAAAAGTTGCAAATGTTGAGTCATTTAAATTAGGACCCCTTGAGTTTACATTACATGGGTTATACATAAGCGTTGTATGTAGTTTTATTGTGCTTCCTATAAATATTTTAATTGACTTAATATTCCGAAAATCACGTCCAAAGGAAACAAAGATTACAAATGCATTCATGGGAAATATTAAACCATTGAGAACACTGTCAGAAATTAGATTGAAAACAAGACATTTTAAGTCTGATGATATGTCTATAAAAGAGGTATCAAACTTTGATATTGTACCAGAGGAAGAATCAGTACATAGAAATTGCCTAGATGGTGAAGAAAAGAAATCTATTACTCAAGAGGCATCGAACGAGCATCATCAAACAATGAAACGCAAAGAAAAATTTAAATTACCTCATTGGTGTGTTTACATTGGTTGGGTGTTAGTTTTTATATCTGCTGGAGTTTCATCGTTCTTTACGTTTCTATACAGTATGGAATGGGGTAAAGAAAAATCCTTAAACTGGTTATCATCTATGATTCTTTCAATATTTGAATCGGTTACAGTCATACAGCCAACCAAGGTAAGTTCTAGTATTTTAATTGCATTGATTAAGTAATCTATTGTCAAATAATCATAGAGTCTCCGTTGTAATGTTGTCTTGACTTATATCTTGTCTTTCGATAGATTATCGTCATTGCTGTACTAATTGCTGCATTACTGCGCAAACCGGATATTGAAGATGAAACAGACTTTGATGAGGATTCATCTAATCATCCAAAACCAGATGAGGAATTGCTTCATTCCTCACCAAAACGTGGTAAGTCCTGAATAATATGTATGCAAACAAAGGGTTCTATTCTTAGCAATAATATCACATTAAATGTTTTAATTAAGATTAGTACTTTAGTTGCAATTTAAAAATATTCGATGATTTTGGCTATAATTTTCTTTTGGTCCCTTTGCTCATATAGCTCTTCCTGTATTTCAACATACCCGACCTTAACATGTTTGGTTTAAAGCGTTCTTGATGAAGCGTAATCAAGAAAAGCGTTTCAAACACACCAAATTCATAAAGTATAATATTAATTTGAAAACAAACATACCTTCCACTGCAATGATATCTTAAATATAACATGAATATTTGAAAAGCTCTTTTACCAAAAATACAAATCAAGGACCGTTTATCAGTTTTTAAATGATTTTCAATTTTGCAGAAATGCGACCATCTTTACACATTGAACCACCAGACCCTGAAGAAGTTGCAAAAGCAAGAGAAATAAGGTTAAAAGAGATGAAAATGCACGCTGCATTGAGGGAAATTGTATTTTATTTTTTGTTTCTGACGTTGATGATATTGGTAGCAAATCATAACAGAGATACCAGATCATTTAATGTAAAAGATGCAATTGTTCAAATGTTAACAGTGGAACAAAACTTAACCAAGGTTTGTTAGTTAATGCTCTCAGAGATATTTTATCATATTTTATTAAAATGATATCTATCCTGAAATGGTTAGGACCAACGTGTAATATAAAATAAGAAGATATGTTATGATTGCCAATGAGGCAACTATCCGCCAGAAATAGGTTTGTTTTCAATATCTATTGTGACAAAATTATTCGAACAATCCGAAATGAGTACATTTAGGGGTTTGGATAATATGTAACACACCATTAAATTTCTGCATTATTGTTGAAACATAATTTGAAGCAGACTTGGAGTGCACTTTCCTAAAACCTAAGGACACATTGGAAGCACATTTAATGCATTTCACACTTAACTATAGGTTTATTTAATCAATGCAATACTTCTTACTTGCTTATCACAACATTCCTACAAAATGTAGTAAGCAAGGATTTACTGAATGGATCATTCCTGTCAACATGTAAGTAAAGAGGGAGTAAAGTGCATGGAAAAATGTATAGAATGAAATTGGTTTCACGGTCGGTGAACGAAATTTTTATTTTTAAAAGTTCTATCTTTTTGCACGATACATGGTAATAACGGCCTTTCTATACGAAACATAGTAAAGTGATCTTCTGTAAATTGATCATTTACGAAAGTTGATGTTTTTGATTTTTTGTGTATCATATTCCAGAATATGCATTATCAGTTCTAGAAAATATTAAATTTTCTGCAGTTTTGACCTGAAATAATCTTTCTTGTATATTTCCAGATCCACAAAACAGAGGACATATGGAAATGGATAAAGTTGGAATTACTGCCAAATCTCTATGTTTCTAAGCATTGGAATGGCGATCCGTTGGGCTCTCTCGGGGACAGGATTGTTTCAACATTACAGTCGTATAGAGTTGGTCCAATAAGAATAAGACAAGAACGAGTTAGGCCTGGTAAAACTATCTTTAGTGATACTTATGTTATTGCTACTTCCAAACGTTCTTTTGTTTTAAGTTACGTCTAGCGTCTAAATATGTATGGAACACCCAACGCACCAAACTCTAGGGTTTATCAATAACAAGATTGTGAAAAGTATACACTAATGTTTCTTGGTGTTTATGTGTACTAGAAATTTGTCAGTAGTAAATCTTACTAGATTAGGGAAGACGCTATGAACATTTTATCAATTCAATCCAAAATTATTCACAGTTTTATGGGATTATTAAATATGAATTGTGATCACTGTTAATTGTACAGCTAAAAAATAGTTCCTTATGGTTTTGAAATTGCATACTAGTAAATGACTGGATGAAAATAGAAAAACAACAAAAGATCAGCAAATGTTCCTCAAAGTCTTATTTTAACGAAATACTTACTTATAGAGGTAAAATGAATCGGCAAAATTATTGGAAAAAATCAAATCATTTCTCACAATTGCTCTTTTCATGTTCACACATTGATTGACCAGTAGTGTTTTATTTTTCTCAGTTTATTTAAGACATTTTACCATTTCTTGGATCTCAGGTTACATGAATCTCATATCAATACCGATTTTTTTTTGCATGGCGGGCGATGCATGCATATGAGATGCTTAACATGCCCTCTGTGTTTGTTTGTTACCTTGATTTGTCTCTTCCTAATCGATTTACGAGAATAGAACATTGGTAAAGTACTATTGCCTTAATTCATTATGTTCTATAGTTTGACGCTTGCTATTTGAATCGTTATGTAAAGCTTCCTAAACACGTGCACAGCTAATTGATTGAAAATGCCTAAAAGAATTGCCAAATCCAAAATTCAAATAACGCAAGTCTAGCCAAGTACCACACAATGATAACTCGGACAATTCTTCAAAAAATATTTGCGTGTTGATGAGTACACTTTCCAAATACATAAAATGGTTTGTTATCTTTTATAGTCTTTTGTAGACGGAACGCGTGTCTGGCGTACACAATTTTAATACTGGAATATATGATGAGTTTTAGTATTTCGTGATATGAAAAAAAAATGTAGCAGAATATATCAAACGATAACAAAACAAACAATATTCAATATTGCAGTCCTAAGTATGAAATCGTCCAAATTATAATTGCATATTGTTATTCTAAACTGTTTCCCAAAATTGATCGCCTTGAAGATCATAAAAAAACATTTTATTAAAATCAAATATGTCAATAAAGGTTTTGATTTGTAAATATTTGCCGGTATTTTTAATGATCATTCTGTTAAAGAACAAATCCCTGGCTATTTTGATAATACTGAACTCCCTCTTATTTGTTATGTTTACACAAAATCTACCCGGAAATATGTATTTAATTATAGCGAAGTGGGTAAAGATGTTAATATCAGTGACAATACACCTACGTCATGAAATTGCAGTAATTCCGAATACATTTATGGCCCCATTTCCCATGTTATAACAGGAGACCTTAATATCGTTCATGACCGAGAGTTGAAATCTTTCCTCAGTATAAGACCTAAATATCGTCCCCCATCAATTATTAATTGGAATGATTGTCGTAACATCATCCACGACTCACTCCTTACTTACTGCGTGAAATGGATGAAACGAGAAAAAGCTGACAAAAAATCCTTAGATTCTTTTTTTTTAATTCAGTAATGAACATAGTTGATATTCGTATTAAACATTTAAAAGAACATTTTACTCCCAACAACAACCATAATAGCCTTATTTCTCGTATCAAACATAAGCTAAAAGAACTCGCCACGGAATTTGTTTTTGTCCCGGCTGATAAGGCTGCTAATAATATTATTGTTTGACGTAAATTTTACATTGTGGTTCTGCAAAAGGAAATCACGAATTCATCAACATTCAAACTGACTCCATTTTCGGAAAATGACATATGTAACAAACATAAACTTTTAGCTACTTCTTTACAAGCAGAACCAAATACAATGAAAGTTCCAACTATGTACTTGCTTCCGAAGCTGCACACAACACCTTACAAATATAGATTTATTTCGTCTTCAAGCCATTGTTCCACTTCTAAACTGTCTATTCTACTTACTAGTTCACTTGATACAATAAAAAACCTGGTAATACATTGTGCAAATAGGGCCTTTGAAAATAGTGGAAATAATTACTTTTAGAGTGTTTAAAAATTCGTTGGAAGTACTTAATAAATTGCATGCTTATATTGGTGATTTCGAATCTGTTCAAAGTTTTGATTTTTCTACCCAATATACCACTTTGCCACATAATCTCATTAAGAAAAATTCACACACCTAATTAAATGGGCATTTAAAAAGTCAAAATGCGAATATATATGTTCTTACTCTTTTAGGGTTGGGGTTACTCTTTTAGGTCATTTTTAGTAACAACAGACAAAAGAACTATGTCAATTGGACCTGCTTTGATACGATTACTGCCCTTGAAATTTTACTGGATAACATTTTTGTTCGCTATGGAGATTCCGTATATCGTCAAGTTATCGGAATTCCCATGGGAACTAACTGTGCACCACTTATTTCGGACCTGTTTCTGTATTGTTATGAGTTACAACTTATGACTCAAATCAGCAAAGACCCATCAAAACAACATCTGATACAAAAATTTAATAACACTTCTAGATATTTGGATGATATATTGGCTCTCAATAATGACGACTTCAGTATGTACACTAAAGAGATTTATCCTGCTGAACTGACTTTAAATAAAGCTAATACAAACAATGAACACTGCCCATTCCTGGATCTTGATATCTATATCTTTAACGGGAAGCTTAAGGATGTTCGCTACTTTGTTTCAAAATAACAAGCTTTTTAAAAGTCTGTTATAAATTGATAGTATATAAATAAAGGAACTAAAATAGCAGAAAAAAATGAAGGGTCCGTGTGCTTGTTTTCGAGATATAAGCCATTGAAAATTTGGCGGGAAATAACTCTCTCTAGACTTTTCATACATTTAACATTGGCACCCTTTTTCTTTAAAAAAAATATGAAAAAATAACAAGGATTTTATAGCATTTTCAAATATGGCTATTTAAACTATATGTTATAAAACTATGAAAAGAAAAATAGGTGTTAGCGGGCAAATTTTTTATTGGAACTAACATGGATAAAACTAGAGGATTCCGAATATCTGACAAAAAGTCAAAAACAAGAGTAGCGAACATCCTTAATACCAAAATTTATGATAAAAGAGATGATTTTTCATTTCCTATTGTTAATTATTCATTTTTAGATTGTGACGTTCCCTATCACCATCTTATGGTGTTTATATATCTGAACTTGTTCGATTCGCTCGTGTATGTAACAACGTATTAGATTTTAACGAAAGAAACCTCTGTATTACTGAAAAATTATTACATCAAGGTTTTCGATATCACAAACTAGTCAAAACATTTAGTAAATCTTATCAACGGTACAAGGACATCATTCGTAAATATAAATCAACATGCAGACATCTTATACGTTCAGGTATTTCACATCCAATCTTTTATGGTGATATTCTATACAAAGCACAAAAATGTCGACATTCACATCAAAAGCTAACCAAACCTTTAAACAGACTTATTCAGAAGGGGTATAGTTACGATACTGTTGTCAGGTCATTAAAGATGGCATTTTTTGGAATTAATATTGATTCACATATAGTGTCTAAACACATTTATTCTAAAACCAGTTGTTGGCATGATACGGGTTATGTTCTACTCATATATTTTATGATGGTATGATACTAAACTCCTAACGGGAGGAATTGTGCTTGACTTTCATATGATGAGGACATAATCTTTCAATCAGTTTAATTGAGGTCTGGAACTGGCATGTCAGTAACTGTTAGTAGTCCTTTCCTTTGTTAATTAATGTATCATTGTCATTGGTTACCTATTCTGACACCGGACTCGGACTTCTTTTAAACAGAGTTTTACTGTGCGTATTGCTGTGTGTTTGTTTATTCTACATTGGCTAGAGGTATAGGGGGAGGGTTGAAATCTCACAAAACATGTTTAATCCAGCCGCATTTTTGCGCCTGTCCCAAATCAGGAACCTCTGGCCTTTGTAAGTCTTGTATGTTTTTTTAATATTAGTTCATTTATATGTTTTGGAGTTTAGTGTGACGTCCATTTTCATTGAACTAGTACACATTTTTGTTTAGGGGCCAGCTGAAGGCCGGCTCCGGATGCGGGATTTTCTCGCTGTGTTGATGACCCATTGTGGCCTTCGGCTGTTTTCTGCTCTTTGGTCGGGTTGTTGTATCTTTGACACATTCCCCATTTCCATTCTCTATTTTAATATAAATTCTATTTTTCGTTGCAGAATCTTGTAATATTCCATTTGTTATTCATTCTGTTCTGGGTGTCTGCAGTCTGGATTGGTCAACCGATGTAGGAGATGAAAAAACTTATAGTAAAGGCTGGTTAGCACTGTCAATGGGAGTTACGTACGATAATGTACCAAATTATCCTTGGAAATATCGAGGTCTCATGGAAAATGAAGGCATTCCATTTAAGGGTAGTTTTGGTACTTATCCTGGAGGAGGTTATGTCGCAGATTTAATTGGAAAATACGATCGCGTTAAACAAACGGTAGAGGAATTAGAAAAATATCATTGGATAGATAGATATTCGAGAGGAATATTTGTCGAATTTACTTTATATAATCCAAACGTCAATATGTTTTCCAACATATTTATATCATTTGAACAGAGTACTTCTGGAAAAATGATGCCAGAATTTTTCTTGAAAACATTTCGTTTATTTTCCTATATTGGTGGCTACGGACTATTTGTTGTGGCATGTGAAATTTTGACTGTAATATTTATTGTTTATTATCTTGTACGTGAAATAAGACAAATACGAAACCAAGGCCGACAGTATTTCAAAAGTTTTTGGAACATTTTGGAACTAAGTAACCTGTTGTTAGCCATTATAAGTATAGCCATGTATACAATGAGACATGCCATTACCACCCTGGCATTAAGAAGCGTGACGAAATTAAGAGGTAATCCAGTATTAACATTTAAAATCTATTCCGTTTTTTGTACGAATTCAAATTTTGTACAGATTTTTATGTACTTTCTTTTGTCGTTTCATCATTTCTACAATTATGTCGTATATTTCATTTGTATTCACTTATTTTTTAGTTTTTAGACATTTTGTATGAAATATAGGAAATCAGGACACGCGGTTAAAACCTTTATAAATCAACAATGAATAAAAATAGAAAATATAATTCATTCAACGATGCTTATGGACTCATAGAATGTGATTGCCCGGCTTATATCAATTCGTAATATTGACTAATTTTACCAGCCAGCTATTACAGGCACACGCTTGTAAACTATAGCCATTATATCTGAGTAGTTTTCAATTAAAATCTTCGATTCGAGGTTTAGTCTTCATTTATTTGATACAATAAGAAGATTTGTTTTTGTCAACAATGCTGCTAACAGTATTTTTACGATTTCTCTTTTCAGATAGATTTTATAACTTCCAAAGACTAGCTATGTGGGATGAGATATTTGGATATCTCGTAGCTTTCACAATTTTTGTGTGCATAATTAAACTTTTACACATGTTTCGATTTAACCGTAAGATGTCTATGCTTGCGGGTGTCATTAAGAACTCAGCAAATGAGCTTGCTGCTTTCTCGGTAGCATTAACAGTTTTTATGCTTGGCTATGCTATATGGGGCTACATGATGTTTGGACCAAAGTTAGCTTCATATCGGACTATGTTGGACTCTTTAGAGACTTTATTGGCATTTGCTTTGGGAAGTTACGATTACAGATCATTGGAAGAAGTAAACAGAGTATTTGGTCCGATGTTTTTCTTTGCATTCTTTTTTTCTGTGATGTTTTTGCTGATCAACATTTTTGTTGCTATATTAAACGAATCTATAGCAGCCATCAAAAAAGATGTTTCAAAACAAAGCAACGAATATGAACTTGTTTCTTTTGTTTGGAACAGATTTATAGCATGGACAGGAATAAACTTCAACAGAATACTCCAAAATATGAAATTAAAATATTTCTTAAGTAAGTATTAAACCTTTTGCATAGTTTTATATATTGGATGTCATTGTAGCCTCGCATTATCTATATGATAGTTATTTACTTTTGATTTATCTGGGATTTTATAAAACAAGAATAACATTTTTATCTTTATTTGTCATAATGACCCATCCTTAAAGTCATATGAAACGGGTTTCTGGTATATTTAATGTTAAGAACATTATTGAACTAATCAATGCCTATATACTAAATTAAGTCATGTGTGCACTTTATTTTACATTTATTCGAATTAAAAACGTGTTATCGACAAATATATTTAATTAGGTGATTGTTGATCGAAAGTTTATGTACAAATAACTTTCGAGTTTTCTTGCTGAAGTTTATTGAATCATGACCTTGATAAACAATCAACACAGAAGCATGGAGTACGTGAAAAATAAGTGAGACGATAGGGAGATGTTAAGTTGTTTCTTTAAATACATTGTCCATGCGTTCCCATTTGTTTATTAAACATTGTCGTTACAGTTGTTAATTGATTAGGTGTATTTAAAAGATTTCTTTCTGAATCGGTTAATACTAAATTTCTTTCACGATTGTTTACTTTTCTTTCTTTATGTTTTTTCTCGTCGCACTTGCGCTGTGATTGACGGATTTATAGTGAAAGGTGTCATGGTTCAGGTCACTGCATACGGAAAACCTTTCGGGGCATAAGAGTTCTGAAGATTTTGATAAAATAAAGGATGATCTTTTAAAAGAAAGTATATGTTCATGTGTTTTGTAGTAATCTAAACATATATCTAAAATATATTCAATCGTTTTTTTTAAATTTGAAGTATCATATGACCTGAATAGTAAAACACTTTTTTTAAGTAATATTGTAAAATAGGTTTTGATTATTTAAAGGGTTACTAGTTGTACATTGTTATAAATTATTTTTATCGTCAATATAATTTGTATTTTACGTTGATAATAATTTTACAGAATATGTACATCTTATACGTTCATGTATTTCACATCCAATGTTTTATAATGGTAATATTCTATACAAAGCACACAAATGTCGACATTCACCTCTAAAGCTAACCAAACCTTTAAACATACTTATTCAGAAAGGATATAGTTACGATACTGTTTTCAGGTTATTAAAGATGGCATATTTTGGTAATAATATTGATTCACTCATAGGGTCCTTACATCGGAAATAAACACATTTATCTCTAAAACCAGTTTTTGGTATGATACGGGTTATGTTCTTCCCATATATTTTATGATGGTATGATACTAAACCCCTAACGGGAGGGATTGTGCTTGATTTTCATAGGATGAAGACATAATCTTTCAATCAGTTTAATTGAGGTCTGGAGCTGGCATGTTAGTAACTACTAGTAGTCCTTTGTTAATTAATGTATCATTGTCATTTTGCTTAGTTTCTTTTGATAACTATTCTGACATCGGACTCAGACTTCTTTTAAACTGAGTTTTACTGTGCGTATTGCTGTGTGTTTGTTCATTCTACATTGGCTAGAGGTATAGGGGGAGGTTTGAGATCTCACAAAACATGTTTAACCCCGCCGCATTTTTGCGCCTGTCCCAAGTCAGGAACCCCTGGCCCTTGTAAGTCTTGTATTTTTTTTAAAATTTTAGTTCATTTATATGTTTTGGAGTTTAGTGTGACGTCCATTTTCATTGAACTTTTCTCGCTGCGTTGAAGACCCATTTGTGGCCTTTGGCTGTTTTCTGCTCTTTGGTCGGGTTGTTGTCTCTTTAACACATTCCCCATTGCCATTCTCAATTTTATTCAACAACCATTCCCATCCCGCAAAAAAAATTTATTACATTTCTTTAGCACCTCGTTCCGTCACTATTACTTTGATTTGGATTTTCGAAAGAAACTTTGCATACATTCCTCGTCAACACAAAAAGTGAGTTTTTTCCTATTATTGTATTATTTAATTGTAAGTAATTCACGAGTCGGTGAAAGTATAATTAAACAAAAATCAAAATATATCTAAATATTTTTTGTCGAGAAATATTTTTCAGATATATACCTATTTAGCTAATGTGACGTTATTTTATATTGTAGGTGATGAAGACATCAAAGAACTAGGAGAATCTGTTGACAACATCGAGGATAAGTTGGATGATATATTTGTACGGCTTGACAACTTAGCAGCTGCATGCACTAAAACTGAAAATTCGTTTGGAGAGAGTAGTGGTCTACAACCTCCTGTCTTTTCCCACCTTTTTCCTGGGTCATTTAAAAAACCGATCACGTTTAAACAAGAGAATTCAATACAACATCCTGTTTTCAAAACAGAAAAATGGTATGCACCAGATGCTTCAAAATGTTAAATTTTGCATCTAATACAAATCGAAAATTACCAGAAATAGAAGTCATCAAAACATGGAATGTGCATTGAGCTTTTTCTTTCAACGACGATTGTGTATCAATCCACAGAATTCAGTTTTGTTAACGTATGTTAAAGTAAATATGTGTGCTGTATGCATAATAAATGCAACAAATGTTCTATACGCATAAGAGTGATATGTATTTCATACAAGAACTTGAATGCAAATATAAATCTTTTGGGTCCTCAAACATATGACTTGTTAGTTAGAAATAAAAAAATGTTATGTTTTAGTTATGTTATTACTTCCCTTCTATTCTTCAAAAAATATACATTTAATGATATACATAACAATCAATGCTATGCTATTTTATGATGGAAATATGTCCGTACAAAGGTAAATGGAAATAACACTGACAAATTTAGTGCGTTCGAACGCTTTTCTAGATTTACTTTCATCAGCTTAGCCAAAGGAATTGGAATCTTATTTAATTAACAATTTATCAAGGAGGAATTTTATAATAGTCAGTATAAACCATGGCTTGCCGATGCACAGAATGATAAGCTGATGATTAATAATTTGTGAATTCAGTGAAAGTAACATGTTGTTCATGTAAGATTTAATTGAAATGAGCTTACTATTTACACCACTGGGTCGATGCCACTGCTGTTGGACGTTTCGTCCCCGAGGGTATCACCAGCCTGGTAGTCAGCACTTCGGTGTTGACATGAATATCAATAATATGGTCATTTTTATAAATTTCCTGTTACAAAACTTTGAATTTTTCGAAAAAAACTAAGGATTTTCTTATCCCAGGAATAGACTACCTTAGCCGTATTTGGCACAACTTTTTTGGAATTTTGGGTGCTCAATGCTCTTCAACTTTTAACTTGTTTGGCTTTATAACATTTTTGATCTGAGCGTCACTGATGAGTCTTATGTAGACGAAACGCGCGTCTGGCGTATTAAATTATAATCCTGGTACCTTTGATAACTATTTACGTTCATTGAAATTATTTGAAATCTACCATATCAATTTTCACGGTTTAATTTTAGAAATTGGTAAATTTATTTTGCTGTACAAATTTGAGTCCTTACATCAACATGGCATGAATTTAACTTAAAATAGTTTTAAATCAATAAATGTGACATGCACATTCAGTTAACCCCTATAAGATGTGGAAAACGCCCGTGTATTACTGATGACTTGTGTATTGATTAAGTTTACAACCATTCCACATATCAAGTCAAACAAAGTGACTTTCTACCTTCGTTTATAACAAGAAGGAAATGAAGTTCGATAACCAATGTGACAACTAAACATTAAGACGAAAAAAGTGAACAATTACAGGTCACCGTACGGCCTTCATCGGAGAAAAAACTCATACTGTATAGTAAGCTATAAAAGGCACACAGTATGACAAAATGAGAAACAATTCAAACGAGAAAACGAACGACCTGATTTATACAATAGTAATGAACGAAAAACAGATATAGCAGCCAACAACAATCACTGTATTTCATGTTCCCTCGATTTTAGTTTGTAACCCGGATTTGTTTTCTCTCAATCGATTTATGACTTTTGAACACCGGTATACTACTGGACAGGCAGCTTTTTTTGGAGTAAGCATTCATTGTTGTCTTAACGCTTACAGTCAGTTGTTTCATACGTCAAAGATCCTTGCGAACATGGGATTACTTATAATATAAAAAGAACTAAAAGACTTGCAAGGAATCTTCGAAAAAAAAAAATTGCAGGCCGATGGTTTTCTCTTTTAATTATTATTTATTCTATAATGACGGAGCACTTTTTATAGATTACAATGCAGTAAGGGTTATGATCATTGATATTGTTTGTACAGTGCCATATATAGATGTTTACATCCTCGTCCTTTGGTCTCTGGTGCATAGTTATATTATTGGCAATCGTATCACAATTAAAAACCTTACTTGAAAGCAATAGTTGTAGCATATGTTAAAATGTAGGTACATCTCTTATTTAGCATGCCATGTTTTTATTACGATTGAAATTTAAACTAGCTTCAGAATTCTCAATGCTAGTTGCATCCTCACGTAACAAGAGTATCAATATTTGATACTCATTTTAGTGCGCATGCTACGTGATACTTGAATAACTGTGAAGACTTAAAGTGTGGGCAGTTAGATAGTTAAAACATTAAATAAAGTCGTATTCTTAAGGCTATCAACAAGACAGTCATTATTGTATTAGGTCATCAGACTCTCGTGATGAAGTTGCGACCTTTTTAGTGTTGGTATTGTTGTACAAACTACATAGGAAGCACCCGTTTTGATTTTATAGAAGCGGACAAGAAATAACATATGTAAGAAACCGTCTACTCCGCTTAATTCAATTGAAACTAGAAGAAAATTGCTGTACAGATATGTTCCTATTGTAGCGAGTGAGCTAGGTCTTTTCGCAAAATATAAACTAAGCAAGACTTTCAATAATTTGAGGTGTAATTATAATCTTTGCTAAGTCTCGGGATGTTCGAATTACTAAGGATTTTCTACCCCAGGTATAAATTACCTTAGATGTATTTAGCTAAGCATTTCGGAATTTTAGGTCCTCAATGTTTTTCAACTTCGTTTTTTAATTGGCCTTTTCCGTTTTTGATTTGAGCGTCACTAATGAGTATTTTGTAAACGAAACGTGCGTCTGATGTAAAAAAAATAACAAGTTTGGTAAATTTTATGAGTTTTTTTGTAAGCAAAGAGTGATAATAAATTTTAAAGAAACACACAAATTAAGTATATCTACTATACAAGCGAATATCACCAGCCCATTATTCAGCCTTCGTGTGCTGACGTTGAATATCATTAATGGTGTCATTTCCTGTAAATTTTATGTTCATAAGATGTTGAAATCATTCGGAATACTTTAAGATTTGTAAACCCTCTGGCATAGATATTCTTGGCAAGATTTGGCATAACTTTGTGAAATTTTGATTTCCAATGATCTTACATTTCGTAATAGATTAGATTTTCTAACTGTTTTGATTGACTACCACTGGTGAACCGTATTTAAACGGAAAGTGCGTCTGGCGTACTGATTATAAGCCTTGTATCCTTGATGATATAATATTTTACTTTTTGAAGTTCTTTCAATTTACTTTTTTCAATTGAATATTTTAATCGGGTTTTTTCTGCTTTTCCGGCGACCTCGATGATGACGACGTCGTCAACAATTGTTAAGTTTTTTCTGTTACGTTTGTTTCATAAGAACTACTTGTGATAGACCAAGGATAGTTTGTATGAAAAAAATTGAAAACAACACGTTTAATAATTTCATGCGTCCGAAGCGCTTTTCTGGATTTACCTTCATCAGGAACGCTCAATGCCAAACATTTGAAATCCGAGGGATGTATAAGTACCGAAACAGTTGAAGAGCTATATGACAAAAATACCTAAAACAAATAGCCAAATCCATCTAAAGTCAACTTTGCCTGAGGGAGTTTCTTTATAATTTCAAAATTTATGAAGTTTATGAAGTTGCATTACTGTCACTATATATCAGTTTGACGACTATTTTGAGGCCCTACCTCCTAGGCCATGGTCCAGTGACTTTGAATAAATTAGCAATTTTGAATGTAAACTTTTCTGCTTAAGTTAGTTTGATAGGAACTACTTGTGACAGATCAATGATATTTTGTATGAAGTTGCATTGCTATCAGTACATATCAGTTTGACGACTATTTTAAGGCCCTGACCCCTAGGCCATGGTTCAGCGACTTTCAATTGTTATGCAATTTTCAATTGTAAGTTTTCTTCTTAAGTTTGTTTGATAGGAACTACTTGTAATAGATCAATGATATTTTGTATAAAGTTGCATTACTATCAGTACATATCAGTTTGATTTTCCAATTGTTTTGAGTTGACTTAAACTGGTGAACCTTATATAAACTAAAAGTGCGTCTAGCGGTCTGATCATAAGCCTGGTATCCTTGATGATGTTTTTTTTTTAAAATTTTTCAATCAACTTTGAAAAATCCTAATCGGAGTTTTTGTTATTAATAAAACGCATGTTGGATATATCAGATTCATGAAAGAAATTAGCCAGTTCGTTTCAGATAGCTGACCTGTTGCGTAAAGACAAATAACTCAAATGAGATAATTTGCATCATTTTTATTTAAACTAAAAGTTCGAAGAAACCATAACAATGAGATCTTTATTGTTGCGTGCATATATACAGCTGTTAATTGTTTTTTTTTCTGATAGCTTTGTTTTCATAGGTAAATTTACAAGACTTAATTAACTAGTGTGGCCACAAGGGGGGATTATTTCATATAAATGTTATAACCATTATAATGTTTGCATTTGAAACAATGTATTGTGACAACTAATGTGCATATTGACAAATCAAGTAGATTTGTTGTCATTCAAAAGTGAGACACATTTGAGTAAGTGTGATAAAGTAGACATCGAGAATGGTACACTGTATTTTCAGGCTTTTTTTACTATTTGTTCATCATTATGGCAAAGTATAAAAGAATACAAAAGGCTTGTTTAAAGACCAATTTTTTCTATTTTTCTTAATAATCATCCGTTGACAATGGGTAGACTAACTGAAGTAGTTAGGGAATTAGGTAATAGGCGTCATAATTTTTTTCAAAAATTGTAAGGATCTGCTAACGTTTCTAAAGTAAATGAACTAACATAGAAATTTCCTGTACTACTTTTTCTAGTTTTTGTAATGGACACGGAAAATATTTCCCTGAGAAAAGGTTTCACATAAACATGCAAAACATAGATTTGTTTTATGTATTAATCAATGAATTAAGCTATGTGAATACATTCTGTAGTCATTATTCAAAACAAACTAATAACATTGATATTCTTTTTTCAAGGTCCTTGTGAATAGCTATTGATTACAAACAATCTACTGATATGAGTAAAACTTTGAAACTCTTAGTAAAAAAACCATGAAACAATAACAATCAAGGATTGGTTAACTCCTATATACCCTTTTCTCAATTAACAATTCATCCTATAACACCTTGGATTTTCTTCCACATGAAATCAACAATCTCATAGTCGTTTGTTTGATTGGCTACATCTTCCTTTACAGTTGCAAAAGCATCAGCAATTATCGTTAAGAAAATACTCATTAATCCCACATAAACTATAAAAATAAATAAAAAGAAAAATATAGGACCCAAAATCTTTTGTGATGCTTCCATTGCGGCGAAATCAAAACTTCCTAACGTGAATGCAAACATTGATTCTGCTGCGCTGATAAAACCAGCAAAGGCATATAATGTAGAACCAAAGAGAAGGAAGCCAAATATTGTGAACGCTAAGAAGTACATGATGAATGCAAAAGAAAATACTTTTAGATCTTTTGATGCCAAATTGACTGTATCTCCCAACATATTCATTTTCTTGTTAAACTGTAGAAGTTTAAGGAACTGTATGGTTGCAAGGAACACCACTATTCCCACCATATAACTGTAAAGTTCATCATACGCGGCGAGAGACTGGAAATTCACGTTGTCAGCTGTATAAAAAATAAGCAATATTAGGTACATTGTTTTTTATTTACAATGAGAAAATGTACCTTTTCTACAAGAGAAACCTTCACAAGTAACCAGATGTTATGATTTATTTTTTAACAAAAAACAATCGTCGACAACTGACGAGACCACAAGAAAAGTTTTGAAACGAGTTTTCGATAAAGTGCGCATGGGTTATTGTATCATTATATGATATTTATAATTTGACAACTAGGACTGTCTGCGTGTGTAAATTTCTTTTAAGAAAATATATTATGTTAGTATGCAAAATAAGTTCATCTTTCACATGGTTAAACGTGAGCACTTAAGTCGAGCGATTTTAACATTGAACAAATTATCAAGTTATAATATTGAACTTTAAGCAAGACTGTTAAGCACCTATTTTTAACAGAGAATGAAATAACAAATAAAAGTCCGATTTACTTCGTTCACAGAAAAAACAGTTCCAACAGTTATCAGAAAGAACGACTGAAAATTATACTAAATACGTTTTACAGTCACCATCATGCATTGGTTGACCGATACGATGCGTTTAAAATAGTTTGATATGTTAAAAGTTGAATGTTTATTGTTTACCGTTATACATACCTCGCTCTCTGTCTTTCAAAGCGTTCATTGCAACAGACGTCAAAATGTGCTTTAAAGCATACATCGCTATCACAGTAACACAAAACAGCATTAAAGCAAACTCTAATTTGTTCCAGAACGAATTGAAATATTTCTTTCTCTCCTTCTTTAGTTTCTTAACGAAGTGAACGAAGAAGTACAGAGTAAAACAGGCATATAAAACCTCAAATAGAATAACCACAACTCCCATTCCTCCGATGTAGCTAAGAAGTCTGAAAATCTATCAAAAAACAAAATTTTTTGTTCATTTTCATTGAGATGATATGATCATAATTAGAAATTAACTGTTTACAAAACTTTGAATTGTTCGACATACTAAGGATTTTCTGGTAAATTATCATTGCTGTATTTTGCAAAACCTTTCGGAATTTTGGGTCATCAACGCACTTCCAATTTGTACCGTAATTGAATTTTTCACTTTTTTATTCGAGCGTAACAAATGAGTGTTTTGTATACGAAACGCACGTTTGGGGTACAAAATTATAGGTCTAGTATCTTTGATTATCACTGGTAACATGAGATGCCATCTGATCATGTAAAAAATAGGTAAACTCAAAAAGAAATTGTAACATTTACCTGCATAAATATTCCGTGAAAATATCTTCTATGAATAAACAAAAAGAGAAGTACATGTGGATTTCAATTAATAGTCCGTAACATAGTTTTTCTTACTCTTAAAACGTAACTGTCTCCGGACATTTATTGTGGTAGAACTATAAATTTTCCTGATAAATTTTACCTTAAATTCCATTCTGGTTACTGCACCACCTGACTGCATAAATTCTACTAACATTATCATCGAACCAAATAAATTAAGATTAGGATTATACACTGTAAATTCTAGGAAAACTCCTCTTGTATACACGTCTAACCAAACATGTTTCCGTAAATGTGCAATAAGTTCGTTATTTCTTTCAACATTTCTTTCAAACATTGCAACATATCCACCACCTTTATACGTTGAAATTTCTCCAACATACGGCGCATTTGCTAACTCAAAAGAACTTCTGTAAACCCATGGTGTTTTCGACTCCTCTACTGCTGAGAGGTTACTTATATCAGGTTTCACCCAACCAGGAAGATAATCTTTGGCGTCATCATCAGTCCATCCGTACTCGTTTCTACAGTGGTGAATAAGACTATCTAAACGACGATTTACCGAACAAGTATCTGCAATAATACATTGAGTTAACAATGGAAATACACTTATTCCTGTAAACGTTTACAAATAAATACAACTATACGATATTTACCTCCAATTTCGAACAAGATGACATCCAGGTAAAAAAATAGAAAGTTCATGAATTCTATATTGAGCAAGACAAAGCGGACCAACAAGGGTAGTTTTAAATTCTTAAGCAAGACAATCACATCTTTTTTATTAAATGTGCTGCACTGACAAACATATTATCTTCCAATACCTACAAATTTCCATAATGCTTTATTGTAAATATTCCCGTACGTTTTACGAATTGATTGATTTGTAACAGCGTCTGAGTTTATATATGAGTCATATATTCCACATGTCTAGTATTGACAATCAATTGGACAATATTTTTGGTTTAATGAAAAAGCACTCCGGGGAAAATAATTTATATTTACAATCATACTTTTAACCATCATCTTCCATTGTTCCAATGACTTTTTAACATACTAAGTCAACTGTTTGTTTCATATATGTGCATATGAATGTAATCAGTATCGTCCATAGATTTGATTTCCAATAGTTAAAAAAAATTAAAATGTTGAAATGTAATTATGTTTTGTGTATCCGCAGCAACATTCTGCTTTAAATTTGCTCTAACATATTGGAGATGGGGGCACACAATGTCACATTTACCTATCAAAATATCAAAAAGAAATAAGTGCCTCCGCCTATTTTTTTTGTACAATTGCATCACAATATTCGTGCGAATAAAAAGTGGAAATACACATTGCAATAATTTCAAGACGAATGTCTGATATAGATTTGAAAATATGGAGAGTCAAACAAAAATAGTACAGAAAACATATAAAACAATCTTGATGTTCATATAAATCAATTTTGAAGGCTTTACTATTCTTCATTTATCTGAAAATTAATTTTATTGACCAAAAGTTTTCATCAAGTTTACCGGGTACAAAATGTGAAAAATCATGCCTATTTGTTAGATGATACCTTCACATCTTTCTATGGCATCATGTCCCACCAGGGACAAAGTGGATAGTATGTAGGAATGTAGGTCGGTATAGGTGGGTAGGTTCACTCGTTCCTTACTTTTGACTTTTTACTGAATACGACTACGGAAAAGACGTGACGGAAGAGTTATTCACCACAAGAGTTGATTACAATATTTGGCATTTGGTTACAGTATATAGATGCGAGGCAAGCACGAATACTAAATCAGTGGCAGACCTTAGATTTCAAAAAGAGAGAGAGAACATGACCCTTAGTAAAAATGCATATCATCCCTAATTTGCCTATCAAATAAAACTTCTATCTTGAATTCCATAATTTTTGAAATCTTAGTAAATAAAGTGAAGGGCTACTGAAATTATACAATAATTGCATCCAGTACTATATGTCCGACGTGAATTACTGCATTCAATTAAACAATTAATGTGGGAAGAAAAAATGTGATTTTCATTAAATCATAATACCGTTAAAGTACTTGACCAATATTTACCTGGCTTTATCCGAAGCTGTCTAAGTCGTGGGATACCAACTCTACGAGAAACCATATCTGCTGTACACCTCTTATCCCACCATCTTATTATTTCAGTACCATTGGCGTAATGCGAGGCATACATTGCTGGAATGAGCTTGGAATCCATCCATTTCCAATATCCTTCGGTTGTAGATATCTGTGATGAGTAATAATAAAAAGCAAAATATCAAGATTTTCCTATCGTATCAAACAGAAATTAAAATCAATTAATGCAAAACAACTTGTAAAAATTACAACAAACCTATCATCTGCCGGAAATACTAAGGACCAAAAAGCGAAACAATCATGCAACAAGTGATTCCATACCGGACTTCAAGGTAGATTAGTCTTGACGATAAAATGTAGGATAAGAACGTGAAAAAAAATCAACGTGTCTTCTATGGATTTATGTCGAATCTTTATCAGGTCCTTATAAGTATCGTACAAGAACATAACATTTAATGCCAATTAATGTTGCAATATCTAGCAAAATGGTAACAAATTGATGTAAAAAGTCTATATTGACTTATTGTAGTGTAGACTACCTAGAATTGGAGTGTAGTGTCAGGTGATAACTAACAGATGGCAGTGTGAAAGATAAATACACAAAGCCTCCCTGAAGGGATCAAGCTTAAAAAATAAAATGCTGTATTCAGATACATGTTTTTTTATGAAAATGATTAAAATTTCATGCTTAATTGTCTAAATATAGTTGACCTATTGCTTATAGTACTTGAAAAACAGACTAAAACACAAAAACTGAACAGAAAGAAATCGGCAAGATGTTATTATCTAAGTCGGGTGCAATATAAAATAACTGAATAATTACCGATGTAAATCCGTTATCGAAATAATTTCTAAGATTTGCAGCCATCTGGTAGGAAAATGAATCTCTCTGTTGGTAAGACAGGAAAAACAGAACGAGGACAAATAATAAATAGATGGCAATCTCTCTTAACAGTGTTTCCATCTTGATCTCCATCATTCGATTCTCTCTAGCTTTGTTTAACGATTCCATGTCTATTGGCTTACAGTCTTCATTCGCTAGTTTCCGTTTTGCCACAATTGCTGTAAAATAATTAACACTTTTCATTTAAATAATAAAATCAAGAGTTCAAAGTATTTTTAGAACTGAAAACAAGGTATGGCATTGATAAATTTGATATTGTTCAGTATAGATAGAGTTTGGTTAAAAACTATTTCGGTCAGTAAAATGAATAAATTAAATATAGTACCAATCATTAGGGGACATTTCAGGTAGAACAAAATAATGTAAAATATATTGGATTATATTTTCAACTATTTTCAATGTTATTTTTATAAGATGGAGACAAAAAAGGAAAATATCAATACCATCTAGTTCTTCGTGGTCTTTATGTAACATTTCTTCATCGTGCGCTGCGATAACATTGTTTATATCTTCTGAAGCACCGTCCTCTTCGTCAATGTCTGGTTTCTTCACTATACATGCTATGAAGGCAACTAAAACCATAACCTGCAATATAATAGTTATATAAAAGGTCACACGAAAACAATGTATTGAACGTGTGAGAATTTGTGTAGTCACATTGGTATGTTCAACTCTATTTCAGTATTGTCATAATCATCATCCTATTTCTTATCTTCTTTTTGTCTAAAAGAATGATACCATTGACATATCAAGTTGCAATTAAATTTGGTAGATGGATCATAATTTTGGCAAATTCATTTCTTAAAACAACAAACCAATAGTTTAACAAACACTTTTAAGTAGGACTCTTTTGCTAAATTGATCACCAATCTGATCTCAACTTGAAGTTTCATAACGTGCAACATTCCATATATCTAGTACAGTACCTTGATTGGTTGGACTACGATAACTGACTGAAAAAATGACATTACGAATGTAGTAAGCCATTCATTTGCCTTTTCTGGTCCCCATTCCATACTGTACAATATAGTGAAAAATCCTGGTACTATCATGCTCAACACAGTTACTGTAATCAAACCAAAACAATAGAATGATAGTTTATTCTGATTAATACATTCGATAAAAAAGTATTGACTATTCATGTAATCTAAAGTATGTTTGTGCTTCATGACATGTAAGATTTTTTTTCACAATTATAAATTAATATTTAAAAACAAGCTTTAGATTAAAGGTATAATACCTGGGAAAACATTTTTATGTGCTTTATTTGCTATTTACAAAGACAAACATAAGTACTTACTGAAAACAAACCCTTAGGCAACAAAGGAAAGCTATACTAGATTATTAAGTCGTATCAAATTTAATTTGCTCAAGGCATAATACCTTTAATGATTGGAGCACAATATCTGATTGAAAACATTACAGGTTGTTGTCAGCTTTTTCTGGTCTATATTCCATTTTGTTCCGGTGCACTTTCATTCATCCGGATTAAGGTGCTGTGTGTATTGCTCAAACTTCATATTTCATTGCAGTTTATGGCTGACTATGTTCGTTTTTTTTCGTTTTTATCATATTGTTTTTTAATGTGTTAAAATTGTGTTCTTGGTATCTTCTTATTTTTAAAGGATAAAACACCAGCACCGAACAAAAATCAACTTTGCTCTCAATTTTCATTTTGATAATATAAACTGTATTGCAATGTTTGAAATAAATAGGTACTTACATACATAAGCAATATAGATACACCAATGAGGAAATGTTCCTGGTTTCTTTTTCTTTTTGGCTTGTTTTTCCTCGGGCATTCCTACTATTTTTGGCATTGGTTTGTCTTCTTCTTCAGGGTCGATGTCCTGAGCACCGTATTTCGATCTTTGGTGAAAATTTGTTATATTTTCTATTGAATCTTTGAACTTTTGCCATTTACTCCTTTTTGGAGCATTACCCCAAATCTGCGAAGAATTAGTTACATTCTTCCACTTCCCGCGTTTTGGCATCTGTTGATTAATTTGCATTATGGCATTTTTCTTTGGTCGACAACGGCGGAAGAACGTGATTATAATTAAGTTAACAGGAAGAACTAACATGGTACTTGCAAAACTTACAAAAACCTGAAACATGATAAAATATAAACATGATAAATGTGAACAAATAACAACCCGTTCTACTTGAATTGTTATAAAAAAAAAATACACAGAATAAAAATCTTATAAAAATTTAAATGAAATTAACCTAACCCAGTAAATACTGTTTTGGAATGAGTAAGTGGGGTGTTTAGCTTTTACAGATAGTTATCATCATTTTTTCATTTATGTCATGGTCAGTTAAAGTTAATATATATTATTGAATATGTTGTGTTGACCTACTATAAAAAAACAAATAAACTCTTGTGTTTTAACTAAGGAGCATCCAAATGGGTGCTGGCACATTTTTCATTAAATATACAATAATTAACATAACATTTTTACGACAGTGCTTTCAAGATATTCCAATCTTATTATGAAAGGGGTTCATAAAGAAAATAATCATTTTAAATCTTGCCTGCTGTAGAGTAAAGGAAATTGGTCCAATTTGCATTGCATTTGTTTGAGTTGTGTTGTCTTCTGATTTGAACCACATGGCATTTGTTATCATGGTCATAAATAACAGAGACATACAGCAGGAAATACGATGAACGCGTGTGAAACTACTTCTTGTTGGTCGAGAAAAAATTGAAAACCATAGATGGTCACTAGTCAGTTTCTTTCTGATAGATGAGGAAAAGAGATGTTTGAATGCAGCTAAGTCCTCACGTCCAGCAACAGGTATTATCCTATCTACCATACCATCGTCTTCTTCTACAGCTAACCAACGACCACACAAAAAAAAGTATCTGCAAACACAATTGCTGACTTGGTCAATTGACTTTCATGGCGAAACAATGGTGAATAGCGGAATGCTTTTCCATTTCAAACATTTGCTGACATATCTTGTCTACTGTGGGTATAAATATATGTTAAAGGTTCTGAATGAAAGCATACGGTTATTTCTCGGAGTTGGTCTAAATGCGACAAAAATTGATTTTGCGTACATGACAATTGTTAAACTAACTCCTAAAGTTAATCGTAAAACAAATAGACCGGAAACCGGAAACAGTTAAAAATTGAAGAAAATAAAGAAAAATAATTCTCCTGTTAAAAGAGTTTTTAACACGCTAAATAAGTGTTTTGTATCCGAAGAAAATATGATTAAATGGATATGCTTGTATGTTAAGATAGAGTGAAATATCTCCGAGTTGAAGGAATGTGAGGTGTCTATGTTGGGATAATTTCCCGTGATTGTGTTAGTAACAAATTCAAAATTTTCCTACCGTTCCCCTGTTTGTATGTCTGAAACCTGAATTTGGTCCAGTTTCCAAGATCTCATCTTTCCTTTTCCACTATTGTCATGCCATATACGGAAATATGATAATGGACCTAAACAGCGTTCAACACTTAGAATGTAATTCAGTATACTCCCAGTTGGTAAAATCTGTGAATATGTGTCAAAGTTAATTGTTTGTTATGTTAAGTTTTATTTACATGTATCTACATACTTTTTAAACCATAATGTCGTATAATGAAAAAAGTTGTTATGATTCGTTATTTCTGAAAGGTTAACTTCGATCAAAAATATAAGAATGCTCAAATTATGTGAACGTCATTGTCAGATTTAAAAAAAGTGCTGTCTAAATTTAATCACATGAAGTTTATGAACATTCAATAGTACCTTTCTATGTCCATCATAAAGTCTTCTAGCTCCAGAGTCGTGAGTTTCTCCAGACATGACAAAACTAATCTTAGATGATGTACCAGCGTTCTTTTTCATTCCTGTTTGAACTGTTACCTGATAGTGATAACAGTCAGTTGGAAGGTTGTCCTCCAAAGGTGTCGCTCCCCACTGTAAAAATATCATTCATTCTTTACTGGTAACAGGATAAGATATATTGGCGTCTTATCTGTGGTAAACTGTAAAAACAGTTTCTTAAATTTGACTGATGTTTTCAGAATAAAAAAAATGACCAGAAACCATTACAAGACCATGAATGGAAATAAACATCAATTACTAACAAAAGAGTGTGGTGGAAATCATTGCTCCAGTTTGACTGGACCCTAAATTATAGGCTTAAAATTTGACCATTTTATGCAATTTTTAAATAATAATTGATCTTTTAAAAATACCGCGGTCCTCAGTTAATCCAAACTTGTAGAACTTAAAAAGAGTATATATATATATATATATATATATATATATATATAAAACTATGAACACTTTATTCACTATAAGATGTTTAATTTTGATATATTTAAAGAATAGGGGAATATGAACTTACTTTTAAAAGATCCTTTTTATCCATATGGTGTGCCCAAATAACACCAATAATATACAGACCAATTAGTGCAATAACTGTTGAGAATACGGCAGCGTTGCTGGTCAAATCAAATTTAGCCCAAACATTGCTGAAGTCAATTGTATTAGGTGGTACAGCAAAATCACCACCAAAAGATGTGAGATGAGTTGATAAACACTTCGTCTTCCAGATTGTTGTTTCATTAGAAACCTATAATAATTGAATATTTTCAAAAGTAAACTATTCCATTTTTGCAGTGTTCATTTATCAAAACGACTGATGGTAAATATAACCTGCTCAATACAAACTTACCTATAGGCAGAGTGTATTGCTAATGTTACGCATGTGCTACTAATTTGAGGTCTGAGAATTAGCTTTTCTTTAAATGGACACATTGTTACTCTTGTATGTTTTTTTTTTAATTTTAGTTCATTTATATGTTTCGGAGTTTGGTGTGACGTCCATTTTCTCTGAACTAGTACACATTTTTGTTTAGGGCCATCTGAAATCCGCCTCAGGGTGCATGATTTTCTCGCTGTGTTGAAGACCCATTGGTGGACTTGGGTTGTTTTCTGCTTTTTGGTCGGGTTGTTGTCTCTTTGACACATTCCCCGCTTCCATTCTAATTTTATTTATCAAACAAATGAAGGTTTAAAATCAAAGTTAAATGGAACTTTAAAAGAATTATGATTCAAACAGGTGAATATAATTTTTTTGTAGAAATACAGCATGTACAGTGCCATGGCATTCCGGATGACTAGACAAGATAACCATGAAATTGCTTTTCGTACATAGAATTAAGTTTTAATTATAAAAATTTAGTCATGCTCTACACATTTACCAATATGTTAGTATTGGGTATGGGAACCTTGCTTTTTAAAAGCACTGAAAATAGTATTGCTTTCCGTATAAAAATAAAGCTATAAAAAAAATCTTCAGAAAACACAGATTCAAAACTGTTTAAATTCTGGACGTTTTAGTTATTCTCTAAACACAGTTATATTGTTATATTCATATCAAAAATGGAGAGCAGAATTACAAATTTCTGAAAAAAAATAATTAAAATTTTTGAAAAGAAATAATAAACCTTACCAAAAGACCATCTCCTTTGTATGTTTGTTCTTCTTCACTCCAGAATTTACATCCGGATATCATCAACTGTGTAGAGTAGTTCAGACAAACTTTTGTCTCCTCAAAATTAACTGTTGTCTTTTCTAATTCAAATATAAGTAAAAGACGTTTTAATACTTTCGAAATAAAAATCACAATAGCAATGATATATACATAATGTTACAGTATAAATGTTTTATCTCAAAGTCAAGAATTAAATACAATCACAGATACTACGTACATTTAATTACTAGTACTTCGAACCCAATTTCCAGATATTACATTTAGTTATTTGAAACAGAATTTCACACACTACATGTATGTACGTGGAAATGATTTTTTCAGATTTTATTTCTTGACCGAATTTCTTTTCGGAATAATAAAAAAACAAATGCAAATAAAAAGTTTGGTCAGCCAAAAAGTGTTAAAACAGGTGCAGGCCCAAACCAACCTCGTAACCATCAAAAGTTACCTTTATTGAAAAAGATTGCACCTTTTATAGCAAAAAGTCAAATAACCAAAATATCGAACTCAAAGGAAAATTCATAACGGAAAGTCCCTTAACAAATGGCAAAATCAAAAGCTCAAACAAATCAAACGAATGGCAAACAACTATCGTATTCCTGACTTGGTATAGGCATTTCCTTATGCAGAAAAATGGTGGATTGGTTTCAACAAAATATAAACAAACAAGGCGGTAAGAAAGCTGCAGAAACAACATTATGATTCATGTAGCAGCTTTTTGATAGGAGAGAAGATCAACAAAAAACAAAGCATTTTGACTGCGCCTTTTAGATGTTATTGCAGATTATGTTCAATGCGTACTGAAATTTTTATCAAAAGTTTATATCACATTGGTGGAATGTTAAACCCTGAAAGTATCCCTTGCCCTAAAGCTTGTGCTTTGGTACTCGCAATTGAAATAAAAATTTGGTTTTATAATTTTTCAGTCTGCAACTAATGTAACTGCCTGAGTTGGCTTTTGAATTATTTCTTTTTTGTCATCCTCTATTTCTATGCTCTCAAATATCAACCTAACCAAACTTTTGGTCTCCACAATACATGACGAAGGTTATTCCAGAAAAGTGTCACACGCATTCAAATTTGTATTTTACATGGATATTCCGATAAATATATAATATAGAGGTCTTAAAATTCCAATATATATGAAATAACATTTATAGATCAACTTGAATAACACTTTGATTTAATATTGTTTTTGAAATAACATTAACGGTACCATTTATTCTACTCCAGATGCCCATTTTGACAATGAATGTCTCTTTAGTGATGCTCGAAGCAACAATATTTAAAAATTGAAAACTTATTGAAAAAATTAAGAGCTTATAAACCAAAAATGACAAAAGGTATAGACAAAGCTGGTCAAGGAATCAGAGCTTTGCACGAGGGAGATATATTCCTTTATCTCAAATAATTTCCAAAATTTTAAAACAGCAAATTTTCATACCACATTAATTATTCTATATTAATATAATGTATTGACATGTATCCATTAAAACACTATTAATCTGAATCAATGAGATTATTTTCAAATACACCTTTATCTAAATGATCTTGATAACAGCATAGTTGATGCAGAGGAGGAAATCAGCCGTTATCTCATATAATATGATTACAACAATAGGACAATGGATTTTTTCTGATTATAGGGCTTACTCCAGACAATTGTTTTAAAGCAATATGACATTAAATGTATATTTTCAGCCATAATACTAATATGGGCATTATTTTTTCTTGGTATCAATAAAAGTAACATACAAGACAGCAACCATGACAATCTTTTAGAGTTTAAAGAAAATCAAGCCTTACCATGTAACTTGATAGCAACTCTATATGTTCCATTCAGCTTAGTTAAATGTTGAGGTGGGAAGTAGGTATGCTGTAGGTATCTTCTCTTCTCAGGATACTTATCCGGGTCAATATGTTTAAAAGCATCCTTGTCATGGGGTATTATGGTAGTGTGGTCGTAGAAGGTTGCATTTGGATAGTCTTCATATTTCAAAAACACTTTAAACCGATCTCCTTCTCTATCAGGCCATATAGTAAAATGTATTGTTGAATCGTTGGTATCCACTTGAACTGGGTGATAGTTATATTCTGTTGGGTCTTCACCAGTTGTTTTCCGGGACAAACATAATATAAATTCCATTGGACAATCTATTTTATCTGGATTACCTGCAATTTGAAAAGGGATTAAGTATCATGTGAATGAAGAAAATGGTAATACTCGTAGCCAAAGTATACGCTAGTAAATTTTACAAATGTAAATGTATGTTGCAAAAGTAATGTTATGATTGTTTATTAATTTGGGGTTGTATATAATTAACAGTAACGCTTAGTAATACAGATAATTCATCACAATCTTAAAAGGTGGTAAATTTATTATTTGCAAAAAGGAACTATATTCAAGTCAACACTAACATATTATTAAATTTTAAACATGCTAATGATGTATCGACTTAAATAGAAATTCAAAAATGGAAACAGCATGTGATGATTTTAAAACTTATTTTCAAATATATAATTACCATCCATTTCTACTTCTATAGGTTTAGACGTGTTTTGTACCACAGCTTTCTGTCCAGTGCAGGGATTACTCAAATCTATAGAAACTACTCTGGTCTTCACATTGGAATCTGAGGTATTTCCAAATGTAAAAGGATTGTCTTTGTTTACAACAACCTTAAAAAATTATCATTTTCTGTTAACCTCTCTGAATAAAGTTAAATTATTAACCAAACCGCATTCGTATGGTCGCTCGTAATATTTTTGATTACGACTGTCTAATGAATGTTCATATATTTTTAAACGTCACACAATTACTGGTGAAGACAGGAATCTAAACACGTTGCAGTGTCAAGGTCAGATTTAATTTTTTCAGTATGGTATAATTATCAATGCTGGAAGGCATAACAGTGTTATTTCTACGTTTCCGCTTACTGAATCATTATTACGCCGGTTTTGTGACAGTGAAGGTGATTTCCAAGTTATAGGTATAGGTTTATTAGTATAATAGTTAGAATTATTAAGAATGATAATACTATTTTCAGTTCGACTTATCCATATCAAAATTATTTATTAACTGGTAAAATGCACATAAATCAAAAATATTTATCCTAAACTACATGTACAAATACAATTGTGTTTTACAAAGCGTACAATATCTGTAGGAATTACTTACAGTGGCACCCACAGCACAACCTCCTTCAGCTCCCATTTCACCGAACAAACTAGGGTCCATAGAAGCACCTCCAGAGTCAGTTCCCATTGCCTGCGCACCTGTCATAGAATAAGCACAATTAGAAGCAACTGAAATACGTCTACAACATTTGATAATTTTTTTCAATCTAAACCATCAACAATGAATGACTTATAGTCGTACATAAAATTTCTACTTCTAAATTTTAAATAAGTTTTTTTTGTGTAAACAATATTTTATTGTGAAAATAATAACATAGATATTGCAATAAGACAGTTTAACTGGGTTTTGGAAAACAAGTGAATTTTCATTTTTACAAATTCCTATCCTATGTAACTAAGTTTGTACATGTATGTCTAGTTGTCGTGAAGAAAATGTTTCTTTTAAACATACCTTCAGCATTAGGGTCTATATTCTGCATCTGTACAGCAACATTATCGGCCTCGATGGTCATACTCTGATCAACGTCCTCAACATCATCGTCGTCATCGTCGCCGCCAGGGTCGGTTCCGTTTGCAATAGCCTCTCTCCTTCTTCTCCTGCGTCGTGATGCTTCCATCTTTCCAAGCATTAAGTTAGAAACGTCCCCGATAGCATTCATACTAGCTGATGCCACGTCTTTATCCTGAATTAAAGAATAGCATTTTATTTTAATGAGACACACTACAGGTAGGAGTTTTGTTGTTTTTATTAGTATTTGTATCACATTATACATTTCTTCTTTTTTACTTTATTTTTATGAAGAACAACTTTCTTATGCAGTATTTGGTTACTTTTTTCAAAGTTTTGTTGAAGAGAAGCAAATCGGAAAATTGTGAGACAAACTGAATTTGATTAGAAATAGCAACAATGTAATTAAAAGTACTACCATTTCCGTTTACGATTAACGTTCAACGTAAGTTAACATTCACACAATTGAGCAGGTTAAAATAAATAACAATTGTGTAGAGAATGCGCAATTGTTATAACATTAAGTTATGGTATCAAACATTTGACAAAATTGAATTGTTAAAGTGAATACAAACTTATGATTTTAACCGATATCCGTGCGCTCAGTGGCCATGAACATTTAGGAATATCTTGTATTGAATGGAAAATTTTAAACAATTCATTTTTTCTACATTGGCTTTAATATTTAACCATTTTCTACACAAGAAAATGCCTGTATCTAGTCAGGAATGTGACAGTTGTTTTCCATTCCTTTGAGGTTTTTTTTTATTTTGCCATTTGATAAGTGACTTTCCGTTTGGAAATTTTCCAGTTCAGAATTTTTGTTATTTTACTTTTTATATGCAGGTTGTCCTATTCTAACATCGGACTCGGACTTCTTTTGAACTGAGTTTGACTGTGTGTTTGTTTATTCCTCATTGGCTAAAGGTGTAGGGGAGGATTGAGATCTCACAAACCAGGTTTTACCCACTACATTCTTGCGCATGTCCCAATTCAGGAACCTCGAGTCTTTGTTAGTACTGGTGGCTTTTTTTATCATGGTTCATTTGTATGTTTCGGAGTTTAGTGTGCGTCCATTTCGCTGAACTAGTATACATTTTTGTTTATGGGCCAGCTGGAGCCCGCCTCCGGGTGCGGATTTTCTCGATGCGTTCAAGACCCATTGGTGGCCTTTGGCTGTTTTCTGCTCTTTGGTCGGGTTTTTGTCTCTTTGACACATTCCCCATTTTCATTCTCTATTTTATTTGTAGTATATGACATGTGTATCTTTACCATACTTGTAACACTATGTTCAGTTGCGTATACATATCGCAATGCAAATTCCGTTTGTCACAGTGCAATTTAAGTTAAAAGTTTGAATTTGATATATTATGAACATACAAAGCTTTTAAAATGTAGATTTTTAAGCATATTTTTATCGATGCTTTATCGTTATATCTAATTTAAGAAGATATAATATATTAAATGGTACAGACATTAAATGGTGCAAACTCTTGCTACTTTTCATACAGTATATAACATTTTTAACATAAATTTACTGAATAACTTTTAAAAATGCTAGTACATTTAATCAATTAACTTTAGCATTTATGTAACTATAGGTATTATCAATCGTA
Source organism: Mytilus californianus (assembly GCF_021869535.1). Lineage (NCBI taxonomy): Eukaryota > Metazoa > Mollusca > Bivalvia > Mytilida > Mytilidae > Mytilus > Mytilus californianus. The sequence continues at coordinate 22,959,593 of NW_026262723.1, read as the reverse complement.
TGAGAGGCGTTTGTAACCTCTAAACACGAAGAGAAAAAAAGATGCAAGTCGGAAAAAATACCTAATTATTTGTAAGACCAAGTAGATTTACTTATATCAATATAAAAATAAGAAGATGTGGTATCCACCAAAGTTCAAATGAAGTGGATGTAAGCAATTATCTATATATCACTTCATTAATCATTCCTAAGAGACGTTATAAATAATTAAGTATTCTGTATTTCCATGACAACTTAAGAAGATAACTTGAACATGAAGAACTGAAGTAAGTGTACCGATGTTCAGCAGTAGTATCGCATAAGTCCAGGTATAGGTAATTTCCATGTTATATGTCGTAATCGCATGAATGTCAGTCGAGATGAGACGAGGTGCGTCGACAAGATATGTAATTTCTGCTTAGCAATGCAAGGAACAACAAAAAAACGCAAATGTGATTCATGAAGGAGATTGATGCGGACATGTGATTTAACACTAACATGGAGTTAAATTATGTAGTACTGTTAGTGTTACCAGGAAAATAATAGGATAAAAGGTTGATCAAAAACAAATACACAAATGTAAGGAAGATAATCGGACGTACAATGTCAAATAAAAATACAGTAAACCAATACATCCTAATTAAAAAATTCTCTAAAATCGAAAGATTTGTATTATAAAAAAACTTACAGCTTCGAGTTTCTCTCGAGCTAACCTCTGTATTTCCTTCATACAGTATTCATTAATGTATTCATCCACATCAAAAGGTTCCCATTCTATTGAATATTTAGCAAAAATCTTCTCATTATCCACTTCCAGAATAGACAATGGAAACCACATAATCTCTCCATACTTCCGAACAGCACCTCGGAATGCCTTAGGGAAATCATACAGACAGTCGTAAAAATATAGGAGTTCTTTTGAGGTTTTTAAGTCGTATCTTTTAAGGAAAGCATTATAACTATCAACTTCTTCTTCCTCTGGTTCTGTCGTTTCTTCGGTTGGAACTGATGTTTCGACTGTACAATGGTCAATCTATTATAAAAGTAAACAAAATATAAATTGTATTTACATGATAATGCATAGACACCATTATCTCACAAGCAAAGCACACTTGGCATTAGTTTTCTAAACAAACTAACCCTAATTCGAAGCCTTTAGGGATATAAGACATTTGTCTTTTTACTTTTGGATAAAGTATATATTTTTACTGATTTAATGGATATGGGAAATTTAATCATATTTACTGTATTAAATTTTAAAATTATGTGACTACAACCTACAAATAACTACAAAATTCATACTTATTCTAAGGCTATGGTTAATATTGATGTTTTCACTACTGCAACAATTAGGTGTGCAAAGAAGAACGTTAAAACGTGTTTTATGTAATTAAGAAAAATTTCAAATACCTTTTAGAATAAAACAAAACACATCAACTTTACCTTCACTGATAAGTCATTTTCAAGTTTAAGTTGTCTCTTTTTACGCTTTTCTGTCTTTTCTTTGTCTTCGGTTGATTCTTTAGGCAAAACGTTGCTTATACCTTTTAATCCCACTTATAAAACATCAGAACAGATGTCAGATTATTCATTTTTTTTTAAATACAATAAAGTTAAATGTATATAAACATATCATGTAATATGCTGTATAACTTGGTAACTAGGTTCTATTATATTTACTTTCATTCCAAGATTCCTCTATTTTCCAAGTATGTATAGACATTAATACTGTAATTTTGTACTATGTACAAGTGAACATTTCCTTATTGAATTTTGTAAAGGAACAAATTTAGCTTTCTCTTATTTTTTACGAATGTGTTCATTTGTAATATATCTCTATCTGAACACACAAGACGCTTTAAAATCGAATTTTCTGTTAGAGTTTTTTCTCCGTCACTATGCCGATAAAAATATACTAAAAAGGACAATTTGCTTCAAAATATAATAAAAAAAAAGCTCTTACCGCTTGCAACATCTGTAAGTGTTCCCATGGACTCATCAGCAAACTTAGATGACATACTGGAAGCAGTTTTGGCTATGGCATTACTTCCTTTTGACTAACGAAACAAGAAGTCTATCTTACTAAGTATTACAAAATTTAAATCAAATGATGTGCACTTTATATGATACTATCTATCCTTCATCTGACCAAAATTACATTATTGTACCATTTTTTATCAGTTCTAATATTTTAAACCAGTACTATAAAATATACTATAAAACATATCTTCTTTTCCTGCAATTTCTTGCCATAATCCGAAAAAGTTTCATGATTATTGTTAAATTGTTCCTTGTCTCTTTTTCCCTGATTTTTTTAAAGTATATACCATGTTCAATCATTAAACTGTATAACTGAGAAATTAATGCAAAGTTTAAATTATGAACGAATATAAAGGTAAACATACCCTCGTTTTCATACTGATATCACCGTCCGTTAGCCCGTTAACTGCCGAGGCTGCCATTTTAGCCTGACCCAGATTCTGAACTTTGTCTGATACTGCCTCAACATAATTTACTAAAGCTTCTTTCATCTTATAAAGAAAAACATACAATTGTTAAGTGAAAGTGAAATATGCCAATTGTAATTTGTTCTTCTAAAATTATCTTTCAAGTCCAATCAGACAATCTTGAGTCGGGATAACATTAACGGTAGTAATTATTACTGCACCAGATGCGCATTTGGACAGTAAACGTTTCTTTGGTGATTCTCGAGGAGGCCAGTGTATAGTTTAAAATCCAAAACCTATTACAATTGTTGAAGAGCTGATAATACCAAAATGGACCTGAAGTTAAGTCAAATCCGGACATTTTTTTTTCTAAATTGTTATTTGTAATCACAATCCCGTCCTCTTTTCCTCGAATGTGACCTGATGAATTAGACATATAACCGGATTTGTACTTACATGAGCAACACGACGGGAGCCACATATGGATATTGATCTGCTTACCCTTCGTGAGCACCTGAGATCACCCCTGTTTTTTGTGAGGTTCGCGTTGTTCAGTCATTAGCTTTCTATGTTGTGTTTTGTGTATTATTGTTTGTCTTTTCGTCGTGTCTCGTTTTTTGCCATGATATTGTCAATTTGTTTTCGACTTATGAGTTTGAATATCTCTTCGGTATTTTCTGTCTTTCTTTTATTTGTGAGTGACTTTTTACAAAGGCTTATATTGCTTTAAAATACGGTAAATCCAAATATAATTGCAAATCTTATTTAATGAACTCAATAACTGTATACAATTTGGAAATTACTGCGCGCATTTTTACTATGGCGGTTTATGATTAACCCACATTTTACTGCACTCGATGCGATCTGAATTGCATGTAAAACATCCCCATAGTAGTAGTGATTGTACTTTAATGTTTAATTCATTAAAATCTAAATGTCACTAACCTCAGTCATTTCTTCCTGGGCAGCCGTACTATTGTTCTGAAAGAGAAAACTTTGGTAAGTGACTTTATTTGCTTAATAAAAAAACTACTTCGTAAAAGAAGGAGTATTGAGAAAAATTAAAATCTTAGATTTTTGTATATTGTCTTTCAGATAAATTCAGTTTTGTTGAAGATGTCCTTCGACAGAGCGTTTTACAACTACAACAAAATGTAAAAATTGACAATATTGTTTCAAATGTGTCTTCACTAGCAATATGTGCAGTTGCAGAATAAAATTTTGATTTTATAGAAATATTTAAATTGTTGAAAAATGTTAGCCTTATATTATATAGACTATAATAATTCTAGAAGGTTTAATAGCTTGCTGATTTTTAACCGGTCAGTGAAACAAATACAGGTAGATTAGACTTAGTTGTAGTATTTTCATTGCCATCTCTCCACATAACGACTGAGTATCAAACAATATCGAAAAATATACTTACATCTCCCTCGATACCAGAAGACAAAATGTTCACCGCAGCAAGTACTCCAGCGACATCTTTCTTTGCCAGTAGCGCATCAAGTTCACTAAAAGCGTCTGTAGAATTTGAAACACGCAGTTCGATTGTCTTCATAGTTTTACTGGTTCTACCACTTTTAGTTACAAATAACACAAATGTTTTATATGGTGTGTCGGAGTTAAACATACGTGATGGCATATTAAACATTCCACCAGAAAGGGATATATCTAAAGTGGCGTTTATTGTGTTTGCTGGATCTAGGCACTCCGCATAATCATAAAACCTTGCTGGGTTCCTTGTTTTGCCTCCAAACAATGTATCTTCAATGACAAATAGCGATTTTTGTCTCATCATCTCCAGTTCATCATTATCTATAGTGGAATAAACACTCTCTGGCATACAGAACAGATCATACTCAAGACCTTTCCTGTAATTGGTCAGTAAATCTGGGTCACGTGATAGCCTAAAATCTATAGTCGTACTACCAAACGTTAGAAACCACATATCGTCATCGCCTGCAATGTAAGCAACTGGGTGTGACGGAATGACGACAAGATTTACAGTTTTGACTGTTGCTGCTCGAGGAAACCCTACTGTAGATACCGTAATGGTGATACGGTAGTGTCCAAACTCGAGAGACACTGCTGGAATTTGCCGTGTATTGTTTTTGGTTTGTGTGTCACAAATCTTATCAAAGGTCTTGTAATAACCATTAAGTAGCCTTGTCACCTTCCAAGAATAAGTGAACTCGTTGCTACATGAAGACATGGCATTGACACGAATGTCTATTTGTTCAGATCGCACGCGTTCGTATGGTTGACTTATATCAATGTTATCAAACGATACTGTTGGCGTGTCACAATTATCGATATCAGTATCATCTACAATTATTGTTGGACATAACGTTTTAACATCGTGTGCGAATTCATTTTGAATAGTTACTGTTACTTTATAACTTCCGGTTCGACGATACATGTGTTTCACGGTTATGCTTTCAAATGATAACCTATCCGCATACGACATTGGTAGCACTCCGTCTGATCGAGGGTCTATACTGGGCTCAACTGTCACCATTAGAATGTCATCAGTAGTAGTTATGCTATTATCCGGAACCGTCGTGTCGTTGTTCCCAAGATTTATGAAGATTTTGCTGTATACTCGACCTCCTTCTAATTCAATATCAGTGAAGGTAAAAGGAAAGCCGTCACCAAAGTCAACAATATATGTTCTATCGGAACCTGATGTACTTGTTAATGTTACTTCGGCGTACTCTGATGTACTAGCACGTGCATCTGTGTCTGTTTGTATGTCATTATACGTCATATTTTGTCCTACTTGTACTTTGGTACAGCCAGTTACATTGCTGATTTCATTAATAGCCGTGACACAAATTCTGTATATACCCCATTCAGCATACACATAGTTGTTTTGGTATGTTGAAAACATCTTTGTGAAGCTGAAATAACTATAAAATCTGACATTACCGTCACCATGGTCAATTCTAAATCTAGCCTTTTGTGGACCATTCATGTCCATGTTCAAACTGATGTTCAAAACGACAGGTTCTGTTCTGTCAATTATATTTTCTGTGTCTATTTGCATAGATACAATAGGAACCTCAACAGAAATAAGTTTAGAAATGGAGGTCTCGCTTATGTCGTTGGAGGTGCTAACAACAACATCGTAATATCCTATATTTGTGTAGCTGATGATGAACTCGACTGCCACCGTAAAATTAGATTCATAGACATAGAACATATCATCCAATGACAAACCAAAAGTACAGTTGACGAATGTATGATACCCGGACGGTATAAGAACGGTGATGTTTGTTGTCAGAGTCCAAGCATCGGCCTTTGTGTTTATTTCTATTTCTGCTTCAGTGAGCTTAGTCTGTATATTAAATATTCTTTTCTGAATTGACTCTGTCCCAACATCAAATGATACTAGATTTTCAAACGGGCGGTGAAGTGGAATAGTCAAATCTCCATCATCATTATAAAACGACAATGATTCTATTTCGTTTTGTAGGATTTCTAGATTGTTATTGTAATTCAATCCCGGGGAGTACTGTGTAGTAAAGTTGTGCCCAATTTCAAAGTAATTGAACAAAAGATCAAATCTCTTTGCTAGAAATATATCATTGGTTGATATTGCACCGTATACATTGACACAAGTAGTGGTAACATTGTAAAGTCCAAGCTGTGGAAACGTATATTCAATATTCTGGTGGGAAAGGAAGGTATTTGATGAACTAACTCTTTGTAGAGGTGAATTATCACCCAAATTAACCAAACAATCGGTAGAATAGTTACTAGCAAAAGAAACTTCAAATTTCGCTTTTCGATTGTCGGTATGGTGATAGCTTGTAATGTGTACCATCTGTGGAGGTGTACCTTCAACAATATCTTCTACTATAAAATAGGTAGACCCAGAGACAGAAATAGACCCTAAGCTGGCAGTTACAGTTATGGTATAATTGCCTTCTTTATACCAATAGTGATAAACAGTCCGTTCATATGTGGTGATTTTAACTCCGTCACCCATGTCTATAGTGAAAGCAACAAATTCTTGTAGATTAGATGTCATTTTAATCATGACGGTTTCTAACGGTTTGACGTATGTTCTGTCAGTCAAACGATTAACTGTCACGTTGATAGAATACGGATTATAGTTGGTCATTCCTGATGCAAAGTACACTTGCCATTGTTGACCATCACAAGCGTTGTTACCAAGTACACTATATGAGATATCAATCTCGGCACAAGAACATAAACTACCTTTTACCAGACATAATCCTGGTTTATCGAGTCTGGTACACATTCGTCGACATTGCTTGATAATACCGGTGGTATCGGTATCGTTCAATTCAGTTCGTTGTATATCATTGTGATTACGATAACAACCTAAAGGTCTGAGGTTCTGGTCTGGAAAACACAAAAGGTACACAAGCTACGAAAAAGGGGTAGTGACATTTTTTCATTATTACAATTCAATTTAAAAGTAAAGTTTCTTCTTGGTTGATACAAAGATGACATTCTACTCTAACACATGGCTCAGCGGGTAAAGAGCAATCAAATTAACATAATCATCAATTATTATAATTTAAAAGGCAGTAATTTGAACGAAATGTATTTCAATTTGAAATCAATAATTAAAACACAATTATAATAGACAAATTCAGTAAAAAATATCAAATAACACATAGCTGAGACGATGATGGATAAGATTGTTTCTCCTACAAACTGTTCGGATGACAATGATTTTTCTCGGTGTAACAATCTGATCCTTTCAGCTATGTGTTATATATATATACATACATATTTACAATTTTACGGTAAGCAACCGTTAAAGTATTATCGTTCGTTAATAAGTTATGTCATAAAATGTTTAAGTAAAGTTTACTATACAACGAAAGTAACTTTTATGAAGTCTCAGTTTATTTATTAAACTATTTCTTTCTAGAAAAGTATCACTTGCATAGTTATAAAAGATTTTAATAATCAATCAGAATTTTAAAATATGCTTGCTACTAGTCTCGGTCAGAGTTTGCAATTTTCCTTTAAATTACCCATCATTTGACAAGAGCCTCTGTGACACCTGGGAGTGAGCTTCTCTGCTCATTACGTTACTTTTTGATCAAGTAACGGGTTATGGGTATCGATTTGTGATCAGATTAAGGACATAAAAATTCAAAAAAAGTCTACGTTAGGAAACTCGAAAATCGGTTGGCTGTTTGTCGGTATTATGTTGTTTTTAATCACTAGAGGGTTATATATATATAGGTGTTAGAACATCAGTTCATTGACTCTAATTTAGGAGTAAAAGTAGCCCTACTGTGACAAAAAATAGTGCTTTTGATGACGACATCATTGTTTACTTTACTTGCAAAATTGGAACTTTTGGTGAAAGACAAATGTATTCAGACCATTTTGAGTCAAAATTTACTTGTCCATGATTTTTTTTTATTAAGAATTGAGGAACAATGCGCTCTATAGTATACTTATTTAAGATTTCCAGAAAAATCAGGTGTTATTTTTAGTAGTAATTGACTTCCGAACGGTCGTGTTTTACTACAAGACTTTAAACATTGGTTGAAAATTAAGCATATAGAAAGATGATACACTACCTATTCAGGATATGCCTGGTTTCTATGCAGTTAAACTTGAGGCGAAATATTTAGAAAGCTGTGAAAATTGAAAAATTTTGTTGATTATATAGGGGTTTTGAATTGGTGGTCTGACACCTACATAACGGTAGTTAATTTCACTTACCGACATTGTTTTGAATTACTTTATCGTGGAATTCTATTGACTTAATCACAAACAAATCGTCCTTCACTGGTTCTGAATGTCCATCCAGACCAACTGTGAATGTACTGAATGTGTCATAACTGTCACCATCTGTGTCTTCTTCTTCAAAATACTCATCTGTGTATTCTTGTTCGTCAATAAATACTTTCAGTCCAGACAATTCATTCCACGTGATCATAACATGAATAAAATAATTTGGTATAAGTCTAAAATTTACCCGCCATTTCTTGTTGTCCTTAGTAACACCAACCTCGTATTGGTCTCCAAGTATTTGATAAAGATAGAAACCTTCTGAAAAGAACGATTTCCCGCCATTTGATAGGATAACCAGTTCAGATGTGTCAACATTTCTTGGATTCATCTTCAGCCAAGCGTCCAAAGAAAATCCATTGTCGCATTTCTGTACGTTTCCAAGACACCAATGAGGAAAGTCTCCAACATGTGCATGCGAGCCTGACACCTCTATAATTTCAGGAATATTTAGATCATCGTGTTCTTCGTATTTAAATCTGAAAGCCAGTATATTTAACGACAGTCCTAAAATGACGAAGAAAAAGGTTATTTTTATTATTTTTGTATGAAATGTGTAAATTGTTTTTATATTTTTTAATAACGATGTGATTGCTAATTCAAAATTCGGAATCAGCAAACCTTAAAGTGTATACCCTGAAATTTGTCGTGGATAATTTTGAAATTGACAAAATAAGATACAGTCAAGTACTAGAAAAAATATCACATGAAGATTAAACAATTCATCGATTACTGTCAAGGCAAAGAACAGTAATAAAGGCACTGTTCTTTGGATATATATACTGGTTATTTCATAGTAATTCATGATATCTTTTGTCTAATATTTATCACCCGCATCCTTCAATTACTAATCATGACCGGACCTGATATTCGAGGTATATTCTCCTTTTTAAATATTTTCTTATCTTTAGATAATTTTAGCTAATAACTTTGTTAGATTGTTAGATGGCACCCAATAACTACCACTAGACTGCATATTCCCGGCTTGTGGCATGAACAAAAAGAATGTTGCGGGGTTAAGATCAATTCTATCAAATCTAGGACAGTCATGTTACAGCACAACTTTAGATGAAAACTATAAAAATCGGTTGAAAAGGGTTTGACTCGTAAAGTCGGTATTAAGCACCAAAAAAAAACAAAAAAAAAACAAGAACACACAGAATAACAGACTAAAATATTCAGCAGTACACACCAAACGGGTTTAGTGTAAAGGCATCATTAACATTCTGAGAAAAGCATAACATTGTGCAATGTTAGATATAAGCAACGACAGGATGTATGACACTAGATGCATAGCAGTATCTGTTACAAATAAGCTCATTGATTGGACCGATAAAGATAATATTTAAAAATCTTACTACGATATTGTGTTTTTAAAATTTGCTGTTACAAAATTTTGAAAATTAGTTTAGATTAAGAAATATATCTCCCTATGTAAAGCTCTGATTTCTTGCTCGGCATTGGATACATTTTTGTCTCGTTTAGTTTGTATCCTCTTCATTATACAAATAACTTTTGGATTTTATATATTATTACCTCGAGTATCATTGAAGAGACATTTATTGTCGAAATATACACCGTGTGCAGAAAAATTGCAATTGGTACCGTTAATGTAATTACTACCACTGGGTCGATACCTCTGCTGGTGAACTTTAAGTCCCCGAGGGTATCACCAACCCAGTAGCCGGTACTTCGGTACTGGCATGAAAATACGGATATTGTTTTATTAAAATTTGCTGTTACAAAATTATGAAAATTATTTAAGATTGAGGAATATATTACCCTCATGAAAGTTCTGATTTCTTGCCCGGCTTTGGTTATACTTTTTGTCCTTTTTGGTTTATACGCTCTGCATTTTAATAGTAAAGTTTGGATTTCCACAATCGTTTGAACACTAACATCACTGAAGAGACATATATTGTCGAAATGCGCATCTCGTGCAGAGAACTTGGTACCGTTGATGTTATTTCTAAAATTTTAAATTTATAGCCTTTGAGAAAAGGTTTATTAAAAGAGCTAATAAGTTAACATGTTTTGTATTTTGTGTTTTAATTAACGAGCTATATAAACAACATCCTCGTAAAAATAAGAATGTGATTTCTCGTTTGTAAGCATATTTCAATGGATGTTTTCATATCCAAGTAATACTCATTTAATTGATTAGTGTTCCGTATAACTAGGTGTTCAATCCTTCCAGTCTTATCCAGAAAATAGAAAGCCAATCACAGGAATTTGACGGTAAGAATATGTTTGTATTATACAGCACTTCCTTCAGACTAATAAAGTTTCAATTGCAATCGCATACGATTTTCACCAGTTTATCAGTTTGAAAAGATAAATTCAAAATAAAACACGGAAAAACGCTTTGACCAAATAGTATTGTGAAAGGACTAAACCTTTCAAGTAAATATCGAAATAATTTACTAATACGTTTATTACGTTAATTGAAATAAAAGAGTTCAATACGGACACGGGCATAGCGAACAAGTGGACAAATATACACAACGTAAGAAGGGAGGCCAAAGGAACATCACCGTCCAAAAAAAGTCATAGGCAACAAAAACCTTTGAGGTAAGTTTTGGTACACAATTTTCCATCTGAAACAGAAAAACAAAGAAAAGTCGATAATTCTGTTCATGTTAGATTTAATCATCTCATCCCTGTGGGAAATTTCTGTTGTACAATTAAAGAATTCTTGATTTTTCTAAAGCGAATATATTTTTCCTATTTCAACCTTAGTTGTCTATAGTGTTGTTACAAAGATATTAATAGTTCAAAGTTCAATTATTTGTGTGGATTTAATGAACTTACTTCAATTAAGTCTTTTGTCGGATTAATTGATAACTCCCGACATATGTTGTGTATGTTTTATTTATGAATATCAAAGGGTGTCGCTTAAGTCAACACCAAGCGCGTCGTGGCCTTATTTTTAGAGCTTTTAAGTTCGTCGTTAAGGTCGAAGGGTTAATGCAACCTGTGTATATACGTTTTTGGAATATTAAAGTAGGGTTATCAGACTTCTCCCTGTATTGTTATGAATCACAGTTTATGACCAAACTCAGTAAAATTTCGTCTAAATTACATTTAATTTATAAATTTAAAAAGATTTACCGTTTAACTTACCTTGGTGATATTTTAGCTTTAGACATGTTAAATAATAAATAATTTTCTAATTTAACTACGGAAACTTACCCAAGGAAACTTACTTTAAATAAATCTAATCAGACAACAGTAATTGTCCTTTTCTAGATTTTGATATTCCAGTTTCACATGGGAAACTATATACAAGAATTTACGACAAAAGAGACAATTTTTAGTTCCCTATTGCTAATTTTTCCTTTTTGGACGATGATGGTCCTTTCAAGGCCCCTTCTTACGGTGTGAATATTTCACAAATTGTTCCGCTGTGCCCGTGTCTCTAATCGTGTTTTAGATTTCAATGAACATAATTTATACATTACTGGTAAATTAATAAGATTTTGTTATAACAAATTAATTAAGACTTTTACTAAATTCTTCCATAGATACGAAGATTTGGTTAGGAATTTTGGCTATACCTGTAAAATTCGTATTAAAAACGGGGTACGTAGCACATCCTAAATGTTACGGTGCTTCTGTTCATAAAGCCCGCAAATTTAGATACGATCCGTTTTAACTTATTGATCCTTTGAATACACTTATTCTTAAAGGTTATCAATTCAACACCGAAATGAAATCTTTAAATGTTGTTTTATTATCACTAACATTGATTTTGTTTTTGATAGATAAAAACATTACTAAATATATATTGCGATATATGTACAGCGATGAGTACTCATGATCCTGTCGATACTATTTACTTATAATTTAGCATTGCACAAGGTCATGCGTTTCTTATACTGTTTATGTAATACACTAAATCCGTTTAGTCATGAGCCAGCAATTCGTTGATTAGTGTTGGTTCATATCTGTCATATTTGCTTCTCGTAAAATTGTACTGTATAAACTAGGCCGTTAGTTTTCTCGTTTGAATTGTTTCACATTTTTAATGTTGGGGCCTTTATAGCTAACTATACATACAATATGGGTTTCATCGTTTTTTTAAGGTCGTACGGTGACCTTTAATAGCTTTTGTCTACGTCATTTGAACTCTGGTGGATAGTTGTCTCATTGGCATACCACATCTCCTTATTTTTATATTGGGAATATTAAATTAGCAAGAGAGACGCTGTTTGCATATATTTTAGATTTTGTTGTGTCGATTGCTCTATCTAAATTGTACTGATACTTTTATATGTATTCCAAAACTCAAAAGTTTACCTAGCCGAAAACACCAGCAAAACAACATTGTTCAAAAGACCAGGTAGAAGGTTGTAAAGTTAACTTTACATATAAAGACATGTTTTCATAGAAATCATATTTAACTCCTCATTTCATTCTTATATGTCATTTTCAGTGTTAAAAATTGGTACTTTATAGAATAAGACAGCTTACATAAAATAAATACACATTATGTACAACATAAAAATATAAATTAAACTAAGAGTTACGTTAATCATATTGCAAAAACAAATCACATTTAAACTTTAGGTTCCAAAACCAAGGATCTGTGAGAGTACATTTCGCTCAACATTTTTTTTTACTTTAACTGTCCATATTTTTACTAATATAGGGATCAACCTGATAAAAATAATCACCAATCAGTATTTGCATTTTATCGTAGAACGATAACTCTTTGAAGTAGAGGCCCGGGAAAGTAGAACTTAGATATTCATTTATATCAGTAAAGTATTTATTTCTTATAGAAGAAAATCCATAACACTCAAGCAGGAAGTGGTCAACAGACTCGTCATATTGACATAAACACATTTAGCAAGTGGGACTCTCGCTAAGATTCATCCTATATAAGACTTGATTCACAGGTAAACAGTTTGTTCGTGTTAACAATTTTAGTCTTGCAGACTTAAAATCCAGCAAGTTCGACAGATAGGGCTGCCTTCCTTTTGCAAAATTAAATTTAGGGAAAACATCTAGACTGCTTTTATTATTCATTACTTGATTTTCCCTTCTACGAACAAAGTGAAACCTTCCAAGAAACTGTTTGAATATATTCGAGTTAACATTCGAGTTGTAAAAGTGATCTAGACCAACCATATTAAACAAATTGATCATATATTGTGGATAATCCAACCCATTTGAAGCTCTTCAAATACAATTCGACATAATTTACTTGTGTCTAGGCCTTGAATCCTAGCAAAATAAGACACCATTTGTCTATCAAGAAAATCGTTTATTGGCTCCCATCCCAAGTCAATAAAGGGTAGCTTTTGGGATATTCATCTCAGTATTAACAAGAATGTGTCCATAGTACATGGATGCCCTACTCGCAATATTATTTTCTATGTTCAGTGGACCGTGAAATTGGGGTCAAAACTCTAATTTGGCATTAAAATTAGAAAGATCATATCATAGGGAACATGTGTACTAAGTTTGAAGTTGATTGGACTTCAACTTCATCAAAAACTACCTTGACCAAAAACTTTAACCTGAAGCGGTGCAGACGGACGGACGGACGGACGGACGGACGGGCGGACGGACGGACGGACGCACAGACCGAAAAACATAAAGCCCCTCTACTATCGTAGGTGGGGCATATAAATCAGTTTAGCCGTTTTATATTATATACTGAATGCGACAAAATAGCAAATTTCTACAGCAATAGCTATTTTATGGCGCCGGCAATACAGTGAATTTGTTATTTTGCCGATTCTTTGTAAAGAGTTTAATATATACTTTTGAAAAGTACTACGTAAATGTGCATTGTCAACATTAAAGAATAAAATTATTACTAATATGGTTAAATAAGAAAACAGTAACAATATTTGAGATACTTGTAATCGTTTAAAAACATTTATTAGTCAGAGTGAAAATTAGCATTTGTGAACAATACAAATACAAATAATATTGAGCATCCATTTGTCGCAATGAAATCATCATCAAAATATGTAGTTGACAATACTTCTTAAATCAGTCACAGTCTAATGCTACACGAATGCATAAGAATAAAACCTCAGATTTTAAAACTGTATTTTATAAAAAAAAAATCAAAAATCTCATTGCACATAAATTTGATTGAATTGCATTTCTGTTAAAAAAAGCGCTTTTTACTAGCAAAATTGGCATTCTTTTACATAGAGCCGGCAAAATAACATATTTTCAATTTTGCCGGCGCCGGCAAAATAGCCACTGTCCAAAAATATTCACTTAAATCAATAAAAAAAATATAATAACCTACCAAGTAAATTGATGATCGTAAAACATTGTTTCATCTTCTTATTCCTTATATCAAATATCACAAAATAAAATTCATGCTGACCCTCAATAACCCAAAACAAAAAATGTATGTATTTCTCGATATCTTTTGTTAACCATTAATTAATTATTAAGCATATTGAGGTGAACTAAAAACAAAATTTAATTAAGGCCTCGTACACCTGTTGATCCCAAGGGTCTTCTAAAATTCACCTTTATAGGTATGAGTGTTTGATTTGACCTTCCTTACGTAGGACTAATAATTAATTATTCATGCATAATTGACTGATAACAAGTGTATATTGCATCTTAGGGGGTCAAATTCTTCATTAATTTATACCTTGATTAGTATCTATAGAAACGTAAATTGGAAATTATTGATTCTTTATTTACGTTAAAAAACAGTTTTAATAAGATGATTATTAGCATCTAGTTTCACCCCGATTTTAGTTCGTGATGTTGCGTAGTTTTCTGCGAAACGTTTTGTGAAGTATTGTATTTCTTTTATCATGTGTTGTCTGTCATCCAAAATCGACTCTCAGATTCTTGCATAAGGACAGGAATGGGACAACAGCCAAATGCCATAAAACCAAAAGACATCTAAAGTTCGTGTGTTTATTCGCTCTATATAGAATTAAATAAAAATGGAGTTAGAAAAAAGGTTTGCCAATTTTTTAAACGTTCAAACTTGGTTTACAATCATCTTCATTTGATCCAACTTCCTCAAGCAATGTTGACTTAAGCTTAATTTGGCTATTCTTTTTATGCTCCTTTTGTCATATAGCTCAATACCCTTATACACATATATGCATCATTTTAGCTAGATATACAACCAGGTTTAATCTAGTATTTTCTACATAAGGAAATGCCTGTACCAAGTCAGGAATATGACAGTTGTTTTCCATTCGTTTGATGTGTTGAGCTTTTGATTTTGCCATTTGATAAGGGACTTTCCGTTTTGAATTTTCCGTGAAGTTAGGTATTTTTGTTATTTTATTTTTCACTGGCTTTCAAATGTCAAGTTGTTTTTGAGCGTTCCTGGTAAAGGTTAATCCAGGAAAGAGTGCTGCGGACGAATCAAATTTTTAAAAGGTAGTTTTTTTTAAAGACAAAACATTTAGATCATATCTTGCAAAGTTATGCATTGTTTATTGATTCTTGTCTACCGTTACATGGCAAGCTGTATTTTGATATAAAGATGGACGTGTTCAAGTGCGCTAGAAAACTGGGTTCTATGCAGGCTTTCTTCATCAATCAATGTATCGTCCGTGCGTCAGTATAGCAGTCTCAGGCTCGAAGCGCTTTTCTGGATTTACTTTCATTAGGAACTATCAAACCCCAAAAATTTAAAACCGTGGATGATAACTTCTTAAACAAGAATAAGAATATGTATTGTTCCAATTGAGGGTCCTTGATGGGCAGCATGACATTTATACACACAAAACAATACACTATGATTTTGTAAGAAAAAAAAATTATATTGAAATGAAATATTAAATGTTCATCTAGACTAAGTTATGAAGCTACATATATTTCTTCGTCTTATATAAATCATGTATATTTTATTCCAGGCAGGACCAGAACCATAAAATCGTTTACCAGGCAGGACAAGAACCATCAAATCGTAAACACGTAAGGATCTTTATTATTAAAATGAGAGACAGAAAAAGAACAGCCAAATGAATGAAATGTCAACTTTTCCCGGCCACGTGAAGAAGTTGGCACCATTGTTTCTAACCAATTTATAAATTAAGCACTGATTACTCTCTTATAACACGATGATAAAAGACTCAGATTTTACAGAAAAAGCAAATGCTCAAAATTCAAGTCAGTGAAAAATGAAACTATGGTACGTTGCAAGTTTCACGTCACATCTGTGCAGTTTATCTTCTAGCTCACTGTGGTCATGAAGTTGATATTTGCCGCTGCCTCTCCGACAAGCACGCGACATTAAGGAGTAAAGAATGTTAAATGCATGTTAAAAATCCGTCTCAACGTGACCGGCAAAGCAAGGATTTTTAGAGTAGGATCCATGTTAATACATTGTACATTATATTCATGTTACATCAACACATTACCGCTCTGAATATGCATTGTCATATTTAATATAGCATCTGGAACATAATATTAGATACACTGATTAATATATCCCAAACTGTCTATCTAAGAACTGTCTATTAAATTGTATTGCATATTTTGACTTTTGAACCTGTCACTTATGTTGAAAATCGTAGGTTTACCTTAAATCTCTTATGATTTGTTGTTGGATTGCTGTCTCTTGACGTTTATCCCACATCTCCTTTTATTTACCAATGGAGTATTTAATATCAGAGACATATTGTATTATATGTCTCTGTTAGTATTCACCAATCGCGATTAAACCTAACCGGTGGACAACTTCATCTACTGGCTTAAATTCAAATGGAAGTACATGAGAAAATCCTGCAACAGCAGCACAGCTGAGGAACTGCATGGAGTTAAAAGAACGAATGAACTAAGACGCAAAAACTTTATGCCAGTGAAGTGTGAAATATAGATTAATGTGACTTTATTTGGTGATAAGTGGTTATTGCCCCTGTAGAATCATTCTTACATCATGTCCTGGTTGTAGACCTATCAGTTTCTACGGAAACAACTTGAAAGTAAATATTTACCTCATGTCAACCAAGCATAAAATGTAGACTTCCAGTAAATGGCTATTATGCACCAGAAAAAGTGTCTTTATTTTTACACCAAGATCTTTAAAGCCAAACCATTATCCACGACAAACAAGAGTGCACACTGAAATGGCTTGCTTGGCACACTGATCATGATTGAATTCCCAAAAAAGTATATTGAAAGTCTTTAAAATAAATGTTTTATACAGGTATCACATAAAGTAAACATTATCAATGATCCATGTACAACAGGTCAAGGTCAGATGAACCATGCAATGCAGTTGGACATGTACACCTCACAATCATCCCACATAGTAGTCTCAGCTTATAGTATCTGGGAAAAAGACCTAAAAAAAAAATTGACCAATGAACCATGAAAATTAGATCAGGTCAGATATAAACCAATAGGCAGACAAGTACACCTTACAATCATTCCATACACCAAATATAGTTGTCCTATTGATTTATAGTATCTGAGAAACAGGACTTACTACAAAAATGTGATGTTAATCAATAACCCTGAAAAATAGGTAAAGTACAGCTTACCCCTGTGGGACAGTCATGTACATCTTACAATCATTAAACACACCAAATATTGATGACCTACAACTTATAGTATCTGATCAAAGGACCTAATCAGGAAAACTTAAAATTGAACTGTGAGAATGAGGTCAAGGTCAGATAAACCCTGTGAGACGGACATGTCTCTGATGCATGATTTTTTATTATTGTTTTTGGCTTTTAATTAGCTGTCAGTAACCGCGAGTACTCTCAAATCGTACTTTCTTGTTTATTCGACCTGTTGATACTAATTGTAATGCCTTTTATTATTTAATGTTTACTTATTCAGGGTTATACCTGGTCTATATACCAGCTTTGATAAGTGTTTGGTATTACTATAAATTTTCACTTCTTCGTACTATGAACATCAAAATTATTTATTTTGTAAAAATATTTCCTTCTCTATTTTAACTGTACACGTAGTCTCTGATGCATGATTTTTTATTATTAATTGTTTTTGGCTTTTAACTAGCTGTCAGTAACTGTGAGTACTCTCAAATCGTGCTTTCTTGTTTATTTGACCTGTTGATACTAGTTGTAATGCTTTTTTGTTATTTAATGTTATTCAGGGTTATATCTGGTCTATATACCAGCTTTGATAAGTGTTTGGTATTACTATAAATTTTCACTTCGTACTATGAACATCAAAATTATTTATTTTGTAAAAATATTTCCTTTCTCTATTTGAACTGTACACATATACCTAACAACAAAATTATTTTCATTTACCTGTGTTTAAAGTAATTGCAAATGGCTGATATTTTTGTTAGAGCAAATTGTTTTTCTTAAATTGTTTAACATTTCATAGCGGTATTACATGTTACTTTTATTATTCTTCCCTTAGTTTATTTATTTTGTATTTACATTGTATCATAGGTCAAATTTATTTGTTCACTGGAGTCAATATGTCCTTTGATTGAGTTAAGCCATTTCAGTTGATATTTAATAGTGTGTCTTTCTATGTTGTGATATAACAATATTGTTTCAGAAAAAGGGTGAAGGTTTGGTACCATTAAAACGTTTAAACCCGCTGCAATTGTTTGCACCTGTCCTAAGTCAGGAATCTGATGTTCAATAGTTGTCGTTTGTTGATGTGGTTCATAAGTGTTTCTCGTTTTTTATATAGATTAGACCGTTGGTTTTCCCGTTTGAATGGTTTTACACTAGTAATTTTTTGGGGCCCTTTATAGCTTGCTGTTCGGTGTGAGCCAAGGCTCTGTGTTGAAGACCATACTTTGACCTATAATGGTTTACTTTTATAAATTTTGACTTGGATGGAGAATTGTCTCATTGGCACTCATACCACATCTAATATCTACTAACAACAAAATTATTTTCATTTACCTGTGTTTAATGTAATTGCAAATGGCTGATATTTTTGTTAAAGCATATTGTTTTTCTTAAATTGTTTAACATTTCACAGTGGTATAACATGTTACTTTAATTATTCTTCCCTTAGTTTATTTATTTTGTATTTACATTGTATCATAGATCAAATTTTTTTGTTCAGTGTATGTTCACTGGTGTTGATATGTCTTTTGATTGAGTTAAGCCATTCCAATTGATATTTTATAGTGTGTCTTTCTATGTTGTGATGTTACACTATTGTTTCAGATAAGGGCGAAGGTTTGGTACCATTAAAACGTTTAAACCCGCTGCAATTGTTTGCACCTGTCCTAAGTCGGGAATCTGATGTTCAGTAGTTGTCGTTTGTTGATGTGGTTCATAAGTGTTTCTCGTTTCTCGTTTATTATAAAGATTAGACCATTGGTTTTCCCGATTGAATGGTTTTACACTAGTAATTTTTGGGGCCCTTTATAGCTTGCCTTTCTGTGTGAGCCAAGACTCCGTGTTGAAGACCGTACTTTGACCTATAATGGTTTACTTTTATAAATTTTGTCTTGGATGGAGAGTTGTCTCATTGGCACTCATACCACATCTTCTTATATCTATGTACATCTTTCAATCATTCCATATACCAAATAGCTATTACATGTAGTATCTTAGAAACAAATATAATCAAGAAACTTAAACATTGATCATTAAACCATGAAAATGAGGTCAAGGTCAGATAAGCAATGTGAGACGGACATGTACATCTTTCAATCATTCTATACACCAAATATAGCTAACTTATTGTTTATAGATTCTGTGAAATGGACCTAATCATAAAACTTTAACCTGAATAACTGATCAATGCAATGAGGCCAAAGTCAGGTGAAACCTGATGGACATAAAAAAAACATTATAAATTCCATCTACAAAATATAGTTATCCTGTTACTCATTATATTAAGCAAGAAATTCATATAACAAAAAACAATTTTTTTTAAGCAGTTGCTGAACCATGAAAATGAGTTAAGGACACTGGGCAAATGCCAGACAGAAAATTATTAACATAAGATATCTGTTCACAAGATATGAAGCATCTAGGTCTTTTACTTTCTGAAATCTACAACTTTATACAATATATTATGCTTCTACTGCCTCGTAATTAGCATCCCTATGTCTCCCAATCTACAACTTTTGTGGCACCTGTGACAAAAATAAACTAGAAGATAACAACAGCCCCTCATGACAACTTACCTGGCATTTACTACAACAAATATTTACAATAAAAAGACAATTAACCTTTCAGGGGACAGAAGGATTTTCTAGTCCATGTGGCCATACAGTAACAATATTGGATGTTTTTTTTTAAAATTTAATTGATATGATAGTACATCTATAACAAACTAATATCACAGCAAATATAACACAGTACATATAAAATAACTATGTTATACAACACTTTGTCAAATATCTAACAAGTATTTAAATGTTATTTGTCATGCTGAATTGACTTGAGAATGCCAGGGCTTTTGAGAGGAATCGATAGTTTTTGACATTAATGTCAATTTAAAAGAATGTTAAACATTATTATTAGTTTTGGCATCATTTATATATAGACCATGTACATGAAATGATAGGGGCTAATTATGGGATACAATATTTAGAACAAAAAATATCTGTATTCTTTCTGGACCTCCGAAAATCCAACCCCTTTCTTTAAACCTAGCAAAATATAATCATCATACAGCAGAAAACATATATGAAGACTAACAATGTGTCACTGTATTTAAAAGCATGAACACAACTTGACTTAGACAAACAGTTGTTTCCCATATATAATTTATCCCAAAAATAAGTAAAATTTTCATCCAGCTGTATCTATGTTCACAAAATGGTTTACAAAATGGCCAACAACATAAAAATGTTGATGTAAAGTTTGTTTTAGCCAACTACATGTGTAATGTAGTTCCTAATTGAGTGCTTGGATATACCTGTATATAACCATATAGCTGTTTACGTTTTTCAGTACTTATACATCCTTGGCTTTCAAATATTTGGTTTGAGTGTTAATATGAAGGTAAATCCTGAAAAGCACTTCATACACATAAAATTGATCAAGTGTTATTTTCTATTTTTTTCACATACCTGAAATGGCCTACCGTACAAAAGAAAGATGAACCAACATGTAACTGTGGCATAGATTATAAGAACTTCATTGGGTATCAAAGTCAATACATGTAACCCAACTTTCAATTGTTCAATAAATAGAAAATATATAATATGGGGAGCCAAGTGGGGGTACAATGACAGTCTACATTTTCATAGTGACTTGATGAAATTCTTTCAATTATAATGCTAAGATATAAAATCTATTATTGTGAATCTAATTTCGAGTTAAAATTGTTAAATTTATACGAATATTATTGTTTTTGATTCCTAAAAATTAAATTAAAGCATTAACACTAAATTTTGGTACTTAGTATCTGAGAACAAGATTATAAACTTTACATGGCCTAATTATCCTAACTTTCTTATTCTTTAAAACAACAATATACTGAAACATAATTATCAGTGATACCACAACAACTAAAATTAAGAATAATAAATTAATGATACAGATACTGCTTTGTAGATATATCATAATTTAAAAATATTGTTTGAATGTAATAAATATCTGATTGTACTTAAACTGGTACCCCAGCTACTTAGTAGGTGAGGTTTATAAATAAATATGTATGATAAATTGTGTCTATAGGGCGCTTTTCTCTCTCTTACAACACAGATAGTCTCTGGAGCTAAATTTAGTTTTAATTTTTAGTAGTTTTTGTTGCTTTCTTCTTTCTGACAGCACTGATAATTTCTGTAGCTATGTTTGTATAACCTATACTGACACTGACAGCAGCAACATTCAGGATGCCCTACAATACAGAAAGGACACTTTATTGTTAAGACTAATAAAGAAATCTGTTCAATACAACCACAACAAAATCAGATATATAAATCTGGTTGCTGGTATTAAATTCTTTTTGAGAAGAAAATGAAACCTTTTCAAGAATCAGTTGGTGTTCACCTTGCCATTTAAATTTTTGCAAAATGAATTTGCCAAATAAACAATGAATGATTGGTTTTTCAAGGAGAAATTTAAAGTTCCCATTGAATGAACTCCACAGAGAACAATTACTATTGTATTTTTTCAATGGGAGATTTCATTTTGCCAAAAGTTAAATGGCCAGGTAAATACCAACTGATTCTGGGGAAAGGTTTTATTTCCTTCGCATAAAACTCTTCGTAAAGCAGTAGTGCATGGTGATCATTGTATCTGTTTACTAGTTTGTTTGATTGCTCTTTTTGGTTTGTTTTGTATTTTTTGGGGGGTTTACTTGTTTTTTGTTTGTTTGTGCATTCCTCCAGCCACACTTTTAATCTAAAACTACTCTCAAGTCAGAGTTCTGATTTTCTTGAAATCTCCAATATTTTGTGCAGATCTTGTTTTAATTTTGGATCGAATTGATTTTCGAGGTTTATAATTGCTAAGCATTTGAAGAAATCTAATTCTTTTTCTGTTTCAGTGAAAGATTCAGTTCATCTGTCTGAATGTCTATTTTCATTGATTTGTTTACCTACATATGTTCTAAATGATAGCCACCTTAAATTGCAAATTTGTAAATTCAACATAAATGACATGGTCTGGGCATGTATCTTTTTGTTTAACATTGGCTAACTGACCTGTTTAACAACTTTCTTGATATCTTCCATGTCCTGTAAAGCCACCAAGTATTCAATAACAGCATCCCACTCCTACAAATAATAACCAAATCAATGTCATAGAAATATCAGGTCATAATCATTAACAAATGCAAAACAGCAACCCAACAACACAGGTAAATCACTATTATAATCCTGAAAATTTACAGCTGTTTAACAAAATTTGGTTTAATTTCATTTCAAAATGCTAAACTGAATTTTTATGACAATATCCCTCTTATAAAAAGAGTAATTTATACAATCAAAAGTTAGTAAAATATGCTATTTTATATGAACTTTACCATTGTCTACTTACAACTTATAAACATCTTTAATATCTCTTGTGGCATATAAACATTACAATATTTGACAGATAGTAAAATATTATTTAACATATTTTTATTATTAAAGTACTATGCTCTTATTGGAGAAACAATACATGATAAATATCATAAGTAAGTCTTCAACTCGCAAGAAATAATTCTACAAGATCCTAAAGCATTTCCCTATACATGAAATTGCTCAGTTTTGACTTGTAAAAAGAGTTATTTGAGAGTCCTGTGAAAGTCCTGAGGGAGTCCTGAGGGAATCCTGAGAGAAACCTGTGAGAGTCCTGTGAGCACCCTGACAAGTGGGACATACATACAAGTATTAAGTTTTCAACTTTTAAAAGAACTTCAGTGAGAACCCAGAACATTTCAAATCAAATACTTTCATATCAGAAGAGTTCTTACAGTATCCTAACTAGTGGAGGAAACCATAGCAATTATTCCATTCTGAAAAGTGTTCAGTGAGAGCCCTGGCTAGTGGAAGATACATACCATAGCTAAGATTTCCACTTGTAAGAAGAGTTCTGTAAGAGCCCTAACTATTGGAGGATACATACCATAGCTAAGTTTTCCACTTGTAAGAAGAGTTCTGTCAGAGCTCTGGCTAGTGGAGGAACCAATGTCTTTGTATCAGTGCCATCTTTAGTTATACCATTATACAAATTCCACAGTGGTTTTAACAAACTCAGATCTATAGATAAACTCTCAGCTGATGATCTAAAGAACAAAATAGAATACAAATGATCAATATAAAACTTTGTTTAAAGGTAGCAATTCATTACATTTTTAATATCAAAAGCCTCTTGCATTAAAATATCAACTAGTCTTACTATAGTTTCAATAGCTTTATGAAAAGTATTATTAGTGATAATGATCAATTACCTAACTGCAAAATGGTAGTCCAAAAAATAAGTTCATGAAGTAGAAGAATAAGTAAAAGGGTCAATGGGCCAGAAAAGGAAGAATGTTTCATATACATTTACATGTTCTGTGGATTCTTATTATTCGTGGGATGTCAATTTTTATGGGTATAGGGTAAACCATGAATTTAAATGATAAACAAAGTACAAATTCATTATAGGTTTCTATGCAAATTTTGGAAAAAACACAAAACCAAATATTCACGAAAATGCATATTTTCCTCAATCCACGACATTAAATGAATCCACAGTGTGTATACAGGGAATTACCACTTAACTGTGATGTGAAATTTGTCAAAAGTTTAGGATGAACAAAAATGTGAGGCTGTTCAAGCAACTAGAACCAAACAAATATATTTATTTGGCCTGATATCAAAACATCTACAAAATACATTATAAACAAAGAGAATAAAACTAACCTATGTTGAGTGTGTACTATTTTCAGCATTAGTTGTATAGATTTAAGTCTGTTTTCTCCAGTCTGTTTGATGGCAACATATACCAAAGTATGCCACAATCTGCATAAAGGCAAGGCTCTAGAAATGACAAGGTAAACATTTATAAGCTTAGATTGATGTTGCAAAAACTTTTGATATACTTCATGCAACTATTCAATCATTTCATTGGATAAACTGCACTTGTAAAATTACCACAACTTTCTACCAGCGCCATCTATCCCATGCAATACGTGATAATTTTCAAGTTAACTCTGTTCTCCATAGCAACATTTGTTATCATAAAAAAACTAAGACAGGCTACAATCCAAAGTTTTCCAAAAAATAATCTACTTTTGTTTTTCCAACACATATTGCAACTTTCATTGATGTTATTTCTTTGCACTAGGTAATAAATCAGACCATCATTAGTTTCTTCTCTTCCTAAGTACATAGAAATGTGACCAACAAGAAAAATATATACTGATTATGAAGGAAATTTCAATGAAATACGATATCTTCAATTGTACTTCTTTTCATTAATGATAAGAATATATCGTGAGGGTACCCAAATTGCACTTATTTTGACAGTTTTTTCACACATGTTTCTTATAGATCTATAGAAAAGTTGCCATTCTGTGTTTATTTTGTAGATGTATCCTTATTTACTATATAGTTCCACAAATTTATTTTTTGAATCCATACTGAATCAGAGAAAAAAGGGTTTGAAATGACCTCCAAACGACCCAAGATTCTGTAATGAGGGGTACTAAAATTGCACCCATGCTTAAATTCACATCAGATTAGTAACTATTGAATAACTGAGGTTTTGTTTTATTTCTCCAGTTTTTTAGAATAATTTGTGACAATAGTTCATGCTTACTATTCATTTTGTAAGAAATAGATGCCTCAGCCATATTTTTAATTGTTCATTTTTAAAAGATGACTTTTTGTGGACGTTGCATGAGATGTTTCTGTAGATTTTACTTTTTTCGCTGGATACTTTATCTGTTGATATATAATGTGACTGTTTTGTTTATATTTAAATATATTTAGCTATGTTGAAAGATGTGCATAATGGCAATTATAAAATAACAAATTGATTAGTCTCTAAGAAAACTTATAAGATTTCTGCTGCTTATTTTTCAAAATAGGTGCAATTTGGGTACTGTGACGTTAGTAGCAAAAGACAGTACTTGGATTGAATTGCACAAAAGCTATGCAATAACATTAAAGGTACTAATTTAACTGCACCAGATATCCCTTTCGACAATTAATGTCTCTTCAGGGATGCTCCAGGCCAAAGTATTTGAAAAAGGTTTAAAAGGTATAGCAATTTTAACATATTTGCGCTTGCAAATTAAAACCCCAACAGTTTATGCAAATAAAATGATTAGGAAAGATAGTATATTCACAGAAAATTTTTAAATATATGTTACCGAAAGCTATCTTACATAAGATATTATTAAGTATTATATATCGTGTTTTAATTACTCACAAAGCCAACTTAGTTGATAGAACATTATTAAGAATAGCATATCCTGTTTCAAAACTGTCCCTGGTCAGTATAGAGCCAGCAGTCACAGAAAACTTGTATCCCCAGTTTGATGTCTCCGATGGTACTTTCTTTATAGAAAATTTGTACCATAACTTATCACCTTCAAAAGTAAAAGAAATTATCACATTTATGTTGTATCATGCAGTTATCAGTCTCCTACATAAGTCTATTACTTTAGTTTACAAGTTCTTTGCACAAATTATTGTGCTATTAAATCATACGGCAACTCATAATTCAAAATTTCTGAAACTAATCATGGTAAGCAGCTGACCAAATATGAAGTCATTCTGTTAAGAAGTATTGGAGAATTATGTCACGAAAATATTAAGTTCCTTCAATACATTGAAAATTTGAAGTATTGTGCAACAGGAAATAGGTGACTGACAGATCTGAAAAGTTATAAACATTGATAAGATACTATAATCCAATAAATGTAATGTAATTAAGGATTATTTTAGCATGTAACATGTTTATTTGTTCATTTGTATATGTTCATCTGGTAACATGTTTATTTCTCCGAATGTTGGAATCATTTGTATTTAGTTTTTGATAAATTTTAAAAAATCATGAGGCAACAATGGGGATTTTTTTTTTTTAAATTGAGGGCAAAATAACTTCTTGATGCTCCTTTAAGCGAAATAAAGAATCCTAGGTTATAAAATGGTGAAATAAAGAATCCTAAGGCTATAAAATGGTCTCGTCACCAGGGAGGGTGAATCATGTCACTGATAAGTCTTGTGTAGAGAAAGTGTGTGTTATAAGCCTGGTAACATTGATGAGTTGGATTTCTTTAAAATATAACAACTCTATATTTTCAATATATGTAATTTTCTTGTTTGCTTTGCAAGAACATTCGGTTAATTTAAGGAGAGAATAAATATAAATGACATAATCAAGTTCTAGAAAAAAACTCTTGCTAAAAGTATTCTCCACAATTTACCCTGAATCTTCAATGTTTTTCACATTATTCTGTACATACCTTGCAATTCAAAGTTAATAAAATTTGACACATCTCCTGTAAATGTCTTGGCATTTTGCTGCATGTCATCTGATGTTGAAAATGTCAATGTATCTTCATTCTGTCTTAAACAACATCTACAAAAAACACAATTAATCAAATCATTATTAAAGAAATTGAGCCAATCACCTTGACATTTTAGTTTGATACATCAGTTTTGATTAGATCAGGAGCACAACCTATTATACAACCAAACTTGACGTTTGTTAACTAATTTAATTGTAAAGGGTCAGTTCAACCATAGTTTCATCCTGACCGATTCAAACAGTTGATATTTTGTAAAACAACTCTTGATAAAGCGGAATGGACCAGTTGCAAGAAAAAATTATTTACAAATGTACATGGCACAAAATATTGGAAATTTTTTAATTTCATTTCAACCAAAGATTTATCATATATCCTCTGAAAAATAGTATTCCTTGCTTAAATATTGACCCTTATGTTCAGCTTAACCAGTATCATTCATGCATTGAATATAGGTTCTCAGTGCTTGAATGGTCCTACTTTTCTAACTAAAATGTGTGCAGCAACAAAATATGGGTAACTAACCTGTATTAAAAGAGGACAGATTTACATAAGATAAAATTAACCAGATTTCAAAGAATCAGTACTTGTATAGTTGTTACCATTAAAAGTTGCTTGACCTTTGAATTTCAGAACAAATCAAAGCTCACAGCAGCACTTTTCTAAAATTATCACAAAGAACAGAATAGGAGAAATTTCACTTACTTGCTATCAAAAGATATCTGTAATTTGGATGCTCCAGGGATTTGAACAGCTTCCTTCAAATCCTTCACACAATCTTTATTCTGTTTATAGTCATCAGTGTTTAAATGTTTTGTTAAGGATGACATTGTGATCTCCTCCATGAACTGAGCTGCTGTACAGGCTATAGGGATCAGGCTCTCTTTGTCACTGTACTTAATCACTTTCTGTACAACCTGTTAATCATAAACAGAACTGATGTACAATGGAAAACATAACTGTTACAGTACATTATGTAACATTAACAGTACCAACAGGTTAAACAAGTGAAACTGTGATCTACTGTTCACTGATGATACCACCGCTGCAACTGGGTAATTTTTATAGTGTAAAAACATGCAAGTGTTCGGCAAACAGGAAGTTGTTGAGTGATGAATCTGAAAACGCATCACACGGTATAGCTGACTTGTATAAACCCTGAAACCAAATTTCAGAAATCCTTATGATGTAGTTCCTGAGAAAGCTGCGACGAAAAATATTCATGGGACAGATGGACTGACTGATGAATGGACTGACAGATGGACGGATGGACGAATAGATGGATGGACTGATGGACGGATGGATGGATGGATGGAAGGACAGACAGACAGAGGTAAAACAGTATACCCCCACTTTTTTAAAGCGGGGTATAATAAATAGTATGACTGTTTGTAATATAGGTAACAAGACTCTCTTTATCAATTCATTTTTCACATTTCTGTGCAACCTGTACAAACAGGCAACCCAATGTACTGTACATTGTTTTTGTACCTATAAAAACAATCTGCATGTGTTATCAGATAATAAAATTTCAATGATACTTCAAATCAGTACTGTGGATTCATTTATTTCTGTAGATTGAGGAAGACTTTCATTTTAGTGGCTATTTGAATTTGTGGTTATGCTGAAGTCTGCATACAAGATAATAGAAAAAATTTATTTTTGGAAATTTTAATTTGAGATTCATCTATACCAATGAAATTGGCACCCCACGATAACGATGAATCCACAGTATTAGAATTACAACTTACAGTCTGGAATACATCTTTAGTCTCTGACCGATTGAGTAAATCCAGGATACATGGGATATCATGAACTTGTTTACATCCTAATAATTCAGCTGTAATGGCGGGAGCAGATTCTGGCCAGTGTGCTAAGAGTTTTCTCAGAACTTGTCTAGCATATAACACAGCCATAGCCATATTTACTTTATACAGGTACTCTCTAGAGCTAGATTTTCCTTGTTTTTCCAATTCCTTTTTAAGAAGTTCAGCACTCCTGCTACGTTTTTGTTTCTGTATGTCATCTTCCACATCATTATCTGGTGTGTTCATTAGCTTTGTGTCTTCAGAACTTGCTTCCTCTTTTGCCTTCTCTGGGATTCTACAACAAGTAAAATTAAAATACTGCTAATAAGTTGGTATATCATTTTTGATAATACAGGTATTTACCAAGAAGTCAGAATAGAATGGAATTCAGAAAAATTTTGGAAAAAATATAGGTGGCTCTCACAAACATCTGGATAGTTGACACCTATCTAATTATCTTCATCTGAAAAACAAGTGAAACTGCAAGCTACTGCTCACTGACGATACCCCCGCCCAAATATGGATAATTTTAATAGTGTAAAAATATGTAAGTGTTCGGTAAACAGGAAGTTGTTGAGTGATGAATCTGAAAACGCATCACACGGTATAGCTGACTTATATAAAGCCTGAAACCAAATTTCAGAAATCCTCATGATGTATTTCCTGAGAAAGATGCGCAAAAATTTTCATAGGACGGATGGACGGACTGATGGATCAGACAGACAGAGGTAAAACAGTATACCCCCACTTTTTAAAGTGAGGGTAAAAGCGGGGTATAAAAACAGTATACCCACCTTTTTTTAAAGCGGGGGTATAATTACGCTAATTGTGATATCTTATTTTTCACAATAAAGTAAGATTGTGCTGAAACTTAAAATAGCATTACATGCTGAAATCTTCTTCAATATTACATAAAATACACCAAAGTCTTGAAAAAATATAGATATGTCCGTGTATATAAATAAAAAGACATGAGGAGTATTCATGAGACAGGTACCCTTGACAAAAACAACCAAAAGACATTTACAGGGCAATATCAGTCTTCAACAATAGACATGTTTTGATGCATTATGTCAAGCTCTTAATTGTACCAAAATCTATACAAGTTGTGAATAAATATTCAAGAAACAATTAAAGGTTTGCCATTAACACCCAATTCTCCAAATAAGAAAAAACATTAAGATATGACATACATCACTATGTGCTTGTTTCTGAGCTGCAAGGAATTGACTTTTTGGCAGGAAAGGAATGCATCCTGATTTTTCATTGTAAATGTGCAGAAATAAAGAAAAGAATAAATGAATGAAATTCAAGAATTTGAAAATATTTTCTTACTAGTGTTTTAGAAATGTATGGTTTTAAAAAATATTGACAAATATAAGGGTAACTAGACAATTGTTTTGCTAATATGTCACTTAGGAAAAAAACAGAAGATACAAAGTATCTTCAGGGAAAAATTGTAAAAGTGAGCAGCACTTCAGAACTACATAAGTAGTAATTATATTTTAAAACTTAGAATAGATTGAATGGAATTGACCAGAACATTGGTTATAACACCTATACAGACATAATCAAAATTAAAAGTTTCTACTAAGCTAGTCAATACCTATACAACTAATTCTCTACTGTGTGGCATTTAATGTAAGAAATTTTGGGACTTATCTAATAGAAATTTTACTAGTGTTGAAACACATTTTTGACAGAACTATAATTTAAATTAAAAAACATAGGTATGCAGTACTTTAAATAACCTTTGTAAACTATTAAGTTTAAAATGTGTCACAAATTAAGGACATTAAATTCACTGACCATTTCCTTTATTTAAACATATACTTATTTATTCTAAAGCTATGGTTCAGTAATTCATAATTCATAATTCTATCAATACACGGAGGTTTAACTCTTATAATTATCAATACTTCATGTGAACAAAAAGTGAGGGGAACTAAATCATATCAGAATTTGACATTTTTCAAAGTTCCAAAATGGCTGTTGCAGAGTCCACACAAACAGCCCAGATTCCTGTAGGATGCCAGCTGTGTGAGGGAGGAGACAAAATCCAGTGGAAATGTTTGGACTGTTCATTGTTGTTGTGTAGTAAATGTAAAGACAAGGTCCATCTAAAGTTTAAAAATGCCAGCCACCATAAAATTGTTGACATTAAGGAAGTAGGTCAATCTGAAACAGAGACTTTAAGATTTGGCTTTCGAGATAATAAATGTGAGGAACACATAGGACAAGCTTGCTGCTTGTATTGTAAGACTTGTGACCAATTTATCTGTCTTAAATGCCTAACACAAGTTCATATAGGTCATGATGTGATTGAAGAGGAAGAATACAAAGCAGAAAAGAAAAGTGAGTTAGAAATACAGAAGGAGAGCGAAAACCAACTGAGAACATTATCCCTTTCAAAAGCTATTCCAAGAAAATTACTGGAAATTCCGTATGATGCTGGATCAGAAAACTCTGGCAAGATAGAACAACAGGAAAAAACTATCAAACCCTACATGCAATGTACTACAGATATAGAACATAAAGTGTCTACTGCAGCAGGTCCCAATAATTTGATGTGGATTAAAGACGGTTATGAAACTGTGAAACATGTGACAACTTCAGGAGAGGTCACTTCAGAATTTACTGTCCATACACGTAATATTACAGTTACTTCATCCAAAAGATAGACTTTTAGCTTCAGCTTAAAATCCAAAATTAACTGACCTACAACAAGAGGCTCTCAAGAGCCTGAATCCCTCACCTGTATTTCAGCGGAGAAGATTTTTAAATGTTAGCAAACTTGATGAACAAATTGTGTAAAATTGTCTTTAAAGGGCAATAACTCCTTAAGGGCTCAATTGACAATTATGGTCATATTTACTTTTTTGTAGATCTTACTTTGCTGAACATTATTGCTGCTTACAGTTTATACATATCTATAATAATATTCAAAATAATAACAAAAAACTGCAAAATTTTGTTAAAACTACCAATTCGGTGGCAGCAACCCAACAATTGGTTGTTCAATTCGTCTGAAAATTTCAGGGCCGATAGATCTTGACCAATTAAACAATTTTAAACCACGTCACATTTGCTCTAAAAGATTTAGTTTTTGAGATATAAGCCAATAAACAGCTGCGCCATGAGCGCATGATACGCCCATCGTCTTGTGTGTGAATTTTTATGCAATAAGCATAAATAGTTTCTGACATACGGCGTGACATGTGAAAACCCCTTTTTTTTTTACAAAAAACTCAATATCTCTAAAATAAAATTTTTAATCAAAACCAAAAAGTATACAGATCTTTAGATTAATATAACTAAGAAGTGTGTAAAATTTTAAGCAATAATCATAAATCGTTTTTGAGATACGGCGCGACATGTGAAAACCCCCCCTTTTAAAAAAAAAAAAATCAATATCTCAAAAATAAAATTTTGAATCAAAACCAAAAAGTATACAGATCTTTAGATTAATATAACTAAGAAGTGTGTAAAATTTAAAGCAATAATCATAAATCGTTTTTGAGATACAGCGCGACATGTGTAAAACCCCTCCCCCTTTTTTTACAAAATACTCAATAACTCAAAAATAAAAATTTGAATCATCACCAAAAAGTATACAGATCTTAAGGTTAATATAACTAAGAAGTGTGTAAAGTTTAAAGCAATAATCATAAACTGTTTTTGAGATACGGCGCGACATGTGAAAAACCCCTCCCCCTTTTTTAACAAAATACTCAATATCTCTAAAATAAAATTTTAAATCATCACCAAAAAGTATACAGATCTTAAGATCAATATAACTAAGAAGTGTGTAAAGTTTTAAGCAATAATCATAAATTGTTTTTGAGATACAGCGCGACATGTGAAAAAAAACACACACCTGTCTTAGTTACTAAGTCTCGTAACTCAAAAAGTTTTGATCTTATTTTCACCAAAAAGTATACAGATCGTTTGACCATCATAAATAACAACTATGTTAAGTTTCATGAAAGTTGGATAAGTCATTCTCAAGTTACGGTGCGACATGTTATGCCGGACAGACAGACAGACAGACAGACAGACGGACAGACGCCAGACATTTGTATACCATAATACGTCCCGTCAAAAATTTGACGGGCGTACAAAAACTGCATTTGACCCTGTTCTATTTTTAGCCATGGCAGCCATGTTTGTCGATGGATACAAACTTCGGATACAATTTATAAACAAGATACCCTAAGTAACATTCATTTAAAGTTTGAAGGTAATTGGCCCAGTAGTTTCAGAGGAGAAGATTTTTAAATGTTAGCAAACTTGATGAACAAATTGTGTAAAATTGTCTTTAAAGGGCAATAACTCCTTAAGGGCTCAATTGACAATTATGGTCATATTTACTTTTTTATAGATCTTACTTTGCTGAACATTATTGCTGCTTACAGTTTATATATATCTATAATAATATTCAAAATAATAACAAAAAACTGCAAAATTTTCTTAAAACTACCAATTCGGTGGCAACAACCCAACAATGGGTTGTTCGATTCGTCTGAAAATTTCAGAGCTGATAGATCTTGACCAATTGAACAATTTTACCCCATGTCAGATTTGCTCTAAAAGCTTTATTTTTTGAGATATAAGCCAAAAACTGCATTTGAACCCTATGTTCTATTTTTAGCCATGGCGGCCATGTTTGTCGATGGATCAAAACTTTGGATACAATTTATAAACTACATACCCTAAGGAACATTTAGTAAAAGTTTGAAGGTATTTGGCACAGTAGTTTCAGAGGAGAAGATTTTTGAAATAGTTTACGACAACAGACGACGGACGACGACTGACGCCAAGTGATGGCATAAGCTCACATGGGGCCCTTCGGGCCCCGGTGAGCTAAAAAATCAGGACAACTAATGGATTGTAAATACGATGAAGCACCTTTTTTACCATGTTGTATACACATCATCTGAGATCAGAAACTCCTAGTCGGAGCAAAGTTACCAGGACCTTCATTCTCTACCATTGAAAGGTGTGTAGTGAAAGTGATAAATATGAACAGAAATATTCTAAATGGATATGAACAAAAAATCAAGGCAGAGCATTGATTACATTTTCATTGGAATTAAAAGTCTCAGCCAGGCAGCTATCGCACTTGGCCACAGGTCCACCAACCAAGGCTTGTTAAATTTCTATCAGGCCTGTAAGAATCACTACTACAGACCAATAGAACCTATACAAAGATTTAAAAAAAGATTCGCATTGGGCCTGCTGCTGCAAAAGTTAATTGAGGAGACCAGTATCAGTAATGGTAAAATGTGTGTGGTAAACACATTGCATAATTCAGGAACAATCTGAAACATTTATTCTGATATATTAATATACCTTTTGTAATAAGGACTGTGCCTAAAAGTTCTATTTTGGATAATTTTTTATTTACTTGTCTTACATGGACATTCAGACTATACATCATGGATTGTCAGCTTATTGTTTAAATGATGTGATTTAGGGAAATGAACATATATTGTTCATAAACCATTATTTAGGAAGCTGATGTCTTTTTCAGTGACAGATCTGTTTTAAACAAGAAAGTAGCCTTGATTTGTAATTAATATTCAAAGTCAGAATAAAATTTGACATTATGAAAATATATTATAGGAGTGCAATACTTGGTGTTAAATAAAATTATTTTTTAAATCACCTATTTTTTTTCCAGTTGATTATCTATAAATTCTAGAGCTGTACATGGACATACATTTTTATTTTCACACATGAGTATGAACAAGGATTCTGTGGGTACTGCATATGTTATACAATGTACCCTACTGGCAGTAACATTGGATGAGTTTACACTTGTATGGGACAAGTATTCAATTGAGAAGGAGATCTGATGATTTTTTAATTCTTATTGGGAAGTGTCATTACTAATGTGGTTGAGAATTTCAATTTTATCAATAATTTATTCAGAATATTTAAGTTACAAGATATTGTAAACAAATGCCAGCCTAACCCAACAATTCTAAGGAATAGATTGTGTTTAAATAACTGATATTTTCAAGCAATTTTTTTATATCCTACATGTCCTAGCTGTAGGTTCTCAACTTCCAAAAATTAAAATTATCATCAAGATAAATATTTTCTCAATCTTCACCCAAAATAGTATGCACATAACTTGTGACACTGGAAATCAGTTTGGAATAGCATATTATACCTAAATCCAATTTTTGTTGAAATCCTAACACAAAACTAGTGTTTTCTTAAAAAAAAGGTTTTGCCGCAATTGGGCAGGAAACATGTGCTGCAGGAAAATAAATTTTATGAATTTTACAACATTTATTATTTTTAGTTGTCAAAAGGCTCTATTGGTTTGATGGGTCATTCAAAAACTCTAAAATAGAACTATAAATAGGAGACAACTGTAGTTCATACTGATTTTCAAAACTCATAAATCTGTTTGGAAAACATAAACCAAGGGAACAAATGAAACTGCGAGCTACTGCTCACTGATGATAACCTCAGCCCAAATATTTGACAGTAAACAAGGAAGTTATTGAGTGATTAATCTGAAAACGCATCACACGGTATAACTGACTTATATAAACACTGAAACCAAATTTCAGAAATCCTTGTAATGTAGTTCCTGAGAAAAATGTGACGAAAATTTTCAACTTGGACGTGTTGTGTAAAATGATGTAAGTGTTCGGTAAACAGGAAGTTGTTGAGTGATCAATCTGAAAACGCATCACACGGTATAGCCGACTTATATAAACCCTGAAACCAAATTTTAAAAATCCTTGTATTGTAGTTCCTGAGAAAAATGTGACGAAAAATTTTCACGGGACGGAAGGAAGGACTGACGGACTGACAGACTGACGGACTGAAGGATGGATGGACAGACATAGGTAAAACAGTATACCCCCAATTTTTTAAAGCGGGGGTATAAAAAGCCAGTGTATGAGCTCTAAACAGAATAAGACTGGTTATGTCAACAGGGTAAGTGTCTCCTGCTATGCATGCAGTAAAAAATTCCATAATAGGGAATAAGTTCACAACTATAAATTTTCAGATCATACAGCCATTTTGGTGTTTAAGGATCTAAGACCATGAAAACATTTCTTGTGAGTCGAGACACAGACACATCAAAGAATTTGTGCTGGAGACAGTTACCTTGCTAAAAGATTTTTGCGTTAGAATCACTCCTCAGTTAATGGAGTCAGTATGATGTAAACATGCACGTGTGTAACATATTAATTGAGATATGTTAACATAATACAAAAGGGCAACTGACAATAGGAAAACTGAAATTGTAACAAATGTCATAGATCCCAGTTTAAATGTGTGCTTCTGTGTCAATTTCAAGAAATAATTCTGATATCAAGCATACTTTTCACAATTGGAAGTCTCTTTAATGTCAAGTTCACAGAGATAAATTATATCCAAGCCCTCACTGAAATGTGAGTTATTGGATCAATTCATCAATACAAGGTCCAAATAATCAAAGAATGTCAAGTTTATCTTAGATACCGGAATCTGTGGGTTGGTCTACAGGTCACTGGAAAAGCTATGAACATTATAAGGACTAATTTTGCTGGGATTGGTTCAAAATGCTTCAGTGGCTTCAAATAG
Source organism: Mytilus californianus (assembly GCF_021869535.1). NCBI lineage: Eukaryota > Metazoa > Mollusca > Bivalvia > Mytilida > Mytilidae > Mytilus > Mytilus californianus. Next base: position 22,923,113 of record NW_026262723.1, on the reverse strand, counting down.
ATCTTTTTTTATATGATTTTTAGCCATGGATGCCAAGTGATTGCAAAACAAAAATTGCCATTCCAGATTAAATGCCTAAAATATGTAAAGTGAATAAAAGATAGACTTACTTATTCTGGGACTGTATGACTTGGTGATAGTAGATGCCTGTATCTATCAGTTTCTCTGAGTCAGTAGGTATTACTGGTGGTTCTTGTGTCGATCCAGAGAGACGTCCTCCCCTAAAACATATAAAAAATTTGTATTTTTATTAATGTGTTTGTTGATCAATGTGATTGTTTATCACTGGACAAAAAGCAAAATTAATCAATGAAAATTTAAAGCAATGACTGGCACATATTCATTACTGGAGTTTTTGATCATGTAGACCCTCACCTTTCTGATGTTTTGAAATAAAATTTATAACATTTTGATAGTTTCAAACATTTATAAATCCCAACTTACCATTTGAGTGCCATCTTCATTATCTCATCTTTTGTCTGCAATGCTGAACTTTCCAGACTGAAAAAGAAAGATAACTTGACAATAATGTGACTAGGTAAGGAAAGTTTCAACCTTGAAGTTTTTAATATTCATTATTCAGAAACTGAAAGACAAATAAAAGAATTCTGTAATACTTACTTTTCTATGAGTGCTTTATAACACTCTGAAGTATTTTTATCATTCATATCATATATAGCTCTGAGTACATCTAGTGGAACCTTACAATCACCGTGGAAAAACTGAAATATATAAATAAAAATCGCTAAAAGAATAATTAAAGATATCAAAACTCCATCATTATAAAGCTCTAACTAAAATCTGAGAGATTTAATGATATCCATTTGATTTAAAACACTATTCCAACTATTTAATTGGCCTGCTTTGGCATTCATATTTCCTCAATATTACTAAAAAGGGTTAACTAAACTGTTTACTGATATTAAAGATGATTTATATATTTTCTATTTGTTTTCTTGATGAAAACCTACTAACACATGTACCAATCTGCCATTGTGGTATCGTATCCTATAAAAATTATTACAAATTTTTCAATGTGCTTTGTTTTCATGCTTATTGAAAAATACATCCTTTGGATATGACAACACTTTCCCCCACCTTAAGATGCCCATAGTTTTTATATCCTGCAAAAAAAACTATTAACCTTTAGTTGTCTATTGGTTTTTGTGCTGTTGGGTTCCTGTCTCATTGAAATATACCCCACATATCCTTTTATTCATATTTGTAGAACAAAAATCAGTACACAGCATATTTAATTGAAACTACGATTACTGTTTTTAACCCTAACCTTAAACATTCCCTTTGTATCATCATCTGCATCAGGAAATATACTATTGACATCATCATTTTCTGTGTCGTCTGCTACATTCTCATCATCATCAGACGATGAAGGAGAACACGATATCGAAGATGAAGATGTAGACAGAAGACTTTCTTTGTCATCTCCTGATTTTTTATCCTTGGATTTCAAAGGTTTTAATGAGACAATAGAGGGTGGTTCTGGGAATGAAGGGTGTCGTCCTTTCTTCCCACTTGAGTTCACTCCATCAGTATATAACATCAGGGACAGAACCTGAAAGTGTAAAACATAAATTATATATGTATGAAGGAAATCTTACAAACCTTCTTTAACTAAACTGCTACTCAAATGAAAGCATAATTTGTCAGCAACCAGCTTTGAAGGACTTTGTATCAAGATATATATAAAAACATATCCTCTAACCATGAAAATTGATGTTTGGTCCATTTAAAGAATACTGTGTTAGTGATACATATTTGGTAGTCTCTTTCAAATGAATTCTCAGCTTGTCCAGATTCTGACAGGTTTTTTAGAGCTTGACATATTGTATATACACAAGTCTATTATTAAAGAATGTATGAAGACCTCTAGATTCCTTTAAATGTAAATGAAAAGAAACATTGCAAAATTAATTCATAAAGCTCAATCTACATTTTTGGTCTTTTGACTGAAACAAATTCTCTTCAATTTCTTGTTTTAAAACCACTAAATGACCAATTTGCAGTTTTTGACTGATGCAAAATTTGGATGAGGCTTAATTGATTCCTCAGATTTCCAAATTTTGCATCTTTCTCAAAATGCCACTAGGAATATGATGTATGAATTATTCAATGATATCAAAATATTTTTGAGTAAACGAACACTTATTTGTAAAACTTTGAGGTAAATGTTTGAAGAATGCACAAAAAAATTTCTCTGAAAGTTTAAATGCTGGAATGTTCATTTATTATAATTAATGGTGATACTATAATTTACCTCCAAATCTTTAATGAGCCACTGCTGACTGAAATCTGTTCCTTTACTTGATAGATAAACCAAACACTGAATAAAACTGGCTTCAAATAGTTCTGTTGCATAATAAGTCTCTCCTAACTTCTTTAAGTTGTTGCTAAGAACTTTAAGACTTAGTGATAACACCCACACTGCCTCCACAGAAATATCTTCATCAGTCTTGATCTTGGCTGTTATACTCTTAACAGTTTGTATAAAAACGCTAAAGTGATCTGTATCCCAAACTTCTGTTACCATACTGAGGCAATCAATGAATTTATCATTTATCTGAAAGTAATCAAAAGGTTGAATCCTTTTTCATAAACATATATTCTTAGGATGGTTAAAATCTATTAAAACAATACTAACTTAAAAGTCCTAGTGTGCTGGAAAATCTTCAAAAAAATCATTTTGCAGAAGACAATTTTAATACATAACAATCCTCCATTATGTATTCAGCAGACAAAGTTGCCAGCTGTTTTACATGAGACATTATATAAATAACACATAGCTGAGAGGGTGATAGAGCAGATTGTTACCCCGAGAAAACATTGTCAACTGAGGCGAAGCCAAGGTTGACAATGTCTTTTCGAGGGGTAACAATCTGCTCTATCACCCTCTCAGATATGTGTTATTTAGTTTATTATACTGAATGTTCTGTTGATTAAATTTCAAATTCAAAATAATAAACTATGACGTCTTGTACATAACAACCATCCGTATTTAATCAAGCGCACACTTGATCAAGCGTCTCCGTGAAGGGTAATAGAGTATTTGCCATAGGATAGAGTCGTATTTAATAAAGCACACATTTGATCAAGCGTCTCCGTGAAGGGTAATAGAGTATTTACCATAGAATAGAGTAAATTAACACCCTCGTATAAGCCAATCAAAATATTGCATTTTTACGTGAAGTATAATAAAATTTAATGTCATTTAGGGAATGTGGACTTTGACCTAATAGTATGTTGTCATTACAGTTGATTTTAAAGATATGCTAACACATCAGGTAAACACTTTTTTTTAAGATTGAATGAGAATCTGTGTGCAGACGATGGATGTGCAATGTTTGCAACTTAAAAGATTCTGAAATACTGCCGTGTTTGGTTTTACAAACTCTAAACAAGTAAGGTGGAACAGTTACCTGAATGTTGCAAGGGAGAGAACTTGATTTGACTTACCGTGTGTCTTTTCCTTGTTTTGATGTCTATGACTAGTGTTTGGTATTTATCAGGGAAATGTTTTAGGACTACACCTGTTTGCTCTGTTCCGATGTGACTGAAGTGGACCAATGTCCCTATTGTTAGTACCTGAAAGACAAACAGACCCATATTTTGTCCATGCATTTACATATTACAAAAACACTTTTATGGAGGTTAGCCGTTTTTATTGAAAAAATGTTGGTTCATAGGTCTTTTGAATTTTTGCATTGTGACTCTGCAAATTTGTTTTTTAAATGTGTATTACAGCATAAATGATCCATGCTTTAACCTTTTTGTTTTTGAAATGATTACAAACAAAAGCTTTTTACAAAAATGTTAAAGAATTGAAACCCTTATGGCCAAAACGAAACTTCCGTAAATCTGAGGTATATTCATCTGAATCAAGCATACTGAGAATTTTACTAAATTTTGGCCTTCAAAAGAAAAAATACAAACACACACAAGTATAAGCATAGAAGCTTTATCTTTTTATTCACAGTCAAATAAACATTCATTTCTGGATATTAGCATGATCTTTGGTCCTCACTGTTGAATACATTCACTTGTTTAGACAATATAGTGACTACATCATAGTGACTACATCATAGTCAAATGGGGTAGGGACTTCCCATCACTGGTGACAATAAAATGTCTATTTTTGGTGTTTGTTTTGTAAGTTTGCTGACTCATTAAGTTTTACTCTAAATACCTCCTATTAAAGATATCATCAAGTTCAAAATAAACTCTACTGTACATAAATCATTCACCACTAATTTCCTGTATTTCTAAGCACAATATTATACCTCAGGGAAGCCAGCCATAACAAACAGTGCAAAGATAGACTGTAGATCAGGCTTGTCTGTCATAGATAATACACAGTGTGTAAGATGTTTGTGTATCACCATCTTCCATTCTGTAGATATGTATAAACTCTGTAAAATTCTAGCAACAGAACACGCCCATTCTAATCCCCATCTGTAACAAAAAATAAATATAAAATCCTGGCCACAGAACACACCCATTCTAATTCCCATGGGTAAAAAAATATGATATAAAATCGTAATTATAAAATACGGAGATTTTAGTCTCCATCTGAAACAGATAACAAAATGTAAAATCTTGATGTAAAAAAGGTCTAATAAAGTCCCTGTATAAAAATCAAACATCTCATTAAAAGGGGGGGGGGAAACTTCACAAAGAAAGAAAAAAGACAAGAAAATAATATAAATACAGTGCATGTATATCAAAACACAAAATTATTTTGGTTAATTCACCCTTTTTATAGTTTTCTTTGTTTCATACCGTTTGATATAATTATTAAAATCATTATTCATGGTAGAGTACAAAAATAACTTTATTCTCAATTTTAAACAGTCATAGATATCAGTTATACACAGTTTGGTACATATTGGGCCAGTATATTCAATTGGATGTTTTTTATTTTGTAATTTTTAGTGCCAACATTGATATCTAAAAGAATCAGGGAGCAACTGAAATATCACTAGCATATTATATATTCACATTTTTAACATGTGTGATGACAGTGTGTTACATTTCAGATGGTCTTTGGACTTGATGTAGAGCTGTTGAAAATATATTGACTTATTAAATGCGAAACAATTTATCTGACTTACTTTTCTAAACAGTTTGCCCCAAATGAGAAGAGATATTTGATTGACTTTTGACCTTCCACTTCACTGGTCCAGTCCTTAGTAATCACTGCCTCATCTGCTACCTATTTTAAATAGTCAAATTTATTTTTAAGATCATGTATCATCTGTATCATAACATTAGAATAATAATTCCTAAACAGTATTACCTCCCTTGAATTGTCACAAATCTGTATATTTCAAACTGTTCAAATAACTAATAAATATCTTTAAACAAAAAAGAAATGCATAATTTTTAATGACATTTGTCATTCTTTTAAACTTTTATAATGAACATACATTTTATGCAAAAAATATACAGCAGAAAGTAAAAATTTATAGGTATGCACTTTTTTAATGAGATTTTCCCAGTTACTTTCTTATGCACTACAACAGAAAGTAAAACTTTATGGGTATGCAAATTTCTTAATGAGATTTTCCCAGTCACTTTTTTATGCACAATCAAGATACAAAATTTCCACAAAGCTTGAAATGAAATACCTTGGGTGATGATTTCTTCAACAACGGACCTAACAATCCCATAGCTAGATGTTGTGTGTTGACTTCATGGCCACTTTCTCCCCTGTTATAAATCATAAATATTATAGTATCAACATAAATTTTTAATTTGTTTTATTCATAACAAGTTTTTCAAATGCAGGGTCTTCTATTGATGAAAAATGAAAACATACATTTCTTTAATCATACAAGACAGATTTCTATGCCCATAACCAGTAACTAGTAAATTTCAATAAAATATAGTCAATCTTTAAATAACCTTCTGTTTGAAGATTCTTTCAAATTACAGAAATGTTTACTGTCAGGATAGTGGTTTCCAGGTAGTTTGCTAAAATTCAAATCATAGTTAATCAAAATCATTAATTAAATTTTTAATACTATTAAACTTGCCATTGCTCCTAAACAATTAATATCTTTTTATACTCACTTAGCTATTTTGAAAAGTAACTGTATAAAATCTACTGTTGAGAAATTAAACGTCACTCCTGGAAGTGTACTCTGGAATAGTATAAAGAACAGTGTAGGATTTCAAAAATTATGTTAATATATTCAATTTCACCAATATATTATAACAGAAATAATATGGGATGAAAGATACAAAAGCCTAAGACTAACAAGAGTGCAACTCAGGGAATTCTCATATAATAATAATCTGGGGTAAAACTTCTGTAAGGGGTCTTTGGAAGACTGAATATCAGGAAAGGAATTAAAATCTTTAACTCTTAATGTATCTTCTTTTCTCTCTCTCATTTTTGAACTCTGAGTCAGCATAGAAGTAAACATTGGTAGGGAAGGATTTGGTATCTCTCATCCATAGTAAATAAAATATGTCAACTGCACCTAACAGTATATTGAAAAATTCTCAACTATGTGAAATCACTGAGGTTAGAACTAAATCAATGATAAGCAATTTTCTTACTGGACAATTGGAAACTTTCATATATGGGAAAAGTTTATTCTTCATCTAGAATTTCAATGCATTGGTAAATTTCTCACACATATATTAGCAATATCTTTGAATTAAATACCAGTATATCTTAAAGAATTTTCTCTTTTTTCAAAATTTATCTTGAAACAGATTTATTTTGATTTTGAAATTCACACAACTGTGAATATGCACCTTTGAATCTGCTGGTATCATAGCACCAAGTAATCCCATAACCCTCTCCTGGGAGTGAATAGCAAACGCTTCTTCTTGACGCTGTTCTAGTGACCTCCCTTCCTGTAAGATATCTTTACTTCCATCTAAAACAATAAACATGTAAAGTAAAAATTACTATTACAAAAAAAAATCCTTTCATATTCCTTATTAAACAAACTGTTACATTTTTTTTTGTACATATAACCTCTCCTTGCAAGTATAAACAATGACATTAAATAAATAGGTTAAGATTCTATGAGTTGCTTGAATAAATTTTATACAAAAACTTTATGCTAATATCAAATCCTTCTTTTGTGATGAAATTTAAAAAAAAAACTTGATAGTCCTGCTGGGAACAAAGCTACTGTCAACATATATTTGTTCCTCCTAATAGAAATACCTCTGGAAAATTTGTTATAAACAATGAAGGCCATACTTTGACCTATAATTGTTTACTTTTTACAAATTGTGACTTGGATGGATAGTTGTCTCATTGGCACTCATACCACATCTTCTTATTTATATATAACATATGTTCTGGTTGGAACACATATTTTACACCCTTTATTCCTTTCTTATTCATCGAAAAAACAAAAATAAAATATTTCAGCATACATGATCTCTTAATGCCAAAAACATAAGTGTTGTAGTCATCAAAATGTAAAAAAGTATTTAGTTTTTACCTTCTGCATCATCTGGTACTTGTTGTAAACAGTGAGTCACTGCATCTATACACTGACTCTGTAACTGTGCTGCCAGCTTGATATAATCTGGGTCTGGATACTGATTATTATTATGGATAATATCTCCTGTTGCTAAAGCTTGTACTGTAAACAGCAGCCATACATGTTGGTGTATGTAAGCTTGTATCATAGAGTCTGAACTTTGGGATGTTTTTACTGAAAAAGGTAGAATATTAGTATCCCGCAATGGTGGTAAGTCGTGCACTTAAGGCCATTTTTTATTTTATTTTTCTGTAGACTTAGTTTTGTTTTTTTATTACTGTGTATTGTCAAGCTTGGTTACTCATAATTGTTTCTCAGTCACTGAATGTACGATGTTTTTCCATACGGGAGCAGCTGACCCGGTTTGTTTACATTCAAATTCTAATGGCTTCAAAACCACGTGACACATTGAATCGTTATATCCAATCAAATTGCTCTACTGTCAATTAGGTGATTTTTTAGTACAAGCTAATTATATTATTTGTTTGTATGATATTGCTTTGAAATAGTTTGCAATAAATTGGGGGATTATTCAATAGGAAAACTCATTATTAGCCATGAAATTTGACATCAATGGCATTTTATATGAATATTTACTTATGGTCAGAATATCGATCTCTTTATATTAAACCAAATTTTTTTTTTATATACATGTATGAAAAATATATGTATATTGTTTTTTCTTAACCTACTCTATATTCCTGAACAAAAACATGGCATGATTATCGTTTGTTTCCCAAAGTTTTTCTTTCAATTTGGATGTTTTTTTTCGCTGAGAAAATCGCGGAAGACGTAGGTGCTTGCCATTTTGAAATTCTTAAAAATACGATTTGCTTGGCCTGTTTGGTCTGCCATTAAGATTGATGATGCTCAATGGAATGTGAACAAAGCAATGGAGGCCGGAAGAGGGGTTTTCTTAAGTTCTGAAATGTTTTAGGCATTCGGAAGTCAGGTTTGAAATGGCCATTAGAAAATCTGCATTTTTGTACAATACTTAAGAATAATAATGAAAACATATCTTTAGAAATATCATTTTATTTAGAAGTGTAGAAAAAAATGTATTCTGCACTAATTTTATACGCTGCTATTAGCGTAGTGACGTCAATGCGGAGTTTTCCCGTATGATAAGTACAATAACAAAATCCGAACGAACCAACGTTATGACCGATTATAGACTACGGTAGGATATAAAAACACACTAAAACACTAATTGGACTTTAAAACTTTTAATAGGAAAAGAAAATGATAGGTCTAATTAACATCAAAGTAATTAAAATGAAAGCACCACCCAGGGCATGAATGTGTGTCAATTCCCTAATTTGCAAAATTTCAAAGCTCTTATACATGTACATGTATTGAATTTTCAAAACCTTGTAACAAACAATATATAATTACACAGATATAATAACCACTTTAGTGTGATGCCTTATCACAAGCTATTTTTATTAACTGATTTAAACATGATGGGTGTCACTAGTTGAGTTATCTCCCCTGTTTTTTAGTAGGGATCATGTTGATGGGGTCACTAATGGAGTTATCTCCCCTGTTTATAGTAGGGATCATGTTGATCAATCTTTAGATAGAGGTGTAGTTTTTGTGGACTGTTGTTTAATGTTCTTTTTTCTTTCTTTTGGCCATTGTATTGCCATTATGGCTATTGATTTCCCCTTTTTCTCAAAAAATATAATGTTACTTACATTTAATCATTGGAAACTTTGTTATATCATGATCAGTATTGTGTCTGAAATGAAAAGATAAATTATTTATCACCAAATTCCAAACACTGTCATCTTCTGTTGACGGTATATACTTTTTGAAGATTATCTTCCGGTGCAAATCTGTGTTGGATTTCATAGAGTTGGTTCTAGCCAAACATTAACAAGAAAGAAATTACACTAATACTCTTAATTCGGTTGGCCTATATTCATACTCCTTAAGGACTAAAAAAGCAGAAATAAAATATCTTTAGAAATTGCCTACAACTCAAATTAGCCTAGATTTATTGACTTTCTCATATTTGCATAACATAACAGTATAGTACAATTTCGACACAACACAACAAAGAACTTGTCAATGTACTGTATAGTGGGAAATTTTCACAGTGAAAATAAAACCTTACAAGAACAAAATCTACATTAGAAATCACAATATTTAAGATAAAACCTTGAGAGTATCTTAGAAAAGCATGAAATGAATATCTTTGGTCCACTTTTGTGGTCCATTCTTGGAGTAACAGTTTCAAAACTTTTCATTTTGATTTTTTTTTTTAAAGAATGGCATAATATTAAAATACTTACTCCTTTGGAAAAGATCCTTTGTTATGACAGCCAATACAAAGGTCAAAATCTTCACACTGGTTACAATGTATTCTGGTACCCACTATAAATGCCTGGCACATGTTACACTTATATCTGTAAAAAAAGTTACACTAGTTACAATGTATACTGCTAATCATTATTTTTTAAGTTTATCAGATAAGAAAACAATATCTTATTAAAAAAAATCATATAGTAAATTATACATCTAAAAATCTAAAAAAATATAACACAAAGATTTATTTCAATTTGAATAAGATGATTATGATTATATAAGCTAATAATCAAGAAAAGATCAGGCACTTCTCTTATTTTATCCTTTGATTTTGCCAGACATGACTTATATGCTTAATTTTGGTTAATTTATATGTTTTGGAGTTTAGTGTGACGTCCATTTAAGCTGAACTAGTATACATTATTGTTTATGGGCCAGCTGAAGCCTGCCTCAGGGTGAGGGATTTTCTCGCTGTGTTGAAGACCCATTGGTGGCCTTCGGCTGTTTTCTGCTCTTTAGTGGGGTTGTTGTCTCTTTGACACATTCCCAGTTTCCAATCTCAATTTAATTAATTAGAGGAATTACTAACTGTCCTAAACATATCAAGAAAACCTGTCATCCTTTTTAGAATACCAATTTCATTCCAAATTTGATGGAGGTAACCCAAAGAAGTATAACTAATTTTTTTTATCATTAATAGATATCTCTAAGCAGTACTTACACCAGATGGACAAATTCATGGTCATCAGCATGGTCTCCTTCTGGTTTTACTCCACCAGCGAAACATGTGGCACAAAGATCCATATCACTACACTGTAAACATCTGTATCTTCTGCCAGGTAGTGTCACACCACAACCGTCACAAGATATCTCCACTTCAAGTAGGTCACAAAACCTTGCAACAAACATCTGTACTTGCTGTCAAATATAAAGCAAACTTGTCATTCAGAATTAAAGTTTGTTTCATTCTCTGCATTGATAATAACAATGAAATGTAATTTTGTGGAGAACACTTTTAAATTTTGTGAAAGTAAATAAAGTATTTTGAAGAATGAGGGGGAGGGGCATATCTAGAATAAAAGCATTTAAGCTTTAAAAATGGTAGGATATATCAAATCCAAAACAAACTACATATGCTTTAACTATAAAAGGTAAAATTAGCAAGAAAAATCCTAAATTACCCTTTTTTCCTCTTTAAATTTTGGATCATCCACTTTGTTTTTCTCATACCACTCCTCAAAGCCAGATGAACAATCTTCAAACCACTTCATAAACTTTTCATACTCCTTCAACTGATTGTCCTCGTCCTGATGGTCTACCATACAATCCCTCATCTTTACTGTTTCTATTAAAAATAAAACATTTAATGTTAATTTAATTATGATCTACACTTGGTGGTCCAAACTGTCCACCATACAGACTCTTCACTGTTTCTTTCAAAAAGTAATTGGAGAAAATATAATTAAACATTTGTATCCTACAACTGATTGTATCAAAAGTTTATTTTTACAATCCTTGTCCTATGTGCCTTTAGACATAATAAGGACTGAGCAGGCAGGTCTGTTTATGTAGTTCATATGTGTTTCTCGTTTTTATATAGATTAGACCGCTGGTTTTCCCGTTTGAATGGTTTTACACTAGTAATTTTTGGGGCCCTTTATAGCTTGCTGTTCGGTGTGAGCCAAGGCTCCGTGTTGAAGGCCGTACCTTGACCTATAATGGTTTACTTTTATAAATTGTTACTTGGATGGAGAGTTGTCTCATTGGCACTCATACCACATCTTCCTATATCTAAGACGTCGTTCCAATCTTTCCTTTCTGGTAAATACCTGAACAAAAATATGTTGCAAAGGATTGGAAACAAGTCTAAAGATTACAGATATTTTGTTCAAGTAAAATATGTGTGAGTGTATCACTAACTCCATGTTTTGGGATGGGAAACCAATAAACTACTCAGATAAAAATTAATATAACAGGTTTATATCTTCATGTCCTGTAGAAAAATCTGTGCAAGTTTGGAGGAATTCTGACATGTATACCATTTGTTAAGGAAGTGTGGATTAACAAAATTTGACATGGAAGGCAACACTGACAATGTGATACAACCAATTTGTAGCTAAAGCTTTTCTGCCAGGCAACATAAAACATTGTTACAAATAATAAATTTGTTATGAAGTTATCTGTTTACCATACCTTTAGCCACATCTAAGTACAGAGATGGTAACTTGGTTTCCGTAACAAATGTAAGATCATAGGCCTACAAATAGATCAAGTAATCAATAGTTAACCATATCATATTATCCAAGAACTCCAAAACAAAATGGAATTAGCATGTTTCCAAAACAGAGGACATTATACCATAGCACTTCAGTTAACTGCGATTTTTTGTTTGTTTCATTTTACTATTAATTTGAACAACTAGATGTCAGATTTTAGCATTGTCAAATAAACAAGTGTTCGTAATAATTGTGAGAAAAAAACCTGAAGGATCAAGGAAATGAAATTCATTAGTACGAATGTTTTGTAAATCCTATAATATTATGATGCAACTAAATATTTCAAAAAATAATATTTTGATCAAATACTGAATCACTGCAAGTTATTTGCAAAGGCTTTACAAGAAGTAGAGTATGAATTTATCATTTTATTGGTCTGAATAGTATATGGCCTTAATATGGAGGAACTATAACTTGTATTTGACTGCAAAGACTTACCTGCCATTCTATATCTAGGAGATGCAACAGACAGGCTTGAATAAACTCATAAGCTGGCATTATCTTCCTGTAAATATATGTTTTGAAACATAATAAATCTTATTTGAATATTGTATTTGACTGGATATTGATTGGTTGTAATTCTTGACTTTCTACATCTACTTCTTATTTCAATGTGACCAAAATCACATGTATCACATTCTTAAAATGTATGTCAACTCAGTTCTTTTTTTTCCAGGTTTTATTCATTCCCATCTTAAGTCAAAAACAATAAAATTCATGAGTTATACGTCATAGTTTTTAAGTGAAATGACACAATTTTAATGTCATTCAAACATAAGTATGAAAATAAAATTTGTTTACAGAACAATTTATGTGTGATTAAGGTGATATGATTTTTTAAAAATCTATATGTGAACGTGGTGCAAGACTGCGCTGATAGCATAATAGAAACGTATCCTTAAGAATTTATTCAGTTTGTTAGCATTTGGCTCAGTTTACACATCAATAAGTCTTGGGCTTTCTTTTACTTCAGGGGTCCCTGTACCTTAGGGTAGGGATTAATTTATGGTAATGATCAGGTTAGGGTTTGTTTTAGGTCAGGGTTAGGTACGGGTAAGGGTTGGGTTTAGGACTACGGTAAGTTTACAATAAATCTATACAGGTTGGGACCCCCTAAAGTAAAAGATGTCAAAATTTTGGGTAGAATATTTAATCCTATATTGACAAAAACAGGTTTTATACATTGGATAATAAACCTTAACATTAGCATGTTTTATACATTGGATAATAAATCTTAACATTTGCAAACATCAAATACAAAAATTTAATAAAATCTGTAATCTAGACTCAGTAGCCACAGGTATTTCACAAATATTTTTTTCAAGAATCAGTACATTGTAGTACTAACTTTCAAATCATAAACAATGAAAGCGCTTCTGGAGATTGACATGAATAGTGTGTTATAGGTAATTAAAATAAAAAAATATCCAGACATGAATAGTGTGTTATAGGTTATTAAAATAAAAAAATATCCAGACATGAATAGTGTGTTATAGGTAATTAAAATAAAAAAATATCCAGACATGAATAGTGTGTTATAGGTAATTAAAATAAAAAAATATCCAGACATGAATAGTGTGCTATAGGTAATTAAAATAAAAAAATATCCAGACATGAATAGTGTGTTATAGGTAATTAAAATAAAAAAATATCCAGACATGAATAGTGTGTTATAGGTAATTAAAATAAAAAAATATCCAGACATGAATAGTGTGTTATAGGTAATTAAAATAAAAAAATATCCAGACATGAATAGTGTGTTATAGCTAATTAAAATAAAAAATATCCAGACATGAACAGTGTGTTATAGGTAATTAAAATAAAAAAATATCCAGACATGAATAGTGTGTTATAGGTAATTAAAATAAAAAAAATATCAATGTATCAATAACTCAAAAAAGGAATTTTACTTACTTGTCTAACTCATGCTTGTGTAAATTATGAAATGGTTCCGATAATCTTCTGATCAGCTGGTAATATGCTTGTCTGACTCGAGCCTCCTGCTGTAAACCACATCCATCTAGTCCATCAGCGTAGTGTTTAGCAAAGCCATCCTGATAGGACAATAATTCTTGGAAGAATAGGACAGCTGGTATCTGTAAGTATAGTTTCAGGAGACTGATTAATTGTACAGTACAGTAACCCCTATTTTCATAACACTGTCCTTCTGGCAAATGAAATATTGTCTTATATATAAGGGGTAACAAAACAATGTTTGTTGCCATGTTTTGGAAAACTGTTGTCATGCTCACCATGATGCTATCCAAAAATTTGTGGGAAACACTGTTTAAATGTCAGAAAAAGTTTGCTATAAGAAAAAGCACTCATTGTCATTTCACCCTTCTTCTGATTAAAGTCTAATTAACTATGTCATGTGCTCATATGTGAAATAGAGCAAACTTTTATACGCCATCAACATCTTTAGAAATTCACATCAATAACATATCATAAATGTTACATTACAGACTACCATATTATACCAACACACCTGAAAAATACCATTTGAGACAGATAGACAGTGAATCCTGAGGAATTCTGCTGTAAAGGAATAAACATCTGATACGGCCTTAGCATGGTTAACTCTCTCCTGTATCATTCTATTCACTCTGTAAAAAAAAAAAAAAAAACAAATGGTCATTTTTACTTTATTAACAAATATCTTCTTTAAACTTTATAAGACTCCAAGCAAAATGGGAGCTTGTTTGGCTAAGTAGGATGTAATTGTAAATATATAAAATCACTTCTGTTATTAATCATAACTTTAACCTATGCAAAATTGAGCAAACTAAGTGGGAAATTTAACTTCAAACTGAATGCAAATATTCAAAATCAAGTGTAGATTCTTATTGACTATATTTTGTTTCTCTTTTATAATATTTATATAGAAACATTTTGATATTATACCTTTCAGTGGTCCAGGCTGGGTCCTGTACAAATTCTAACACCAGTCTAAATGATGGGTATTTGTCTGTGACATCCAACTGTAATATTAAATATAAGTTTGTGGTAATGTAAATTCCGTCAGACTTCAAAATATGAATTAAAAAAACGATGAAGGGCATACTGCAATGAGACAGCAACCCTAAAACACAGTAAAAACAACAAATTCTTTAAAGACAAAAACACTAAGATTTGATAAAAGACAACAACTGATGTGGTTCCTGACTTATGTTGCAGGGTAAACTTTTTGAAAACAAAATTTGCTAAATTATACATTAAAATATATCTCACCTTTAAGTATAAAGTTTAAGTGATCCCTATAAATCCTACCTTAAGTTTTTCATTTTTCTTGTTAGAAAGTTTCTTCCACTGCTTAGCTGCCTTAGATCTCATCTGTAAATTCAAAATATCTTTAGTCAGTGTTTCACATTCTAATAAAATTATACTTCAATGTTCATTTCATAAACATCATTTTCCTACAAATATATTTAAAAAAATTATTTGATGTGGCATTAAACATGAATTAACCTGTCATATTTGTATCTTAAATGCTTGAACGTTGCACAAAATAACTAGATATTTTCAAAAACCTGAATCCAGATTATGAAAAGATGATTGAAGTTCTTACTTACCTCATTTTTCAATTGGATCTTTGTTAAACCAGCAAACTTCAGTAGGTACATAGCTTTATCTTTACATACCAATGCTGTAAAATATAAGTTCTTCTATGTACATATTTCATTCAACTGTTCAAGTTAAAAAGGGACAGAGTTGAGTGCTTAAGGTAGATCATAAGTATATACTTTTTGAGATAGAATTTTCTTATACTTTGTCAAAATGAAGATTTTACTATACTTTTTTCAAAAATATAATAAAATGTATGGGTCATCGTGCTATTTTCCAAGCTATGAGTTGTTGAAAATTGCCTAAATTTGGTTAGATTGTTCATGAAAAAACACATTTGTGCGCATAAAAAAAATTCTATGAGATAGAATTTTGAAATAAATTGTGAGAAGATAGGTTTTATAATATGTTTTAAGAAAATAAAAAGAAAAAATGGTGTCACTGAACTTGTTTTCTTACTACAAGTAAAAATTAAAAATTTCCCTATCAGTCCAGTATATATTTTTTACTAAAGGAGTTATCTCCCCTTAAATTGCTTATTTGAAAAAAATGATTCTAAAAACACAAAATTTGATATTTGTTTAAATGTTTTGATTAATACAATAAATCCTCAAGTTTTCTTAATAAACAGTCTAACCATTAAATTGCAAATCTGTCTCCAAATTTGCAGATTTGGGTAAATAATTAGACCGATTTTGTACTGCGATTGTACAATCCAAGATGGCGGTATACCATGAATCTACCTTAAATCACTTATTAAAAAAACCTCATCAACGATACAAGGCTTATTATTCAATATGCCAGATGCATGTTTCGTCTACATAAAACTCATCAGTGACACTCAAATAAGAACATTTGTAAGACCATGTACTATTTGTCAAACAGACAAATAGTCCCTTCATCAGAGCTAAATACCAATTACATTTATCAGTGTTATTGATTTGTCATATATTGTTACTGAAGACTTGACTCTAAAAACTTGACCTAAATTCAACGTGTCTGCTAGAAAGTAAAAATGACTAGTGTAAGATGACAATTATTGACTAAAGAAAAGATATCAGATATTTCATCAACCTTGTAACAGTTTTTTGATTAACTTATATGAAAGTGGAGATATATAATTTTTACTGCCCTCTCTACATCTAGAAAACTAATACCTAAAACTCCCATTCAGTGAATTGTTTGTAGGAAACCAAAACTTATGTTTAGTTATTACCTTCAGACCTAAAAGAAGCTACACAATGTCCTCTAACAAGGAATGTTTCATTTGTTTTACTATTTAAAAAAAATATATGCTATTATTGAGCTAAATAATTACCAGGTTCTTCATCATTTTCTTCTTCTTTCTCTGCTGCAGCTATTTTCTGTCGAAGTTGTAGCTGATTATCAAAAGAAATTATAGCATGTGAAAAATTCATAATCAGTAAAATTACTTTTGTCAATATGATATATAAAATTTCAAATTCTCCTATCAAACAGCATTAACACTCAATACAATGAAAGCTGTAGTTGGAGGAAAAAGTATTTTTCTTGCAAATAAATAATGTATAAATTGAAGTGTGCTCTATCTCGTTATATAGATAAAATGAACAATGATTAATGAAATATCCCACAATATTCTAATATTAACATAAACCAAATTTATAAGGTTATGTGTGTGTTTTAACTCCTAGTAGGCAATACCAATGTCTCAAATGTATGAAACTTTAATTGGGATATATCTGTTTTCTGTATTTAGCGATACAGAACATACCAATTGCATTCTGATGGACTCAGCTGTGGAATAGGCATGTAATATACCATCTGATACACAATGGTCTCCAATGGATACAGCTGAAATAAATAAATCAAATGCACCATCAGATATGCTATACACAATGGAGAACAGATTTATAATTGCAAAGTTAATCAAATATGTTTCTGTAAATCATCTTGTGAAGCCATGACCACTTACTAAAATAAATCTCTTATGATGCCCAGCCATAGATTACGTAAATATTTTCTCAGTTTTTTTGTAACCAGGGTTTCTTAAACCAGTATATTTCTGTAAGTCCTTTCTCTTTTGTTATTTAGCCATTGTAACTTAAAAAAAATTTGGTAATGATCTCTCTGTTGTTGTTTAGGGATCATAGATTTATTCTTACGAGGAAGCTCCGAGCATGCTTGGAGGATGCTCGGAGCTTTTCAGTAGGCTCTTCTCAGCAGTTAATGTGACAATAATTATCATGATCCATTAAGATGTCAATCAAATCTATAGAACTTTTATAATAAGGAAAGTAGAGCATTATAGAGGAAGCTCCATTAACACCTGTGTAAACATCTGGTCTATTCAAACAAATCTTACATTAATTTTACAAAACTATAAAATAGATGAGAGATTCTTCAATATTACTGTACAATGCTTGGTATCAAGTCTTCACAGAAAGAAAATGATTTCAAAACATTTTCTTAATAATTATCATTCTTTTTCAATACACATGATATAAAAAAACACTCAAATTTTATATTTGAAATATAAATATATTTTAAATTTATACTATATAAAATGAAATATAAAAGTCATCAAAGACACAAACTATATATGGTTATTGATTTATAACCATACTACCAAAACATAGTACATTCAGTTTCATACGAAAAAGGGTTGATCTTTTTTATATTCCATTTAATTTGACAGTTGTTTGAAATAAATCCTCCATTTCATTGCAGAAAATTTTTTTGAGACGCAAACATGTTTCTTGGGTGTTTCAAAGCAATAAAAATATATTATATTCTACAGGGAAAAAAGGGGGAGAGAATTTGATTGGTTAACTTCTGGTGATGTTTACTTTCTTATATGCACTGAAAAGTTATGCTATATTTTCACTGTAGTACAGGACATTTATTTATGTCAAGTATTTCTTTATTTAAAACATAGATAAATTCTGCACATTTTTTTTGAAATATAACAATCATGACAATTAAACAAAGACTTATAGGGGGAAAATAATTTTACTCATGCCAAGTATTTCTTTATTTAAAACAAAGCTAAATCTGCACAATTAAAATAAAATGCCAAGTAAAGAGAGACGTACTAGAGGGAAAACAATGGTGGTATTACCCCCTCAAACCAGGCATCCACTAATGAATTAAAACTTTTCTTAAAGTAGCCATAATTTTCTATAAAAGAACTTAGTTTGCTATTTAAAAAAAACATATTACCATTGTTTAGTTAGGGGCATTACTTAAACAAGTAATTTTCAAAATTACCTATACAAGTTATGTTGAAAACAAGGCTGTTTCAAATATTACTTCTATATCATGAATAAGTAACTTCTGTTAATATTATTTTTATAGGTGTTCATTCATACAGGTTTTACTAGCTTTAACAAATTTTCACAGACATCTGGTTATTTTCCCCATGAAATATACTTGTAAAGCTATTTAAATCCTCAACAAGCACTAATTGCTTTTCTGATGCCACACTTCTTGGTCAAAGATTGGCCTCTTGGGGCTATTATAATATCATTTCCCCTTAAAATCTTAGAGATAGACAGTTATAACTAGATATGGAACCTTTAATTAAGACTTGAAGTTATTTATAATTTGAATCTTAATCGAAAGCAATTACATATATTCCTTAAATAATTGTAAGTACTAAGTTTTTTGAAGTTGTATAAAATAATTTATTAAAGTAATATTTTTGTCATTATTTTTTAAAGTAACCTCTCTATACTCATCTAAAATTGGATAAATACTTAATTTTATTTAATGAAATGATATAAAAATTCTTGAAAACTACATTTAGTCCATGCTTTATTTGTCATTTAAAATAACTATTGAGTTATTAAATAATTTTTAAAAACAAAAAATATTTATAAAAGTGACTAAAAAAAATTACTTGTTTAGTATCGCCACCTGACTGTTGTTTGTGTCTTGATAACTTTTATGTAGCATAATATCTATTTTTAAATCATATCATCTAATTATAAAATTTGAGAATTTTTTTACTATAAAAAAAGGAATGATTATTAAATATAATAAGAAAATATTTAAATGACTTTTACTTTTTGTGGAGACTTGAGATTTCTTTCTAAGCATTACACAGCACTGTTGAAGAATTTCTAATCTATTTTATAGTTTTATAAAATTTAATGCAAAATGTATTAGAATAGACCAGATGTTTACACAGGTGTTTATGGAGCATCCTCTATAATGCTCTACTTTCCTTGTTATAGAAGTGGTGTAGATTTGATTGACATCTTAATGGATCATGATAATTATTGTCACATTAACTGCTGAGAAGAGCCTACTTAAAAAGCTCCGAGCATGCTCGGAGCTTCCTCGTAAGAATAAATCTATGATCCCTTATATGCTATGGTAATTTATTAGAATATTTCAGTATATCCTCTCTTGATTGTTGTGTAGCCATCGTAACGTACCAAAAAAAATTTCTGTAAATCTTCTCTCAGTTGTTGATAAACCATCATGATGGTAATTACCAAAATATTTCTGTAAATCTTCACTCAGTTCTTGTGTAGCCATCAAGGTAACTTACAAATATATTTCTGTAGATATTCTCTCATTGTTGTGTAACTATGGTACCTTACCAATATATTTCTGTAAGTCTTCTCTAAGTTGTTGTGTATGCCATATAAGAGCAGTAAACACAGCAATGACAGCATTCTCTATAGTTTCTCCTCCAACTTGTAGTCCTTTGTTATGATCCCGGCACCTATAGATAAATAATTATTTTATTTGTGCCTTTCTTTTGTTATCTGTTAAACAATAATTTAGCTAAACACTTTGTCTGAAGTAATTACATAGAAAACTAAAGATAAGGGTCCATAGACCTGCTCAACAAGTGACACCTGTCATATTAATGCTGTCAAATCCATTAATGAAACATATAAAGTGATAAAGCATCACAAAAAAGTGAATTGTCAAGTGACTACCTGTTTAACCCTAAGATATTACCAATTTTTTAAACCATATATCTAATGACTATTATGGATGGATGGCTGTTTTTAACATCCAGTGGAAAATTAAATGCATAATTTGCTATTCTGACCTTGACATATTTTCAACCAAAAAAATTGAAATAGTCCTCATAGTTATATGTATAGTGCATTTACTTTTCAATCAGCCTGAGTGGTGCCCCTTCTTTCCTGTCAATAACTTCCAACAGAAACTCCAACACACTCCCTGATGATTCTGCTTGCTGAAAAACAGGGTAATAATTCCATTAACTTTTTTTACATTTGTTATGTTTTACACACACTAAAATATTAGCTGCCAAAATAATTTTATTATTGGTAATAATTTTCATATAGAATGCACCATAAATAAGGGAGATAATTCATACAAGACCAAAGAATATGTCAGATTTTACTGTAATGAAACTCTTATCAAAGCATCCTTAGGATGAAAAGAATGAGAGTCATTTCCTGAAAGAGATGAAGGGCCACGAGGGTTTTAGTTACTCTCCTTTTAGTTTCTAAACCCACCTCAAGTCATTAAAACAAATAAAATTATAGCTTATTAAAAGACACTGGCCTTTAGTTTTGATGATCTTTTATATCATTGTGCTCCTTCATGGTTGAATAATTTTAATGACTTTAAAGAAAGGCATAATGTGGTACTATGGAAACAATATTTTGTTATGGCAGTGCCTTTTATAGCTGATTAACAGCATGGGTTTTGCTCATTGTTGAAGGCTATATGGTGATCTATATGTGATTACACACACGTCCTTTGGTCTCTGGTGGATAGTTGTTTCATTGGCAATTGTAATACATCTCATTATTTTCATAAAACTATTCCCAAACAAAAATATACTTCTCAATTTCTCATTGTTATTAATATATTTTCTCGGTAAATGACTTACGAATTTTCCTGACAATGAGTGTTGAAGTTTTCCTATCATATATCCACCTCTAAACAGAGTTGTCCAGAGTTCACTACGTAATACATCTTGTTCGGCAGTGTCCTCTGGGCCTATAGCCAAGGTCTTTACAGCCTCTGTAAAGAAAGATTTATTTATATGTAAAAAATTTTTTAAAAACTTGTTTATCAATGAAGTGGGTCACTGAATTCGTTATGACTGCAGAAATCATTCAATAGCATTTGTCAGTTGTTGTTTCTGAAAGAGTTGTCAGTTTTTGGGTTTTTAACAGTTGAATATAAAATTTATATTTCGTTTCAATTAAATTTTGTGGTCTTTATTTAAAATGAAATAAGAGCTGCATCATTAGCTCATGATACACACCTTTCGTCTTTTAGCTCGTTTTTATGCTGTCAATGAATATATATGATCAACTAGAAATACTGTGAGAACTGCTAAAATAGAACCCTCCCTCCCCCCCCCCCCCCCCTCCAATAAAAAAAAGACATACACACACAGTAGTACCCATTGACACAAAATATGAACAATTTGGCACTATAAAGGCTATCTCAAGTTTAACTATTTTGTGGCCTCCATTTTCGAATGAATAAAATTCTCTTACCACCCAAAGCGTGATAAATGGACAGTTTTCGACAATTTTTCAACAAATAAAGCTCCATAACTCTGCAATGCCATATCAGAAATTTATAAGAAACTAAAGGGAACTTTTATCAATACATATAATCAATTCCCCTAAGTTTAATGAAAATTGTTCAAAGCATTAATAATAATGTAGTAATAAATAAATTTTCGACCTACTTAACACATGTAGGAAAATTAGTAAATGATCAAACAAAATCAAAAACAATAATTGAAATAACTTCTTACGGGAGTTTGAAGCTAAAGTTGCTCCACACAGACGGCCCATCAATTTTGTTAGACTAAGCTGTAAGTCAAAAGGCCAAGATAAAGGTACATCAGGACTTCCACGAGCTGTCACCTGCAACATAAAAACTATGTCTATGAGATAAAGTCTGGAAAATATAGCTACCAAGTACATGACAACTGTATAGCATTTCATGCAATCTTTACAACATAAATTTAACACGAGAGTTCTCAAATTAATTAAATAAAAACATTTTACCTTTTAAAGAGTTATCTAAAATTTTGTCTCGTAATTTTGAAATAATTTTTGAAGCAGGTCTGAGAAGAAAAGAGAAAGAAGCAAAAACACGATCAATAAATAAAATTATAACAAAGTAGTTCTATGCACCAACAGATAAACAAATGTCTTACTTTAAATTTATATCCCCATTCTGTATTACTGTTGTCAGAATGAAACAGGAAGTGAACATGTGGACCTGTAAACTGGACTTGTCTAGGCCATTTGTTAGAGCCAACTCTCTGATCAAACTTCATCTGGTAACCAGTAGCATCAGTAAACATCAGGTAGTCATACCTACAGAATAAAGGCTGGTCAGTATTTCTTAACATTCTATACAAATATCATTACTTAGGGTAGGGTATAAGTTTCATGATTTTTTCTGGTTAGACCCATGACTGATCAATATCACATCTGTATCAACCCAAGACACCTATATAATTCCAAGAGCTCTGCTTAAGGAATTATATTGGTTGAGAGTATTACAAATACAATTTACTTGTATTTGGTACTGAGTGTGTTATAAATTGCAAAGCATTCCTTGTAAGTTCATTCACATGAAAATCTTGCTGTAAATTTTATTAGTGAATATTACTATAAATTTGTTCTTGAAAAATTGCATTTATTTTGTAAAAGTCATTACTGGTCATGCTCCCAAGTCAAATCAAAAGGGTCTAAAGTCTGATTTTTTTAAAGTTGATACTTGCATAAACATAATTTGAACAATACTTAGAGAGTAAAATTATTTTACCTTCTTTCTGTTTCACATCTGGGATCAAAATCTATGATGAATCTATTAGCACCTGGACAACTGAATACCTGTAAACAAGAACAGTTATAAGTATAAGAACATTTTTCTCACCACATGCATAATCAATTCTCTGTTTTGAGGGTAATAGATCTTTCTTCTCAAAAGTTAAAGACAAGCTAGAGCAACCCTTTTCCTAAAAAAAATCTGTATTTTCAAGAAAAAATAGCTTTACTGAAATTTTGTCATAAGATTTTTCAGCATATGAAATGTCAGAGCTACAATTTTACATTTATCATAAAATTATAGCCTACAATCATCTTTGCCTAGTTTATATGACATACTATAACAGACTTGGTTCATGTCTGCCATTTTTGTTTTTTGTAAATTGTTTTGTTATAAATTAGACCGTTAGTTTTCTCAATTGAATAGTTTCATATTTTTCATGTCAGGGCCTTTTATAGTCCACTATACAGTATTGGTTTTTCTCATTGTTGAAGGCTGTATGGATGCCTATAATTATTTACATCCACTTCATCTGAACTTTGATGGATAGTTGTCTCATTGACAATCTTACCACATCTCCTTATTTTTATATTGGAGGACTTATTATCAAATATCATGAGTATGTGCACATTTTTTCAGTTTTTACTCCAAGGGTTGACTTCAGTATAGACATATGGTTATCCATTGGTCTTCTCCTGACCAGCAATAAAAGTTTAAACCATTGCAAAGTGGGGAGTCTGATTGGCTGTGCAGGCTGTACAAGTTGGCCAGAATGTTGATGTTAAATTGGATGCCTCCACATTCTCTCTGCAAGTTAAGAACCCTTGGAATAACTCTTTAAGGGATCAGTAGGTGGTCTGTTGCAAGACTAAATTCATACTGGTCTCTAATTCCCATCCTCATAATTATCAAATATACTAGAAACATACCTGTGTTTCATGTTCGTTGTTATGGTAACTATGTGATGACTCCACTTCCCATGTCCTTAGTACAATATCATCTGTCTGGACAGTTGACCAATGGTCACTTGTTATCTACAAAACAGATCATATACAATTGATGTAAAATTCTTAGGTAAAAAAAAATAGTGTTTCCTATATCATGAAGCTGATTAATGAGGTAGATGGGTAAGAAAAAATGAAGTTATTATAAAATAGGAGTGTAAGTTTTATGCTTCATAGAACAGAATTTTCAAAGTTTATATTTAATCCTTATAACCTTTAGCAAACAGATCTGTCCATTGACTGATATTAAAAGCTATTCATTATCTTTACCCTTTATTGTAGTTCTATAGTGTAGTCTGTAGACCACAATAGTTTACTTGTTGGGTCATCAGGTAAGGTCAGAGAAAATTAGACAAAACTCTCTCATTACTGACTTCAGATATTGTGGAATCATCTATTTTTGTGGATACTAATTTTTGAGGATATCTGACTTCAATGTTTTGCCAAAGTCTTCATACAAGCCTATAGAAAATTTGTACTTTCCTGAACATTTGAATTCATGGTTCACCTATATCTGTGAAATCCTGGAAAATTGGTATCACATAAGTAATAATAAATCCATAAAAACATTTGTTTAAAGCTTGACAATATGCAAATTAAGAACAATTAATGATGACAGCAAAAAAAACTTACACATATTTCAGAAATAAATTTGACAACTTACATTTGGAAATATTTCAGGAAGCATTTTAGCAAGGTCATTCAGGTCAAGGACAAGATGTTGGAAACTGTGTATTAGCACCACCCTAGCTGTTGATCCACAATAATCACAGATATAGGTCAGCATCATTATCTGTAATCACAAAGTCAACAATAACAAAAACACAAATATGAATCAGCGTTTTTACATATTTGGGTCAGGGTTCATTACAATAATTTCATGTACAATTTGTGGCATTGCAATCTTGGATTTACTCCCCTCTAAAAAAAAAAAAAAAAACTAAAATGAAACAAAATACAATTATCTCCTAATTTACCACAAGAAAAACTGAACGGCTTTTGTAGATTTATTTTAATTTATCTCCAGTTTCATTTCCTTACAAATATCAGCAGTTTTCAAG
The DNA here is from genome assembly GCF_021869535.1 of Mytilus californianus. Taxonomy (NCBI): domain Eukaryota; kingdom Metazoa; phylum Mollusca; class Bivalvia; order Mytilida; family Mytilidae; genus Mytilus; species Mytilus californianus. Next base: position 22,897,593 of record NW_026262723.1, on the reverse strand, counting down.
TCTTTTAAAACATACATTAATTTAAATCAATAATGTCTTACCAACTGCCTGATAATGTTTCCAAGGAAGGAAGAGTTAGGAATCTTGAAAAACTCCATCTGAAATGTAAAATTGCACTGTGGATTATACATCAATATCTCTGCAGGTAAAAATATCTGTTTCAGATACTAATACTTAAAAAAATCCCCCTTCCAAATAAAAGCATATAAAAAGCTTGAATAGCAAACACATGTTTCTGAATAGCATGCTGACAGAAGCACACTACTTCAATAAGTAACAATTTTTAAATAGCTCTAGATAAGGTTCAACAACCAGTTACACTAAGTCTGGTTACCAAATGTATTGTTATGATGGTCAGTGATATCCAACCTACTGCCTTAGAAGTAGGTATATATGCCCACTGCCTTACTGCCTTAGACATAGGTATATATACCCACTGTCTTATTTAGACATAGTTATAATGAATACATTTATATTACTGTATTTTCTAACTTGGTTCCTTATAATTATCTACCTACCAGTTTCTCTTTTGACTGTTTTAACAACAGTTTACAAGCATTTGTTCCTTTCTTAGCTACAGACATGGCATCTATAAAAAAAAAAACAATTGAAAATACTTATATCAGCAACTTTTATTTCAGATTAGACCTATTTTGTTTTTGAAAATAAAACAATGGTTTCCAACAAATAATTGATATCTTTTGCAACTTTTCAATCTAAAATCTCAAAAATTAAAATACAGAATAATGATTTTTTAGGAAAAGTTATCTTTTCCAAATTCTTATATCTTGTAATATCAAATTCATAACATTTAGCAGCAAAATAATAAATTCCTCTGAAAATTAATAGTTTTATCCTTGACATCATGAAAATGTCCATCTTCAAAAAATTACAAAATTATGCTGTTTCACAACAGTAAAAAATTAAGAGGATACTTATACAAGTGATAAATCAAAAACCATTAACCACAGAAAGACAGAAGAAAAAAAAAAGAAACAAAAAAAAAACCTGGTCAACGAAACACTCTACAGAAAACTAAAGATTTAGCAACAAAAACCACATCAAAAAAAGGGAATGAACTTAGGCACTCCAGAAGGGACAGCATTGATTTAACTACTTAATAATCTTTAAAATAGCTCTTGACACAATTAAATATGAACTGACAAGTTGAATGAAAATAAATTAATGCCACCAAACAAGCAGCCATAAAAAAAAATCACTTCAAAACATGCAACTATACAGCAAGTAATGAATTTTCTACATTTAAACACATGGTACGCATACAAAAAATAGTAAGTTATTTCTCTGTAAATAAGACTTACACTGGTAGGATATTTCTATGACTTTATCTTTCTGTAGGTCTGTACGATTTTCTTCCTCTAACATGTGTGACCAGCACCATGACAATAGACTAGTCTGTAATGAGCAGACCAGCTCCAGTAGGTGTATCACTTGTTCATGACATTCCCCTGTGTCTAAGGTATCTGTAAACTCATGATATGTCACAGAAAGCATGGTCTCCATTATATCTAACACAGCTTGGGAGTTGTAGTCCTGAAAAATATATCGGTAAATATGTCACATATAGCATAATTGATGTTTATGAGACTGTAGTAAGTCAGCCACCTTGCTGTGGTCGTCTTAATGCAAAGTGGTTTATTTTTGTGGAAATTAAGTTTCACAATCTCTATTGCAAACCCTGCTTAATATCTATTGGTTTTTTTTTTGTTAAGTTGCTGTCTCATTAGTATACACCTGACATCTCCCTTTATTCATACTGATGCAGTCTTATATACATAAAAGAGAAGGTATACAAGAGATCATATTGCTCCTAAAATTTAACTCAGTTTCAACACAGCATATTTTATAAGAATATGCATCTAATCTATATACATCTTTCCATTTTAAATTTGTTTTTGGACAAATGTCTTGCTATCATTTTACAGACAGAATAAAGACATTTGAAATGTGTCTAAACATAAAATATGGTGGAAAACCTCGAAAAATTACCTACTTCTGTAAATCTATAAATACTATTTAAAGCAAAGCCACAGAAATGTTTTGTTTAACAGAATTTAAATTTGCATATTTCAAAGATATTTTTAATTTTTTATATAATTTTATGCAATACGAAAAAGTTCAACTTAAAAAAAATGCTGCATTTAGGCCAAAATTCTGGCCTTACTTCCTATCTTACCCCTAAATTCTCTTTAAATGATTATCATTCTACTTTTCTGATATTTACATCATGTAATAGTTTCTTCCTAATTCGTTGCCTCTTTGAATAAAACTAAATTTCAAAAGTTCAAAAAATGTCTGTGTCCAAAGCAAAGTACTTTCTGCAAAGTATTTTACCTCTTTGACTTGGTTTGGTAGTTCTAACAATCCACTGGGATCTACAGAACTGAAGAATCTACACAATGACTGGAAAACTAACATCACAGATGGAGACTTGGACAAATTCTGTAAATACAAAATATAACATCACTGCTTTAAGATATAAAATGATTGCATTATGGGTAAGTCATTCTTTGGGATGTTCTGATTGGTCCACAATTTATTTATGACATAACTAATGAGATATAAGTTGAATTGTGAATTATTGGTTCATAAAGTTTTTAGCTAACAAGTGTTTTCTACTAGCAATAACTGTTTAAATAACAGACTTCAATCAATGTGTGAATTTACAACTACTGCTTAAGCTGCTACCCTCTCCTTGTATGAGAAGAAACCAGATCAGTCTTACTTTGCATCAAAACAATTACAACAAGTTTTGATAAGTTTTCCAAAGTTATTTAAAGTTATGTGAGAGGAAAATGACTGATTACTACCTTATCCTAATCTTTCAAAAAGAACAGAAAAAACACAAGTTAAAAATTACCTCAACGTGGTGCATCATAGAGAATAGCTGTTTTCTTCTGGCATCTTTATCTGGGAAAAACATGGCTGCACCTAAATTAGATATACATCATTAAAGTTGTAAATAAAATTTTTGCTCTGGTGGCAATCAGATTTCCCATTTTCAAATCCATTTTAAAGTTGGTCATGTAAGAAAAAGAACAGATAATAACCAAAAAAACATACTAGAAAAAATGGAAAGATTGTTAACATTCTCAAACATCAAAGGATAAGATTTTCAGAGTGTGTCAAAGTTTGTGTGAGTTGCAGTAACTACAAATCTTACCTTAGGGTGTCAAATGATTCCCAGTCTAAAATTATATTTAGTGATTTATTTTGAATGCTGACACTATTATTATTTCTTTATCAAGCAACTTACCCTCTACAATCAACTGTTTACATAGTCTGTATTTCTTACTAGTCTTAACTACTGAAGAGTCGTCTATTACTTTACAGAAATGTTGAAACATCTCCTCTGCACATTTCTGTAAAAAAAGTTATAGAAAAAGTGTTTTTTAATAACAGTTGTTAATATGGAAGTTAATATAAATGCTTTTTATGTATTTTCATTGAAAACTAATCTATGTAAAAAATTCCTGATATTGAATACTCAAAAAACTTGAATTTTTGGATGAACAAAAACAAATTCCAAATATGCAACATTTATAGTTCACTCTAAAAATATTTAAAATCAATATTGGTCAGTTCTACATTATATTCAAATTTTAAATAAATTGTGAAAAATCAGTCAAAATTGCAACAGTGTATTTATAAATGATAAAATTGAAAAAAATAATGTTATTAATAATTTTCTTAAAATTAATGCTTATTTGTTTTCTGCTATAGCAATATTTCAGCAAGATAGATAGAAGGATATCCTTAAAATCCAGCAAGAAATCTTTAGAACCATACTCAAGAATAACAAATATTGATGTGATGTAAATATGAATCCTACTTTGAACTAGATGGACACTCTTAGATTTGTAAGTGCTAACTCACGGAGCAGCAATCTCCATCACAACATGGTAACAAAAAAAGACATATTATTCAGACTCTGTGATGACAAGTCTTTACTCTTAAATGCCATCTGCTTAGCATAGAATCAACAGAATACCATTTTACAACCTTTGGTTAAGATCTTCCAGATTTAGCAGGAGCATGATGCAAAGAGACAACAGAGGAGCAATAATAACTTACTAAGTTCAATTTGATTATCGCAGGAACAGAATAGAAATTGTCTAGACTAATCTATAAAATTTTCAGCCATTATATCAGTATCATACCTTTTTCTCTCCCTCTGGAGCAGACGACACTGGTAGAAGACAATACATCAACTGCAACATTAAAATGGCACAACTCTGCCATTTCTCTTGGTCACTGTAAAATATGGAAGAAATGTGAAGTGCTGCTATACAAAAAAAAAGAATCACTTATTTTTGTTAAGTCTTGTGTGCATAACTTATTTTTCTGTAATTTTTTTTTCTCAATTTAATATCAAATTCAGAAATATTCCAAATGTCACTGAGATCAAACAGGATAGAATTACAATCTGATAAATAAAACCGGGTGTAGACATTTTTAAATTGCACTATCATTGAGGTAAAATTAGATTGAAACTAGGGGTACTGGGAGGAAACTTTTCTCCCAAAATGATATCCGCAACCCCCACATACAATGGAAAGTCTATGAACAAAAAACAAAATGGAGGTGGACAATGGCATCATTGGGTTAAAATTTATAGAAAGTTTCCACAAGCAGTAATAAGGGGTTTATGAGGAGTTGCATATACAAAATGGATATTCCCTAGATAAAGCATTTGTTGTAAAGGTCCATGATTTGTTATAGAAACAAACAAAATAAACAGATAAATAACAGTAGGTGCACAATGGTATTTAATGATGAAGATTCTGAGAAAGTTCCTTATAATTCTGATTAGAGGTTTAGGAGAAGCAGATACTTATATGTACTTCACAGTGTGGAAATGACCAATTCCATGTCATACCATAGTAAACCCCCAAAAAATCATTCAGATGAAGAAATGAAATAGAAGGTTTGAAAATAAATCATGTAAGACTCTGTGAAAGTTTCACAAAATTCTGGAAGATGGTCTTTGTATGTTAGTGAAAAAATCAAAGGCATATTTTTCCTAGAATCATATTTGATATTTAAAGACTAATTCAAAGAGTGTATCTTGTTCTTGGGGTAACTTACTTATCTCTGAAGGCAGTATATAATTCCCACAGTGTATCTATAGGCGTATCTCCAAACTCTAAGTAATCTGATTTCCCTGATGAAATACCTTTCTTCACCTAAAAATAACAGCAAGAGCTTGTAATTCAGTGGTTGTCATTTGTAGCTGTTTATCATATTTGTTTTTCGCTTATTTTTCTGAACATAAATCAGGCTGTTAGTTTTCTCTTTTGAATTGTTTTACATTTCTAATTTCGGGGCCTTTTATAGCTTGCTATGCTATATCAGTTTTGCTCATTGTTGAAGGCCGTGCAGTGACCTATAGTTACTAACTTCTACATCCTTTGGTTTCTGGTAGAGAGTTGCCTCATTGGCAATCATACCACATCTTCTTATTTTTATATAGAAATGGAAAAGCCTTTCTATCCTTGTTTAGTCCAGACTCTACAATTTTTCTATTATATGTTCCCTATATGCCATTTTCTCTAATTTTACATTTTAAAAATCTTTGAAATTTTAATTGTGTATCAATAACTTGACAAGCTTTATCCACAAACTTTTGGATCAGTCCTCATTTATAATTGCACTTAAGCGTACCTTCTGAAAATTTGCATTGAAAACATACAAAACCAGTACAAGTTTATCCCTTACAAGACTAACATTGCGGTTTGTCCCTGTCAACACACATAAGCATTTTGCAAATGATAGTCAAATAATATTAAAACATGTTGCTAATCTCTAACCAACAAACAAACCTGATCTTGAGCTAAATCAACTATAAACTCTAATACATGTTGTATAATTTCTAAGCTGTTACAGTTTGGTTTTTTGTCAGGGTTTGGTGGATGCTTCACCTGCAAAAAAGTCAAATTTCTATAAAGAAAGATTACTTTAAATATAAAATTTAATGATGAAATTAATGAGGGGTCAATAAATTTCATCCATCTTCAAAAGCAATATTTTGGTTTCCATCAGACATAAGAGAAAAGAAACATTTGTGGTCACTTTTCCCGTGGATTAAAATTGGATCACATATTATTCTGTATATGTCATTTACCAGGTACATCACTTCTTCAATTTCAGAAACATTTTCTTTTCTATATTAAAATGATAATGCAAATTATGCAAGATTAAGGCTATCAGCCTTTTATAGGCAATTTGTCTAAACAATATGTTTCTGTGGGACAAATATGAGATTACATGAAGTAGTTAAAAAAACCTCCTTTTTACTAGTACACATGTATGTGAATGATATCGTGTGCATTGCATTCATAAATTGACACACATGGACATGGAAAACTTGACATTCCTGCATTATGTGACATTATTGCCTATTATTTTGGAGTATCCTGTCTTTTCTGTGATATAAAGAAATATCATGCGGTATGATCAAAGGGCTTGCTTCAGGTATATTCCAATTCATATGAGTTTGTTAATTTTCCCATCAGCCATCAGATTTTTAAATATATCTTGTAACAATGATTCTGAAAAAGTTGACTATCTGCATTAAAAATTAACTTGCACTTGACTGCTATAAAAACTTACAGAAACTTCATCATCTATCAATACTTGTTTTCTAGGAAAGCCATAAAACCTGACCCCTGCTACTGACAGCTTTGTTTCCTTTTCTTGTCTTGGTTCTAACAGCTTTATCAGGATATACTAAAATATTTATAAAAAAATAAATACATTGTGACATTCTACAGTAATGCTTTCGAAAAATAAGGCTCAAGGAAATTAAATTAAAGATTTGTATTTTGCATACCTGGGCTAAATCATTTCTAATTTTTAACAAGCATTCTGAGGGATAATTTTAACAAATGCCAACCCAAAAAACTCCCTGAGGATTCAAGGTTAATGGTAATTTAGTTTCTTCTCTAAAAACTTATATTTTCAAGTAAATTTCTTTTTTCTAGGGCTATAAATTCATCACAAATTGCTCAATCTAAAAGAAGAAGAAACTTGATCTGCAACTTTTAAAGATATATATGACAACATTCCAATTTTATCAATTGATTCAAGCATTTAAAAAAAAGTGTGGAAGGCAGATATTTTCAAGAAGTTTTTTATATCCAAGGTCCACAACTTGAACAAAAATTGTCAATTGAATTAAACTCAAACTCAATCTATATTTTCTTATGATATGACTATATAATAAATATCTAATCGATTGATTGATGCATTGCTGAAAAAACTGTGGAAAACTTACAGATGGACAGACTAACAGAAGGATTGAATGGAAACCTATAGCCCCTAGGTTTCTGTGATAGGGGACTAAAACATAATTTCTGATGTGTATTTGCATGGTAAGAATAGCTTGACATGATCTGTACCAATTACCTTAATCATTGTCAACTGAATTCTTTCAATAAAACACTGATATAACCCTACATGTCATCTCTTTTCTCAATACCAGTTGTACTGGAGTTTTAATGAAATCATATTCTATATACTGACATGCATGTTCAGTGGAAACATTATTATATTGTATAATGTATATTATATTATATTGTTCTATGTATATTATATTATATTATATTGTACAATGTATATTATATCATATTGTACAATGTATATTACATTATATTGTACAATGTATATCATATTATATAGTACAATGTATATTATATTATACAATGTATATTATAATATATTGTACAATGTATATTATATTATATTGTTCCTTCTATAATTATAATTACAGTCTTACCTGACCAACAGGATGCCAGGTAACAGGGATGTCTATTTCATTGCTGCAAATGAATAAATAAGAAACCTTATCAACTAAGTCGATATATTCAATTTGAAAAAAATATCTGATGGTTATACCATAACATGCAATAAAAATGGTTTTTAAATATCAGTTTATGCATTTCTATTCAATAATTCCTGGGTCTGTATTGATGAACTTTTGCATTTTCAATACTGTTTTTGTACCTTATCATTTTTAACTGCCTCTTGATCAAATGTATACAGAACTGACCAATATCATGAAACCATCTTTACACATTCTACTTTGTGCCTTTAAAAAGAAATGCAGTACTGTTCTTTTTAATATATACTTCATACAAAATGTTTAATCTTGACATCACTTTTTATTTAATCCTTTATTCCTTTATTTGTCTTTCCACTATTATGTTACTTTTGGTTGTATGACACTTGATGTGATTCTGTTTTTATACATCCTTCTATCAGGTTTTTGGCTTTGGGCTTGACACATTGTATAGACATCTGTCTATTGTTGAAGACTGTCAGTTGCACTCCAGGTACCTTGTTTTTGTCATTGGATTGCTGTCTCATTGAAGTATACCCACGTCTCTTTTTATTCAAATATACATCATTTTCCTGGTGACTTTTGAGAGGATCAATCTTGGGGAAGCTTTCTTGGTTGCAGCCACCCCATAGGTCCATTTTAAATTGAGCTATTGAACCTTTTAAATCAAATCTTACCAATCATCTTCAAATGTAAAATATGCAATGGGATTGTCTGGTTTTCCTGCAATACCTGCTCCTCTGTAAAATACAAATATATGAAAGTTCAAAATAAAAAACAAATCTTGTAGATTGAAAAATATCAACCAGCTTTGTCCAATTAGAAAGTAACCTAATTGAGATAATTAATATAATCTGTCTTTGATCTGGTAAGTTACAGTAAGTCATTGAGTTTGGGTAGTCTGATCTCAAAAATATCACTCTTAGCGTAAAACTGAAGAAGGATGGGTTATACTAGATACTATATAATAAAGTCAAACTCAATTTTTTCAGAGACCAAAACATTAGAAATTTAATGATATTAAAAAAAAAGAATCATTAATGTACATGATCAGGTTATTTTTTGGTTGCTGTTGTTATGAAGATATATATATAAATGTGGACCAACCTGACTTGTACACTAAAATCATACTCCATTTTCCCCCAGTCATCATAACTTTCAAATCTTTTGGTATGTTCTTCCATGTTGAATTTCTCATTGCTGAAAAAAAAGTGTTTGTTCAGAAAATTATTTATAGAAATTTATGGAAAAATATTTGTAAAACAGTTATTTAAATTTACTTTCAAGGCAATCTTCAATATATTTAGGCAAAACAATGACAACTTCCACACAAACTAATATGAGCTGTTTTGTTTTCTCAGCTCTTTGATATTTTATTTTGTTGAATGGAATACTGTATTTATTTACTAGATAACTTGACAATGCCTTGTGGGATGAATAATCTCAATACCTTCAGAAAAGGGATTTCTGGCTTTTTTAATAGTATTTATCTAATGGCATTCAGATAAATTTGAATGTTGAATGAGTGCACTGATTCAACCAAAGTACTGTTAACGTAAAAAATAACATTCATTCATAAAACACAACTTATTGTACACTTCATGTTTAATCCTATTTAAACTATACAATTTTTACAATATTTGGTTTTTTACCTGTCCCTATAAACAAATAAAAGTCCTCGTCTAACTCCCTTACTCCCTTGTGCATTCTGAAAATAAACCAAAGATTTATAAAATTGGCTTTTTTCTTTTATGCAATTTTACTAAAACATCTGTAATATGAATATACAGGCGATATTTTTGTTTAAAATCAGTTGTAAGTCTGGACTTATGGAAGTCCAAATTGGTCCATTTAAACCTTTTTTCCTGATAAAATATATGGGACAATATTTCAAAAAACAAGTCTTTTCTTATCATAAACATTATAGATGTTAAATCTAATATTAAACTTTGTATCATTTCCATTGGTCTGTAGTAGAAATTCTCACATACTTGAAAGTTATTTTGCAAGCCTTTGTTAAAAGGTTTTTGGCTAAGTGTGAAGAATGAGTATGAAAATACAAGAGAATAATGAACATGTCCAAATGATTCTACAACTTTCACAGTTTATCTTTGAGCTGTTTTTATTTTACTACATAAAGCCTTAATTAACAATAAACATTCATACTTTTCATTATAAATTTTATATTCTCTATAATACCTTCAGTCTGATCCTTGTTATCTGTATAAACTCTGTACTTTTAAATATAATGTTACCTTCAGTCTGATCCTTGTTATCTGTATAAACTCTGTACTTTTAAATATAATGTTACCTTCAGTCTGATCCTTGTTATCTGTATAAACTCTGTACTTTTAAATATAATGTTACCTTCAGTCTGATCCTAGTTATCTGTATAAACTCTGTATTTTTAAATATAATGTTACCTTCAGTCTGATCCTTGTTATCTGTATAAACTCTGTACTTTTAAATATAATGTTACCTTCAGTCTGATCCTTGTTATCTGTATTAACTCTGTACTTTTAAATATAATGTTACCTTCAGTCTGATCCTAGTTATCTGTATAAACTCTGTACTTTTAAATATAATGTTACCTTCAGTCTGATCCTAGTTATCTGTATAAACTCTGTACTTTTAAATATAATGTTACCTTCAGTCTGATCCTTGTTATCTGTATAAACTCTGTACTTTTAAATATAATGATACCTTCAGTCTGATCCTTGTTATCTGTATAAACTCTGTACTTTTAAATATAATGTTACCTTCAGTCTGATCCTTGTTATCTGTATAAACTCTGTACTTTTAAATATAATGTTACCTTCAGTCTGATCCTTGTTATCTGTATAAACTCTGTACTTTTAAATATGATGTTACACTTTGTTTTTCCTTCCTCTGTTGTATAAAATGCTAAAACATTAGAAAAAGTATCATTAAGGAAGTTTACAGTTCACATTTTCAACCTGAGAGTAATATTTTAAAACTCCTCACGAATTTTCTTAAGTAATGCATTAAAAAATTGTGACAAGCAACACCATTTTTTTCATCTTTTTAAAAGATACATCATAAATTCTCCTTTGGAAAAATATTTTGTAATTCTGGTTATTTCATTTTAACATTTCGTACAGTTTTATACATAACAAGAAATGATTGTAACAGGATGCTGTTACGAAGTCTCCCAATCAAAGCTCCCATAATTCGTAATTCCCAGGGTCGCCTGACATTGGACAAAGTCCAGTGAAAATTGGTTTGGTCCAGTAAAGTTATACGCATTAGTGATGCCTGGAGACTAACCCTGTATATCATTCAAATCATCTTGGCATGACAAACCAGAATATATATTGTTTAGGGGTGGGGATCTCGATCATTTACAAGATACTAGAACAATTGGGGGTGGGGGGAACCCCTGGGGACTGACCCTATACGTCATTCAAATGTTCGAGACACAACGAACAGGAATATATATGGTTTAGGGGTGGGGATCTCTACCATTTACAAGATATTAGAACTTTCTCAAATGGCAGGGGGTCGGGATGACCCCTGGGGACTAACCCTGTATATCATTCAAACAATCTTGGTATGGCAAACCAGAATATATATGGTTTAGGGGTGGGGATCTTGACCACTTACAAGATATTAGAACTTTCTTAAATAGCAGGGGGTGGGGGTGACCCCTGGGGACTAACCCTGTATATCATTCAAACCATCTTCGCATGACAAACCAGAATATATATGGTTTAGTGGTGGGGATCTCGACCATTTACAAGATATTAGAACTTTCGTAAATGGCAGGGGGTAGGGGTGACCCCTGGGGACTAACCCTGTATTTTATTTAATATGCTTTATCATGACAAACCAGAAGATATATGGTTTAGGGGTGGGGATATCGACCATTTACAAGATATTAGAACTTTCTCAAATGGCAGGGGGTCGGGATGACCCCTGGGGACTAACACTGTATATCATTCAAACCATCATAGCATGACAAACCAGAATATATATGGTTTAGGGGTGGGGATCTTGACCACTTACAAGATATTAGAACTTTCTTAAATGGCAGGGGGTGGGGTGACCCCTGGGGACAAACCCTGTATTTCATTTGATGTGCTTTATCATGACAAACCAGAATATATATGGTTTAGGGGTGGGGATCTCGACCGTTTACAAGATATTAGAACTTTCTCAAATGGCAGGGGGTCTGGATGGCCCAGGGGGACTAACCCTGTATATCATTCATACCATCATAGCATGACAAACCAGAATATATATGGTTTAGGGGTGGGGATCTTGACCACTTACAAGATATTAGAACTTTCTTAAATGGCAGGGGGTGGGGGTGACCCCTGGGGACTTACCCTGTATTTCATTTGATGTGCTTTATCATGACAAACCAGAATATATATGGATTAGTGGTGGGGATCTCGACCATTTACAAGATATTAGAAATTTCTCAAATGGCAGGGGGTCGGGATGACCCCTGGGGACTAACACTGTATATCATTCAAACCATCTTAGCATGACAAACCAGAATATATATGGTTTATGGGTGGGGATCTCGACCATTTACAAGATATTAGAAATTTCTCAAATGGCAGGGGGTTGGGATGACCCCTGGGGACTAACCCTGTATATCATTCAAACCATCTTAGCATGACAAACCAGAATATGTATGGTTTAGGGGTGGGGATCTCGACCATTTACAAGATATTAGAACTTTCTTAAAGGGCAGGGGGTGGGGGTGACCCCTGGGGACTAACCCTTGTTTTCATTTAATGTGCTTTATCATTTAGAACATTTTCAATTAAAAAGATTGTGTCTATCACAAACGGTTTTCAATTTATAATCATTTGAAAATTTTAAAAAATAAAATCCCATAGGGTTCTATAGTAAAACCCTCCTTTCTTTTTGCCCCTCAAAGTACCCCTTTACAAACCCCATTGCACAAACAAAACCCTGATTGCACCACTAGACATGTTAGTCTAGCATATTGTGAAACCCTAAGTTAATCTGACAAGCGGTTTTGGAGAACGGGTGCGGACAAGTTCAAATTTAAAAGCGGTGGAAGAAGAAGAAGAAGAAGAAGAAGAAGAAGAAGAAGAAGAAGAAGAAGAAGAAGAAGAAGAAGAAGAAGAAGAAGAACTGAGCAAAACCAATAAGTCTTCCCAAACTTCGTTTGGGAGACTTAATTAATTCTATTTATTCCCACTGAAACATATCGACATTATTTTCCCACTTGAAGTTTTGTTTACATGCTTACATCTGAACAACCACATGGACCAATCTTTACTTTTACATTTATCTGATGTATTGTTTGTTGTCTCATGAAAAAAATTTTAATTAAGAAAACAGTGTTGAATATCCACAGCTTACTTCCTTTGTAGTTCTAATGTAATATTCAGTATATTCATGACCATTAAAAACTGTTCTTTACATAATCTCGGAATATTAAATTGTACTTTTGTTTGCTAGGATTTAATTAACCTTAATACTCCAACTGTGTTATTTGATCAGTCAAAATGCATTAACCGTATACAAATTTGCTTTACACAGTCACTAACTGTATATAGCCTTGTTTTGAGACTTGATAATTTGTATCCACCAAGTTTTGTCAATGGCACCATGAAGAAAACAGGTCAAAAACCCCTACCGACAAAAATTTAGACAAAAAAAAAAACAGTCTATATATGGAAACAGCAAGAAATATGTTAAGCTCAAATACTTTTCCATTTTATTTTTGGTAAATTTGTATACTGGGCATGTTTTGGTTTGAAGACATCAGTTGCTTTGCCAGATTTAATTTTATTAAAACTTTTTTTACCCCTTTAAAGCAAAAAAATCAACAACTACGATCCTGGCAATTTACTTTGTCCAAACTGTTAGTCAATTAACTTAATGCTATGTTACACAATAAATGGATTTACCAGACTAACGAAATTACCAGACAAAGGATTACATGATTTTTTTTTTACTGTAGATTTCTAAAAATGCACTTATTTGTTGTTATTAAAAAATAAAATTTTGCAATTTTATTTCATTTGATCATTCTACGATCACTAAATGCACAATGCCACCATCAGTAATCATCAATGTTAATATTACCTTCCACAGGCAATGAAGTCCATGTGTGATTGAGTAAATTTTCTGGTCCTGAATTGTCATCAGATTTCCCTCCATCAGTACCTAAAATTGTCACTGGTAACTGGTGCCCTGTGTAAAATATAAATTCACATTTCAGAATATTTATCTTTACAAATTTTCAGTTTCAATTCAGAGGTTTGGTTTTTTACAACCAAACTTTTACAGATGTTCATCAATTTTCTAGCATTTGCTTAGTTCCATGGAATTTTACCTAGAGGTATGAATAATGAGCTTCAAGTACAAAAACATGTGACCTAAAACTTTAAAACTGTAAACTTTGAAATTACTGACCTACACAGATCTTTATTTACCACCATTGTCAAGTTTAAATAGACATCAAAATTATCAAAATCACTGAAAATAATGTCTTGTTCAGACTTAAAAATAAAAAAGGTCTGGTTAATCCAATTTTATACCAAGCATAAGACATGTACAAAAAGCAAACCTGATTTTTCCCAGCATGAATCTCTGGCGTGTAACATCTTTCTCAATAATTCTGAACATGGCAATGTTGTTTCTGGGAATTCTAAAAATAAATTCAACATTATAAGAAGAAAATTGACTTATATAAAATATAAAGCTATATTGTTCTTTTTTTCCCAAAAAGACATTTTGACTGAATGAGAAATTCTTGATGGGTGATGCATGCATGGCAGGGGATGCATAATCTCTTGATACACTCAGTATTACTCTGTATGGAGTTCATGGCATTCCCTCAGTGTTTGTTATTTACTGTAATATGTATCTGCTTAAAGGATTAAAGAGATCTGAACATCAGTAAATTACTGTTGCCTCAAATGTAGGCATTAGTCATAATTTTCTTACTGCCTTTATCTAGAGTTCTGTTGAATGTGTATATTCAAGAAGAATACAGACATTTATTATACTTTCATACACCTTCATCCTGACAAAATCAATTTGAACTAATCTTTTTAGGAACTCAATCTGGATTTATGAATTTGAAGCCATATGAAAGCAAGTGATGGAGCACATGGAAATACTTCTTGCTTTTAAATAAGTGTCAATATGCTACTTGCTTTCTTATTGCTTCCAGCAAAGTATATGTAATGGGGCTGAATTTTTGATGAATTTAGAACGTGTTGAATCTCAGTATTTAGAGTTTTCAAAGAAAGTACAATACTTTATGCACTTCTTAGTATATTGAAATATAATACATAAAAGAACAAATGTTCTATCTAAATTTAAAATGACAATAACTTTAGTCACCTTGCAGAAGCTTTAATGTCCTCAGTATTCCACCAACATTTCCTCTGGCTAGATTGAAAGATAGAAGCATATGTAATCCTTCCTGAACAACTTCTCCATCATTGCTACAAGGACAAATTATTGTAAATCAGAAAAAAAATATGGGTGAACAATTATGCACTATAGTCTTAATTTAAAGCATTGCAAAGAAAAGATCTTAGTGTTAAACTGAAATAAAAGGTCAAGAAGTTTCATAGTATACAGTAATTGTACATCCACTTGCAACCTTGGTAGGAATTAAATGAGATGTGGGATATATCTCAATGAGACAGTATTTATTCATTAAATGAAATGAAATTAGTGAGTTGTATATTCAGTCCTTGATAAATTGTTCCGTTCAATTCTGATCTGGTTTATATCATATCCTTGATTTCGTTGTAATATTTCTTACTTCTCATCACAACTTTCATCATCACATATAATTTCTGCTCTGTATTGAAAATTAAACCAACTTACAGAGCTATATCTGTGACAAACTTCTCTACCTCCTGAAGAACATATTTAGATAGAAACTTTGGTCTCTCTGTACTGGCAGGACACAGTGATAATGGTGGTATGTTATCTAAAGCTCTCCTGAAATTAGAAAAGGTGTTTTTATAATAGTGTTAACAAAATATGTGTTTCAAATGCTTGCAGTAAAATCATATAAACATAAAATGTGTTTGATTGCCTACAAAGCTGACTTTGAAAATGTTTATGTTTACAAGAAGTCAGAAAATTTTAAATATTCAAACTATGAAACAACTTCAAAGACAAAGACAGACTTTCTGGTGCTTACATTCTATAAAAATTAAAAGGCCTTATTTTGAGGTGGATTATGGGTTAACATTGTAACTACCATTTCAACCACAGTTTCTATGTATACACTGCATGTTATGTTCTGATGTTATTGATCTAAATTGTAGTATGAGTGATTGTGTGATAATTACTGTTGTTGCAGGCATCAGGTGGATTTCTTACTGAGTAATTACCAATATTATTGGTCTTTTGCTGGTTTTCAATGGTTACTTTTAGCTGGGGTCTGTATATATGTTACCTTGTAACTTTCAGTGTTATTGGTGGAGGTTAGGTAATTGTGTTTGCTAGAATCTGTCTGTAATATAACTTGTATTTTCCAATTAATTTACTGAAGTATTTTAAGTGGTGATTTCATAGAATTTGTAGTTGCTAGAATCTGTATGTTAAAGGTTAATTCAGTATATAGTTTATATAATTTACCTTGTATGTTCTAGTACCATTGGTCTGAGTTGTGGGTTCAATGGTAATGTCATGGTTACTGTAGAGGCTAAGATCTGTATATACCATACTGCTGCTGCATCCCCAACATTTATACCTAGTTCCTTCATTACTCTGAAAAAGCATCAGTCAGTAATGAAAATTTGTGAGAACCAGTTATTGTTCTGTCGACAAAGTCATTAAATTGTTATTCTATTTTAATATATATATTCATGCTTTTTTAATTCTAATTACACAAATCTCTGTACAAAGACCTATTAGATCATCTTTTATTTATCAAATGGGGTTTTTTTTGGTTGTAAATCTTTGTGATTATGTCCTTTATCTTTGTTCATGATTATTTTTGTACTGCCATGACCACCTTGTGGTAGCAAACTCATCTTCAGTGATGAAGATTACGATTTCGATCCCAGAGCATGTCAAACCAAATTCTTAAAACAGGTATTTGCTGCTTTTCTTCCAAGCACATGGTGTTAAGGAGTAAGTGCAAAAGTCTTATTGTAAAAGATATGTCCTTAAAAAGTGTACTATCCCATTGAAAATGCCTCAGTGTGTTTTTTTCAGTAAAAAAATTGATGTGAAATTTATCATCCTCAATATGAGATGCCTCCAATTGCCCATTAAGCTACCACATATCCATTTTTGTATTTGTAAGAATCAGGCAATTTCTTTTGTATATGATGTATTTTTAGCACATTGTTTTACAATCTGCAACATGATTAAGATCTACATCAATTAATTTCTTATTAAACTTACTTGTAACCCACAGTTTTTATTCCATGAATCCTGGTGTCACAGCCATCATTTCTACATCTCTTTATGTTTATCTGTATAACTGTATAAAAATTCACATGTGAAAAAGTGAGAACACACAAAAACGTATTAGATTTGTTTCCTCTGATTTCTGGTCCATTTATGTCTTTGACAATCAGTGTTATTTTTCATAACCATACAAAATTATAGAAGTAATACATTGCTACCTTCAAGCACCATAAATGGTTCTTTAATATTTTCACATTTACTTACT
This sequence comes from Mytilus californianus, assembly GCF_021869535.1. Classification (NCBI taxonomy): domain Eukaryota; kingdom Metazoa; phylum Mollusca; class Bivalvia; order Mytilida; family Mytilidae; genus Mytilus; species Mytilus californianus. The sequence continues at coordinate 22,880,071 of NW_026262723.1, read as the reverse complement.
TAACAATTACAGGATTTATACATTTGTTTTGTGCACATATATGTAATGTGAGATTTCTGATATATTATTGTATTTTTAGTTATTGCTCATATACTATACAACTTTTGCTAACTATTTGGATAATATTTATGAAATGATCTTTGTACTTACTTGGGTAATAAATCTTACAGTTCTTCAACAAGACAACATCACCTGTCACATGACTGAAATATAATTATATATTTACATTTCAAACTGTCAAACATTATGAATAGATTGTCCATATTTATTTATACTGCAATTGTGCTATTTGAGCAGTCAAATTGCATTGACCATATATTTATTAGCAATATATATATATATATATGCAGTCACTGAATTATATCACCTTATTATTGACAATGCATTTCCATAGAGTTTTATTTATGAAACAAATAAAGAATACAGGTTTGCAGAATTATACGTCATCCGCTTCAAATTCAAGATTGATGGGTTTTAGCCAAAATATTTCATTTGAAACTATTGTAAGAGTTGCAGTATAAGCTGTTGCAAGACATGCAGTATAAAAAAAAACTATACATTTTCTCGAAATACAACTTTTTGTTTGTTGTCAACTCGAAATAGGATAGAAAGGATAGAAGCCTAGCACTCTACCTGTTTCTAAGCCTTTTGCAAATAAGTTTTATATTTTGAGACGATGTATGAATATTCTAAATATATTTCATTTTTTCTAATATCATGAAGATCATCTCAAAGTGAGTCTGTCTGAAACATTTGAAAATTACTCTTGTTATTAGGTCCATTTCAAGAGATGGCTTTTCTCTGATGAAGTTAGTTTATATCTATGTTTTTGAGCATTGATTTCTTTAGAATTCCTTTCCAAACCATATGCCACATTTCCTCTTCTAATAAGAGGATTTATTAAATATTTTCACTAAAACTTCTCCATTTTTGATATTAGTTTACCTGGGAATCCTAATTTCTTTAAGTTGTCTAAGGCTCCTAAAATTTTTCCCAGCAACAATATGTATAAGTTCTGGCATATAACTAGAGTCAGAGGAAGCCACTGCTACTGATAATGTCTTTATTACAACATTTGTTTTCGTATGTAATCTGAAAATACAGGAAAATTTCATAAAAGAAAGTTGTTATGGAATAAAAAATATTTAACTAATTGTCTTTTTACTGTGACTTGACTGTAAGTGTTTCAAACTTTCTATTGCAGTCCAAATATCAAATCTGATTCAGTTGCAGTTTCATCAAATCAAAGAGAACAATGTAACATCAATGTCGTCAATGTAACAAGTGCAGATGAAACAAGATAAGCTAATCATACCCTGCTAAATGTCTTTGAATAAATGTTATGAAAATTTCAGATAAATGTGCATGATATTTTAAAGACAAAAGTTTTTAACCAACAGGAAGTTGAATATCAAAGGAACTGAAAACATGTCACAATGAAGGGCATAATCAGATAAAGCTTGCAACCAAAATGTGTTTTGGAAAGATTGATGGACAGACAAAGGTTAATTAGTATATATACCCCTCTTATGCAGCAGGGGAATAAAAAGAAAGCATACCGGTATTTTATAATCCAATAAAGTTTGAATTCAACTTCTTCTTTATGATAATGGCATAGCTAAATTTGTATTTAACTACCAAATTGTAAGCTCAGTAATACAAAAGGTAACATGTTTGAAATTATATAATAAACAGCTGCACCATGAGCGCATGATACGCCCGTCACGTTTTCAAAGAATAAAGTTCAATAACTTCTCAATATTAAAATTAGAAATGTATGAAAAACTAAAGGGAGGTTATCTTAATAGATATAAACCAGTCACCAAAGTTTCATAAAAACTGCTCAAAGCACTTTAAATATATTGTCCGAAAACTGGAAAATCCCCCCTTTTTTATAAATAAAATCCCATAACTTGGAACGTAAAATCTAAAATTTATAAAAATCGAAAGGGAGCTTTCATCAATAGATATAAACAATTCACCAAAGTTTCATGAAAACTGCTGAAAGCATTTTTGAGTTAATTATTGTCCGAAAAACTGGAAAATCCCCCTTTTTTTAATGAATAAAATCCCATAACTCTGAAACGTAAAATCTAAAATTTATAAAAATCTAAAGGGAGCTTACGTCAATAGATATAAACAATTCACCAAAGTTTCATGAAAACTGCTGAAAGTGTTATTGAGTTATTGTCCGAAAAACGGGAAAATCCCCCTTTTTTTAATGAATAAAACCCCATACCTCGAAAACATAAAATCTAAAATTTATAAAAATTGAAAGGGAGCTCATGTCATTAGATATAAACAATTCACCAAAGTTTCTTGCAAATTAGTGAAAGTGTTATTAAGTTATTGTCCGAAAACTGGAAAATCCTCCTTTTTTAATGAATAAAACCCCATAACTCTGAAACGTAAAATCTAAAATTTATAAAAATCTAAAGGGAGCTTACGTCAATAGATATAAACAATTCACCAAAGTTTCATGAAAACTGCTGAAAGTGTTATTGAGTTATTGTCCGAAAAACTGGAAAATCCCCCTTTTTTTAATGAATAAAACCCCATAACTCAGAAACATCAAGTCTAAAATTTATAAAAATTGAGAAGGAGCTCATGTCAATAGATATAAACAATTTACCAAAGTTTCTTGCAAATTGGTGAAAGTGTTATTGAGTTATTGTCCGAAAACTGGAAAATCACCCTTTTTTTAATGAATAAAACCCCATAACTCTGAAACGTAAAATCTAAAATTTATAAAAAACGAAAGGGAGCTCATGTCAGTAGATATAAACAATTCACCAAAGTTTAATGTGATTTGGTTACAGCGTTTTTGAGTTATTTTCCGACATGTTGACGGCGGATGGACAGACAACGGTATACCATAATACGTCCCATAATTATACGAGCGTATAAAAACTGTTAAATTAAGCTTTCTCTTTTAGTACAATAGATTAGATAACTGCGCTTACGGTAACTTTTCTATTAAATTACATTGGAGTGGTTTGAAAACAGGTAATGTCATATTTAATTAAGTGATATCAAAATTGAAATGAACAAAATATCCATATGTGCCAATATAATCTCTGAATCTGTTGAAGATTTGAAATACTTCCTAAAAGGCCACAAAGATTTCCCTAATATCAAAATAAAATTTATAGCTGTTATGACATGAATATGCCAAAACATCAAAATAGTTTGTGAACCTTTTCAAATGATTTTCCTCAACAGATTACAAAAAATTACTTTCTTGTTATATAAATTATATAGGGTTTTCTCTAAGGAAATCTAATAAGAAATGCAGGAAGTCCTGCTTTTTTAATTAATATTGTAATGCAAATTCATTGCAATAATCAATAGTTGATTTAACAAGACTTATCTTACCATTTTTTTTATCATATCATAAAGTAAGAATTTTTAAGAAGTTAAACATTTGTTTTATAATATACATGATGTTTAATACAGTCATTACACAAAGAAGCTGTGGGGTTTACATATGATCCAGATAAATACAATTTCAAAAACGCTACATGCAGGCAAATCATTAGCATGTTTTCATAATTGGCATCTAGAACAAAATGTGCTTCAAAAAATACTATACCTAATCCAGTGTGATCTAGCTGTACCATCTGACTGCCAGTAAGTGTTAGGGTCACCATTGGTTAACCTGTAATCATATATAGTAATTAATTAATGGTTGGTTGCTTAACATCAAGGGGTAAATATTTCATGCATAATTTGAATGAAATTTATTTGATATAATATGAAACGTATTTCTATTAGGAAAAAGAATGGATATCTAAAGCTGCCACTGGAAAACATAGCTTTGTGTAAGGTCAGAAAAGCCCTACATCTGGTCTTCTGCAGGTTCCTCTGAACAGTTATTACACAACACACTTGAGTTTGACTAACTCATACACAGGAATAAATACAAAATTGTTTAAAACAAAAAGCTGAAGATGCAAAGGATCTATTCAAAATTCACGTCGCAAAGCAACTCTTAACACAATTGCAAAAAATAAAAGATGGGGGAAAGACAAACAAGTCCATGAAACACTACAGAGAACACTTAAGACTGAGCAACACCACCAAAAGCTTAAGACATTCTAAGGTGTTGAAAAGGTTAAAAATATCACATAGTTCTTAAAATATAACCATCTTTAATATGTAAAATCTAAAAGAATGAAGGAAATAATTGTGATAATGAGAAATTTACCTGTAAGATTCTGATGAGTTAGAAGATACTTCAATATTACTATGACAAGGACTGATTGTTCTTAATTCTTCTCCAGATCCTAATACACCTTCTTGACTGAATGAAGGACCTACAAATATACAACAAAATATGAAACAGCAATCTAAAACTTCAAATCATTGTTTAAATTTTGAAAAAATCTAATTTTAAAACATAAGTGTTGATCTTGCAAAGAGACTAGTCAAAATGTTAATAAAGAAAATATATTGAAACTGTATCTCTTTCTCAAAAAGGACAAACATAATCATCATTCTTGGGAAAGCCTACATCTTTCTAATGTAAAAGAAGATGGGTGAAATATAATCTACTATTATCAATATCGTTATATTGTATGATGTTACAGATTCACATCTAATAAATACAAACATTAATTTTAAATTTAAAGTAAATGAAAAACAAGAATGTGTCCATAGTACACCGATGCCCCACTCGCACTATCATTTTCTATGTTCAGTGGACCATGAAATTGGAGTCAAAACTCTAATTTGGCATTAAAATTAGAAAGATCATATCATAGGGAACATGTGTACTAAGTTTCAAGTTGATTGGACTTCAACTTCATCAAAATCTACCTTTAACCTGAAGCGGGACAGACAGAGGGACAAACGAACGGATGCACAGACCAAAACATAATGCCCCTCTACTATTGTAGGTGGGGCATAAAAACAAATAGCACTTACCACTTTCCTTAATATTTTTAAAGACATGTTTGAGAACAGATCCTCTCATGTTGGCTGTGTTATTGAACCCATTCAGCAGAGGGAATGGTAGAAAAGAACTTGGACATCTGTTACGTAATAAATACTGAAATCAAAGCAAAATAAACCGATTTAGTCATAAACATAATTAAAACTAACAACAATTCTATACAAAAATTAAACTGACCACAACTTAACTGTGAAAAACAAAAAATCCCATACAAGTAAAAAAATTTACAAAACATGTGCTTGAAAATCAAGGCACTATTTCAAGGCAATGCTTAGTAAAGATATGACAGTGCTCAAATCATTATCTGTTTGAAGTAAGTTCATCATCTTTGCATATAGAATTTGTGTAAAATATAGATTGTTTCTCTATTATTTGTTATAGAGTTAATTAACAAACCTTGAGTATTTTTTCTGCATGTTGTTTAACAGCGTTTTTATCTCCAGCATACACATCCACAAAACCTGAAATAGCCAGTATTATTATTACAACGTTCAGTATTTAACTGGACATGGGTAAGCAAAAAATATCACCACAGATGGTTATAGAAGTATCAACCACTGTGCTAAGTTCTTAACATACATTTTATGAAAAAGCCTGTGGCAATAATATAAAATTAAAATACTAAAAATACTTTATTCTCTTTTTTCTTGAATATCACTTTCATTCCAAACTTATCAAATAAAGCTGCATTATAATTATATGTCATGTACCAGTTTTCTCAACAAATGAAAATTCTTAAGATATTTACCTGGTGTAAGTGAACAAGCCTGCATCATACGAATACTCCGTCCTAATTCTCCCTGTAAATTAGGACCACTCATAGACTTAACCGTTTCTATCATTGTAGAAGTCTCCACAACACCACTGCCATCTGTGTCAAACTGCTGGAAAGTCTACAATGAATCAAAAACATAATACAGTGGTTCTTCCATGATGAGGCTGTAATTGTTGCAAAGGTAGTGCATTGAAAATCATTTTTTTTCATCTCTTTCTTCTTGTTTTTCCCCCGAGTACTTTTTAAAATTGTGTAGCATACATTATTGATATCTGAATATCAGATAGATTATTTTTCAATTCGGAAAACTTACAAAATGTGAATTTTCTTGTGAGGCCTTTTATCAATTTGTTCAAATAATTTAGACACATACTACTCAAACTCACAGAAGAGAAGAGAACGTATAAGCTATTTCCATAACAAATGTCTCCAAATCATTAAGTTTTTATCTTCGTTAGTTCTAAAATAATACAGGTTCAACGAAATAAGGTGGATAGATATGGCCCTGACATTAAAAGATTTATCCTTTTTCTAAAAACTATAATATTGTATGATTAACTTTTAATTAAATGAATAAAATAATCACATAAATAAAGTAATATCAAATTAGATTTAATAATTGCAATCAATTTTCGAACTTCATTCTTGATTAGATATGGTCCAATAAATACCTGTCACAGTGTCATACCCTAAGGTGAAAAGCTTTAATTTTGTTTGAGGTTTGCATTTGTTGTACTGAGGTTTTATGGGATATTTCATGGTTTCTAGGGGGAGATAGGGGCAAAATTATGCACCTGGTTATTTAATCTGAATTCTGTCAAATGAAAAATAATCTGCTTTGTTTGACAATGTGGTCAACTTGCAAATTTGAAGAACCTAATACAGGGGCAACTATATTTGTTATAATCTAACCTTGATTGCATCATCCCTGGACACACTTTTTGTCATCAACCAATCACAGAACTGAGCAATAGATATTGTTTCCTAAAACAGAAAACAAATAATAATTTGGACAAAGTCTTAGAAATATCTTTACTTCAATATTCAATATTCAATCTTAAAATTAAAGATTGCTTTCCTCTCAAGTTTTTTTCTTATGTTGTTTAACATGTAAACACATTATCAGAATATGAGTTTAAGCAAGAATCTTTATAAAAGTAAAAATCAGTGCAAATTAACATTTTTCCATTTTTTTTATAAATAATATAGCCAAGCGATTTCCACCAGAAACAGTCTTCTCTGACTTGATAAAACTGTTAACTATCTTTATCTTCCACCAAGTGTAAAATCTGTTCTGTATAAGTGTAATCAATTTTCTACTACTTCTACTGCATGTGCCAGTGTTTGTGTTTGTTTGCAAGTGTATGTATATATATATATTTGTGTGTGTGTGTGTTTGTAAACAAACCTCCTGTTTACTATCTTTATCATCCAACCAGCGTAGAATCTGTGTTCTATACTGCTGTAATACATTCTCTGTTATTTCTTCCCTGAAACAATATACAATGTTAATGGAAAAGAAAGGTTTTTAACAGTTACAAGCTTAAGATATCTGGGTCAATATCCCTAATGTGCCTCAAATTGAGGAATTTAAAAATAGTATTTAAACAAAAAATCTCTGTGCAGTGATATTGGGCATGTTTCAATTTTAAACCAGTTACTGAGCTTAACCATATGTATTGATTTCAATAGCAGAGGATCATAGAATAAAGGTGTTGAAACTTGAAACTATGGAGTTATTAAATGTATGCAAAGAACAACTTTCAAAAAACTTATTGAGTGAAAAAAGGGGTATTTATTACATCAAAAAGCCGCATCACAAAAGGGTTTTCGGGGTGTGCTTAATTATGGAAAAATGAATTTCACTTCATACCCCGAGAATTTAACCACATATGTGAAAAAAAAATGTTTCAGCTTCAAAACGAGCCATCATATATATCCAAATTTACGATATTGGTAGAGCGACTAGAGGAATTCAGGAAAAGGCTACCAATACCACCTACCTGAAATTAATTGCATATCTTGACCCATCTGTAAAATTCACAAACAAACCTACATCTCTACACCAATGCTTTAAACAAGACTTATGAATTTCTCAAGGGTTTTAAAATCAAATATTAAAATGATCCTGCATCTTTCTTCCATTAAAAGAAATTTGAACACCAGTTAACCCAATTGTTCTGACCTCTTTTCCCCATCAACTTACTTGAATTTTGAGACAAGATTCCTCAATGCTGAGTGATCAAACAACTCATTTAAATCTCTGACAGCTGGAGTTTCCTTATCACCTGAAATTATAAAAATACTATAGTTAATTTTCACTTGTGTTTGTATGTTGAGTACTTGGATCTACAGAAGAAAACTAAACATCAATAAACATGTGATTTTGTTACTTCTTTAAAAAGGACCCCTATCCATTTTTCTTGGAATAATAAACATGTAAGGTCATTTAAGAAAGAATGAGACATTCTATAATTTAATACATGTATAATGCAGAAGAACTCAGTAAAATACTCTGGAAAATATAATATATCTTATACTTACATACCTGCCAACCTCTGAAACCTTCAAAGAGGGAGATCTCCCTCTCAGCTATGACAGCTGAGGGGGAGATTTTGTGCAAACGACATTTTCAAGTGAAATATATGACGTGTTTATTAATTTATCTACGAAACACATATAAGAGTTTATAGATATACTTTGTTTCTTTAAATATGGTTATATCCTACAGAAGGTGTGTTGTTTGTTTCTTTCCTATTTCATCAACTTTGACATTTGAATCACTTCCAGACAACTTTCACCCCAGACACCTCTGTTATAAGAGAGCAATCATATTGTCACAGGTGCATTTTGTGTGTGCACTTATCTATTTGACTAAAATTGGTTCAATACATATCTTATTAATTTCATTTAAATATTGAATAGAAGTATACTGTATAGATCTTTTAAGTGATTTTTAAAATATAATTATTTTTTTTGTCTTAAGGCATACAAAATCTTTTAATTGCCCTTCTTTTATAATTCTTTGATTAATTTGTATTTAGTTTATATTGTTTTATCAATTCACATTATTTTAAGAAGGGTAACTTAAAACAGGATTAAACAGGGGAATTAGCCCGAAATTTCTTTGAAGTGTTTTGCTTCAAAGGTCGTTAATTAGTACTATGTTTGACACCCAAGCTGTCAAGTGAAGCCATTTAATTTCACATGGTCTGTGATTTACAGGTAATTACAACCCTAATCAGTGAGACAAAAACGTAATTACTGTTGACATTCAAGGTTAAAATATCCCAAAGGGGGAGATTCTATACTCCCGCGCGGGAGGGTACCGGCAAGCAGGAGATTTTCCGTTTTTCGCCATTTGAGCGGGAGTCTCCCGCTCAAAACGGGAGGGTTGGCAGGTATGTACTTAATTGGAGGGATAACATTGATAAGACCCTATCTCTACAATTTCTAACCAACAAGTTATTAAGATTAATTTTTTGTTTTAAATTTAAATAAAAAAAAAATTAAATATAGCACAAATGATGTTACTTGTTCAAGGGAATTTTAGGTAAATTTGGGAAGATATAACTGCCACTAGGGTGAGGTGGGGAGGGGAATAGTAAAATAAAGTTATTATACTGTTAACCCTGAGATATGTCTCATATTTTTGTTATTTTGATGGTAAAATGCAAATTTTTAAATTAAATAGCAATACTTTAACATGTAAGTAATGCAAAATATTCAGTCAATAAACCATGACTGAAGGTACAGGGTCAGACAATCTCCATGGAAATGAGATGTGTCAATGCTAATACAAATTCCATATCATCTTCTATGAAAATCAGGCAAAACTAATTACAGGCTCATGTCAAATGTTTGCAATACATACTACTACTTATTATGAAACAATGTTGATCATGAAATTATAGACTTCTGAAAATTTCTCTTTAAAAAAGAATTTCTAGCCTCCTTTTCAGGAGAGTGGTCTTCAAATATAACCACTTTTTTTAAGTATTGAGAACCTTCCACTTATGTTTCAGGGGATTTGACCTCACACTTTTGACCAATACTTATATTGATACAAACCTGTATCTTCAGAATCTGAATTATCATCCATCTGGAATAGAAAAGCAAAGAGAAACATTGTAAATACATTAACATACTCAATCTTTATGCTTTATGCTATACTTTTTTTTCTTACAGAGTTAACAATATAAGTTGTAAATAGTGTTAAATACAGAGGAAACAACCTGTACACTGTTACACTGTTACTGTAACTATTTATGACAACCTGATTACATATATATATAGCTTTCATGTTACACATTACATTGTACATGCAAGTGTATATTTGCAAATGTTTAAAATTAATGAAATTGTATTTTAACCATACTTTCCTTTGCTATTAAGCTTCCATGCACAAAAGGTATAGGCATTCAGAACATTATCTGGATTGGTCAGTTGATCAAGTCAAAATTTGATGTGAAAGCATGATTGATATAAAGATAAATGATCAAATATCTGTTATACTGTCCAATATATCATGTGTATATAAGGTGATTCCTGTTATTCTTTTTATACTTTAATTAATTTCTCTGTTAAATTTTGTGAAGTATGGATAAAAATCTTTTTCTGTGCTTGTGGTCAATAAGTGCATTATCATTTTATAAACAGGCAAAAAGAAGGAGGTGTGATACGAGCCATTTTTTGGTCCCTGAAATTGCAAAAATAGTCAACCTTTTCAAACGTTTAAAAATCATGTGCATTTTATTGATAAATGAACAGATTAATATAATCTAACACTTCAGTTCAAAAGGGTCACTTGTGATGTCATAATGATGTAAACAAGTGGAAATTTACATAGTTGGTATAAGATGGCTTAAGATGGTAATTTCAAGCCTAGATTTTACCAAAAAAGATATTTTACACACATTAACATTTTTTGTAAAATACGTTTTGTATCAAAATATCTTATTGGGTAAAGCTGATGCTCATATCTAAAAATTAATGACAAGATCTGAAAATGAGGCTGTTTTGGTATTTTTTACTGTTTTGCACAACATGCTCAAACTGTAAGAAGTTTGAAGCTCAAATACCAATTTGAGAGACAATATTAAACAAGAATGTGTCCATAGTACAGGAATGCCCCACTCACACTATCATTTTCTATGTTCAGTGGACCGTAAAATTGGGGTCAAAACTCTATTAAGTTTCAAGTTGATTGGACTGCAACTTTATCAAAAACTACCTTGACCAAAAATTTAACCTGAAGCAGGACAGACGGAGGAACGAACATATGCACAGACTGAAAAACATAATGCTCCTAAGTAGGGCATAAAATGTAAATATGAGCCTAAGGAACATCTGAAAGCTGTTATGTGGTAGATTTATAATACTTTTGGTTTTCAAAATCATGGTACCAAAAATGTGGCCTTATTATACCTCCTCCTTTTATACATGTTATACTTAGGACCTGTGGACTCCTTTATACTAAGGACCTCTAGACTCCTTTATACTAAGGACCTCTGGACTTGTTTATACTAAGGACCTCTTGACTCCTTAATACTAAGGACCTCTTGACTACTTTATACTAAGGACCTCTAGACTCCTTTATACTTAGGACCTCTAGACTCCTTTATACTAAGGACCTTTGGACTCCTTTATACTAAGGACCTCTAGACTCCTTTGTACTAAGGACCTCTAGACTCCTTTATACTAAGGACCTCAAGACTCCTTTATACTAAGGACCTCTAGTCTCCTTTATACTAAGTACCTCTGGACTCCTTTATACTAAGGACCTCTAGACTCCTTTAAATACTAAGGACCTATAGACTCGTTTATACTAAGGACCTCAAGACTCCTTTATACTAAGCACCTCTAGACTGCTTTATACTAAGGACCTCTAGACTCCTTTATACTAAGGACCTCTGGACTAGACTTGAGAATTTCAACGGTTGTAAAACAATTACTTGTATAAGCGAGGATTTGTACTGTAGGAAGGATTGGAATCTCAAGTTATCACATTGGTCATCTTTTGTTTATGTAATTTGGCCCTGTCCATTCTACAACCTTTTTATGCAATTAAACACTTTTATGGTAGCTAGAAATGACCAAATTATCCAATTTTTGTTAAGTACATCCTTAAACTGTATTTTGATAAGAAAAGTATGTTTCATTGTTGAAATCAACTAGATGTGAAACTTAATTTAACATTAAACTGCTCCCATACGTTTACAATGGAGCACTACAATGTTGGAAGATTGATCAGAAACAATCAGTAAACTAACAACAACAAAAGCATCCTTCTTAACATAATTTCTTAGGTGATCAAATCAAACATTTAGATATAAGAAGATGTGGTATGTGTGCCAATGAGACAACTCTCCATCCAAGTCAAAATTTATAAAAGTTAACCATTATAGGTCAAAGTACAGTCTTCAACACGGAGCCTTGGCTCACACCGAACAGCAAGCTATAAAGGGCCCCAAAAATTACTAATGTAAAACCATTAAAACAGGAAAACCAACGGTCTAATCTATATAAAAAACGAGAAAAAAGAAACACTTATGAACCACATCAACAAACGACAACTACTGAACATCAGATTTCTGACTTAGGACAGGTGCAAACAATTGCAGCGGGTTTATATGTTCATTTAATTCATAAAATATGAGTTTCATTACAAAAATATTTATTTGAAGAAGGAGATTGAAATCAATGTTGAAGTGTAGACTGCCTATATGGGCAGGATAATAATGGTCAGGTAGGAGAAAATGTTGAAGTGTAGACTGCCTATATGGGCAGGATGATAATGGTCAGGTAGGAGTAAATGTTGAAGTGTAGACTGCCTATATGGGCAGGGTAATAATGGTCAGGTAGGAGTAAATGTTGAAGTGTAGACTGCCTATATGGGCAGGATGATAATGGTCAGGTAGGAGAAAATGTTGGTGTAGACTGCCAATATGGGCAGGATAATAATGGTCAGGTAGGAGTAAATGTTGAAGTGTAAACTGCCTATATGGGCAGGATGATAATGGTCAGGTAGGAGAAAATGTTGAAGTGTAGACTGCCTATATGGGCAGGATGATAATGGTCAGGTAGGAGAAAATGTTGAAGTGTAGACTGCCTATATGGGCAGGATAATAATGGTCAGGTGGGAGAAAATGTTGAAGTGTAGACTGCCTATATGGGCTGGATAATAATGGTCAGGTAGGAGAAAATGTTGAAGTGTAGACTGCCTATATGGGCAGGATAATAATGGTCTGTTGAAGTGTAGACTGCCTGTATGGGCAGGATGATAATGGTCAGGTAGGAGAAAATGTTGTAGTGTAGACTGCCTATATGGGCAGGATAATAATGGTCAGGTAGGAGAAAATGTTGAAGTGTAGACTGCCTATATGGGCAGGATAATAATGGTCAGGTAGGAGAAAATGTTGAAGTGTAGACTGCCTATATGGGCAGGATAATAATGGTCAGGTAGGAGAAAATGTTGAAGTGTAGACTGCCTATATGGGCAGGATAATAATGGTCTGGTAGGAGAAAATGTTGAAGTGTAGACTGCCTATATGGGCAGGATACTAATGGTCTGGTAGGAGAAAATGTTGAAGTGTAGACTGCCTATATTGGCTGGATAATAATGGTCAGGTAGGAGAAAATGTTGAAGTGTAGACTGCCTATATGGGCAGGATAATAATGGTCTGTTGAAGTGTAGACTGCCTATATGGCCAGGATAATAATGGTCTGGTAGGAGAAAATGTTGAAGTGTAGACTGCCTATATTGGCTGGATAATAATGGTCAGGTAGGAGAAAATGTTGAAGTGTAGACTGCCTATATGGGCAGGATAATAATGGTCTGTTGAAGTGTAGACTGCCTATATGGGCAGGATAATAATGGTCAGGTAGGAGAAAATGAGTCATTAAAGGTACCAATAATGGGTATTATTACAAACTGTCTTAAACTTTATATTTTTAACATTAAATCAAACCTCATATAATTATGTTTAATCATACATATACTTAGGAGATAACTCTATTGTATTTTAAGCTCCAATGGCATCAATTGTTGATTTGATGGTTGCAAATTAAGTTCACTGGCGACGCGTTAGCGGAGCCAGTAAACAGGTATTTGCGACCATCAAATCACCAATTAATGCCGTTGGAGCTTAAAATACATAAAAAATGCGTTACAAGTGATGTTGCATTAGAATTAGTAATCGCTGACTCCAATTTGGAAGTGAGACCACTTGCCATGCAACCTATTTCCAAACAGTGTACATGCACTGTCCACCAGATTCCAATCTTTCAATTATTTATACCTTGAAAAAAATTTCATTCCATCAAATTTATTTCTACAAGTAAATATTACTTACATCATCAAGTCTATAAAAGACACTTGTACATGTATAAGTATTACAATTTACACCCAACTGAAACTGTAAATTTATATTTTTCTGGACTACCATATTGGGAAAAATCATGATGGAAGTGCATAGAAATGTTAACAGGCTATAAAAAGCTATCCCATCTGTAGTGTTTTAATTGTGAAATGATTGGCTGTCAACATGGTCAAATGTATTTATAAATGGTTGTAATAAAAAAAAAACATTTTACAAGCAAATTCTTATTTTATTATCTAGCCTGCTTAAATCTCATTTATATTTATCGTTCAGCAAATTCAATGGTAAACATTCTATTTCTGTTATTGGAAATAAAAAGAAATGATTGACAAAAATATCCAGTGAAAGCATGGATCCAACAAGTGGCCAATTTTAAGGGATGGAAGGATATGATACTCAAATTCAAATTGCACTTCCTAGTGTGAAATGACTTTTGGTTAAAACAATTTATCTGTTTATTATACAAATAATCAGTATGACTTTAATCAAATGAATATAAAATGGACAATGGACCTAAGGGATAAAGTATTTAGGCGATGTCTATGACTAATAATCATGATAACCCTGCTCAACAAGACAACATCAATCAAAAATGGTCAATTAAAATAGAACAATGCATTGCGCTTCATCTGCTATCTGTCAAGGACTACTACTGAATATTTACTTTTGTAGTTTCTGGTCCGTCTTCAGATTCACAGATACTTGATGAATTGCCCATAGTTTAAAAGATTCATTATTCTTTGCTCTTTCGATTTGAAGGGTTTAAGTGGACCGGGGAGAGCAACCAAAACAACTATTTACCGAAAAGAACGGAAGTCGTTTTTCAAAAAGAAAAAGCAATACGTGAAGATTTTAAATTTATTCGTATATATAAATTTTAAATTAATTTCCCCTATTTATACTGTTTAAAAGTGTCCTTTTAGATTTTAAATTTATTAGTGTAAATAAATTTTAAAATTGTGTGACACATTTCAATACACATACATAGCTGTATGTGGTGTTCCATGAATGGAAGGATATCCATGCAATAGAAGAAGAAGAACGTATAAATAGAATTTAAAATTGTGTGACCGTGGCGTTTCAAGACTCTTTCAATACACATCATACACAGCTGTATGTGGTGCTGCTCAGGGGCAAGGACATGAAAACTTGTAGATTTGATTGAAGAAAGGATAACCAAGGCCTTAAAAAGGCACGGTAAAATAGTAATATATCTGTGGGCCGGTACATGTGACATTACCCACACATCTGGTAAATACATCAGACTGCGAAGTAGTAACTATAACGCAGTGGACGAAATTCTGTATGAATACGATAGAGCAATAAAAGTAGTAGAGAAATTTTATACCCAGGCAAAACTGAAAATAGTAGATTGTCCGATTTCATCAATACAAGAACAATGGAATAAAAATAGGCTGCCATAAAAATAAAGGGCATACTAATCCATCCAGTTTTAAAAGTGAAGATAGTGATCTAACTAAACAAGTAACTTTTCTGAACAAGAAACCTGGTGTTTAATAAAAATTTGGGCACAAACTCTGTGAGGACAAGCCAATTTTATTTTAGGAGTAGAAAAGAAAGATCGCATCACTCAAGAAAGTCAATTAAAATCTCATTGAATCAGAAAGACGGTGTCCATCCCGGAAAACTATTAAGCTTGGCAATAACGAAAACACTTTTTTATTAGACTCATATAAAGAGTGTTACATTACCATACCTGATAACACAATCCTTCAAATTTTAGTTGAAGAAGAAGAGCTCAAGTCCATCACCCAATAGGCTAAATCTGGTACACTGAAAACAAGGCAAGTCATACAAGGTACAGAATCTGGATGCAGAGTGGCGAGTGTATGCTTATTTAATACTTACCTATACAATGTCTTATAAACATTGATAAACAAACAATCGGTGCCCACACTTTTGGAAATAGAAAACTCAAATAAGTATAGGAAAAAAAACAAAAAAAAAAAAACCACTGGTATCCTGATGCCTCCCAAAAGCAAAAGCACAAGGTCAAAATAAATTATTAGTCCTTGTCAATGAGACAACAGAAGAAGACCCATTTGAAGATAAAATAAGTAACAATAGTAAAAGTGAAAGTAAAGAGACTGTATATATAACTGACAAGTGTTACGGCTGTAATCAGGAGGATCCTCCTAAAGAGATATCTAGAAACAAAAAGGTAGTCTGGCTGTCTTGTGATACAATACAATACAATACAATACAATACAATACAATACAATACAATACAATATTTTTATTTTTTTAAATTAAAGGGCCCATTAAGAGCATAACATTAATAACAACATGACATAGACATTACAGAGTAATTAAAGAAACATAAAATAATAGTTCCATACCCAACTATTTCAGTCCTATTCAGGACCGATAACTCTGTCGATAAATATTGTCGGGTATACAATGTTGTTTAAAAATAGAGCAGTTGTATTATATGTCTCTGTTGAAATGTATACAATAACAAATTTTTTTACACAAGTTTAACTTTATATCGATTTATTGAATGCCTGGATTTTGCTTAAAATATTGAATTAAAAAAATAAATAATAAAATCATATTAAATGAAATCTCGTTTATTTTTTTACGAAATAATACAAAATCCATTTAAATTAAAATTTGAATCAAAATATTTCTTTAAAATAATTATAGAAACATAAATATTAGTTTGATTATCTTTTAAAGCAAAAATTATTTTTTTAAAGACTTTTTTTTATAATATTCATATTTTCTTTAAGTTTATTATGATACATACTTCTTCTTGTTTGACACGGGGAAGAGAAGATATTTATTTGTACAGTTATGAAAACTTTTGTATATCACAAAATTTAAGCTCTGGTAATACATGTATACACAGGATGTTTAATGTCACCTGGTTGCTTTTGGTTTGCACGTCTACCTGACAATATATTGTTATGTAACATTACATCCAAAGTCAGAGTTCACCTGTTCGTCAAGTGATGGGATTTTGAAGGTATGGAATATTTATCTATAATAATTGTTGGGATTTTTTTCTCTCTTGGGACGTAAATATTTTTTTGTTTTAAAAGGAATGTATAAATATATTTCTAAAGAAAGATAAATTATACAGAAAACAGGAAAAAAACCTTTTAAAAAAAGAAGAGAAAAAATTTTATTATAAATTTTATTGTTAACTATTTTCTGGTAACAGTATATCCTGGATATCTGTCAAAATAAAATGTTCCCGTGTCACACTTAAAATAATATTTTGTTAATCAATAAATTTTGAAACAATCATATCGAAATATCACCAAAGAAAATAACAGAAACATCAGAGATTCTACATGAAAATTAAATTAAATCAAGGAAAGTCTTACTATACAAATCCTCGATTTGATGCAACATTTCCATATACATCATCCGCCATTTTGAAAAATCCCGAAATATTCACTTTTTTAAATCGATTTTTGACCGAAATTGCCCAGAAATTAAACTGTTTTAAATAGTATTTTTCGCCAGATATATGTTTGAATATACTTAATCGATTTGCAAAGTTTTATTTTTATTAACGGAATTTCTTTATTTGTTATACAAGTAGACATGGGTATCGGTACATTTAGCATTGAGTCAACGGAGAAATAACGAGAAAAAGTACATGTTTTTACGATTCTCCAGTGACATAATTTAATCAAAAATTAAACTGTTGGGACCAACATTGTTAGATAGAAATATGTTTGAATATCAAGGATTGATTTGCAAAAGTTAGAAAACTGGTCAGGTTCATGAGGAAACTAAACTTTATTGAAGCACCTATGCATTTTATATGGGGCAATACAATACAAAATGGCGGCTAGTATACGTCACAAAAGTCACGTGATGTCTGACTTAGTTGGATATGAAATGCATGAGGAAAGGGTCAGTGGTCAAGGGGAGATAATTTTACTAACTATTATATCTATTAGCGTATTTAACTAATTTTCTGATTTTCTAAGTTGCAGGGCTTTATCAAGGTATGCACATAAAATAGATAAAAAACTGCTATCTTCATTACTCATGATCCATGTAAAAAGATCATTTCTGTTTAAATTAACTAAACTGGGGTATTTTTTGATATAATCAGTCATATCTCTTCTGAGGTTATTGTAAAGAAGGCATTCCAGAAGAAAGTGCATTTCATTTTCAATAGAATTTGAATTACAATATAAACATATCCTCTCATGTCGAGGTAATATTTCGTATTAACCACATACATTGATATATGTAACAAGTGGTGGCATAGTGCATGTGCAAGTTATACCAATAAAGAAGCACAAAGGATTGTGGATGACAAGATTAAATTTGCATGCGCATTCTGCGTTATATCCAAGGCACCAATAAACCAACAGGCAAAAGAAATACTTAGCTCAAAAACTGAGGTATACAGGAACAAAGGTGACAATAGCATAGAACACAGCATAAATGATAAGATCGACAAATTAGTTGTTATAACCAAAACTATATAACAGAGCTCCAGATAAGCTGCGTATTTGCGTGATCACGCAATACAAATGATTAAAAACCCAATGCAATTGCCCATTGCAGGGTTCAATAACCCAATTAATTCAAAGGAAAACCCAATTATATGCCAAAACCATGAGTTCTTAACGCTTTTATTCGCTATCGTTTGCGTTATTTACCCTTATCTAATTACAATCGTCGCGTAAATCTATTTTTATAATATTTATAATTGGAAATTTCCTTTCGTCATAAAAATAGAGCCCTGCATCAAGTAGCTGAAATGGGTCCCTGTTGGAATTTTCCGTTGCTCAAAAGGTACACGTGTTTATGAAAACATTTCGATCTTCTCGGCGTTTATCCAATTAGCGTTTGTCATGTTTTCATATTTTTTTCGAATTGCTAGGGACTTATCGTAACATACAATGAATTAAAACGAAAGTAAATGTCCGGTAAAAATATTGAATAGAAGCATGTTTTCAGCTTCTTTTTGATAGCTGAGGACAAGTTATGATGATAACAAGAATCATCTAGTGTTTTATGAAGCGTCAGTCGAACGCACGGGCGTGTTTGCGTACCTTAACGAGAACATTGCTAGAACGGTAAACACGGGGTTTCTTCAAGAACGAAATCAGTTGGAAAAAGTGAAAGGCCAAATTAATTATGACATGATATGTAGTTGGAAAGCATCGGAAACCAAAAGTTCTAATAAGGGATAACTTAACCCAGATTTATGTTAATTAAATTAAACAAAAACATTCAGGTATAATTTTAGTTAATATATTATTTTTTCATTTTTAGTTGATGAGTGAATACACATATCCGTTTTTTTACGTCAATGCAGCTTGACACTTTCTTTATTTTGGTCTAATTGTTCTGTATGCTTAAGATAGTTGTCTTATTGGCAAGTGTTATTTATTTATTTAATATTGCAGAATTATTTGTGTATTGAAGTTGAATGTGGTGTCCGTAATTAAACCACCCTTTAAACCTGGTCAAGGTTTTGGGGTATATCTTAAATCTTGGGAACTACTTATTATTTTTATTAAAAAGTAAATCTGGCAAATAGGTGAAAGGACTGGCAAAACTTTCTTACAGCACCTAAATTTCACATAAATTACATAAAAATCTTAACACTAAGCCACACCTACCCCAAATAAACTGTAGGATATCATATGGGATCTAGAAAGGTAATTAGTTACTGTCCAACTATTGATACCAGCTGCAGTTTATATAAGTTGCGAGAAAATACAAAACTGGCAGAACGTTTAAAACGGGACACAAATCAAACGTACAATTGCTCGTCAGTGAATAAACCAAACAAAACAGCTAGCACATATATATACAAAGAAAGAAACATATTAAAGATGGAAAAACATCTTGGGTTGATATAATGTGATTATAACATGCCTAAATATTCAATATTGTGTTGATGAAAAAACCCAATACATTAAGGAGCTTGGTGGTGAAAAACCCAATTTGATATTTGCTTGAGGGGTGAACGGAATTGATAATGCAATTAAAAAACTCTATCACCCAATTACATAAAAAAATGATGGGTAAAAACCCCAATTTGTGAATTCTTATCTGGAGCTCTGGACTATATTATTGAACGAAAATACACCAGATATAACGAATAAAATACTTGTAAAACCAACAGCAAGTACGAAAACAGATTCACAATCAATACTTATTATTGACAACATTCTAGTGGAAGATAAAACTGCATTGAGAGACAGCAGGAACATGAGAAAAGAGCTAAACAAAATACCTGTACTAGTCAACAAGGTTGAATCAGCATATAGCTTACCACACGGAGGAATAGCAATACATCTAAAGGACAAAAAAGATAGCCAGAATATAGTGGATAACTGGGCAACTGAAAACCTAGGTGGTAATTCGGTAATTCATACAACACGATTACATAAAATTAGGAGCACAGTAACTTACCTGCATAATATACAAACAAAGCTTGAGGAAAACTACATACATAAAGAACTAAGCACAAATTACAACGTGAGCAGGATACATAGACTAAAATACAGAGACACAGGCAAATACCTACCAGTAGTCAAAGTAACGTTTGAAGATTGTGACTCAGCAGAAAAAGCACTAACCTCAGAGGGTTTCTTTGTCCCAGAGACAGACAGAAGAGAAAAATTCGAACCAGATAGAAAATCTAAAGTTACAAGGTGCTTTAAATGTAATAGACTAGGCCATATTGCAAGAATTTGCACCCAAAAGCATACCTGTAGTAACTGCGCAAAGGAGGAGTGTAATCTCAGACAGTGCTCGTCAGCTCCTTTAAAGTGTGTTAACTGTAGTGGAGACCATCCGTCAACCTCAACAAAGTGCCCAATAGTTATCAAAGGTACCAGGATTATAATTTAATACGCCAGACGCGCGTTTCGTCTACATAAGACTCATCAGTGACGCTCAGATCAAACTAGTTATAAAGCCAAACAATTCAAAGCTGAAGAGCATTGAGGACCCAAAATTCCAAAAAATTGTGCCAAATACGGCTAAGGTAATCTATTCCTGGGATAAGAAAATCCTTAGTTTTCCAAAAAATTCAAAGTTTTGTAACAGGAAATTTATAAAAAATGACCATATAATTGATATTCATGTCAACACCGAAGTGCTGACTACTGGGCTGGAGATACCCTCGGGAACGAAACGTCCACCAGCAAATATTAAAGAGACTAGAAATACAACGGATACTAACATCTGAAGTCCGTCAGGATGAAAATCCTTCTTATTAATGCCCAAGCTATTAATACGGCATACAAGGACATTGTAAATATTGTACATTTGAAGTTGATGTTGTTTGTATAAATGAAACCTTTCAGGATGTAAATAAGAAACTTAAATTTTTAAACTGGAAAGTCTTTGATAAACACAGAATAGGAAAAAAAGGTGGTGGAGTAGCTATTTGTGTAAGAGAAAACAACGCAAAATTTGTTGCTATTGAAACAGACATTTATAACAGCCAAGAATATGAATCAGTAGCAATCAATATTACAACAGACAAAGGGATTAAGTTTTCATTGCTATGCCCATACATACCACCAGAAAGATCCGACCAGATAGAAAAACTATGTATGAAAATAGAAGATGTTAAAAGCAGTATACCCATAACAATTGCAGGAGATTTAAATGTCAAAAGCCAAGAATGGAGAAACATCAAGACTAATAAAGCTGGAGAACTAATAGAAAATATGCTAACTAAACAAGATATGATATGCATAAATGATGGACAACCAACAAGAAGGAATTCAGACTCTGTTATAGACCTTATGCTCATGAGTTCAAGTTTTCAACACAATATGATAAGCTGTGACACTTTATCACATGAGACCATCAGATCTGACCATATCAGCGTCCTTACAAATCTACGTGTCTGTTCAGAAGACAATTGGGGAACTCCAAAGAAAGTATGGCAATTAAACAAGGCAAAATGGGAAGAGTGGAAACGTATCACAGAGGCGAGGTTTGGTGAATGGTTAGAAAACAAACCAGAAAACAGTCACTCTGTTGACCATATTTACAAGTCATTTTCTGACATTATAAATACAACACAAGAAGAAATCATTCCATACAAAAAATCTAACCAAGGAAACATCAAAAACCATGCTGGTGGAATAGCACTGTTACATCTGCCAAGAAACATCTAAATCACTGCCAGAAACAATACAGATTGAGGAATATACCACAAAACAAAGGCTGATCACTGCAGAAGATAACTTTGACAAAGCAAAGAACAAGCACAAGATGAATGGAGTAACAACCTTGTCAATCAGTTAAACCAGGCTAAAAACTCTGAAGACTTTTGGAACACCTACAAAAAGATGTCAAGGAAAACAGAAGATAACTCAGTCCTGCCATTAATTGTTGAAAATAAAGATCCAATATTCGACAATGAAGGTAAAGTTTAACTTCTACAAAAAATCTTCTTTGGAGGGAGCCACCTAAAACCTGACACATTTGATAAAGAATTCTATGATAAGATCAACAAAGAGTATATAGAATTAAAAAACAACTATAAAGAAAATAATGGAACTGACCAACACCGAGAAGGCTTCGATCGAATAATCAGCAAAGATGAGGTAGAAGCTGCTATATGGCGCCTACGTACAGGGACTGCCCCAGGCCCGGATCAGCAGTTTGCTGAATTTTTCAAACATGCAGGTGAAAAGTTTACAGAAGCCATAGTAACCATGATGAACATCATATGGCAAAAAGGTGAAATACCAACAGAATGGAAAATGGCAGACGTAAAGTTCCTTAGAAAACCTGGGAAAACCAGTTATTACTCTTCCTCCTCATACAGACCAATCAGCCTAACATGCGTTATATGCAAACTAATGGAGAGAGTCATCCTAGAACGCATCGTGGGTCACAGACTAATTGATTTAACCCAAGAAGGTTTTAGAAAAAAACACTCAACAACAAATGCGTTACTCCGTTTAGTTCAAACTATAGCTGATGGTTTCAATGAGGATGAATCAATTCTAGCATGGCTAGTGGACCTAGAAAAAGCATACGACTCAATATGGCGTGAGGGGTTAATGATTAAGCTACATAAGCTTGGTATAAAGGGGAAAACCTGGTTGTGGATCAACAGTTTCCTCACGATGTATGATGGCAAATAACATCTGCAGACAATATGAAAAAACTAGAAGCAGTACAAAGAAAAGGCCTGTCATTATGCCTTGGACTACCAGGAACATCAGGTAGAGAAGCAATGGAAGTCGAGGCCAATATGCAAGCTATCGACCTAAGAATCGAGGAAATATCAGTGCGTGAATTGGCAAAAATTCAATCTAAGAACATAGTAGAACCAATTAAACAACAACTGGAACAGTATCTTACCAACAACGATACTTATGAATAACAAGAGTCACCTTTTGGTAAAGCTGTAAACAAATCTGTAGACATGTTCAAAGCCACAAAGGTAGATATTAAACTCATTGAACCAGAATTTACATACAAAGCTAGCGCAGATTTTATGCTGATGAGAGCACCAAGCTACTGGAGTCGACTTGGTAGTTCAAAGAACAGAACTGCAGAACAAACTGTTGAAAGTAAACAGGTTGTAAAGGACCTACTAGGAGACAGTACCGACTCAACTATAGTGGCATTCACTGACGGCTCTTGTCAGGGTAATCCAGGACCGTGTGGAGCGGGGGCGGTAGTATATTCCAGAAATAGCCATGGCGTAAGCTTAAAGAGGCCAGTAGCTAACAGAGGATCAATACTACTTGCCGAACTTGTAGCTATCCTTATGGTTCTGGAGCACTGTATTACGTCAATTAAGGACCAGTTTTCTGAGGTCAAAATACTATCAGATAGCCAGACTGCTGTAGGCATCTTGACTTTGCACTGGAAATCTTTAAACTACATAGACACCATAACAGACATTAAAGAAAGTGTTGGGACACTCTTGAGACACGGCATACTAACAACCCTATCTTGGAACCCAGGCCATGCTAATATAGCCGGGAACGAGATAGCGGACCAGTTGGCGAAAGATGCCGCAAAGGAGGCCTCATCACTAAATGAACAATATAATGTCATAACTATGTCGGATGTCAGAAGTAGAGTCAAGATGTCTACAAAACTGAAATGGACAATTGGTGAAACAGGAAGACACCTATATGATCTGGTACCTATTGATGTAAAAATAGTTCAACTAGACCTCCCTAACACTCAAATTGGAAGAAAACTATCGGAATTAAGAACAGGCTACAGCAGACTAAACAAATACAGAAACCAATAAGGTCAATCCCTCACGCCATATTGTGAATGCGGAGAAGAAGAAACAATAGAACACTATTTGATATACTGTCCGAGATACCACCAAGAAAGAGAGGACTTAAAAAGACAACTGGAAATAGTTAACATTCCACTGGACATTCAGTCACTACTTTCACCATCAAAAAGAGAAACATATGAAAAAACTGCACAAATTATAGGGGAATATATATCTAAATCAGGGCGTTTTCAAGAATTAGCAAGTCCTGATACCCGATCCTGCGCCTAAACTAACTTTTCAAAGTACTACATGAGAAATTACCAGGAGAAATGGTGCACCGTATGAGGAATATTCTGTACAAGAGAGACAAGTCGTGTCAATTTTTGACCTTAGGATCAGGATCAGGATTCCAAAATTGAAAGGATATCCATGCAATAGAAGAAAAAGAAGAAGTTGCACGTTCTGATACTAAACATGTTATTTAATGTCTGCCTTTATTTGATTTATTATTTCTTTAGTTCAAAGACATTAACAAATTTATGATTTGTCTTTAGATGTGTGTTTGTATGATGCACGAAGACGCTATTTGCATTGGTATCACCAGAGAAGCAACAAAAACGGTTACAGTAGAAGTTTACGGTTTTTAAGATTTTATAAGACCTGAATATTAATGTTTATAAATTGTTAATTATATCAGATAGTATTACATATTATCAGAAGTCCATTACTAGACGAAGTGTGCAACCCGCTATATAGTAAGGCGATCACGTTGTCCCGTACTTCCAACTGTGATTGAAACGGGATTTGAGCGAAATTGCTATTAATAGTAACAAAAATCAATGGCCAATTTTTTTGCGATGCATTCTGGGTAGAGATAATTTATGCAAAACACCCTATAACTTAATTAGCACACTGTTGAAAATAATGTTTGACCATCGACGTGTTAATGAATAGCAGATCCTAGCATATTAAATCAGTGTCATGAGACATTATGATGGTTTTAATATTAAATGATAGATATGTTTGTATAATTTATCAATTTAAAAACTACAATAATAACCGTAGAAAAATTGTCAGACGGAATAAAAAAGCTCACTTCTTAATATAATAAACGTTTGGTTTAGAGTTAATTGTGAAAAAATTGCCATTAAAAAGTTGGCAAGGAAAAATTAGGTGGGAGAATTGTATATCCATATACAGTACAAGTAACACTGATTAGGAATGCGTTTAATAGGAATAAACATTCTATTATATTTATTTTAAGAATATATGTTACGAATTACAAATTTCAAGAAATAAGTTTTTTTTAAAGTTACACTGGAATTCTGCAGATATAACCGTTTTTAGCAAAATTAACAAATTGTACCCTCAATTTAAAAAAAAAGAGGGGAAATTAAATTGTATACCCTTTTCTTCAATTTCGAATATCATCGATCCTGCGTAACTGAGATCTTGACTGTAATACTACCTCGGATGATGGTGTGGATGAACAAAGGTTATCATTTCAGTCAGATATTGTTACATTTACCCGTTAAAATACATGTAAAAAATGCAGTTCACAACACGTGCGTTCGACGTATAAATTTTATAGTTATAATTGTAGGACAATTTGCGATCACGATCTTTGTAAACAAATGAGTAATACATATATATATTCTTTATGTAAGTATACTTCATACAGAAATATGACGAAGTCTTACTTCAAAAACCTATAGCTGTAGTTTAATTTGTTCAAATACTAAATCAATCTCAAGGGTTAAGTTGGGCCGTAAAGATGGAATTGTCTGGTTCCAACAGGAAAACCCTTTCTTACAAGTGTGGGATGTATACATTAATAGCAGCCGCGTCAGGTCGGATTAGGGACTTTAAATCCAGTACCTCGCGTATTCAGGATGAATGTTACGATCTCTGATGTTAAATATAACACTTGCGACAACTCTTTGATGGGATATGCATGGTATATTTGCCACTGAACGTAAAGCTAGCAACACACGATAAATCAAAACTTTTATCCGCATGAACTACAGATGTCTTCAGTCTTGTGAGTATATAAAACAAAAAAAGAACTTTTACACGTTGCAACACTGACTCACGTATACTAGTACATCTTTAAGTTGGCGAACGTAATGACGGGCAGACAGGAGAAGAGTATGTCTCTTATTTTAAAATAGCTAAAAAACAAGAGACTTTTGAAATTCGAAATTGTTTCGAAGTCATCTGAAGCAACAAATGGTCGGATATTTTTAACAAATGTATTTCGGTAGAAGCGAAGAAAAAACCCCGTCTTTTGCTTATTCATCACCGAAATAGCTTCCTTAATGGGGACATCGTGGTCGCCTTACTATACAGTACAGCTTGCACACTTCGTCTAGTAATGGACTTCTGATATTATATATATCTTTGTTTGAATTTTTACAAATTTGGACAAATGACCTTACAGGAATTTAGCTTTTCTTTTTACGTCACTTTGGGCAACGACGAATACCGTCATGAACGGACTTACAACTTCTTGTAGTTGATCTCAGCATTACCTTGATGTTTTATAGTGTCCCAGAGCTACTCATTCACTTGTAAAATACCAAAAGGATATCCAAACTCATAACCCTGGAAATAGTCTAACTAGAGACATATAATACAATATATACTTCGTATGCAGGCGCTGTTGGAATGTTGCTAACGTTACAAATATATGGTACATCCAGAATTGGGAAGCTTAAATGATCTATTTTGTAGTACAATTTTTTTCTTGACTGACCCTTATTGTCAATTTCTAGATGTAAGTCAAGCTATGAAGCAGGGACAAGCAAACTTAACTTTGTCAGTGGTATCACTTATTTCAAGTTCCATTGGATACATGCATTCATCAAACTCACCTAACTTTGAATTATTCAGTGAGAGAAAATCATCTATAAAGCGGAAAGTGGTTTTAAGGGATAATGCTAACTTCTTTTCTTTTTTCCTAAGAAGCTCCTGTATGAAGTTAGCCTCATATGAATAAAGGAACAAGTCGGCAAGGAGAGGAGCACAGTTGGTTTCCATGTGAATGGCGATTGCTTGTTGAAAAACACGTACCCCAAACGTAGAAAATATGTTGTCAATCATGAAATCTAACAACTTGATAATGTCAGTTTCAGAGAATTTTTTGTTCGAAACAGAGTGATTTTTTCACAAAGTATGATTAATCCCTCCCCAAAACAAGATACTTGTATCTATGTTTGCCATTTTTTATAAAACAAATCAGGACCAACTCTTTCAATTTGTCTTTTACTTTTGAATCAGGAATACTTGTGTAAAGTGTTGAAAAGTCAAATGTTTTAATACTTTTGCAAGATGAAAGAGTCTTAGATTGTATGTACTCTTACAGATCTTTGTTTTTTTTAGTATCTACATCTGATTCACGCCCCCCTCTAGAATAGATAGGTTCACAATATATAACTTTGAAGCCCCGCTTTGATTGCGGATATTTAATGTTCCGTAATTTTACCAAATTGGGTGAGCAATCCAAACAGACATAATGGGTTAACGTGGAAATAACTCGGATCCAGCAGCCAAAACTCTGAAAACATCCATTACAGACAAACAACACAACTGAACTAAACGTTCAAATAATACACATACATTTAAATCAAACAAAGACACCAACAAAATTTTTTTTAGTTGATAATACAGTCAGTAGAGTAAAGCATAATGACATATGCACTTTCCCGATAAAATACAAAAGAATCAAAATATAAATACAAGGGTATACAAAATGAAAACAACACTATAAAACATTATAGCCTACTTCTAATCGTCCAACTCGAGTTAGTAAAGTTTGTCGAGTATACTCAAGTTTCAATCGAACCCCCGAGTTTGACTCTTTGAGCCTACCCGAGTTAACTCGACATCAAACCTGGTTGAGGCAGGTTTACTAAATTTACAAATGATGAGAAATAAGAACAGGACAGAAGAGTATGATACAAAATACAGCAAAAATAAGTGGCTGTAAAGTGAAATTAATTTTTCTGTTGGTTTTTTGCATTAGATAAGTATTTTTCGTGTGTAAAAACTGTTCAAACTTGGTAATGTTAATCAAAAGAACAGAAAAAAATATGTTTTTTGGGATTTTGAGTTGCTATAAGAGTAAAATGTAAACGTATTACGAAAAGAAAATCCATTCCTTTTACTTAGGGGACGACGGGGCAAGAGGATTTTTTTAAATGAAAATAATGACCAGGTAAGAACTGAAAATGAATAAATGAATGATAGCACCTTGACTTAATTGTTTTACAAATTTGAACATAAAGTTGTTTATTTTCGACGTCCATGAAATAAAAATTAACAACTGCAACTATATTTATATCTTCCATTTTGATAGTCCACTCAAGTAGAGTTTCATTTCGATTCGGGAAGGTTGCGCACATGCGCATTAACACTGGTTTTCTAACTCTAGTCAACCCATCTTCGCTAGCCAAGGGTTACATCAGTCCCCATCTTCGCCCTATCTTCGCTAGCCAAGGGTTACGATCCAGTCCCCTCCTCTCCACGTTGAGAGGAGACTGGATCGTAACCATTGGCTAGCGAAGATGTATATCGTAGCGATCAAAAACATCACCGTTCCAGCATTGAAAAAAATGTCAACAGAATTTTGAGTTAGCTTTGTACAAAGATCACCAAATGTGCTACTTTTCTTGGCATCCATACTCTGAATAATTCCCATACCATCGCGTATCAAAACTGTGTGCGATTTGTCATAACTTGGAAGATTGAAAGCAAAGCAAATTTCCTCTTCAAGGAGGTGAATTATATCAGATTTACAACACTTCCGCATGGTACCATCATCATGGAACAGAGCTGAAGGTATGGGACCAATAGGATATGCCAAGTAAGCAAGGGGTGTGTTGTGTTGAATACAATACAATACAATACAATACAATACAATATTTTTTTATTTCCAAATTAAAGGGCCCATTAAGAGCATAACATTAATAACAACATGACATACACATTACAGAGAGATTAAAGAATATGCCAAAGATATTTCAGATGGTGTTGGATAAGTTTCATTTGATATTTTTAAGGACTGCATTTGACTCCGAAGAATTGAAGCCGCTGCGTGCAATGTATGGTCTTCATTTAAAGTTGCTGTCTCAACTTCTGTTTCAAATTCTGACAGTTTCAGTTCAGATTTAAAATGGCTAGCAGCTTGGATGGCTTCAGAAATTGTGATTGAACTACTGAATACTATATAAGTTCTGCCTTGACCCTTCTGTGCCTGAATACTAGTAGCAATTGATTTCCCATAATGTTTTTCTAACCTACGTTGAAGCTTGACAGAAGTGTACTTAGTTTTCAAATCATGAGGTAGAAAGGAACAGAATTTTTCCAAAAGAAAAGACATTAAAAAACTTTTTTGTGATGAAGCAAGTCTTCGTTTATGTCATTAACCAGACAACGAAAAGCCTTGTCGTGTTCAGAAATATCCAACTCATCGATTACTTCTTCTTTCTTTGGACTGCTAAGTAAATAATTAGCAATGCAAGCCCTGTGGTAAAGAGCTTTGGTTTTAAATTCTTCAAAAAAAGGAGTGATTTTAATTCTAAATCTTTTTTGTCAACTAATTCTATAATTTTTTGAAGTCTTTCGTCAGTTTCTATGTGACGTAACTGTTTGTCGCGTCTGTATGATTTGTGCTTACAGAAAATGCAAGAAGTCCAGTCAAAAGGCGTAGACATTGATCTTGTCTGAACAGACTGGGAACAACATGGCTAATCATCTTCATGGAAAGTGTCCGTATGATCACCTAGAATATCAGATTGTGGAAACTTTTCTAAATTTACCCTGCTAGTGTAAGATTTATAACAGGATTTATGATAACGACCGCGACCAATGGAAAACATAAGTAACGAGGATATGGTAAAGCTGATGGTTAAAGAGGAAGTCAGCAAACTAGAGGCACCAGGGTCAACCGCAGAAGAAAGTTTTAATGAGGAGAAAGTGAAAGCCATAATCAATGAGGAAATAAGCAAGATACAAAGGCCAGATAATACTGGAGACGGCGAAATCCCAAACGATGAGGTTTACAACATAACCAGACCGAAAAGTAGAAAAGAGACAGTAAAATGTTCTCGAAGAAATCAACGAAAGAAAATCACGAGAAAACAACTTGATTGTCTTTGGGATTCACGAAAAGGATAAAGAGAGCAAAGAAGAAAGAGATATAGTTGACAAGGAAAAACTAAACGAGCTGTTTAAAGACTGCAAGATACAACTAGATAATGAAAATCTAAAAACGATCAAAAGACTAGAAAAATTTGACAAAGAGAAACTAAATAGACCAATTTTAGTAAAATTACCAAGTGTTGAACCAAAGATTACTTAATTTAAAAACATACATTATATAAAATCCAATCCAAAGTATGCAAAAGTTGGAGTGAGCAACGACCTTATTCAAGCAGAAAGAGAACAAGAGAAAAAGCTGTGGGATCAGGCCAGAAAACAAACTGAAGAAGAGGTCTCGGGGGACTATCACTACAAAGTAAGGGGCCCTCCCTGGGCAAGATGGTTGTCAAACTAAGGAAACTAGACTCCTAAAACAGAACAGAAGGAAAGAGAATTTAAAAAATTTTAATGGTAAAAAGGTTTTTAAAAGTGTAAATGTAGATATTTTTACAGTTTTACACAAATGTATATACACGAATGCAGATCAGTTATTTAACAAGCTGTCAGAATTAATAGTAAGAACAAGAGATGACAAACCAAAAATAATTGGTATTACAGAGGTTAAACCAAAAAATAATAGGTACCTACCAGGAATTTCAGAATATTCTTAATCCGAAGTATCCGATTATAATATGTTTGGAAAAATCTAGACAACGACAAAGGCATAGGGCTTTCATTGTATATAGATAAACAATTGGACGCATCACAGGTCCAAATGAATGCAGAATTCCAAGAAAACTTATTTATAAAGATTAAATTAAATCAGTCAGACCATTTATTATTAGGTTTAATTTATAGATCACCATCAAACAGAACACATGATTACATTAAACAACTAAATTCGCTTACTACTGAAGCATGTAGTAAAGGCTATTCACATATACTAATAATGGGAGACTACAACTTTCCAGAAATAAATTGGGACCGTTGGAATTCACCGGGTGATAGTACGGAAAGTAACGAGTACACATTTTTAGAGAATCTACAAGAAAATTTCTTATTTCAACATGTCACAAAACCAACTAGATAGAGAGGTACTAACACACCGCATACCCTCGACCTGATTTTGACAAATGAAGAACAAATGATCCCAAATTTAGAATACCAAAGTCCAATAGGAAAAGGCGACCACTGTACCATGAAATTTGACTTTAACTGGTCTGCTATACAAATATTAAAAGCAAGCCAAAAATAATTAAATTATTCAGTCGGGGTAACTACAAAAATATAAAAGAAGAATTAGACAAAATAAACTGGATAGAACTACTACAAAAAGAAAACGATATAGATAAAAACTGGAGGTCACTTCTAAATATAATTCAATAGATGGACAAAAAGTATATCCCAACGAAAGAAAGGAAGCAAATCGGCAGAGGGAAAAACAACTTCCCAATTAATAAAAACACAATAGAGAAAATTAAAAGGAAAAATATCCTCTCAAAAAAGATAACACACAATATTGACCCAGAGGTGAGAAAAAATTATAACAAGATAAGGAATCAAGTAAAAAGCAGAGTAAATGAATTGAAGAAGGAATATGAAAAAAATCTTTCAGAAAAAGCCAAAGAAAACCCTAAAGCAATCTGGAGCTATATTAAATCAAAAACAAAAACCAAAGAAGGAATTGGGGACTTACACATATACCCAGAAGATACAAAATCAGATAAAACTGAGGATAACAGTACGAAGGCAAATATACTAGTAGACTATTTTTCCAGCGTATTCAACAAAGAACCAGACGGACAAGTACCATTACCAAACCAGGTACCAGTAATAAACAAAATGTCAAAACAGAAAATAAAGGAGGAAGTATTGCTGAAACACTTATCTGCATTAAAAATAGATAAATCACCAGGTATGGACAAACTGCACCCTAGATTACGTAAAGAGATAGCTGAGTCAATAGCAAAACCTTTATGCATTATCTTTAATCAGTCACTACAGAGTAAGACAGTCCCTACTGACTGGAAGAATGCATTGATAAGTGCACTATTTAAACAGGGAAATAAACCATTAGCTAAAAATTATAGACCTGTAAGTTTGACATCGGTTGTATGTAAAATAATGAAAAAAATATTGCGGGAATTTATGATAGAGCACATGAAAACAAACAACCTATTTTCTAAAAAACAATACGGCTTCATTGCAGAGAGGTCAACTGGTCTACAATTATTGGAAGTGATTGATAAGTGGACAGAGGCACTAGATCAAGGTTTAGACATAGACTGCATTTACACTGACTTTATGAAAAATTTTGACAAGTTTCCTCATAAATGATTGATAGCCAAAATAAAAAATCTTGGTATTGTTGAGGATATAGTAGGATGGATCACAAGCTTTTTTGAAGACAGGCAACAAAAAATTATGGTGAATGGTAAAGAATCAGATTGGGCGAACGTTACATCAGGGATACCCCAAGGATCAGTATTAGGACCACTACTATTTGTACTGTACATTAATGATCTTCCAGACCAAGTGGACTCCGATGCCGATCTATTTGCTGATGACACCAAGACCTTCAGAGTAATAAAGAATCAGAATGACAGAGAAATTCTACAAGAAGACCTACACAAGATGGACGCATGGAGTGACAAGTGGCTACTAAAATTTCACCCTGAAAAATGTAAATACATGAAAATATGTAAGAAATCAAATTTAAAATAGCACTGACCACTCAACAAATTACAGTCTACTAAATCATTCAATAGCAAAGGTTAAAGAGGAAAACGATAAAGGAGTCCTAATCGAATCAGAACTCACCTTTGGAAACCACATAAGTGAAAAAGTGAACAAGGCCAACTCCATATTTGCAGTTCTCAGAAGAACTTTTAAATACTTGGGTACTGAGACATTCATACCATTGTATAAAACCATGGTCAGAACTCATTTGGACTATGCTAGTTCGGTATGGTCTCCATACAAGAAAAAAGATGCAGACAAAATAGAAGGAGTCCAAAGAAGGGTAACAAAACAACTACCAGGTCTCAAAGACATGAGCTATACAGAGCGACTTAAAAAATTAGGCTTACCTACACTATCATATAGGAGAATACGAGGGGATATGATTGAAACATTCAAAAATATCAATGGCTACTATGACAAGGAAGTAAGCTCATTTTTAAAAATGGCAGATGATTCACAACATAGAACAAGTAGCAGGACAATTAGCAACAAATTCATGCATCAAAGATTCCAATCTAATATCCGAAAACACTCATTCTCTGTTAGAATTGCTAAAACCTGGAAAAAACTACCAGATAAAATCACCAAGGCCCCATCCATAAATGTCTTTAAAAACCGACTAGATAAATATTGGTCTGACGAAGAGCTATGTTATAATGACCATAGAGCAGAAATACCCGGAAGTCACGGACAAAATAGTAATAGAAAAAAATTAAATTATGAGTCTGGTTAAGAGGAACCTTAGGGGTCCTGCACTGGAAATCAACTATAAGTAACTATAAGTAAGTATTACCTCGTGGATCCGAAATTCTCTCTTAATCCCCCAAGGGTGGAGAGGAGGGGACTGGATCGTAACTCTTGGCTAGCGAAGATGTACGATATAAAGAATTCAATCAAATCTGCGGAAAGAATCCGTCGCACTTTGTCATTTGGAGCTCAAAAAGTATATCAAGTTATCGAAGGAAGAGCAATTCCAGATTGGAAAAAGTTTCTGTGTAATGCAGAAAATAAACAATTACTGATCAGATTACTTGATAAGCATTGCGAGCGGTATTTTGAAGAGTGGTATTTTGAAGAGTCCACTTTAGAGGGAGTTTCTCGCGGGTCTTTTTAATAATCCAGAGGTGGTACAAAAGATTTCATGTAACGGCGTGTCAAACTCTGTTGATTTATACAGCACACAGGAAGAAGCAGACACTCGAATACTGTTACATTCGTTGTATGCAGATGATAAAATGTTCTCGAATAGAACTAAAGGTCGTATTATTGTACAATCATCTGATACTGATGTGTTAGTGCTCTGTGTTCACTATTTTCCTAAACTTGCAAATACTTCAAGGAGTTGTGGTTCCAAACGGGATCCGTATCAAATTTAAAAGACGGAAGGCGTTTCTTACCAGTCCATGAAATCTGTCGGTCGCTTGGACCTTCAATCTGTAATCTACTGCCAGCTTCACATGCTCTGACAGGTTGCGACACAAATTCATCTTTTTTCGGTCTAGGTAAGAAGTCCGTGTTTAAGCTTTTGCAGTGGGATGCAGAAAAATTCCAAACTCTTCCTATAAGTTTATCAACGGGCGATCAGGAATCCGCCGTTAACAATGGACGTGCTTTTGTCACATCATTGTATGGTCCCAAGGGAAAGTTCATGAATCTACATGATGATCTACACAAGCTAAGGGTGAAATTTGCCTCCACAAAGGATGCCAATCTTGTGAGAATTTTTCCCATGTGAAAACTCGTTTTTACAGCACATTCTACGTGCAATGCTTAAAACGCAAGTTTGGATGAACTCTCATATTGCTAAACCAGCGATCAGACTTCCAAAATACTCTGGTTGGCAAGAGGGTAAAAACGGTCTGCTCCCGGTTTTCTTTGAGGGACCTATGTCAGCAGATATCCTTCAAGACCTTGTTTGTACGTGCGTGGGCAAAACAGCTTGCAATAAAAATTGTGTATGCAACCAACAGAATTTGTACATGTGAAGGATCTCATGGTTGTAGAAATTATTAAACTCACCAAGCAATATTGGAAGAAGACGACGATGAAAATAAACTCATCATAGATACCAGGATTAAAATTTTATATATTGCCAGACGCGCGTTTCGTCTACAAAAGACTCATCAGTGACGCTCGAATCAAAAAATGATAAAATGCCAAATAAAGTACGAAGATGAAGAGCATTGAGGACCAAACATTCCTAAAAGTTTTGCCAAATACAGCTAAGG
Organism: Mytilus californianus; assembly: GCF_021869535.1. Classification (NCBI taxonomy): domain Eukaryota; kingdom Metazoa; phylum Mollusca; class Bivalvia; order Mytilida; family Mytilidae; genus Mytilus; species Mytilus californianus. The sequence continues at coordinate 22,844,625 of NW_026262723.1, read as the reverse complement.
TAATCTATTACTGAGGTAGAAAAGCCTTAGTATTTCAAAAATTCAAAGTTTTGTTAACAGTAAATTTATAATTATGAACATATCAATGATAACTCAAGTCAACACAGAAGTGCTGACTACTGGGCTGGTGATACCCTCGGGGAATTAAAACTCCACCAGCAGTGGCATCGACCCAGTGGTTGTAAATAAATTCATCATAGATACCAGGATTGAAATTTTATATATTGCCAGACGCGCGTTTCGTCTACAAAAGACTCATCAGTGACGCTCGAATCAAAAAATGATAAAATGCCAAATAAAGTACGAAGATGAAGAGCATTGAGGACCAAACATTCCTTAAAGTTTTGCCAAATACAGTTAAGGTAATCTATTCCTGAGGTAGAAAAGCCTTAGTATTTCAAAAATTCAAAGTTTTGTTAACAGTAAATTTATAATTATGAACATATCAATGATAACTCAAGTCAACATAGAAGTGCTGACTACTGGGCTGGTGATACCCTCGGGGAATTAAAACTCCACCAGCAGTGGCATCGACCCAGTGGTTGTAAATAAACTCATCATAGATACCAGGATTGAAATTTTATATTTACGCCAGAAGCGCGTTTCGTCTACAAAAGACTCATCAGTGACGCTCGAATCAAAAAATGATAAAATGCCAAATAAAGTACAAAGATGAAGAGCATTGAGGACCAAACATTCCTAAAAGTTTTGCCAAATACAACTAAGGTAATCTATTCCTGAGGTAGAAAAGCCTTAGTATTTCAAAAATTCAAAGTTTTGTTAACAGTACATTTATAATTATGAAAATATCAATGATAACTCAAGTCAACACAGAAGTGCTGACTACTGGGCTGGTGATACCCTCAGGGAATTAAAACTCCACCAGCAGTGGCATCGACCCAGTGGTTGTAAATAAACTCATCATAGATACCAGGATTGAAATTTTATATTTACGCCAGACGCTCGTTTCGTCTACATAAGACTTATCAGAAAAAGATGACTGATGTCAGGTATACGAAAAATGTCATGCCCTTTGCTTGTACAAGCACCCCTACAGCCACTCTTTCTGGAGGGTCCATATGTGATATGTGCTTCTATAAGGCATAATCCCATAAAACCTCAAAAGTTCATAGAGCTAGAATATACGCTGACTCTTCAGTCCTTCATTTAACTTATTTAATTTAATTGCCTTGTCAAATATTTGTCACTGGCAACCAATATACATCAAAGAAAAAACCAAATTGACTTCGATTCGTTTTTAAAAATCCGTAAAATTAAGAAATATATCTTTAGAAGTACATGCGATGTAAAAACAAATGAATTGAGAGTCTGTTGTTGTTCCGTCTTGTATTTTCTTATTGTTGCTAGTCTGAATTCCCCTTGAAACGGGCATTTGGTGCTTTTTAATATTTTCAACTTTAGTTGAAAATGAACTGTCACAGTTTATGTTATTATTAATTTCTTGTTAAGAAAACAATTCAATATTTTTGCTGACTTTTTATAACCTCTTGTGAAATAAATTAACACTAGTGAAAAACTCAATCACTAACCTTTGACCTTATTTTTAAAAAAAAGTGCACCATATTTCGATTCTACGACCAGGCAAAAATTAAAATTCAAACATTTCTCTTAATGAAAAGTCATGATTTAGCCTGCAGGTAGGGTGGTCCATTAAAGTTGAACATTTGTTGGCTTGGTCACTCCACTCATATATAAATATAAATCGCACGAACTCGGAACCTTGACTTAAAACCTCTCGTATTTTTGTCATGGCTACGTTGTCTTAACCAACTGAGCTACAGATGTACGTAATAAATAAATAAACAAACCTAAAACTACATGCTAATTAAGAAAAGTACATACACTATTTGTGATGTATTCTTCTTTCATTCAGAAACTTTAAAATCCAAACAATACTTCTCCATGGTTGTAAAAATCGAATCGGTCATTTTAGGGAATTTTGAAATTGTCATTTGAATTAACTAGTAGTTAGAATACCAGGGAAAATGGTCTTTATGTATTTTCACAAAATCACAAAAGTTCTTAAATTCTTTTAGTTCTTACAAAAAAGTCAATTTCCAAAATTTGCGATTTGTATGAACGGACGGACAGAGACTAACCAAACGCATGAATTTCACACGTTGTACGTGTGTAATGACGGTGATGTGCGTTCACATGTTGACGATGCAAGCGCAGGAACACAGTGCGCAGGAAGTGTCAAAATATGGCACTGTATTACGTTTGTAATTGACATCTGTGAGTAAGTTGAAAGTTCCCATGAAAAGATGGTATAATTATAAAGGTCTCTGCTGCCCCTTGTCATTACATAATTTCCGCCCGTGCGAGGGCTGTATAGCCAGTCAAGTTCGTTAAAAACTTCCATCATCATTGTCATTACATTTCAGAAATGGCTGCAAGGGTCATAGCTGGAAACCGCGGAGGCAAAGTTCTTATATACAACGGTTTCAAATACCAGAAAAACAGAGACTTCGTGCTATATACTGGCGATTTGGAGGCAAGAATACAGAGCCAACCTACAGACATATGTTTTCAACTTAAATGATCATGCACCAAACATCGTAATTTTGTAGGAAGCACGGTCCCCATACACTAAAAAGACGATGTTGTTATCGGAGTTGATCAAACACTAGTGTCTTTGAGTGGTGCCATTCAACAGGACCCAAGCGTCCCAATAAAGCTGATATATATCAACTTTGAGAGAAATGTAGCGCGAGGAGGCGGGGATCGAGAGCATATTCCGGAATTCCACAGAGTCCGTTCCTCAATGACAAGCACCCGACCTTCGCACGTACCCGCAGTGCCTCTATTCACGGACGCTGGAAACCGACATGGTCGGAAGATAGATGCATGCTGTACAGAAACCATAATTAGGGTGTTCTAATCTTTTCAATACATGAAAAGTTGAGAAATCTAAGACAGCGTACAGAAATATATCGCGACGGGACGCTACCACGCTCAGATAAGTGGGTGCTATTTTTACTTTAAGTCAGACGATGGTTTGTGGCATCTTCACTAGCCAAGGGTTACGATCCAGTCCCCTGACTTTTATCAACCGATAGATGGCGCAACATGCATTGTTATCGCAAATGTTGCGCCATCTGCCAAGGGTGGAGAGGAGGGGACTGGATCGTAACCCTTGGCCAGCGAAGATGAGTTTGTGGCGAAAAGTCAATAACTTGAGTCATGCAGCAAATTACAGACGACAACCAGCAGTAAAAAGGGTAGTCGGCAAAATTATGGCAATTTTTTTAGAACTCTGAGACTCTACAGGCGATATGCTGTACTGTGGGACTTTCTAGACTACTTCGAAAGCAATATCAAACTGTTACTTAATATACTATCGAGCATCATTGAAGAGACATTTGTTGTCTAAGTACGCATTTGGTACCGATCATGTTTTTATTGTGTCACCGAACTAGTTCATTTGTTATAACAAAAACAGTACCAATTTCAATGCACCAGATGTGCATTTTGACAATCAATGTCTCTTCAGTGATGCTAGAGGCCAAAACATTTGAATATCCAAAATCTAATACAATTTTTGAAGAACGGATCAAAACCAAAATCATCCTAAAGTATAGCCAAATCCGCACAAGGAATCAGAACTTTGCACGAGGGAGATATGTTCCTTAATTTGAAATGCTTTCCAAAGTTTTATAACAGCAAATTTTAATCAAACAATATCCGCATTTTCATGCCAGTTTTTGTTAACTGTTTATTTTTATTTTATTTTATAGTATCGATCTATAATGAGTTGAGCCTGAATTGTTTTATACTGGTCATTTGTGCGGTGTAGGTGAAGTTTTGCTCATCCGAACATAAAACTTTTCTGAATACTACAAAATAAGACAACTGAAGACTAGTATGAATTGAGAGATGCACCAAAGCAGTTCCTAATGTTTGTAGTTTAAAGATTTTTGTTGGCTTGCTTGCTTTGTTATGGCAGTCAGTGCCCCCCCCCCCCCCCCCCCCCCCCCCTTTCAGTTATGAAAATTTCTGGATCCGCCACTGATTATCTCAGACAAACGAAAAACAAGTAATTGTGAACACATTTTCCCTTCTTTTCAGCTTACTAGTAATTAGACATAGAACCTGAAGAATTCGTTCATGTCGTTAATAATAAAAATGAGCACAATTGCAGCTCCACAATTGGCAATTATTTGACTGCATTTTTTTTTTTTCGAAGATCGCTGTGTAAATAACTTATATTGTAAATAAGCTTTACACTTAATTCTCCCTCTTTATGTCCATTGTTGACTCATAATCGGTAATAAAGTATGGTGTTAAAATAAACTTTTCTAAATTCACTTTATTTTTGTAAGCCTTGGAAATTACCTGATCTATTTATAAGATGTTTTAAAATTTTGGAATTCCCACTAATCTTTGCTTTTATAAAGTAGGCAACATACTGTATTCGTATTTACCTTTGGAGAAACAACAGAATACATAATTGAAAGGTAAATTATTTAAATTGTCGAATAATCAATCATTCAGCTGTTTATAAAAAGTCGATAATCATTCTGGAAACAAGTGAAATGTTAACAAGATTATTTGCATAAGCCTTGTGACCTACATTTTCATAATGTTTAGAAATTTGGGAATTCCCAATAATCTTTACTTTTATACACCAGACGACCGACTATATTCACATTTGTACAGAAGAAATAACGAAATACACTTCTAAAAGGTAAAGTATCTTAATTATAAAATAATTCAGCAATCAGCTGTTTACAAAAAGTATATAATGAATTCAATGTCAAATGTTTTCTATATATAGATCATGATTACTAATTCTTAGTTATATATATTTATTTCAAAGTAAAAACTAAAAGATGTATCAGAACATGTATATACATATATATATATATATAGGAGGCACATTCTTTTCTGACATTATTACGGTTTTTCAATTCATGACATTGTCCTGAACATGCATGAAATATTTGCCACTGGACATTAAGCAACCAATAATCAATCAATCAATCAATCAATTCATGACGAAATAGATCAAGTTGCCTTAATTTCCCTTCACAAAGTTTCATAGTACACTCTTTTTTGTGTACAAAGTAATTGCATGGATGATACATTAATTATCACTATGTGTTACTCTTTATTTAAATGAAAGAAACTTGCAATCGTCAAAAACATTTTTTAGAATCAAAGATTTTAATAGTAGGATGTTTAAAATCAATGTGAAAACTTTATTACCAACTATTTAATTTAATTTGGAACACAGCATTTTATTTCAAAATAGCCAGTGGCAATTTTTGTTTTAATATCTTGATTACGATACAATGAAATCTTACCCTCGTGTGGTGGTCATTCATGCGTAGTTACTTAGTACACGGAAAAAAGTATGTACTATGAAAATTAGAAGGCAAATTCTAGCAATTTGATTGGACGAGAAGTTGTAAGTATGTGCTAAACGTATATAGTCTCCTGGTATCCTGCTTCTTTGCGAGCGAACGGTTATGTGGAATTACTGTTTACGTCACAGTTCAATTTGGGGTCCTCAATGCGGTCCGCGTTTAAGTCATGTCGATTTCTTTCAAAAACAAATTCAACGATTGGGATGGGGAAAAAATGTACAAAATCAATTGCAGGATAAAAACAATAACTGTTTAGTGTCTTTAAATATCAGCTGTATTTTTACTCGGCTCGAAACAGGAGTAATAGCTCGCTGAAGCTCGCATTATACATGTTTCTTAGCCTCGTACAAATACAGCTGATATTTAAAGACGCTAAAAAGTTATTGTCAATGTATTCTAAAACAACACATTCTGGATTATAACCCTTGTTAGTCGATACTTTTTAATACTTTCTATTACAAGAAAGTCACTTTTTTGTTACTCGATTCTCACTTTTTGTTACTCAATTCTCACTTTAACCAACCCCACCATCGCTTTTTGTTACTTGATACTCACTTTTTGTGACTCGATACTTTCTTTCTCACTTCTTATAAGTCGGTACTAACTTTTTGTTACTCCTTACTCACTATTTATAACTCGATACTCACTTTATATAACTTACACTCACCACTAGTATTTACAGGGGCATTGGTGGCCAAGAGGTCTAAATAGTTCATCTACTGTATCACTAGCATGTCAACACTGAGGTTGTGAGTTAGAACACATCACGTTGCAGGTGCGTTCGACTCCTAAGATTGACTAGGAGTGTTAGTTTTCTTGCCATAGATAGGTGGTTCTCTCCTGGCACTCTGGCTTCCTCCAAAAATAAAAACTGACCGCCAAGATAGTTCTGAAAGTGCCGTTAAACACCAATAATCAATCAATCAATCAATCAATAACTTCTTACATCTCGCTTTTCACTTTTATAAAAACTTGATACTTGATACTCTACAAAAAGAAATTCTCAGTAAAATAACTTTTTATATGCAGAATCTAATTAGGTATTTAGAATTTGGATGAGCCCTGTTTTTGAATTGGTCGATATTATGGCCCAAAGGGTCCAAAATTAAACTTTGTTTGATTTCATCAAATATCGAACTAATGGTGTTCTTTGATATGCCGAATCTAACCGTGTCTTTAGATTTTTGATTTTGGGACCGGTTTCAAATTGGTCCACATAGTCCAAAATTAAACTTATTTTGATTTTTATCAAAAAATGAATTCAAGGGGTTCTTTTATAAACTGAATCTAAACATGTATTTAGATTTTTTATATCGGTCCAAGTTTTCAAGTCTAAATCGGGGTCCAAAATTAAACTTTGTTTGATTTCAACAAAAATTGAATATATGGGGTTCTTTGATATGCTGAATCTAAGCGTGTATTTAGATTTTGGATATTGGACCATAAAAGGTAAAAGTCCAATTAATTTTTTTTTATCTCTTTGACCACATTCATTCTTTGTCAGAAACTTATGCTGTGTCAAATATTTAATCACAATCCAAATCCAGAGCTGTATCAATCTTGAATGTAGTGTCCATACTTGCCCCAACTGTTCAGGGTTCGACATCTGCGGTCGTATCAAGCTGCGTCCAGCCATTTTATTATAATCTGGAATCCCAAATCATTACGACATACAATATTTATGTTTAACATAGACATTTCAATCTGAATTTAATATGAATCGATTGAGAATCAGTCGCCAAAATAAATCACTGTTCAAGGTTAATTACTTTATAAATGTTTTTAAAATGGAACCAGTTTACGAGTTTAAAATAAATACCGTGATTGTAAGCATAGTTGTGGAACAGTTTAGAACTCTTCATTTTGTTTGATCGTGGAAACATAATTTTGGTCATCAGCAATTTTCTTATACCCTCTCCTTCAGATGTTGGTAATGACACTACTATCACAATGCAAACATATGGAATATATACATATGCTACAAATTAAAAAAACACATGTTTAGACATAAGGAATGTAGACCAAATTTTCTCATTTTTCTCGTTTTAAATTATCGTGGTAAAAAAAAATCAGAGATCCATTTGTTTTGGTAAATTACTGGTTTTTTGTCTAAATCTTCACCAATTTCTTATATTTGTAAAATAGTCTAACGAAGAACCTATTCCCGTCTCATTGGCAATCATACCACATATACACCTATTTTTCAATATATTTTTTCAAGAACAATGGTTCCATAACTTTGCCAGAATTACTTTTTCTCCTTTTCATACTACAAATCAGGCGAAATTTCATTTTTGCCTTTGAAAAAGCCTTTAATGGGGCATTAGATACGAATTATACAAAAAATAAAAAAATGATTATTTCTTGTTTCAAATATTTATAGTGCAATTTAGGAATAATAAATAATACTTTTTGTGATACTCTTGCATTAGCAGAAAAATATCCTTTTGAGAAGGTTCATTCTAAATTTTGTAAAGCAGTATTAGGACTGAAAAAGACAGCCACTAACATAGGTGCTAGATCAGAATTAGGTAGATTTTCTTTGGACTCTTATATACAAACTTAAACACTCATGTATTTTTATAGAATAAACTGTAATGACATTAATCCCCTGGTTAAAGAATCTCTACAAACAAATATTAATTTACATTCCGCAGGAATTTATTCTTGGTACTCATTTGCAGATAAAATTTTTAAAGATATGAAAATAAACCCAGAAAATTACTCTAATAATAATGTACCTTTTAAACAATAAAAAAAGATGTGTTAAAATGTAATATTAAAAATTGTGTTTCAGAGGAATATGAAAAAACTACCTTAAATAAACTTTCAAAATTGGATTCCTCATCCAAACTTTGTCTCTATGGGAAATTAAAAACTAATTGTCAGTCTGAGGAATATTTAAATTGCAATAATTTTATACATAGGCAGTTTCTCTCAAAATTTAGACTCGGTGATCATTCCCTTGGCATTGAATTGGGAAGGTACAGAAACATTCCAAGAGCACAAAGATTATGTAAAAAACGTGGAGTCCTAGATGACGAATTTCATTTCTTTTTGTATTGTAACATTAACATATCATTGCGTTCCATTTTTTTTGCTTATCTAAAAGACTATGTACCATTATTTCAACATCTTGATGCATTTAATAAACTAAAACACATTCTAAACCCCATCCCTGAACTTGTTTGTCATATTGGAGTCTTTATTAAGCAGTCTTTAGAACTGAGGGGATCAGACCCATGTCAGACAAGCTTATGATTGTGTTTTTTACATAATTTTAAAATTGAACTCTTAAAATATGTTCTATTATATTGTATTGTATTACATTGTATTGCATTGTATTTAAAATGTATAATTGTTTGTATTGCTTGACCCTTATGGGTGTAATTTTGCAATAAAGATTAATAATTATACTTTGCTGTAAGCAGTCAGTTTGGTTCAACTTCGTAAAAATAAGCTGAAAAACAGCGCTGAGGTATCATTGGCTTGCAACTCATTTGAATCCGTGTTCATGCAACCTTTACTCTGACATTAAGTGAGATGGGCTGCACATGTGTTCAGCATGTGGTCACGCCGAATGTGCATTCATTAAAAAGGAAAAGAAAATCATCATTGAAAATTTAAACCAGGAAGACACCTGGAATAACCATTTCGTTGACTGATCTGGCCCCCAAAAATATATTTTTTTATACTGTTTAAAAGAGAGATTAAAGGGATATTCAAACTCATAACTCGGAAAAAAACCGACAAAACGATGAGTTACATATATTTTAACCGATAATATAAAATCAAACAAACCTAAAAAAAAATTCGTTACTATCTGATTGCACGTGCTTATTTGTGTATTTATATTTATATGATTATATCGGGTTATAATACCATCGGTATACTTCGGAGGTCATCTCGATGCATAATTAGATAAAGTCTAGTCTAAAATACCAGGGGCGGATCCAGTCATTTATAAAAGGAGGGTTCCTAACCAAGGATAAAGGGGGGGGGTCTAACTATATGTCCCCATTCAAGTGCATTGATCGTCAAAAAAAAATGAGGGGTTGCAACCCCCGGAACCCCCCCCCTCTGGATCCGCCACTGAAAATACGCACGAAATGTTGATACATAAAAGTGAGTCTATGCATTGTTTCGGACTTTTTTGTCACTTAGCTATGTATGTTTTTAATCAAATTTGAGAATTTGGGTGAACACAAATTTTACACCAAATGCCCCTTTAAATGAAATACATTATCACTAGGTAAATTTCTTTTTCAAAAAGTTATTAGTCCACTGAAAGTGTTAAAAAAAAGTTAAAAATAAATGACCTGATATATTTTTATATTTTGGAATTCCCTCCTAAATTTTTAGGATTTTCCTTGTTTATATATTATATATATATGAGGGGATGGACAGGAGGGTACCCTTCTCCCACCTCCCACTTTAAGAATCTTTTTTTTTTCTCTCCCATCTATTTTTTGTCAATCCACCACCCGTCCCCACCTCCCACCTCCCTCAAAAGCTGTTCACCCCCTCATATATATATATCAATTTTTATTTTGTGAACAGCCGCCTACGAAATAACTGTCTCAAAATGAATTATTTCAAGCTACTAGTAAGTTTGAAAAATTGATCAAGATAATGAATAAAAAAATAAATAAATTGTGTCGATATTATTTTTGCAATGTTTTATTGACATAATTGTTCCCCGCGCAACGCGTTGCGGGGGGAACATAGAAATACCGGGCGTCTGTCCGGTCTTGTTTGCGCTCTCACGTGTACAATTCTTGCCAGATTTTCATGAAACTTATATCATAGGTTTATATCAGCAATGTCTTGGACAAGTTCGAAAATCAGTGCCGATCAATTATTTTTAAAAGAGTTATGTCCCCTGGAAACATTATTTATATGAAAAATTGCATCGTTAGCGCTCTCATGTGTTTAATTCTTGCCAGATTTTTATGAAACTTTGATCATAGGTTTATATCAGCAATGTCTTTGACGAGTTAAAAAATCAGTGCTGATCAATTATTTTTAAAAGAGTTATGCCCCTTGGAATTATTATTTATATGGAAAATTGCCTTATGAGCGCTCTTATGTGTACAATTCATGCCAGATATTTATGAAAATTATATTATAGGTTTATATCATCAATGTCTTTGACTAGTTAAAAAAATCCGTGCTGATTAATTATTTTTAAAAGAGTTATGCCCCTTGGAAATATTGTTTATATGGAAAATTACATTGTTAGCGCTCTCATATATTCAATTCTTGCCAGAATTTTATGAAACGTATATCATAGGTTTATATCAGCAATGTCTTTGACACTTTCGAAAATAAGTTCTGATCAAATATTTTTAGAAGAGTTATGCCCTAAGATACATTAATTATATGGAAAATTGCAACGTTAGCGCTCTCATTTGTTCAATTCTTGCCCTATTTGTTTGAAACTTACATCATAGGTTTATATTAGAAATGTCTTAGATGAGTTCGAAAATCAGTTTCTATCAATTATTTTTAAAAAAGTTATGCCCCTTGGAAACATTATTTATATGGAAAATTGCATCGTTAGTGCTCTCATGTGTTTAATTCTTGCCAGATTTTTATGAAACTTTTATCATAGGTTTATATCATCAATGTCTTTGGCGAGTTGGAAAATCAGTGCTGATCAATTATTTTTAAAAGAGTTATGCCCCTTAAAAATATTATTTATATGGAAAATTGCATTATGAGCGCTCTAATGTGTATAATTCTTGCCAGATATTTATGAAATTTATATTAAAGGTTCATATCATCAATGTCTTTGACGAGTTGGAAAATCAGTGCTGATCAATTATTTTTAAAAGAGTTATGCCCCTTGAAAATATTGATTATATGGAAAATTACATTGTTAGCGCTCTAATATGTTTAATTCTTGTCAGAATTTTTTGAAACTCATATCAGCAATGTCTTTGACACTTTCGAAAATAAGTTCTGACCATATATTTTAACGAGTTATGCCCCTTGGAAATATTAATTATAATGGAAATCACATTGCATTTGCGCTGAAGCCTACATTTCTCTAAGATATTAATAAAAAGTTTTAAAGAACAAAAAAAAAGTGCTTTTTTTAGTTATTGCCCTTGTACCTTGGATAGATAAAATATGTGCAACGCGGGGACATTTGAACTCTGTTCTTTTATTAATTGTGGAGCTCTACAAATTTCTCTGTAAAGTTTCATATAAAATCAAACACACTTTTTATAAGGACTCCGTTCTGTTAAGTACCAAATATTAGCCGGGGGATATTTGTACTTTTGCTGAACGGAACGGAACAAAGCAAACTTACCTTATTTTTTGTCTTATATGTTTTACTTTGCTGCTTTTGAGCTTTTTACTTTATTTGACAGTGAAAGTATAAATATTTCCGATACGCTTTTCTAACATTTTTTTTGTTCTAGGTACAGTAAGACTTGGGACATTTCTTCATAAGCCTTTGACCAAAAAAAATCGGGAAAATGTCAGATAAACCGGATAGAACATTTATCAATAGACTATCAGATGATGCAGAGAAAAACGCTGAACTAAATACATGTCTTACAGACGAAAACAACAATAATACAAGGGAAACAGATTTGAACAATAAATGTACTTATTGTGCCAAGAAACAACGTCTTTTATCCTTCCATGAATTAAAACCAGGCGACCATATCTGCTTAGCTGGCGAAAAACTTAAATTCAACCTGTTCAAGAAGCAGCATGCCTTGTACAAGCATCATGCGTTGGTTAAGTCGTTGTTTCCATTAGACAGGGATGGATCGTCTGCCATGGTCACAATGATTCATTTTATATGGACCCCATTTTCAAAATCAATAAAAATCCGTGAAACACGAGAAATTAAAAACTTGTACAACGACGAAATTTACAAATACATCTACCGATATCCTACTCATTCTCCGGAAACGATTATCAGTAGGGCTGAACAACTATTATCAGATTGCGAGCAGACAAACTATTCTGTACTTTCTTATAATTGTGAACATATGGTACGCTGGTGCGTTGTTGGAACCACAAAGTGTTTACAGGTTGATGACTTGGTTAGAAAAATTATACAGTGGGCACACGAAGTTGGTGGTGCTATCGGAAAATTAGCTCGTGCCATAGCAAAATGTCGGCAAATACTTATTGAAATACTGAGAGCAACATCTGTGGCTCTAGACGATGTAGCTCAACTCGCAGGAAAAACCCAGAGCGCAAAAAATGTTGCTTTTGCAGCAGCCGTTACCTTAGGATGTATGACTCTTCTTTATCTCTTATGTTGCATATACAGAACGTATAACTATTACAAAGAATTTCAGAGGAAACACATTTGCAAGAAATGTTATTCGAAGAAAAAATGGGAAATTTGGTTAACATTTTGCGCTTATGTTATTTCAAATTTAGGTGGATTTGGGCTTCTACATTTGGCAAACACTAAATGGCTTGCTGTGTTGTTCTTTTCTGGATCAATAATTTTGTCAGTTGTTTCCATGTATCTAGCACAAAATGTTTATGCCTGGTTCAAAAGTCCATTTAGTGGACTTGAAGTTCAAATAAAAAATCTTACAGAGCTGAAAAGGGGTGATGTTATTACGTTTTATTATTGGGGTCTCAAACACGACGGAATTGTAGTTAATGTTGAAATTAACAATGGAGAGAATAAGGGTAAAGTTGAGATAGTGCATTACTCATGGCCGTCACTGATATCATGGAGAGAAATTGTGGCAGAGGAAGTTACGATGGATTTAACCAAGGATAAAGTATGGCTGCATGATTATTCTGGTTACAGGGTACACACTCCTGAAGAAGTGGTTAGACGAGCAAGATTGCGGATTGGTGAAACAAAATTTGCAATTTTCTCAAATCGCTCCTCACACTTTTGTTTCTGGGCCAAGGTAGATGAGACTACTTACGATAATGATGAATACATAAAACAGAAAAGTCCATTCCTACTTCAGTATGAAAGACCCTTTTCACGAAGTCAAGGAGACTTAAAGTTACCCCAAGTATATATTGATCATCGGCGAGGGAAACTGATCTCAACCAACATTTACGAAAAGCGCTCAGTCAGAATATACGAGGAAATCAAGCCAGGAGATCTGATTGAATTCAAATTTGTTTATGGTTTGTTTCACAAAGCGATATGTACGGAGGTTAAAAAAACATCTGAATTTAAATATAAAGTACAGCTAACATTTGTACATTATGGATCTTCATATACAGTTGTAGAAGAAACTAGATCATTTAATTTGAACCGGGAAGAAATAAATGTATATTTATATCATCCTTTGCATAGATACCCAAGAACAGATATTATCAAAAGGGCCAAAGCAAAGGTCAGCGAACAAAAGTATTGCATCATTGGCCGACGCGCATCACATTTTGCAGATAGCATTATCAGTCGGAGAGACGATATTGTTATAACATCATTTGAAGATGTTCATCAAGGGGATGTGATTATATATTCATACTGGGGCTTATGGCACGAAGCAGTTGTTATAGAAGTAAATAAAGATCATTTTGAGATAGTTCATTACGGGCTACAGCATTTTTTCGCAACAAGAGAGATAATCAAAGAAAAATTGAAAATAGATGTGACAAAGGAGGTAATTAAAAAGAAAGGATTCAAAGGTTATTACATATATCCGAGCGAGGTAACAGTTGCTCGAGCCATGTCAAGAATAGGAGAGCAACGATTTAGCGTTTATGGAAATAGATCTTTTGAATTTGTCCACTGGTGTAAAGTTCTTCAAATGCCGTCGGTTTACTCCTGTAAATACGTTGCAAACGAAAAAGATGTTAATGAAAAATTAAAGCAGGTCGTTATCATTCCCCATACAGGTGAAATTGGAGAAGAGTCTTTTCATAAAAACTGGATTAAAACATGGGAAGAGCTCACAATCGGGTCGATTCTTTACTTGCGACGTAAACATGGAATTTTAGTGTCTATAGATGAAGAGTCAAACATTATTGAACTATCATGCTACAGAAAAAAGCAAGTAGAACAATGTCGCTTTCATATTGATTTAAAGAAAAATAAAGAAACCATTTGGGTATATTGGTGCAATCCGAGCAAATGCCACACACCTGAGGAAATTATCGACCGAGCTTTAAAGCGGGACAGGTACAAGATTCCAGATAGTGCAACTGCCTGGGAATTTTGCAAAGGTTGTGTAATAAACAAACATTTACCTTACTAAAGAGAATGTAGAGAATAAATATACAGAAAAAAAATGTTTCAAACTGCTGTGGTAGTGTGTTAATTTGGATATTTTTAATTTTGTATTATACTTTGATATTGTGATACTATATATTTGATGAGTGTACTATTTTTAATTCTAAGTACTTAGTGAGTAGTTTCTAGTCATGCTTCAGTGATTATGTTTATTGTAAGATTTCTTCATGGCTCACTGAGTTTATACTACATTTGAAACAATCTACTCCAAATTTTATGATTTACGGAGAGCTGGGAAGATACCCCATTTCATTTCATGCAAGAGTTCGTATGGTCACAGTTTTGGTGTCGTCTCTTACATCGAGAAGTATGTAAATAATGTTGGAAAAATGCAAACCCCTTCAAATTATGTAATCTGTTTTCCTCAAGTAATATTACAGTTTTAGAAAAAATTATGTCGATATATTAAAGCTGTTAATGTGAAAGTCTCTCCTCCTGGTTAATGTATATCATTATTTCACACATGCACTGTATATTATATTATATTGTTGTATATACTTATTGTCTCTATAACTATGTCATTAGTTAAAGAGAATAAAATGCATTCATTCATTCAGTTTTGATATATTGGTTATTTGTTTACTCTCTGGGTTTTACTAGTTTGTATTATGAAACTTTCTCTTCTTTGTGATTCTGTTGTTAGGTCAGAATTTTCTTATACTTTGAATTGAATAGTTGTGTGCTGTTGCTTTGATATATTTATATTCATATTTGTGGACATCTTTGATTCTATTATCAGGTCAGTTTTCTCTAAATAATATTTCACATACATATTGAAATACTGATATGAATGGATTGTATAGATGATTTTGTATGAATGGTCAGAATGAATGATTTCAGAGTAAAAGGTCTATAAAATAGATTAAAACATATAAAAGTATATTAAATATTATCTAAATCAGAAAAACTAAATTGAAACAGTCAATAAAATCATTTTGTAAGTATTTAAGTCATAATCAGTAAAATTATATGAATAACTTAGTTTAGTGAAAAGAAGTTATAGTAAAGAGATAAAATAGTAATTTGTACGTTAAGACATATTTTAAACTATTAAATGATTTGATAATTTAATACGTAAACTATAAACACAAATAGTTATGTTAATATTTTTTATTACAAATATTTGAACCATACTGTTCGTATTGATTGCACTTCTGTAAATATAGACTATACAATTTCCCATAGGAACTCCCTTTACGGCTAAAACTGTGCCACTTTTACTATGAAGTTCCGTGAAAAATTATATCCTAGAATAGAAAGTTGATATGCACTACTACTTTATTCAAAGGTCAAAACATAGGGCTGTGTGGCATATTTTCAGCATTTATATACCCCGAACTTCTAAGAGTTCAAACTTATACTTAGATTCTGTACTACCCCTACCTCCACTTTGAGTGACCCTCAGATTCAAAATTCCCCGCAACCATGTGTATATATACTGGTAACATTCCCAAGTTATGTCTCTATGAGATGAAACATAGAGATCATATCTGGGAACCAGTACGTAAACAAAACAAAATACATGTACAAGAATTACGGACATTTCAAAGCGAGATAACTCGTGTTACTTTTCTATTCTGGTTCCCATCTTGTTCTCATCGTCTGGTGACCAGTAGATAAGAATAGATAACTCCCCTAAACGAACACCCCGCCAATAGATGTCACTTTGACGTTATGCCTATAGGGTAATTTATGATATTAGCAGTTATACGATAATTCCGAACGCAGTTGGATTTAAGAAAGAAACCCCGCGTACACTATACACAGATAAATGATGAAGAAATTGCCGATAGAAAAGAAATAATTAAAAAAAGAAAAGTTTGGATGCCCTATGATGTAGAAATAATATTTTCTGTTAACGATGGTTCAAAAGAGATACGTTTACATGTTATTATATTTCCTATATTTATAATATATGTATATCTCTTGATCAATACTTTTTTTTAATTTTTTTTTTTCTTAATCTAGTAAATTTTCTCATTGTATGAAATTTGTAACCCTGTTTATACTACACACGACCTTTTCGGAAGCTTTAAGATAGTCCAAATAATTTATCATCGGTGTTTCTGATTTTAACAAGTTCAATAAAAGCAACATTTTAAAGCCGCAGACAAACTGATCTATCCTTGTATATTTCTTTTTAATTGAGTTAGATGAAAATCCAATATACAAATCCTTTCAACATCAAGCAGGCTTGAGTATTATCTAGATTAAGTTTTATTTAAAAAAAAATAGCATTTAACTCTTCAACGTGATTCTGGAAAAGGATAGACAATTTATGAGTATGACGTACGAAGACATAATCTTTCAATCAGTTTAATTGAAGTGTGGAGCTGGCATGTCAGTTATTGCTAGTAGTCCTTTAGTTAATTTGTCATGTATCATTGTCATTTTGCTTAGTGTCTTTTGTTATCTATTCTGACATCGGACATTGGACTCGGACTTCTTTTAAACTGAGTTTTACTGTGCGTATTGCTGTGTTTTGTTTATTCTACATAGGCTAGAGGTATAGAGGGAGGGTTGAAATCTCATAAAACATATAAATAAAAGCTACAGAAAGGCAATATCATAAATATGACATGTACATTACTGTCAATTTTAGATTTTATTTGTATGGGTAGGTCACATGTATTCGATATTGACATTGTATAAGCCAGATGTATACTCCATGCTGAATTTATTTGATCTAGGTAACACGTAAAATCATTAACACCTGTGGATTAAATTGTAATATTTTCCTGTCCTCTAGGAACATAAAATTTACATAATTCACTACCCTTAATTAGACATAGATATCTGTAAATAAAACCGCAGACTTTCTCCTTAAAGTTTAGTGGTTTGTACATATATCAAGGAATTGTATATTTTGAAGGTGTGCATGTGGTCAGGGTTTAATATTTGCTCTTTTTGGAGATAGTTGAAGTTATTTTAAAATAACACTTTGCTTCTGCGGGGGCATCATTTGTGTCTCCCAGACACAATTAAATCTCAGACAAAGTTATACATTATCTTTGTTATGATACAGTTACTTCAGAGTGAAGTGCGGGGCATCACTTTGTCTAGTTAATTTTATAATTATTTTTTTGTTGTAATTAATCTTATTTGAAAATATTTGTTTATATTTCAGCCGTATCTCAATTTTTTTTTGACTTTATAAAATTAGTTTATATGTGTTACCCTATATTCGTATGTGTAGAATACTCTTAAACATAAGACATAAGAATAGAGGGCAACATATATATATATATACATAGATTATTATTGTTAAATCGCATTGATAAGAGTTTGAACACTTTAGACAAAGTAAAAAAGTTGATGTGAAAAGACTATTTTGAAATTATAAATTAACTGCAAAAAATTAAAAAAAAGGGGGTCTCCCAACAAGCTCTTGTGCATAGACTACTATATTTTCAATATAATACTTAAATGATAAGATAAAATAGTAACATATGGTATTGAATAGTGATACAGCACCGGAAAGGATTTGCCGTGGCACCATGGGACGCTTATACAATATACTATGTAAATATTGACACATTCGTGTTTATATGTTAGCTGAGATCGATAATTATGGAGCTTTTCTTAAAAAGGACTTCTATGTTTTTCGTCATTTGTATTATTAAACGACATTTTATGAATATACTAAACAAGGATTTGTATAGTACTGTACAAATCCTTGTACTAAACAATAAGATTAATGTATGAAGGAGAACATAAAGATAGCATATCCTAACAATGATTTTGATGCTATGATATCTTACTGTATACATTCAAAATACTTGCATTTACTTCTTTGATCATTTCTTATAATGATAAGAATAATATTCCCTATACCTTTTCATTATACAAAACTTGTATAAAATTTTGTATGTTTTTAATAACATTAAAAATTGCACGTTGTCATCTTTTCTATTTCAATTTAGTTTTTCAGATTTCGTAGACATTTTTTTCAATAATACAACCATGCAATTGTGTATTCAAATATTTGATAATAATAATATAATTACTCAAATCAAAATAAGATTAATTAGACAGAGCCTTTAAAAAAAAGAAAAAAAAAACACTTTTTGCATATTTTTCTTCAAGATGTCAACAAAACCACACTACTTTTAAAATTTTGATGTTTAAAGAACTCTTTGGTATAATAGAAATTAATATATTGTTTAAAACCTAACTAGATATTTAAAATGATGGATGTAATTAGAAAAGAAGTTCACATCATAAAAATGAGAATACAACTAAATAACAAGACCAATTTGTCTTTGAATACGGTCAATCTTAGTTGGAATATACATCGTATTCATAAATAATGAAGTTTCACTTTCAAATGCTTAGGGACAACAGTAAACATTATTTTAAAATGACGATTCTTATACCATTTGATAGGAAAATTATTTGCCAATACTGTATAATTTGTTAATTTGATTTACAATAAAAAATGAATTTAATATGATTTTTTATAAAATATGTATACCTCGTAATTTAACATATCTTAACCAAAAGAGAACCCGACGTTCAACATGATAAGGACACCAGTAAATATCAAGATCAAGTGGATTTCATTACACCATTTCAAAGCTAAAAAATTGGTGAGATCTCTATAATTTATTAATTTTATATGAGATTTATAAAATAGACATAGTATTCGTTTATTTAGCTAGTGGTCATAATTCCCCATAGACAATAACGTTAAAAAATTTTCAATGATTACGGTTCTCTGTGTGGTAGCTGATAAAGCCATCCAGCTGAGCTGTCCGCAATTCTTGTGTATGTCTATGAATATTATATATCTCCCCAAAAGAGGCGTGGTTTGTGAAACAGCTGTATTTACAAAGTGCAACCTATATCATGTAGAAGATTCCATATTGTATACAGGACCTTTGTACCTCAGGTTTTGTATTCTGTTTATATGTGTGTTTTTGTGCTTAACATTTGTCTTGAGCTTGGCTATAATATTTGTTTTAACAAGCTTATTGTGTTATGTTACTGTACGCTATGCTTTATGTGTACTAATATAATGTGGTTATTAATTTTAATGGAATGACCTGTAAATTACTACCAGAAGAATATTTGGTAGAGTTCAACATGTTAAGTATTAAGATGTGTAATTTATGATGAGAACAATACAAACAACCTGGTTACACTGCCAAATAAAGTACAAAGTTGAAGAGCATTGAGGACATAGAAAATCATTTTTATACTTTACGGTTTTTGCTGGGAAAAGATGCTATTAATTAATTTCAGCTGTGGATCACATTTTTACAAAATCATTTTTAAAAACTTCAACAATATTGACTAAACATTTATATAGAGTTTATAATTAAAAAAATCGATTTTTCCTGCAAATGCCAAACCATGCCTAAGCAAAACAACCGCGTCGGTGGTCTCGTGGTAGCGTGTTCACCTCGAGTGCGGAAGGTTGTGGGTTCGAACAACGGCCGGAACAAACCAAAGACTTAAAAATTGCATTGTATTTGCTGTTTCTCTGCCAAACACGCGGCATTCAGGAGTAAGAACAAAGACTGGTTGGCTCGGAGTCAGAATATTGTGTCCGGGTAAGGTGACATATCTTCCTGCGGACTATTACCTTGTGAGATAGCACGTTAAATATCCGGCTCAGCGTGTCGGTCTAGTACAAAGCAGGGAAAATATTCATATTACATTAACATGTTCTCGTCCTGAATATGCATTTTATTTTCCGCTGAACGTTAAGCAGCCATCCACCATCATCATCATCTAAGCAAAACACACAAAATGTAATTATAACACATTGTAACAACAATTTGACAAAGAACACTAAGTACTAGTACTGGTATATACTATGACAAAATTAATGTAAACCTTACTTATGAAATTTTGTTAGATCTAATATTGAAAATTAACAAAATTTGAACACTTCTATAACCTTGTAGTTTGAGTTTAAATCCTTGCAAAAAACAATCATCTAGAGATGTTTGTTTTTCTCTATCAAATCAACATAAAGTTGACAATATGTAATACTGCACTATGAATAATTCTTTTGCGATCATCATGGCACGTGTTCTCGTCAAATATGCCAGTCATATAGCAACATGGTTTCGAGAAAATATATATTTTTCTGATATATAACAATATTTAAAAAAGTGATTTCTTTTGGCAAGAAATGTGTTTAAGACAATATTTTGTAATAATTAATCCCGACTTTTCCCATCAGAAGATGTCTCAACTTCTTATTACCCATCCCTCAAAAGGTGACTCGGGAATAGAAATATACTTAATATAAAAATAAGGAGATGTGGTATGATTGCCAATGAGACAACTATCCAACAGAGTTCAAATGAAGTAAATGTAAGCAATTACATGTATAGGCAAACTGTACGGCCTTCGACAATGAAAAAAACCCATACCGTATAGTCGCCTATAAAAGGCACCTACATGCATGAGACATGAGCGCACACTCTGAAATGTCTCGCCTGTACTATGAAGGTTTTACTACAAGTTACTTATTACATAAACTCAGCATTATCAATGTTCTATGAAATGAGGCCACGGTCTGAAGAACCATGTCAGACAGATATGTACACCTTACAATAATTCCATACACCAAATATAGTGGTCTATCGCTAATAGTACCTGAGTAAAAGAACAAACCACAAAATATTTACATTGCCCAATGAACCATGAAAATGAGGTCAAGTTCATATGAACCCTGCCAGACAGACGTGTACACTTTAAAATTATTCCATACACATGTATATGTATGACATATTGCTTATAGTATCTGATAAACTGACAAAATAAAGAAAATTTATCATTGACCAATGAACGAGGAAAATGAGTTCCATGTCATATGAACCCTGCTAGACAGACATGTACACCCTATAATCGTGCCGTACACCAAATATGATTGACCTATTGCTTATAATATCTTAGAAATAGACCAAACCACAAAAACTAAACATTATCCAATGAATCATGAAAATGAGTTCAAGGTCAGATGACACCTGCCAGTTGGACATGTACACATTACAATCATTACATACACCAAATAAAGTAGACCTAATGCTTATAATATCTGCAATCAATATGGACTTGACCACAAAAACCTAACCTTGTACAATTATTCATGAAATGAGGTCGAGGTCAAGTGAAAACTGTCTGACAGGCATGAGGACCTTACAAGATGCGCACATACCAAACATAGCTATTTAAATCAGAAAAGATCCATCGAAACAACATCTGATACAAAAAATTAACAACATTTTAAGATATTTGGATGATATATTGGCTCTCAATAATGACGACTTCAGTATGTACACTAAAGAGATTTATCCTGCTGAACTGACTTTAAATAAAGCTAGCTAATACTACCAATGAACACTGCCCTTTCCTGGATCTTGATATCTATATCTTTAACGGAAGCTTAATTCCAAAATTTATGATAAAACAGATGATTTTTCATTTCCAATTGTTAATTATCCATTTTTAGATGGTGAAGTTCCCTTGTCACCCATCTTATGGTGTTTATATATCTCAGCTTGTTCGATTCGCTCGTGTATGTAACAATGTATTTGAGTTTAACGAAAGAAATCGCTGTATTACAGAAAAAATATTACACCAGGGTTTTCGATATCACAAACTTGTCAAAACATTTACTAGATTTTATCATCGGTACAAAGACATTATTTGTAAATATAAATCAACATGTAGACATCTTATATATTTTTACAGATCTAAATAAAATACCTTCAAACAATATACCAAGGTTAAATGAGAAAAATGCTCTAGTAGAAAATATGGAAAATAATAAAAGTTTCTGTGAATTAGATTACAGAATTTCAGTAAAGGAAATTTCTGATTCAATATCTAAATTAAAAAGTGGAAAAGCATGTGAACTAGATGAAACTTCCGCTGAAATGTTGAAAGCAGGTACCTCTGTATTAAATCCTCTGCTACAAAGACTCTTCAATCTAGTGATGTCTTCGGGTCAATATCCTACACAGTGGTCATCCGCATATTTGTCACCAATTTAAAAAAGCGATTACCCAAGCAAACCAGAAAATTACCGTGGTATTGCAATTAACTCATGCCTTGGTAAATTATTCAATTATATTTTGAATAGAAGATGAGATAAGTTTTTAGAAGAAAATATAATAAGTAAATCACAAATTGGGTTTTGTAAAAAATCAAGAACTTCTGACCATATTTTTGTTTTAAAAACTCTGATCGATAAATACATTAATAAAAACAAAGGGGAAAAATTATTTCCTTGCTTTGTAGACCCTAACAAATTTTATTCTATTATCAAAGACATGTATAGTGAAATTAAATAGGTGTAAAAATTAAAAATGAATGAACCCCTATTTTTATACGACCGCAAAAAAATTTTTGTGGTCGTATATTGGTATGACGTTGGCGTCGTCGTCCGGCGTCGTCCGGCGTCGTCCGAAAACACGTTGGTTTTCGCACTCTAACTTTAGTTTAAGTTAATGGATCTTTATGAAATTTTACCACAAGGTTCAATACCACAAAAGGAAGGTTGGGATTGATTTTGGGGGTTATGGTAATAACAGTAAAGGAATTAGGGGCCAAAAATAAGCGTTTTTGTAACTTCCAGACATAACTTGTGTGTTAGTGTATGGATCTCTCTGACATTGTACCACAAGGTTCCATATCACACAGGGAATGCTGGGATTGATTTTGGGGGTAATTGCCTCCAAATTTTAGGAATTAGGGGCCAAAAAAGGGGCAAAAAACAAGCATTTTTCTAGTTTCATGACAATAACTTGTGTGTAAGTGTATGGATCTTTCTGAAATTGTACTACAAGGTTCCATATCACAAAGGGAAAGCTGGGTTTGAGTTTGGGGGTAATTGCCCTAAACGTTTAGGAATTTGGGGCCAAAAAGGGGCCAAAAAACACATTTTTTTCTAGTTTCCAGACAATTACTTGTGTTCAAGTGTATGGATCTCTCTGAAATTGTACTGCAAGGTACCATACCACAAAGGGAAGGCTGGGATTGAGTTTGGGGGTGATGAATCATAATGGGGGTTCAAAAAATTGGGGGGGGATTTATTTTTTTTTCCTTTTTTTTCTTTTTTTCCTTTTTTGTTTCTTTTAAAATTTCCATTTTAAGTTGGTTATTTCTGATTTATATTTAAAATCAAATAATAATGATATGGTAGGAGATACACACCAAACAGGATGTGTAAATTATTATATAATAAGTATTGTGCAATAGCAAGAAATTTTCAATTGCACAGTATTGCACAATAGCAAGAAATCTTCAATTGCACAGTATTGCGCAATAGCAAGAAATCTTCAATTGCACAGTATTGCGCAATAGCAAGAAATATCCAATAGCACAATATTGCGCAATAGCAAGAAATTGTCAATTGTACAGTATTGCGCAATAGCAAGAAATATTTAATAGCACAGGATTGTGCAAAAGAAGATACTTCCTATAAATTGCTTATTTCTTGACCAATTTCAATGGGGTTTTATTCTTGATTTCATGGGGTTCTTTAATATGCTGAATCTAACCGTGTATTAAGTTTTTGGATTTTGGGCCCCGTTTTTAAATTGGTCCACATTGAGGTCCAAAGGGTCCAAAATTAAACTTTGTTTGATTTCATCAAAAATTGAATTATTGGGGTTCTTTGATATGCCGAATCTAACTGTGTATTTAGATTCTTAAATTTTGGTTCCGTTTTCAAATTGGTCTACATTAAGGTCCAAAGGGTCCAAAATTAAACTTAGTTTGATTTTAACAAAAATTGAATTCTTAGGGTTCTTTGATATGCTGAATCTAAACATGTATTTAGATTTTTGATTATGGGCCCAGTTTTCAAGTTGGTCCAAATCGGGGTCCAAAATTAAACTTTGTTTGATTTCAACAAAAAATGAATATTTGGGGTTCTTTGATATGCTGAATCTAACCATGTATTTAGATTTTTGATTTTTGGGCCCCGTTATCAACTTTGTCCACATTGAGGTCAAAATGGTCCAAAATTAAACTTTTTTTTGTTTGATTTCATCAAAAATTGAATTATTGGGGTTCTTTGATATGCCGAATCTAACCGTGTATTTAGATTCTTAATTTTTGGCTCCGTTTTCAAATTGGTCTACATTAAGGTCCAAAGGGTCCAAAATTAAACTTAGTTTGATTTTAACAAAAATTGAATTCTTAGGGTTCTTTGATATGCTGAATCTAAACATTTAGATTTTTGATTATGGGCCCAGTTTTCAAGTTGGTCCAAATCGGGGTCCAAAATTAAACTTTGTTTGATTTCAACAAAAATTGAATATATGGGGTTCTTTGATATGCTGAATCTAACCATGTATATAGATTTTTGATTTTTGTGCCCCGTTATCAACTTTGTCCACATTGAGGTCAAAAGGGTCCAAAATTAAACTTTGTTTGATTTCATCAAAAATTGAATTCTTGGGGTTCTTTGATATGCTGAATCTAACCATGTATTTAGATTTTGGATATTGGACCATAATAGGTGAATGTCCAATTTAAAATTTTTAAGTTCTTAGACCACATTCAATCTGTGTTAGAAACCTATGCTGTGTCAAATATTTAATCACAATCCAAATCCAAAGCTGTATCAAGCTTGAATGTTGTGTCCATACTTCCCCCAACTGTTCAGGGTTCGACCTCTGCGGTCGTATCAAGCTGCGCCCTGCGGAGCATTTTATTAGATCTTTTATAGGAATAAGACATTGCGATGTATTAAGCCCCAAGATTTTTAAGTTGTTTATAAATGATCTGCCAGAGACATCTAAATGACAACAGAATTGATTGTCTTATGTATGCAGGTGACATTGTTATTTTCTCTGAAACACAAGATTGTTTACAAGAGAGAATGGATAGGTAAATTACAATTATATTGCTCAAAATGGTGTTTAAATGCAAACCTTAATAAAACAAAAGTTTTAATTTTTAACAAACCAGGAAAACATGTTGATTGTCCATTGTATTTAAATGGGCAAAAACTTGAAAGTGTAAAGTGTTATAAGTACATAGGAATTACTTTTGTATCTGGTGGTAAATTTACACAGTGTAAAGATGAGCTATACGAGAAATCTATGAAAGCTTGTTTTGGATTACAACAATGCCTAGCATCATCAAATCCTAGTGTCTCAACTTTAATGCGCCTTTATGACCATTCAATTAAACCTATTTTAATGTATGGCAGTGAAGTATGGGGAATGTTTTCAACCACTTCAGTTGCATGTAAGAAGAAGAACGATTACATTTTAGAAAAATTTTACTCAAAAGACATATCTGAAAAATCACACACAAAATTCATGAAATATATTCTCTGGGTTAACAGAAAAGCAAGTAATTTTGCGGTTATGTCTGAATTAAGAAGATTTCCTATATATTTTTCAATTTTATTGTCAATGCTAAAATATGCTCATAGGTTAGAGAACACAAAGGATGGTTTATTATATCATGCATATATTTGTAATAAAAAGTAACAGGTAAAAAATATTACTACATGGTTTTTCTAGTATTGATTTTTTAATGAAAGAACTAGACTTATCAAACTTAAATGTAAGTGTTGGCCGATTATGTACTATAGTTAAGAATAAATTATGTAAAAGTTTTCTGGATCATTGGAGAGAACTTAGAGAAAATACTGTTGAATCAGGTAAAGGTAAACTCATGACTTATTTTTCAATTAAACATTTTTTTTGGTACAAAAAATATCTGGAATTAAAAGAATTTAAAGATAGATAAGCACTGTGCAAGATCAGAATAAGTGCACACCCCGTAAAAATAGAGACGGATAGATATGCAAAAAACTATATAGATAAATCACAAAGATTTTGTAACAAATGCACGTTGGATAAAGTTGACGACGAAGAACATTTTATATGTCAATGTCCCCTTTATAATCTCTTGAGAAAAGAGTTTTATGATAACATTTTGATCAGTTGTAAAAATTTCGAAATGTTAAACACAAGTGCCAAGTTTAATTGGCTTTTTATTCAAGAAAACCTAGAGGTATTTAAAAATTATTGCAGTTTATATTAATAAATGTTTTGAACTCAGAAAACTATCAATATAGTACAGATATGTTTTTATGTAGCCCATTGATAATATTTGCCTGTTGATATTAAATATAATTGTTATGCTTTTTTACTAATATGTGTATGGCTCTGGTCTGGCTGTGGTTTAACATCTTACAATTGAGATGATTATATTCATATTTATAAATGATTATCAACATTTGATTATTGTGTCAATTATCTAAATCATTGTAATAAATTACTTTGCTCATCATTTATCTTATCTTATCTTATACGTCCAGGTATTTCACGTCCAATCTTTTATGGTGAAATTCTATACTAAGCACAAACATGTCTTCATTCACCTCAAAAGTGAACCAAACCTTTAAACAGACTTATTCAGAAGGGAATATAGTTACGATACTGTTGTCAGGTCATTAAAGACGGCATTTTTTGGAATTGATATTGATTTACTCATAGGATCTTTGCATAGGAAATAAACACATTTATTCTAAAACCAGTTGTTGGCATGATACGGGTTATGTTCTTCTCATATATTTTATGATTGTATGATTCTAAACCCCTAACGGGAGGGATAGGGCTTGTTTTTATACGACAGCAAAAAAATGTTTGTGGTCGTATATTGGTATGACGTTGGCGTCGTCGTCGTCGTCGTCGTCGTCGTCCGAAGACACATTAGTTTTCGCACTCTAACTTTTGTTTAAGTGAATGGATCTCAATGAAATTTTACCATAATGTTCAATACCACAAAAGGAAGGTGGGATTGATTTTGGGAGTTATGGTACCCACAGTTAAGGAATAAGGGGCCAAAAAGGGGCCAAAAATAAGCATTTTTGTAACTTCCAGACATAACTTGTGTGTAAATGTATGGATCTCTCTGACATTGTACCACAAGGTTCCATATCACAAAGGGAATAATGGGATTGATTTTGGGGGTAATTGCCTCCAAATTTTAGGAATTAGGGGCCAAACAGGGGCAAAAAAACAAGCATTTTTCTAGTATCATGACAATAACTTGTGTGTAAGTGTATGGATCTTTATGAAATTGTACTACAATGTTCCATATCACAAAGGGAAAGCTGGAATTGAGTTGGGGGGTCATTGCCCAAAAAGTTCAGGAATAAGGGGCAAAAAAGGGGCCAAAAATAAGCATTTTTCTAGTTTCCAGACAATAACTTGTGTTCAAATGTATGGATCTCTCTGAAATTGTACTGCAAGGTACCATACCACAAAGGAAAGGCTGGGATTGAGTTTGGGGGTGATGAATCATAAGGGGGTTCAAAAAATTGGGGGGGGATTTTTTTTCCTTTTTTTTTTCTTTAAAATTTTCCATTTTAAATTGGTTATTTTCTGATTTATATATAAAAGCAAATAATAATGATATGGTTTGAATAGATAAATTAAAAATTTTTGAGTTCTTAGACCACTTTCATTCTGTGTGAGAAACCTATGCTGTGTCAAATATTTAATTACAATCCAAATTCAGTGCTGTATCAAGCTTGAATGTTGTGTCCATACTTGCCCCAACTGTTCAGTGTTCGACCTCTGCGGTCGTATCAAGCTGCGCCCCAGCGGAGCATTTTATTTATATGATGAAGACATAATCTCTTAATCAGTTAAATTGATGTCTGCAGCTGGTACATGTATGTCAGTAACTGCTATCCTTTGTTAATTTATGTTATCATTGTCGTTTTGCTTAGTTTCTTCTGTTACCTATTCTAACATCGGACTCGGACTTCCTTTAAACTCAGTTTTACTGTGCGTGTTGCTATGTGTTTGTTTATTCACATTGGCTAGATCAAGGACGTATAACTTACATATACGTCCTTGGTTAGAGGTATAGGGGAGGGTTGAAAACCCCGCCGTATTTTTGCGCCTATCCCAAGTCAGGAACCTCTGGTCTTTGTTAGTCTTGTATAAAATTGAGAATGGAAATGGGGAATGTGTCAAAGAGACAACAACCCGACAATAGAGCAGACAACAGCCGAAGGCCACCAATGGGTCTTCAATACAGCGAGAAACTCCCGCACCCGGAGGCGTCCTTCAGCTGGCCCCTAAACAAATATGTATACTAGTTCAGTGATAATGGACGTCATACTAAACTCCAAATTATACACAAGAAACTAAAATTAAAAATGATACAAGACTAACAAAGGCCAGAGGCTCCTGACTTGGGACAAGCGCAAAAATGCGGCGGGGTTAAACATGTTTTTTGAGATCTCAACCCTCCCCCTATACCTCTAGCCAATGTAGAAAAAACAAACGTACAACAGTTCGCACAGTAAAACTCAGTTTAAGAGAAGTCCGAGTCCGATGTCAGAATAGGAAACAAAAGAAAATAAACAAAATGACAATAATACATAAATAACAACAGACTACTAGCAGTTACTGACATGCCAGCTCCAGACCTCAATTAAACTGATTGAAAGATTATGTCTTCATCATATGAATATCAGGCACAATCCCTCCTGTTAGGGGTTTAGTATTATACAATCATAAAATATATGAGAAGAACATAACCCGTATCATACCAACAACTGGTTTTAGAATAAATATGTTTAATTCCGATGCAAAGACCCTATAAGTGAATGAAAATACAAGCCAAAATATGCAATATTTAATGACCTGACAACAGTATCGTAACTATATCCCTTCTTAATAACTCTGTTAGAAGGTTTTGTTAGCTTTAGAGGTGAATACTGACATTTTTGTGCTTTGTAAAGAATATTACCATAAAAGATTGGATGTGAAATACCCGAACGTATAAGATGTCTGCATGTTGAGTTATATTTACGAATGATGTCCTTATACCGATGATAAAATTTAGTAAATGTTTTGACTAGTTTATGATATCGAAAACCCTAGTGTAATAATTTTTCAGTAATACATAAATTTCTCTCGCTAAAATTTAATACGTTGTTACATACACGAGCGAATCGTACAAGTTGAGATATATAAACACCATAAGATGGATAATTAACGATAGGAAATGAAAAATCATCTCTTTTATCATAAATTTTTGTATTAAGCTTCCCGTTAATGATATAGATATCAAGATCGAGGAAAGGACAGTGGTCATTGTTAGTATTAGCTTTATTTAAAGTAAGTTCAACAGGATAAATTTCTTTAGTATACACACTGAAGTCGTCATTATTGAGAGCCAATATATCATCCAAATATCGTAAAGTATTGTTAAATTTTTTGTATCAGATGTTGTTTCGATGGGTCTTTGCTGATTTTAGTCATAAATTGTAACTCATAACAATACAAAAACAGGTCCGCAATAAGTGGTGCACAGTTAGTCCCCATTGGAATTCCGATAACTTGACGATATACGGAATCTCCAATGCGAACAAAAATGTTATCAAGTAATAATTCAATGGCAGATATAGTATCACAGCATGTCCAATTGACATAGCTTTTTTGTTTGTTGCTACTAAAAAATGACCTAAAAGAGTTTGAACATATGTATTCGCATTTCGACTTTTTAAATGTCCATTTAATTAGGTGTGTGAATTTTTTCTAAATAAGAATATGAGGCAAAGTGGTATATAGGGTAGAAAAATCAAAACTTTGAACAGATTCAAATCACCAATATATGCATGCAATTTATCAAGAACTTCCAACGAGTTTTTGACACTCCAAAAGTAGTTAATTCCACTATTTTCAAAGGCCTTATTTGAACAATTTATTATCAGGTTTTTGATTGTACAAAGTGTACTAGTAAGTAGAATAGACAATTTAGTAGTGGAACAATGACTTGAAGACGAAATAAATCTATATTTGTAAGGTGATTTGTGTAGCTTCGGAAGCCAGTACATAGTTGGGACTTTCATTGTATTTGGTTCTGCTTGTAAAGAAGTAGCTAATTGTTTATGTTTGTTACAGATATCGTTTTCTGAAAATGAAGTCAGTTGGAATGTTGGTGAATTCGTGATTTCAAAAGCTAGATGCAATTTACGAAAATCACATATTAGACATGATTCAACGACAACCTCTGAATTACAGGGTCCTGACTTGGGACAGGCTCACAGAGAATGTGTCGTGGTTAAACATGTTTGTGAGCGCTCAACCCTCCCCTAACCTGGGACAGTAGTGTAACAGTACAACATAAAGAACAAATTGTAAAAATCTATCGCAATTGGCTTAACTCAAAAGATTGTACGAGAAAAAAAGTACAACAAAAATACCGAACTCCAAGGTAAATCCAATACAAGGGAAGTCAGTAAAAACTGACAAAGTTAAACGTTATCAATCAACGGAACTGGTGAAAAACAACTGTCATATTCCTGACTTGGTACAGGCAGGATTAAACCTGGTTTTAAAGTTAGCTTAACCTCTCGCTTTTATGACAGCTGTTTATAATTTCGTTATACCGACAAAATTGGGTTAACAACCCAAAAACAGACCTATTAGGCCAACGCGATAACAACTGTGATCTTGTAAACATACATCAAAGGACACACAACACAACTGACTAAAAAAATGAAAAAAACATACAAACAAATCCAACAAAGACGCCAACAAAAGCGCTGCTGTAGTTGATAGTAATTTGACAAAGACGCCAGCAAAAAGTTTTTGTATCTGATGGTATATTGACAGAGACGGTCGATTAAAAAAGATTTGTAGTTGATAGTACTTATCATATATAGTATACATTTTCTGGATAAAGTTCAAACCAAGCAAAACACAACTACAATGTAGTCAACAGCGTAAAAACCTCCGAATCGTACCCACCTGTACCAGCAATGCCCAAAGTCAAATTACAACTAATATCAGTAAACATCCAACAGACGTCATGGACAGTCTGAGAAACGCATGCCTTTGTGTAATGCCAAAATATAAGTAAATAGTATCGACAGGATGTACGACAATGAGTGCCCATAACTGTACATAGATAGCAATGTATATTTTACTTATGTTTTAATTTTTCAAAAACAAAATGAAGTCAGCAACAATAAGACCAATATGATAAAGAATAAGTTTTTTTTTCAAAGGATCAATTAGTTTACATGGATTGCATCTAAATTTACGGGCTTTATAAATAACCTCACCGTAAAAATTGGGATGTGATATCCCGTTTTTATGAAGAACTCTACAAGTACAGCCGAACTTCCTATTCAAATATTTGTATCTATCAGAATTTGGTGAAGATTTGATAAATTTGTGTTAACGAAATCCCTTATAGAGGGTTAGTAAAATCTATAGGGAATTTGGACTTCGGCCTCAACCCCTATGGATCCGTAGGGGGTCGGGCGAATTCCCTATGTTTTTTACTAACCCTCTATGATCCGTAGGGGGTCAGTAGCAAACCATATAACTTATGATAGGTGGCTCTATGTTATCAAAATACGAAGGTTAAAGTTTTAAACGGTAGAGTCATTGAAAAAACACCTCTGTTAATGTATTTTATTTATTTTTCGAAAATACCTTTTATGATCTTCAGGTTTGTCATTTCGAATGGATAGGTCACACACTGCGAAAACCAACAAGCAGCATTACAAGGCAGGCATTTAAGTGGAACCCTCAGGGAAAAAGAAACAGAGAACGACCAAGAAACACCTGGCGCAGGGACACAGAAATTGAAATAAAGCAGCAAGGATACAATTGGAACACTTTAGAAAAGCTGGTGCTAAATCGAGTTAGATGGAGGGAGTTCTTCAATGGCCTATGCTCCCCAGAGGAGCCAAGGGCCTAAGTAAGTAAGTAATTGTTTTTAAATATAGATAAAAGATCAAGTGTAAAATTAAAACGATGATTGCGGTTAATGTAATTGCCATGAGACCTATGATTACGTTGTCTTATATCAACAATAATCATGATATCAAGAGGGGAAGTTTTAGATAATGTTCCCTTGGACCATGATATTGTCATCTAGAATTTCAACCAAAGATGAAGAATTGGATCTTCCTTCATTGTATTAGATACCTAAACTACATAAGTGTCCTTACAAACAACGTTATATTTCTGGATCTTCCAAGTGCTCCACGAAACCTCTTTCTAAATTATTAACATCAATTTTATCAGCAATCAAAGATTCAAAGTTATTGTGAAACTACCTATTCTAGAGGCAGCGTGAATCAGATGTGGATACTAAAAAGTTCCAAAGATCTTTCAGAGTACATACAATCTAAGACACTTTCCTCTTGCAATAGTATTAAAACATTTGACTTTTCTACACTTTGCACAAGTATTCCCCATTCAAAACTAAAAGACAAATTGGAAGAACGTTGGTCCTGCTTTGTTTTATAAAAAAGAATGGCTTAAGTAGATACAAGTTTCTTGTCTTAGGGAGAGACAAATTGTGCTATGTTAAAAATCACAATTCAAACAAAAAATCCTCTGAAACTGACATTATCAAGATGCTTGATTTCTTGATTGACGACATATTTTTCATGTTTGGAGGACATGTTTTTCAACAAACAATCGTCATTCCCATGTGAACCAACTATGCTCCGCTCCTTATCGACTTTTTCCTTTATTCATATGAGACTAACTTCGTACAGGAACTTCTTAGGAAGAAAGAAAAGAATTTAGCATTATCCTTTAACCACACTTTCCGCTATATAGATGAAGTTCTTTCACCAAATAATTTAAATTTGGTGACCATGTCGAACGCATCTATCCCATCGAACTTGAGATAAAGGATACATCAGACACAGTTAAGTCGGCCTCATATCTTGACGAACATCTAGAAATTGACAATGCTTGTCGGTATAAAACAAAACTTTACGACAAAAGAGAACATTTCAGCTTCCCAGTTGTGAACTTTCCATTTCTATGTAGCAACATTCCAGCAGCACCTGCATACGGAGTATTATCTCCCAGTTGATACGATATTCCCGGGCTTGTATTTCCTATCACGATTTCCTTGAAAGAGGATTGCTACTCACAACGAAGCTATTTAACCAAGAGTTCCAAGTGGTGAAGGTGAAATCGTCCCTTCGTAGATTTTATGGACGCCATCACAAGTTGATTGACCATTATTGAATATCCCTTTCACAGATGACAACGGATATGTTCCAATTGTCGTAACTACAATCCCTTCCCCTTTTCTCCGAATGTGACCTACCAAATTAAGACTCATCACCGGGTAAGTACTAACATGAGCAACACGATGGGTGCCACATGTAGAGCGTGATCTGCTTACCCTTCCAGAGCACCTGAGACCACCCCAGTTTATGGTGGGTTTTGTGTTGCTCAGTCTTTAGTTTTCTATGATTTGTTTTGTGTACTGTTGTTTGTTTGTCTTTTTCTTTTTAGACATGACATTGTCAGTTTATTTTCATCTTGTGAGTTTGAGTGAAATGTTCACATGACAAAAAATATAATTTTGTAACAGTGAAACCATGAAAATGAGGTCAAGGTCAGATGAAACCTGCCAGACAGACATGTACTCCTTACAATCATTCCATACACCAAATATAGTTGACCTATTGCTTATAGTACTTGAAAAACAGGACCAAAACACAAAAAAATGAACATTGACCAATCAACCATGAAAATGAGGTTGAGGTCATATGAAACCTGCCAGACTGACATGTACTCCTTGCAATCATTCCATACACCAAATATAATTGACCTATTGCTTAAAGTACTTGTAAAACAGACCAAAACACAAAGACTAAACATTGACCAATGAACCATGAAAATGGGGTCAAGGTCATATGAAACCTGCCATACTGACATCTACCCCTTACAATCATTCCATACACCACATATAGTTGACCTAATGCTTATAGTATCAGAGAAACAAACCTAGTCACGTAACTTTAACCTTGATCACTGATTCATGAAATGAGGTCGAGGTCAGGTGAACCCCGTCTAACAGACATGTAGACATTGCAAGGAACCCATATACTGTGGATTCATTTATTTTCGTGGGTACCAATTTTCGTGGATTGAGGAAAACTTGCATATTCGTGGATATTCAATTTCGTGGTTTTTGCAAAGTCTGGATACATTCCTTTAGACAATTTGTAATTCGTTGAACATTTAAATTTGTGGTTCCCCTGTAACCACGAAATCCACGAAAATTAGTATCCAACGAATATGAATGAATCAACAGTACCAAAAATAGTTATCCTATTACTCATAATTAGTGAAAAATTCACATGACAAAAAAACGTAATTTTTTTTTCAAGCAGTCACTGAACCATGAAAATGAGGTCAAGGACAATGGACATATGACAGACGGAAACTTCATAACATAAGTTATCTGCACACAAGATATGAAGCATCCAGGTCTTCTACCTTCTGAAAAATAAAGCTTTATACAAATAGTTTACACTGCTGCTGCAGCCGGATAGTAATACCTATGTGTTGCATACTGCAACTTTCGTCGCAGGCAAGACAAAAAACAGTAATTTCCTTTAATTTTGTCATTTCTTAGCTTTTAGGTTTATGTAAAAAAATTGATTGGTCTTAAAAAGAAGCCATGTATCGCCTGTCATCACAAATAATATAAGTAGAAATAGCAAAGTCCATGTTTTAGAACAAGGAAAATAAAAAATTAAACAGATCAAAAGTTAAATAATAGGTGCATAGCTTAATGTCAAGTAGAAAAATCAATGCAAGTTTGGTTGAATTCTTTGAAGTATTTTTCAAAGTGTTGCCATTAACAAACTAATACAAGCAACAACCTGATTCGTGTTTTGGTAAGGGAATCCAAAAAAAAAAGTCACATATATCAAAAATTTAAATTACAGGTGCAAATATGTCAAATAAAAATAATCTATCCAAATTTGGTTGGATTCCGTGAAGCCAATTTTGAAGGAGAAGCATATTAATAAAGTGTGCTGCAGAAGACTATGACAGAAGTGATCCCTGTGCTTCTCCTAATCTAGATGCTGTGAGGAAGTAGGAGCAGAGATACAATACAAATGTGTTACTACAGCTCAACACTGTCAGGCAACATTAATTATAACAAATGACTGATACAAAATATAACAATTAGTTTTATTTGCCTTCAACAAAGTAAACATAATCAATATAATTGGAATGTTATCAATAGAAACTTTACAATATATTTATATTGCACTATCCCACACATATATTGTATGAATATAAAAATCCTTATAATACTTTATAAAACAATAAGAGGCTCCCAAGAGCTTGAATCGCTCACCTAGTAAATATATATTATTTATCTATATTGCAAAGAGTTATGTTTGCTTACTTGTAGATCTTGTTTAGTGACCTTTTTGTAGGTCTTGTGTTGATGATCATTTTTAGTGTTTACAGTTTGTACCTACCTATCAAAGTTAGTGAGATAAAAAACGTCATTTGATGGCAATAAATCCTATACCTAAAGTGACAGTCTATGTTGACTTGCTTTTAGATCTCATTTTGCTGTTTGTGCTAAAAGTCTCTTTCCAACTCCTTTAGGTTTTGACTAAAATGCAAGAAAATAGATAAAAATCATCATTCAGGGGAAATAACTTCTATAAGGAGTCAGTTGACAGTTTCGACCATGATCACTGATTTGTAGATCTTATAGTGCTGAACATTTTTGTTTATCCTGCTGTTTCTCTCTATCTGTTCTAGTTTGTGCAAAAACTGAAAAAATATAAAACAAAATCATCTTTCAAGGACAATAACTCATCTCAGGGTCATTTCATAATTTCAATTATGTTGACTCATATGTAGATCTTATTTTGCTGAACATTTTTGCTAATTTCTTTGCTTTCTATCTACGGTATCTTTGTTTCTGCCCCAAAAAATCATAAATTGTGTAATTCAGGGGCATTTACTACTAAATAGGAGTCAGTTGACAATTTCCGCCATATAGACTTATTTGATAATATTGTTTTGCTGAACACCTTTGCTATTCACAATTTCTCTCTATCTACATGATCTTTAATAGTCTCTGCAAAAAAAAAATCAGACAGTGATAAAAATTAGTCTTTCAAGTGCAATAACTCCATTTGACAATTTTTGCCATTTGACTTATTTGTAAATCTTATTGTTCTGTTGATTATTATTTAAAATTTCTCTCTATCTGTTACAGGTTTCAAGATAATTATCAAAGACCGTAAAAATTTGCATAAAATTTGCATTTCAAGTGCAATGACCAAAACGGGGTTGCCCAATTTTTTTTCAAAAATTCTTTTGGAGATAGACCTTTAACAGCTGATCAGTTCAATGCAGTCAGATTTACTCCTACTGTTAAACCAAGAACTTTGAAATATACTAAAAATTTACATTTCAGGGGCAACAACTCCCAAATGGGTTGTCTGATTTTTCTGAATATTAGGCAAAAGATATACCGTGAAATGTTAACCGTTTTAACCCTTGCGAGATTTGCTCCAACTGTTTAAGATATAATCCAAAATTGCATTTTACCCCTATGTTCTATTTTAAGCAGCAGCTGCCATGTTTGTTGATGGATCAAACCCCGGGATACAATTTATAAACTAGCTACCCCAAGGAACATTCAGGTAAAGTTTGGTATCATTTGGCCAAGTAGTTTCAGATAAGAAGACTTTTTTTTAATATCATTAATATCGTTATATGACAACAGACATATGGAAAACCAAGACAGATGCCAAGTAATGTCAAAAGTTACCATTGACTTTTAGGCCAGGTGAGCTAAATATAAAAAAAATTATATTTAATAAACAAGAGATTTCTCTTCAACAAACTCCTTGTTTACAAACAGAGACACAAAAGCATTATTTTAAATAGGAATCTGTAAAAAATAAGTAAACATTCTAAAAGTAATCCTAAAAATGAAAATAGCAGGCATTTTTCCAGAATAAGATGATACTTCTGTTTCAAACATAATTTTCTTTAGCAACCACTTTTATTTCAAACATAATTTTCTTTAGCAACCTGCAAAATGATTTGGTCGTGTTGTTTAGTTGCTGCTCAACGTTCAGTGGTAAATATTCCTTGCATATTCAGGACACATAATTGGATTACGGCACTGTGTGCAACACTAAACTTTTATCAACATTATAGAATTTTCTTTGACATTGCTTTCATATTAAATGCTTTTTATAATCGTTTTGGTTATTTTTTTTTTAGGATTTCTAGTAATAAAATCACATGGGAATCACAGGCGAAGTGCTTTTCTTATTTGATTTTACAAGTAAAAATGTTTAATAGCAAAATTTGTCTTTATTGTATGGCAACTAGATAAGTATTGGAGTTATTTGGAGTTTTTTTTTAGCCTGTAAAATCACATTATCATCACAAGGATTTATACAGCAGTCTACAAAGTAAAACTATCTTGCTAATACACAGTTAGAGTTCAGGCTATGTGTTATTTCTTGTAATGCAATTCTTTTTTTTACCACCACTCTGCATTCCCTTTAGGTAGATTAGTGGACTTTGAGATCATTTTCCCCTCTGGTTCATAAACCCATTTTTTTTCCTTCTTGCCTATTAACCTATTTGTTTTCCCTCTCTTTTCCATATAATCACCATGCCTTGTTCATCACATGATGCTAGTAAACTTTCATCACAGTTAAAACACACATCAAGGACGGGAGCTGAGTGTCCTAACAGTTTGTTTACACAAGGTTTACTTTCCTTACACACATCAAAGAAATACACACACATGTCTTCACTGCCAGAAACTGAAAAAATAATATCAACATGTACATACTTGATTTTAATTGCAGTAATTGATTAAGGAATCACATCAATATTCATAAATCTTTTCTGTAACAACTTAAATTCAAACAAAACAGGGCATAAATTACATTCAGGGCATCTCTTTTTAAAATTATGTCCAATGTTCATGTTTTAAATATAAAAATAAGGAGTTGTAGTATGATTGCCAATGAGACAATTATCCACCAAAGTTCAAATGAAGTGGATGTAAGGGTCATTATCAAAAAAACATGCAAAACTATGTTATTTGGTCTTTTCAAGTAAAAGACATGAAACTATATCAAAATGTATCAAAATAACTATTGCATATGAAAGATATGAATGTTTTGTGATACACTATACACAGTTTACAGTATGAAATGTTATAAAAACATTCTTAATTTTTTCTCAAACCCTTGGATATAGCCAGAATCAACTGTTATTTTTTACTATATATCCCTTCAGACCTGAAATAGGGCTATTATTCATATCATTTGTTATTAGAAATTATCACTTTTTATTGCATTTGATACATACAAACATTTTTTTAATGATTTGGAAGGTGTATGTTGGTTTTATAATAAAAAATTTAACCAAAAGGAAAAGTCTCATTTTTTAAGTCAATGGTGTAACCAAAAGACAAATTGGTAGGGTAAGAGTTATCTTTCTCAATATTTCAGCATTTACAATAGTTTCTCCCTTAGCAATGTTACCTGTAAGCATGTTATGCAAAAGAAAACAAACATTTATGTTGAAAATTTAGTAAAAAAATATTAAAAGTAAGTACAAGCTATATCGTAATTGAAAATAGTGTCCATGGTGTACCCTTATAAAAATCATTTTTTTTTTTTAAATTCCTGAACTTTGAATTATGAAATATATTGATTGTAGAAACATGCACCAGGAACACCATATAAAATAGGGGAATGGAGCCCTTATTTTGTAACTAAATCTTAAAATACACCTGAAAATCAATGGTGTTACTGTCAATGGTGAGACCATTTT
This sequence comes from Mytilus californianus, assembly GCF_021869535.1. NCBI lineage: Eukaryota > Metazoa > Mollusca > Bivalvia > Mytilida > Mytilidae > Mytilus > Mytilus californianus. The sequence goes on along the minus strand of NW_026262723.1, from coordinate 22,805,365 downwards.
AATAAAATAACACCATTGACCAGCTTAGTAACACCACTGAATATATTATGACAATCAGCATTTTTTGGTGTTTCTTTCATGTTTAACAAGAGAAACATCATATTATTTATAACAAACAATACTTATTTAACAATGTTTTAACAATATCATGTACAAATGTATTACATATACAAAGTTTTCAAAAAACTGGTGTATGCTGGTAACACCAATGACACTATTTAGTAACACTACTGACATTTTTAGTTATTGATATTATGTTATATAATTTGAGATTTTCAGCCTAAGAATTATTTTTTCTTCTTTTTCTTTTGCTCAGTGTTCTCTGTTTTGTGTTCAGTACTTAGTTTTGTGTTCAGTACTTAGTTTTGTGTTCAGTACTTAATAAAAGTAAAATTTGAAATGTGTTGTCAATGGTATAGCTAGAGGAATAATGTCAATAAGTAGTAATTTAAACCTTAACAACAAATTGGAACAGTTGTTTGATGTTTAACAATAATATTTAGTACCTAAATGCATGTTTTAAATTGGTAACACCATTGACACGATTCTATCAAAGGATGACCTAAAATTGTTAAAATTGAAGGAACCCTTTATTTTTCCCATTGCATATTTCTGAAAATAGTTGCTACCATACTATAGAATAGAGGGACACATTTAAATGTTTTAAACAATGACATCGTTTTTCCAAATATTACTTCATCGAAATTTGCATGTTTTTTTATAATGACCCGTAAGCAATTTAAAGTATGGTTGCCATTGCAACAAACATATCTTAACTAATTTGCATTGCTACTTTTTGACACACTCCACATGTTTAATTTAATTTATCCCAAATATGCTCTATTTGGAAAACAGATTGTTGTGGAAATCTTAATTTTCAGGAAAAGATTAATCAGGTTGATACAACTGAATCAATTTGTTTCAATGCACGATTTACGATTTTCAGTATCTTTATACAATTAAATTGACATGACCAGTTGAAAGAAAATAGGAATAAGGCAGTATCATTTGTAAAAAAAATGTGGAGTACATAAGGACACATTCTCTTTATCTGAATGACATAATTACTTAAGGGGTCTGATTGAATAATGCTGATGATGATTTGGTGTTTAACATCAAGTGGCAAACTTGTATGTGTGATTAGCAAACAAGCAGCAAATATCCATTTTCAAGATGACGTTTGACCCCTTTGTGGATCAAATCCTAGACATTTCATACTTGAAGCATGCTGCAAGAAACAACTGATAGATTTTCTCATTGATTTATGTTCACGTCTATTTTTGGTGTTGAAGGTTTTGTGTTGGTCTCAGAAGTTTCAACTGATGGCACAGCTAAAGACTGTCAAATAAAAGAAAGTTTTGACAATAAAACCTAAACCAATCACATTCCTATGAAAATCCCTGTACAGGACAAGAATTCAGTATATTGGTATTTCAAATTTTTTTTACTGACGTCTGGTGTATGCATGATATAGTAAAGTACTGACATATGATCCTTTAATGGGTGATACAGTTACTGACTAATGCCAAATATCTAAATAAGTGTGACTTACTAACACACGCCCCTTGTCGGAATGACATTAAGGGACAAAATGTGCTCCTTATAGAAGATCTCTTCTGTTTGACTGGAAATCTTTTCTTTAATTGCAATGCTCCATCTTCACTTATTATTCTGTAAATAAACAGAGAGTTTCAGAACTTATATCAAAAATGGCAGATCTGAGGAAAATATATAATACTTTAAATAAAGTATGCCTGTAAATCAGGCTTAATTAATTTCTTTTATAGCATCTTGTTTGATTGAATTTATACTCTTCATCTATATACCAGCAAACTATCCAATTACAATTCCAGCTATACATTATTGCTTTAAGGAATTATAGCATTTATAAAAACAAAACTATTTTACTGGTATTACCTACTAAAGTTTAATTTTCCAGTGTAAAAATTTAATCACAATGCAAATATTTCAGACATGAACGAATGCAACTAAATAAGAATTTATTAAAAGTAGACATATGGTTTTACAAGAACAGATAATATATAATGAAGGTTAATAATTAACAAGTTCTTACTTGAATAAACAGAGTGCATTAACACAACAATTAACTAGTAATGAAGGATCTCTTGCTTCACGACTAATCCATGACCTGGCTGATATACATGTCACTGGTAATCCTTCACATACTGTTATTCTGTAAACAGATATAAAAACTGAAGCAATTGGAAGTGAAGGTAAAACTATTAACATTGAGATATATCTCACTTGCTTTGCAGCAAATATGATGGTTTTATTTTTATTTATTATTATCTAAATGAAACGAGCTGCTCATATTTGCATTTGAAATATCAATGGTCAATCAGATGTAGTTCTTCACAAAAGCACCAGAGAGCATAGGATTCAAATTTTGTAGCTTCAAACCTCATTTCATAATTTCAACTTAAAAGAAGTAGATTTTCATTAAATCAATGAGTCATATTTCTACATACTAAAACAAATTTTTTTGATGTGACCAAACAGGGACATTGTACGCACACTGTACAAACCTTCTTGCTTTTATCAGTTTTCCACTGTTCACATCAATGGTAAAGGAGTGAATTGAGCCTTTGTCATCTCCTGTCCATAATATATGTCCTGTACTATCAAAGGCTAGAGCTAGAACTTTACCAGTCACTTTACTGGATCCTCCCTGTAAAATATAATATATGTAATGTGGCACCAAAAGCTGGTTCTAGAATTTTAGTATTCATTTTGCTGGAACATGGTGTATTTTTTTTAATGCCTCTAGCTATTAAAGACTTCTACATTAGGAAAATCAATAGTCTGACACTTCACTGTAATTTCTCTATAGAATAAATGTCAGACAAGAGCCAGAATGTCGACAGTCATTTTGGACCAAACATATGGAACATCATATAAATTCTTGAAGGGAAAAATAGGAACATTAAGCAGGGACTTTTCATTTTACTCCTTCCCAAATATAAAGTGTTAAAAGATCTCTCTATTAAATTAGATGAAAGATGTATATGTTAATCAGATAACTGCTGTTTTGGGGCTAAAATCTAAATTTAAACTTACATACCAAGCAAGAAATATTCGTAAGTTTTTTTAATTTATCTATCCATAACAACAGCAGGAGAGACACAAGAAGATTCTACCTTTCTGTTTTACTTCAGCATAGGTGGAAATAACTTTTATAAAAAAAATAATGATCCAGAAATCAAAACCCCCCAAAAAAACAAGACAAAATAAACTAATAATAAATTGTATAAAAATTTAATTTTTGCTTATCTTACCTTGTATCCTTTGCCGGTTGATATGTTTAAAACTTGAACAAAGCATTTACTATTCCCTGTCTGGTATTAGTTAAGGTTATTACATGTCATAGTCAATCAATCATTATAAAACAGTCTCTGTTCAAGTTTTGTCAAATTCCATAAAGGTTAGACAAAATTAGTCGAAGTTCTAAAATCTTTTAACTAAAGACTCTACCTAAATGTTAACAGCAAAAAATGAGTCCAATTATATTGATTGATTGATTCTTGCTTGTTTTACACTACCAGGAAAACAAAAACAATAAAGCTATAGATAATACTTAATGATTTAAAAATTCCCGAAAGGATACAACAAACATGTTATTATTTAACGGATGGAAGACACATGACATGAGTTCTGCTGCCATACTGTCCTCTATCACCCTCATACACTTCCCTGCGGCTATATCCCATACTCTGGCTGTGGCATCTAGTGATACTGAGAGAATTACATCATTGGAAAGGGAAAACACAAAATCTGAAATTGATAAGAGTAATTTCATGAATACTAGCTGATGATACAGAGAAAATAACACTATTGTATAGCGAAAATATAAAGTTCTAAATATTCAGAAGGTTTAAAAAACAAAAATAGCACTTAATAAATTGGGGTATTTTTTTAAGTCCAAAGTACTTTCTGGATTTACCTCCATCATGAAAATCAGTTGATGTTGGTCAGAGTATTTTTAATTCTCGGAAGGTAAACTGTCTGTCCCATTGAATATTTACGACAGCTTTTGTTCTCTGCGGAGTTCTTTCATTGGGAACTTAAAGCTTCATATTGTAACTCACAGCTGATATTTTACCTAATCAATTTTCAGAAAACCTGATAATCAGTACATATATGTATGCAAAGCTTTCCTTAATGGGGCTTTGATTGGAATAACTTAATGTTTTTGTTTATGTACCTGTAACCCCAGCAGCATGACCTCTCAACATACAGATTACAGTGGCTGGATCTGGTATAACCTGACATATTGACAGAGTACCATCCAATGAGGCACAGGCCAATCTGGTTTTATCATCATGTCCAAATTTTACATTAGTAACTACAAAAGAAGAGATTTAGAAATACAACAATTAAAATATATCAGTATTCAGGAATAAAACTACCAGAATTTTTAGGGCATTTCCCGAAATAAATACCTGGAAGGGTCAAAACTCTATTGCTGGGGCAAGTGCTCCACATCATTCTCAGTTTCAATGATTTTTATGTATTATAGAAATCAAGTAAACAAACAATGTCCATTCCTATCATATTAAATACCTAAAAACCTTTAAACAATAACATAAAAAGGGAAGGAATTCATCATCCAATCATATCCAGTTTTAATTATCTCTTAAATGAGAGTACGGAGTAAAACATTGAGTTAATAATAATTCTCTTTCACTGAAAGTACCTGCTGCTGTGTGTTGATCAAATATATGATGCATTCCTGCAAAGGCATAATTCTCTGAGACGGTCTTCCCTCCTGCCATTGCCCTGAAAAACATATATATTTTCTTTGTTAATTTTCTTAATGAATAAGCAAACAACAAACAGTTATTAAATTTACCTAAATCCTATAATAATACTTGAAATGATAACTGTTGATTATCAAATAACAAGGTCCTTCTTCTGTGGATTCATTTAATTTTTTGGGAACAAATTTTCGTTGACTGAGGAAAAATTGTGTATTTGTAAATATTTGAATTGGGGGATTTGCCAAAGGGGCATACAAGCCTCTAGAAAATTGCTACTTTGTTGAAATTTTAAAATTGTTATTTCCCTTTTAATTAACTAATTCATCCACAAAAATTGTTATCATACAGTATAGGTTTTAATACTTGACACAATGCTTAATGATCAAATCAAAACCCGAACAAAGTTATGATAATTATACCTGCTTGCTTCAGCTTCATCTGTGGGAACAACTTCTATACTGTCAAACACACGTTTCATTGGTCCTTCAAAGATATGCTTCAGTGATCCACTGCTCAAGTTCCTACGATGTTTCTTACTATCACTTAGATTAAGCTTGTCAAAATTCTATAAAAAAAAAATTACCATATTTAAGGAATGCTTAAAATTTAATGTGAATGATAAACTTTCTTCATCCAAAGGAGATTGGTAAGCATGAAATTAAAAGAATTAACATTAGCAAGGCATTGATAAATCATTATCTTAATAAGTTAATAAAACAGAATATTATTTTTGGTTTGATCAGGGTAAACGCTACAATATGATATAATCAACTAAACATGATTATTTTCTAACTCCAAGCAAACTGGTATATATATGGAATTAAAAGAATCAACACTAGACAACAGTAATACCATATATGGATTTGCCATAAAAATATTCTACTAACTTCATGGAATGAAAAAAAAAATTCATCACTGGTCATTGTTTGGTGAATGTTACACTCAACCAATGAGGAAGCACACCCATTGTATTAATTAAATAACTAAAGAAATAGCTAACTTCTATGTCATTTGGTCACTGGTAGAGAGTTGTCTCATTGGCATCCACATCTTCTTATTTTTATATTAACAGAGTTAACAGACTGAAAATGACAAAATAATTCAATCGCCTCAAGTTCTGTTTGATGGTATTAGAAAACAGAGACCCTAATTGGATTCTTAATCCTATTACAATGTATTGCAGGCTAAATGCCTATCTGGCTACATGTTTAATTTTAATACAATAAAGTATTGTGACTAACAAGACCTTAAATAATTACATACTGGTAAATCTAAGCCACTCCTTCCTCCACTTCTTAAACTTATAGACCGACTTCTTATACTTCTAAAAAATATAAAACAATTGTTATATAGCTTTAGGTTTACTGGGTAAATATAAAACAATTGTTATATAGCTTTAGGTTTACTGGGTAAATATAAAACAATTGTTATATAGCTTTAGGTTTGCTGGGTAAATATATCAATAACAAACAAATATAAGTTTGTCTGTCCTAATCACTCAAACTTTTAGGAAGAAGGCACATACTGAAGGCCTGTTGTGTTGTTTATTATGACGCAGTATGTTTGAGTCAAACAGTCCTTGTGTAATTTTGCAACTTTACTATATTTACAGTCATTTCACAGGTGTATAACCTGCTTCATAGAACTGTTTTATACCAAAATAGCTAAGATTTATTGAAGTACATAGATCTACCATTAAATTTTGAGAAATCTTTTACAATAAAATTATATTTGAGTTGAGGGCAGATTTTGCTCTAGACTATTACTCATTTTACTATCTCATTTGACCATGAACAGATCTATATAAAAGACTGTAGAAGTTTTATTCTAGATTATTTCAACATATTTTTTTGCGTGACAAAGTCAGAAATGTCATATTTGTTGCTGTCTCCTGACGTCTTCCATCTGTTTAGAAATTTATTGTTATTTCATATTTACAGATTTTATTGTTAAATTTTCTCACAATTTTGGCTTTTTTTAGAACTTATGTTGTTCTATTGCTTGTTCATATTTAAAGGCTTTTTTGAGACCTCTAGTTGTTTTGTTGTAAGAAAGATTGACTATAAAATACTTTATTTTCCCTGAGATTTAATTTTGCAGTTTCGATGTACAAACTGGTTTGAGAGGGTTTATTTGCATTTTTCTTGCTCCAGACTCCTGACTCTTTTTTTCCATGCAGAAGAATTTTATGCCAGGGAATACTTTTGCGATTATATCTTATTTATGAAATAAGTAAAGATTTACCTTTTGGGAAAATTATAAACATAAAGCTCTCTCTCCAGATTCTGTTTAAATTTCATTCATTACTGCATCACTTAATTAAACACTGATAAAACCTACCCTCCATCTGAGAAAGCTGGACTACCATATCTAGCATTCAGTAACTGAGCCCTAATATGAAGGTGATCTTTCCTGACTGAGGGGTCTTTCTGAAATTAATAAAAACAATAATGCACTTTGGTGTTTCAAACTTATCATTAAGTATGTTATTATCATCTTCAATAACAAGTAAGTCAAGTTGACATTATTATGAATAAATACATGTAGTAGTCTCTTGGATGGAGAGTTGTCTCATTGGCACTCATACCACATCTTCTTATATCTTAAGTATCTATCCAATAGACCACTTTCGAGTTCATTGCATTTCCGTCAAAAACTTTGGTTTTAGTGAACTGCATTCGTGCATTTAGGGGCATCGTCACTTCCTTTCCATGTTGAGCGAACAGTTAAAAAAATATGACGTTATATTGCATAAATTATTAGGCAAATTAAATTCTTATACTTGATAATCAGCACTGCCCTCATTACAGAATTGTGATCAAGTACCTACGGAACGAACATTATTTCTAGATTGGCCTTTCACAATGATCATCGTGAAGATGCTTAATAAACTTTATTAGTGCAGGAATACATGCGGTCCCCTTTATCTGGTAAATGTCGTCATAAAGGCGGGGATAACTGACAAACTTTTCAGGTGAAGGACATAACTCGAAAGTGGTCTATTCATTCGCAAAATACTTGTACTTCTGACTGTTACAAGTATGAGCTTTACACACGTTATGGACAACAGTTTATCAATGTAGATCTATAGTGACCTTTGAAAGTCATTTTCGGTTGTTTAGTGTTGTCAGATTGCTGCCTAATTAAATGCATTACCCATGGATCTGCTTTATATTAATCTTTATCACAATGAAAAAATATTTCAAAGATGCAAACTTTTATTGTTTGTAGAAAATTCATTGATCTGATCAATCTTAAATTTGTGGAATAGAAACTACATGACTTTAATTATATTTTCTCTACATCACAGAACTCACTCCTGACTTGGCACACTCCCTTAATAACTGACTTCTTCTTCTTATATACAAAGTTCCTGTAAAAGAAATAACAGCAATGCACAAAGTGGAAATATCATCAACATATATAATGTTAAGAGAGATTTGTTTACTGTTAATGAAGTTAGGGATGCTCAATTCAAGGGTCATCTCCCCCCTCTAAAATAAGCTGAAAAGTATGTCTAAAAGTTATAAATACATATATGAGGGTAGGAATGCCCTTTATCGTCAAGCGTCAAACGTCCGTTTTTTCACTACCGTTAACGTCAAACAGTCAGGGATATAACTCTATAGGGTTATTACAGAAAATAACTTGCATGTGTTATTACAGATACTTTTATGAGTTGTCTACTCTTTAATTCTTAAATTTACTAAATCATTAATAACATATGTTTGTTATTTGTAAAATAAATCATAAATATTTTTATTTTTAGTTGGCTCTAGGGAACTCTTGAAACTTTGCGCAGAAACTAAATGCATAGCCTTGAAAACTAACTATTAATTTAGATTAATACATTTTTCATTAACCAAGGTAAATCAATGAGACAAGGCTTTTAAGTGATTAACTTAGCTGTAATAACAAGGCTTAGTTATTAAAGGCATGTAACTTATTAAATGAGAGACTTGAGAATTACTGGGAAGCTTGCGCAGAACCTCATTACATGCTCTGATCATTACTTCTTACAATAAATTAAAATACATTGTAATTGAGCATGATCTATGTCTGAGCAAATGCTTTGAAGTGATGTAGAGAAGCTATAATAACACCCTTTAGTTATTACAGGCATATTTGTTCTGTAATAACATAGGTGTGATATGCATGATTGGCAAACTATGAACTGTTATATATTTCTATAGTTAGTTATCAAAGTTCTTTGATTTTTTTGTCCACAATAACAAGTGTATGTTATTTTTCTCTAATAACCCTATAGAGTTAAATCCTTGACTATCAAATGAGCCTAAATTTTTTATTGTCATTCGTCAAATCTCATTTTGTAGCTACCGTTAGCGTCAAATGGAGTTAAATATTTATCGTTAACGTTATTCTTACAAATATTTTACCGTCATTCGTCATGAGGGGTACCCCATTCCTACCCTCATATATCATTATTACTGTAAATGTAAATGTAATAGAAAAATCAATAACAAAAATAACAATGACAGTTTTTCATATAACTACAAACTTATTACTAGAAGACAACTTCAAAATTAGAGAGACCTAGAATCATTGGATAAGGGAGCTACCATTTGATTTTTATGGAGGGGGCGGGGGGGCTAGGATAAAATTTGAAAAAAATACCCAGGACAGGAGTTTTGAGTTAAAAAAAGGCAGGATGAGAAACTTTGCCAAAAAAAAGGCAGGACAGAGATTACAACTAAAAAAAAAAAGCAGGACAAAATTTTTCATCCTAGCCCCATAAAAATCAAATGGCAGCTCCCTAAATAGGCAAAGGACTGATAAATTAGTTTTAACTTTAGAAAGTGCTATGTTATGGCAATTCACCTTGGCAGGTCCTAGTTGACACACTGTTATATTCTATAAGTCTGAGTTATCATGTCTCAGGGTTCTCACTAAGGATTTTTGAAGGCGAGTCCAGGGACTCATCATTTTTAGCCATGGTGAGTCCAACAGTAAGAAGAAGATATTTTATTGCAATATGATTTATCATTTTAGTCTCCATGACCTAACAGAGCAATGAAATGACATTAAATTCAGACTATTTTTATACTTTTGCTATAAAATGAAGATATGTATGTTAATTTTATACAAAATATTTTAATCTTCATGCATCTTTGGACAGATTTTCATGAGTCCAGGACTCATGGACTCACCTTAGTGAGAACCCTGATGTCTATAACAAGTTATGGAAAATATGTTTTACATGTAAGGTGTAATCTTTAGTGATAATTTTAAAAGGTAATATCATTTTAAAAATCTGCAACAAAGCAAACAATACATTTGGAATTTTTTAGAGGGAAACTCATAAATCAACAAAAAATGTCTGCCTACAACTCAATTCTGGATACTCCTACACCTTATGGAACTATAGAGACCATTAAAGGAAAGGTGACTAGGTTTGTGACCTACACATGTATAGGCTTACAAATAGTTTCACCATTAAGATGAAGGACCTTGGTTTGTAACCTCTGGATGAAGGGCTAGAACAGCCCCTTGAATTACTGTACAAAAAAGTGAATAACCTATATATATATATAGCTAGCAGCCATCACCACTGAATACCATATCATGATTGTAAAAACATACTGTCAAGAACTTGTACAACACAACTGAAAATTTTACCAGCAAGTACTGATATTTACAAACATTGACAGCACCCTTTTACATAAATAATCATCCATTGATACACAGATACTAAGATATCAGTCCTTCCTACTGCGACTACTACACATTGTACATGCAATGCATGTGTCATAGTAGTGTCAGCTTCCTAAAAATATAGTATATGCCAAAACACATAATTAACAGCGCCTGGTGATGTTTCATAGCCTGACCGACTTCATTACTATATTTCCTAGTGTCAGCTTCCTACTTTATACATGATAAAAATAGTTGACAAGATACATGTACATGTATTCAGAAAAAATTGGTCTGTCTATAAGAATCCATGACAAATCGCCCCACTGGCAAATCGCCCCACACATAATCGCCCCACTTTTTCACCAACTCGCCCCACTTTCTTAAAAATCGCCCCACTTTTGTTTACCAACTCGCCCCACTTATGAAAAGGATAAAATCCCATTGAAAATAGGTTGGATATATTGCTCCATTTATGAAAAGGGAAAAAAATCACGTGATATAAAGTCAGCCAACTCGCCCCACTTGTGAAAAATAGATAAATCCTGATGAATTTAGTGATGCCAACTCGACACACTTATGAAAAATAGAAAATACCTGATGAATCAAGTTGAGTCATACCAACTCAATGTCAATAATAATGATTTAGTAAATTTTCGTTTTTTTGTATTCTGTGTATAAGATTTTTTCAGTTAAGGTAGATGGGGTGTCTAAATTATAATCCATAGAATTTTTTAATAATTTGCCAAAATGTAGTTTATATCATGCTTTTTAAAAAATAATAATAAAAAGAATGGGTCACGGGGCTTATTTTCACGCTACAGGTTGTGCAAAATTGACAGATTTTGTATAGATTATGCATGGAAAAACCAATTTTCTGCCATAAAACGAAAACTATACCATAGAATTTTGAGATAAAATATGAGAAGATAGCTCTACTAGTATGCTTTCAGATAAGGAAAAGAAAGAATGGGGTCACGGGACCCGTTTTCTTGCTACATAATAAAATAGGTAAATTCCTAACACATTCTATTGTAAATGTAACTTTATCTGAATTATCTGCCCTTACATTGAGTTGCCTCCCCTTATGTGGCAAAGTTGGAAAAAATAGAATCAAACAAAAGTATTCTTTTTTTTATAAAATACAACCATAAATATGATAAAATAGATCATTTTCTATATTGAAATGAAAATTCTTACACATGAATTACCTACTACTCTCAAAATTTGCACCTTTTATTAAAGATCTAGACCGATTGTTTTCTGGTATTTCAGAATCCAAGATGGAGGAAGACACCCTATCTACCTTAAGTGGAGCGAGTTGGCAGACCTGAAATTATATATTCATCTATAAGTTTACATTATTTCATTAAGTGGGGCGAGTTGGCAGGAGAAAAATTAACGGGATTTGGGATTTAACCCTTTTCACAAGTGGGGCGATTTTTTTTTGAAAGTGGGGCGAGTTGGTAAACCACTTTGGGGCGATTTTTTAAAAGTGGGGCGAGTTGGTGAAAAAATGGGGCGATTTGGTGTGGGGCGATTTGCCAGTGGGGCGATTTGTCCTGCTTCCGTCTATAATGTCAATCCAGACAAAGTATTAAAAGAAAGTTTGGACTTTTTAATGATTATAAATGATTAAATGTTATGATTGCTTCCCTTCATTAGTACATACTTAGAAACCAATAAGCACTTGAGCTAAGTATGTTACCTGACCTAGGTACTAGTTCACATCCAATCATGGACAATATCATCATTCATGAAAGAGGCGTCTACAAACTCTTAAAGGGACTCCGACCATTCAAAGTGACAGGCCCCAATGAAGTTCCAGCTAATATCCTTAAACAGGCAGCAGAATCACTAGCTCCTTATCTTACCCAGATGTTTCAGCTTTCCCTGGACCAGGGTAAGATACCAGATGAATGGCGCAAAGCGAACATCGTGCCAATCTACAAGAAAGGAGAGAAACACCAACCCTCAAATTACAGGCCTGTCTCATTGACATCTATATCATGCAAACTGTTAGAACATGTTATACACAGCAAAGTAATGGATCACTTTGATCGGCACCACATTCTATGTGACGAGCAACATGGATTCAGAAGTCGTCGATCCTGTGAGACAATGTATGATCTCCAGTTACAAAAGTTTCTATGTCTATAAAATTAAATCAAAGTATCAATCAGTAAAGTAAATTTAAATTACCCCAATCGTAAACAAAAGACAGATGCAGGTCTACAAAAAAATGTCAAGCTTTAAATTGTTTCCATGGGCACCGATTCTCCTAGTTGTCTTTTTTCTTAGACACTCATTTAATTATTATATGGTCAAAACTCTCCTTCAATACTTTGTCTGAGTTGGCATTATAGACGGTTACAGTTGACTTAATCTGTTAATAGAAGTTCCGTGTTGACTTATTGACGGTCCGAGTTGTCTGCGGACAAACTCATAGTTGCCTTGCACTCATAAGAAACAATGTTTAATGTCAAAGAAAGCTATCAGTCTGGCAATAGATGTGTGCAACTTACTGAACTGAGGGTTGTTAGGAGTTCTATAAGCATTAAATTTTGCATCTAAGGCAAGTGCTTGTTGCCAAACTGCTGCCATCCTGGCATTTTTTTTAACCGGAAGTATACGTAAAATATATAATATCCGGATCGATTCTGGTTTTATGGGAATGGCTTTTGTTACGAAGCTTTGAGACTTTCTAAATTATGCTATTTCCACGAAAGTTATTTGATCCATTTGATTTCCTTTGCATTATGGAAAGTCCACAACAGAGTCGTGATCCAAGCCTACAAACATAATAAAAAGTAATAAAGTAAATCTATATTTAGATTATGACAGTAGATCTAGAGTCAATATTTGGGGGGGGGGGGTCATATTTATATTGTAAGATATGGCTTTAATAATTACTAACTCCTTGGTAGAGTATTTTTGAATGAAATCAAATTAAGACCATGAAATTGAATGTCAAATTATATTAAACAATCATGAATGTGGGCCATGTGTTTACAAAGCAAATCTAGAATAGATTGTGACTATTAATTATTTAAGGAAGTATGAAACTATTTGATCACCTTTGGTTGCAAGTGCATGCATGAGCACACTTGATAAGTCCTAATTTTTAATGAAATGGGATTTTAATCTAGAAATTCATATCTTGTGTTAGATTTTTTAGTTTAATGACATAATCTCATCCAAATATTTTTTTTAATAATAATTGATTAAAAAAATTCAAAACTTTGCTTAATAAGGGGATGTAACTCAGATAATTCAGTTTTTGTTAAATAATGTACAGTACATAAATTTATTAATGACCATGCAGACCACAGTTTTTATTTTTATTTCCCGAAAACATTTTAAAAGAGCTATATTCTCATATTTTTAATAAAAATTAATCATTTGGTTTACATTCTATTCACATATTTCGTGTTTGTTTAATCCTTACAAAATATGAAAATATGAACAAGATCAATGACCTATACTGTATATTATATTTTTAAAGTTAGTAATTAAAAAAACAACATTTTTTATTTATACATCCATACAACCAAAAGACCTATTGTTGATATGGTTATTTTATATATGCCTTTAAAAAGTAAGCGTTCTTATAAAAAACTAGAGGCTCTAAAGAGCCTGTGTCGCTCACTTTGGTCTATGTGCATATCAAACAAAGGACACTCTCCAACATTGTAGACGAGGATAGACTTCATGACAAAAATCTCTATTTTGGTGATCTTGTAATACTGATCTTTTAGTCTCATTAGTTTCTCTCTATCTTCTTTAGTTTTTGCTCAAAACACAAAAGAGGGGGAAAATCTCTTTTAAGGGCAATCACTCATATGAAGAGTGACAGTCTACCAACTATATCAGCAAAATTTGACTTTTTAATAGATCTTGTCTTGCTGATCATTTTTGTAATTCAAAGTGTTTATTTATTTATTTATTATAATTTAAATCATATAAAGCATAACGGAAAAAAAATGTTTCTCTCTAAATATCATAGTTTTCATGATAATGGCAAAAATTAAAAAAACTGGAAAAATTTGTCATTTATGGGCAATAACTCCTATAAGAATTTGTCTAACAGTTTTGAAGTAGATGGAGTAATTGGTAGAGCTGATTATTCTGAACATTTTTGCTCCCTTTCAGATTTTCTCTATTTTTAACGGTTCAAAAAATAATAGACAAAACTTGCATTTTACCCGCTATGTTCTATTTTTAGCCATGTCGACCATGTTGGTTGGTTTTTCGGGTCATCGAACACAATTTTAAACAAAATACCCTAATGATGATTGTGGCCAAGTTTGGTTAAATTTGTCTCAGTGGTTTCTGAGGAAAGGATTTTTGTAAATGATTACAAAAATCAACAAAAAATTGTTTAAAATTGACTATAAAGGGCAATAACTCATTTAGGGGTCAATTGACCATTTGGTGATGTTGACTTATTTGTAGATCTTACTTTGCTGAACATTATTGCTGTTTACAGTTTATCTCAGTCTGATTAAAACCAGCCCCAACTATCCACTTGCGTTTGCAAGTGGATAGTGGGGGTTGGTTTTAACCAGATTGCAGTTTATCTCTATCTATAATAATATTCAAGCTAACCAAAAACTGCAAAATTTCCTTAAAATTACCAATTTAGGGGCTGCAACCCTACTAGGGGCTGTCTGATTAGTCTGAAAATTTCACGGCAGATAGATCTTAACCTGATGAAAATTTGACCTCATTTCAGATTTGCTGTAAATGCTTTAGTTTTAGAGATATAAGCCAAAATAAATCTGCATTTTACCCCTATGTTCTATTTTTAGCCATGGCGGCCAGGTTTGTTGGTAGGCGGGTCATCGGACACATTTTTTAAACTAGATACCCTAATGATGATTGTGGCCAAGTTTAGGTTAATTTTGTCTCAGTACTTTCAGAGGAGAAGATTTTTGTAAAAGATTACAAAAATCAACAAAAAATTGTTAAAAATTGACTATAAAGGGCAATAACTCCTTAAGGGGTCAATTGACAATTTTGGTCATTTTGACTTATTTGTAGATCTTACTTTGCTAGATAATATTCAAGATAAAAACTGCAAAATTTTCTTAAAATTATTAATTCAGGGGCAGCAACCCAATAACAGACTGTCTGATTTGTCTGAAAATTTCAGAGCAGATGGATCTTGACCTGATGAACAATTATACTCCTGTCAGATTTGCTCTAAATGCTTTGATTTCAGAGATAAAAGCCAAAATCTGCATTTTACCCCTATGTACTATTTTTAGCCATGGCAGCCATCTTGGTTGGCAGGCTGGGTCATTGGACACAATTTTCAAACTACATACCCCAATGATGATTGTGGCCAAGTTTGGTTAAATTTGACCCAGTAGTTTCAGAGGAGAAGATTTTTGTAAAAGTTAACGGACGAGGATGATGGACAACGACGGATGCCAAGTGATGAGAAGAGCTCACTTGGCCCATAGGGACAGGTGAGCAAAAAAGGAGTTGTGGTAATGATTGCCAATGAGGCAACTATCCATCAGAGTATTTTTGAATGATTTTAATATTTGTTAGTAGAAATGGTCAGAATTTTATGCATGATATTCAGTAATAGCATGCATGTAAGTTTGGTGAGTTTGGTCTATCTTGTCCCTAATATGATGCATTTTGTTATGGGTCATTGTCCAAAAACATGTACCAGTAACATTTTACAGCTGGTTTGATTACAGCTTGTTTGATTATTATCATACAGAATTATTGTAAAGCATTGCATCTACGTAATTATTCAGCTTAGTTTGAATTGCTCAGTGATTAGCAATAATCATCTTTCTTCTTTCTTTTTTCTTCCAATACTGTGGAGGTGATAACACATTTATTCCTTTAGAGCTCAGAATCCCAGTTGATAACAGAAGTTCTTACAGACCCAATAAAACACCACTTGATAAACGTTTTCAACAACACCTTCAGATGATATATATTTCCCGTTAACAAACCAGATTGTTCTAAATATACTCACAAAAAATGTTTAACCACAACACTTTTTTGTACCTGTTCCAAGTCAGGAACCTCTAGCCTTTAGAAGTTTTCTGTGTTATTTAAAATTTTTGTTCATTTGCATGTTTTTAGAGCTAAAGGTGGTGCCAATTCGCTTAACCAGTATATTACTGTTTAGGGACCAGCTGAAGTCTGCCTCCAGGTGCGGGATTTTCTCGCTGCATTGATGGCATTGGGCTGTTTTTTGCACTTCTTTGGGTGGGTTGTTGTCTCTTTGAGACATTCCACTTCTCCAATCTCTTTTCTAATGATATTTATCCTCTTCAACTTTTAATTGTTAATTAAAAGTGACCAATGTCCATTTTTAGGCCATTTATTAGAATTCCCCATGGTCATCTTCATACCAAAATGGAAGATCAGCTTTCCAATTTCCCCAATGTTGCACATACCTTATCTGTTTAAAGGCAAAAAAAAAAATGGTATTTTACAAGAAATGTAGGCCTGAGATCACTATAACAATGTTATTTTTCCATATTTTTCTATTTTCTAGAAGAATAACTTCTGTAAACAGTTGGTCCACATTCTTCCATTGTAATTTTCTATACAATTTATTTTTCATGGGGCATAACTCTTTTTAAAATAGTTGATATAGTTGATATCGCAGCACTGATTTACCAATTTGTTCGAGGCATTTCTGATATAAACCTTTAATATAAATTTTATGTAGTTCATACGTGTTTCTCGTTTCTCGTTTTTACCAGATTAGATTGTTGGCTTTTCCGTTTGAATGGTTTTACACTAGTAATTATTTGGGGCCCTTTATAGCTTGCTGTTCAGTGTGAGCCAATTCTCCGTGTTGAAGGCCATACCATGACCTATAATGGTTTACTTTTATAAATTGTAACTTGGATGGAGAGTTGTCTCATTGGCACTCATACCACATCTTCCTATACCTATAAACATCTGGCAAGAATTGAACATTTGAGAGTGCTAACAAAGCAATTTTCTATAGAATTTACATTTCTAAGAGAAATAACTCCTGTAAAGATAATTAATAAGCCCTGATTATCGAACTCATCCCAGACATTGTTGATATATTAACCTCATAAATTTCATAACAATACTACAAGAAATATAGACTGAAAGCACTTACAATTTAAAGCAATTTTCTATACAATAAGTATTTCCAAGTAGCATAACTCTTTTGAAAACAGTTGATCAGCACTGATTTTCAACTTGTTCAAGACATTGCTGATATAAATTTCATATATATCGAGCAAAAAATGTACACCTGAGAGCACTCAATGCAGTTTTCTATAGAATTTATATTTCCAAGAGGCATAACTCCTTTAAAAATGGTAGATCATCACTGATTTTTCAAAACAGTGGAATAAATTTCATAAAAATCTGGCAGGAATTGTACATGTGATAGTACTAGTGCTTAGCTTACAGGACCAGACGGATGGTTGCTGTTATTTCTACAAATATTGTGTGGTGGACAATTAGATGTCCAAGCAACAGGTCATGCAGGAGACAATTAACGATAAAACAACTTTTTTGTAATAATGAAGACGGCACAACAACCTTCAGATGTTCACTGTGTTGCATTTTAGTTTTTGGACCCAGGTTAATAGAAGTGGATAGAAGTCTCATTGGTAATTACATTTTGTACACCACCACCTGTGTTTTGTTCGAACTATAATATTATATCTTAAATTCTTATATCCAATATAAATATTCTTTATCAGTATATCATTGTCCAAATCTTAAGATCATATTCCATATTCCCTTTTATAAACAATGAAAAAATTCTAACAATTATAAAAGTTAAAAAAACAGAAAATAGAAAATATAACCAAGTTTAGGGGAAGAGTAACAACACATTGTCAATAACCTAACTTGGTACTTTGAATAAATCCAATACAGATAAAAATATTTGTCCTTCTCTATAGAGCCCATAAATTAAGATATGTAAACTGATTGATCATATGAATATTCTTATTTTTGAAGGTAATCAATTCAAAACTGTAGTAAAATATTTGAATATTGTTTTTATCGATACTAACATTGATTTTGTTTTTGAGTTATGATATTACTCATAATCCTATATCCTCTCAATACTGTTTTCTTACATTTTGGCATTGCTCAAGGTCATGCATTTTTTCACTATCAATGATGTGTTTACACTAAATCCATTAGATCTATACTGATTGATACTTAAGTCTGGGACAGCATGATTCTTTTATTAGTTGTAATTGGCCTTGAACTAGCTTTCAGTAAGAGGGTGTACTCTAATTTTGTTGCTTTGTGTCTATTGTTTTTATGTTAGTTGTTTTTTGTGCTTTGTAATGTTCTATCGAGTTAAGCCATTGAGAACTAATTATTACAGTTTGTTTTTATGTTGTGCTATTACACCGCTTTCTCAGGTTATGGGAGGGTTGAGAGCTCAAAAACACCAGCTTGTAATTCAGTTGTTGTCGTAGTTTCATGTCCGTCACCATTGTTTTTCATAAATTTTATCATTGTAATTTAGTGCTTTAATTTTGTCTTTAGAATTGTTTCACATTTTTCTTGTCAGGGCCTTTTACAGCTGACTATAAGTTATGGGTTTTTTTCTCACTGTTGAAGGCTGTCAGTGATCTATAATTGCTTATATCCATGTCATTTGAACCCTGGGGTATAGTTGTCTCATTGGCAATCGTACAGCATCTCTTTATTTTTATATTGGTAGTCAAGTAAGTTTGCCTATCTAGACCAAATATCATTATATTCATAACTGTAAAACAATCAATAAAAAACCTATCCATTCAAGTACCATCTATATAAGTTCTATTTACAATTAAGCTGAGCTATACTTAACAAGAAAGACAAAAGCACAAAATTTATTTGACATGTTTTTTAATGTCAATTTTCATAATAAGAAATAACTTTAATACAACCATTGTTAATAGCTATTTACAAAATCAACAATATCTGACGCATCGACATTTCCAAACAACCATTCAAAATACTTTCATCTTTTAATATCCATTGGATAGCATGCATGCAATTGTTTAGAATTAATTTACAGATAAAATTCATAAAAACAAACACTCTTGGTTTTCCACTTACTTTCATTCAAAAATAAAATGCTTCGCTGGGGCGCAGCTTGATACGACCGCAGAGGTCGAACCCTGAACAGTTGGGGCAAGTATGGACACAACATTCAAGTTTGATACAGCTCTGAATTTGGATTGTTATTAAATATTTGACACAGCATAGGTTTCTGACACAGAAAGAATGTGGTCTAAGAACTTGAATTTTTTTAATTTACCTATTATGGTCCAATGTCCAAAATCAAAATACATGGTTATATTCAGCATATCATAGAACCCCATATATTCAATTTTTGTTAACATCAAACAAAGTTTAATTTTGGACCCCAACTTGGACAAACTTGAAAACTGGGCCCATAATCAAAAATCTAAACACATGTTTAGATTCAGCATATCAAAGAACCCCAAGAATTCAATTTTTGCTAAAATCAAACTAAGTTTAATTTTGGACCCTTTGGACCTTAATGTAGACCAATTTAAAAAACGGGACTTAAAATTAAAAATCTAAATACACGGTTAGATTTGGAATATCAAAGAACCCCAATAATTCAATTTTTGATGAAATCAAACAAAGTTTAATTTTGGACCCTTTTGACCTCAATATGAACCAATTTGATAGCGGGGCCCACAAATAAAAAATCTAAATTCATGGTTAGATTCAGCATATCAAAGAACCCCATATATTCAATTTTTGTTGAAATCAAAAAAAGTTTAATTTTGGACCCCAACTTGGACCAACTTGAAAACTTGGCCCATAATCAAAAATCTAAACACATGTTTAGATTCAGCATATCAAAGAACCCCAAGAATTCAATTTTTGTTAAAATCAAACTAAGTTTAATTTTGGACCCTTTGGACCTCAATGAAGACCAATTTAAAAAACGGGACCCAAATTAAAAATCTAAAAACACGGTTAGATTTGGCATATCAAAGAACCCCAATAATTCAATTTTCGATGAAATCAAACAAAGTTTAATTTTGGACCCTTTTGACCTCAATATGAACTAATTTGATAGCGGGGCCTACAAATAAAAAATCTAAATACATGGTTAGATTCAGCATATCAAAGAACCTCATATATTCAATTTTTGTTGAAATCAAACAAAGTTTAATTTTGGACCCCAATTTGGACCAACTTGAAAACTGGGCCCATAATCAAAAATCTAAATACATGTTTAGATTCAGCATATCAAAGAACCCCATATATTCAATTTTTGTTGAAATCAAACAAAGTTTAAATACTGGACCCTATCTTGGACCAACTTGAAAACTGGGCCCATAATCAAAAATCTAAACACATGTTTAGATTCAGCAAATCAAAGAACCCCAAGAATTCAATTTTTGTCAAAATCAAACTAAGTTTAATTTTGGACCCTTTGGACCTCAATGTAAACCAATTTAAAAAACAGGACCCAAAATTAAAAACCTAAATACACGGTTAGATTTGGAATATCAAAGAACCCCAATAATTCAATTTTAGAAGAAATCAAACAAAGTTTAATTTTGGACCCTTTTGACCTCAATATGAACCAATTAGATAACGGGGTCCACAAATAAAAAATCTAAATACATGGTTAGATTCAGCATATCAAAGAACCCCATATATTCAATTTTTGTTGAAATCAAACAAAGTTTAATTTTGGACCCCAATTTGGACCAACTTGAAAACTGGGCCAAAAATCAAAAATCTAAATACATGTTTAGATTCAGCATATCAAAGAACCTCATATATTCAATTTTTGCTAAAATCAAACAAAGTTTAATTTTGGACCCTTTGGACATTAATGTAGACCAATTTGAAAACTGGACCCAAAATTAAAAATCTAAATACACTGTTAGATTCGGCATAACAAATAAATAAATGTGATCAAAGATTTTACAAATCTAATGCGCCATACTGTGCAATTAAAGATTACTTCTTGAAATTTTTCAATATTTGAAATTTGAAAAAAAAATAATATTTGAAGAATAATTCTTTTTAATTTCTGAAATCTGAAATGAGAAAAAATTGGCCCCCCACAATTTCTTTTTATCCCCCCCCTTTTTCCCCCCAAAAAATTCTTTCCCTCAAGATATGGTCATAATCTTAATTCAAATTTCCAATGGAGTTGGCAACCATAATTACCCATTTAAATTTACCATAGTGCTAACTTAATCTATTTTATAATAGAATTAATAAAAATATAGTGTCAAATCTTTCATATGGATTTTTTTGTAAAAAAAAAAGATGAAAACATTTGCAGATATTTTTACTGGTCTTCCTTTATAAATATGCATTTCTTTAAACATAATTTAAAAGCAGTGTAAGGGAAGTAACCAAAACGTTGTATTTGGATTACCTCCCTTACACTGTTTTAGATTATCTTTATTGTTCATTAACCATTACTTTATACATAATTTAAAAGCAGTGTAAGGGAGATAATTTCAATGATGTATTTGATTTATCTCCCTTACACTGCTTTAAATTATGTTTTGTACTAAAGTATTTGTCCATTAACCAGGACAACCTTGTTTTTCCCCCTTTTTTGCCCCTAATTCCTAAACGGTTTGAGCCATACCCCCCAAAGCAAATCCTAACCATCCCTTTGTGGTATGGAAACTTGTAGTATAATTTCAGAGAGATCCATACACCGTTCCACAGTTATTGTCTGGAAACTAGAAAATGCTCATTTTTGGCCCCTTTTTGGCCCCTAATTCCTTAACTGTTGGTACCATAACCCCCAAAATCAATCCCAACCTTCCTTTTGTGGTATTTAACCTTATGGTCAAATTTCAAAAAGATCCATTCACTTAAACTAAAGTTAGAGTGCGAAAACCAATATGTATTCGGACGACGACGCCGGACGACGACGACGACGACGCCGGACGACGACGACGACGACGACGACGCCAACGTCATACCAATATACGACCACAAAATTTTTTTGCGGTCGTATAAAAATTGACCAACAATGACTCCAGTAAAAATTACTTTACACATCTTTCAAAATTCTTAAATTACACAATACTTTAAACAATTAAAAGTTTTCTATTCCTTATGTCCATCCCACAGCCAATAAGAGGCAGTTCTAATAGTTTTCTGTAGGTAACTTAACTGAAGGGATGGTTATATACTAGCAGACAAATTGGCATACAAATTTCAATTAGGAATCATAAATTTGCAGAAATGGAAAAGGATAATTTTGATTATTGGAGTGATCCATGAAAATGAGCAATTTGTTTATTTTCCATAGGTACTAAATAGTGAATGGCATTCTGTGGTTTATCATTGAATTCAACATATATATGTGTGTGTTATAATAATGGTTTGAATTGTGTACATTTAGAATTAATATCTTACAGTATAGGACATTATAATTGTTACTGTTACAAAAATGACCATTGACTATTAGAAGGATTTAAAAATACATAAAGAACTTTATAATATTCTTGAAACAATGCTCTAACAAGTTATGAACTTCCCTACTATTGAGATTTTCTGTACAAGCCATTTGAAATATTTTGTTTTGAGCCTATAACTTTATAATAATTACAACTAAAAAAATGATCATACAATAGTTATGCACTGGATGAATTATCTCCCTGTGATTTAAGTGAATTGAATTCATTCACACACCCCAGCAAAGCATTGTATACTTATTACTGCCATAATGAAAAATCATCATGAAAAATTTTCTCCCCTTTGTTTTTCAATGTATTGATTTAATTCCAACAATTAACCTTGACACTAATGACATTAAATGATATGTAACACTGATGTCGCCCTTCACAACATTCTTCACATAGAGGACATAATAATGAAAATGATAGTTGAGCCTATTTTTAGACCTCGTTTTATCATGTTCATTATTTCTTCTAGTTTCACAACTTTGTAATTGAAGAACAATCATCATACACTCTCTCAAAACAGTTTGTTTCTGAATAATTCACAATTTTTAAAATGTCATGACGACCAAGCTCCAACAAAAAATTTCGTAAGTTGTAGAAATTGAATGCACATGCATTTTCGTATTTGCTTGATAACAGTTTCCAATGACACAGAACCACTCTTGCAGGCCATTCTCTTTGTGTATAACAAAAATATTGTATGATTTCAATGTCTCTGCACTTTAAACCTAAAATAGAAAGAAATTAAGATATATCCTGGTTAGAGTAACGTAATGTATGTTTATTTACAATAGTTCATGGTTGAATTACAAGATAATGATGTAAAGTACGTAATACTCAAACCAGGAAGTAAAAACTTTATTAAATTTTAATTATCAGCGTTAAGTGATGTTTTAAAGAAAATTATTACCACAAAACTATTTTTAACACTAAGATACTATTTCTATAATTTTTAGAAACACATTATGGATCAAAATATAAACATATCCATGTACTGAATATTTTTAAATTGTATGTTTTTATGGGAAATACCCTGAAAATATAATTTATTGATTCAGTGCAGAAATGGTATACATACCAAAAGCAATTTTTATGACGTTATAACATCTAAGTCAATTGGTTTCTAGTGGATAGTTGTCTCATAAGCAGTCATACCACATTGTCTTATTTCATATTAAAGTACATTTATAAAAATAAAGTTTACCAGTATCATCAAGCACAAAACCAAATAAGCAATTCCGTGACAACATAATTTTTTTCCAAAAGAAGATAATAAATAAAAAGATAAAAAAGGTCCAAAATATTTTCTGACTTCTGAAATGACAGGCATTAAAGTATGAATCCTAAATAAAACCTAAGTCATGATTAAGAGGATAGTGTTCAAATTTTGTGAGAACACTGTCTGTATTTACAACTCAAAAACTGGGAGAACTGCAGATTGTGTAAAAAGATTTAATATGCATACTATTCCTATTTTATAGGATGGTATCTGGCATGAACAGGAGAGGCCCTGGAGTCATTTTAAGATATGTCAAACCATTTCTTATTCTTACCTATCTTTTCAGCAAAATCTCTCCAATCTTTCTTCATACAAGCTGGACTTTGGTCTAAGCTGAGGTGGATAATAACAGCACAGAGCTGGGACCAGGACAGGTCAAGGTCCATTGATAGTTTCGGACTTTTCCTTTCCATCATTAGCTGTACTGTCAGGCACAGCTAAAATCAAAGTAATATTAATCAATTAACATTGGTTTATCTTACCAATCAAAGTTTGCTCAAGTTTTATCAATAAATTATACCCAGTTTTTACAAGTCGGAAAAAAACTTCATCACAACAACTTTTATAGTTGACATTCAAAAAAGGAATGGGTTTGTTTTACCAATCAAAAAATATCATCATCACAATTATTGGTAAATGATAATTAAAATAAAAGAAGAATTTGTCTGAGGACACAAATGTCCAAATCTTAATAAAATTGAGAATGGAAATGGGGAATATGTCAAAGAGACAACAACCCGACCAAAGAGCAGATTACAGCCGAAGCTTCCAACGGACGGAAGGATGGAAAGACAGATAATCAAGGGTAACACTTAATGCCCCCATTGCTTACGGTGGGGCATAAAAACTGACATGATTCAGATGATTCGTGTATATTTAATATTTCAAGAAAACAATCATATGATGTACTTCTGTTAAAAGATTAAAAACAAAATCTCCTATGTTTTATAAAACGATTAATTCTGAATGATAAAAATGAGAATCCTTTTTCAATAACAACTGACCAATATCTTAAGGAGCAAGTTTTTTTGTTGCACCAACTTATATGCTAGGACCAAAAAGAAATCGTAGAAACAAATCAAATTTATATTGTTAGAGGGATGTCTTTCAATATCGAAGTTTCTTTAAATTATTTCTGGTACAGCTTTGTGAAAACACCTAATTGTTAACATTATGTTGATTTCATTATGGTATAACATTGACTATATTCATATTCAAACACCTGAATGGAATCCTCAAGTTCCAAAAAATTTGAATTTAAAAAAAAAGTAACAAATTTTTGGTTTAGAAGTATAAAGATGCTAGAGGTTACTGATGTTTAAACCTCTGATGCAATGTTTGTTGTAACAATATGTCTTGTATGATTTTTGATGAAAATTATATCACAGGTTTTTAACAATGCAAGACAATGTAAGTGATCACTATGTGTCACTACAGCTTCACCTTCATGCAAAACAATGAAAAGAATTTCTGTAGAAAGGACGAGTATGTTTCTGTACCAAAGCATATTTTCAATAAATAAAGTGTAAGTCAGGGTTCTCAATAAGGATTTTTGTAGGCAAGTCTAGAGAATCACCCTCTTAATCATGGCTAGTCCAACAGTGGGAAGAAAAGCAAAATCAATACCATTATAGCCTTTAAAATTCATTACTGTGGATTCATTATTATTCGTTGGATACCAATTTTCTTGGGTTTCGTGGGTACAGGTGAACCACGAATTCAAATGTTCAATGAATTACAAATGTTAATTTGGCTTTGTATGCAGAGATTGGCAAAACCACGAAATCAAATATCCACGAAAATGCAAGTGTTCCTCAATCCATGAAAATTGATACCCACGAAAATAAATGAATCCACAGTAATTAAGTTTCTATGAAAAAATAGAGAAAGATAAAAGAAGAATGTGTCTGTGGACACCAATGCCCCTAGTTTCATAAAAAAAACATGAGGCAAACTTAAGTTAGAGAGCGGAAACGAAAATGGGACGGACGGAAAGACGGAAGGATGGAAAGACAGACAGTCAAGGGTAACACTTAATGCCCCTGTTGCCTAAGAATTCGATGATTCTTTTTGAACTTTTGCTATAAAATGATGATCATTGGACCCAGATACAACATTGTACAATATTGATGCATCTTTGGACTCACCAGATAAAAACATGATGATCATTAGACACAGATACAACATTGTACAATCTTGATGCATCTTTGGACTCATCAGATAAAAAAATGACGAGTCAAGACAGATTTGCATGAGTCCAGGCTTTGTGATCATACAAATTTTGAGTACTCAGACTCAACCAAACAAAAAACTGGATTTGGTGTTTCAAGCACAAATTTTTTACTCGGATTACTGAATAAAGTTTTGTGACCGAGAGCCCTGGACTTATGGACTCATCTCAGTGAGCATCCTGAGTGTAGATGCAACACAGTCTATCCTACCTACATAAATTAAATACTTGGATTAAATTGAAGGTTTTATTAAGTACATTTAGATTTATGTTGTCGATGTCAGAGGTTTAAATGAATTTCCTAATATAGAATAAAACGCTTCATTAACGAATAATATGAATGTAAATTTAACCTTCAATTAAATCCAAGTATTTAATTTATGTAGGTAGGATAAACTGCGTTGCATCTATAACTTTTGCCTAGATGTGAAGTGCATTTCTCACAAATATTTAAAATTTAAATTCCAGTGCTCAATTTTGTTTAATAAGAAAAGTCTAAAAGTGACTATAATTTTCATAAACTGTTGTTACAGAGACATGTCTCACCAGTCACCATTAATTATTAAAAAAAAGACAATCTGATGGACATGGTTTATTTATTCAGTCGAGAGACCATTTTCTAGTAGCCAGGGCCTGAAAATAATTGTCAAACTGGTATGTACTGATAGTAATGCAACTTTATACAAAAATCATTGATCTATCACAAGTAGTACTTATCAAACTGACGTAAGCAAAAAACTTAACATTGAAAATTGCTAATTAATTCAAAGTCACTGGACCATGACTTAGAGGGCAGGGCCTCAAAATAGTCTTTAAACTGATATGTACAAATAGTAAAGCAACTTTCTATTAAATATCAATAATCTATCAGAAGTAAATCCTATCATATCCTTTGTTTTTGTATTAACTTAAGCAGAAAACTTAACAATTGTTGACGCTGTCACCTGAAAAGCAATACGTATGTCTCGCTTTCCGTTCCTCGACGAAATTCCGCGACTTTCTTCGCAGGCGAGACAATAAAAAGTGCTCAATTTGAAAGCTTGATGATGGTACTCATACAACCTAATTAAAATTAAATCTCTGCACATGCTCAATTTTTTTTCTTGGTCGCTGCGTGGGAGCATAAAAAGATGAGGGAGTGCTGAGATTTAATTTTAATACGATTGATACTCATAAGAATGAATGGGAGTGTGTCTATATTGTGTATAGCTACATTGTATCATACCGAATTTGAACAAATGCACATATGTGATAACTGATGTGTGCAATTCTACTTCCCTCTCTAATATGAAGGTGTAAATGATTTACATATTATATAATCTTTTTTAGATCTGATGATCTTAAGTGTCAGTTATTGAAATATAAATCATACTGAATTTGATGCATTTAAAGGACTTTTTGAATAAAAAGAACAAAGATGAAACTAAAATGATTGATTGATGTTGGTTTAAAAGATGAATTTGAATACATAAACTATGTCCAGGAAAAATAGATTATATCAAACACAAGCAAAATGTCATAATAGTATAATACATACATCACCATTCCAGTATTCTGTTTCTGATACTGCTTTCTTATTACACACCTTACTCCTGGTAGTTCTGTGAAAAGAATATGTGCATATTGTTGAAATTTACAACTGTCTCGTGGTACCACAAAATGATAACACATGTTTTGTCTCAAACACCCTGTAGTTCTGAAGAAAGTCACAAAATACCCCCTCCTCCCCTTCCTAGTTAAGTAACAACATGTGCATAAAAAGTTGGCCTACCATTTTTTAATTGATTTTAAACCATTGAATGAATATAAAAATGCTATACCATATTATTTATTAACCTTTCATACTGGTACTGCAAATTATGTATTCCTTACCTCTCTTTTGGTTTAAATTTCTAATCCAGATAAAATTTCATCACAGAAAGTAAAAAATAGATTTTGGGAAAAAACAAATACATCTTAATTCAAATATAATTTCAGATTAAATTTAATATAAAAAGGAAGGCAGCTGATATCCAGAAATGGACTTTGAGTTAGTCTGCTTCACAACTTCTGATTTTTTTTACTTCCAACTTCCTTAACTCTTATATGTAGATACAGTGGTTTTTACCAATGAACTTATCTTCAGACCATAGAAGTACAACACACATTATGACATTTTGATGTATTTCAATAACTACCATACAACCTGGAAAAATGCAGTTAATTTAGGATATTATCCATTGTTTCATTATAAGTAACATTATTGTACTTTTAACTTTTACTCTGAAATACTGTGAACAATAAGGATATCTTAGTAAGGGAAAATTAATTTTAAGTTTAGAGTCAGATACGAAATGATAGAAAAGAGATTCTTGGAAGGTGATATAGCTTATAAATAAATAAGTACCTCATGAAAATGTCATCTTCTTCGCACATTTTGAATTCATTATCCCACCACTTTTCATGTTTGTTCACAACTTCAAAGTCAACATCAGTAATATTCAATCCTAAATGTCTTTGTCTATGAAAACGCTGTAAAATTCTCACTCTATTATTGGAATATCTTACCCAGCCCAGATTCTTATAATAAATTCTTTGATATTCGCTATCATCACTCGAACAACTGTTTCTATTTGGCAGGTCATTATTGCACAAATTATTATCTTGTTTGTGTGGACAAAGAACATCCACACTCTCTGCCCTAATCAAATGCCCTTGTGGAGGTCGTGAATTACAACTTGGAGGATTGACGGGATCACTTTGATTCACAATAACCAAAGTATTCCCATCTGAATTCTCCATTGCTCCAATGTTCGTGTCATCATGTGGAGCTGGTGGAGGTACTGTACTTGAGTCATCCCATGTTCTATGTCCCATTGTGAAGGGACAAGTAGTTGAAATTTTATCACTATTTATGGTTTCCTCACTCACAGTTATAGAATCGACCTCGAAAGACGATGACTTGTCTGATATAGAACTTCCTTTACCATCATCAAAGTTCCCTTCACTTGAATTTTCCGAATTCTCCACTGCTTCATGATTTTTTTCATGGTGATGAGGAGAAGGCAGTGGTAATTGATTATTACCACATGTTGATGATGACCCCTCAATATTACAATGAGATGAACTTTCAGAAAAAACACTACCCCCAGATAAAGTTTTCTGATCTGTCAGCCATTTAAGTACATCTGGGCTTGGGTCACTTGTCATTTCAACACAATGTTCTTGCTGATGGATCTCTTGTAGCTGATGACACAGATGAGTTCTGAAATCATAACCCTTGTCGTCTCCCGACATCGATGATCTCAGATTAATAAGATGTACATGCTGAAATTCTACAAAAGCAAAGAAAAAATTAATTATATATTTGCTGCTATAGTTAAACAAAAAAAAATTATGAGAATTATAGCCTATGTTGCTCATTGAAAACCTTTACAAGTAGATACTTACTCTCTAGCCTTTAGGTTTAAAGGGAACTGTAGTGATGGAAAACCAATCTCCTTACTATACACCTGATTTATACTTAAGGGATGGTATTTTATTATTGTTGTGTTTGCTTGCTTGTTAAATTAGTCTGTTCATTTGTGTGCCCTCACTTTGAACACACATCTCTTTTAAAAATGCTTAAACCAGTGACCAGATTTCAATTAAACATTCAAAGAATTTTAAGCACTGATTGAATGGCCCTATGCATGTCCTTTTTCAATGTTTATTTCAATTATTTTTACCCTGCCATATGAAATTATGGGCTTTTCAAATATCTATACAAATTAAGATTTTTTTATTTTTTTTTTAAAGTTTATAGTTTCTATTACAAAATAATTACAAGAATAAAGGAAAATATACCTGCACATTGACTTTTTTCTACAATTTCCATATTAATTAATCTCTTCAATGGATTAACCAGAATTTCTTTGAATTCAAGATTGCGTAGCTGATGATAATGTAACACATTTAATTTATTATCTAACACAGAAAAGTTTGTCTTTCTTAAGATAACACGGACAGGTTGTTCATTATTATTTTCAACACTGTACATAAACCACTGCTTCATCACTTTACCTGTAAATAGAAACAAAATATTTATAGAATAACTAATCTAAGAATTCAAATAGAGAAAAATATTCAACGAGTGACCGAACAACACATTGATTAGTTATTCTTTTTATTACATTGGCAAATGGTCTTTTTTCTGAAATTAAACTAGAATATGTAAGGAACTATATCTTTTACTAAGCATTCACAATTTGTTTTGATCCAACGTCGTGACAACGCCTATTGTTGTATGAAGTAAGAGGAGTGAAATAACCACGTTTATTTCACATGTGAAATTATCGGTTTTTATTTCACTGGGAAATCAATGTAATTCATTGCAACCAATGTAATAAATATATATATCTATTTTCGTGAGTATCAATTTTTGTGGAAACTTGATTTCATGGTTTTAACAAATTCTGCATGATCAGAAATTTGTATTTTCTTGAACACTTGAATTAGTAGTTACCTATATACCCACAAAATCCATAAAAAATTATACCCTGTGTATAATAATGAAACCACAGTACTCGGACTGACTAAAACTATTAATATAACTAAAAGATGTCTGACTGACCGATTGGCAGATCGATTGATTAGAGAATTGACTTGAAATGTTTGAGTCTGCTTGATGAATGAATTGACTTATCAGAACACTGACAGGCAATTGATTGATGGATCATGAGATCAATAAGGACTTTTTGATTGGTTGTTTATACGATTGAATTGAGTTTAGTACCATTTGCTGTTTAAAATCAATATTCTTTTGCATGGTGTTGTCTGTTCTGCTTTAGTCGTCTGATTGTCCCCCTTGTTTTTGTCTGATACCTTTTTTTTCTAAACATATGATTTCATTTATTGGTGGATTGTTGGTGTTTAATACTCAGCACTCTTGCCTATATCGTGGTGTCCAGTTTTAATTGGGGAAGGAAGCAGTAGTGCCCTGAGATGACCATACCTTCAGCATCAAATGTAAATTAACATACAAAGTATATATAAGTAGAAAGATCTTGATTTGTGACATTGGTTTTTATTTGTCACAAACAATTTGTAAAATTGAATAAAAAGAGATGTGGGGTATATGTCAGTGAGACCCAACAACACAAAACACCTAATGAAAGCTTAAGTTCAACATATGCTCTTCAACAATTAGATAAGTACCTATCCATTATATATCAAGCTGCCCTTAGCCTAGGGCAGCTATGAATGAACTCAACAGAGACAACACCAAATTCCCTGTGACAGGAGCAAAATGATTAAAATAATGACATGTACCAGTCCCATAAATATTTGACCCTCCTGTCTTAATACTTATAATTATAATATCATCATATAGACCTACCAAATGTTTTTTCAAGTCTTATGTCTAATTTTTTTAGATAAGAAGTTTTTCCAGGCACCACTCTGTCAAACAATTTAATTCTGTTTGATCCAAGGAACAAACGATCAGGACTTTCATCCTTATATATAACAATCGTCAAACACAGAAAGTTTTCATATGCTTCTTCCTCTGTCTTCTGTCTTAGACAAACAAATGGTTTGGATTTCTTTAATTTCTCTTCCAGTATACTAAGTTCTATCTCTTCTAATTCAAAGAAACAGAACTCCTCTTCTTTAAAGGTTCGTATAAATGGTCCAACTTGAATTGAATCTGAAAGTTAAAATAATTCATATACTTCATTGTTAGATAACTCCGTCATATACATGAATTTACATTTTCTTAAAGTGATAAATGTAAAACTATAAAGAGATTAATATGTGCCAATATCAGGAAAATTTCATTTGATTTTTTGAGAATTTTTCCAAAATTTGCCGATTTAATATTAAATTCAATAGCATGTATAACTTAGTAAAAAGTGTCTCCTTAAATAACAGCATTCAGAGTATTCCAGCACAAAAAATCTGTAGCTCTGTTTTTAACTTTCTGCTACATTGACTTGAATTAATTAGATTAAGTGTAATAGTTCACAAATTCTAGAGGATGAATTTTAATGGCATGAATTGTCAAGAATCAGACACCCCCATTTTGCTACCATTACAGTGTCATTGAGCTTTGAAAAATATCATCATTCAACACATTGTATTTTTGAGCTAGTGTTAGTGTATCATTAACATTTTTTAAAGAATAATCTAACTGTTAATTTTCATGTGGGGTAGCCATTACCACCCTCATACTGAGCAACTAAAAAAGATCATTTTGACTTCATATCATGCTTCGATGGCATCTATATAGTTTAACTGCAAAGATTAGTTTTCAGATAAATTTTATTAATCGGACACAATCACAAAGCCAAATACATTTCAAAATTTATAAAAGTAAACCATTATAGGTCAAAGTACGGCATTTATTTATTAGATAATGAGCACATTTAATCTATAAAAGGATGCATGCCTGTTTTAAGTAGAATTATTATCTACCACCATAGGTAGGTCACCCCAATTAACACCTCACAAGATAAGTTTTAAGAAACCAAATGACTTAGCTTATTAACAGTCAGGTGACTTTGTATAATGACATATCTGATAACTGATAACTGGATAAGAGTCTGGAGGCTATAAACAAAAGAAGATTATGTGACATAATTTTCTTCCTCATAAACCATTTGAATGATTTTTAATCAGAATACTTTTCTCCAAGATTTTTAACCTCATTATAATTCGGCCTGTATTGAAAACAAAATAAATAGTAAGTCTAGTAAAACCATCAAATATAGTCATTATGACTACCTTTCACCTTGAAGTTTTACCTTTGATAACTTTATTGGATTGTTACTACCCTATATTACATTTTTTGTACTTTGTAAAATGTAGATTACCCCTGCTTTATAAATTATCATTCATGAAATTTCAACAATTGTAAAGATTTGTTAAACTATAAGTTTTATTATGAATAGGAGTGCACTAAAATTTGTTCTAAGGTTAAACGAACAACAGAGAAATATGAATCAAATGTACTTTTTGTAAATTTCAAATTTTCCAAATCTGACTAAGATCCACAAAAACATGATTTTGAGCCAGGGTTTGAGCAAAGATTTTTGTTTTATTGACATCAGAAAAAGAAAATTTGTTATTTGCAAGTGCAGTCCAAATTTCTATATTATAAAAACAAATTTTTGACATTCACACTCATGAGAAGAACTTTTCATCAGTCTTTATCCAAGCAAAGCTTCCTTCTTAAAGTGACACATGTTATTATGACATGTAAGATTCCAAATATGTGCCTATAATACTGAGAGAAAAAAGTTCTCTTCCTTTTTCCATTTCTTTTGTTTATACATTGTTATTAATTGTTATGCAAAATATTTATCTTCATCAAATGAATTAGTAAAGACCAAGGTCTAGACTTAAAAGTCTGTTTTAATTGACACTCCACAGTCAAAATTCCATGCAAAAGTAAAATAGGTAGATCAAGGTCCATGATATACAACAATATGTAGCTATGAAAGCATTTTTTAGTAAATGTGTGAAAATAAATTGATTTTGGTCAATTTAAAATGGTTTTCTGACCAACAAATATATAGCTCATGTGAGAGATAACTAAATAATTTAACAGTGATGACAGTGTTCATCTATATGAACAACACCTCCCATATAATACATATGCACACTAGGGAAGGTTTTTTAAATCTTAATATTTCGCCAGTGTACAAATGATGTGTGTCATAACTATGCAATTTTTCAATTTTTGTGATATGTTGACGAAAATTTGGAACTAAACGATCATTTGACCCCAAAATTTATGGTGAAGACTTTGCACATACTCATTAATATTTATTTAAAAACAGCTAAAATAATCAAGATTTTAATACATATTCTTAATTTTTTAGCCAAATTAGGCCAAAAATAGTTCACCTCCACTGCTTTTGAAATTTTGTATATCTATGTTCAAGCCTACAGAGATTAAATTCTGAAGAATTTTACCTAAGTTATTTGTTTGAAGTTTTGTCTGTTGATATAATTACTAATAGACTCAAGGACATTTATTTTATGTAAACAGTAATTGTATTTTTAAATGTGTCATTTGGTTTTAATTACTGTAGTGCATGATCAATGGAGACTGGGTTTCAATCAATATAATATATAGGTATATTTTCACCAGGAACTGTTTTGGCAACAAACGTATACAATGGTAGATTTCAATAAAAATGGGAAGTAAAAGTACAACCGAAGCAAATAGAAAAAGTAAACAACTGACTCCAATCACACTTGGACCTATGTTTCTTACCAATTAGAGTGTGACATTATAATGTCTAAATCAAGTTCTCTTTTGCAATGAACTCATTTTTCTCTATAGTTAAGGGTTAAATGATAAATTTAATGTCAAAGTTGTCATTTTATTAAACAATGCATTAACCTCATTTTATTTTGGATTTTTGGATTTGTTTCTTTCTCAAGTTCAAGACTTCAACAAGATTGACTATTAGTCTAGATTTTTAAAACTACAATTGATATAGATATCAAAAAAATAAAAAGATGAAATTTATTTCCTGAACATAAAAAGATTTTTTTTGTATCAGGTAATGATAACGGTCTGTATGGCGGTTGATAGAATAGAGAATAACAAGTTGCTAAAATATAATGAATAGAGAAAAATGGCCCAAAAATATAAAGAATAGAGAAAAATGGACTAAAAAATATAAAGAATTGAGAAAAATGGACCACAAATATAAAGAATAGAGAAAAAATGGACTAAAAAATATAAAGAATAGAGAAAAATGGACCAAATATATAAAGAATAGAGAAAAATGGACCAAAAATACAAAGAATAGAGAAAAATGGACCAAAAATATAAAGAATAGAGAAAAATGGACCAAAAATACAAAGAATAGAGAAAAATGGACTAAAAATATAAAGAAAAGAGAAAAATGGACCAA
Organism: Mytilus californianus; assembly: GCF_021869535.1. Classification (NCBI taxonomy): domain Eukaryota; kingdom Metazoa; phylum Mollusca; class Bivalvia; order Mytilida; family Mytilidae; genus Mytilus; species Mytilus californianus. The sequence goes on along the minus strand of NW_026262723.1, from coordinate 22,770,077 downwards.
AAATATAAAGAATAGAGAAAAATGGACCAAAAATATAAAGAATAGAGAAAAATGGACTAAAAAATTAAAGAATACCCCCTCTAGACAATCATGATAACTTACATTCTTTTTCTTTTCTTTTTGACTTATACAGTCTAAGGTAGACGTTTTCCTAAAAAGAAATAAAAAATAAACTTTTAATGAGTATAGAAACAGATGTTTATAACAACTAAAAAAATCCAACTTAAGTTAATTTTAACCCTCTATAATAAATAGTTCCTTTCCTATTGTTTTATTTCAACTGGATATCTGCTTGCGTCATGTTGCGTGTCACTGTGATTTAATTTGTACCCGTAATTTTGTTCACACAGACATGAAAAATCATAAAAAATTTCCTGAATCAGGAAGAGAAATAAGCTGACATTTAAATTAATTAAGGTTCATTGCATTTCAATACAAATCATACAATAATAAATGTTATAATAAATCTTCAGGGTCAAGCTGGTTACACAATACATAATAAGACTTCTTTAAATGGTATAAGAGATAAATATTATAATTTGATATTATATTTTTTTCAAAAGGATAGGAAAATCAATCATTTCACAGAAAAAATTTTTCCCTCTGAAATACAAAATTTCCCTACAGAATGAAACCTGTACTTAACAATAGAGAAGAAAAGATTTGGAGTGGGTGTACATAATGGAAAAAAAAATTAACAAAGTTGTCATTGGAGCTGAACTTTTTTGCTGCATTTAATTACGACAGTTGCTGAAAAATGTAGTGCGTTCCAACTACTGTTTTTTTTTGTATTATGCTCATTAAAACTTAAACAAATGTCCAAAATTCATAACTAAAATTCAAAAGCAGTTGAAGGTTAAAAAGTTGCATACATGGGCATTTGACGTGAGAAAAGTGCACACACATGCAAAAACTTTTGCTATACAAATCTGAAAATGTTAAACTAGTTTCACAGATGAATCTGTTAAGCTCAGGTTAGCAGATTCTAAATGAAACAATTCAACATATAAATGATTGAAGTATTCCTAAAGCTAGCAACTTTTCTTCAAAAAAATGAAAATCCCCTAATTTATTAACAATATTACCTGTTTAAGGTGACCACCCCTGTCAGACAATTTGTTGACAATATTACCTGTTTAAGTCGGACAGTTTATTGAAAACATTACCTGTTTAAGGTGACCACCCCTGTCAGACAATTCATTAACAATATTACCTGTTTAAGGTGACCATCCCTGTCAGACAATTTATTGACCACATTACATGTTTAAGGTGACGCCCCCTGTCCGACAATATATTGACAATATATTACCTGTTTAAGGTGACCATCCCTGTCAGAATGATAATGTTTTCCGGTATACAGTATTTTTGGACTCATTTTTCATTTCTTCCATTAGTATCCTGCAATAGAAAAAAAGACATGTTAAATCCTTTCTGTTTATTACACATACATTTTAAGGTTGCCAAGTGTTAAAAGTTGATCCTGTGATGCAAACATTTTAACCAATGTTTCTTTATACAGAACATATAGAATAAGATAAAGCACAATTTTTGTCCTTAATTTGGTCACACCTATATACAGCCAATAAGGACCAAATATTGGCTAATATGACATTGAGTGATAATGTTTAGAAGGATGTCATTGTGTGGCCTATAAAATAACAATAGAAACTTTAAGGCAAAATTGTGTAAAAGGTTTCACAGTCCCAATGTGTATAACCAGTGGTTGTTGCTGTCTGTTTAAAAATGTAATAAATTCATTTATCATATAAAATATGATCAAAATTTGTTTTTTAAACTTTATTTTTATTCAATTGCTATTTATTCATCAGGAAGAAGATTCTATCCAAGTTTCATAACATGAAGGTTAGATAAAGATATTGATGTCTAAAAAATTTAACCATAGATGTGTGTAAAATGTTCAGTGCAAAAACTGATCATGTCACAAACAAGTTTTTATATTTATACAGTCAATACAATTTGACTTTGTGAATTGCATGATTACAGTTTAAAACATTTTAATAGAAAACTGATAAGGAGCTACTGGTTAGTCAATTTATCATGGAAAACACCCAAAATGGATGTGCTTATCACAGATTATATGGTAAATAAAATAACTTTGTAAATGGTATCAACTACTGATGGATTTTCTGACAACATTTCTACATTGATTTCTTTGTGAAGATTTACAAGTATGAGTAAAAAGAGATGTGCAGTATATATGTAAAAGACACAGCAACCCAACTATACAAAAAAATAAAAAGGCAGTATTGTACACTTAATTTGCCGACAATCATGTTTCAAATTCAGTGTGAAAGACACCAACTTCTGGTAACTAACTACCTACAATGTAAATTACACAATTTCTCCCAAAATTGATTTTTTATTACTTTTTACTGCCAGTTTGGAAACAAATTGTATTTTAAACATGTTCTTGTTAGTGCAGATGAAAATTAAGGTGAAATAAACAATTCTAAAGAAAGGCAAACAAAGTCTTATCAGGAATTTGAAGTTTCAAATGATTTGGCCTTGACATTAAAATGTTAAATGCGCACCAAATATTTTATAAGATACATACTTAAAAAAACTGAATAATGTTAAGATCTATAGCAACTGTATTGTAACTAAATGGCTTTCAATACAGCACCCCTTTTGTTATAATTAATACCCAGATTTGTGCATAAAAAGTGTCAGATAATAAACTGTTAACACAGAGATATGTCTCGCCTATTTGTTATTTTGATAATGCAAATGTTGAAATTAAAATAGCAATACTTTAACATGTAAGTTATGCAAATATTCAAAGTCAATGAACCATGACTGAAGGTACAGGGCTAAACAATCTCCATGGAAATGAGATGTGCCAATGCTAATACAACTGCATATCAAATACCATTGACTTTTCATAAGTCGTTCCCTTTAAACAAACCTAAACACAAACATTAACTTGTAAACTATGTAAAAGTTTCAAAGTCAATGAACCATAATGAGGGGTTGGGGTTATATAATCTCCATGGAAATGAAACTTGCAAATGCCAATACATTTGCATACAAAATATCATTGACTTAACATTAGTGGTTCATCTTAAACGGACCTAATCACAAACTAATACATATGTAACCTAAGCAAAAGTTTCAAAGTCAATAGACCATGACTGAGGGGGCGGGGCAAAATATTCTCCATGGAAATAAGATGTGCTAATGCTTATACAACTGCATACCAATTAACATTGGCCTACCACTAACGGTCCCCATTAAACTGACCTAATCACAAACTAATACATGAAAACTAAGCAAAAGTTTAAAAGTCAATAAACAATGACTGAGGGGGCGGGCCGAATAATCTCCATGGAAATGACATATGCCAATGCTTATACAACTGCATACCAAATATCATTGACCTACCACTAGTGGTTCCCCATAAACTGACCTAATCACAAACTAATACATGTAAACTAAGCAAAGTTTAGAAGTCAATAGACCATGACTGAGGGGGCAGGGCTAAATAATCTGCATGGTAATGAGATGTGCTAATACAACTGCATACCAAATATCATTGACCTACCACTAGTGGTTCACCATAAACTAGACCTAATCACAAACTAATACATTGTTGACGCCGCTGACGCTGTCGCCGTCGCTGGAAACAGCATACCTATGTCTCGCTTTTTGACTCTGTCAAGGCGAGACAAAAACCTAACAGTGTATGTTTCTTGTGTGAGCATAATGATCCTTGTAATTTCATTTTTGCGAGGGGGTTTGTGCTTTATCAGATAGTCCAACATTTGTTAGTCAAATAATCAAGATTCTATTTATTCTCTTTTATCAAATAAACTGTCATTACATGATGATGATGACAGATGGAGTGGTGTTTAACGTCCAGTGGCACATTTCACATACATATGAGGAAAAGAACAAGATGTTGTGATATAAAAATGTATCCTGCTTTGTACTATCCAGACATGCTGAGCTGGTTTTTTAATGTGCTAGTTCATAAGGTGAAAGTCTGTCATTACATTGTACGTTGATGTATATTTCATGGATATTATAGAAAGCCTTTTATAAGACAAAAGTAATTTTACTAAAACGCTATGAATTACTGTGGATTAATTTTTTTTCTTTGAAACCAATTTTAGTGGATTGAGAAAAGTGGTATTTTTGTGGATATTTGTTTTGCTTGTTTCTTTCTCATTCTGCTATCAACCTTATAGAAAATGTAAATTTTGTTGGCCATTTAACTTTGTTGTTAACCTATACCCACAAAATCCACGAAAGTAACCCACGAATAATCATGAATCTACGAATAATCATGAATCTGTGAAAGTACCCCACGAATAATCATGAATCCACGAAAGAACCCCACAAATAATCATGAATCCACGAAAGTACCCCACGAATAATCATGAATCCACGAAAGTTCCCCACGAATAATCATGAATCCACGAAAGTACCCCACGAATAATCATGAATCCACAAAAGAACCCCACGAATAATCATGAATCCACGAAAGAACCCCACAAATAATCATGAATCCACAAAAGTGACCCACTAATAATCATGAATCCACGAAAGTACCCCACAAATAATCATGAATCTGTGAAAGTACCCCACGAATAATCATGAATCCACGAAAGTACCCCACGAATAATCATGAATCTGTGAAAGTACCCCACGAATAATCATGAATCCACGAAAGTACCCCACAAATAATCATAAAACCGTGAAAGTACCCCATGAATAATCATTTATCTGTGAAAGTACCCCACGAATAATCATGAATCCACGAAAGTACTCCACGAATAATCATAAAACCGTGAAAGTACCCCACGAATAATCATGAATCCACGAAAGTACTCCACGAATAATCATAAAACCGTGAAAGTACCCCATGAATAATCATTAATCTGCAAAAGTACCCTATGAATCCAAAGTAATATTTAACTTTGTAAACTTGGAGAAACAGGTAAAAGTTTCTGATTGCACCCCCAACCAATGAAATAAACACAATACCACCTTTAATTCCATGTGGATGCTACATGTGTGTATTGAACTCTTTTTAAGAAATTTGGGAGATACATTGAATTCTAATACCAATCTGACCACAAACTGTACCTTCTTGTTTTAAGATGCAAAAATATTACCTCCTGGAGACACTTGACATTTTTTTATGTCAATCCTTAATAAAAATAACTTTCAAAACAAAGCATAAAAGTATTCAGCTTTAGTTATATTGATAAATTTTTATGACGTCTAAGTCGACATGGAGTTAAATGGGAAAGACCAATTAAATCAAGCTAAAAAATTAGATGGGAATATTAGTAGTAACAAAATCTGGGAAGTACAAAGTTTAACTGATATTTAATTCTGGTTAGACTTACCTGTAACAAGGAATATAATGCTGATTTTTCTATGTTACACAAAATTCTCCTAAGAAATTATTTTTTTTAAATATTATCCAAATAAAATATGATCTTCAGAAATATTGCAATACACAAGAGCTTCTTGTTTTCGTTTGTGATGTCACTAAATGTTACAACCTATTTATATCATAAGAAACAAAATTCTTAAGGCTCTCGGGTACAGATATGGTACACAAAACTATTCAGGTAAAACATTTACACAGGTAAATAACTTAGGGTTTTCTCCAATTACTGAAGAAATCACTATTAAATCATTCAATGATTACATATAACATATGATAAAGCAAAATTTTTGTTTAATACAAGTACTTTTCCACTTCCTTTTTAATAAGTATAGGAGCTAAAATATAAAGATGTGCATTTATATGTATATTAAAACTAAATTATAATTATCAACCATATATTTCTAGAATACTGTGGACTAAAAAATAAAACAACCGCAAAAAAAAATGTTATTGGAAACCTGATAAACAATTTTCACACGTCATAACATAACCTTGGCAGAGTTCTTAAAACTTTTTTTTCCCTGGTGGTCCTTGAAGAAATTTACTGGTCCTCACTATTATTTCAATTCCAAAATATCAAAATTGTGTCAGTCCTTTACAAAATTTTGGTGGTCAAAACCTTTGAACCACCACTTTTCAAGAACTCTGCTATGGATCTATTTTTGACGCAATGTGAAAAGTGACTTACATTGAAAAATTACACAGAAACTGAAGTAGGCCAGTGGCCTAACCATCTTATAAATGATATATTTATTACTGTTAAAATTACTTTCAAATGATCAACATCAGGTTCATAATGCAGTACATCCCTGCTGCTCTGATGCCTTATTTTTAGACAAATTAATAAATAAATGTATAAAACACATCTTTGGCTTAGAGAAACACAGACACCCAAAATTTAAATGATAAAAAAACTAACAGTTTCTAGAATGTATTAAAGCTAAAGCACCTTACAGAAAATCCAAGATGACCGCTAAGTGTCAACTTTAGCAAAACTCTATTATTTGTAGAAAACTACTGCAAATGCTCTTTTTTCTAAGGTACATTGTATTAGCTAATCACCTAAAACCTTCATCAAGAAAAATAAAACAAATTTGTTGTTTTTGTTGTTGTTCAAAATCAATTTTGTACCACATTTCAATACAGAAAAAATAAAAAAATACATTTCAACCTTGATTCAAACTATAAATGAGAAAACTGTATGAGTTATCGATTAATTTTAAATCTTTAATAACTGATGAGGTCATCCTTCAAATATTGTTAACTCATAGCAGGACAGCACAGTAATTCTTTAATAACAAGCATTACAGCAATTTATTACAAATGAAGATTTGATAATGGAAATTGTACAGGGAAATTAGGTACATGTATATAAGTTGTAACAAGCAATAAATAAAAGTAAGTGAATAGACTAAATAATTAGTGGGAGAGGCTTACGAAATGTGACTTTGAGATGAAGCACAGCAATTAACACCTAAGGTGGTACATGTTTAAAGCCCTGATCTGTTTCTACTTTTTGGTGATTTGCCTAAATTTTGAGAGAACAAAACTTTAGATGGCAAGAAAATTCAATGCCTTTTATAAGCAGATAAACTTGTACAGTGTGTATTATTTTTCTGATTAAACAATGTCTCAAATACAACATACATAATAAGAAGATGTGGTATGATTGACAATCAGACACTTCTCCACAAGGGACCAAATGACATAAAAGTTTACAACTATAGGTCACCTTATGGCCTTTAACAATGAGCAAAACCCATACAGCATACTCAGCTATAAAAGGCCCCAAAATGACAAATGTAAAACAATTCAAACAAGAATACTAACGGCCTGATTTATTTACAAAACAAAGAACAAAAAACTAAAAGGATATACAGCAACAAACAACAACCACTGAATTACAGGCTCCTGACTTGGGACAGGCACATACAGAATATTTCATTTGTGGTTTAGTGTGAACAATGGTGTCTTCAAAGGTAACTATTTTTATTGGTTTTAAAAATCAGCAATTCAAAATTAAAGATTGCCTCTCTTCCCCTTGTTTATCATCCCATAAAAACCAAATAAATATCATGTGTAAAGAACCAGGAGAGCTTTAATACATGTGTATCATTTTGCCAAATTTAATTACAATTGGCAAAAAGAGAAGATGAAAAGGTTATTTTTGTACATTTTCAATAATTAAGAAATATGGGCCACCAATGTTTGCCATGTTTGCCAATCTGAACAATTGCCAACATTGATTGAATTAGGATATATACATGTATAGTGTGTAGAGTGTCTTCCAATAATTCAATTCAGTTTCTAAAACTACATTATGGAAAATTGGACAATCAGAATCAAAGATAAGTACTTGTAGGCCTGATTTTCATCAAATTGGAATCAAATGAGGATCAATTTTAAAAGACATTCCATACAATGTAAATTAATGCTCTGAAGTTTGGTCCAATCGGATAAGTGGTTTCAGAGAATATAAAGTTTGGTCCAATCGGATAAGTGGTTTCAGAGAAGATAAAAGGATGACAACAGACCTTAAGGGACGACATCAAAAGTTCAATGTAGGATAAAAAACTTATAATTCACATAGTTTTTTCACTGATTTATTTGAAGAAAAAAATATTCTATTCACAAAATTGTATTTGGATCCAGATAAAGAGGAATAAGCCATCATTATATCCTTTTCTTTGTACACAAGATACACGATATCTTATTGTGCCAATCACGGCACCCATAAGTGAGCAGAATAATCATCGTTATTACAAAACAATATACAATACCATTTTTTTAACTAAATAAAATAACAAAATAATTGGTTATCAATGATTACTGGTATGATTGTCATAGAAAATATACATGATGATGTTCAAGAAGATTTATACAGGGTTGAAGAGTGGTGCAAAATGAATAACATGTTCACTAATCATTTTTTGCTAATGCAAATAAAACAAAATATTTGGTTACTGGAACAAAGCAGAAACTATCAATTCAGACTTATCAACCAAACTTAATAATAAATTCAAAAGTATTACAAAATTCTTCATGTGAAAAATTATTAGGTGTTAAAATTGACAGCACACTTAACTGGAGAAATCAAATTGACCAAGTTTGTGCTAATATATCATCCAGAATATACATGTACATTCTTTCTAAAATAAAGAAATTTTTAGATATAAATGCACAGAAAACATATACAATATTTTAAACCTAGCACGATCTTATCGATCATATTCAATAGAGTTTGCAGTTGATTGGAATGATGTTTGGTGAATTATTTAGAAATAGCATGAATCATGAAAAAATCTAGGAAACCAGTAGGTGACATTGTATTGCCCCCAAAATGCTCCTTAATAATGCCTCTGTTCTGTGTGTCTTCAATGGTACAGTTTTGACACTGTGTACTTTAGTAAAGAATTCTGCTCAAACCAGTGCTATGGAGCAAATTAATAAAAGCGCTGTTCCTGTGCCACAACTTTTGTTCATTTTTCAATTGTGTGAACTTATGTTCACCATACCCATTCTTACATACACATGTATTATTTTCATAGAGTTAATCTCACCCAGTGCTCATGTTGTAAAACTATAGCAAATGATGTTCAATCGTTGTCAACAGTAATGACTGAAACTTCGTCTTAAACAAATTGGGTTGATTCAATCGTTATTGCATGATCGTATCTATCGTTATGATTGAGTATTCATCATGAATAAATTGAGTTGATTGATTCGACAAATGTTTTTCAATCGTTACCTATCGTATCGTTCGTTAAAGATTTGTTGAATTAATTAATCGTTAAGTTGTCTATTCAATACATTCTTTTTACCTGAATTGAATTAAAAAATGAAGGAATAATCAACTGTTGTTGAATCAATCGATTGTCGAATACTCGTTACTTTAATGATAAATCCTTGGTAAAAGTACAGAATGAACGATAATATAGTCAATAGATATAGGAAGATGTGGTATGAGTGCCAATGAGACAACTCTCCATCCAAGTTACAATTTATAAAAGTAAACTATTATAGGTCAAGGTACAGCCTTCAACACAGAGCATTGGCTCACACCGAACAGCAAGCTATAAAGGGCCCCAAAAAATTACTAGTGTAAAACCATTCAAACGGAAAAACCAACGGTCTAATCTATATAAAAATGAGAAACACGTATGAACTACATAAACAGACGACAACTACTGTAATCAGATTCCTGACTTAGGACAGGTGCAAACATTTGCAGCGGGATTAAACGTTTTAATGGTACCAAACCTTCTCCCTTTTCTGAAACAATAGTATAGCATCACAACATAGAAAAACACACTATAATATATCAATTGGAAGGCTTAACTCAATCAAAAAACGTAAATTAACACACAATGAACGAATACATTTGACCTGTGACACCTGAATGCAAATACACAGTTATTGATCGCTTTTAATAGATGGGCTTTAAAACTTTCACAATTGCAGAGTTTTGTTTCTTTAATTCAGAGGCAATTTTGTTAAATGCTGGTTATGGTGAACCTTTAAGTTTTATACTGATATTGCATTGTTGCATCGTAAAAAAAAATATGTTTCAGCGAATGGTTCAACTCAAACAACAATAAATTTACCTCAACAATCGCATAAACTGGATTTTAGCCGGAGTCTATACATTTTGTTATATATGATCAAATATGTTGTTTTTTTATACATGCGGATGTTTGCTTTCGTTTTAGGATGGGTTTTTCCGGAAATTAGTAGCTGAAAGATTATGTTTTGAAGAATTCGAAATTGAACAACCTTTGATCAGTGTTGACAAGGATTTGTACAAATCCTTGGTGTTGATAAGACTTTGAAAATGTTCTTCGTCGTAATAATAAAATATTCGATTAAATAAATAAAAATAACTAAAAAACTACAAACTAAAATGCACGGTAAATATAGTAAAAAATAGTAATGCTACAGAAATTGCTGCCATCATACGTTAAAATATTATCTTACTTTTATTCATACAAAAAGGGGAATCCCAAGTCACACTATTGTGGTCATGTGGGCAGTAAACACATGATTACTTCACCAATGACCTAAGAAAGGATGAATACTTTTGTCGTTTATATTTTGATGTCTTGCTGTTTTTTGTCTATTTATAGTGAGTATGCCTTCAAAATTTATTTGCAAAACATCAACATCTCCTAGGTCTATTCAGGAACATATATATTAGATATACTGTTCCCAGGTCTATTATAATATATATTTAAATATAAGCATAATGGGGGTTGACAAAAGTGGTATATACTAAAAATTATGATTCTTTTGCCTAGTTGTTTTTGATTTTGCTTATTTTACCAAACCTGCATAATCACCCTAGACAATCACTCAAATGAGTCATAATAATCCATATGGTGTATTAAAAGCTCAATTTAAATGACTATTAAAAATGTCCTTGCAAAAAATCTTTTTTTAGACAAAATCAATGGAAAACAGAAAAAGTCAAACAAAATAAATACAATAGGTAGGTCCTATAAAAGAGGACGCCTGGGATGAAGGTCTGGGAAACTTGGATGCTCCACTCTGGCAAGGGTTTTACTGCCGGATGTAAGAAGACCAAGAGTGACATATTTCTATTCCCCAGTCATCCTTTTGGGAAACATTTACAGAGTTTGCCAAGCTACATGTATAAATCATCAAAATCATCACTAATTATTGTGTCCTTGGGTTATTTATAAAGATTTTATAACTTGGATAGTGTTTTTTTTTTAAGATTACCATTAACATTACGATGTAAATATTTATCAAACAGGACAAGGTCATACAACATCTAGGTACTATACATGACAATGTAAATATTTATCAGACAGGACAAGGTCATAAAACATCTAGTTACATAGGTAAAATGTAGAAACTGACACATTTAAGATATATGAATGAAAAAAAGTTTGATGTAGTATTTTAGTAATTTTACACTTATTTTCACCAATTATATACCATTTATCTGTAATGGTCTTTGTGTAAAAAATTCAATATTTGTCAGTTTGCTCCATTTTTGAAGTGTTAGAATTATCTCTGAAATTACTGATTATTAATTTTCATCATCTTTTAATTATCCATTGCAGGTTCAAGTAACTTTTTTGACATAAAACAAGACTTTGGTTATGTTGATGTACGTGACAAGGCTCATATGTTCTGGTGGTTACAATACACCCAGTCTATGCAGGGATACCAACAAGTTCCTCTCATTATGTGGCTTCAGGTATTAACATACAACAGTATAATCAAGAAAAGTACTGACAGATCTTTAGCCATTTTGCTCTTGTGCAAAATATAGTTCTATGGTTTCATTATTATTTGGGGGATATCAAATATCATAGATTTTGTAGATAAAGATTATCCACAAATTTAGATGTTCAACTAAGTACAAATTTTCTTTAGGCTTGTATGCAGACTTTGACAAAACCACAAAATCACAAATATCCACAAAAATTCATTTTTTTCTCAATCCACGAAAACTCATACCCATGAAAATAAATGAATCCATAGTATCTATCATATAGTTAACAAATATCATGTACAGTTTACAACAATAAATAGGTTTCTTTATGACATGCTTATATGATTAAGCTCTATATCATTATTCTTCATAGTCTAAAAAGTTGTGAATACATAAAAAATACTATTTAAGATATGACATGAGACAACCACTGACAAGGTTCCTGACTAAGGACAGGCACCTGAACATTCTGCTACTTGTTGAATGACATAATCACATTTGTTTCTTTTGTATTATTATAGGGAGGCCCTGGAGGTTCAAGTACAGGGTTTGGTAACTTTATGGAGTTAGGACCTTTGGATGTGAACATGAACCCCAGAAATACAACTTGGGTAAGTGCTGTAGTTATTATGTTGAGTAAAGGCATATTCATATTGACTGTTGTTACGACATGTCCATCATACAGACCTACTTTTCTAATTTAAACCTAGAATTACAGTTTGTTAACCAGTTTTCTAAGATCTACTGTAAATTCAGAAATTATTGCATGCCTTTATTATTGTGATTTTGGAAAAATGGACAAAAATGCGAGATTAATTATTGCGATTTCGGAAAAAACTGCATACAGCATGTACAGATATATGTATCAGATAAATCAGGTCAAAATGCCAGGTATTATTAATTAAGTGTTATTTTCATTGCAACTCTCTTTTTTTTGTTTGCATAATTGTTTTTTAGATGTGTGTTGTATTTTTTCCACTTTCTGAATTTAGCCTTTTTGTTTGTTAACAGCACTAAGTTTCCAGCTTGTTGTTAGCTGACATGTTTTGTTGGTTAACAGCTCTCAGTTTCAAGTCAGTTGTTAGTTGACATATTTGTGGTTAACATTTTTCAATTTTCAGCCTCTTGTTTGTTGACATTTGTTGTTTGTTAACCATGTTAACAGCTATCAGTTTCCAGTATGTTGTTTCTTGATATGTTTTGTTTTTAAGCAGCTCTCAGTTTCCAGTATGTTGTTAGTTGACATGTATTGTTTGTTAATTTCTCTCACTTTCTTTCTGTTGTTTGTTGACATGTATTGTTTGTTAACAACTCTCATTTGCCAGCTTGTTGTTTGCTGACATGTTTCATTTGTTTTCAGTTCTCTTTTGCTAATCTGAAGTTACTTGACCAATTTTGATATTATGGTTTGTTTACAGCTTAAAATAGCCAGTCTATTGTATGTTGACAATCCTGTTGGAGCAGGATATAGCTATGTAGATAGTGATGATGCCTTTACTACAGATGTCAGTATGATTGCTAATGATATGATGGTTCTTCTTACCACATTCTTCAACAGCCCTACAGGTAAAAAATTTCAGGTAAGCATCCAATTATTAACAAATTTGTATGGATTCTCATAGTTCTTGAAGTGTATAAAGCTAGTACCTCAAAAGTTGAATTTTATGATGCTGCATTTGCCTGATGACAAAAGCTTCACAGCATGTTCTTTCACACGTTTTCTGACTCTAAGCCAAATAATCCATAGCAAAATAGATCAGAAACATTATTCTGACTCTAAGCCAACCAGTTACAGAAAACAATCTGTTCATTATTCTGACTTTGAACTTTTATATATTTAAACGTTATACAAAACACTGTGTACTTGCAAAAAGCATGACAAATTCCAATTTATTACAAACCATAATTTGGAGATGACTATGGGAAATAGGGTAAGTATTAAGCACGAACATCATCATGGTTTCTTAAAGCTAATTAAAATGTGGATGTAAAAAAATTAGATTGCGAATGATTTAAAGATGCTGTAAAATAAGCATTTCTTAATCTGTCTTTGCACTAGCTAAAAGGTGAAAGATCAATATATTCAAAAAGTAACGGTAATATCGAACAGACAAAGTACAGGGCAATGGTAAAAACATAAGGAATAAAAACATTCATATTCTTATTTTTATATTGACATTGATTAAGATTCTAAATGTATGATAATATTGAGATGTTGAATGGTTGCCAATGTGACAACCAGATAACTATTCACCAGTGACCAAAGGAAAAGGATGTAAAGGACAATAGGTCAATCCAAAGCCAAAGTTTTGTACAAAAATAATATTCTTTTTATGTGCCTGCTGCAGCATAGGGGGCATTAAGTGTTACCCTTATCCATCTGTACGTCCGTTCATACATCTCTACGTATGTCTCGAAAGTTGGTCTGTTATCTTACTTTAGTTTCCTTCTACCAAATGCTTTGAAACATGTACACAATGCTAATTACCATAAGACACAGATCAAGTTTGAATTTGGGTGGTATCACTTTTATCATTCTAGAGTTATGCCCTTTTCAAATGGAAAAATTGCTGAATTTTTCGTTTCTGTTCTCTTACTTAAGTTTGCCTCAATTAAATGTTATGAAACTTATACACAATGCTTATTACCTGTACCACAAAACTTAGAACAAGTTTGAATTTTTGGGTGGTGTCACCTTTTCTGTCCCTTTATAATGTTATATGCAAGCAGGGGGAATTTTCTGTTTCCATTGGACACATTCTCCATTTATTTCATTTATTATTTGGTTAACTTATAAGCAAAACCCAAATTGTATAGTAATCTATAAAAGGCCCTGAAATGACAAAATGTAAAACAATTCGAACAAGAAAACCAACAGCCTGATTTATGTACAAAACAATAAACGTAAAGTAAATATGCTAGATGACAACCACTGAATAACATTTGTTTTTTCTAGAATGTTCCATTTTACATATTTTGTGAGTCATATGGAGGTAAAATGACAGCTGCCATTAGTAAATCATTATATCAGGTAAGATATCTTCTATAATTTTATTAAGTCTATGATGGCTTTGACCATTTACCATGCCTCATCATCTGTACATCAGCAGTAAAAGGCCACTACCATTTTGTACAATTTTTATCTGTTTTTTTTTATCTGCACTGTGCTACTGTACATTTCCATGTTTCATTATACATTATGCAAGATAGATATTTGGTGAACATCAGTTTTACATATAATCTCAACCGTTAATTGCTATTGTATTGGTTTCTCAATTACCCTGGCCTTGCAGTCATAAACATTATTAAAGTATGATTATTGTGTTCAGACTCAGAATTCAGCCAATAAAAATTACTGGATTTGGTGTTTAGAGCACAAATTTTGTAAAAAAATGCCAATGAATATGTGTACTCATATGTATTGAGTAAAAAATGTCGTTAATAAATCCTGTTAATCAGACAATTAAATCTTCAGAAAAGAAACATATGGTATACTGTGAAAGTACTTTTATTCGTGGGTATCAATTTTCGTGGTTTGAGCAAAAGTTACATGTTCGTGGGTTCTTAAATTCGTGGATTTTAGTTTTCTGACAAAAAAAATGAGTGAAGAATTTGAAGCCATCAGAAACGAAAATTCTTGAAAATAAATCATTTGTTGCAAATTAGGTGTCCATTTTCACTTACTTGATCGTCTTCATTACTGACAACAATCATCAAATTTTTAATAAAACAATTGTTCCGGAAATAAGCTGATTTATCTATGCCTACAAATTGTCTCAGAATTGTTGTCGGAAATTGTTAAGTAAACACGTGTAATTAGAAGTGATGACACTAATTAACCAGAGATCAAATAATCAACAGATTAACGATCATAAAAGGAGTTAATTGGGCAATAAACATGTCACTTAAAGAACACAGTTACATAAAAAAAAAATTGCTGCAAATGTAGTTTGAATTGTAGAATTTATTCTTATGAAATAAGAAAGCAATCCCAATATGGAATTATTTTTTATGTATGTGAATCATGAGGAGATAACATGAACACTTCATCATCGCATATCATCACTGGAAGTCTGACGTTCATCGATCAAAACAAATTTTTCATGACAATTAAAAGGTCAAAAGACGTACTGTTTAGGTTCTTTAAAGATTAAGTGGGTAAAACCCTGTTTGAAGATGTACATACATGTATATAGTTCATAGTGCGTTTACCTATATTCGATGTTTTCTCTAGATTATACGCCGTATCCATGTAGTCAAACCTACATCATGTTCATGGGATCGTTCCTTATCTTGATTTGGAAAACAGTTGTTATATTTCGTTGGACACTTAAATTCGAAGACCACGAAAATTGGTACCCCACGAATAAAAGTACTTTCACAGAAAATGAGACATAGGCAACAATAATAAGACAGTGACCTTGATAAAATATGTACATAAAAATTTCTGAAATACAATAGCTATACAAATCAATGCTCATACTCAAATATTTCTTAATTGTTCATAATTTATTTTTGTTGCAGAATATGAATTCAGGAAAGATAAAAGTCAATTTTAAAGGTTTGGCTCTTGGTGATTCATGGATTTCTCCAGTAGATTCAACTGTAAACTGGGCTCCATATATTTTAACCAATGTAAGTTTTTGGTTATAATGGAAATCAATTTAGGAATAATTCATCTGCTGTTTGTTAGTTATTGCAGATTTTAATGTGGGTAGGCTTTGTTTTCATTTAAATTTTACTCTGAATATAGAAAATAGATTGAGGGGTCAAATTTCTGTAGACAAGGCTTGTCCAGGAATGAAAATCTGAAATAAACCAGAGGTGTAATTAGGGCTGTTTCCAGTGAAGAATGTATGGGAGGATTGAACACCAGGTGATATTATTTTTCTGTGGGTATTAGAGATGGAAGCAAAGGATAGCCCTTACTATTTTTTAATAAGTTGAAAAAAATTTAGAGAAATAAAATTAATCTGATTTTCATATTGAAATGTTATGTACCTGGTATGCCTGACATTAATTCAAAGGGATATAACTCAACATTTTCCGCTTCAGATGAAGATATATAAGTTGAAAAGCTGGAACTATAACATTTTAATTTATGAACTAATGCTGAATTTACTTAAATCATTCAATCTGTGATTAGATAAAAAATATAAGAAGCAAATTGAAAAATTTAGAATCACATTGATTCATAATTACATGTAGTTGATTTTAGGAGCTCAACCCTACTTAAATGACCACTTTGTAATTGTAGTTATTTGCCTGTAGTGATGTTGTGTCATGAATTCAATTTTCTATTGATATACTGTGTCTTTTTATTTCCATTATAAAAAATGGTGCTAGACAAATAAACATATTTCCTACTCATAAAAATTATCCAATTTCTATTAAGCTACATATTTTCTACCATCATCATAAAAGCAATAATCAAAATACTGTGGATTCATTTATTTTCGTGAGTATCAATTTTCGTGGATTGAGGAAAACTTGCATTTTCGTGGGTATTTGAATTCGTGGTTTTGCCAATCTCTGCATACAAAGCCTATAGAAAATTTGTAATTCGTTGAACATTTGAATTCATGGTTCACCTGTACCCACAAAACCCACAAAAATTGGTATCCAACGAATAATAATGAATCCACAGTAAGTATTATAATAATAATTACACACTTGATTGAGTATATCTTTCAAATGTTTGGCTTTGAGCGTTCCCTGATGAAGGTAAATCAAGAAAAGCGCCTCGGACGCATGAAATGAAGTGTTGTTTTCATTTTTTATTACAGTCTATTATAGATGAAAAAGGATTTTACAAAATAAATGAAGCGGCATTGAAGATGACACAGATGATAGAGGGAGGAATGTGGAAAGAGGCCACAACACAATGGGGGATCGTTCAGGATATCTTAGAGACAGAAAGTAATGGTGTCAACTTTTATAACATGTTGGCCTGGGGAGGTTCAGAAGCAGGGCTTAAATCTTCAAATAATCTTAAAGGTGAGCTTTACAATATGGTGAACTTTTTTTCTTTGAGGGTATTCCCTGCTTAGTAGTCGCCAATGAGAATCATTTGTTACATATGTATTTTTATAAGTTTTTTGTAAATTTTTCAATCAAGTAGCAGTGTAGAAAAACATATTTAAACAAGTTTTATTAGGTAATTGTTTTTGACCAGTTTGCCGCATTTAGAAATACGATTATCTATCATCATTACATTTACAGTATTTGGTATCAAGTATAAGAGTTTCACTATAAACAGGGTTTTCAGACCATATCAGAAAAACATAAAATCATTTTACTATGACAACATTTTGGCTATTTATACCAAAATCAGATTGACTAAGCATGAATCGTCATTGTAAGTTCATTTAAATATTATCATCAAACACCCTGCTGGCCAATCAACATGACCACTATTGCTTAAGATAGGACATGGAGATAAAACACCGATAGTAATTTTAAATTACTCTCAGATAGAACTAAATGTTGTAAAAGGTATTTCATATTGATAATTTTTGGGATAAAGATTGCATAACATCAAAACCCTATTGTCATTGGCTTGAGTTTATGAGTTTGAATCCTGCTCATGACAAGGTTCGTTTGACTCTGATATTTATTGACAAGGCTTTCCAGTTTTCCTGTGAAGGGTTGTGGTTCTTTAGGAGTACTCTGACTTCCTCCACCAATTAAAACTGGTCACAGGTTTGTTCAGATTTTGACTTCTGGTATGAACATGACAGTTTGTAAAAATATTTACCAATATTCAAGTCCTCAATAAACGTATTTACACTTTTTTTTTAGCTGAATTTTGTCTCAGAATGACCTTAGATCCGTCTCTGAATAACCTTCTGATGTCAAGCAACAATCACTTAACTATGACGTCAAATTTTTTAAATTGTGATGTCAAATTTTACAAGAACTAGCGTGATTTTAAGTAAATGGCGGATAAATTTGCATACAAGTGTAAATACGTCTATAAATACTGGGTCTTGTTAGATGAAGCCATAGATGGACATATGCATTAAATGCATTCCCTTTTATAAAAAGGGTTTATTTGAATCATACTTTTCAAGGATCGTCCTGATGGTAACAATTTTCTTTTTCTCTAACGCATTCTTTCTTTTATTTTGCATTTATTTCTGTGTTTATGATATCTATTGTAACTTTTTCAGAAAGAATGATAAACAGAATGATTGGTGCTTTACGGACAGACAAACTGACAGCATTAATGAATGGGAAAGTAAAAAAAATGTTAAATATACCAGAGAAGGTTGAATGGGGAGGTGAGTTACTTACATGTTACTGTTGACATTTAATCAGATAGTCTGTATACAGATCCCCCCCCCCCCCTCCCCTTATTCTTCCTCTGTAGAAGCAGAATGATTTTATAGGGAATATCTGTCACTGATAATAATATTCTGTTCAATACTATTCTTGATGTATCAGCAATGTTAAGGTTCTGTTTATATGGGACTCAACCATTTTTTTTCCAGTACATATAATTATGACAATCAAACATGATGATGTGAACAAAAACCAAATTTGAGTTCACTTAAAGAAAGAAAAGAAAATTTCCAACCAGCTTTGTAAGTCCAAGTTTAATTAAAACTCATTAAAGTGTGAAACATCATTCTTGGAGTATCTTGAAAATTAACAGTATTAGATGAAATGAATTTTTGGCTTTTATTTCCTGATCCAAAGTTTAAAGTGTCAGTTGTTTCTTTTTGTTGCGTATATTACTTTGTACATTCTGCTTCTTAAAATATGTTAAAACTAATCTTCATAGCTTTTTCATTTAGTGTGCTGAGTGGAAATTATTAAATTATATCGAAATTAAAGCATGTAATTATAGATTATCGTTGATCATCTCAACGAGATTGATTTTCTCGCTTGAGCCGGTATGGCGAAAGTGAGAAAAGCAATCGAGTTGAGATGACCAATGATAATCTGTTTATCGCTATTTTACCTATGAAGACGTTGTTAATTTCCTTGACAACGGCACGTGTTCACTTAGTTTCTAGCGATAATTTTCATATCACTCGACTCCGTTTTCATATCACTTGACTCCGCTAAGAACGGAAATTATCAGTCAGCAAGATCATAGGAAAAATTCCTAAAATAGCGATAAATGTACTTATTATCTTTTAAAATTTATGTTTCAGCACAATCAGGAAAAGTGTTTATATATCAAGCAGAAGATTTTATGAAGCCAGTTGTTGATATAGGTAAAAAAAAACAATGTAAACATATGCCAGTACATTAATTTCATAGGCGGTTTTAATGTTTTTTATTGTTACAACAAATTTAAACAGTTATTCATCTTTACAATGCAACAATTGAATATGCTAAATGAGTTTCTTCACAAAAATTTATTTTTTGCACAATTGATTGCCCTTTTCCTGAAAAGTTAATTTAATATAAATGCACACATAAAAAAAGAGGCCGAGGAAATTTGAGTGAAACCACATCAACTCTTCAACCATTGAAGAAAGCACTTTTTAGCTAAGAAATATGTGTACAAAACATAATTTTAAACCAAGATTTAAAAGAAATAAATCATTTAAACATAATATTTATATATCATTTAAATACATTTAAAACAAAGAAAAACTAATCAAACTTATCAGCTTTTCCCATTAAAGCTTTAATTTATTTATTGTCTGATACATGATTCAAATTATTTTGGTATATATTTATGTTACAGTGGACTATTTGATACAGAACACCAGCCTGTCAGTTGTGGTATACACAGGACAGTTAGATATAATAGTGGCTACACCAGGTCAGAATTTAACAATTAATACCTTTGAATGCAAAATATACTGTAACAAAAAAAAACAAGTATAATACAGATATGTAGCAGAAATTGATAACATGTTTTTTTTCTAAAGTTTTGATATTCCACACATAACATGAATAAAGGGGATGCAATATTTTACTATTGAATACATTGTACACAGATTTACATAAAATTAATTAACTGAAGTGCAAGATGTCTTACTAAACATGCTTTTTAGAAAAAATGCAATTTTATTGGTTTTGTTATTACATTGTATGTACTAGAGTGGTATACAGGTTATATGGATAAATTGCCATTTTACCCATTCTCTTCCTTCAAATGTATTTAAATTGTATATACTGGTGTGTTTTATAGGTACAGAGAAATGGATCACACAGCTTGGTATATATAAAGATTACTACAATGCTACAAGACAGCCTCTTTATGATCCCTGTACAAAACTAACGACAGCATTCTATAAATCTGTTAAAAATTTCTCAGTCTACTGGATACTGGATGCTGGTCACATGGTAAGGTTGCATAATTAAATTAATAGCCCTGTATAATGTACACAAAGATTGAAATGTATGGGTTTCTAAGGATTAAAATGTATGTTAGTGTTTCAAAATTAACACACAATAACTCAACTGAGTCACAAATTAACTGCATTTGAAGATATTAAATGATGAAAGGCCATTTGTGAACTATCATCATGGTAATTTCTGTAAGGTTATTATGAATTAATTAATGTGGATTAAATGTCAAGGAGTCATCAACCATGCAACACAAAAAAAAAATGGATTCTAAAAGACATCTAGAGGCTACCATATCATGTTTAATTATTGACAAGTGTTTTTACAGTATGTTAAGTTCTAAATTGCCCAGAGTCTACAAAAGTTATTTATCTAAGACAATCAACTATTAACACCTAATTCTTTAAAAGACAATATATAATTAGATTAGCTAAAGACAATCATGACACAGTTCTTAACATGGAAATCAGGTGGGTGTAAAATGATTTTTTTTAGTACTACTCTACCCTCCTCGTATTTAAAAGAAGGTCGGTGGTTTTCTCCAGGCGCTCCAGCTTCCTCCACTAATAAAAACTGGCCGCCACGAAATAGCCCAAAAGCAGTGCTTAAAAGTGGCGTAAAAACACCAAAAAATCCAAAAATCCAAAAATTAAAATCAAAATTGTATTTAAAATCATTTTTATATTATATTTCAGGTTCCTAAGGATAATGGAAATGCAGCACTCGAAATGGTCAAAAGGATTATAAGCAAATAATGAGACTCTGATATTAAAAATATTTGTAAACATTATAAACATTCCATATACTGATTTTTTCATGGGATGTTTATTACTTGCCTTGTTGATAAATATCGTTAGATTGCTTTGGACTGATAAATTCCTGTCTCGCTCAAATTCCTTGCTAAAGACGCATACTTTTACCAACTATTTCTGAAAGTTTTGATTCAATTGGAATGCTTAGTGATTAAGAAAAAGAATTAAGCATTAGCAAGAAAGCAAGACTTGAAAATCTCATACACCTTCATCAGGGAAATTTTACTCTCAGGCATTTTAAATCCTGATAGCAGGATGTCTAAGGCATTTTCTTACATTGGTTTATTTAATCTTATATGTTAACCCTGTTCTTAGCTTAATAAATACACAAGACAGTGTCTGAATTTACATAAATACAGTAGAGTTTGAAACAATGGTACTCAAGTCTAATTTTATTGACAGTTCCAATTTATACCTAACAACTCCTCTGTTCACGGTTCAATAGATTTTAATGAAATATAACACAAGACAAAGATTACAATAAGGGGAGATAATCAGGATTCACAAGACTCAGTGTTAATGATGTTTGAGAATTGGCTCAGCAGGAAACCTCATAAACATAAATAAAAATGAATTCATTGAAATCAATTTTACAAAAGTAAACTTTACTTTATATCCTGGAAGGGAGATAATTCTATAATGATGATTTTAGTGCATTAAGATAAAATTTACCTTTTTTTTAAAGGTCAAAATACAGTATAGACTGTCTTTGAGAGTGCAGTTTATTCTTAGATAAATCCGTTGTGACACAAATTGATGAAATTATGTGACTTTAACAATCACCTGTAATGTTCATATACACTGTACTAGGGTACTTCTGTAAACATTACTGAACACTGTAAATTCAGAAATTGTTGTGAGCATTTATTATTGTGATTTTTGAACTTTGATTTAAATTGATTATTTATTGCTCCTGTTGTAATTCGAAAATATGGTTACAGAGTTTCTGTTTGGCTCTAAACTAAATGCATAATATATCTTACCTTAATTTTTTTATTGTAAAAATTAATCTATGTCATAGGGTAAAATTTAAGAAATCAAAATGTATTTTGACTAATAGTATTTATATGATTTATACATTAATAATTTATGAAATAAATTATTGTTATTTTAACAGTTAAATTGTTAGAAATTTCACTGCATGAATTGATAACCATATCACATTGATATGAAATAAGAAGATGTTGTCAAACCTGAATTACACAGTAACCCAATTACACAATACCTCTCTCTAAATCCAGCTTTAAAATTAAGTCCAGCAGTCCATTGTTGCATTCAGTATGGTGTCCTGAACATCTGATTCTGCAGTTGAATGTGTGCTTGTGTTAAAGATTGTGTGTGTGGTAGACATTCAAATGTCAACATTAAATCCCTGCCTGTAAAATTGCAATGAGAATCTTGTTGAAGAACTTATTATTTAAAACTTGTAGCAGTTAACAATAAGACAAATCCAAAGTCATAACTTGTTGATCTTGTGATGAATCCTTTGAAATTATGCCCAAAATCTGATTCTCAGATACCATAGGCAGTAGGTCAACTATATTTTGGGCACAGAATGATTGTAAGGTGTACATGTCTGTCAGGCATGTGTCATCTGACCTTGACCTCATTGTTATGGTTCAATTGTCAATGTAAAGTTTTCATGGTTTGGTCTTTTTCTTGGATACAATAAGCAACCGGTAAACTCTATTTGGTGTATGAAATGATTGTCAGGTTTATATGTCTGTATAGTAGGATTTATCTGACCTTGGCTTCATTGTCATGGATCACTGATAATGATAAGTTTATGTGATACTTGTATTTAAACCTTTCTCTTTAAGACCATTATTATAAAATCAATCATATTCAGTAAAATAGGCGAGAAAAGTCAGTGTGTGCACTCATTTATTAAGTAGTGCTTATGAACCCCATCAAAAAGTGAAGTTGCACTGAGGTCCTCTGTAAAGGTAAGCTGCTTTTGCTTATGACAACTGTCATGTTACTAGCTAAGATAATACTGAATGGTAGATGTTTCTAGTATAAAACTCATAAGACCTTACTAATTTCTGAAATCATCGGTTAATCAAAATTCTCAATCCCTAAGATATGATAAAATTAGGAATTAAATTGCCAACATAAAGGATAGACAAGATGACAAACTGATAATTCCTCACAAAATGTTATCATAAATACCATAATAGGACCACAATTGTTATGGACTTGTATGCTAAGTGGTTTTAACGAGCAATAAAGAAAATGTAATAAACTGAACAATCGTGTCTCGCCAGCGACAAAAGTTGCAGTATGCGAGACAGATGGATTACAATCTGGTGGCGGCGACGGCGTAAACTATTATATAAAGCTTTATATTTCAGAGGTAGAAGACCTGGATTCTTCATACCTTATATACAGATACCTTATATTACAAAGTTTTCGTCTGTCATCTGTCCATTATCCTTGACCTTATTTTCATGGTTCAGTGACTACTTGAAATACTCACTTATTTTGAGTAATAGGATAACTATATTTGGTGTATGGGTTCATTGCAACGTCTACTAGTCCGTCAGGTAGGGTTCACCTGACCTCGATCTCTTTTCATTGATCAGTGATTAAGGTTAAAGTTATGTAGTCAAGTCCATATCTCAGCTACTATAAGCATTAGGTCAACTATATTTGGTGTATGGAATGATTGTAAGGTGTACATGTCCGACTTGAAGGTTTCATCTGACCTTAACCAGTTTCATGGTTCAATGGACAATGTTTAGTTTTTGTTGATCCTGCGACTTTTGTCGCAGAAAGCTCAACATAGGGATAGAGATACAGCGGCAGCAGGGGATTTAACTAACTTCTTAAAAGCTTAATATTTCAGAAGGTAGAAGACCTGGATGCTTCATACTTTGTATATAGATGCCTTGTGATATGAAGTTTCCGTCTGTCATATGTCCATTGTCGTTGACCTCATTTTCATGGTTCAGTGACTTATTATGAGTAATAGGATAACTATATTTGGTATGTGCGTACCTTGCAAGGTCCTCATGCCTGTCAGACAGTTTTCACCTGACCTCGACCTCATTTCATGGATCAGTGAACAAGGTTAAGTTTTGGTGGTCAAGTCCATATCTCAGATACTATAAGCAATAGGTCTACTATATTTGGTGTATGGAATGATTGTAAGATGTACATGTCCAAATGGCAGGTGTCATCTGACCTTGACCTCATTTTCATGGTTTAGTGGTCATAGTTTAGTTTTTGTGTTTTGGTCTGTTTTTCTAATACTGTATGCAATAGGTCAACTATATTTGGTGTATGGAGATATTTTATGATGTACATGTCAGTCTGGCAGGTTTCATTTGACATTGACCTCATTTTCACGGTTCATTGCTCAATGTTAAGTTTTTGTGTTTTGATCTGTTCTTCTGATACTGTATGCAGTAGGTCAACAATATTTGGTTTATGGAAATATTTTACGATGTACATGTCAGTCTGGCAGGTTTTATTTGACCTTGACCTCATTTTCATGGTTCATTGCTTATGTTAAGTTTTTGTGTTTTGGTCTGTTTTCTTAAACTTTAAGCAATAGGTCAACTATATTTGGTGTATGGAATTATTGTAAGGTGTATATATCTGTCTGGCATGTATCATCTGACCTTCACCTCATTTTCATGGTTGATTGGTCAATGTTCAGTTTTCCTGGTTAACTTTGTTTCTTAGATACTTTAAGCAATAGGTCAACTATATTTGATGCATGGAATGATTTTAATGTGTACATGTCTGTCTGGCAGGGTTCATCTGACCTTGAATTAATTTCATGATTCATTGGTCAATATAGAATTTCCAAGGTTTGGTCGGTTTCTTTTATACTATAAGCAATAGGTCATCTATATTCTGTGTATGGAATGATTGTATTAAAGGTGTACATGTATTTCCAGCTTGGTTTTTCTGACCTTGACCTCATTTTCTTGGATCATAAATGTTAATGTGATACTTGTAGTAAAACTTTATATGTAGGACTATCAACATAAAATTAATGGTCAGTATAGTATGCGAGACATTTCAGCGTGTGCACTCTTGTTGTGGTTTGTCCTATTTCTCATATACTTTGAGCAATAGGGCTACTATATTTGATGTATGGAATGATTGTAAGGTGTACGTGTCCGTCTGGCAGGTTTCATCTGACCTTGACCTCATTTTCGTGGTTCATTGGACAATGTTTAGTTTTTGTGGTTTGGTCTTTTTCTCAGATATGATAAGAAATAGATTAATTAAATTTGGGGTATGGAACGATTGCAAGGTAAATATGTCTGTATGGCATGGTTCATATGACCTTGACCTTGTTATCATGGTTCATTGGTCAATGTTAAGATTTTGTGGTTTGATCTGGCGTTCAGGTTCTATCAGCGATATGACCACCATAGTTAGTGAGAGAAATGATTGTAAGATGTACATGTCTGTCTGGCATGGTTCATCTGACTGTGACCTACTTTTCATATAACATTGATAAGTTTATGTGATACTTGTAGTAAAACCTTTATATTACAGACATTCAAAATAAATTCATTGATAGGTAAAACAGGCGATAAATTTCAGCGTGTACACTGTTGTATCAATTTTATGTTAAAAATCGTTCAGATCATGTCTTATAAAAGGCATCACATCAATTGAACATTATCATCTTTCTATGAAAATGAGTTCGATGTAGGATGAATTCTGTCAGAACATGTTGACCTTCAAAAATGCTACAAGAACTGCAGCTTCCGTCACTACAATCAAGACGTCAACAGCAACGACTGATTTTCTTTTTCAAAGTGGTTGAGGGGAAGATACCAGCGCTCCCTCCTGACGACCTTATTAAATTTCACAGACCAAAACGACAAATTAGAGCTACAACCTTTCACAACTTTATCACTAAGAACATTATAGACCAACAAGTCCGTAGCAACAAACGAGCGGGCATAGTTCCAAACAGTAAGACCGACCAGTTCAAAAACTCCATTTTTGTGCGCACTGCAGTAGAGTGGAACCATCCGGAGGACTCAGTAGTGTGCGTCACTACAACCCAGGAGTTTAAAACAGCACTCCTCAGCAAGCGCGACTAACTTGTGCGCAGACCAACCCGTCACGCAATAGCCGAAAGGAATCTGTGACGCATCCATCCATATACAGAAGTGGGAAATACAGATACAGATACAGATTATCTACATTCAAAATCAGTCCACTCTTCGACGGGAAGATCGATAAATATATCAAGGACAGATGAACATCCATTTTTTGTCATGTCGACATGTCCTCACTATCAGTGTATACATTAAATGTAGTTGACCGATAACTTATAGTTTAATTCTGAGAAAACGGAACTAACCATGAAAACTTTACCTTGACCAGTCGGAACCACGAATTACTTCCTCCTGTCACAGCGATCGATCAGAGATTTGATCATCGGAAAATCAGATTTCTATAAGATATTGCTGTTGAACACCGGAGGGAAATTTGTTATATATACACCTGAGAGTACCGTGCGAGATTCTTTTTACGCAGGGGCGGATCCAGCCTTTTTTAAAAGGGGGGTTCCCAACCCAGGATAAAAGGGGGGGGGGGGTCCCAACCCAGGATAAAGGGGGGGGGGGGTTCCAACCCACGGAACCCCCCCCCCCCCCCCCCCCTTCTGGATCCGCCACTGAAACGGCAAACTCATGTGCATGGATGTTTGAAACTGTTAGTGTCGACTTGAGTAAACAACAACCACAATGTAGAGTAAAGACATCAAAATGACATCAATACACCTAGCCATGTCAATCATACCAAGAACAATGTCTCAGACATTTAAGAGGATGATTACGATCACATATGGTATGCTGATCGACATTACGCATTAAATCCAAAAGGCGAAGGACACACGAAATTTATAAAATTTAATTTTCATTTGTAAATAAACTCATCGTACTAGTAGTTACATATTACGGTAATACATTTTCAAAGCATTGAACCTGTGGTTAATGTCCTTTAAGGCACAAAAGGAAACGACTTCTCATATCACCAAATTAATAGAAGACATTTTAGCAATGCTACATATTCCAGTATAGACATAACACACATCTGCTGAGTTTGACGATGCATTGCCTTTTCTAAGACCCCCTGTATATCAGTATCTCCATTCACGCTGACCACTGACGCGTTTGGCTTGCGATTTTCATCGGGAAAGACCACATCACCTTTGATGGGGATGCTATCATGATGGATATAGAGCGATATAAAGGAACATCAGGATTATGGGATCTCGTGGTAAAATGGACACGAGTCGTTCGACTCGATGATACGAGGATTTGGTCTTCTCCTAAATCTAGTAGGAGTTACAAGTAGACAGAAATCTATAAGCTAGTATACATGTAGCAGTGGAATAGTGTGAAAAAATGAGTTTTTAACCTGGATACAGCTTTTCGGGGTACAAAAAAATGCGGGAAATTGAATCTCACGGTGGTTCTCAATGGCCACTTCGACTTCCTCCGGACCGCCATGATATAGTCAAGAGTGCAAAAAATGCCGTTAAACACAAACAATCAATCAATCATTCATGTTAGCTGTATTAATTGGTTATCTACGTTAACATCCTATACTATACATCTTTTCATTAAACCAATTGAGGGCCCATCATGTGAGGGCATGATTACTCGAGCATGATTACTAACATAAGGGTATATCAATTAGTGAACAGTTACTGTACATACTGTATATTAAATCGAGAGATTTACATCAGCTAAAGTTAAGTGGCTAGTAAAGTTATATAAATCGATACTATTGAAACAGAGAAAAGCATACATCCAGTTTGAATCAATAAACCATATCCATTTTTGTTTTCTAAACAATTTGATTTAACTTCCAAAACAATCTGCAAATACTTGTATATTACAAAATATTCAAATACATACAATTTCACACTAAATATGTTCAACTTTGAGAAGAATTCTACACATACAAAAATATTACGTAAGATTACATACAGTTAATACGTAACAAGCACTAACGTAACTCACTAAAATGTGTTAGCCTAATAATCAATGAACTCTAAATACAAGGACTTTTCTTCCCCATTCATTAGCAATATAAAATTTAGTGTAATCATGGTTGAAACAGATAGCGATGGGTTGTTTTATCCCGTGTTGACTAGCCAATGGAATGTCAAGAACCTTTCCTTCCTCCGTCAATCTATGTATAGTGTTGGATCCCTTTCCACTGACGTAAATGTTACCATAATCATCAGAGCATACATCACTTGGTACTTCTATGTTAGGAATATGCATTTGTTTGCGGTTAGAAATTAAAGTCTGGCCAAGAGCTTCCTTAACTATGTAATCTTGACCACTTTTACAATAAATGACATCATTGATGGACAACATATGAAACTTTGCAACCAAATTGTCAAACGGTAAAATGTTTGCAATAACTGATCCACCGTGAAATGATCTTAACTCTTCTGTCGAAAGGTTCCTTGAAATAAAAAAAAAATCGTTTGCGTGTCTTAAATACAGAGGTTTATCATGTCTATTGTGAAAAATCAAAAACCAAATGCAAGCGTTTTAAATAAAATACAGTGGTCTAGGGAGCTGGACATGTGCAGTTTAGTTTAAACAATATTAAATTCTAACACAGTGCAGGTGGTGTTACAACGAATCGATGCGTTCAAATACTGTGAGATGAAGGAAAAACTTCAATCTGATTAAAATCAGATCTTTCAATTTGTTCTGTAAGTCTTGTTTGTCACTCTAGAATGATCTGAAGACATGTTCAGTGACTATTTAGCATCCAATCAGAATGATGTCTGTACCAAAGTTTTGGTTTATGAATTACTACAATCGTAACTACTTGGCCATTCTTCTAGCACTGTAAGCATAGTAGATACGCATAACAAAAAAATTTCAGGGTAAACTGCGTAATATATCAGCGATATACGAACTAACGTGAAATTATGGTACCACCACGAGCCCTAGACCACCAGGGTTATATACTAAGTACAGAAGGTATTGTTTAGTTTAATAACACAGCATCAAAATAATGCGACGTCGACAACATGACAAAGTATCAACAATATCGTATTATAATGGACCACTCGTTAACCTTACAACGATTGGATGATTTTTGGTGTTTTGATGCAACTTCTAGCACTATTGGCTCAGTAATTCGTGGCGGATATTTTTTTATTCCGAAGTGCCCACAGAGAACCACCGACCTGCGGCGGGAAAACCTTACAATGAGCTGAGTATTTTCGTATGAAAATTAAGTTCACATGTATGTATGTATGTGTTTGTTCTTTTACATCTGCACTGCCGTTTTGACAAAACATTCATGTGTGAATGAAAAAAACAAGAAATCAAAGCTTTGCATGAAGGTTATACATCCATAATTCAGATTGATGTCCAACTGTGCAAGAATACGCAAGAATGTTATAAAAATCAAATCAAACGAAAGGTTACATTTTATACGTAATTTACTTGATTTAAGGTGGTATGGGATCAAAGAATAATAACGTATAAGATGCAGTATGTATTGTAAAATGTTCAAAAATATAATAAAAATGATAGGTCACCGAGGCTGTTTTTTTGTAAAAAAAAATGACAGATTTTGTATGGACTGATTTTCAGAGAAAACGCATCATAATGGGAACAGAAGGTAAACTAAATTATCGCTATTTTACGAATTTTCCTTTGATCTTGCTGACTGGAAATTACCGTTCTCAGCGGAGTCGAGTGATATGAAAATTGAGTCGAGTGATATGAAAATAATCGCTAGAAACTAAGGGAACACGTGCCGTTGTCAAGGAAATTAACAACGTCTTCATAGGTAAAATAGCGATTAACAGATTATCATTGGTCATCTCAACTCGATTGCTTTTCTCGCTTTCGCAGTACCGGCTCAAGCGAGAAAATCAATCTCGTTGAGATAACCAACGATAATCTATAATGATAGAATTTTGAAATTGAATATGAGAGAAGATAGCTCTGCTATAACATAGATAGCAAAATTTACTGAAGATTCCTTTGTAGATTATATATTTTCTGATCCAACTCTCCTTAATATTTTACTTTTTTGTAAAAAGTATGATTGTTAATAATCTAAAATCACATTAATTTGTTCATTTAAAGGAAAAATCTTTTTAGTAACTTAAAGTTGAATTCCTGTATTGAAATTTGCTGACCTAACTAAATTCTAGACCTATTGTGGTCTGCTATTTTACAATCAATGATGGCGGAAGACACCCATACCACCTTAATTAAAATGTAGTCATATGAATTGACTGCCTCTTTTTTTGTGTTTTTGTTGAGTTGTAAAATTGTTGACCGTGTGCTCATTTTTAGTATAAAACCGACGGTTTCCGCGCATTATGCAAACAGTGCTTTGTTGTCAATATAATGGAATTGTATGCGACTGTCATTCAAGTGAGAGGTTTAAAGCTAGCTATAAAACCAGGTTTAATCCACCATTTTCTATATAAGGAAATGTCTGTACCAAGTCAGGAATATGACAGTTGTTTTCCATTCGTTTGATGTGTTTGAGCTTTTAATTTTGCCATTTGATGAGGGACTTTCCGTTTTGAATTTTCCTTGGAGTTCGGTATTTTTGTTAATTTACTTTTTGGTTAGCGCTTCTATGCCTAATAACACTATAAAAAAGAAGCATTTATTTCTGAAATGAATTCTAGATGAATGCCTATTTTAATATGCATAGTGTGCCCTTAAATACAATGAAAGATAAAGCTGTAACATTCATAAAAGTATATTTAGCTAGGAGAAATCAAAACGAACTATTGTCTTACATTTGGTAAGGACTAATCTGAACTGCATACGATGCGCCTTTTGAAACTACAGCAACAATACAAGATTCTGAATAATCATCGGCAGCATTCCTTTTTTCACCAGATGGTATACATGAAAGACATAATACGGAAGTATTAAGATCAGGACATGTTGTTTTCATTAAAACAACCATCAGTTCTGGGTCTACCTGCAGAACAGATCTTGCATTAGGCAAAGTCACATATCCAATATTTCTCCACGTGATAGCAACATCATATGGTTCACTTTCTGTTGGAAGACTATTCATATACTTTCCTCGTGAATCTACCAATACCAGATTTTTTTTCAAATAATCACAAAGTAATATACATTTGTTTCGCTTTCTTGTGGCAGCTATCCCAGTTATTCTTCCAAAGTCGTGCTCGAATGATACGATAAATTCAAAACTGTTTCTGACATCACCTGGTATTGCCAAAGCCTGTGCCATCTGTAAAAATAGGTGAAAATTTATGTTGTCAGTGTGTTGAATTCAAATTATTAAAATTACATTTCTAGGAGTAAAACAAACTTGAAGTACTTGCAAAGCGTTTTGTTTTTGTTTGAATCGACCAACAAAGCAGTCAACAATGTGACAGTGGTATGACGTAAATACTACATGGAAGTTTTTAAGAATGACATTTATAAAAATCCGTCTTCATTCAAGGCCATGTAAAAAAACTCTCTGAATGTTTTAGATAAATTCGTGTTTTTTTTATTGTTGTTGGTCCTTTCAATTCGACAATTATGACTTTTCGACTCTCTATATACACTTCCAAAAATCTTGTTAAACAGAAGTTTCTTATTTAATTTAAAGGTCGTGAATGTCACCGTTGGCTGTGCATACGACTTTCCAATATATAGGATGGACAGACCCAAAGCGCTTGTGGTCAATACGGACAACTGTGACAAAAAGGGAAGTCACTGGGTTGCCTTTCACTACCGGCATCGTCGGGCCCGCCAAAGGAAAAAGTATGATAAAGTGTGTTTTTGGTCCCCTCTCCAAATATGTTTATACTTATATCATTGAGGACCTACGTACAGAAACTTGGAAAAAAACAATGATTTTATTGTGGTTTGGCAAAAGGAAGGCTCCCTAGCAACGCTTTTTATCAAATATCAAAATTATCACATATTAATTGCTTTATCTGTACAAGTTCCCATCTCAAATTATATTCTTTGTTTAAGAACAACTAAATGTTATAATTTTTAAATAAAATATGAGAAGATAGCTCTTATAAAGAATTTGAAGTTATAAATTATTAGTCACGTTGATATAGTTTACTTAGATCTAATGCTTATATAAAAACAACCTAGCAACAGAAAGAATGCCTAGCAAGGGTTCAGAAATGTTTTTTTTTTGTATGAATTTAGCAATGTTTTAAGATGTTGCTTTTACATGAGGTGTTGCTTTCTAATATACTATCTAAGGTATCGTTATTATATTTTACATATTTCGTAATGAGCATAGCAGCAAAAATTTTGCTTAACAACAGCAATCATATTTATGAATTAGAGACAACTGCAAATCAATGTTTTTCTCAATGTCAAATACAACTCGATGATTTGGAAACGTGTGGACTGTATTGAACTTACTACATAAAAATGAGATGTTGGGGATTCAAGATTTCGGATATTGTAAACGACTTTTTTCAGCGGAAGACTTGAATACAAACGTCAAACGATAGAAAACTCATTACTAAGTTTCATTTTAAAAACGATAGAAATCTCATAAAGGGACAGAAATGTTGAGGTCTACCTGCAGACCGTTTTCACCAAATAAGTCGGACGACTTATTATAGGAATTATCGCCCTGAAATGACAAATTTTACCATTTGTTTTCATGTTGAAAGATGAAACATAGTTACGAAAAGAAAAATAAATAAAAAATAAATAAACGGACTATACAGGTCTCAAGTACTGAATCAGATCGTAGATCTCTGATAGTTCAAGACTCGTGGTAAGTGTAAACCTCGTAGTAGAGGTTTCCCCGATTTGCTACGTATCAGGTACGGTTGGTACGTATAACGCAACCGTTAGTGTTGTTTTGGAGCTATCATTTAATGCATGAGATTATTTTATTGATCATTATAAAATTTAAGATCAGAAAAATCTAGTTTTACTTTTTGTTTGTTAGCGATTTCACCGTTTCTAGAATACTTTGCTTATGATTCTATACAAGATTATTTAGTTAGTGCACAAGTGCATAAATCAAACAGACCTTACATAAACTGAGTTGAGATGACCTTTAAATTCTAAATATAGATTTGTGTTTCTGTTTGTGTAATGTAGTGATTTTGTTTTGTTTATATATATATAAACAAGAACGTGTCCATAGTACACGGATGCCCCACTCGCACTATCATTTTCTATGTTTTGTGGACCGTGAAATTGGGGTAAAAACTCTAATTTGGCATTAAAATTAGAAAGATCATATCATAGGGAACATGTTCACTAAGTTTCAAGTTGATTGGACTTCAACTTCATCAAAAACTACCTTGACCAAAAACTTTAACCTGAAGCGGGACGGACGGACGGACGGACGGACGAACAAACGAACGCACAGATCGAAAAACATAATGCCCCTCTACTATCGAAGGTGGGGCATAAAAATCTTATATCTAAACATAATTTGGAATAATTAAAATACTATATATGAACAACTTTCTTAAACACCTGTTACTGATGTTGGTTCTATACGTCAACATGTCAAAATTGTGTTGATTTCTCAATATAGTTCTTGCATGATTTTGAAATTAGTTATTATTATTTAAGAAAAATTATATTTCGATAATAACAGAAGAATTTTTTTCTTGAAAGATTTGAGATCTGGGCTTTCATATTGAGCGAGAAAAGGGCACCATTCATGTTTTTATCAACAACAAAAGATTTTTTTTCCATTCTAAAAAAGTAAACTGGAAAATATTGAAAAATTTATATTTTCGACCTTATTACCGATGAAAAAACCACCAATGTCTAGAATTATTGAAAAAAAATCTAACAATTTTTAAATAATTATGTAAATTGCACTGACACTCTTCTTGAAAAAGTTTATCACCTTATTTTATCATTTGACCCTTTCTTCGTACTTTTGTTGTCGGTAAAATTTCTCATTCATGTGTAAGACAATTTTTGCGATAAATGCCGAAAAATGTAAGAATGTTTTAAAAACATACTTGTTTTAATATTGGTTGTAGAGAATATGACAACATTAAATATGTGAATTTTTTAAAAACAATTTTGAGAGCGAATTTACAATTAATGTTTTATATTCCGTTCAGGGTGTTATGATTTTATTATTATTTCATCATCAATACACTATAAACGAGGTTAATTTTGTATGTTAAAATGGCTCTTTTTTTTCAAGTTTTCGAAAAAAAACTACCCAAAAAATTCCAATCAATTTATTCTTAATTGTATTAATAAGATGACAGGCGAAAATCAGATAGATTTTAAATCTGCTTTATATTTTAGCTTCTTTTTACCTTAGCAATTTTAGGGAAAATAAATCTAAATTACAACCGTTCGTGAAACTATTGCTTGCAACGGTTGCTTGAAAGCACAATCGAGTACACACAATATCGTTAGCTATAAATACGAAAAATATTTACGTGAAATTAATACCAAGTTGCAGCTAAAAATCCTCCAAATACTTTTGATAAAGATTCATAAAACTACGTTAATATTAAGTGTACAATTTGTGCATGAAGCGATTGGTAGTTGCTAGATTCTGAATAATTTTACCACAAATTTGTGAAAGTTTTAAACGGTGTATATACTTAAAATATGTTAATAAAGTTCATGTTTTTTTCAGGACTTCTGATCCAACCATGTTGTATGGCATGTTTGTGAGATATGGTTTTGGCCAGTAGGATGTTCATGAAGGACCTGTAGTACAAAGTATATCACTGGATTGAGCTCATTGTCTAAGTGTATTATTAAAGTGCTTTGCTTTGAGCTCAGTTCATTGTTATGCAATTCATTCTTTGTGAAATAAAGATTTGACAGACAACTCTCATGTACAAGGAATTGTCAAAGTAGTATCCATTCTGTGAACAACGTAAGTAATAGGGAGATAAAAGCATTTTATTTAGATTTGAACCAAACATTTTTTGTCCATTAGCCAAACTAAAAAAAAAAGAAGCACAAATTCACCAAACAATGCTACTGGCGCTACTAGCAATATGATGCTAGGTTCTTTTGTTACACTTTATTTTTTTACATCTGTACTGCCTACTGGCGACTCAGTCCTGAGTGTAAATGGTCATTCAGTATGTTAAGAAAAAGACCAAAATTTATAAGGCCTATATATCTGGCCTAATTGATTTCTAAAATATATTTCATTGTACATGTTCAACATTTATCATTCATTTTTTTATTTCTTAATTTGTGTGAATTGTTAATTACTACACTTTCATACCATAACAAAACTGCCTTACTGTATTGGTATCACTTATATTTGTATCCATATAACAAAAAAAACTGAAAAGAGAATACTTTTGCAATAGCTTTTTCATATTGAATACTAAAACTTTTTAGATATTTAGACATATTAAGTAGATGTTCATAATATCCACTTGACATATTAAGTAGATGTTCATAATATCCACTTGACATTTTATCATATGACTTCTGTAGTTAGTTATGAGTCTTTGAAGCATGCTCACAAAGGTTCTTTTGTTTATATCATTTTCATACTGGTCAAAACTTTTTTTGCTTTGACCAGCTTTGGAGGAGATATTTTCAAAGAATTAATAAAAAATAACACAGAAAATCACTTTCTAGCTCATCTAGCCCCAATCATCATGTCAGGCATTGTCATAACTAAAAAAACATTAAATGCCACATTTAACCGAAATCTTTTACTTATGATACTGACAATCCCCCACAAAGTAATATAAATAGAACCATACAAATAGTAAGCAAATACATGTTCTCAGATACCATCTCCCATATAAAAAAAATCACATTAAGAAAAAAATGAACCTATTATGTGTTCCTCTCCTAGCTACAAAATGTATCCAAAATCAAAGATGTGGAACATATATATTCTATCATAATCATTTGGTAATTAATGCAGTTAGTATCTCTTCCATGCCCGTGTTGAACATAAAAAACGAAATATTACATAAACAACACCCCTAATGCTCATGTTGGTTGTCATTGTGCAACACAGTTAATACATAGAAAACATAAAACATAGAACTCCTTTTGTCATATAAAACACTGTCAAATATCCAATCATACTATCCACACTGATCTGTGTCCACACTTGTATTAAGTGTAAAAAAAAGTTCAATGACGGCTCTTAGTTCGTACTACGGTTTGGTACGGTACCAAATCGAGAAACCTCTAGTAAGTGTGCCGATCGATATACAAAGGGTATATAATTATCGTCATTTGAAATATGATGCTCGGTTATAGAATTGAAGAAGATTATCAATATGTGTTTGTTTAAATTATCTGCATAAATGCATTTACGTGTTTGGACGTGATTTGACTAGGGTGACTACTTATTTCCAGGGTCGAATACTATAGACGTTCTTTAATATTGTTTATTTAATGACTTTATATGAAGTTAGTATCTTTAATAACTGGACCAATGTATCAACATTTCGTGTGTATTTTTGCCTCATCTTATTAACCGTCGAGATGACCTCCGAAGACTGCCGACGGTCATATAACCCGATATAAACATAAATATAAATTTAAACAGATAGTGACCACGTGCAATTGGATTTTTCTAGGTCTGTTTGATTTCATATTGTAGGTTTAAAAGTATGTTTATCATCGTTGTTACCTGTAGAAGAATGATTTTTTTGAGGATCGAATCAGTCAACCAAATGGTTCATCCTTGTTTTACTTTCAATGTTGACATTCTTTTCCTTTAATAGCTGAATGCATGCGTTACCCATGTCAAGCTGAGGGTTAAATTGAAGGTCACATGAATATGGATTCAATGAGGTCGAATTATTCACTTGCAAGTGAATAATTCATCAGCGATGTTTCTTAGCTTATTTTGATAAAATTGAACCAAATTGGCTGCTAAAAGGCGAATTATTATTTCACTATTTCACTTTCATTAATGATTGAACAAAAAAAATAATATTTTTATTTTTTTCATATCTCGTAGCTAATGCCCCTTTAATAGACAGTAATAACAGAGCATTCAGTATAATAAATTAGTTAACTTATTATCTGAGAGGGTGTTAGAGCATATTGTTACCCCTCGAAAAGACATTGTCAACCTTGGCTTCTCCTCGGTTGGCAATGTTTTCTCGGGGTATCAATCTGCTCTATCACCCTATCAGCTATGTGTTATTTATATAACAGTGACGTTCTTCAAATGCTTTGAATACACATGGGAATCAACTGTGGTCCTTTCTTACCGACTTGTGACTTTATTCATAACAGGCAGACTTCATATACGAGATTCTTATGAAGAATGAAAAGAAAT
Source organism: Mytilus californianus (assembly GCF_021869535.1). NCBI lineage: Eukaryota > Metazoa > Mollusca > Bivalvia > Mytilida > Mytilidae > Mytilus > Mytilus californianus. Next base: position 22,732,033 of record NW_026262723.1, on the reverse strand, counting down.
TAGCATTATCTTTATATAACCTGTCTTGGTATAAGCACAAAATATGGTCAAGTTGATGGCGTTTTATACCAGGTATATACGTGCCGGGGGGATCATTTATGTATTTCCGTTTTAATTGAGTATAGTTTGATTTGAGTACTATTATATGTTTTCAATTTATTATTTACTCAAAGTTATTGTTTAGAGCATTTTTCTATATTCTTTGAATTTTAGCACACCATTGTTCTCTTTTCTTTTTGTCTGATTTGCCTTTTTTCTCTATTCTTTATTTTTTGCAATTATTCTTTACTTGTTTGTCCATTATTCATGTTATTCTCTATTCTGTGAACCACATCAAAACTCGTCTAGTTCACATTAACCTTTGCGTCATGTCAGTTAATAAAAAGACAAACAATGCGTTTTAAATCAGAAATGTGTAACTATATCCACCGAGGAAAAATACAGGCTCGGAAAATGCTCAATCATAAAATATAAACAACTATAGTTATCATATTTGAATATACGAACCTCAATCAGCTCCTTTGCGTTATACTTCCTGTTTGATAAAGATTTCCCACGTATTAATCATTTCTTCCGTATACTAGGATATAAGAAATATGTGTTCTGTAATCTTTAATAAACATGTCAAAGGTAGTTTATAGACACTTACTCTACCCTAAAAAAACGGACTGTATCAAAATGTTGAAATATTCTATATAAATGAAAATTGGTCGAATTTTGCTTTAAACTTGTCAGAAAAACAATTCCAAAAACATTGTAAATGTATTCAAGACTAAATTTTCGGTTGTGTGAGAGAACAGGGTGACTTTTTAAATTGTGAAAGGGTTATTCCGTATATGAAACTATATTTTTGTTCTTCAAGATACGTTAGCTCTCCGTTTCCCCACTCATTAATTTCGTTAAAGTGTCGTGTATTATGTTTTATTATACTGTTTCCTTTTGCTGAATGATACTCAAGCGTATTTAGTACAATTCTTTACTAGTAGCTCTTGCGTATTTTTTAAAAGGTGATCTTACCCAAGCATTACTGTACACCATTCAACGATACAATGAACACTTACTATTTTGGGGGAAACCAATAAAACGGTTGCAGTAAATCTTTGTAAAAGACTTTAAATTTAAATTTATACTGCCAAGATAAGCATGTACATATATGAATGTCAAACTACAAACTTAGTTTTCCCTATTCTACTTTATTTACTAGTTTAAAGTCATATGATGCTTCAAAATTATCAAAAAGCTGAGTATGTTTTATATACTTGAATGGCTAAGTTTTGCTATAGAACACGTGTACATAGACTTCCTTTAAAAATAAAATCCTTTATTTTATCAAAATCTTCAGAAATCTACTGCTATTGAATTATTGTCTCTCCGTACTCTAATTCACCAACAGCTTTTCCATATGCAGTAACCTTAACCATGAGACCTCAACGGTTAGATGTTGGACAACCGCAACGCGCAAGTAAGAGTTGAAAACCGTGATGAGAGAAAAAGGTAAACACACGTGGAGTATAGATATAGTGTTATCAAATTCTGAAAAAAAAACAACCTGGTATGACCAAAGTTTAATTAAAAAAGGAAACAAATGTAATTCCTATACTTTATATAAAAATATTAATTTTCGCAAACCATTTAGGTCACGGAAATTCCATATTTTGCCATCAGTAAGGAGAGTTGTACAAATAATGTGAATACACAGAACCCCGATCCAATTCATCTTTTGCTAAACATATTTATTATTTTCTGTTTTGTATCTCCTAACACATCATTCCATTTTTCTCTAATTTCGATTAAATTGAATTGATTATATCTATTGATGTGAGTTCCCTTTAGATTTTTAGGAATTTTAGACTTTACATTATTGAGTTATGGGGGTTTTATTTATCAAAAAGGGGGATTTCCATGTTTTGGGACATTAACTCAAAAATGCTTTAAGCAGTTGTCATTTGTCATGAAACTTTGGTTAATTGTTTATATCTATTGATGCAAGCTCCGTTTCAATTTTATAAATTTAAGGTTTTAGGTTTCAGAGTTATGGGAATTTATTCATAAAAAAGGGGGATTTCCCAGTTTGCAGATAATAATTAAAAAATGCTTTGAACAGTATTAAACTTTGTTGACTGCTTTATATCTATTGAAATAACCTCCCTTCATTTTTATGCCCCCGTCGTTGTGGAGGGGGCATTAAGTTTAACCCTTGTCCGTACGTTCTAAAAATAGAGCGTTTGAAGAAATAAACCAGATAAAACAGCCACCACATATATAATGAAAGAAACATATTTAAATCATGGAAGAACATCTCGGTTTGGTATAACTTCATTATAACATTCCTAAATTCAATATTTTAATGAAAAACCCCAATACATTAAAGAGCTTGGTGGTGAAAACCCCAATTGGATATTTGCTTGAAGGGTGAATTGGAGTTAATAATGCAATTGAAAAAAACTATTTCACTAAATTACATAAAAAAAACATTTGTGAATTCTTATGTCGAGCTCTGTTGTATGCTGAATCTGATTAGTTCAGTTTGTGGGGAACCAGTACTGGTAAGTCAATAATATTTGGTGTGTTGTTGTACATGTATCAGAGTTACAACATCTCATCCATGGGGATTAGTTGTCAACCCCCTTAGTCATGGTTGTCATGGTCTATTGACATTAAATCTTGGGTATGTTACAGCTTAAAATTAAAAATTCAAACCTCAGTAAATTACAATAAGACCACCATCAACATCATCTTAAAAACTACATGTATATGCACATGCATATTAATATTTTGGTGTAAGAAGTTCATCCTTTCAATCTACTTTGTCATATTCCTTTCATATTCATTTAAATAAATGCCACAAGGATTATGAATATATATACATGTACAACAATAAGAAAACAATCCACTGCCAAAGATAATTGAAAGACGTCAAGAGGTCAATACACAATCTCAAACAATAGACAAAATAAAAAACTTATAAAGTACAGCAAATTGCTGAAATGTATTATTACATGTATTTGCAAGATCTAAAATATTATATTTTTCACAACTTTTTATGCCCCCTCCCTAGCTGAGGGGGCATTAAGTTTTACCCTTGTCTGTCTGTCCATCCGTACGTCCCAAAGTTCGTTTCCGTTCTCTAACATTAGTTTGCCTCAACCAAATGGTATGAAACTTATACACAATGCATATAACAACAAAATACAGACCAAGTTTGAATTTTGGTGGCGTCACTTTAACTGTTCTAGAGTTATGCCCCTTTACAATTGGACAAATTGCTAAATTTTTCGTTTCCGTTCTCTAACTTTAGTTTGCTTTAACTAAATGGTATGAAACTTTTAAGCAATGCATATTACCGATCAAGTTTGAATTTTTGGGGCGTCACTTTGACCGTCGTCTAGAGTTATGCCCTTTACAATTGGACAAATTGCTAAATTTTTCGTTTCCGTTCTCTTACTTAAGTTTGCCTCAACCAAATGCTATGAAACTTATACACAATGCTTATTACCACAAAATACAGATCAAGTTTGAATTTTTGGGGTGTCACTTTTTGTTCTAGAGTTATGCACCTTTACAAATGAAAAAATTGCTTAATATTTCGTTTCCGTTCTCTTACTTAAGTTGCCTCAACCAAATGTTATGAGACTTATAGACAATTGTTATTACCACAAAACTCAGATCAAGTACAAATTTGGATAGCTTCACTTTTACCGTTCTTCAGTTGTGTCCCTTTATAACTGTATATGATGTGCAAGCGGGGGCATCATCGGTGTCCCATGGACTCATTCCCCATTTTTTAGTACACGTAGTATTAGCTATAGGTTCAACCTAACATTTTATGAAACTTTGATTTCATTGTGGCTAGTCTGTAAACAAAGACATCAATTAGAGAAGCCAATACTATTGGGACATTAATTTGAGAACAACAAAAAAGATGTCTATTTCAGGGATATATAATTGGTCATACATGTAATTTGCAGTGGCGGATCCAGAAATTTTCATAAGCGGGGGCCCACTGACTGCCTAAGAGGGGGACCGCTCCAGTCATGTCTCAGTGATTCCCTATATAATCAACCAAATTTTTCCCACAAAAGGGGGGCCCGGGCCCCCTGCCCCCCCCCTAAATCCGCCCCTGATTTGAAATCTTATTTTATTATGACGTCAGATTTGTATGTCGACTTCAGGAATGGGGGTTGGTTAGAGACTGGACGTCAATCTGAGTCTTATACATGTATATATATATATTGATTCAGTTGTGATGGATAATAGACACTGATAAATAAGTCTGGTAACATTTTATAGTTGTAATGTTTGTTCACCTAGATGGAAGTATGTTCTTATTTCAAAAAGAGGGCACTCAGCAAATATGATTAATTAGTGCATGAACTACTTGCTAGAAACTGAATGTTTTTACCACTCAGTTTTGTGTGTTTTAACTGGGATACATATACGTACATATATTTATTTCACAAATTCCATTCTCACATTCCCCATTTCCATTCCCCATTTCCATTCTCAATTTTATATGATATAAAAAAATACATGTCTTTTTCAGGACTTCTGATCCATGTTTGGCATGTTTGTTAGGTCATAGAGGTGGTTATGAAGGTTGGATGTTCATGACAGTCCTTTATTACAAGGTATATCACTGGATTGAGCTTTTTGTCCAAGTGTATTATTAAAGTGCTTTGCTTTGAGCTCAGTTTATTGTTATGCAAATGCATTCTTTGTGAAATAAAGATTTGACAGACAACTCACATCTGCACATGATCTGCTGCAAGGTTAGATGATTAAAACTGTCAGAACAAGGAGTTGTACCATCGTTTCAATGTAAGTATTTAAAGGGAGATAAAAGCGTTTTATTTTAATACTCTTGAACCGAACATTTTTTGTCCAAAAGCCAAATAAAAAATGCACAAATTTACCAAACAATGCTACTCGTGCTACTAACAATATGAGCTAGGAGGTTTTGTAACACTTTTTAAACATCTATGCTGCCTGCTGGTGAGTCATAAGTGTAAATGATCATTCACTTAGGGAGCTACCATTTGATTTTTAGGGAGAGGGTGGGGGGGGGGGGGGGGGGCTAGGATGAAAAATTTTGTCCTGCATTTTTTTAAGTTGTATTCTCTGTCCTGCATTTTTATTTTTCACTCTATTCCGTCCTGCATTTTTTTAACAAGTTTATCCTGACTTTTTTATGCCCCCGCCGTAGCGGAGGGGGCGTTCAGTTTTACCCTGGTCCGTCTGTACGTACGATTGTACGTACGTCTCAAAGTTGGTTTCCGATCTCTAACTTTAGTTTGCCTCAACCAAATGTTATGAAACTTATACACAATGCTTATTACCACCAAGTACAGATCAAGTTTGAATTTTGGTGGCGTCACTTTTACCGTTCTAGAGTTATGCCCCTTTACAAATGGAAAAAATGCTTAATTTTTCGTTTCCGTTCTCTAACTTCAGTTTGCCTCAACCAAATCTTATGAAACTTATACACAATGCTTATTACCACAATATACAGATCAAGTTTGAATTTTGGTGCGGTCACTTTAACTGTTCTAGAGTTATGCCCTTTAAAAATTTTATTTTCTAAATATTAAGTAATTTCCAAAATTGGAGTTATCTTCCTTTGTACATGATTATAGTTGAATCAATTACAATCAATGCTTTATACAATGCAATGTTTAATTTTGCCTTCCACTGATAAATTTACGCAATTTTTACCCTTCATATCTAAAAATATTTCAAAGTCTTCTTTGAAAATTGGAGTTATCTTTCTTTGTACATGATTATAGTTGAATCAAATACAATCAATGCTTTATACAATGCAATATTCAATTTTACTTCCTACTGATAAATTAAAGCAATCTTTACCATTCAGTGCTTACAAGCTGTTTGATTACCGCTCTAGGGTATGCCCCTTTACAAATAAAAAACTGCTGAATTTTTCGTTTCCATTCTCTAACTTTAGTTTGCCTCAACCAAATGTTATGCACAATGCTTATTACTACATAATACAGATTAAGTATGAAATTTGGTGGTGACATTTTTACCATTCTTTAGTTTCTGTTCTCTACGTAAGTTAGCCTGAACCAAATGTTTTGAGACTTACACACAATGCTTATTACCACAAAACTCAGATCAAGTTCAAATTTGGGTAGCATCACTTTTACCGTTCTTCAGTTATGTCCCTTTATAACTACTAGTATCCTAGCCCTCCCCCCCCCCAAAAAAAAAAATCAAATGGTAGCTCCCTTATACATATATACAGGTAATCAGTGTTAGTAAGTACAAATATTTTTTTTTAATCCTATTATCCGTCAATCCTGTTCATATCTAAAAGAATTTAAATCAGTTTGTAGGAGTTATGAGCATCTGTATTGGAATCTGCCGGATCTGGTATATTATCGTTACTTAAAACCATAACATATCTTCATAGAAACAATTTCCACATTTAAACAAAATCTTTTACTAATGATACTGGAAAGATCCTGAACAAATTTTCAGTTTTATGTGGACAAACCCAAGTAAGAAATGACCACCTCAAAGGAACATAAATAAAACCATACAAATATTACATGCATGCAGGTTCTCGGACACCATCTTGCATACTAAATACACATCATGCAGACATGCACCTAATGTGGTCCTCTTATTTTGAATTTGAGTTTTTGCTGCTATCCAAAATCAAATTTTAGAACTTATTTTATCGGAATCATTTGGCAATCCTTCCAATCTTCCAGTTCTTTACGTAAATCTTTCCAGTGTTGGAGCACACTCAACTAGCTGTGTTCCCTTATTGGATCATTTTTATACGACCGCAAAATATTTTTTTGGGATCGTATAATGGTATGATGTCGTCGTCGTCGTCGTCTGTGTCGTCGTCCGAAGACACATTGGTTTCCGGACAATAACTTTAGTTTAAGTGAATGGATCTCTATGAACCCATTTAAGAAGATTTAATACCACAAAAGGAAGGTTGGGATTGATTTTGGGGATGATGGTCCCAACCGTTTAGGAATTAGGGGCCCAAAAAGGGGCCCAAAACAAGCATTTTTCTAGTTTCAGGATAATAACTTGTGAATAAGTATTTCGATTGCTCTGAAATTGTACCACAATGTGTAATACCACAAGTAGAAGGTTGGGATTCATTTTAGGGGTTATGGGGTCAACAGTTTAGGAATTAAGGGCCAAAAACAAGCATTTTTCTAGTTTCCAGTCAATAACTTGTGTGTAAGTGTATGGATCTCTCTGACATTGTACCACAAGGTTCTATATAACAAAGGGAAGGCTGGGATTGAGTTTGGGGTTAATTGCCCCAAACATGCAGGAATTAGGGGCCAATACAGATAACAATCATTACTAACTTGGCTTTAGTGACACTGGAATGGTTTCAAATTTTGTTTCCGTATTGATTTTCAGTGGACTGTATTGAGAGCCGTGGGGCTTTTTTTTTTACTAAGATAAGCCTGTTACAATTAGAATGTAAACTAGAATCCGCTTGTATTTAATGCTTCGCTCAAACAACCGGTACGGCCCGATTTTATAGGGCAAAATTTTGCCCTGGAGATTTTACCGAGATTTGTGAACAAAGTGTAGTAGTCAGTCGAGAACCAGCTTAATCAGAATGTAGGAAACAGAGTCACAGAAAAAAGTTATGGATGAAAAGTCACAGGAAATAAAGTCTCAATAATAAAAAAAAGTATAAATTTTGGTACATACATTAATTTTTTGAATAATATACTTTTTAATCGATTTTTAGGTAGAAACATATATATGTATCTAATGTATATAAAAAGTCACAGGAAAATCATTTGAAATTGTATTTAGTTAATATCAACTGGATAGGTTTTCAAAATATTTTTAACATCATTTAATGTTAGAATACAGGGGTGTTGTATATCAATGTTTGTGTTTATTGAAATTTAATAAATTTTCCAAGATTATAAACAGAATGTTGTCCATGAAAATGTTAAGTTTTTAAAACAATTTTGCAGATGGTTACTAACTATAATTAACTGGCATCAATTTACTATTTACATTTCTTGTCAATTGTCTACTGTCTGGACAGATCATAACATTTAAAACCTTTAAAAGTATAGGTTTTTTTTAAAATAATATGTCATTTATTTACCTTTGAAATTTCCGTAGAACTGTAAAAGAAATACCATTAAACATTTCAAAAATGAACACTATTTCCTATTTGATTTGTAACATTTCTCCTACATTAATCAAATGTGTATAAGTGTTTTTCCTATTAACCATGTGATTTCTTTTCTTGTGACCTTATTTCCCCGTTTACCTACAATCAGAGCCACAAAAATGTCGACAACGATTCAGCTAGATGGTAACAAGGAATTGTAAATTTAAATATACAACTCCTTGATGGTAAAAACAAAACAAAAAAAATTAGGCTAATTAGACGAAGAACATACGATTTAGATTTTTTTCTGTTTTTAAGCATTAATGGCACAATTGCTATTGGAATGGACCCCTTTTATGCCTATATATATATATTAATAGAAATCAATAGTCAAAATCGACACCAAAGACTTTTGAAAAATTTTGTGTCAATAGCCGCTACCTGTAAAAGAAGGACAGATAACAAAATAAACGCCTTGCATAGTTATTTCCCTTTAAAAACATACGCCATATTGAAAGATCAAGCAAAATGGGACGGAAGAAAAAGAAGCAATTAAAACCTTGGTGTTGGTATCCTTTTGAAGTCAGTACCAAGTTTTCTGATAAGACTGAATATTAATTGTTATAGACTTGTCAAGTTAATATGTTTTGTTGAGCTTTACTTTCTGAGTTTCGGTACAAATGATGAAATGAAGGTCTGAAACGCATTCCATACGATCATCATTTGTACTAGTCCAAATAATTATGACGTCTTGAAAGGCTATTATATTTTTATTCTTTGACGCCTTACATCGACGATGTCATAATTATTTGGACTACATTTGTACTACTACTAGAATCTCCGACTTTAGCATAGAAATAGGCCAACACTCTCACACATCAAATATATCATGAGAACAAATATTTTTTTTTTCCAGAGTAGTTGAATAGTGCAGACAATTTGGCATTTAAAGGAAGAAATAAATTATGTAATTCCTGAGCGATTTTCTTAAATTATTTGGGAAAATACACTCCGTGATCATTGGTGATAAATTATAATTTGATAGAAGTAAACCTAAGACTGTTGAAAACATTGTCAAATTGCCATTCAAAGGAGTAAACTCAGTAAGGACCATATTTTGCCCTGATTATATAGTTCTATGTTTCAAGATTAGAAATGTTTCAAGTTGATGAAAAGACATTTTAAGAAAGTGAAAATAGACCTGATTTTGTCAAAGTTTTGTTAAAGCATTGATTTTAACATTCCAAATAGGCCAAAAAGATATCTTTGCAAAATTTGACAAAAGTACTTAAGGCGAAGTGTACGTAATTGCACGCCTCTAGCGGAATTTAGGATAAAAAACGTGCGTCGTTAGTTACGCGGGTTATCTCCCCTACTCCATGAAATAAAAATGGGCACATGAAAGAAAAATGACTTTGTGCGGTATATCATGAATCCAAACAAGTATTCATGTGCTTTCTCAAAACTTCAAAGAAATTATTATAATGACTCCAATCAGAAATCTGAGTATCCTATTGTGAGTTAGTCTGACTCTATTACCACTGTTTTTGTTTTAGACACGCAGGAGCAGGTACACTCGTGTTTATTTCAACAGAAGGTAAAAACGCCTAAACAACAAAATTATAACCAAATAAACAAATAAATCAGTGACAATTCTGCTTCTATTCGTATCAAATTCATTAAAATCAAACCAGAATTGACCCCACAATGTTTTTTGAAAAACCATAGTTTTGAATGAAATTAACAGTGTAGCGTAAAATTGTAGGTAACGAATAATTGCATATAAATTTGTGTGTTGAACAAGAAAGACGTTGGCATGTCCGTTTTTATGCAATTGAAAATTTTATGATGTTTTATATTTTATTATTTATGTAAAAAGTATAAAAGATACTAAGGGGTAATCGACTACTAGTACAACATTTATAAGCGGAAGAAAAAGCCAACAGCAAAAAAAAAAAAACCCATCAGATTCCGTCCACAAAACATTACACACTCAGAAACTAAGAATTGAGCACTATTACATTTATCTCAGAGTAAAATCTATGTCATCCAAATCTCAGTTTTCAAGGTGCAGAAAATAAACAGGTGTCTTCTATTCCTTCCGCAATTTTTGGGGAAAGTAAAATCTAAATTTAGAACCAAAGTTGAAACTGAAACTACACATGTATGATAAAAATAGAACGTGTTATTTTTTCTTTATCTTTATCTTTGCAAATTCCAATTTCGAAGGGATAGCGAAATTTGTTTTCTTTTGTTGTGCTTTTGTGTATCATTCAGCAGTAGTATAAGGTAGGGGAAGAAGGGGGAGGGGGTGAAGAAAATAAGGTCTACAATGTCGGGGCTTTTTATAACCGACTATACGATATGGATTTTTATACGACCGCAAAAAAATTTTTGTGGTCATATATTGGTATGACGTTGGCGTCGTCGTCGTCCGGCGTCGTCGTCCGAATACGCATTAGTTTTCGCACTCTAACTTTAGTTTAAGTGAATGGATCTCTATGAAATTTTACCATAAGGTTCAATACCACAAAAGGAAGGTGGGGATTGATTTTGGGGGTTATGGTACCAACAGTTAAGGAATTAGGGGCCAAAAAGGGGCCAAAAATAAGCATTTTCTAGTTTCCAGACAATAACTGTGGAACGGTGTATGGATCTCTCTGAAATTATACTACAAGTTTCCATACCACAAAGGGATGGTTAGGATTTGCTTTGGGGGGTTATTGCTCAAACCGTTTAAGAATTAGGGGCAAAAAAGGGGGAAAAACAAGGTTGTCCTCATTAATGGACAAATACTTTAGTACAAAACATAATTTAAAGCAGTGTAAGGGAGATAAATCAAATACATCATTGAAATTATCTCCCTTACACTGCTTTTAAATTATGTATAAAGTAATGGTTAATGAACAATTAAGATAATTTAAAACAGTGTAAGGGAGGTAATCCAAATACAACGTTTTGGTTACTTCCCTTACACTGCTTTTAAATTATGTTTAAAGAAATGCATATTTATTAAAGGAAGACCAGTATGGCGCATTAGATTTGTAAAATCTTTGACCACATTTATTTATTTGTTATGCCGAATCTAACCGTGTATTTAGATTTTTAATTTTGGGTCCAGTTTTCAAATTGGTCTACATTAAGGTCCAAAGGGTCCAAAATTAAACTTTGTTTGATTTTAACAAAAATTGAATACATGGGGTTCTTTGATATGCTGAATCTAAACATGTATTTAGATTTTTGATTTTTGGCCCAGTTTTCAAGTTGGTCCAAATTGGGGTCCAAAATTAAACTTTGTTTGATTTCAACAAAATTTGAATATATGGGGTTCTTTGATATGCTGAATCTTACCATGTATTTAGATTTTTTATTTGTGGACCCCGCTATCAAATTGGTTCATATTGAGGTCAAAAGGGTCCAAAATTAAACTTTGTTTGATTTCATCAAAAATTGAATTATTGGGGTTCTTTGATATGCCAAATCTAACTGTGTATTTAGATTTTTAATTTTGGGTCCCGTTTTTTAAATTGGTCTACACTAAGGTCCAAAGGGTCCAAAATTAAACTTAGTTTGATTTTAACAAAAATTGAATTCTTGGGGTTCTTTGATATGCTGAATCTAAACATGTGTTTAGATTTTTGATTATGGGCCCAGTTTTCAAGTTGGTCCAAGTTGGGGTCCAAAATTAAACTTTGTTTGATTTCAACAAAAATTGAATATATATGGGGTTCTTTGATATGCTGAATCTTACCATGTATTTAGATTTTTTATTTGTGGGCCTGCTATCAAATTGGTTGATATTGAGGTCAAAAGGGTCCAAAATTAAACTTTGTTTGATTTCATCAAAAATTGAATTATTGGGGTTCTTTGATATGCCAAATCTAACCGTGTTTTTAGATTTTTAATTTTGGGTCCTGTTTTTTAAATTGGTCTACATTAAGGTCCAAAGGGTCCAAAATTAAACTTAGTTTGATTTTAACAAAAATTGAATTCTTGGGGTACTTTGATATGCTGAATCTAAACATGTGTTTAGATTTTTGATCATGGGACCAGTTTTCAAGTTTGTCCAAGTTGGGGTCCAAAATTAAACTTTGTTTGATTTCAACAAAAATTGAATATATGGGGTTCTTTGATATGCTGAATCTAACCATGTATTTTGATTTTGGACATTGGACCATAATAGGTAAATTAAAAAAAATTGAAGTTCTTAGACCACATTCTTTCTGTGTCAGAAACCTATGCTGTGTCAAATATTTAATCACAATCCAAATTCAGAGCTGTATCAAGCTTGAATGTTGTATCCATACTTGCCCCAACTGTTCAGGGTTCGACCTCTGCGGTCGTATCAAGCTGCGCCCAGCAAAGCATTTTATTCTCATTGTTGAAGGCCGTATGGTTGCCTATAATAATTGTTTACATTCACATCATTTAAGGTAGCTAAATGTTGGACGATAAATTTTTCTTAAACTTCTGGGTCAATGTAATTTCAAATTTCAATATAAAAACTGGGAATCACGGACCTTGTTTTTTCGTAATAACACATTGAAATTAACGAAATTTGGGTTATTTTATATTGTTAATATAGGGGAAACTTAAGTTTTCCTTATTGCGAAAACATTAAACGATAGAATTGGATAAAATTCAATGAGAGAATTGCTTTTCATTAATAACTCCGAAATATCAAATAAAAATAGGGGGTCACGGGCCTTATTTTCTTGAAAAAATACCCAAAAATTTTAAATATACTTTACGACACTTAATTTTTTGATAGTCTAATCTTTAAATTTCAAGTTTTAGGTATTTTGTTGTATATTAAATGATACTTGGTAAAATATTTTTAAAACAAAAAAGTATTTTTGCAACATGATCAGAACGGACGCTCAGAAAAAGACACCCGATCTACCTTAAACTGTGGCAGATAGTTGTCTCATTTGCAATCATACCACATCTCCTTATTTTCATATTATATTAACAAAACTGCAATTCATTTGCATTATATACAGGAACAAGTTATATAAAAAAATCCGATCTGTTTTTCTTTGCTAAAATTCATATGTGGGTTCTTCTTTTGACCTTATTACAGCCATAAAAATTCTCAAGATAATATGCAGATGCAGTTTTCTTATTTTTTGGGAGTCGTGCATGTGGATATTCAACAAATAATGGTACAAGAAATTATTTCGTTTTTTACTTAAAATCTCTTTGTCGTGTAGTTAAAGAAAGGGAAAGCGATCGAGACAGGAAATTTTTAAAATAAAATTGCAGAGTTGTGTCACATTCATGTGTGTGAACCTGACAAATAAAATGGGTTTTGTGCGCAAGAACTTGAATAGTGCCGGAAATGGTGAGGATGAAAAGCTGCAGCAAATTATATTCACTTTTTATTATGCCCCCTCCGTAGCGGTGGGGGCATTAAGTTTTACCTTTGTCCGTCTGTACGTACATACGTACGTACGTCTGTCCGTACGTCCCAAAATTGGTTTCCGTTCTCTAACTTGAGTTTGCCTCACCCAAATGTTATGAAACTTGTACACAATGCTTATTACCACAAAACACAGATCAAGTTTGAATTTTGGTGGCGTCACTTTAACCGTTCTAGAGTTATGCCCCTTTATAAATGGAAAAATTGCAAAATTTTTAGTTTCCGTTCTCTAACTTAAGTTTGTCTCAACCAAATGTTATGAAACTTATACACAAGGCTTATTACCACAAAACACAGATCAAGTTTGAATTTTGGTGGCGTCACTTTAACCTTTCTAGAGTTATGCCCCTTTATAAATGGAAAAATTGCAAAATTTTTAGTTTCCGTTCTCTAACTTAAGTTTGTCTCAACCAAATGTTATGAAACTTATACACAAGGCTTATTACCACAAAACACAGATCAAGTTTGAATTTTGGTGGCGTCACTTTAACCTTTCTAGAGTTATGCCCCTTTATAAATGGAAAAATTGCAAAATTTTTAGTTTCTGTCCTCTAACTTAAGTTTGCCTCAACCAAATGTTATGAAACTTATATACAATGCTTATTATCACAAAACACAGATCAAGTTTGAATTTTGGTGGCGTCACTTTAACCGTTTAAGAGTTATGCCCTTTAAAAATGGAAAAAATTGCAAAATTTTTATTTTCTTCTTATTTAATATCAAGTTATTTTTAAAATTGGAGTTATCTTCCTTTGTCCATGATTATAGTTGAATCAACTACAATCAATGCTTTATACAATGCAATGTTTAATTTTGACTTCCACTGATAAAACACAGATCAAGTTGAATTTGGGTAGTGTCACTTTAACCATTATTGAGTTATGCCCCTTTATAAATAGAAAAATTGCTGAATTTTTAGTTTCTGTTCTCTACTTAAGTTAGCCTCAACCAAATGTTATGAGACTTACACACACAAAACTCAGATCAAGTTCAAATTTGGGTAGCGTCACTTTTACTGTTCTTCAGTTATATCCCTTTATAACTATATGATATGCAAGCGGGGGCATCATCTGTGTCCACATGTGGACACTATCCACATTTATTTAAAATACAAACATGCAGAAATAAGATTTTAAAAAAGACGTGTATACGCGATCCCAATATTATAACCGATTATTTAAATACGCATAGAATCATTCTGTCAATGCTGTGTTAAGCGGGACAATTTCAAACTTGATATTTGATTCATAATTATTAGAACAATACAATATAAAAATAAGAAGATGTGGTATGATTGCCAATGAGACAACTCTCCACAAGAGTCTGCAAATGACACAGAAATTAACAACTATAGGTCACCGTACGGCCTTCAACAATGATCAAAGCCCATAGTCAGCTATAAATACAAGCATTTCAAAAAAGATGTGGAACCCTGTCCAATTAAGAAAAGATGGAGTTAAAGTCTATACAGTAACTTTCTTTCACTTGCAGTATATTTATTTGCCAATTTGCTTTTTTTTTGGCAGCAGAAATATCCTTAAAAAATACTCAGTTTATTTCCTTATCAATTGATTACGCTTGAGCATTTGCAATAATTAGGAAAATGGGTTATAAATCATTCGTAAATATAAATCAACATGTAGACATCTTATACGTTCAGGTATTTCACATCCAATATTTTATGGTAATATTCTTTACAAAGCACAAAAATGTCGGTATTCACCCCAAAAGCTAACCAAACCTTTAAACAGACTTATTCGGAAAGGATATAGTTACGATACTGTTGTCAGGTCATTAAGGATTACATATTTTGGTATTAATATTGATTCACTCATAGGGTCTTTGCATCGGAAATAAACACTATTATTCTAAAACCAGTTGTTGGCATGATACGGGTTATGTTCTTCTCATATATTTTATGATTGTATGATACTAAACCCCTAACGGGAGGGATTGTACTTGATTTTCATATGATGAAGACATAATCTTTCAATCAGTTTAATTGAGGTCTGGAGCTGGCATGTCAGTAACTGCTAGTAGTCCTTTGTTAATTTATGTATCATTGTCTTTTTGTTTAGTTTCTTTTGTCACCTATTCTGACATTGGACTCTGACTTCTTTTAAACTGAGTTTTACTGTGCGTATTACTATGTGTTTCTTTATTTTACATTGGCTAGAGGTATAGGTGGAGGGTTGAGATCTCACAAAACATGTTTAACCCCGCCGCATTTTTGCGCCTGTCCCAAGTCATGAGCCTCTGGCCTTTGTTAGTCTTGTATGTTTTTTATGCCCCCACCGTACCGGAGGGGGCATTAAGTTTTACCCTTGTCCGTCTGTACGTACGTACGTACGTACGTACGTCCCGAAATTGGTTTCCGTTCTCTAACTTGAGTTTGCCTCAACCAAATGTTATGAAACTTATACACAATGCTTATTACCACAAAACACAGATCAAGTTTGAATTTTGGTGGCGTCACTTTAACCGATCTAGAGTTATGCCCCTTTATAAAAGGAAATATTGCAAAATTTTTAGTTTCCGTTCTCTAACTTAAGTTTGCCTCAACCAAATGTTATGAAACTTATACACAATGCTTACTACCACAAAACACAGATCAAGTTTGAATTTTGGTGGCGTCACTTTAACAGATCTAGAGTTATGCCCCTTTATAAAAGGAAAAATTGCAAAATTTTTATTTTCTTCTAAATATCAAGTTTATATAATGTATTTTTAAAATTGGAGTTATCTTCCTTTGACCATGATTATAGTTGAATCAACTACAATCAATGCTTTATACAATGCAATGTTTAATTTTGACTACCACTGATAAAACACAGATCAAGTTGAATTTGGGTAGTGTCACTTTAACCATTATTGAGTTATGCTTTATAAATAGAAAGATTGCAAAATTTTTTAGTTTCCATTCTGTAACTGAAGTTTTCCCCAGCCAAACATTGTGAAACCTATACACAATATTCATTCCAACAAAACTCAGTAAAGATCAAGTACATTTTTTTTGTTTCAGTTCTCTAACTTGAGTTTGCCTCAACCAAATGTTATGAAACTTATACACAATGCTAATTACTACATAATACAGATTAAGTACGAAATTAGGTGGCAACACTTTTACCATTCTAGAGTTATGTCCCTTTATAACTATATGATATGCAAGTGGGGGCATCATCTGTGTCCACATGTGGACACTATCCACATTTATTTTAATTTTAGTTCATTTATATGTTTTGGAGTTTAGTGTGACGTCCATTTTCACTGAACTAGTACACAATTTTATTTAGGGGCCAGCTGAGGACCACCTCCGGGTGCGGGATTTTCTCGCTGCGTTGAAGACCCATTGGTGGCCTTCGGCTGTTGTCTGCTCTGTGGTCGGGTTGTTGTCTCTTTGACATATTCCCCATTTCCATTCTCAATTTTATACACACTCAGGATTTTGTTACGACACTGTACGGTATAATAGCGTTATATAGAGTAGAAATTGTGATGACGTTACAGTAGACATCAATAACGTCGCCGAATGTTTTTTTATTCTTTCCGCTAAAAGTCAAACTTCCACAGGATATAGCTTGAAAACTAGCTTGGTTGCTAAGGACTTTCTTTGCACCAATGGGTTCGTCGTTCATTTTTGAATGGCATATCGATTTTTAAAAAAATTCTGTGGACCAACGAATTAGAAAATCTGGATAAAGTAAAAATATCTGCCGATTTTTATGATTTTCCCTATATATCCTTTGTATTTTTGGCGTATCATGCTGTTAATTTCAACAGCTTGTATCTGAAAAACGAAAACGGTTACCCCCTTTTTTTATTTTATTGTCTGATGTATTTTTACAAGCAGAATCCACATGTAAAATTAAAAAAAATTCCGTGGAGTAGTTAATTACGTACACTTCGCCTTAAGTCAGATATGTAAAATGTTATAACAAACATTATATAATTTTAAAAAAAAACATTATATTAAAAGATTTTTTTTGTTGACGCATGCGCTCTATGGTTCCTGTTTAAAAAATCAATGGAAATTTGCCCGTTTTCACTGAATTTTCATGGAAAATCAAAATGAGTGCTGTTTGCATATTATTTCCTGCTTTTTTCTGGGGACCAGTATACCACTAGTTAAAGTGCTCCCAAATAGGATCCTTTTTGGTTTAAAGGAATACAGGAGAAGAAACCAAAAAGACTGAAAAATTATTTACAAATCAGGGGTTAAGAAATTTTGTTATAGCTCACTAGTGCAGGGCTAATTGGAAGCAGGATTTTACTAGCCCTGTTGGAAGAACTACTAACCCAACAAAAATGACCTACTAGCCCGAGTTTGCCTTACAAATTCAGTTTGCTGCAATATACAATGAATTCTATAAAAAAATATCCAATTAGCAGATATATTCAATAAATCGATAATTGAATATTCATTGAATATACTGTTATAATGAGTTGACCAAATTCCGAGATGGTACAAGTCTTGACCAGTGCTACATGTATACATGGTTATATAAAAGGATTGGAGTAATTTTTATCAGATATATCATCACATTTAATTTGTGTAAAAGAAATATCAGCTGGTTATATGTAATGCTTATATTTGTTTTCAGTTTTAAAATTCTATTTATTAAAATAAATCAAATGACCTCAAATATTTATGTGAATAAATATCACCATCCATAGTTTGTGTCTTTTATAACTGTTTTATAAACGAAGTACAGTAATATCCATATTTACATGATTTACATTTATCACAGGTAAGCTAATTGTGGGCTATAAATAGATTACAAACTGAGCACAGTCTCTAAATTGAAATTGTATTTGTTATTTATTTTATTTCTTTAAAAATCGAATTTATTTGAGTATCAATGAAGATAATCATGATTGATGAAATATTATTGCATCAAATTCTGGGAATCCCTGATGACGTAGTCGAATCTGATTGGCTAAGAGCCTAAGATAGAATAGTGATGAGGGGATTTTCAACTTTCTATTTTGGAAACGCCAAGAATTTTTTGTTACTTGTCCGTTGGGCATATTGGGTTACAAGTTTTGGTTGCCCAAGGTCTAAATGCTGTAGTCCCGGGCGTCAGGCTAGTGGATTTTTTAATCCCTGCAAATATAAGAATAAAAAGATGTTGTATGATTGCCAATGAGACATGTCCATTGAGAAAAGAAAAGTTTTAAATCACAAATTAATTTTTTTCACCTAAAGATACAAGGTTGGATGAATGGAATCTGGGTCTGTTCGCTCCCATTGGCTTTCATGTTTGCCCCCTTTCACGTTCACACCCTTTTAATTGGTTTTGTGTTGGAATACATTTGTAATCATGTTTAAGGTGGTATGGGAGTATCAATAAAAAATTTGTAAGGGTTCTGCGGAACCCAGTGTCTCGCCTACTTTTGCTGTTAATCGAAGGCTCAACAAAATGAGGAAAAAAATCAATAAAAATATTCCTTTAGATAAGTACTATCTTTTGATTGTAAGAAGCTTCTGTCAAAGTTTGGTATAAATCCAGGATAGTTTATGAATCTAATAAATGTTTTAAAAACTTTAACTGCAGACTGTATTTATATAATTAATGTTAACTGGAAGAAAAACTAAGTCATTTATAAGTTAAATACGGATAAACAGGTACAAAATTTTAACAAAATTTTCTTCTAGATACTAGCTTTTGATCATAAACAAGCTTCTGTCCAAGTTTGGTACAAATCCAGGATAGTTTGAGAAAGTTATTAAAATTTTAAAAACTTTAACCACAGAGTGAATGTAATGTTTCCCAGCAGAAAAACTAAGTCCATTTACAAGTAAAATACGGAAAAACAGGAATTTTATTTTTACAAAATTTACTTCTGGATACTATCTTATGATCATAAACAAGCTTCTGTCCAAGTTTGGTAGAAATCCAGGATAGTTTAAGAAAGTTATTAAAATTTCAAAAACTTTAACCACAGAGTGAATATTTGTGGACGACGACGACGCCGACAGAATGTAGGATCGCTATGTCTCGCTTTTTCAACTAAAGTCGAAAGGCTCGACAAAAAAGATAGAATATGTTTATACTTTGCCAAAATGTAGTATATATTGTGATATGTTCAAAAATATAATAAAAATGATAGGTCACCAAGCATTTTTTCAAGCTACAGGGTTGTGACAAAATGACACATTTTGTAATAATTATACAGGAAAAAAACATCATTATGTGATTAGAAGCTAAACTAAATGATAGAATTGTAAAATAAAATACGAGAAGATAGCTTTTAGAAAATGCTTTGAGAATATCAAAAGAAAAGATAGGGTCACCGAATGCTTTTTTCGGCTAAAATATAAAATAGCAAAATTTCATGTAGATTCCTTCAGAAAATACACTATATCAGAGTTACCTCCCCTTAAAATGCCAATTTAAAAACATTAAAGATCAAGCAAAAATAATCTTTAACTTGGGAAAATATTAATATTTATAAGTTAAAATCTTACAATATTGTTCTTTTAAATGAAAATTCACCTTAGTTATCTGCATTCCTCTTCAAATTTTGCTGACTTGATTGTAAATCTGGACCTTAGGTTCTCTGTTATTTACAATCCAAGATGGCAAAAACACCCATACTAACTTAAGTTAGTGTATTGCTATAAATGAGTTTTTTTTTATTGTTTCCTCAAAAACGTAAACAGGTTTGTTTTAGTGTTTTATTATTTATTATGATGAAATTAATCATGAATAAAAGATTGTCATGAAGATGAGGCAAAGTTCATTCATCTAAATTGTTCTAATACTTGTATTAAAAAGAAAGGCAGAAGATACCAAATCTTCATGGAGTTTACTCATACCTTGAGCTAACTACATGCAGTATTAACATTAAAGCTAGTTATAACAACAAGTATGACTTTCAAACACAGAACAATAATACCAAATTTGGCCTTGCAAAAACCAAGGATTTGTATAGTTATAAATACCAATAAACAGCTAGTATAAATCATACATAATTAACATTAATAACTAATCATCAAATCACCAAAGAAATATTTCGTTTAAAAATTCCCAAAATTTTAATAATGAAACTTAAATATTTTGATAAATTCATCTTAAACATCTAATAATTCAACTTTATTTGAATAAAAATAGGTGCGAACGAACACCAGGGGGCGAACATGTATTTGGAGCGAACGGACCTGATACCGGATGAATGTCCCCCATGAAACACCAAACGAAATTAAATGAACTCAGACTCTTTTGAAGTTTGTCTGGCCTTTATGTTTAATGAGTTTATTTTTCTTTTTCTTTGTGTGATATTATAAAATATATTCAATACTTTATTCTCATTGAAATTGATATCCCTATTAAAGATATTAATTATTTTGTCAGTATTATATTTTGCATTACGATTCCTTGACCATGTATTAGGTATTGTAACAGAGAGTTTGACGATGAGAAGATACTTATACAGCACCAGAAAGCCAAGCATTTCAAGTGTCATATTTGTCATAAAAAATTATACACAGGACCTGGTCTTTCAATTCATTGTATGCAGGTAAGTTACATCAAATATCTCTAGCAAACGATCTGTTGAAATCTGTGAAGAATTCAATTTGTCAGACCTTCTGGCTGATACAACATTTTTCTAAGTTAAGTTCATCATCAAATACTGCAGATATCCCCATCCTCATCAGATCCGATTATTATAGGTCTCTTGATTTGCTAAAAGTCTGCTAGGAATATGTACAGACCTTTTCTACATGTAGCTATTATGTATATTGGTCCATTTGGAATTTTGGAAATTTGTGTCAACAGACCCAGTGTTTTCCCCATAAATTTCATATAGATGATGATCCTGAGAAACAATGAATTTTGAAATACCATCTTGTTTCTAGAAATTATAGCATCACATCCATAACACAATCTATGGAAAAACCCTTTTCAGATGCATGTAGCATCACTGCATGAGTCAAAATGGTCAATTTTCAAAATTATTGATAATTTCAATATTTGATACCGACTAGACAGGGCGCATGTACACTTGGCTCCAAATTCAGAAAAAAGGAGCAGTAGTTGAAAGGCACTTTTCTCTCCTACTAACCACCCATAGTTCATTGTGATGCTTTATGTTTCAGTAACAAGATGACATTTAAAATTTCTGGGCCGGAAGAATGCTTTTTTTTAAATTAAAAAAAAATGCAGTTTTTGGTCCAGATCTCTAGTTTCAAAATATAGGCCTTATAAATACATAGTAAGCAAGCATTTTAAAAAAAGATGTAACTTGTTACTTTTACAAGATGACTACATGCACAGCTTTATTTAGGTACACAAAGAAAAAATAGATAAAGTTCCCAATGCATTACCAGGAAGACAGAATACAGAGATAGAAATATATGGTATGGAAGGAATACCTGAGGAAGATCTTCAACAACATGAAAAACAAAAACTAGGTAATGAAATAGCAAAATTAAGAGATATATTAATTATTTGATTTTGATATTGGATAACAAATTTTGGGAAATACAGGATAAATGTACCTTTAAAGTTTTTTTTGGTGTGTAAAATGTTCAATTTTGTTGGATGTTGTTTCATTGACATATTCAATAATTCCCAACCGTTTTTATTATGCCCCCGCCGTAGCGGTGGGGACATTAAGTTTTACCCATGTCTGTTGGTCCGTACGTCCCAAAATTGGTTTCCGTTTTCTAACAAGTTTGCCTCAACCAAATGTTATGAAACTTATACACAATGCTTATTACCACAAGACACAGATCAAGCTAGAATTTTGGTGGCGTCACTTTTGCCATTCTGAGTGATGCCCCTTTACAAATGGAAAAATTGCTGAATTTTTTGTTTCTGTTCTCTAACTTTAGTTTGCCTCAACCAAATGTTATGAAACTTATACACAATGCTTATTACCACAAAACTCAGATCAAATACAAATTTGGGTAGCGTCTCTTTTACTGTTCTTTATAACATTATATGCCAGCGGGGTATCATCTGTGTCTCATGGACACATTCCCCATTTATTTCAGTAGGAATATAGAAAAAAAATCACTATTTTCTGGAATATTTAGTTTGAAACTTTTTTTAGAACAATTGATATTGGGAACCCCATAGACAAGGCTTGTAACTTTTAAGGACCTACACAACTGATTATTGATAGCGACATTATCAATTCGATATGTTGGAAATGTCTGATATTTTTCCCACTGGAATTGATGCACACCAAATTTTTTAATCAACCCTTTTTGTTCAAGGTATCTGAGTTAGTCTTCATGGTTTATGATAATTTTATATAAAAGTAAGGAAATGTGATATGATTGCCAATGAGACAACTATCCACCAGAGTTTAAAGGAAGTGGATGTAAGCAATTATAGGCCATTATTATGCAGCCTTCAACAATGAGAAAACCCAATAGTGTATAGTAATCTATAAAAGATTCAGACATGAAAAATTTGAAACAATGCTTACAAGAAAACTCGCTGCTTGATCTATAACAAAACAATTTACAAAAGGCAAATTTGACAGATTTTAAACCAACTGCAACCTCGAAACTACAGGCTCCTGAATTGTGACAAGCACATAAAGAATGTAGAGGGGTTAAACATGTTTGTGAGAACTAATGTTTTTTTTTCTTCCTGCAGACCACCCAGCTAAAAGGTTAAAAGATGACAGTGATGACGATGACAGCAATAGTGGCTTTCCTACAACTAGCACTAGTAATAACATGCCACCGATGCCACCTGTACCAATGCCACCATTTGGTATGCCAGGGCCAGGAATGCCTCCTATGCCACCAGGGCCTATGGGTCCTGGGCCAATGATGGGGCATATGGGTCCAATGGGACACCACATGGGTGGACCAATGCCTCCTATGGGTAGGTTGAAACTAAGAAATTGTTAATACTATTTGTTTTAGAATCAAAGCTAAAAATATCAAAAAAAGATTTAGTCTAAGGAAGATTTGCATTGCCTGATGTCTCCAAAAGAAGAATCTATGCAAGACTGTGGAATACTGTCAACCCATTATCAAGAAAATGGGAATTAACAAACTGATTTAAGACAAAATGGCCATGTCCATGTTTTGGTATGGGAAACCGCAATGTTCTCTATGTCTAAATTTAGAAGTTCGGTTGAATTTTGTCAAGGTGTTTACAATGAGTTGTGGATAAACAATGTGAGACACAGATCATGATCCAAGACAACAGAAGTGATCCTGATGTGTTGCTACAGATTTGTTGTCAGGTGACACAAAAATATACAGTATATAGTCTTGAGTTTGACTTGCAAAGAAAAAATCCAGAGACTGACATGTACATATAAATGTAATATTAGCAATTGAAAATCAAAGAATCATATGTGAAGGAATGCAAAAATATTTTACAAATATGTCATACTTATATTGCAGAGAAATTAATAGGTTTTTTTTTTGAAAGGTTTGAAATATGCGAACTTTTAGGAGCTAAATAAATATGTTTTCGTACTTCATCTTTTTGTGATATAAATTATGTTTACACTATGATATCAAAGAACTTTCTGATAAGATTAACAAAATTTGCTGTCTGGCTCTGTTTATATATTTTTACATTGATATGTTACCATTTGCTCAATATTCCTCCCAAGTATAAAAGCTCAGAAGTATAAAGCTGAACTTTTTTGCGTTTCAATGAAGAATTTTTACACAATCTGACCTTTTCTTCTAGCTTAATAACAGCAAAAAAAATTCTGGTAAGAGCTACTCCAGTAAAAAAACAACACCTGAGGGGGCTTACTTTGGTGTATGACCACCTGCATTTAGAACTATCTTTTCATTAAACCTAATAATACAAATAAGGAAAATACCCCCCCGCAAGGTTTCCAACCCCTTTTGATTATTTCTTGGACAAGCTTGTAGCACTTGCCACTGTAGAGATGAGTGGCCAAGTCTTGAGAAAATGGAATCTTTTTATGCCCCCGCCGTAGCGGTGGGGGCATTAAGTTTTACCCTTGTTCGTCTGTACGTACGTTCGTCCGTACATCCCAAAATTGGTTTCTGTTCGCTAACTTGAGTTTGCCTCAACCAAATGTTATGAATCTTATACACAATGCTTATTACCACAATATACAGATCAAGTTTGAATTTTGGTGGTGTCACTTTAACCGTTCTAGAGTTATGCCCCTTTTGTAAATGGAAAAAATGCAAATTTTTTATTTATAGGTAATTTTACCAGTGTTTTTTAAATATTTTAATGAATACATATGTTTATTCATTGCAGGCATGGGGCCAATGGGGTAAGTAATTTTATAACTGATCAAATATCCTTGTTTTTTGCATAAATTGTTGCAATGCATTAAGTTTTACTAAGCAAGTGTATTGTCCACTTCCATTAAGTACCAAAATTATTCTGAAGAAGTATTGATATGAAAATAAGAAGATGTGGTAGTATTGCCAATGAGACAACTATCAACCAAAGAATGTAGATGTAATCAACTATATGTCAACCTACAATCTTCAATAATGAGCAAAACCTATGCCTTATAGTAAGCTATAAAAGGCCCAGAAATGACATAGAAATTGAGAAACCACCAACTTGAATTATATACAAACAATTAACAAAAACTAAATATTAACCAGTAACCAATGACAACCAATGAATTGAACACTCCTGACTTGAGACATGAAAACAAACTGTAAAGATCAGTTGAAAAAGGATTGACTCATCAGAAAAACACAAAGCACAAACAACAACAAAGTTGACTTATCAATCTCATTTTCAGTATGCCACCCAGACACCATCCAGGGATGCCAATGCCACCAAGGCCACCACCATTCATGCATGGAGGCCCACCACCAGGTCCCATGATGGGAGGACCAAGCATGCCAATGTCAGCTCCATCTAAGCCATTATTCCCATCAGCTGTTCAGGTATAAAATATGTTAGGAAAACAACTAGTATTTTAAGTTGGTGCTGATCATCTTGAAACTTTTGTGATTTGTTGATTAAGATAGGATCTATTTTTTTCAAGAATAAATGTATTGCAATGCTTGATGAATTGAAAATTTCATTTTAAAGATATCACAGTTAATTATGATTAGAAAAAAATGTCAAATAAATGCCCTTGAATCATACAGAAAATGGAAACTTGCATTGGTCATCCATGTTTTTGAGAGAGAACAAAACTGAATGTTTGATGCTAAAAATGGTTTCACATAATCAGTTAATTGAGAAGAAAAATAATAAACAAAAAAACTGTGTGCAGATCCCGATTTCAGTCAATATGAAAAGCACTGGTCTAGGTTTCTCACTAAGGAATTTTTGAAGTAGGGTCCTGGCACTCAGCAATTTTGGCTATGGCAGGTCCAAGCGTGTGAAAGATCAATTTAATTGCTATAGAATTTATTATTTTAGTCCCCATGGCAAAAAGAGCAAGGAAATGACAATATATTTAGATTATTTTTAAACTTTTGTTATACAATGATCTTTTGATATAAAATGATGATATATGCTCAGTTGATACAACATTTCATAATCTTTATGCTTCTTTGGACTCACCAGTTTTTGAAAAAATGAGTCCCGACTCAAGGATTCATGGACTCAAATTGGTGAGACAGTAATTCTGACTGGACAATGAGAAGCAAAATGACTGTTGTTCAGATGTTGAGAAGATGTTGGCCATTGGTTCAGTAATATTGATTATGCATTGTACAAACAAATTGTGACTTTTTTCAGTTTTAGCTGGTAAAATTGTATTCTATCTGGCTTTTCACTTTATATTAAGTTTCCAGCATCAGTATTGTTCTTTCTTTATTTACAGACATCAACTGCTCCATCATCAGTCTCATTATCACATTCATCCAACCCTGTAACATCATCTGGTCCCTTGTTCAAGACGGCACCAGCTACAAGCAGTGCACCACCCAAGCCTACATTCCCATCAGCAGCAGCAGTTTCAGCCTCTCCACCATCAAGTGCAACTATCACTGGAGCACCACAGATTAAAAAACCAGAATCTAGTTCAGGTTTGACCTCAAAACTAATGCATCCAGACGAGGATATATCTCTGGTAAGTAAATGATCTAAGGTTTTACCATACTGCAGGTAGGAGAAATCATTGAATTTTCACATATCTATTTTGTCCTTTTACTATAAATACATTAAATGTTAGTATGTTAAAAAAGTCTGTTTACCAAAATCAACTTTACAAATTAAGTTCTTTTAAAATAGTCAGTGCAAATCTAGAGAGGTACTTGAGTGAAAGAAAAAAGAAACAATCAGAAGGAGAATCCAAATTAGACAGATCCATTAATCTGTGTAGACAGTGACAACGTGTATGCAATTAGAACTCACATTTAAATCTGTAGCAATTAATGCATTATGAAAGATCTTTTTTTTTTACCTGGCTTGAGAAAGAAATGATATTTTACAAAGTAAGAATATTTTCCCCTTTAACCTCATAGTTACCTATATATGATTGGATGTTATACTAACACAATGCTTGTGAAAACCAATTTTAAACTTGCAACTAGTTAATTCAGTTTTAATTTCACCATTAGCAGGTTTAACTATTGGTAGATATTAAAATCAGTATTACTCAGGTGACTTTACTTTAGAACTTCAGATTTCAACAACTGATTTGTATAGAACAGCTTTTAAAAATTAAAAATCAGACATTTATAAACACATGTATGGTATATGCTCTTAATCAGTAGTTTGAAGTAGTTCAATTAGTTTAATAAAAAAGTAAGGATTTTGCAGTCTTTTAACAGTTAATTTGATTAACATAGACATTATTGTTTATTGTGTAAATAGTGATGATGCCAAACTCTAATGCTTAGTATACATAGTACATGCATGATAATGGCTTGTGTTAATTAAGGAATTTGAAAAATAATCTACAATGCACCCACAGTTTTTGCATTTGTCTTGTTCATAAATTTTCACAGTTTATGCAAGAGATCCTGGTTATGATTGACAATAAGATTTAAAATCTCACATTGTATAATAAAGTTTCATGACATAAGACATTAAAGGGGATAGGATTCTCCCTGTACATTTTTTTGTAGTATTATATTTTGGTTTGGATTCAAAACTTTATAACCCTCTTTTAGATTTGGTTTAGTGTTTCATTTTGTCAGTCAACCCTTCATTTTTGTCTCGCCTGCGGTGAATGTTTTGGAAAGCGAAACATAGGTGTTGCTTTCCTGCGGCAATGGCGGAGGATGCATCAACAAATCTTAAGTATTCTGCTTAAGTCAGTTTGATAGGAACTACTTGTGATAGATCAATGATATTTTTTATAAAGTTGCATTACTATCACAGTGATCTGGAAGGATTTATTCTCTATGGGCCCAGGGCCCCCCAAAAATAAATTCAATGGGCCATTTTTAGAATTAATGGGCCATGTTGTCAAATGAGTGGGCCATTCGTTTACAATTAAATAAAAAATAAAAAAAAGTGTATATTTCACTTTACTTACAAGTATGATTCTAATTAATATCATGGATATTGTTCCTGTGATTTTGTAATTTCAATTTCAATGAATATACAATAACTTCTTCCAAACCGGGTAATATTTACGATAACCTTTATTTACAATGTTAAAACTGGTACTGTTCCCTTGTTCATGTTCATGGTTTTTTTACATTGAATTTGGGTCTTCGTCGATACCATACTTATTCCAGACGTTCCGTATTAGAGGACATTTCTGGCATTTCCTCTGCACTTGTATTATTATTACTTTATCACGATGACAATAATAACAGTAGAGAGCAACGTTAATTGATAAGACATAACAACAATTCGCTGAAGGCATCATAGTTTACAAAATGTCAAAACGAGCAAAAAACCAAAAAAATTGACAAGGACAGTTAAGCCCCTTTTATGGAGACAAATACTATACTATTCATAAAAAGGATTTTGGGTTTTTCAATCGAAATAATAGCAAGCTTACTTAAAAGATTATAATTAGAGAAGAATTCTCGCCTGTACTAGCCAATTTTCACAAATTTAAAGTTGTTTATAAAAAATTATATCATGAATAATGGTTAATTACGTTTTTTGGGTAATCAGTCATACCGCATGTTGCTATTATTACCATAGGATAACACCCGAGACGTCCCAAAAATATATAGGTGCTCCTATCATTGGAGTAAACACTACACAGTTGTGTACTCGCACATGGCAGCACGAAATACGATCGGAAATCCATTTGCCGATATCTCAACGTTTCAAAACGAAGTGAAAATATCATGCGCCACGTGGGCGCTTACATTTGTCACTCTATGCGCCATTTCTGGTCGATAAGCGCAATTGGCGAAAGGCGCACGTCCTTCCCGATCACTGCTATCAGTACATATCAGTTTGATGACTATTTCAAGGCCCTGCCCCTAGGTCGTGGTCCAGTCAGTGGCGGATCCAGAAATTTTCATAAGGGGGGCCTGCACCAGTCATGCTTCAGTGATTCCCTAAATAATCACCAAATTTTTCCCACAAAAGGAGGGCCTGGACACCCTGGGCCCCCCTTAAATCCGCCTCTGGTCCAGTGATTGAATTGATCAGCAATGTTGCTGTTCATCAGATTGTCTTTTTTCCGAATTTTCTGACAACAGGCAAGACATATCTCGGTGTCAATAGTTTATTTTATTTATTTAAAGTATCTTTCTAGTTAGTCTTGAAAAATGTCTGCATGGTGAGTTTTTTCTATTTTAAAGACTTTGTTAATAATGACACCTTCAGCTTCACTAAATTCTATCCTATAGCCCTGTTTTCAATATTAGTTCATGGATGTATTCAGGTCCATTGTCTATGCATGTTTATCTACATTGTAAAAATTGAAGAAGAGTATCAAATCTAATCAAACCAAGGTGTGACTGAAGTTTTGAAAATAAACTGATGGCATCTCATATCAAATCATCACCAATCTCCCTATTTCACAGACATTCATTCAACACCAGCAACAGGAAATTTCAATCGATATATCTTGCATATCCTGTAGAAACATGGAGTTTATAAGAGCATCACTTACACGTAGTTACATTTTTTTCCATTTATATCCTTAAATTTGTTAATACACCAGTAATTAATTTGTGGGATGTGTTTTTTATCTTGTTATTTACAGGAAGAAAAAAGAGCAAGCATGCCCAGATATCAGAGTATGATGAACCCTGGAAAACAGCAACAGCCACAAGGTATGTGTCAACCTTCAGAACTAAGAGTGCCTGAGGACATTTCTTATTCTTCAATAATTTGCATTTTAATTTTCAAACGATATTGGTCCCATTGTCACAAACTTTTGTAAAAGTAGTCAGTTCTTCGTAAGTTGCTTCATAAGCTTTTTGGAGGACTGTGAGCTTTTGAAGTTTTCTATAAAAAGACTATAAAAACACTTACAGCAGAAGCTATTCATTGTTACAAACTTTTGTTAAAGTAGTCAGTTCTTGGAAGGTTGCTTTATAAGCTTTTTAGAGGATTGTCAACTGTTCCAATCTGAGTAAAATATTGTCAGATTTTCTGATAGATAAACATTAGAAATAAGACTGCTTTTTGAAATCAAAAATTGTAACAGGCAGAATTTGCATAAATCTTCAATGGTAAAAGAGGTGGGATTTGCATAGATCTATAATGGAAAAAGTGGTGGGAGAGAGTTCAGTATCACATTAATGAAATATATTCTAACTGGATAAGAGCTAAATTTTTGGATTCCTGATGAGAATTATTCAATAAATCGAACATTTAAGTTTATATGCTTTTAACCTTTTATTTTAAGTTAAGAATATACAATAATTATGGTTGATTTTGTTGTAGGAATGCTTTTAACCTTTTATTTTTCATTAAGAATATACAATTATTCAGGTTGATTGTGTTGTAGGTATGATGGGGATGTCTTCTAACAATATGTACAATCAAGGTGGATATGGACCTCCACCTGGTGGCAATAGACGATACTGAAATCATGGATTATCCACAGAAACTAGTGCATCATCTTTTTATCGGTTTTAAATGTTGTTCTTTTATTTATATTTTATAGAAATGTAATATTGTGTTGAATAATGGGACAAAAGCTGGAAATGTGATGCTATACATGCCTGTTTATAAACAGGTAAGCACAAAGTCACATGTTGTTATTAAACTCACATTGTTCCACAGACTCCCATGATAATTATAACTGGTAAGTGAAATCAAATAAAAGAGGTCAATTATCTCTACGGACATGTAAGGTTTGTAATTTTATTGTATTTGTACATTATGGAAAATTGTCAAATATTTCCTTTTAATAAAGATCTTACATTGTTATGACATTTATATAGAGATTTTAGTATTTATTGAACTACTGTGGTGTTTATACATTTGCAGTATAACTTAATATCCAATATTGATATAAACCTGTAACCAAAGCAGATAGATCATGCTTTTTATCAAACATGAGTGTTTAAGAATTGCTATTCTTGATTATTTATCCACCTTACAAATTATAAAAAAATATTGCTGAGGATAAGTAGAAAATTCACCTGGATTATGAATATCTCAAACTCTACAGGATGAAAGAAAAAATAGAATGTCAAATATTGCTATAAAAAGTGTATGGAAATTCTAATCTAAATGATCAATAATGCTTTAAGAACTTGTTAAATGGTTGAAAATAATTGATAAAATTTTGCTACTCAATAAATTTTTTAAAGAAGATCTGATATATTAATTAAAAGATTATGCAATTCCATGCCAACAAAGAATTCAATCTCTGTCCAATCAGGATAGAGGTGATAGCAAATTGTGATATTATATTAATTAGGTGTATTTGTTAAAAAATAAAATTCTTTAAACAGCTTTGTGACTATCTTGCTTTGAAATTTGAGGACAAAATCAAAAAATTTTAAATATTAAAATTAAATAAATTTTAAGAAAAATCAAAATGAAAATTTTTGTGTTAAAAACACTCCTAGAGCTAGGTAATAGAAACACCTGTGATCAGGATGGAACCACATTCAAAATGCTTGTTCAGGCTGTTTATTTACAAAATTTTTAATACCAAAAATGTTTTGATAGTATCCAGTTGTTGTAAAAAGTGAATGTAACTTCTAGTAAAAAAGAAAGACTACTCTTAAGATTATTTAAACGGCCTGAACAAGGCATGCACTAAAGGCAAGTGGTGTCACAGTATAT
This sequence comes from Mytilus californianus, assembly GCF_021869535.1. Taxonomy (NCBI): domain Eukaryota; kingdom Metazoa; phylum Mollusca; class Bivalvia; order Mytilida; family Mytilidae; genus Mytilus; species Mytilus californianus. The sequence goes on along the minus strand of NW_026262723.1, from coordinate 22,700,370 downwards.
TCTACTGTTGGGCTGTTCTTGCCCCCAACATTATGTTGGTGACTTTTTATATTTATTCTGAGGGTAACATGTAAGACAAGGCAGTATTTTTTACAAGGCAAGTGCTTGTCACAGTGATTCTTGTCACTGTTGGGCCATTTAAGGGTCCCCAACATTTGTTTGCTGATGTTGGTGACAATTTTTTTAAAAACAATTTTGGCTGTAAAGTTAGAAGATAACAAGAGAAGACAAATAAGGCAAGTAAATTACTTGTCACAGTAAAATTAGTTTACTGTTGGGTCAAAAGACCCCCAACAATATGTTGGCGACAAAATTATTGTTTCTGTTCAAATAATGCAATTTATTAATTTTTTTTTAAAGATAATTATGGTCACAGTGTATTTGCACTGTTGGGTATTTTTGCCCCTAACAAATTGTTGGTGATCAAAATTTTTTTTTCGTTCAAATTTTTGGTGAATTTTCAGGTCACAGTGTATTTCACTGTTGGGTTATTTTTGCCCCCAACTTTAAGTTGGTGACCATTTTGATTGAGTATTTTTGTGCATGAACTAATAGAATGGTTTGGATGATAAGATAGGATAGATTTTATGAATGGTCACAGTGACACTCACTGTTGGGTAATATTTTACCCCCAACCAATTGTTGGTGACTATTTTTTTGTGGATTTTATATCAGATCATTTTTAAGACTTTTTGCTTTTAAAAAAAATATTTGATTTGTTATAAAATTATAGCCAAGTAAAAACTGCTTTGTATTTTGATATAGTAGAATAGTCGTGTCTTTTCCAAAATCTCATTTAAAAGACTTTTCCAGGACTCACCAAATTATAAACAAATGTCATTGGCAATTTTCTAGCAGTACATTCCTTTCATAGATTGCTTAGGTATGTAAATAGTCATAAACCTTGGAATATGCAACATTTAACAACTACACCAAAATAAAAGTTCTTGCACAGAATTAATTTTCGATAAGATTATGGAAAATTTAAACGGTTTAAACTTTAAATGTATTAAAATAATCAGTTAACGGTATTGATTTGATTAAGAAAAACAAAAATCAATGTTGATTTCTGATGACATTGATATAATTTGGTGTGACCTTCTTTAATAAAGGAATAGGTATATAAGTGAATGAAAAATTCTTTTGAGCATTAGTGAAAATAGAGAGAAAACCTGCAAAATGTAGTAGTTATAATATAGAGTGATGGTATGCTTTTAAGTATCCTATTAATATATATTTGTATTGGTGCCATAACAGTTTTTCCTAATTTTTTTGTTTCGTTTTGACACCTTTGCAAAGGATGTTTTCCTCTCGGCTTTCTGATAGCAAAGGAAAGAAACATCAACATGTTGTAGTCCTTTTCTGATCTATAAAATATTACAGAAGTCGATTCAGTAATGTTTTTAATTACTATTAGTTGGACTAACAGGTTTACTGCTAATGCAACCAGTATACTGTATAGTGCTTGACCTATATTAAATAGATCTTTTTTACGTGATTGAATACTAAAGGTTTACCATGAGATTTATGAAATGGATTCTAACTATGAAGTCTACATTATATCCGCTAATTTGTGATGGAGAGAAGGATGCGACTTCATTAAGACCACACACTATCATTTATAACAATAAGCCAACAGGTTAAGTAAGGTATGAAGGTAAGTTTTTGACGAAAGAAAAAGTAATCTGTTTGGTGTTTATAGAGAAAATAATACCTATAAAACCATGCATTGATAAATGTTTCTCCACTTCTCTGTATGCTAAGGATTGTTGTCAGTGATAATGTTGTTACATTTTCCCTGTCACCCATTCATGTTCAGCCAGAAAATGCTTGTCATTTCTCACACAAATCTGTCAAATATGCAGTAGTCATCTTGATGTGTAACGGATATTTTTAAGTCTTTTCTGTTGAACCAGTTTAAAAATTCCAGTCAATATGTTTTTATAGAACAATTAACTTTGGAATAATTGTATAAACATCATGTTACAAGACTGGAAACCTTTAGATATATAAGGTCTATTCAAATGGAGATTATTAATAATTGGAGGTTTATGCAAATAGAGGATTTCTTCAAATATTTTTGAAATCTTATTCGACAGTCTAGATTATTTATCAACTTGTGCTTATACATTGAAAGCTGTGACAACAATTCCCTGGAAACTGGATATATTCCTATAAGGACGAACAATAAACGTCCTATAGTTATTCAAACAACTGATATGAGCAGATGATTCAGCCTCGAAGAGGTTGTAGAAACAGACCAATAGAACAATGAAAGATCATGTGAATATGCTGTTCACCCAGTTATGTTTATAATTGCTTATCATAAACTTGCTGTCTATTGTATTGGAGTTGAATGATTTATTTAAAACACTGATTCAGGATATTGAGTGAACATTAGGTAAAAGCATCAAGCACCACTGACAAGTTTTTAGGATAGAAATTTTTAGTTTAAATGGAGAGGAGGAGTAAAAATTGAGTAAGCTTCAAAGAGAGTGAAATAATAAATTCATTCAAATGACTGTTCAACTCCAATAAAGTCGTATGTACTTTCGTACCTGTCATTTACTAAGTACATGAAATCACACAGGTCTCACGGTTGTTTATAGTTGCTCTAATAAAATGACATGTGTTTTAAAGATAATGTTATTACATTGCTTCAATTGTGACATTTGTGAAAATTTAAAAATACCTATTGGCCATAACACTTTTTCAAGTTATCGTTTGTTTAATTTTTTCAACAGTTCAGGTTTAAGAAATATGTTTAAACTGTTAGATGTAAAAATGTGTTGCTTTTTGATCTACAGAAAGGAAAATGCCTCTTAAATAAGCCCAATGACTTGTGAAATAGAGGAATCTCACAAGTTATGTTTTAATAAACAAGTTTTGTTCAAAATACTATGTGGCTCTGATGGTGAACAAGCTACAATGTCTGACAATGACTAATATAACAGTGAACAATATAAAAAATTATTACGGAACACACGCATAAAAACATTTCTCCATCCACCAAACAAAGAACATATAAAAGAAAAGCTGTTCGAAAGTTTTTTTTTTTTAGTTCATGCCAAATGAATTTTGTAGCAACGTAAGCTTTTGCTTCACATCTGTCGTGCTGTCGGTTACTCTACATTGCTAATGACTTTTTAGCTCACCTGGACTAAAAGGATATGTGAGCTTTTGCCATCACATGGCATCCGTCCATCGTCGTCGGAAACTTTATAAAATTATTCTCCTCTGAAACTACTGGACAAAATTTAACCAAAGTTTACATGGATGTTCCTTACGGTATCTACTTCTAAAACTACCCGGTGATTTGACCCTACACCTCGCATAGCCGCTGCTGCTAAAAATAATATCACCTGCGGAATTACAGAAAAGTCGACAATCATTTAAGAGTTATTGTCCCGGAAATGTTAACTCGAATAATTCAGGGCCCTCTATCCACTACCGTTTCTCGAGGTTAATGGAGTGGTCGTAGTGATCGGAATATAAAGATTGAATTATTCGGGTTACAGAAATGTCAATTTTTAGTAAACTTCAAAGTTTTTGGCTAATATCTCAAATATACAAGCATGAAGATCAAATCTGACGTGCTTAGAATTAATCAGCAGGTGAAGGTCTATCAACTTCGGATACTAGAGATAAATTGTACAAGCAAAAATGTTCAAAAACCAGATGTACAAATAAGACAGCATGGCAAAATTGTCCTTGAAGAAGATTTTTACAGAAAAAGATTGGATAAACTATAAATAGCAAAAATGTTGAGAAAAAAAGGTTCTACAAATAAGTCAATTTGGACGTTACGCAAGCAACAGTTTATTACCCCTGGAAGAAGTTATTGCCATTGAAAGGTGGGTTTTACCAGTTCGTGCATTTTTATGCCCCGCCGTAGTCCAAATAATTATGACGTCTTGAAAGGCTATTATATTTTTTTTTCTTTGACGCCTTACATCGATGTAAGGCGTCAAAGAAAAAAATATAATAGCTTTTCAAGACGTCATAATTATTTGGACTAGCCCCGCCGTAGCGGAGGAGGCATTAAGTTTTACGCTTGTCCGTCCGTACTTCCCGAAAGGTTTCCGTTCTCTACTTTAGTTAGCCTCAACCAAATGTTATGGAACTTGTACACAATGCGTATTACCACAAAACCCAGATCAATTTTGAATTTGGATGGCGTCACTATTACCATTCTACAACTTGAGTTAAGCCCCTTTACAAATAAAAATTGCTGAATTTTTGGTTTCCGTTCTCTAACTTAAGCTAGCCTCAACCAAATGTTATGGAACTGTACACAATAGTATACTTATTACCACAAAACTCAGATCAAGTACAATTTTTGGTAACGTCACTTTTACCGTTCTGGAGTTATGTTCACTTGTAAGGTTAAAAGCTAGCGGGGCATCATCTGTGTCCCACCGACACATTCCCCATCTAATTTGAAGAAACCATAATATATAGAGAAATATTAAACATGAAAGATGATCAACACACTAAGATCTACAAATAAAAGACATCATTCATGGCCGAAATTGTCAACCGACTTGTAGGAGTTATTGCCCAGGATTTTATGTGTGCTCGTAGAATATTATAGAAGCTATAATATATCAAACGTGCTCAGCAAAATAAGTCCATATGCTCGAAATCATCACTGCCCTTTAACATTGATTTTACCCAATTTTTCGCATTTTTGTAAAAATAACTGTTAGAAGAAAGCGAGAAACTAAAATGCAGAATAGAATTGTGTCAATTATGAGGATGTGGATTGGGTTGCAGAATAGAGAATTGTGGATAAAAGTGCAGAATAAAGGGCAAACAAAATACAGAATAGAGAAAAAAACAGGACAAAAAAAATAAGGATTTATATAGAGAATAATGGCCAAACATAAACTTTCAATACAGAAATGAACAACCCGTCATCCAGCCCCTTAATTATCTCGAAAACTTAAAAATTAAAATGTAAACAGAGAAAAAGGTTATCAATGCAAGATCTGCAAAAAAATATCACTAATAAGCGAATATAACTGATTGCAGTACGGGTAAGAATCGCCCTTGGGAGTCTCTTGTTACCTGATTTTAGTGCACCATTATTTATTAACAATGATGTTAAACTGCTCAGAACAAACAAATAAATCGTACAAAATTCAAATTGAAAATATATTTTAAAGATTCACAGCCCTTAATCAAACTTGAAAAAGGAACCTAAGTATGAACGGACTTAATGTAATTGGGAGAGGTCTCAAACAGTCGAAACTTATAGCTAATTTCCTAAATTGTCATATCCCCCAAAATATGGATGAAATGGTTAGGAGCAATAAAACGACTGACTCTAGTTTATGGAGTATTAAGATAATAAATTATATTGGAAGAATTGCCTGAAAGGGTAGCGTCGGTATTCTGACCATCGATAGTTCTACATCCGAGTCCTGAGAAGGCAGATATCTGGTATTGAGGAATCTATCCTCGCACATTTGTAATATGCTTCAAAGAAAGCATTATAATTGAATGCAAGTTGTTACCTGGTAGATCAGTCTTCTGCTGAAGTAGCATTATAATTGAATGTTAGTTGTTACCTGGTAGATCAGTCTCCTGCTGAAGTGGCATCAGCATGCAGTTATACGAGTTGGACAAAACAATATAATATTTCGTTAATACGAATGCGGAGTCTGTGTCGTATGACAAATAGAGACACGATCAAAACCAAAACAAATACAAACTTGTGAATAAAAGTTTTTTTTTACCGAAATATACAATACACCTCCATAGCTTAAATAAATCAGTCTAAATCACAAAATATTGGGGGGAAAAAAACATAAGAAAGAGAAAGTACCGAGAAAGCCTCACTGTTGAATTTTTTTCGAAATTCTAAGGATAATAGATAACCTTTGCTGCATTTGGCAAAACCCTTTTTGGAATTTTGGGCCTCAACAGCTCAATGATTAACTTTGTGCTTCATCCGGCATTTTAATTTTTTTGATTCGAGGGTCACTGATGAGTCTTTTGAAGACGAAACGCACGTATGGCGTACACAATTTTCATCCTGGTATCTATGATGAGTGTTTTTGAGACGAAGAACAGCATTTAAATCTTGATTTTTTCCTTTGCTATGGGATTTGTTGAGTACGTGTGGGGAATTTGTGTCATAAATTCATTTTATTATGCACTTTTTGAAATGTTTTTCCTGTATGCTGTATTGGGGTAATAGAAAATATATCGGTGCTTGAAGTATGCAATAATTGTAACATGGATGGTAATTTTTCCTTCTTTACCCTCGATGGAGTTAACTTCTAAATAAAGGTGTGTATTATCATAATGCAAATACATACAGTCCAAATTTATCAAAGATTCGACAAAAGCATGTATATTGAAATACATACAATATTTTGCTGTCAAAATATGAAAGAAGTAAAACAAAAAGCTTACGTCTTGAGCTAAGAATATAGTAAGCAACTTTTATTCAGAATTACAGAATAAACAGTTTAATAAAGTAAAAGATTGCTTAGGATATATAATGCAATATTTCTAAATCGTTCGAATATTGATACTAGTCGTCCCGCTAAATCCTACAATTTTAAAGAAAAAAAGGGGGGGGGGGTGAATTGGTTACCTTTTTAAATACATTTAAGTCTTAAACGGTCATGTTGATCTTAACATCATCTGATAAGTCTGAAAATTCAAAACTTCAGACAATTCTCCACGGTGACACAAAAGCAAGGGTTCGAATTCCTCTTCGGTAAGAACAAAAATTACTTCTCAACAAAGAGGCACGTTTTTTTCCCATTTGAGTAGCTTTTATTTGGTTGCGAACAAATGGAACTCTTGAATGAAAGAAAAAAAAACTATTGTAGTCATTTCATACGCACGGCGATCTGTAAACAGACGACTTTCAATTATATGTATAATGTTTTTTACCCATTATTATCTTTCGGTTGGAATTCTGTCTAAAGTAAAGGATTAGATCGCATGATGGACACATTCAGACACTTGTCTTTCGTTGATACCTTAGTTTAACTCTTACGTGTATTTACCACAACTCTGAAACTACACGTATAGGCTGTGAAGGCATGGGTTTTTTGTATGTCTAAATGACGAATATCCCATATATTGTATATTCATCCATTTCGTTGAACGGCCCATACAATTTTATCGTTTTAGACGCACGTTCAGAGAATTACATTCATTTGGGTTTTATTTCTACTTTTTATCTCGCCAGAATGCGAGACATAGGGAATACAATCCGGCGGCGGTGATGACGTAAACTATTTGTATAAAGCTTTTATATTTCAGAAGATATGCGACCTGGATAATTATCTTGTATGCAGATACCTTATGTTATAATCATGTTACGAAGTTCCCATTTGTAATCATTGTCCTTGACCTCCTTTTCAAGGTTCAATGACTGCCTGATAAAAAGATAATGTTTTTTTCTGTCATGTAAACTTCTGACTTATTAAGTGTAATAGGATAACTATATTCGGTATATGGGTTCCTTGCAAGGTCTACATGTCTGTCAGGGTTCACCTAACTTCGACCTCGTTTCATGGATCTGTGATCAAGGTTGAGTTTAGTTTCGGTGGTTTGGTATATTTCGCAGATACTATATCGTGTGTATGGAATGCTTGTAAGGTGTTCATGTCTGTCTGACAGGTTTCGTATGACCTTGACCCCATTTTCATGGTTCATTAGTCAATGTTAATTTTTCATGGTTTTGTCAGTTTATCAGATACTATTAGCAATAGGTAAATCAAATTTGGTGTATGGAATGACTGTAAGGTGTACATGACTGTCTGGCAGAGTTCATATGACCTTGACCTCATTTTCATGGTTCATTGGTCAATGTTAAGTTTTTGTGGTTTGGTTTGTTTCTCGGGTACTTTAAGCAATAGGACCACTATATTTGATGTGTGGAATGATTGTAAGGTGGACATGTCTGTCTGGCATGTTCATCTGACCTTGACTTCATTTTCATGGACCACTGTCATTCATTGATAATGTTAAGTTTATGTGATACATGTAATAAAACCTTCATATTACAGACTTTTAACATAAATTCAATTATAAGTAAAGCAGGCGAGACATCTTAGCGGGGTGCTCTCTTGTTTTCATGTGCTATTCAATTCAAAGTTTTGTCATATCATTCCGCATGATATTTATGGGTGATTTTTTTACACTCAGTCTGAACGTGAAAAGTGCAATAGTTGTAACAGATCTATACGTAATATACTTATCTACTGCATGTGAAAAAAACCATCTGGAAATATTAGTCATTTTGGATAAGATTGATATAAGTCTAGCTGATAGTGATTTACTTTTATTCCTGCATTTAAAAATTTGCGATGCTACGTTTTGTTTGTATACTGGGTCTATTTTCTGCCATTTTTGCAGCAGCAGTTCCAAAACCATGTTGCTCAAAACGTCAAATGACAGCTGACCTTCATCAAATCACTGGATCTTACACCAATGGTACTCCTTCTACCGTAGAGGTAAGTCATTTGTGGAAACCATCATTGAAATAAATGTGCAAACACAGTCCTGACTACAGTTAAAGTGACAGCCTCGATTTGAACTTCTCGAAAAGGACGTGTGGTCCCTCAAATAAACAGAAACCATTTTTTTCTAAATATTGAGCCTGGGAATACTTGGTTTATTTATTAGTTTAATTTGGCTTTGAACTTACTAGTGCTCTTAGATCGGTACCTTGTGTTTTTTGTCATTTTGTTTGATTTAGTGTATGCTTAGTGTCGATCTAAGTGGTCAAGCCATTTCCAACTGATGTTTATAGTTTATCCTTTTGTTGTGCTGTTACACCACTGTCTTCGGTTAAGTGAAGGGGTGAGAGAACAAACATGTTTAACCCCGCCACATGCATCATATGCCTATCTCATGTCAGGAGGCTGTAATATAGTGGTATAGTTGGTTGCTACTTGTCTTATGTTTTTCATTAATTTTGTTGATAATAGCATAAATCATGCTTTCAATTTTCTGTTTTTTAATTGTTAGATTTTGCCATGACTGGACCTATTATAGTTTTACTTTTATAAAATATTGCTCATTGTTGAAGACCGTACCCTGTAGTTAACATCCTCGTTCTTTGTCTCTGCTGCATAGCTGTCTCATTGGCAATCATACCACATCTACTTATTATTTTCATAAACAAAATAGGATTGTATGACGCAAATAATGAATAGTATATCACGAAAACATTGTCTGAAAGAACATTTTCTCGACCTCTTCGACCAATTGCACTGAACTAGTCCCTTTTATGAAAAAAAATCACTATATTTTTATGTTTTGTTGTAAACTCCCTACAAATATTCAAAACTAGCTCAAATTTAGTCTATGTATACATAAACCTGACCAACTTTTAAACCGATGTTAAACCATGCGATAAAGACATGACAGGGTCCTCTTGCGAAATCATTTCTTAATTGTTATAATGCCTTTTTTTTCTTCAACAGACTTTAATGAAAATACAGTATGATTACGATACCTTGATGATAAAATTGGAGCTAGCTGATGGCACAACTATCATACAGGATTTTAATCAAGTAGGTATATAGTATGTAATGTAATAATGTACGTGCTGTGTACCGTGTGTACTTTAGGTAACAGAATACTGAGAATCAGTTTGACTAGACTGGAAATTATCATAGCACAAGGAGAGTAGCATTTTGTAACCACAAAACAGCATTCTTCTTTATTCTGTGAATGTTATAGAGCTTTAAGGGGGCAGGTTATTAAACTGTATTGTTATCTATAAGCGTCCATCTGTATCTGTATCTGTATAAATTCTGCCAATATAGGCACACCCTCAGTACGAAGTTATAATATCCAATCACTAATAGAATAATAATAAAGTCTGTTCACTATACAAGTATGTCAATATGTTCCGTCACCAGTATCACACATATAAAGTCCTACTTATGAAATTTAAAATATATTTTTCTTTTAAATAATAATAACTTACAGTCCACACACAACTACTACTTAGCTAAATTTGACTTTCTTAAGTTTTTCTGTCCTGTGTTTAAGAGCTTGTACCTTTGCATATGCAGGTTATATATATAAGTGTTCTACAAGCAGGTTCAACATGCAAGCTAATATAGCTACACAAATCACTAATTTGAGTGCAGGCACATAATTTCACAAGGTAGTATGGGTTAATTATCACACGGGTTAAGTTTACATCTAAACTAATGTTACATAGTTTTAACATTCTAAGACACTACTCATCGTCGTTCAAATTAGTTCAACTTCTCAGCACTGAAAATGTCAAAGATTCGCGTATTTTGTGTAAATTCTTATTTAATGCATTTAACATGTTTAATCATAGGAGGACTGGACTGTCAGAGGACAATTATTGATGTTTATATGCTTCTCTGATGTATTATGCCATTTTATGTTATAAACATGTTTTGTATTTATTCTTGTCCTGATAAGCATAATGTGCTTAAAATAACAAACGAATTGAATTGAATTATTTAAACAGCGGTAAATCATTGCTATAAAATGACCTTATTGTGACTTTGAGATGCAGAACAGCAATAAAAGCGCTGTTCCTTTGCTTTTGTGTGTGTGTGTGTGGTTTTTTTTTTCTTTGAATGTACTGATTTTGTGTCATGGATGGATAACCTATATCCTTTTTTTTCTATTATTCTTTGTAATCGTAGTTTATAAACGTTAAATATTTTCGGAAGTATTCATATAATCTAAGCCTGAGATCATAAATCTGAAACTCACGTAGTCACCAACTCTGATAAGCATAATAAAATAAGAACTTCAAGAGAACATAAGTCAAGCAAAAATCTTTTTTTCTGTTTATTCAATATAAATTAGTTGTTTATCGTCAACATTTTTCTTCAATATTTATAGATTATCGGTGGTCATCTCAACGAGATTGATTTTCTCGCTTGAGCCGGTACGTCGAAAGTGAGAAAAGCAATCGAGTTGAGAAGACCAATGATAATCTGTTTATCGCTATTTTACCTATGACGACGTTGTTAATTTCATTGACAACGGCACGTGCGCCCTTAGTTTAGTTTCTAGCGATAATTTTTCATATCACTCTACTGTGCTGAGATAAGAAATTATCAGTCAGTAAGATCAAAGGAAAATTTCGTAAAATAGCGATAAATTATTCTATTGCAGACAAAACAGTATACAACATCTGGAAAATCATGTCGTACAGATGACATACAAGGAGGCATACAACTACAACCACCATGTGTACCAAGTAATTATATGTACTTTTTTATATGACTTAGTGCTGATGATTGACCTAAATCTGCTTTTATAAATTAAGAATAATGCAAACTTTAATATGAATAAAAGGAGATGTTGGGAATATATCAATAAAACTTAACATTAAACTACATCTAGAGTTACGATAATTTATGTGGCGTGAAAAGGCTTGATGAAGATGAATCCTGGCATGCGCATTGGATATCGCAAAGACCTTTCTTAAAATATTACTACCCAGTCGACACCACTGCTGATTGGCTGTTTGTCATGACAGTTACCAGTAATGGCTGCTCGTCATGACAGTTACCAGTAATGGCTGCTCGTCATGACAGTTACCAGTATCATTCGCCCAATCATCAGAAGATAAATCTACGAAATTTGCAAACGTTCGACTAATTTTTGTATGCTTCTTGAGCACATGCTAATGTTTCGAATTTTCGTGCATACGAAATTGTTGGAATTTGTGGAAAAAAGTGTAAGACATTTCTTTAATCTTTAATTAACGAGTTTAACATTTTTGTTTTGTTTTAATTGGAGACACCTCTCAGCCACGTACAAATGGAAATAAGCGTCTCTATTATCCTCAGAGATATTGGAGGTCTACTTTTGCACAGAAAGTGATTAACGGGCACTGCAGACATAGCTGAACTATATACTGTTTAAGGAACCTTTAAGGATGTTCTTAGGTGAAATTTAAAAAATCAAGAATTTAAAATTGATACTTTAAGTCAAAAGAACATTAGTTAAGGAACAAAATAAGCTAAAAATATTGATAAATTATGGAGCTCCTGTTCGAGATATTTGAGTTTTAAAAATTGCGGGAAAAGGCTGACTCGGACTTTTACCTAATATTTGCATTGGTATTACTTGGGTCTCAAATTGAAAGAAAAGAAATCTACAGTCTGCTTAAATTTTGGTAAATGACCTTTTATGAGCTATTGAAGTCTTATATGAAAAGAAAAATGGGTGTTATGGGGCAAAATATTTTACCCTGTATCGTAGGTCAAAAACCAAGGAGTCCGAACATCTGACACAAATTCCAAAACCTCACCTAAGTACATCCTTAAGTGGTACTTTAAAGTTGGCGTTTTAACTGACAAAGACGGTAATCAGATCTGATACAAGCAGTAATCAGATATAACAGGTGGTAATCAGGCTTTACACACGCGGTAATCCGACTTTCAATAGGCGGTAATCAAATTTTACACACATAAAAACTTACTAAAACTCAACATTAGCGGTAATCAGACTTACAGACTTTACAAATGCTTTAATCAGACTTTACACAGGCGACAATAAGACTGTACGTAGGTGATAATCAGATTTAACACAGGCGGTTAGAAGACTTTACACACGCGTTAATCAGCCTTTTATTACATAGGCGGTAATCAAATTTTACACAGAGAGTACTCACTCTTAACACTGGTGGCAATCAGACTCTACACAGGCGGTAACCCTTTACACACTCGGTAATCAGACATAGAGAGTAATCAAATTTTACGCAGACGGTACTCAGACTTAACACTAGTGGTAATCAGACTTAATACAGCCGATAGTCAGGTTATACACAGGCGGTGATCATTCTTTACGCAGGCGATAATATAATTTTACACAGGAGATAATCAGACTTAACACAGGCGGTAATCAGACTTAACACAGGCGGTAATCAGATTTAACATAGGCGGTAATCAATTTTACACAGGCGATAACTAGACTTTACACAGGCGGTTATCAACTTTACACAGGCGATATTCAGATTTAACATATACGGTAGTAAGATTTAACACATGTGGTAATAAAAAAACATATTACGGCTTCATTAAGACAAAGATTATTATTTAAAATGCGAAAAAGGAAATGTGAGGTATACTTCAACGAGTCATTAACTCTATACCTAAAGGTCATTTAGAAGACAAGATACCGTCTTCAACAAAAGACAGGTATGCTACATAATTAACGCTCTAAATCTAAAACACGGTAGTGAATGAATCAAACAGAAACTGTCATAGATCAAGTTGTTAGAATACACCCCCTCAAGAATAAAAGATATACATGTTTTCAATCTAGATTAAAATATGTGTTATAAGTATCAACAACTTATCAAATAAATAAAATGAAAATTAGAAACAGTTATTACAACTGATGACTAGAAACAAATAGGTTATGTATGACATATACTGTTAGTTTAGTTACTTGCTTGTTTTTGTTTTAATGGTTTGATTGTTTTATTCATGTTTTATGATTGGCAATTACAGTTGAAACTGATTTTTTCTGAGTTTAGACTTGATTTCCAATCTATTTGTGATTCAGGCAATGCTATATACAGAGGAAGAAATACTATCGGTGACGATGTCACCTATGATGTTGACACGTGGTTTGTTGCGGGCACCGCATGGGGAAACATAACAGTTTCTGTGATGGCCCACGACTGCACACCAGTGATGCAAGGAACCAGCTCAAATTCAAACAATGGTTATTTTTTATTTACGCATTAGTTCATTTAAACTCTGTCCTATCTCCGCAAAGTGGATATACCGTCGCTAAGTCCGTTGAATGAGTAAATTGATTTCTGTAGAAAGTTTTTTTTTTATTTTTTGACATGGCAAAATGAAGTTTTTTACTGATTAAAAGTTTTTACAAAATTTGGAGCGGGCTAGCGAATTTTTTATTTTAATTTTTTTGTTTTCCGAAATGAATATTTTAGCATGTGATACCTAAAATCTGGTGAGGGAAAGCATGTTTTAAAATTAATTCCACAAAACATCTGTTTCCAGGTGCAAGGAGATTTGAGGGCCTTCAACAATAAGCGTATTTCCGTTTCCCATATATATACATAAATATATATATATATATATATATATATATATATATATATATAGAGAGAGAGAGAGAGAGAGGGGAATGAGAAGACATGACTTAAAACCAACAACATATCTTAACAATAACAACAATGCATGACACCTATCTAACTGAAACAAGTTTGACCATACAACGACCAAAAAAATTTTTTAAAGAACAGGCACCGCAGCGATAGTAAAATTGAAATACAAATTGATTCAAGATTGAGTCCATTTCCGATGGAATAAGACATTCGAACTAGATGAAAGTAATTGGATGTCAGGAATTACTTCATGTTCTTTTTTCAGCTGACAAGGCCGATTTTGAAAATAAACATAATAATCCAATATTTCTCGGTTTTCGTCTGGTGCTAGTTAGATAAACAAACTTATTGCTCAATAATCCGAATAAAAAGTATGTTATAATTCGACTTAAAGTGAAAGAGAGGTGAAAGATACCAAAGGGACATTCAAACTCATTAGTCGAAAATAAACTGACAACACCATGGCTGAAAAGAAAAAGACCAACAGACAAAAACTAGTAAAAAAACACAAAACTAAAGACTGAGCAACATGAACCCCATATAAAGTAGATATTCTGCAGACTAATATAGAATAAGTAATACAAATATAAATGTTTTACGCCTCGAAACGAGATTTTGTTGTCCATGATTGATGATTATCTCGATTTAAGCATTCAAGACTAAGAGTAACTAAAAAAAATGAAAATCTATTTATTGATTTGTATATATGTTGTGTACAAGTTATCATTTTGTACAAATTATAATTTGTATTTTGACTTTGTACAAATTGTAATTTGTACAAATAGTGCTTGTACAAATTATAATTTGTACAAAATTTGACTAAAATTCACTTATAACTTGTACAATAATTTATAGTATGGATTTTGTTATAATAAAGCATTAATGCACACTAAAGAATTGTTAATCAATGATCACGAAAAAAACCTTATTTACAAAATTCAAAAAAAGTTCTGTATCATTTGTTTGAGCATGTGAGTGAATTATGGCATCCGGAATTGCACAACATCTTTTGCTTTTTACATTTAGAAGCGCTGCACCCCCTTTGCAATTACATGAAAGAAACCCCTGACCACCAGTTTTTGAAAGTTTTTTGACTGCTTCACGTAGCGAAAGTTGAAGCTCATGTACCGTTGCTGCGAATAAAGATGTGTCTTTAACAGCTTTAATTTTGTTTCTCGACAAATTGCATGTTAAAATTTCTACAGCTGTTCCAAAGCGGTACCCAAATTCTCCAGATTCAATAATTACACCTGAGATATTTCAAGATTAGTTGGAGCAGGATCATACTGAGGAATTGGTATAATGACATTATCCCCACAGCAAGTTCTGATAATTTCCGTTTCGTTTTTTTGGTTAGTTATTCAGCTTGTAGCTGTTGGCCAGACAGCGCACGTATGATTGGTCATCCGAATTCAGTGTCATCCGAATTGTCACTGGGGCCAATTTCTATTATACTATCAGAATTGTCACTGGTGCCAATTACTATTGTACTATCAGAATTTTCACCGGAGCCAATTTCTATTGTACTATCAGAAGTAGTAGAGAGTCAGTCCCACTCTCTACTACTATCAGAATTAACTGGCATGCATGTATCAATTACATTTTGGGTATTTTTGTATTTTGTAAATAAGGTTTATTGTGTGGTCATTGATTAAAAACTCTTTCATGTAATTGCAAAGGGGGTGCAGCGCTTCTAAAATGTAAAAAGCAAAATATGTTGTGCAATTCCGGATGCCATAATTCACCCACATGCTCAAACAAATGATACAGAACTATTTTTGTATTTTGTAAATAAGGTTTATGTCGTGATCATTGAATAAAATTTCTATAGTGTGTAGCAATGCTTTTTTTTATTTCAAAATCCATACTATAAATTATTGTACAAGTTATAAGTGAATTTTAGTCAAATTTTGTACAAATTGTAATTTGTATAAGCACTTTTTGTACAAATTACAATTTGTACAAAGTCAAAATACAAATTATAATTTGTACAATTTTTTTGTACAATTATAATGTGTACAAAATGATAACTTGTACACAACATATATATGTAATAAATTTCAAGTTAATGTAATGGAAGACAAAATTATTTCCTTTCTATCTTTTTTTTTTTTATAAATCACCCCTGAACGCATGTCGTTAGAAATGCTAAGATACAGATTTTCAGTAAGGTTCTACAGAAATAAAAAAAAAATACATTGATCGAAAAGAAATTTCTACGTCTTCCATATTTTAAGAATGTAAAAATATGGAAGAAAAATATGACTACAAATGATGAATGTCCAGCAGCTACTATTAATGATGATAAATGCTAACGAGACTTGTATATATCAAGGAAATGGACAGCTTTAATCACAAAGGTTTACCATTACCTGCTTGATTTTTTGTTTGCCGATGCGTTGAAAATTTTGTTCCGATATATTGCTATACACATTGTTTTTAAACATTACATTTGTATTTTCAGTTGTGTCACAGACAACAATATTTTACCATAACGTACAATTTACAACTCTAGCGGCCACTGCATTCCAGGTGCCACAGCCATGTCCTCAGATATAGACATTACAAGACGGGCTATATTGATTTAGATAAATAAAACAATGTGATGTTTTCAACTTGTTAGTATGCCTTATATATCCTTGACTAACGCCGATGCCGGGTACAGTGCTTTTTTCACCCAGTCGTATATGTAAATACAATCATGATGTAACAGCAATCCCTTCCTCTTTTCCTTGGTCGTGACATTACCGAATGAGATTTCCCCGTATTTTACTTGCATTTTCAACACGACGGATTCCACACATGGAGACCGAGTGCTCAGCCTAGGCACATGCGCTCGTCCTCGGTTTTAAGTTACTCATTATTTTTTTTATTGTTTGTTTTTTCGTCTTTCTTCTTTTTGTTCATGGTGTTGTCTGTTTTCAATCTAATTAAAATATAGAACTCGGATTTCGTTAAACTCGTATGTAGTTTAACGAAATCCGAGTTCTATATTTTAATTAGATTGGTCTGTTTTCATTTGACTTATGATTATTGAATGACCTTTTGGTATCGTATCTCCTTTTTGACTTAAAATTCAATAACTGTAAAAAGATTTATTATCAGAATAATTTGACACATACTGGAAATAAATCATCATGACAGAAACTAAGACAAAGTTGTCTCATGCGAGTCTGAATCAGTGGCAGTTCTAGGATAGCGCGCCCTTTGATCGTAAAAAAAACCCAACAAATTTCATGTTTCTGACGATTTACATGATTGTTTTTTAGCATAAAATCGTCCCAAAAAATGTTCTATTATCTATAAAGTTATCTGCAATTACGCCGCCACTGTTAATTGCATGGGGTAGACGTTCTGTCAAGTTTAATAAACAATATCATAGATCAATAAAACTTTATTCATGAATATCATTATACCAATAACTTTGATAATCCTAACATATCTTATAATGGACGTTGTTGTCACGGAATCCGCTCTTGGAATTTAGAAGCAACAGTAGTTTACCGAGGTTTAAATCTAATATATCCATTCAATACATACAAATCAAGGTTAAAACAAAACCCGAGCGAATCTCAGAAAGGGATTTTTAATACTAGTAAGTCATGGGAACAAATGTACACGACTATTCAATGTAGTGTGTGTCATGGTAGTTTTAACTATTTGAATTTTATAGTATCATCTACAAATGATTACACTCGAAGCATAGAACGTATTAGACGTTGACAGAGATACGTAAACTATTTGTATAGACTATATATATAGGGCCTTCTATGGATTGATATCGTAACTTATTATAGCCACGAACCTATTTTAGTGAGTGAGGGTAACGGACGAGCTAAAATCCATCACATTGCATCGAGAGGGTGATTTTTTACAATATCTATACGACGAAAATCCGATAATCTGTTTATCGTACCATTTCTTGTCTTTGCCGTCTCTCACTGAGTGAGTTTTACGCTTGACGAAAGTAAGTTTGATAAGGTCTCTTCAAACAAGTGACCATCACATTTTTAGCAAGATGCGTGTACTTCATGTAAACGATTAATTGCCAAGAAGCTTCCGCGCTTCGAACAATATGTGATAGTCACTTGCTCTCATTTTGTATAAATTTTCAAAAACACATGCAGCATTCAACTTTTAAACTTACAGATTTTCGAAATAAAAAAAAATGTTATTCACATTTTAAATCTGAAAGTTGAACTTATAAACACAAAACTGCGACAGAATTGTCTAGTGAGATGAAGGCAGTATTATTCCACATGAAATCAATTATAATACGTCATATAGCTCAAATAGGCACATGAAAATGTCGATTTCAAAGTAGATAGCTCGTTAAATATTTAACAAACTGCAATCATCATTGTACATGCATATCATATTTCAAGATATATTTTCAGATGAATAAAATTTGAAATTTTGTTTAAAGCATATAACTGATGGGACGAAGAACACGAACAATTCGAAGGTATAGTGGTGATTAATTAGGTAGGCTGAAGTAATGATTCTATAATCTTGGGTTGCATTTTTTCGAAACTCCATGTTGTTTTAATTTGTTCATAATTTTCATTGGAAACACACTATTTTTTCACTT
This sequence comes from Mytilus californianus, assembly GCF_021869535.1. Taxonomy (NCBI): domain Eukaryota; kingdom Metazoa; phylum Mollusca; class Bivalvia; order Mytilida; family Mytilidae; genus Mytilus; species Mytilus californianus. The sequence continues at coordinate 22,681,657 of NW_026262723.1, read as the reverse complement.
TAGTATTTTTTAATAAATCAAGAAATAAACACTTAATTCGATTAAAAAAATCAAAACATATCGCACCCCGCCCCCTTCACAATGAAATGATAAATGGTCGGTACTTGATGATGTAATATGAATAAAATCAAAGTTTTTTAATGGCTGTATTGGCAGCACGTCATCTCTACAATGACTACCTTAAAAAAAGAATCATTATGTTCTTATTCAATACTTCAAACGAACATAAAGCATTTACAAAGTAAAAACTCAACACAGTTTTTGGTTATCAGCTCGCCCCGACAGCACAGAAAGCTTATTTTTATTATAAACAATAAACAAATGTCCAATTTGCTGTCATCGACCGCTGCCATCACATATAAACACAATCTACAATAGAAAAATGTTCTATAAGTTGAAGAAAAAATCATTTCGATTTACATACATGTATTTTATCAACTATTTTCTACATAACATACTGATTCACATTCCTATGAAGTCTTAATAAAAGGGGTGGGTGGGTGGGAAAACGAACCTTTCTGTCGGATAGGCGAACCTCGAATGACAATTCTAGATATCTTATTATAATTTTAGCGCTAAAATTCTAGCATGAAGTTATCATGATTGATATAACTTAAACCGGTAATAACTTACTGATGGTCCAATCAAATTAAACATAAACATGTTTTGATTTAAACACACGTGTTAAAAGTAAACAAATACACGTGTTCCCGAGTAACCTTTATAAATACATATTCAATACGAATATTGCATGTGGATACAATTGGGACTTGTAGTATATTTGCCAAACGAATTACATGTAACACGTTTACCATGTTTGACGGATGCCGAGTATGCTTGTCTCCTCAAATATTTATATATACATTTTTTCTTTGTTTATAAACTATGCTTGCTATGTACATTGTAAATACTAAATTATAAGATTACTCGACCGTTATCATATTAGTTTTCAAGATAATAACCAAACCATGTGAAATTTGAAAAAGACATTTCAGGAGCAATAGCTCCATTTTTTTGCTAAAATTTCAGATGGGATATACTTTGACCTGCTGATCAAATTTATCCTGTCAGTTATGCTCTTCTTGCTTTATTATTTTTTTTTATAGATTTAAGGCAGAAATCTGCAGTTTTATATCAGTATCTTACTTTCATGTTTGTTTATAGATCAAATGGACAACTAAAATTTTAAAACAATATTCCCTAAGAAACATTCAGGGAAAGCCAAAAATGTGGAATTATATTTGATACTATATATAACTATGCAAGTGGCAAATAACTAAACTTGACCACAATGAATTCGAATAGCGTGCGTTTCTGAATCTATTGTAGAAAAAGATATGACAAGTTTTCGCAGAGTTTCTGGGGAAAAAAACGATTTAGGACAAGCATTAAGTTCATTATCTAGCAACATGTAGGATACACGAAATTCTTGGTACATATTTTGTCTTCACATTTGTATCCAAAACCTGGATTAACTTTTCTTTGTTTGTAACATGTTTATGTACAGTAATGTCAAATTACAAGTTCAATCTCCTTTTTGTGTTATAAGTTTAATAGCCTCCAATGCAAATGGAGCCGCATTGATGGCAAAGTTTCCTATTTCAGAAAAGACCTTTGTAACTCCATCTATTACTTTTCTACCAGTAGATTCCTCCTCTTTGTCCTCTATTTTTTTTCTGATAGATGTTCGAAGATCGTAACGTTGTTGCCCGTACATCATGTCCTCTTTCATTTTTTCTTTTTCGATCTCTAACTTTTTACGCTCTTCATCTAGCTTTTGTTTTATCTCGCAATCTTTTGCATCGGCTATTTCTCGTCTGATTTTCTGTTCCATTTCTTTGGATTGTTGTTCTAGCTGGCGTACCTTCTCTTCCATATCTTTAGTTAATTTTGATCGTTCTTCTTCTAACTCTTTTTCTTTTTCGGCCGATATTTCCTGTCGCAACTTTTCCTCTTCCACCAGAGCTTTCTGATTTTCTTTTCGTATTTCCTCTTCTATTTCCCTCTTTATTATGTTTTCTGCTGCTTCAAACATTTCACTTGTGTAGTAAATACCGTTATTCTTTGCCACTGTTTCCTGAATAAGGTGAAACAAAATTTTAAATCGTTTTTTTTCTTTTTCTGGGGGGTGCTGAATTGTCGAATGCAATATATCTATTTTCACAAAGCTGTAAAAGTGACTCTAATTCTGGTGGTACATCTTTCAAGTATTCGGCAAGCTTGTCGTTAAGCTTTGAAATTCCCTTCATCTTAATTGTATCAATTTTCGTGAATATAATAATAACATACTTGTGTACATCATTTCCGAATAATTCAAATATCATTTGTACAGCTTTTTGATCTTCATGGGTAAATCTGTCTCCCTTAAGGACGAGCAAAAAACAGTGTGGACCAGGCGATGTTATACCAATACATTTTGCCACTTCTTGCAATGTGACCTTCTGATCTGTTGATGTGTCACAAAGACCAGGCGTATCGACAACAACTAGTTTTTTATTTTCTCGAATAGCATTACCTTGTTTGCATTTTTTTGTTACAGACGTGCACACTTCCTTTCCTAGGATTGTATTGCCAGTTTCACTTTTACCTGCTCCTGTTTTTCCTATCAATACTATGCGAACCTCATTTTCCAAGTTTTCATTCGAAATACAGGGACTTTTTAAATCATCAGAATTATCTATAATAATAAAAAAGTAATTATAATGAAAAACAATATATTCACAAAATTTAATTTCTGAAAATGAAGGAGTAAAATAATATCGTTAAGTATGGAAACAAGCAAATACGAGAAAGGCTTTAATATACCTGTCGAGATTCCTGCCATAATGTTTTGATGAATAACCTATACATAAACAAACATGTTATTTAATAACTTTTCTTCTTAAATGTGTAGAAATTGCACGTAACGACATAATTGTAATTAGAATATAATCTTTCTGGAAACAATTGAATCAATGATCAGAAGCGACTCAAATTGGCTTCAAAGTCCAGTAAGTCTGAATGGAGACAAGGTCATGTTACATGCAATTGATTGTTACTTGACTTAATTTATTTTCGAACAGATTCTCCAGATAACATTATGAGCTCAAACTTGAATATAATTGTTCAATTTAAAAGATATTCAAATTTAAGGGAACATAATATTTCATATGTTTAAAGCGGAAATGTTTATAGCAATAAGATATCGTTTTTATTAAAAAAAAAACTCTGCGGACGGATTTTCTTAAAAAAAAATTAAAAGTGAAAAAGTGCATATATTTCGTAGCCATTTTCCGTACAATCTACACATTTATAGACCTATGCACAATATTTAACTGATTCTATCTAGTCTGGAATTTTATGAAGCAACAGCGAACAATTATATATATACAAATACTTAGTATAATACGATCCAACAGTCTGTCCTCCGTCACTATAAGACAGTGCGGGCTGGTATAATCTGTCACCCGAGTGGCACAGTCTGCCCTGTCAACTTTACTTATATCAGACCAACTTGTGCGTTTACTTTGTACCCAGTACAAAGTGTCCATACAATATTTTAGCTCGACTAGCATTTAATATAATCGTACGCCATGTTGCTCAGTTGATCTTCTGTATACGAACATCGTCGGCGCATAGATTTTTTTTTAATTTCATGTAATTAGATTTAATGTGTATTGTTATTCTCGAAGTGAAATAATTATATAAAATGGACAAATGAATGTAGTAACTGTATCATGGCATGGTCTTATTCGTGTTCACCTTTTTCCTGGTTGACCTGAATTAGAAGTGGTTTCTGTCTGTGTTAAGTTATCAATAAAAATCTGAATATCTAGTAACAACTTTAAAAGAATCGACAATATAATAACATATATTTGCACTGGCGTAAGAGAAATAGGGGTTGGCTCCACTTTTTTACCAAAAAAAATATTGAAAGAAGTCCTTGATTCCCTTCTTTCTTTTTTTTTTATACTTGTCACTTCAAGAAGTTTGCTTCCATCCCACACTTTCCAGTCTACTCCTACGCCACTCACTGTTTTGGCACATTCCTCAAGATTTTTTCTGCACGTCAAATTAAGGCACTCTTTTTTCCACTTTCAATAGTTAAATTTAAAATATTTAAAAAGCTCGGCAAGCCTCGCGTTTTAGATTTTAAAATTTTACTGTCTCGAGTGGAGATGCAGTGGTGGAATCTATATGTAAGCGTCACTTTCAAAATAAATATTTGGATGAATTTGATTTCAAAATAGACCGTATGAAAACTGGCATTATTTAAACGCTAATTATAAAAATAAGTAGATGTCATTGAGGTATGATTGCCAATGAGACAATTATCCACCAAAGTTCAAATAAAGTGGATGTAAGCAATTATAGGCAACCGTACGGCCTTAAAAATCCATACCGTATAGTCGGCTATAAAAGGCCCCGACATGAAAAATATGAAACAATTCAATTGAAAAAAAAACAACGGCCTAATTTATAACAAAACAATTTACGAAAAACAAATATGACAGACGTGAACCAACGACAACCACTGAACTACAGGCTCCTGACTTGGGACAGGTATCATAACTAATGTGGCGGGGTTAAACATGTTTGTGAGCATCACCTAACCCGGGACAGTAGCGTAACAGCACAACATAGGAATATGTATACATTTATAAATAAGCAATTTATCACCAAACAAATACGTTTACGAACAGGACTATCGTTTTCAGGGTTTCTAATTTTTTATTACGAATACAATTATACGAATACTAAAGCTTATTGAGATTCTGTATAGTCATAAACTACAAAACATAAGCTCTAGAGATTTTTTAACTGAACTTTACTTTTTTTTAAATATAGATGGAAATTGGCTGAGAATTTTTTTAGTGAGTAAATATGTCCGTTGTAAAGATGACGATTTGTAATTTACTGTTCTCACGAAAGAAAATCAGATTATAAACACTTTGGAAATGTGATAAGTAGCGTCAAAACTTAGTGTAATTATACACGTACTAGTATGATAGTTTACAATTATTTATTAAAATGCTTTTGGACATATATGTGGCAGGAATATATGGAAATATGAAAGAAGAAACTCAGTTGGGGAGAACAGCCAGAAATGAAAATATCTATTGTAACCCGAAGTCCGCCTGTTTTTACTAGTACCTTCTATGGCATGGCCAATATGACTTGACATGTACCTCTTTAACGACTCAAATTTCTAAGTTTGTGAACGTTTCTTCACTAGAAAGGAACCTAAAACTCACCACAAAAACAAAAATATGAGACCAAACCCTGATGTTATTATTGTAATTTGAAATCTTAAACCAAAAATCTGTTAATTGCACATCGCAGAGGAGCGCATAATGAGTTTGAATTAAAGTGTGACCAAGTTTTAGCTTCCTAAAAAGCTTTGATGTTTGTGCTTTGCTGTATCATACTTTTAAGCAAGATGTGGTTTATGCGGTTGTTTGTATGGGAAAGGTGTTATTGTTCTCACAACAATTATAATGCAACAATTCGGGGGTATCATGTGTTCTTAAAATAGCTAATAAAAATTAGATATACCATCAGTGGAACTACAAAAGGAACACTAAGGAACATATATAATAAAAGAAGTAATATTATATCGTATTGAAAAGGCATATTTCTTAAGAAAATAAAAAGTTGTTAGCCTAAATAAAAATTTGCTGGCATAATCTTCAAATTGATAATTAGCAGGAATGAATGTGATAAGCGACCATTAAAACTTGCAATACACGTTCGAAATTGTTAACCATAAAATGACATCAAAGTTCAGCCATGTACAACTTATGAGATGAACATTTAAAGTTTCGTTTATTATCATTACAACCGATGACAAGAAACAAAATGAATTGTAGGACATATACTCTCAGTTTAATTTTTGTTTTTGTTATTTTGTTTTGTTTTGTTTTCTTGGTTTGGTTTGTTCATGATTCAAGAATAACAATGAAAGTTGAAACTGAATAGTCAAATCTAAATACGGTAAATGACATTGTTTAACATACCTTTTTCTCTTCTCAACAAAAAATAAGCTGTCAGTGAAGACTTGATTTCCAATGCAAACAATGGTTAGTTTTTGGAAAGTTTGCTATAGCTTGCTATAGCAATAAACTTTCCTAAGGCATCGGCCTTAAACCGGAAGTTGGACAGACTATCTTACTATGTCTACTCCTAGATAATGTAGTACTAGTGTATGAATACAAATCACCAGTCACGTCTCAGTCATTACAGCTGAACGGACGTGCTGGGTCAGCTCTCCTTTACCCGCTATCTACGATGATGGTTTGCTGATAGATGGATCAACGACTTACTACTTTAGATGACAGAAACTAATTCAACGCTGTACAGACTACGATAGGCTATAATCCACGTAGGGCGAAATCCCGCGTCAGCATACACTCCAAAACCCCATTATGGATGGGGGAGTGTTATGCCGACTGACGTCCGAGGGCCGTATCCTAGGTGTTGGATAATGGACCGCCATTTCACTGTCTCGCGACTTTGGTCCTGATAATGCTTCCTGTCATCGTTATTACTATGTCCGAGACTCATCGGCCGGTACTCCATTATCGTGGTTAGCGGGCTGCCAAGCTGGCCAACCTGGCCCTGAAAGCAGCCGTTGTGAAGTACAGACTGAAATAAAACATCAAAATAGTCAACAAACCAAATCAACTCACCAAAACCAAGATGGCCGCCTACCAAAATGGCGCATTTCACCTGTTCCTGACCGACTGCAAAAAATATTTAAACGCTCACCAAAACGCCTTTGGGCACCGAGCCGACCGTGCGAGGGCTGAACAGCCAGTCAAGGTCGTTAAACACTTCCAGTAGTAAAAAACAAATCAAATGAAATGAAATAAAAGGCGAGTCCTCTGGGGTCACTCCCATCCCCTTCCTGTTTGAGAACTTGTAAACAGTCAAGATCTCCACCCCTAAACCATATATACTCTTGTATGGGACAAAAAAAAACCCAAATAAAATGAAATAAAGGGTGAGTCCCCTGAGAATCACCCCCGTTTTTTTAGAACTTGTAAACGGTAAATATCCCCACCCCTAAACCATATATATTCCTGTTCATGATTTCAAGATTTGAATGACATACAGGGTTAATCCCTAGGCGTCACTTATGCATATCGCTTTACTAGACCAAACCAATTTGTACTGGACTTTGCCCAGTGTCAGGCGACCATGGGAATGTCTAATTATGGGAACTTTTTTGGGGAGACTTAGTAACAGCATCCTGTTACAATTATTTCTTGTATTAAGTATTTTTTTTTGAAAGTCAGAAATAAACATCTACAACCTGTTTGAAATAATACACATCTACCGTTGCAAACTTTCCACAGGTGCTATCCAGCACTTTGATTTGTTTACACTTGAGTTCATTGAAACTTTGGTCTCTGTCTGCAAAGCGGAAACATCGGCGATAAGTCCGTTGAATGAGTAAAGTGATTTTTGTAAAATGTTTTTTATTTTGTTTACATGTCAAAATGCAGTTTTTTACTGTTTACAATATTTATTTAAAAGTGCTTTTGTTTGCCGTTTTTTCCAACTGCTATATTAAAACATCAGTAATAATCTGTGTTTTAAAGTTACCATGTACAATGTAAATATTGCTTAAATTCACGTCATTTGGTCACTGGTGGATAGTTGTCTTATTGGCAATCATACCCATCTCCCTATATTATATCGTTTGCTATCGTCTCTTTTTATCATTATGCCACTTCAAATTTAATTGTATGCAGAAAATGTGTTGGGCTAGCGATTTTTTTTTATATCTAATTTTTCCACTAAATGAATATTTTAGCAAGCAAAACCTAAGGAAGGTCTAAATTAAATTTCATTCTACAATTTTTCCGTTTGCAGGAACGATAAATATTTTTTTTAACACTAAAAAAAAAAAATAAGTGTTATTTTCTGTGAATTGTGGGGCGAGATTTTGTTGTCTGTTTTTGATGACTAATCCCGATATAGGCATTCAAGCCTACGTCTTCCATGTTATAAGCGTGTAAAAGTATGAAAGAAAAACATTACTTAAAGTGATGAAAGCCCAGAAGTCACTTTTAATGCTAACGGGACCGTTAGATATCAAGGAAAGAACAGTTTTAAAAATATAGACATACCTAATTGCGTATCCTCTTAAACTTTTTTCGATATGTAATAAATTTTGTTCATGTAATGCTATAAACATTACATTCTTATTTTTAGTTGTTTCACAGACAACAATATTTTACCACAACGTACAATTTACAACTCTAGCAGCCACTACATTCCAGGTGCCACAACCATGTCCTCAGATATAGACATTACAAGACGGGCTATATTAATTTAGATAAATAAAACAATGTAATGTTTTCTACTTATAAGTATGCCTTATATATCCATAGCTTACGCCGATATCGATGGAACAGTGTTTATTGCTTTTTGTTTCTTTTTATCATTCTCACGGTCGTACATGTAAATAAAATCATGATTTAACCACAACCACTTCCTCTTTTTCTCAATTGTGACATAGGATGTTTAATTGCATGAGCAACACAACGGGTACCATACGTGCAGCGGAGACCGAGTACCGTACGTTCCCGGACACCTACGCTCGTCCTCGGGTGTAAGTGAGGTTTGATTTGCTCAATCTTTGGTTTTCTGTGTACTGCTTTGTTATTGCCTTTTATTTCGTCATTTTTCTTTTTGTTCGTGGTGTTGTCTTTTTTCGTTTTCGTTCTCATATAACCTTCTTGGTATACTTATTTGTTCATTGTTTTTTTTTTTTTTCATTTTTGTTATGGTCATTGTATCGTCTGTTTTATTATGTTTATTATCTCCTTATATACTAGAATGCACAAACAAGTTCTATTACTGTAAAATGATTTCTCAACATAATTTGACACATATTTGAAATAAATCATCATGCCATAAACTTAAACAAAGCTGTCACATTTAAACTAATAATTATTAACTAAGATAAACCTAAAATATCTAATTTATGGAGCTATTAAACAGGGAGAAGGGAAGACCTACTTAGGCTCAGACTCCATATAATGCTTTTCATGCTATAAGTTTTATGATTTCAAGGAGCTTCCTTTCATGACAAATTTAGATTTTAATTTCAGTTGCCTAATGGAAGATTATGACTATACATGTATCCATGCTTGAGATATATAATTCTGAATTGAATTGTTTCATATTTTTCATGTCGGGTCCTTTTATAGCCGACTATACGGTATGGGTATTTCCCATTGTTGAATGCCGTATGGTTGCCTATAATTTCTAACATACACTTCATTTGAACTTTGGTGGATAGTTGTCCATTGGCAAGCATACCACATCTTATTTTTATATTAGTGCTTAAATAATAAAAAAAAATTAAATTCGGCCAAACATGCAATGTTAGTTCTGCAATTTTTTGTCTTCCGTGAGAGGGAATTGAATCTATGATTCTGTACATCTTTACAACACCGATTACACTGTGTTCTCCAACGTAGACCACTTGGTCAACTAAGCTATATCAAATATAGCTTTCGTTAGCTAAAGTTGAGCAATGCTTTTAATGTCGGCTTTGTCTAGGCTTGCAACACAGTACATACGCTGTACACACATATATATATAGGTAGCAAGTAAAGCAAAATATAGCCAAAATTCGAAAGAACACGATAAATGATGTTAAGTCTTTTTTTAATCTATTTTTAAACCAGATGTTTTACCTTCAAATAATCTCCTACCTATATTATACATGCTCATTTACTTTTTTTATCAAATGCGTTCGGACTCATAGAGATTTGTAAAACACGCACTGAAATGATAACAATATGCTTAAACTAATACAACTCTTCAATACTATCATTGAATCGCAAACATACGGTAGAAAAATCTTTAAAATAGATACTTTTTTTTTTTAAAGATACGCCATATTATATTGAAATAAGAAAACCTGGTCAAACCTCCTTTAGGCAAAGAACCGGTCGTAATTATATAGAAAACTATGGAAAGTTCCTAACTTGATAAAGCATGATCACAAAAACTAACACGGTAACCTATAGGTATTAACCTTCCATGTCAATTGGTCTCTGGTGGAGAGTTTGTCTCATCGGCAACCATACCACATCTTCTTATTTTTATATTTATTGTACATTTCTTAAGCATTCTGAATATAAAGCTGAAAGAACTTCTTTCGACAAAACTGATAGACAACTTTTCTCGACCATTTCTCTTTACTGCAAAACGAGGATTCACAGTCTGCTCAATGAAGCAGCTCACAGTTGATTACAAAAATTAAGAAACTCGCCACGAAAGAATATTACAACCATGTTTATAATACACTGTTAGATCTTTTTTTAGGTGAAAAAGTTTCAGTAGTGTATTTATACTGCGTTTAGATCATATTGTATGAATTCTGTCATATGTCAAAGATATTTATCATACGACGAACTCTTGGTGCGGTCCCTTCATTTTTTGTGCTTTTTATGTATGACCAAAGACTGAAGAACCCACACATAATTGTAAAAGATTGATAATTGATATTTCGGTATTTTCACAGGATCTGAAATCTAATTTGTTTATATATATTCCAAATGAATTTTTGAGTTTTCTTTTTAAATCAATCTGAATATGAAAAGTACAATATTTTTGCAATAGACCTATGTGTATTAAACTTATCTATTGAATGTGAAAAACGCATCTGGAAAATCTGAGATAGTCATTTTTGATAAGTTTAAGACATGATTATTGGTTATGATGACCTTTGAATTCCTCCTTTGAAAATGTGTTATGGAACGTTTCCTTTGGTTACTTGGTCTATTTGCTGTCACAAGGGCGGCAGTTACTCCGAAACTATGTTGCTCAAAACATCAACTGACAGCTGATCTTCATCAGGTCACTGGATCCTACTTCAATGGTACTCCTTCTACCCTGGAGGTAAGTATTTTGTAGAATCAATCACTCAAGAAAATGTGCAGGTACACAAAAATGTATCTGACTACCAGAAGTTAGCATTTTGTAGAAGCCATGACTCAAGAAAATTTGCAGTTATCCTACTACCTTTAAAATGAAATATTAAGAAAACTCCAAAGTAAAAAAGGGGAAAGTGCATAAAAACTGACAAAACCAAACGCTCGCCTATAACCATGATAGCAGCAAACGGAACGACTGGAAAACAACTATCATGAAGTAACATTATGATGTCATTACTGTTACATGAAGCTCCATTATGAGTGTATTCTTTCTTCCACAGGTTACATGAAGTTACATTATGATTTTTTTTTCTTCTACATGTTACATGGCGTTACATAAGATGCCACTCTTTCTTCCACATATTACACAAAGTTACATTATTATGACATGCTTTCTTCCACATGTTACGTAACGTAAAAATTATGGTGTTATTCTTCTTTCAACGTGTGACACGAAGTTAGATTATGGTGTCATTCATTCTTCCACTTGTTACATGACGTTACATTTTGATGTCATTCTTTCTTCAACGTGTTACATGAAGTAACATTATGGTGTTATTCTTTCTTCCATTTGTTACAGGACGTTAAATCATAATGACATTTTTTTCTCCCATATATTACATGAAGCTACATTATGATGCCATTCTTTCTTCCACAGATTGCAAGGAAGGTATAATATAATGACATTCTTTCTTCCACATCTTAAGTAATGTAACATTATGATGTAATGCTTTCTTTCTCCTGTTACATGAAGTTAGATTATCATGACATTCTTTCTTCCACGTGTAACGTTACGTAACATTATGGTGTCATTTATTCTTTCTCATGTTACATGAAGTTAGATTATCATGACATTCTTTCTTCCACGTGTAACGTTACGTAACATTATGATGTCATTCTTTCTTTCTCATGTTACATGAAGTTAGATTATCATGACATTCTTTCTTCCACGTGTAACGTTACGTAACATTATGGTGTCATTCATTCTCTCTCATGTTACATGAAGTTAGATTATCATGACATTCTTTCTTCCACGTGTAACGTTACGTAACATTATGATGTCATTCTTTCTCTCTCATGTTACATGAAGTTAGATTATCATGACATTCTTTCTTCCACGTGTAACGTTACCTAACATTATGATGTCATTCTTTCTTTCTTCTGTTACATGAAGTTAGATTATCATGACATTCTTTCTTCCACGTGTAACGTTACGTAACATTATGGTGTCATTATTTCTTTCTCCTGTTACATGAAGTTAGATTATCATGACATTCTTTCACATGTAACGTAACGTAACATTATGATGTCATTCTATTCTTCCGCTTGTTACATGCAATTCTATTTTGATGTAACTTTTTCTTCAACGTGTAACATGAAGTTACATTATGATGCAATTCTTGCTCAACGTGTTACAGGAAATTGCATAATAATGTCATGTTTTTTTCACATGTTACAGGAAGTTACCTTATAATGACATCATTTCTTGCACATGTTACATGACATTACATTGTGAAGACATCATTTCTTTTACGTGTTACATGACGTACCATCATAACGTCATTCTTTCTTCCACATGATACATGACGTTAGATTATGATGTTATTCTTTTTTCCATGTGTTACACGAAGTTACATCATAATATCATCCATTCTTCCACATGTTACATTAAGTTACGTAATGATGTCATTCTTTCTTCCAGGTGTTACACTTAGTTAATTGTAGTGACATCTTTTCTTCCACAGGTTACATGAAGGTAAATTAAAATGACATAATTTCTTCCTCAGTTTACATGATGTTACATTATATAATGACATCATTCATGACGTTACATTATCATATCATTCTTTCTTCCATAGGTTTCAATGAAGTTATATTATGACTACGATAAATTGATGATGAAAACGGTGCGATTAGATGGTACAACTACCGTTCAGGATTTTAATCCTGTGGGTATACGTATCAACAACACATGTCATGTGTGCAGTTTGTTTTCGCGCAATACTACTTTAAGTTTGAATACAGAATGCTAGTACTGTCAATTCTATATTAAATGGACTTTAATAGAAAACAAGGATTTGTCTCCAGGATTGAATGGTGTTGGTACTAAAACCACCAATTATTATGACGTCATTGACTACTTCATTATTTAACACTTTCTTGAAGAATTTGTGAAAATGAAATATATATATGGGGGATTTGGAATCACCTTTTTTTCGATTTATTTTGTGTTTTGTGTTAGTGTGATTTTTTTTAATCATGTGAACTTTTCATAGTGTTCCGTGGGTGGGAATCCCTCCCTTTAGCAAAATTGATGGATTCGCGCCTGATGTTATTGTTTACTTAATTTAGCATATCAATTTACATGAAAGTAACTTTTTCCGATTTAGAAATACATTTTGATCATTTTAAGACCAAATTTACTTGTGCATGAATTTGCATCACAATTTTAATGTAGATTTGTTAATAGTATGCTAGTTAAGAATTTCAGAAAACCAACGTGCTAATTTTAGTGGTATGGGACTCCATCATGTGTCGCTAAAAAATTTTAAACATTGGTTGATACATGTATAATTCAGGATATACATGGTTTTCACGAAGTTAAACTTAATGTAAAATATTTAGAGAGCTGTAAAAATTGAAGAAGAAAAAATGGTTGAATATATATAGAGATTTTGAATTAATTTTTGTTGTGTGACAATTTTACAGTTCCAATTTTACTTCACCTGATGCGCATTTCGACAATTATTATCTCTACACACATGCCCGAAGCTAAAATATTTGAAAAACTAAAGATCTAAAAAAAAAGCTGAAGTGCTGATAAAATTAGAAATAATACTAAAAGTAAACACAAACACAAACCCAGACAAGGAATCAGAGATATGTCAGTATGTGCACGAGGTAGAAACTACTCCATTTTTAATGATTTACACAATTGTATAACAGCAAAGAGGTATATGGTCAACTTTCTTAGCATTTATTTCACACCAGTGCCAATTTCAAAAAGTCTATAATAATAATAATAATAATAATAAATTCTTTATTTAAAGAGGGTAACTCAATTAGAAGTAGTCTAATTTTCATTGAGGCCCTCAAACAAAATACATGTAAACTATACAGTTAACATTCATACATTCATACATTAAAATACAATATATATTACTAGTATATACACAATTCAATCATTCAAACATACAAATGGCAATAATTGGTAAAGTTTTGATTAAATTTTCTTATTCTTACAATAAAAGAAAGAAAACAAATTATTCGACTTGCATAGAATTTTCGAGAAAATGATTATAACAATGTTTCTTAAATAATTCCACATTTCGACAATTTTTAGGAAGTTCAATTATTAAAGGAATTGATGCAAGCAAAATTGGAAAAGATGTTGACATACGAACAAATAGAGGAGCAACAGTCCCAATTTTAACAGAAAAAATTAGAAAGTCTAATATTCAACATTATACAAGTATAATCTTTTTACTTTATGTTTCTAACAATAGTACGATTCATACAAACAGATTAAACTGTAAACGCATAAAGAAAAGCTTAAAAACGAAAGTTTAGGAAATTTCCGCAAATTCTGTGTATTTATCCCAAAAAAATGTATAAAAGAACATCTTTAAGTTAACCAAATCGAAAATTTTGTTGGAAGTAAAGCTATATATTGCTCTATCATATGAATTCATTCATTTTGGTTATAGAACACATGCACCTGTCTCTGAAAAAAAATTTGTCATAATGTAAATTTACTTTTTTTTTTATCAAAACTCCGTTAACGACAACATGTATCGCTGAATAAAATTTTCTTTTTATGAAAATACATAAAATTTTTGAAAAGCGTTTAAAGTAATAAAAAAAGACAACAATAGTATACCGCTGTTCAAACTATATAATATATACTTTTACTAGTATTTCGTTTTAGAAAAAGCAGTATACACTATCTGGAAACTCGTGTAGTAAAATCGACTTACCAAATGGAATAAATATGCAGCCACCATGCATACAAAGTGAGTACTATATGCCTTGTTTTTATACGACCGTCAAAATTTTGACGGGACGAATTATGGTATACCCAAATGTCCGACGTCCGTCTGTCTGTCTGTCTGTCTGTCTGTCCGTCTGTTCGGCGTCCACATGTCGCACCGTAACTTGAGAACGACTTATCCAAATTTCATGAAACTTAACATAGTTGTTTCTTATGATGGTCAAACGATCTGTATACTTTTTGGTGAAAATAAGATTAACGCTTTTTGAGTTACGGGACTTTGTAACTAAAACATGGGGGTGTTTTTTTCACATGTCGCGCCGTATCTCAAAAACGATTTATGATTATTGCTTAAAACTTTACACACTTCTTAATTATATTAATCTAAAGATCTGTATACTTTTTGGTGATGATTCAAAATTTTATTTTAGAGTTATTGATTTTTTTATAAAAAAGGGGGGTTTTCACATGTCGCCGCGTATCTCAGAAACGATTTATGATTATTGCATAAAACCTCACACACAACGACGGGCGTATCATGCGCTCGTGGCGCAGATGTTTATTGCAAAATTTTATCATTTTAGGTATTTTCGATGGTTGCGCTAAATCTACATCGATGAATAAAAAAATACAAAACAGCAGACTTGATTTCCAGTCTATTTTAATTAGGTAATGCTATATACAGAGGAAGAAATACTATCGGTAGCTTATGACGTGGACACCTGGTTTATCGAGAGCTCCTCGTGGGGAAACCTTACAGTATCTGTGATGGCCCATGCTTGTACACTGGTCGTGCAAGGAATCAGTGCCAATGCAAACAATGGTTAGTTTCACTAAAATTTTAGTTTATCGAGAACCTGTTTAATGATTTCAACTTTCCAATTGCCAACTTCCCATTTGTCAACATGCAGTAACATACCCTCTGTTCCATCGTATGGCGTTTACATATATCTCAATTGAAACGGTACGCTCGTGCACGTTCTTGCTTTACGGATTTCGTGAGCATGGGGTAAAACTAACACAAAATTGATCAATACGAATTCTAAAGAAGAACGATTGAGATCGACAACACAATAGTTTTACGGTCATGATCACGATTTGATTGGCCGATACGATAAATATGTGTCTCAACTTCGTACGGCATATTTTCGCAGTCTTAAATCTTTATGATAGATACCAGAAGAGTCGTCGTATCTGTTATTTAACCAATCGTGTCCTATTCCCGATTGTGACATTTTGGCTGCAGGCATTGCAGGAGACGCTTACCCTGTCGACGCATTTGGTCTTGATCCTTTGAAGATCATGCAATTCCCTCAGCTTTTGTTTGCTACATTGATTTGTCTTTAAATTCACGGTTTGGAATGGAAACGGACTTTCGAGGTTTTTTCTGTGTTTCCGAAGTAAAAGTGATCAGCATAGGACTTTTCACGATACAGGAATTGGTTTATTAGATATTAACATCGGTAAGCTACTTATGCTTATATGTTACTAACACAGTCTGTCTGTACCAATATTCAGCCTATAGTACCTAGACCATGTGTTGTTTGTTGGTTTCTTGTTTGTTGTTCGTGTCTTTGATTATGCGATTTATTTTCTTGGAGGAGTCGGTTGTTGGGGATTAATGTGGTCTGTTTTACTGCGCAATATTTTTGACCAGTTAGACTTAAATATCAAAGTAGATGTATTTTAGTCTGATAAAGATAAAAACATACAAGTGGTTAAACTACACCATTGCAGTTAATAATATAATGACAGGTGACCACGTATAACTCAACTACACTGTAGCTTTCTTAGTACATTCTATTGTCTGTAAATACAAAAGTAGATGTTTAATTGAGTCTAATGAAACACGTGTTCCCATGACAAAAAGGTACAACACACGTGAGTAATTTACGGACCACTGATACTCGTTACGAAAGAGACTCTTGTTTTATGTGTTTTTTTCGATGGATCATCTTTTTGTATTTAAACAATCTGATTAAAATGTAGATCCTGTGTCAAAGTTTAAAGATGGCTTACAAGGATTTGAAAACACTTTTCACTTTCTGTTTTGATAATTATAACATCAGCCAATGAAATGTTAGCCTTCAAATTTAATTATGGTTAATCAGACAAAAACCAGAGGATCCCGAAAGTTCTTTAAAGCAGAAAGTGGAACGGAGCGTTTTCAGATCCTTGGAAGCAAATCTTTGAAACAGGATACGTATTTTAATCAGATTGGTATTTATACAGGCTAAGAATTAACCAGAATATTAAAACAAATACATATTTATATATTGTGTTAAAACGAACGTATACAACAAGTATAGTCACACATCATTGAAAATCAGTTGTATATTTCATTTCATTCTATTACTGTACCTCTATGCCCTTTATTTCCCCCATGCAGCGTAGCGGGGACGTAGAAACACCGGGCGTTCGTCCGTCCGTCTGGTCTTGTATCCGCTATCGCGCATAAAAATCTGTCATAGATTTTTTTTATGAAATTTGTATCGAAGGTTTATATCAGAAATGGAAACGTTCGAAAAGCTGTGCTGTCCAACTATTTCAAAAGAAGTTATCCCCCTTTAAAATATAAATTATATGGAATATTACATTGTTATAGCGCTCTCAAGCTACAATTGTATGAATTTTATGAAATTTACATTAGAAGTTTAAATCGACAATGTGTCTGACAAGTTCGCAAATCAGTGCTGTTTAGCTTTTTTTTTAAAGGACAATACGTACAGGTCCTGCTCCACATGTGGCACTCGTCTTGTTGTTCGTGTTAGTACAACCCAGTAATAGGTTTAATTCGGTAGGTCACATTCGGGGAAAAGGGGACTGGATTAAAGTTACGACATTTCGAACATATCCGCTATCATCTGTGAAACGGATATTCCATAACGGTCAACCAACTCGTGGTGGCGTCCGTAAAATTTACGCTAAGGGATGATTTCAACTTCACCAATTGGAGCTCTTCGTTTAATAGCTTTCTTGTGAGCAGCAACCCTATATCAAAGTAATCATGATAGGATATACAAGCCCTGGAATATACTCCGTATGCAGGCGCTGCTGGAATGCTGCTACATAGACATGGACAGTTCACAATTGGGAAACTGAAATCATCTCTTTTGTCGTAGAGTTTTGTTTTCAACCAACCCTCATTGTCAATTTCTAGATTTAAGTCAAGATATGAGGCAGCAGACTTGTTCATTTGTAACCATAAACAGTAAATTTGTTTTCTTTTTTCAGTTGTTTCACAGACAACAATATTTTACCACAACGTACAATATACATCTCTAGCACAGTCGCTTGGGTATATGATACACTAAGAAACTTTAGTGTGGATAGTAAAATGGGGGTTTGTCTCAAAGTTAGTAAAATCACTCGAAACTAGGTGAGACATGCGCAGTAGTGATAGATATGTAGTATAAATATAGAAAATTGAATATTTTAACCAACAACAAAAAAAAAAAAAAAAAAAAAAAATGTATCATATACCCAAGCGTCTGTGATCTCTAGCAGCCACTACATTCTAGGTACCACAGCATTATCAAGAGAGTTGAAACTTGTAACACAGCATATTGAAAATAAAAGCGTATTAACTTATCATGTTTTCTAGTAATGTATTATGCCTTAACATACCATTGACTAATGAAAGTTGTACATTTTGTTCTTTTCTAACAACACCACACTTATAATTGAAAGAGATGCTTAACATGTGCCTGTATTGCATAAGTCGAGAATCAATGAGTATTTATTTTACTTAATTTCCCATGGCTTTATTCAGAACTGGGTCGATACCTCTACTGGTGGACTATCAGTCCCCGAGGGTATTGTCAGCTCAGTAGTCATCAGTACTTCGGAACTGACATGATTTATAACAAACATTTCTAAAATTGTCCGTTAATATAAATTCATATTATAGAAAAAACAAGGTTTCAACTCCCTCAGGCAAAGTTGACCCTATGAACAGTATATCTAAAATATATATGTTCCTGGTTGACCTTGGATGGATTTGGCTATTTGTAGGTATTTTTGTCATATAGCTCTTCAACAGTTTCGGTTCTTATAAATACTTAGCATTCAAATATTCGCCTTTAAGCGTTCCTGATGAAGGTAAATCCAGAAAAGCGCTTCGGACGCATGACACTTATAACATGTTGTTTTCACATTTTTTGATAGCATCATAAGAACAAATAACTTAAAGAACCCACTGTAAACCCGATCTGCAGTATTTCTTCGAAGCCCAACGGATACGATCAGTCTCCGCTGTATGCTTGAAGAGCGTGACAAGAAGTAAGTTTGCAATTCATTCTATCCACGACCATTTCTCTTTCCAATATATATGACAACAAGAGTGCACACACACTTAATTGTCTAGCCTTGTTAAATGATCATGATTGAACATATGATTTTTTTTTCTTTTCATACACTTTTATTCAAATATGTACAATACAAAAATCATCAGACAATACCTGATGTCACAAATAAAACAGTTACATGTAGTCAATTATATCTTACCAGGAGCAATTCAACAAAAGTACATATGCAACAATTCTATAGCATTGTTCAGAGTCAATACATTATTTCTACATGGTTATCGGTACTCTTAAAACAACATTGTCCGATATAAAATACTTTTCTAATAATATAAAATAATGAGATGTAGTAGGATTGCCAATGAGAAAATTACCAAACAGAGTCCAGATTTTAGGAACTATGAGCAAAACACAAATGCATATAAAAATATGAAAATAGTATTTTTTAGAGTTAAACTTGAGGACTTTGACCACTCTGCCTCCGAATCCGCCTTATTTCAACAGAAAAGGACTAATTGCATGTCTCTTCTAAAATTTTGCTACTAGCTAATTTTGTTTTGCACTCTGGGTATATTCTTCTTCTTTTTACAATGACTAATGAATTAATTTTAACGATTTACACTATATTTTTCTTTAAGAACAAATCTATACATATATAATAACTAAGCCCTATATCAGTTTCTGAATATCATGTACGCATCTGAAAATAAATAAAGAAAACAGAAATGAAATATGTAATTAGATGGAATGTAAAAAAAAAAAAGAATTCAGATCTATCGTAACTTGCTTAGAAGTCTATATTCTAATTAGATTGCTGTATGTGTATAAGTACAAACCAAGCTATACAGTCAAAAAGGACCTCTGCAGACGAAACAGTCCGAGGTCATCCTAACACAGCAGGCAAACCCGAAAAAAAGTCTATGGATATCTGAACGCAAAGATCTATATGTCCAAAAGGGACATACCCGGCTTTTAAAAACCGCCGGAATTTATCTTTACTAACTAAACAATATCATCAAATAGAACTAAATCATTGGTGCCAAGTCAGTGACTGTTATTGGGGGTTGATAAGTTCACAAGCAATAGAGGTGTGCAGTATTATAATACATACCATGATGGTGGTTTTAATGTTCTTGCTACTTGTAAGTTATACTTCGAATGGATCAACAGTTTTAAAATAAAATCTAATTAAGTGCAATTGCGGTAATCTAACGTTATTTCAGCTATAATAGTCAAATTAAAATTTTTTGAAGGGAGACACCATTTTCCGAATCAAGCACACACTATGAGTAAAAGATAAGAGCAGAAATATTAGAGATGCGGATTTAATAAATGTATAATAGTGTTTTGAAATTCATACATTCCTCAAATACAGAATCAAGTCGTATAATACTGCGTGATCATGTTTAATTTTATCATATGATATATCTGTAAAAATTGTATCTTATAACTATGGCTGGCTTATATTACTACAAACTATTTACAAATGCGTAATTTCATGAAATTTGCTGATTCCGTATTATGTAGATGCATTTAATGCGAGGTTTTTGATTAAGTAAATGCGAATAATTCGACAGGGAGAGTATCGCAATAATTCATACTCATATATCTGTATTCAGATTTCCTGAAAACGCAATAAATAATCTCGCATTTTTGTCTTCAAAATTCGCAATAAAAAATGAACGCCACAATTTCTGAATTTACAGTACTTAAAGTTTAAAAAAAATATGTGAGATCTATTACTTACCAATGACAATGTTTTGGTATTGTCATTACTGACTCAGAGTATGGATGTACGCTGATGTCTGCTGTAGTATATGCCATAGCAGTATAACCTTTAAAACAATGAATAGGTCAAAGACCTTAGTTGGATACAATATCTCCTAAGAAATATGTCATATAAACATGAAACAATGAATAAGTTGTTGTTACTTCACTACGTCATATTAGCATTACAGACTAAAACCGACAAATGGAAATATTGAAACAGATACTACCAGTGGGAGAAATGTACATGATGTTTGTTGCAGTGTATGCTCAAAGGATTTATGATTGCTGATTCCGTCTGTATGGAAAAAGTTAGACGTTAACATAAAAGCAAATGAAATATTAAACCCACGCAAGAAGTATAGGAGCGTTTTCACTCTATATAATACTATATACACGAACATGTGAATCGGTATTAAATATCAAATAGGTAAATTTGAGCGTATTTATGAAACTCAAATTTAAAACAAAATGCCACCACTAGACAAAAATCAATAGAAGTTTTTATCTGTTTTGGATTTAGCTCATGTTCATGCCATCATGGTGCTCAATATCGAGTGTTCATTGTAGTGTTGCGTGGACTGTTGTTTGTCGGTTTTAGATTTAGCCCATGTACGTGTTGCTCAATCTTTAGTTTCATTGTAATGTTTTGTGGAGTGTTGTTTATCTGTTTTAGATTAAGTCCATGTACATGTTGCCCAATATTTAGTTCCATTGTCATGTTTTATGGACTGTTGTTTATGTTTTGTGTTTAGCTTATGTTCGTGTTCCTCAGTATCAAGTGTTCATTGTAATGTTTTGAGGACTGTTGTTTGTCTGTTTTAGATTTGGCTCATGTTTGCGTTACTCAATCTTAAGTGTTTATTGTAGTGTTTTGTGGACTGCTTTTTGTCTGTTTGTCTGTTTTGGATTTGGCTCATGTTCAAGGTGCTCAATCTTTAGCGTTCATTGTAATGTTTTGTGTATTGTTGATTGTCTGTTAGTCTCTTTCCTGCTGAACTTGGTCGTGGTTGTGATGTCTGTCGTTCTTCGATTTGTGGTTTTTATGGCAACCTTGGTATTTCCTCTTTCTGTTTTAAACGACATACTAGTAATTATATATGGGAAAATCGTAAGACAGTTATCTTCTGGACTTTTACAGCAGCTAGTAATCTGGAATGAATTTTAAAGAAAAAATTACCTCCTTCAAATGCTCCATACTCAATCTGAGAAACCGGCCAACAATCTGGTGTAGTGACAGAGCGTACAACTGTCACGTTGGTACTTGGTATTACATATTTCCATATCTGCACTTCTAAATTGTTATCCGGGGGGCCAATTGATCGTTGTGCAGTTAGTTGTGCATCTTCTGTTGAAAAATATTGTACACAAATCTCTATTTAGAGCAATCATTCGTGCGTTGTAATATACTGAGTAACATACGTAACGAAGTGTTTTATATTGGCTGTAATTTAATTGAGACAATAATCAAATAAAACTCAGCGATGAACTTGAAGCATGTCTTATAGATAGGTCAAGGCACTCCGTATACTACTACTACTACTACTTTTAAGTTTTTCGGTACATATCTGTAATAGTTTGTACTTACTTGGTATACATTGATCTTGTATTGGTACCGTCAGTTGCTCTACAGAACATCGTCCGAGATCTATTTTGTAACTTTTACCCTAAAATAGTTTCAATACTCTCGGTACTGTACATGCATATATTGGTATACAAAGTCAGCATTGGTTTTTTTTAATAGTGAAGATACTGATCAGTACTATACACAAAAGAGGATTGCAAGAGATGTGCTTTTTATCACGAAGATAATTGGTGTAGTTTAAGCATTGCATTTTGCTATTAAAAAAAAACCATATACCTGGTAATCGACGCAGTGTTGACTGTCTTTTGCTCCCACAGAGCTACAATGTAGCACTATTGAATATATCAGCATGCGACAAAACGTTTGTTTTGGTGTATTCATTCCATATAAGTTTTTAAATAAGATTCTATTGTCGTCATGAATATGCACGCAGTGTTTCCTGCACGAGACATTCACCAGACATCAATTTATCCATCAACATTCATATAGAAACAACACCAGTCAACTATGTTTCGACTACTATATATATATTGGTACTGTAATTACATTTTAATAGGTAAGTATTAAGAAGTTAGCTTTTTTGTTTTAATAAAATCACATAAATTATAAAAAATTAGAGATTTCTACATACACTATAAACAAAAGGAAGGGGTGCTTAAAGGGTCATTTTCGGCGTATGGAAAATAAAATATTACAAAAAATAGATGATTTTAGCTTAAGAGTAATCGTTAAGTATATGCAAAATTAAAAACTGTAATATCTTTGAAATATAATGGATATTCACGGATATTTAACAGTCAAAAGATATCAAAATCTACAACAATTGATAACATTTGCATATTTTCACTCAAGTTTGTTAGTGAGAAATATTGAACACATGCAAGTACCACTACACTATTAACTTGAAAGGTGTTTTTCAACAATGTTGTTAATTATTTAGTTGATACAAGTTGGAATGTGCACTATATTCGAGGATCCAAAACTATGTAAAAGTGACCAAAATCTACGTGTTTTTCACAAAAATGTGTTAAAGTTCCTTTTTGGTCTTAATTGACTAGGATTCAATTTGTCAGCTTTCCTACCGAAGGTCTGTGGTTCTTTCCGGACACTTCGGCTTCCTCCACCAATAAAACTAGCCTCCACGATATAACCAGTAGTGCTGAAAGTGGCGAAACCCCCCCCCCCCCCCAAAAAAAAAATAATCAATTCAATCATCCTTTTTTGTATTGTCACAACTGCAATTTATTATGACGTCAAAGATAAAAAAAATACTTGTTTTCAATTTTGCATTCATGAATCTTAAATTGATATAAACGGAAAGTTATTTCAGTAAAAATTTGACCAAATAAGGCCAAACAAATGGAAGTTTTTAACGACCTTGACTGGCTATACAGCCCTTGCACGGTCGGTGATAAGGCCTTTAACGCACCCTGCCCTTTAAGGATGTATTCTGCTGACGTTTCAGTCTCGTTGAAATCTCGTTCTAGAATTATTTCCAAAACATGTGATACAAGTGGAAAATATCAATGAATTCAAAAAAATTCATAACCAAACTTAACTCATTGAAAAAATTGTGTATTTACAATAAATAGTTTTTGAGTAATAAATTGTTCAAATTTTATTACCAATCAAGTCAGTCTTTTTAGCCAAAATTTTGAGAAAATGGGTGAGGGGTACAAGAAATGATTTTACCAGAAACATGTACAACCCATATCACTTTTTTCTTTTCAAATTTGTTAGATATGTATTTTTTCAATCATTTATAACAAAGAAATTGAAATAATATGCATTTTGCTCTTAAAATAGAGAAAAATCACAAATTTACAAAATTGACAGCATGGTAAATTTGACACAAAAAAGCATCAAACTATGATAAAACTTTCTTATATTAACACCTACCTATAGTTTTTTAAGTTAAATTTATTCAGATTTGTCCACTGCATCTTTATAAAAAGTATGAAAAAAAAGTTTAATTGTGGAACTGTGATTTTTTTCACGATAATAGCACAAAAATGGGTAAAAATTGATGAAAAATGGGAAAATCATCAAAATTGGGTACTTTCAAAGGGCCGTAGCAAAAAATGAAGTGCATCACCATATGCTTTTTTCTTCAATTATTTTTTTACAGTCATATAAATCCAAAAATCAGGTTAAGAAAAAAAGTTTAATTCTAGAAATTTTTGGCTCCTCAGAGGTGTACATCCTTAAATTAATTTTGTTTCAGAATTGGAAAACCTAATGAACTTCTGTCTTATCTTACAATTCCACATTTATTTCTCAGTGTATATAAAGGTCATGCTCTTACATGGTAATAATCCACAATCTCGGTGTGTGTGAAGGTCATGTTCTCACTCAAGGTTACCATCGTATCAGTTCTTGTCATTTTTCGGTTATAATCATAGTACAAATGTACTCTTCTCTGAAAAAAATAATAATGTAGAGTCTAGATGTAATCCTCACTACGGCATCAAATCAAGATAGAAAATAAATACGTATTGAAAATCCGAATTTTGTGCTAATTGGATTCTTAGAGAAAATAGTACAGTCTGTTAAATGCATTCACACCGCTACATGCACCAGGAACAAAATTGAATATTTTTCTTCGACTTATAGTTTTATGGTTTTGATTGATCCTATGGTATCTTCTAACTTTTTATAAACATCGGGCTATCCCAAGCTAGTTTAAATTATAATGTGAGTCCTAGTATACCGTCCTAATTATGAATGAAATGTTTTCAACCTGACGTTAAACAGTACAAATCAAATTTAAGTGCCATATAGTATTTACAACCATTCTAATAGTATTAATGCTAGAAGCCGTAATATATTAGGAATTGAATTTCAAATCAATAAAATTTTGGCAAGGTCGTGTGGTTATTTGTATGTTTGGGTTGTTGTTATCTGTTAATATCTGAGGGTGTGGATGGAGGTTTACAGAATAGAGAATAATGGGCAAAAAATATAAATAGAGAATACTTGACAAAAAGTATAAAGAATACAGAAATGAAGCCCCCCCCCCCATCAAGACCCTCATATCTCATTTTTTGTCATATCATATAGCTCTTAGTGCGAAATCGAATATCTACAAACAAAAAGATGTTATATAGAATGAAATTTCAATTAGGTAAAAGTAAAGGCTCTCAATGGCTCTTCAGATCAGTTCAGCTCAAAAGGTAAAAGTAAACGCTGTCAATTATGGCTCGTCAAATCAGTTCACCTCAAAAGATGAAGCAAAACATTATGCTTCATTGTCATACATGAATCGAAGTTTCTAATTTGTATCATTCTATTTTATTTTCGAGGAGCTTGCATTTTTAATACAAGTTAATAGAAAAGAAGGCATATTATCGCTCAACTGACAAGGCCAAGAGCAAAGAAACGACGACTTTTTTTACATTTTATATTAAATCAACTTCTCAATGTTCGTCAAATTATTTTAGTAAAGTACTACCGTATGCATACATCTGTATACATTTTCTAGAGAAAAGCTTTTGCAATATAGCCTTCGAACCAATAACCTAGATGTTTGAAGGTTTTGATTTGAAGATAAAAAAACTATAATAATTACGTCATAGAACTCTTGGTGTTTTGTCTGTAGGTTTATCAAGCCACCGGTTAAATCCATTTCAGTTTGGAAAACAGCAGGTACACAACATGTCGCTGATACTGAGGATTTACAGCACTCGAAAAAAATTACAACTAGTATAGGAAACATCATAACAATAAAGTTTTCTGTAGTAATACAAAATAGGTCACATTATCAACCAAACAAGGCCTGAGATTTTGGTGTATATGTATATGTTCTTCAGTACAAGGCCAATCATGACATGTTTATAAAGTACGTCATACATTTGTGCATGGTACCATTACTTCACCTTTGACGTCCAACCGCCTAGTGACCGATTTAATACATCACAAGAAAACAAAAATTCAACTAGTGCCAAATTTTTATTACCCAAAACACAAACCCCTGATATAACGAAAAGGTACTTTCAATTAAAAGATTTTCTGTCATTTATACCGAATGAATGTTACACACAGCTTTTGCAATAAGAATTAAAAATCTTGTTTTTCGTTTCAACCTTATTTTTTGTATGATGAGAAACTTTACACAAGATTAATAATTATTTACTATGCTTTTGGAAATATAAAACAGTTTTTTCTTCTTCCAGGTATTGCCGGTAAATCTAGCACAAGGCAATTTCACCGACAAAGTACAACTGACTTAATTAACCGAAAAAATCTTAAACCTGTTTCACCAGAGTTTAAACAAATATGTTAACAAAATTTGGTTATACATGTATTCATAACCAAGTGATTGATATGTTGGTGTTAAACTGAACTACAGGACTTTTATAGAAAGGGGGTGAAGCAAACTCTTACCTTGCAATTTTCCACTCCATAACTGATCATAACTTCAACTAACCATATTTTCCTTGTTTGAACTGGTCCTGGGTTCTTCTTTTTTTAATATGATCGTCAAATCAAAGATTGTCGAGCGAAATTTCAAGTATCTGCATTACATGACGATTGTTCAGTATGTAAATTATGAGAATTAACTCGGCAAAAATATTGGGAAAAGTTTTTCACCTAAAAGTGAATATATTTGATATCTATTTCTTGGCTATGATTTTATAGGTATATCGTTTAAAATGCAGACAATAAACTCTTCTTATCCCTTTCGTTTAATATTTTAAAATACTTATTTTAAAATAAGTGATAAACCCTATAATAATTTAAAGATGTTTCAAGACTAAAAACTAATTCAAGTTTCTGCTCAGATCATGCAGACCTGAACTATGAGATCCTGATCAATCAAAATTCTCCCATCTTTGCCCCAAAAATCACGCCGTTGTCAGTTCAGAATCCCGACACGGCCTTCAGAAATAATACACAGAAAAAAGCTGTATGTTGATTTTTAACGGAATTTGCTCCGTACTTGGACAGTTTTAATATTTTCCAAGTGGAGATAACTCTAGGTAAACATGGCTGGAAACCAACGAGACACGTCAACTATCTGTGTTTTTGATGTTGATGGGACTTTGACAGCACCAAGACAGGTTAACTGATAAGGCATATTATCATTCATTTCCCACAAGTCGGTTTACCATTTTTTTTTTCTATCAGTAATTCTCAGAGAGTGTATAACTTAATTTTTCTGTAGTTGCGTCAGCCGGCAAGCCGGATGTTTGGACTGATTATGTTGTGATTTATTGATCAAATTCATTCATAAAAGGATATACATTAACAATGCTAAAAAATTGACTTAATATATATAATTTATGTTGTCCATACATAAGATTTACAGTGGTAGTGTGCACAGGATGGACTAAATTTATTTTAGCTTGTCTCCTTTTTTTTTGTTTGGGGGGGGGGGGGGGGGGGAGGGAGGGTATATAGTATAGAATTTACATATCAAGATCTGCCTGTTTGTCCACATGGCTTGTTAGCACAATTAACAGAATGTATGGATATTGACGAAACTGTTTTGAGGATGTTCATACATGAATATCATGAATATCAATTATCATCCCAGTCCAACATAATATAAGGATAGATTATCAAATTTGCCAGACAGGTGCATTGCTTTGTTAGATCACCCACAGTTCTTGTTTCTAAGTGGTTAAGTTAGTCATAGATTGCTCTGAGATCTGATGGCCTTTTTTGGACTTGCTGGGGCTGTTGGATGTCAGAGCACAGTACATGTACATTGTAAATGAATAAGGAATTAAGCAGATATAATTTATCTGCTTGACCATGAATGATTTATGATTTAAGACAGAAACTTACAGCCACAATTTCTATTTGTTCTATAATTGTATGTAGTGAGTTAAATGGCACCAGTAAGTCTCAAAAGGCTGTCAAGATATCAGAGCAATCTTGAACTAGAGTCAAAGTTATATTTTTTTTTATTTGCTTTCTTCAGGGAATATCACAACATGTTTTATGAAGTTCTTGCTATTTTATGACATTCAACATGTTCAATTTTATTGTTAAATTTGATCTACTTGATATTAAAAACTTCTGTTAAAGGACTTTAAAATAAAAGTCTATTGAACTGATTATGTTGGTAATAATTTTCCTGAAATTAGACAATTACTTGAAGAAATGACTGAATGTTTACTATAAGAAACATCCAAGCTTAAGAGTATAGTTTATTTTTCTGTCTGAAAAGTATGAAAATAGTACATTTGAATTTGCTGTTGAAAAATGTTCATCTTTGGCCTGATCTTCAAAAATCTTCTCTATATTTCCAAGTCCTGGACATGAGAGAATCTTAAAATTAATGACAAAAATATCAATCTGGAGAAGTTATTAACATGGTTCAACCTATAGTGTAGAGACAAGAAAAAAATAAGTTACATGTATGTTTCTAGTTAGTTTCCTAGAAATAGTTACAATTTTATGTGAACACGTGGTAAACAAAAAATCCAATCTTTTTTATATGTCATTGTATGTAGTGAAGCCTAATATTCATGTTAACATTGAAATTATTTGAAATCTTTGGAATCAATTTTTAATTCATCTTTCCAAAAGGTGTTTTCCTTGTTAATGATTCATTTTGTTACATTTCCCCACTTTAAATTGATGTATAATGCACAGAAAAAAAACCTTCATATAGTGTGATTTGTTGTCAAATTTAATCTGGAAGTTTTGGACATTTAATATTATGTTACATCATTATATACATTACAAAAATGAACCAGTGGCTGGTAAATCTTCAATTATTATATAATAATATTTTTAATTACATTGTGTACATATATCTCCAAAAAGTTTATATCAGTACCAATAGATGTTCTCATTTTATGATGTTTTACTTTCAGGAAATATGCCCAGATATGCAGGAATTTCTGGTAAAGTTAAAACAAAAAGTACCAGTTGCCTTAGTAGGAGGTTCTGACCTTGTAAAGATATCTGAGCAGATGAGAGCTACTGCTGAAAACCATGGTAAAAAGAAAATGAAAAGACTTCAGGAACCTGATGTTCAGTAGTTGTCGTTTGTTGATGTGGTTCATAAGTGTTTCTCGTTTCTTGTTTTTTATATAGATTAGACCGTTGGTTTTCCTGTTTGAATGGTTTTACACTAGTAATTTTTGGGGTTCTGTATAGCTTGCTGTTCGGTGTGAGCCATGGCTCCATGTTGAAGGCCGTAATTTGACCTATAATGGTTTACTTTTACAAATTGTAACTTGGATGGAGAGTTGTCCCATTGGCACTCATACCACATCTTCTTATATCTATTTTTTGGGATTTGAAAAGGATATGTACCAGAAACTCCACCACAAAGTTATTCACATATGCAAAAATGTTTATAATGTTTTAATTATAAGTTAATATTAGAAAAAGGAGGTATGGCATCATTTGCATGATTACCATTGCATACTACTTTTCTTGTAAATCTACAATTCAAATAATTGATTTTTAAAAGAATCACCTTAATGATATTGCAAATATTAATACCCCAACTGAGTGTCCAAGGCAAATAGTGTAACCTTGTCTTGTCCTTCTGAAATCAGCAGTTTGTATAGATTTATAATTGGCTATAGATTATAAGTTATTTTTCAGTTCCTGAGTTTATTAAAATTTAATAGATCAAGTATACATGATGTGTTCTTGATGTCCTTCTTTTCATAAAGTAACAGCTTTTAGAATTTTGTAGTAGCTGGTAGATTCTTATTGTTTAAACACTTGTAGATTTTATTTGCTTTGCAAGTTTTCTAAAACCATTAAAGCAAGAAGAGGTTACCAATTAATCTTGTTTGAAAATATGTTTCCATAATTTTTCTGGCTGCTTTCAAGAAATTATCTTAGATGACCTGCATTACTCTGCTAAATTTGAGAATAGTTCAGTTTATGTGAAGTTTATCACCATGAATGTGAACATGCAAAGTTTTATCATTCAAGGGAAATAACTCTAATCTGAAGCTTTTGAAAAAATGTTATGCAGATTTATTAATCAAACAAGATAAAAACTTTGTTTCTGAATATTATAAAAGATTGCGATGCAACGGCTTTTATGACATTTGTTGGGCTTGGCAAAATGATTAGACTATTTATAGATGCTTCATTTAATGTACATAAAGTAGATATTTAATTTTGATTTTATCTTTCCAGTTTCACAGAATTTTGACTATTTATTTGCTGAAAATGGTCTGGTAGCCTATCATAATGGTAAAAAAGTTGGACAAGAGGTAATACATGTAATATTTAAGTTTGACTGACCTTTTTTTAGGCAAAGTATAAGAATGGGTATTATTTCATATTTTTATTAAAATTGGCATCTATTTAAAGCTCATTTATGCATCAGAATATGAAAAGTTATATATGTAGCCTTTTTGTTTCCATAGGTAAGTATATTGTTTAAAAAATTATGAAATATATGAATACACATCAAAAGTGCCAGAATATGCATGTTTTCCCCATGAAATCAGAGTTCAAAGATTTTGTTTTTGCTGCGAACTGTTCCCTTTTGAAGATATGAAGATTTTAGAGGATCTAAGGCTTCTTGTCTGCTGTCTTAATTATTCATGCCTGAGAAATAAATGAAAAGAAAACATGAAAAAAATGACATTATGCTTAGTTTGTCCTTTCAACATTATTTTCACACAACATATTGAAGCTAACTAACTTCTACCACAAGAAATAATACAATGACTCCATATAAATTTTATATACTTATAAAACACTATTACACTGAAATTGTCCATAGCCATTACATGTCATTTTTTAGATTAATTGAAAACATCTTTACATTGCATCAGCTTGAAATAGCTATAATTGACAAATTCTTCCTGACATAATCAAAATGCGATTCCTTATTGTTTTGTATCTTCAGAATTTACTTCATTGTAAAGGAGAAGAATGTCTACAGAAAGTGATCAATTTTGCTCTGAAATATATGTCAGAATTAACATTACCAGCCAAAAGGTTTGTTAAATGTTAAGTGAATTTAAGTTTAAAACATAACAAATGCCATTTTTTTATATAAGTGGTTATACCACTCTACAATGAACCTACATGAGAAAAACATACAAATTTTTAATTTTAGTTCATTTATATGTTTTGGAGTTTAGTGTGACATCCATTTTCACTGAACTAGTACACAATTTTATTTAGGGGCCAGCTGAGGACCACCTCCGGGTGCGGGATTTTCTCGCTGCGTTGAAGACCCATTGGTGGCTTTCAGCTGTTGTCTGCTCTTTGGTCGGGTTGTTATCTCTTTGACATATTCCCCATTTCCATTCTCAATTTTAAACTCAAAATGTCATTTATTCACAAATTGGAACCTGTAAAAGAAACTCCAGCATAATGATCCATACAAATACATATAACATATAGGATGATGTTGTTAAAAAATCACTCTTTGTGGAGATATCTCTAAATGAATTATATAGTATATGAAAGGATCTAAAATCAGACTGGTCATCAGCAATCACTTTTTTGTCCACACATTGAGGGGTATAGAATTACAGGGCATCCTTCTTATCTTGTTAGCGCTCTCACATGTACAATTCTTGTCAGATTTTTTATGAACCTTATAAATTCTAAAATAAACTCTAGATATGTGGGAGTGCTTTTGAAAAATGTAATCATTTAAAAAATTTCTGACAAGACAGGGAATTTAATGCATCTACCCCCGGTAGATGATATCTGTCTAAAAACATGTTGACATTTAAACTGTTTCTACTTAGCATTTAATTGATATTTGACATTTGGTTAAGAGAATAAACTTATATGTAAATACTTTTTTTGATATCTTTCAGGGGAACGTTTGTTGAATTTAGATCAAGCATGTTAAATATATGTCCTGTTGGTAGAAGTTGTTCACAGAAAGAAAGAGAAGAATTTGTAGCTTATGACCAGGTTTGTTTAACACTGTTTTGTTTCTAATTTTTTTATGCAGTTTTGTCAACTAGAATGCAGTCACTGGTTCATCAGCATTGCCAAACATCTTATGACCAGGTTTGTTTTACCCTGTTTTGTTTTTCATTTTTTTATGCAGTCTCGTCAACCAGATTACAGTCACTGGTTCATCAGCCTTGCCAAACATCTGTTAAAAGCATAACTAAGTACAGTTCCCAAGGTCATGATAGATGCACAGATTTTATAGAATGCACTGTATACATAAAGCAATTGGCTATACATCTCAATAATTTGCAGTTAAATGCTTTAGAATATATTAGATTTATGATTTTAGATACATTAAACCACTGATGTTATTATTTGAAACATTTCAAAACTGTCTTACTTTTGTCACTTCTGTGATATATTTCTTTTTTAACATAACACTATAAACTAGTTAAAAAATAAATATTTTATTATATTCCAGGAGCATAATATACGAAAAAAGTTTGTAGAGAGTTTATATAAGAATTTCCCAGATGCTGGATTGAAGTTTGCTATTGGAGGACAGATTAGTATTGATGTATTCCCTGTGGGTTGGGATAAAACATTCTGTTTACAGTTTATAGAAAAAGGAGGATATAAAACTATACATTTCTTTGGTGATAAGACTGATCCTGTAAGTAAAATAAAAACAAAAAAAAATATTTATTCTTAGCTTTTTATTTCTTATTTCAATGGGTTGTATAAGTTGTAAATTGCTGTCAATAACTTCGAGCATTCAATGATCTGATATACATTTTTATACGCAAGTTTACGGGATGTATTATGGTATACCGTTGTCCGTCCGTCATCAACATGTCCAACAATAACTCAAAAACGCTTTAATTTGCATGAAACTTTGGTGAATTGTTTATATCTATTGACGTGAGTTCCCTTTCGATTTTTGTAAGTTTTAGATATTACGTTTCTGAGTTATGGGGTTTTATTCATTAATAAAGGGGGATTTTCCAGTTTTCGGACAATAACTTAAAAATGCTTTGAGCAGTTTTCATGAAACTTTGGTGAATTGTTTATATCAATTGACCTGAGCTTCCTTTTGATTTTTATAAATTTTAGATTTTGCATTTCCGAGTTATGGAGTTTGATTCATTAATAAAGGGGGATTTTCCAGTTTTCGGACAATAACTTAAAAATGCTTTGAGCAGTTTTCATGAAACTTTGGTGAATTGTTTATATCAATTGACCTGAGCTCCCTTTTGATTTTTATAAATTTTAGATTTTGCATTTCTGAGTTATGGGGTTTTATTCATTAATAAAGGGGGATTTTCCAGTTTTCGGACAATAACTCAATAATGCGTTGAGCAATTTTCATGAAACTTTGGTGAATTGTTCATATCTATTGATGTGAGCTCCCTTTTGATTTTTATAAGTTTTAGATGTAACGTTTCCGAGTTATGGGGTTTTATTCATTAAAAAAGGGGGATTTTCCAGTTTTAAGACAATAACTCAAAAGTGCTTTGACCAGTTTTCATGAAATTATAGTGACTGGTTGATATATATTAAAACAACCTCCCTCTGGATCAGGATAATTTTTATGCAAAATGTAATAAAATTTGACAAAAAGAAAATTTTCCGACGAAAAGTGTTAATGTTTTGTATAGTTGAAGATATCAAATATGAAATGTACATGTCTTAACCTTGAAAGTCATCAATGACATAACAAACAGCCAATGGAAATGTTGCAATATTGTCTTATGATACTAGATAAGCCAATAGAATTAACAGAATTTTCATATTACTTTTTTCGTATAACATTCCTGGCAGTGTGATACGAGATATATCTCTTCATGCCACAGCAATAAGAGAATTAACCTCATCAATCTTTACCTGCTTATCCCTGGATATTGTCATGTATTTTGACAAGGTACTCTTATTAGAGACCTAATATCACCACTATAGTACATTGCTCTTCAACAATGCATAGATCACTATGGACTTATTTCACATTTGAGCTACCTTGGATAAAATTCACATTAAGGTCTATTTCTTTGAGTCCTCAGATAGCTATGATAATAGATAGTGCAACTCTTTTGAACATTCATATATCACAGTGGTAGTCATTTGGCAATATTTTATTGCTGTGGACAACATTTTTCTCATATTACCAATTTAAATGACGACAATATTATTACCTTTACAGTCAAGAAATGAAAATTTTAATATGGGAAAATGTTGGCACCAGAAATGTTACCAGTAGCTGTATTTTGTAGCCAGATGAAATTTGCGACATTGGTAAAATCCAGCACGGTCCCTGCTTAATCTTTTAAGGGCCTTAAAATTTTCTAAGTCTTACAGACATAACAAACAAATTTCTTTGATTAATTTTCTTAATTATTGATATTTTACATGTATCTTATTTTTTCAGGGTGGAAATGACCATGAAATATATGCAGATGAAAGAACAATAGGTCATAAGGTCACATCACCTGAAGATACAATGAAACAGTTGACAGAATTATTTTTTAAAGATTAAATTTTTTTTTATATACACACTTGATATTGGGACAATCTATGGCTTAACCTTTACAGAATGCATGTAGTGTTTTAAGATGTGTTCAGTAATCGAGGTTATAGGTTATTATACAGTTGTGAAATCCAACCCTTCTTCTATGGAATAATTTTTTTTCATGGATACCAATTTTTGTGGATTAAAGAAAAACTGTATTTTCTTGATTTATTTTTTTGGGGGTTTTGCGAAAGTTTGCCATACAAGCACATGGAAACTTTATACCTCCTTGAACATTTAAATTCATGGACATCCAAGAAAATTGGTATCACACGAATAATAATGAAACTACAGTAAATGGCAGGATCAAAATGTTGCCTAGTTGAAATAAAAGAAAATAGTTTACAATAGTTGTAAAAATAACTAAAATTCTATTAAATTTTAGTTTAAAACTCCAACTTTTTGGTTGGATATTCCATGTACCACGTACAAAAAAAATTTCTGTCAAATAATTGATACGCAAAATGTTTTGATCTGTTCTACAAAGAATTATTTTAACACCAAATGTAGTAAAGCATTTATATTGAATTATAGGAAAGTTTTATTCTGTCTTTTTACACTAGTTATAACTATTACAGCTTCTATTTCGATGTTGGTATCTTTCCATGCATATCAACAGTTGTATTGAACAAGTTTTATTTTACTGACATATACCCTTAACTTGAAAATGCAAGAGTTATCTCTCTTAGAAAAGTTACCTGGTATGCAATGAAATCAGGATAGATGGTATGAGACCAAGATTCCAAGAAATAAATAATACATTAGAGAAATGTTCAGATACTTTATTGCTATATTATCATCTTAATATATATATTGACCATTCTTAGGACATATAATATTCTTTATTAATAAAATTACTTTTCTGGATTAGTATAAATCAGACATACTAAAATTTAACCTTGTGATCATATGGTATGGTATGGTACTGGAGGCAATCTTAACCTAGTAATGCAATACAATTTTCTTCTAAATTACACATTGGAATCATTATAGCGGTTATTCTTTATGAATTTAGTAGAAATGTAATTTATTGTACACTTTTATAATATATTGTTTTTGTGGAATACTTTTTTTATTGAATTTATTGGGATGAATATTTATAATAAAATCTATTTTTTTAATTGTTAGTTTTTGTTTGTTTCACAACAGCTGTATTTAATTCTTACTTTATACATGCAAGACGAATTCATACATTTTTTTATCTAGTCTTAATAATAATTGCACACACATACAAAAATTGTAGGCAAGTTCTAAACTTTACTTTTTAATAATTCCTTAAAGAAGGAATGCTTATTTTGTTACTTATCTAAACACAACAGATAAAATTTAGATAATGTTTATTGGACAGAAAACCAATGGCCATGTTTTGACTTTGGATTACTGTTAGTGTTCAATGAAATAAACACCCTACACATTTCGTGCATACAAAGCACTTTTTTGGATCTTCCTTTATCTTGGATGCACAAACCTTAACATTGGAAAGCCAGGAATGTGTAAATACGCTGCATTGTAAGAAACTATATATCCAAAAATCACCCAAACAAATCAGCCAAATTCCTCCAAGGACAAGTTTGCTGGAGGTATCTGGAATCTTAGTTTCTGAATAATTTGTTAATTTATGAATGGGGAATTTTAAATAAGTATATGTTATAAATCATGTCAGTAGCAAAGAACTGACAACTGGTATTGATACCCATGGGGACTAACAGTCCACCAGGAGAGGTATCCACCCAGTGCTAGTAAATGAGATAAACACCCTTCAAATTTCCAGCGTCTTAATTGCTTTCCTGCATTTATCTTCATCAGGAACGCTCAAACCTAAACGTGAAATCCAAGGATGCTTAAAATACAATGCAAAATTAGGAGATATATAACCAAATAGGACCTTAACAGGATAGTCAAATTCCTCCAAGGTCAATTTTGCCTCAGGGAGCTGGAACCTTAGTTTCTTAATAATTTCTTAATTTATGAAAGGGGCATTTTAGATTAGTATGTTATACATGTCAGTTCGAAGCACTCTCTACTCAGCTGATGAAACCCTCAGGGACTAATAGTCCATCATCAGCAGTATCGACCCTCTATAAATTTTGTGGGTTTAAGTCTATTTCTGGATTAACCCTCGTCAGGAATGCTCAAACCTAAACATTTGAAAGTTAAAGATGCATAAATGTGCTGCAACATTAGGTGCAATATAACAAACAAGAGGCTCTCAAGAGCCTGAATCGCTCACCTGTAATTTTTGCTTAAATCTTTCATCAATGATTATTTTGCTTAAAAATGCTATTTAAATGTTCTTTGTATCTGTCATATTTTCTTCAAAAGCAAAAAATGCATTTTACCCCTATGTTCCATTTTAGCCATAGTGGCTATGTTTCTTGACGTACAAGTAAATAAAATACAAAATTTATACAAGATACTCTGAAACTCATTCAGCCCAAGTTTGGCTGAAATTGATTCAGCAGTTTCAAAGGAGAAGATTTTTTAAAGTAAGCAAACTAGATTTAGATGAACAAATTGTGAAAAAAAAATTGTCTTTAATGGACAATAACTCCTTAAGGGGTCAATTGACAATTTTGGTCATATAAAAACTTAATAGTAGATCTTACTTTGCAAAACATTTTTGCTGTTTACAGTTTATCTCTATCTATAATAATATTCAAGATAATAACCGAAAACTGCAAAATTTCCTTAAAATCATCAATTCAGGGGCAATTACCTAAAAATCAGATACCCGATTTGGCTGATAATTTCAGGGCAGGTAGACCTTGACCTAATGAATACTTAAACTTCTTGTCTGATTTGCTCTAAATGCTTAAGTTTTTGAGATATAAGTCAAAAACTGCATTTTACCCTATGTTCTATTTTTAGCCATGGCGGCCATGTTTTCTGAGGAAACAGGGAAAAAAAACACAAACTTTATTCTAGATAACCTAAGAATCATTCAGCTTAAGTTTGGTTTAATTTGGTTCAGTAGTTTCAGAGGAGAAGATTTTTTAAAGTTAGAAAACATGATAAACAAATTGTGTAAAATTGTCTTTAAAGGGCAATAACTCCTTTAGGGATCAATTGACAATTTTGGTCATATAAAAACTTATTTGTAGATCTTACTTTGCTGAACATTTTTGCTGTTTACAGTTTATCTTTATAATAATATTCAAGATAATAACCAAAAACTGGAAAATTTCATTAAAATTACCAATTTAGTGGCAGCAACCCAACAATGGGTTGTTAGATTCATCTGAAAATTTTAGGGCTGATAGAATTTGACCTAATGAACATTTTTACCCTGTCAGATTTGCTCTAAATGCTTTGGTTTTTGAGATATAAACCAAAAACTGCATTTTACCCCTATGTTCTATTTTTAGCTATGGTGGCCATGTTTTTTGACGAAATAGAAAATAAAACACAAACTTTATTCTAGATACCCTAAGGATCATTCAGCTTAAGTTTGGTTGGAATTGGTTAAGTAGTTTCAGAGGAGAATATGAATGAAATAGTTCACACCGTACGAACGACGACAACCGACTCTGGACGACACCGTACGACGACGGACGCCAAGTGATGGCAAAAGCTCACCGTTCCAAAGGAACGGGGAGATAAAAAGGAGCATCAAAAATGGAGTTGTACAGCACTTCTTGTCATGAGCAGTTTTTTCTTTGTTCTTTTAACAATTACTACCGGTATATGTAACTAGAGCTGTTCGCATAGCAAGACTTGTACACCCTGTACATGCATTTTAGTTGCTGCTGTGAATTTCAGTATTGAGACAATGACATTTGAGATGTTTGGCTTTCAGCATAGTGGTCAAGGTCAGAGTGACCTGATTTTGGTGTTTGTCCCATCCCCTTCCATGATACCAAGTTTGGTCCACCTCAGGTCTACGGTACAAAAGTTTGCACAGGACACAAATAGAACAAGGTTTTACTATCATAGGAGTAAAAGGTCAGAATGACCTGACTTTGGTATATAACACACACTAGTCTATGAGGCAACTGCATACAAAGTTTGGTTAACCTACATTTTATAGGAGAAAAGTTGGGAGCTGGACACAAATCAGACAATATTTAACTATCCTATGGGGTGAAAGGTCAAAGTCAAGGTCAGAGTTACCCGATTTTGATATGACACAACCATCCCATGATGCATTAGCATATGGAGTTTGGTCAGCCCACGTTCTTCAGTACAAAAGTTATTTGCTGGAAACAAAATGAACATTGTTTTACTTCATAGCGGTCAAAGACAAGGTCAGGATTACCCAACTTTGGTATATGACATACCCTTATCCCATGATGCATCTGCATACCAAATTTAATCAACCTAAGCTCAATGGTATAAAAGTAATGCACAGGACACGAAGCGGGGACAAAACGGACAGACGGACAAGGTGATTCTTATACTAGAATACCCCCCAAACTTTGTTATGGGTATACCGGTAATTAGTGAACACATTTGGGGTAACCTTTATGGTTCCCAAGATATAAATACCGGTAAACCAAATTGGGAGGTCAACAATTTTTTTTAATCGATTTCAATGATTTTATTGTTACTGGGATATCCATTCAGTATTTTTTGTCAAACAGATTTGTGGTCAGTCTTAGTTTCTTTCCTATTGTACAACTTTAAGTATGATTAAAAGGAGATATCTGAATACATCAATGAGACAGCAACCCAAGGACAAAGACATCTAGAGATCAACATATGGCCTAGAACAATAGAAGGTGTAAGATAAGATAAGATAAGATATTTTTTATTTCCAATTATGGGCCCCAAAGGGCATAAACATTACAACATCAATAATTTTTCATAATACAATACAAACAATGAGATAAAAAAAAAAAAAAAAAAGTTAAACGAGAACTATTTAAGTTCTTAAAGAATAAGTAGATAAAGAATCTATAGTATGTTTTTTTTTTTAATACTAATGCATTTTATTGCAAGTGTGGTTGATATAGATAACAAACAAGCAGCCCAAAAAGAAAAAAAAGAAAAATAGATATCCACATATGTATAGTACACAAAAAGTTGGATCAATTAAATATATAATAATTAGCCAAAAAGAAAGTAGAAATTAAGCATGTCCATGACTCGTCCTGTGTCAGCAGCAAATAGGAAAGCATTATGGTTTCCTAAAGGCAGCTGACACCAGGGGGTGATACCTTATGGGCCATAGGCATGTAAAATGTGTGTAAATGTCTCTTTCCTACCTGTATCAAAAGCAAACAAGGAAGCATCATAGGTAACTTGAATGCAGTTGATACCAGGGGACGATGCCTCAAGGATATAAGAGAACATTTGAATAAATAATATATCTTAACAATTATTTTTTTTTTTTTAATCGGCTAGTATGTTTGTGATATTCAGATGAATATAATTTTCTATGTCCAATCAAATGTATATACACACATAGATTTCCTTTAACTAATCTTCACTAAGGAAGATGTTTGTATATAAAATTACATATTATTTTAAGTAACTCAACATTTTCTACACTAAATAACCAGATAATTTTGCTTTGACTGCTCATATGATTAAAATAAGAATTATATTTTGCAATACTAGCTAACATACAATTTCTATCATCCTCAAATTTGTTACAATCAAATAGAAAATGAGCCTCATCTTCAACAGTATCGGAAGAACATTTATTACATATTCTGTTAATTCGGGGAATACCCTGATATCTACCTAATTCTATTTGTAATCTATGAGAAGATACACGTAATTTAGTAAAACTTCTTCTAAGTTCAAAATTCTTGATCAATGTTAGATATTTTTCAAAACCAAAATTTGTTTTATATAAAAGGTAGGTTTTCAGTTTACTGTCTGAAAATTTATCTATTTGTTTTTTCCAACAGCTAATAAACAATATTGATAGCTTGGTTTGTATATATTTCTTAAATTTGTATAAGGATTCATAAAATGGAGCATTTATGGCATTTGTATAGTCAATACCAAGTATTTTAAAAACAACATTTATTGAACCATACCATGATGTTATATTCATGTGATGTAGTGTCTTTGATTGTTTATATGCCTCTTTTAATAGAGGAAAATTATTACCTAAATTCTCTAATCTATACCAGTACAATAACATTCCTTTTATAATATTAAAATATATTGGAAATCTTCCAAGTTCAGATAACACTGCAGCATTTGTTGTTTTCTTGTGTACCCCAAGTATAAATTTACAAAATTTTATATGAAGTTTCTCACAGGGTAAACCTGAATATAATTTTTCAAAAGATATATCTTCCTTCTTACATTTAGAGGAAAGAGAATTAAACATCCCCCATATTTCGCTACCATATAATAAAATAGGTTTTACAGTGTGGTCAAAAACATGAATACTTGTTTTTACATCAGGATTAAGTGATAAAAGATCTTTCCTTAATTTGAAATGAGCTTTCAGGGATTTTTTGTATAGTTCATTTTGAGCATAACTGAATGAACCAGATGAGCTTAAATATAAACCTTGGTATTTGTATTTTGAAACACATTCCAGATTTATATTCTGAAATGTGAATATCTGTTTTACATGTCTGCCTGCCTTGTTGAAAATCAGCACCTTTGTCTTATTAGTATTCACATTAAGACACCAATCTTTGCAAAATTTATCAAGCATTCCCAGCTTTTCTCGTAGTCCTTCAGCAGATGTAGATAATAAAACAATATCATCAGCATACATTAAACAATGTAGATCTTTGTCATTGACATTAACTGGGTCTCTAGTATCTGACAAATATCTGGGCAAATCATTTATGAATATCTTGAATAAATCCGGACTGAGGTTGTCACCTTGTTTGACTCCAATATCTAATGGGAAAAAATCACTTACTTGATTTTGAATTTTGACACATGATTTGCTAATTTCATACACACTTTTAATAATGTTATAAAAATAAGACCCAACCCCAATATCTAGTAGTTTAATCTTGATCCCTGTATGTATAACAGTATCAAAAGCCTTCTGAAAATCAACAAAACAGGCAAACAGTCTACCTTCTTTTGAATTACAGTATTTGTTAATAAGACAGTTTAAAATAAACATATGATCTGCAGTTCTGGCTTTCCTTGTGAATCCAATTTGACTATCATGTATAATATTATGTTCCTGAAGAAATTTGTCCAGTCTTAGACTTAATATTCTATTAAAAAGCTTTCCAATTGCACTTGTTATTGTTATTCCTCTATAATTGTTAGGGTCACTTGTATCGTTGCTTTTAAAAATTGGTGTAATATAACCTTCAGCCCAAGATGTTGGGTATATACCTGAAGACAGACAAGTATTAAACATCTTTATCATATTATTACTAATGTTATCCAAGCCTGATGATTTATTGCATTTTAAGTGTGAAATGGCTTTGGATATTTCAGACTCAGTGATAACGGAGTCCAACTTGTTGAAACATTTTGAGTTTTCTAACTGTTTCAGTTTTTCACATAGCTCTGTATATCTACTTTGAAATTCACCTTTCAGTTGTGACAACTTTTGGAAATGTGATATCAAAGTTGATGGTTGTACTCCACATTTTTTTTGTGTTTCATTTTTTTCCTGTAGTTCATTAATTAAGTTCCAATACAGTTTTGGATTCTCTTCGTGCAAGGAGTCCAGCTGACTAATCAATGATTGTTTGTATTGTTTGTATTTATGGTGTATATACAATCTACCAAGCTTTAATTTGGGTCTATGAAAGTAAATATATTAAAGAATAAATTTTTCTTCAAATATCTGCAATCAATAACAATTTGCCCAAATGACAAAAATTGACCAAATCCCTATTTTCATAGGAAGTGGGTCGTCAGTCCTATCAGCTGTCAGTTCAAGCCAGTTAGGGAGCAACAATTTAACTTCAAAGGGGGGGGTAATGGTTTTTTGTATGAGTCAGAAATTTTTTTTCGCGCATAGCCCAAACATTTTTTTTAGTTTTTCGATGCTATCAATCAAATTTTTTTTTTCAAAATATAACACTATAAGGTATGGGGAAAATCTGGATTCAGAATATTTTTTTTGTCATCTGCTTGACCACAATATTTTTTTTAGAAAAAAGCCATAACCCCCCCCCCCCCCCCCCCCCCTTGAAGTTAAATGGTTGTTCCCTTATAGGTCTTCTTAGGAAAAAAGGACAATGGTAAAATATTTAGTTCCAACATTTTTGCTACATAGTAAGAATTAGTACCTAAATAGATATGGTTGCATGGTTAACATGTCTTGATCTAAATCCTTATTTAGAGTTTTGCATCATGAATTCCGTCTTCTACATACAGTAAAAAATATGCTCTGTTTTGCTTGACATTTTCTTGATCGCAGGTTTTTACTTTTACCATATATATAGTGTTAATGGAAATAAAGTTTTGTCTTAAATCTTTACAACCAAGAAATCAACTATCCACAAAAAAGCAAAATTTTCCTCAATCCACAATACTGTAAATTCAGAAATTATTGCGAGGTTTTTATTAATGCGAATAATGCGATTTGGTGAGTATCGCAATAATAAGGACTCGCATTCTGAAATCTGATGCATATATCTGTATGGAGATGTTTCTGAAATCGCAATAATTAATCTTGCATTTTTGTTGATTTCTCAAAAATCGCAATAATAAATGCACGCAATAATTTCTGAATTTACAGTAATTGGTATCATCAAAATAAATGAATCCACAGTAGTCTTTAGACATGTTATCCTATATACCGTTATGTTGTGGGCTGCCATGTTAAAATGCCAGCTCCACATAATTTCATAAAACAAAGAAGAGCACATTCCTATTCCATTATAAAGATATGGAGATGTGAAGAGTATGATTACCAATGATACAAATATCATCCAGAGACAAAATGACACAGACAACTACCGGCATAGGTTACCGTACATTTTTAAACAATGAGCACACATTTATTTTAACTAGAGAAGGAGCCAATGGATCAATACATCTGATCTAAAGATAAAAATAAGATGTGTTATTATTACCAATAAGACTCCATCAGAGACCAAATGATGTAAACGGTTAGCATCTATGGGTCACTGTAAGACCTTCAACAATGAGCATTTTTTTATCTTGACTTCTCTCAGGGCTTTGGTTCTAACCTGTCATTGACATTGTTTCACAGTGTAACTAATAATTCGACAAAACATGCAGAAAAAATCTATTCACTTTATTGTAACAAAAGTCAAAATTCTAACAAACTTTTTACAAATGTAATACATAAAGTCAGAAAACAGAGTAAAATATTAACAAGAACTATGTTTTTAAAACATTTATTTGGTTTGGTCCACCACTCCTTACGTATAAATGATGGCTTTGCTATGAACAAATCGGTACACCTTTAAAGTTTTTAGACTACATCCATCGAAATGACCTCTTAAGACTGCCAGCAGTCATATTACCAGATACAAACATAAATATAAATAGCTAGAGATAGACAAGCCACATGCAATCGTATAATGATGATTTTTCTATGTCGGTTGGAATTCAAGTTTTACGCTAAAAATATATGCATATCATCTTTTTACCGATATCTAATGATTTTTCGTAAGATGAATTAGTTAACAAAATGGTTATTCCTAAAGTGTCCACTTGTTATATGTTGCAATGTTGATATTCCTTTTTTTTTTTTTAATAAATGAACTACCTGCTGAACAAATGCGAAACCAATCT
The DNA here is from genome assembly GCF_021869535.1 of Mytilus californianus. NCBI lineage: Eukaryota > Metazoa > Mollusca > Bivalvia > Mytilida > Mytilidae > Mytilus > Mytilus californianus. The sequence continues at coordinate 22,637,004 of NW_026262723.1, read as the reverse complement.
CCACTAAAGGTCAAACTAAAGTTTGTACAAATAAGGATTTTGATGAGGTTGAATTATAGACTTGCAAGCCAATACATGTAATACATGAATGACGTTTTTTGTATATTTTGATGAAAATGAACCAAACCGACTGCTAAATGTTTGAGATAAAAAGAATCATATTCTAAGTTTTTGTCTAATTCCTAGCTAATGCTCCTTTAACAAAAACAAAAACAAAATTATAAAAACTATGTAAATAGGACAAATGGTCCATATATATTGCACATTAAAAGATCAATGCTAAAAATGGAGAAAAATCTACAAAAAAGTTATAGAAAAATAAAAACAGAAAAGCATCTAAATACAAATATTCAAAAGGATCATCTTTTGTGTCTGCCAAAAACCACTGTATCATGTATGATGAATTACAGTTTTTGTTCAAAAGAATGGTAACTATTAAAAATATTATCAAAAATTTGAGGTTTCTGGTGAATCCCAATAGTGGGATTGAGTCCCCTGCTTGAAAAATGTATACACGAATGTCAGTTCCATGTTGTTCATTGTAGTAAAAAAACGGCACTTGACACTTGACAGTATAAGGGCATTACCAAGCTTATAACAGGTAACAGTACTATGCATATAATTTTTTAAAGATTCTAGTATGAATTTGATCAAAAGACCCACAAGGGAAACATTCCATATTTATTAAAATGTTTAAGTACTTTTGGGGATGCTGATTAGAAGTATCTGATAGGATCTATCAGGCAAAGCTTGATTTAAATTAGATAAATGTGAGTAGATTTTAACAAGAATGTGTCCATAGTACACGGATGCCCCACTTGCACTATCATTTTCTATGTTCAGTGGACCGTGAAATTGGGGTCAAAACTCTAATTTTGCATTAAAACTAGAAAGATCATATCATAGGGAACATGTGTACTAAGTTTCAAGTTGATTGGACTTCAACTTCATCAAAAACTACCTCGACCAAAATCTTTAACCTGAATATGCTGAAGCGGGACAGACAGACGGACGAACGGGCGCACAGACCGAAAAACATAATGCCCCTAGGTGGGGCATAAAAATGTACTTTCATAGGGCTATTTATTGAAAGGGTTACTGGATGTGAACAATAAAATCTAAGCCCTAATCTCCAAATTTCACAAAATGTTTAACAGATAATTAAAGTTACTATAGTCATCCATGTTAATTGCCTGTTTAGGATAGAATGAACATAGGTCTGAAAAATACAAATGAAGAAGAACTTTTTCAAAAACATGTGGTTACAACAGGTATAATTTTAGAAAATAAATGAATTATTAATGTTTAACCTCCATCATTATTCTGACCTACACAAATGTAATAATAGCTAATGTGGTCCATAGTCATTCAGACTAATTTTGATAAAATTTGGTTTGGTAGATGAGAAGAATTTTAGATAGCATTTAAATTGAAATAATTACATTACATGTATGTTTCATTATAATATGTTATTTTGATTGGCTAACAGCAATCTCGCGTCATTCTGAAATTAACCTTCATTTCAAAATGAAATGTAACATTCATGATGACACAAGCTTCCACAATAAAGTGCACAGGTAAATAAAAGAAAAACTTGATAGAAATCGTGTTTTCATGATCCTAGGAAAAAATGTAATTATAAGTATTGAATGCTTCTTTTAGTAATTTTATAGGGTTGTAAAAGTGTTGACCGTGCACACATTTTTAGAATGAAGCCCTTCTGCACTTCATACAAAATTTACTTCGGTCAACGCTTTTACACCCCAATAAATTTACAAAAAGAAGCATTCAATTCTTAAATGAAGAAGAACAACATATGACAGACAAAAGGAAGTACCGTAGTCGTCTGTTTAATAACATGATATACAAATAAACTGTAACATGGAAAGTTGTATTTTTAAAACAATTATAATCTGACAAAAATAAATAAAATGTTGTGTAAAAAGATATTCTAAAATGTAAAACAATAAAACCTGTTTAAACATATACCCTGGAATGCATACCACAAAATAGTTTTTTAATTCTAGATAAACAATATTTAAGTTTTGTAAATATATTCTTTTGGCATTATACAAAAGAGTATTCAATAAAATAATGATAAACTATTGGTTATGCCTAAAGAAAATAGTGATGGACAAACAGACAAAGGGACAACAAGAGGGCATCCAAATCTTTGATGTGGGGCCCAGATTAAGTAAAAACTTAATCTGAACCATTGCAATAACATTTACCAAAGATGTAGAGCCAAGAATAAGTAAAAAACCAAATCTGAACTACTGCAATAAATTTCATCGGAGTAAATTACTTAAATAATAAAACATCTTTGTATTCAAGTACTGATTTTTAAAAGCTTTGGTTGAATAATATAAATTGGAATTTCTATTTTTTTCTCTTTAATCATCATCTACTTGTCCAGTTTTGGGATGTAATAGAGATCTTTCATCTGCAGATATCGTTCCATTTACTTTATGTAAATCTTCTCTTGAGATCTTAAGTGCAGGATTTATTTGTCCACGACTCTCTATTGTTGGTGTAATGGCTGTTAATTCTGATGGTCCTTTATCAGCTAATGATAATGTTTCTTCAGGAGTGTTTACAATACACATAAATACATCAAAGCGGCGATGAATCATTCCACTCTCAAATAAGTACTTAAGTGGATAAGATACTCCTATAATAGACACAAATGACATGATCATGCTTAAAGTTTTGAAGGGAAATAATTGCGCCTTTTCTACTTCATCGTACCAAGGGTATTTAATTATTGGAGAAATATTCATACTTTCTTCACCCCCAGCAATGCGGAAAAATAATCCTAAGATAAATCCAGCAAGAGATCCATATGTGTTAGTTCCTTTCAGATAGACCACAGACACTAACTGTGGAAAAAGTATAACATAGACTAAGTCTGAACACAGGAACCATAGGTCGTAGATGGAATCTACTTCGATTGCCATAGCTGTGGCCAAAGCTCCAACACCAAATATACCAAATCTCATTACCCATATTATCTCTTTCTCTGATGCCTAAAAAAAAGTAAAAATACCTGTTAGTCAAAAATGAAACTCATAAAGAGCTATATGAGGCATATTTTATTTAGTGTAAGCAATTGTAACAAAAGGCTCTCAAGAGTTTGAATCGCTCACCTGTAATTTTTTGCTTAAATCTTTCATCAATGAGTATTTTTGCTTTTCAATATAAACTAATGAGTGGCTTAAAAATTCCATTTAAATGTTCTTTGTATCTGTCATATTTTCTTCAAAAGCAAAAAATGCATTTTACCCCTATGTTCCATTATAGCCATAGTGGCTATGTTTCTTGACGTACAAGGAAATAAAAATACAAAATTTATACTAGATACTCTGAAACTCATTCAGCCCAAGTTTGGCTGAAATAGATACAGCAGTTTCAAAGGAGAAGATTTTTTAAAGTAAGGCAAGCAAACTAGATGAACAAATTGTGAAAAATTGTCTTTAAAGGGCAATAACTACTTAAGGGGTCAATTGACAATTTTGGTTGTATAAACTTTTTTTTGTAGATCTTACTTCGCTGAACATGTTACAGTTTATCTTTATCTTCAATAATAATCAAGAAAATAACCAAAAACTGCAAAATTTCCTTAAAATTATCAATTTAGTGGTAGCAACCCAACAATGTGTTGTTTGGTTCGTCTGAAAATTTCAGGGCTGATAGATCTTGACCTATTAAACATTTTTACCCCTGTCAGATTTGCTCTAAATGCTTTAGTTTTTGAGATATAAGCCATTTGACCCCTATGTTCTATTTTTAGAAATGGTGGCCATGTTTGTTGATGGATCAAAACTTCAGATACAATTCATAAACTAGATACCCTAAGGAACATTCAGTTAAAGTTTGAAGGTATTTGGCCTAGTAGTTTCAGAGGAGAAGATTCTTGAAATAGTTTAACACATGACGGACGCCAAGTGATGGCATAAGCTCACATGGGGCCCTGTGGGCCCCGGTGAGCTAAAAACTGATCTTATATTCAATTCTTCTTTTCTATATCAATTTCATTTCAGCCAGCAGAAACTCTTCAAATTGACTTTATTTATTCTGATTAAAACCTTATAAAATGCATTTTTCTGACAGATAAAAAAAACAAAGCTATAATATCCAAAAATATAACCTAAAACAATTTGTAAAAAAACAGATCATGCAACTTTTTAAAAATGTGACGAAAATGATCAAGCAATAACTGAAAATAGTATTGACATGTTAACAACTGTTTGGTTAAATGGTTAATTATTGATTACAATTTTTTGCTTTTAATATAATTTTTGGTGGTCTATAAGATCTGAACTACTTTGCATCGGCACTAAACACATTTATTTAAAAACCAGTTGTTGGCATGACACGGGTTATGTTCTTCTCATATATGTTATGATGGTATGATACTAAACCCCTAACGGGAAGGATTGTGCCTGATATTCATATGTTGAAGACATAATCTTTCAATCAGTTTAATTGAAGTCTGGAGCTGGCATGTCAGTTAACTGCTAGTAGTCTGTTGTTATTTATGTATTATTGTCATTTTGTTTATTTTCTTTGGTTACATCTTCTGACATCAGACTCGGACTTCTCTTGAACTGAATTTTAATGTGCGTATTGTTATGCGTTTACTTTTCTACATTGGCTAGAGGTATAGGGGGAGGGTTGAGATCTCATAAACATGTTTAACCCCGCCACATTTTTGCGCCTGTCCCAAGTCAGGAGCCTCTAGCCTTTGTTAGTCTTGTATTATTTTTAATTTTAGTTTCTTGTGTACAATTTGGAGTTTAGTATGGCGTTCATTATCACTGAACTAGTATATATATTTGTTTAGGGGCTAGCTGAAGGACGCCTCCGGGTGCGGGAATTTCTCGCTGCATTGAAGACCTGTTGGTGACCTTCTGCTGTTGTCTGTTCTATGGTCCGGTTGTTGTCTCTTTGACACATTCCCCATTTCCATTCTCAATTTTATTATAAGAACAAAGGTGTAGTTTAGTAAATTAAAACTATTCTTACCTTTTGTCTGAATACACATTTGTAAATGTTCCTGGCAAACATGGCACTGGCAGACAGAATGGAAGAATCAGCAGACGACATAACTGCAGCAGACACAGCTCCCAAACCAAAGAATGATACCCACACTGGACACAAATATTGTAATACTAATGGTAGAATTAACTTAACCTCATCCTTTTCAAACACTGGACTATGTCCTTCAACCTGTACATAATCTGTCATATTCCAGTCTACAATTAAACATAATAGTGGTCAAAATTATTTATAGTTATGGTTATGACAATGACAAATATTTTTTTTTTAAACAAGTAAAAAGATGCTATTCAATCAGCACATTGAAAAAAAAATAATAAACTTTATCTGCATTTTATGGTTAATAGTAATGCTTTAATTTCTAATCTTCAAACATAGTAAAGCTCTCATGCAAAATTCATCATTTTGAAGTGATTTAGCTCTGACGTCATATAAGTATCTATTTAGAGCAATCTTGTATTATCATCTGAAAACATTAATTTTACCATTTTTACATCAATAAGGGGACAAAACTCTCAAAATAGTAAATGCAATACATGTACCAATAAAAGTTTAATTTTTTGTTTTAGTTAAAAAAGATATTCACCAATAGTGTCATAAGTGACATATTTGTGACGTCATAAATGAAGGTGACATTCATTAAAACTGGATTCTGGCATAATTTGAATAAATTTATGACAGTTTCTGAAAAAAAATAACAGTGGCGCCACCCCTCCCCTACAAATATTTTTGCTGAAATATTCTCTATATACCATATTCTTTACTTTTCAATCAAAATTTCAATAGACAAGGGGTGGCGCCTCATGAAATCACATAAAAAGGTCAAAAGGGTGACAAATTTCTAAAAAATTGGACTAAAATGAAATCTAATCCTATTTCTGGCTAATGTATTTATGAATATGAAGTAGATATACAACTATTCTTATTATACTTTCAGAATTAATACACTTAGAAATACATAGACAAACAATTTACTCAATCAATTGAATTTTTAAAAATACACCTTTACAGGGCTGTTCATGTTAACTGGTTTAGTGGCTTTACTCCCTCTATAGTAGATAGTAATGTTGCACAGTTGTGAGCTAGGTTGTGCTTCAATGCAAACTTAAACAAGCTCAGTAAATTAATTTTTTTTTTCTCCAAAAAAAGGTTGAATAATGAATGAATATGAAAAAAGTGTACCTGTTTCTGTTGCTATAGCACCAATCAGTACTGCTGGTAATGCCATGACAATACATCCTACAGCAGCAACAAAAGATAAAATCTGGGCATTTGCAGCAGTCTTTGCTGATAAAACTCTCTGGAAGTATACCTATTAAAACACAGATAACTTAATGTCAAATAAACCCTGCAAATGTTACGTATAGGACATACATTGTATCATGAATCATAAAATTTACATTTATCAATGAAAAATCATGGGACAAACATTCTATAAAATAGTTCCATTTCTTCAAATAAATGTGTAACTGACTTGTTACAAAAACTTAGTAATCAATAAACCATAAAAATGACGTCAAGGTCAGATGAATTCTGTCAAGACAGATATTCAAACCTTAAAATATTTCTATACACCAAATATAATTTACTTATCGATTTATACTGAATAAGAATCTGACCTTATCATCAAAACATAAAGTTAATTAAAGAACCAAGAAAATTAGGCCATGCTTTGATGAAGAATCCTGCCAGAAGGACATGTATTAAAAACATTCTACAGACCAAATGTTGTTGAACTTTTATTTACGGATTCATAGAAGAGGGGATGGAGCTTTTTCAGGATATGGGATTGATCCATTTAATTCACGGGAATTTGGGACTAGCCATCTAAATTGTCAGGAATTGGGAATTCAGGATTAAATTTTATTGAGATGCGAGAAGGGACACCCTTTTTTCAAAGGAATTCAAATTTATGCATTTATTTTCTCAGGAATTCAGGTAGAGACCCCCTCTTCATAACATTGACTAGTATATATATACCATAAGCGTATGGTCAAATTCAGATAAAACCTATTGGACAAGCAATCAATCACTCTATACATCAAATATATTTGTTTTAAAGCTTCTTATAAATGTGTAATCAACCTAATCACAACAGCTTAGTTTATCAATCAACATCAAAATGGGGTCAAAGTTAGATTAACATTGTCGAGACAAACACATACACCTTACAATCATTCTATGCTCTAAATATAGTTAAACTTTTACTTTAATATTGTATCTGAGAAACTGATCATGGAAACTTACTGCTTATTACTGAAACATGAAATAAGGTCAAGGCTGGGTGAACCCTGACTGACAGACATGTATACATTGCAATGACTCTATGTACCAAATATGACTGACCTTTTACTCATATTAATTGAAAAGATCACTTATTTGATATTTTAGTCTTAGATACATGAATTTTTTTATTAGTTGTTATTGGCTTTAAACTAACTTTCAGAAACTGTGAGTACTCTCAGATCTGTACTTTGCGTCTTTTGTGTTATTGTTAGTTTTTTTTTATGCCTTGTATTGATCTGATAAGTTCAGCCCTTTTCAACTGATTTTTATACTTTGTTCTTATGTTGTGCTGTTACACCACTGTTTCATGTAAGTGGGAGGGTTTGGCGTCAGCAAACATTTTTAACCCTGCCACATTCTGTATGTGTCTGTCCCAAGTCAGGAGCCTGTGGTTTAATGGTTGTCTTTTGTTGCTGTATATCGTATTTGTTTTTCATTTATTGTTTTGAACACAAATCTAGTTTTCTCGTTTGAATTTTTTTACATTTGTCATTTCAGGGACTTTTATAGCTTACTTTGCTGTATGGGTTTTCCTCATTGCTGAAGGCCGTGCAGTGACCTATATTTGTTAACTTCTATGACATTTGGACTCTGGTCAGAAGAGTTGTCTCATTGGCAATCATACCACATCTTATTATGTTTATAAAACATATGAAGGAGGATATAACTTTTAAGTTTATATTACTGACTAACATCACTAGGTACAACGGTCATGCTGCACCTAATCATTAAGAAGTCCCCACCCTAATGGACAACAGGATTCAGAACAAAACAAACCTTTCACAAAATACAAATAATATGTCCAATTCAAATTTAATCACATATTTGTCTATTTATCCTACTTTTTGGTTTGGGTAATGTGTAACTCGGGAACAATTTTAAATCAACATACGAGAAATGAGCCAAATTTCAAACTTGACTTGTGTTTACAGATTTTTAACTGCAATTGGTTGAAAAATCTACTGATTTCATTGCACTAAAGAATAGTTTGTCTTTTTTCTAAATCAATATGATGCATCAAATTAAATTTGGTATCATGAAATCCTATATAGGAACAAATCACCAAATCTTGATAAAAGCAAGTGAAACTGCGAGCTACTACTCACTGATGATACCCCCGCCCAAATATTTTGGAAAACAGGAAGTTGTTGAGTGATGAATCTGAAAACGCATCACACATTATAGCTGACTCATATAAACCCTGAAACAAAATTTCAGAAATCATTGAGATGTAGTTCCTGAGATAAATGTGATGAAAATTTTCAACTACTTGGATGTCATGTGTAAAATGATGTAAGTGTTCGGTAAACAGGAAGTTGTTGAGTGATGAATCTGAAAACACATCACACGGTATAGCTGACTTATATAAACCCTGAAGCCAAATTTCAGAAATCCTTATGATGTAGTTCCTGAGAAAAATGCGACGAAATATATTCATGGGACGGATGGAAAGACGGACAGACAGACTGAGGTAAAACAGTATACCCCCACTTTTTAAAGCGGGGGTATAATAATTTGTTTTGTACATAAATCAAGATAAAACATCAGTCTACAATAATAGTTACCATACCTGCCAAGGAATACCACCAAATATCAACAACAAATAGCTGTCCATATAACTACCAGTATACTTAGGATCCAAATCTTTCACCCACTTTGTTGTTGCGTTGAAACCAATATTAGTAGTAGCCTCATTTGCCATAGCAAATGGAATAGTTAACCACTGAAAATATAAAATATTGTCACTATATAAACAGAAAAGTTTCTCCACTGGTATAGAGCAAATAGTAATGTGTTTTCATATAGAAGACATGATCATTTTCTTTTTTTCTCTTACGCATTGATTTACCTTTTGTAGTTATTAAAGATATGTTGTAAATTTTGGAAATTAATTAACGCAAGAATATATGCAAAAAAGATCTTAAACTCATAAATATACATTTTCTTATATCTAGAAACACACCAAAAAACAAGTTCAAAATTAGACTTGAGGCAATTGTTTATTGTTGAAGATTGTATGTTGACCTCTGCTCATTTCATTTGGTTATTTTGGGTTATCAGGATGTTGTCTAATTAAGGTGTACCCCTATCTCCTTGTATTCATCAGTTTCTGCATTATATTTTCTTATATCAAAGATGTCAAAAGGATGCTATATTATATACAGAAAAATATTTAATAACATATTAATAGAACCAACTTAATTAATTGGTACTGATACTGTTTACTGTTAAAATATTTTGCCAGGAAATCAGAATGTCAAATACTAAACGGCATCCATCATATTATAAGCCAAGTTTAGACCACTTTGAAACTTGTTTAAAGTGTTGGGCTTCATCTGTATAGGCCAGAGTACAGGTCTCTTAATACAGTCCAATAGATATACAGAAAAGTTGAAATACATCTGTATAGATCATAGTAAAGGGCTCTGAATACAGTATACTTACTAGTCCAATAACTATAAAAATAGTTGGACTACATCTGTAGAGGCCACAGAGTAAAGGCCTCTAAATACAGTATACTTACTAGTCCAATAAATATACAGAAAAGTAGAGTAAAGGCCTCTAAATACAATATACTTACTAGTCCAATAAATATACAGAAAAGTTGGACTACATCTGTAAAGGTCAGAGTACAGGTTTCTTAATTCAGTATACTTACTAGTCCAATAAATATACAGAAAAGTTGGACTACATCTGTATAGGCCACAGAGTAAAGGCCTCCAAACAAAGTATAAAAAACAGCTATACATGAAGATATCACAATGGAAGATTTTGTGTCCAGATCTATGATCACAGATAATGTGGCTCCTTAAATGACATAAAACAAATATTAATATACATGCATATTGATTTTCAAAATGTTGACTTTCTTATTATTCTTACAACTGAGAATGTTTACTTATAAGAAGTAATAACAGAAACACTGAACAGATAGAATTTGTCTCTAGTATGAACAGGAAATATGTTTGAGGTTTTAAAAAGTTTCACTTAACAACTGTTTTCAATCTCATTTTTTGTGATGTTTTTTGCCATTTTGACAGCCTTTATTTCTTGGAATATTCAAAATATGATTTATCAGTAAATTCCTCTCAAGTTGTCATATCAGGGTTTCTGCTGGCTGTCCCCATTTTCACATTTTGCGAAAATATAAAAATTGTGGGAATAAAAATAAATTATTGGCAAAAGTTTTTGGTGAAAGAAATATAACCGTTCAACTACTTCCACTTTGTCTATATTTTTTCGGGTTTCTCAAGACTTTTTCCCTGATCAGACAATACTGGGATTTCACCTTGAAATCGTCAAGCGTTACGATTTTTACAGAAAATCAATAATCAGCTGATTGTATATTTAAGCCATCAGCAACAATGGACTAATTAATAAAGGTGTTGATTATATTGTTTCATGAAATTTTGTGGTTAAATGGCTTCCCATATCACCTTAAAAGATTTTTTTTATAACTTTGATAAATAAAAAATATTATTTTGAAATGGGTACTTCACAATCTATTTAGGGACAGACATGTTTAAAGCATAGATTTACGTCTCAGCTTTTTCTTTAAAAGATGGTCCGGAAAAGAAAACTTATGAAAAAAAATATGTTTAAAAGTAAGAAAAATCTCTAACTTTATAGTACTGCAACCGGAGTTCATTTTTTAAAACTTTAATGTTCCGGAAGAACACACACCTAAATTATATATCGATGGAAAGAGGAAAACGTGTACAATAAGAAAAGTTTGGTCGTAAAAATCCAGAGTGGTCACATTTTTGTGAAATTTGGGTCAAAGGTTAGGCCTAAAAATATCAATATTTCAACCACAAGGACAAAAATGAGAAATTTTCTTATATTTATTCATTAGAATGCTACAAAAACGGTTCAATCATAAGCATTTGTTGCGAAGTATGTTAAAACAACAAATTTGACTATTTATTTGAAGAGCCGCCATTACAAAATGGCGTTGATTTGGATCCTTCTGATTTTTTTCCATTTCTGACATAGCAAAAGTAGAAGTGGCCTTGAACTTTTCACATCCATTAACTTTCATATTGCTTATAATTTTTAACTACAGTATATTACAGAATTATTTTCTGAACTATAAAACAACAGTTTATCAAATTATTTCAATATTTTTTCTATCTTTGAAAAAAACAAAATTCAAGAGCTGAAACAGTGTTTTTAATTTTGCATCTAAAGGTTGTGTAAATTTGGAAAAATTAGTATCTATTTATACATAAATAATTATTGTGTATTTGCAAAGTCCTGACATATTAGTTATAACACCAAAAATATCATAGTCAACCGAGGCGAATGCGAGGTTTAAAAAAAATCATAAGTGTGACTTGCATTAATTTAGCGGTTTATTCAGTGTAAAACAAACTCAGTTTGGTGCATGAACATCTTAATGGGATTATCCTGGTAAAAAAAGTGTAGACACATCAATTTTTTATAGACGTAATGGAAAATACAATGTAATGCCAATTTACTAATGTTGTAATTTAAAATCGGTCAAGACCCTTATATAACTTGTCTTTTTAAAGCTACATGCAATAGCTTTAGTCTTCATTAAATAGGGATATGAATCAATCTCTTCGTCATCGTATGCGGATTCAGTACGCGTATTAGCATTACGACATACTTCCCTTTCTTAACACAAACAAGTTCGGTGCAGGACAGAGTTTGTTCAAAGCAAACACAGCTTTTGAGCACAAAGATTTACCTCTGCAAGTACAAAGATAATCTTGTTAGTAATCTGTTGTCATGTGTCCCTTGAAAAATGTTGGGGTTTATCTTTTTTTGTTTTCCAGGCCAAAAATCTAACCGTGAAGTCAGAAAGAGTTGCTATATCCGGTCTAAAATGGAATAACTTGATGGTCAAACGTTTCCGACTAAACATGAAAATTTCCGATATATTTTGACATGGACCACAAAATTTCCAAAGGAATCTCTGATGTGTTTTAAATTTTTTCAGCACAATTTGAAATGTTTTTGAAAGCATTCGGAACGCGAACAGGACCTCTCTTACCTTTGGTATAATGAACAGTCGCCAACGATGATGCACTGTCAGTCAGTTGAAAAGTGTTATCTTGAACTCTCTTCACTTTCATCTGACGCAAACTGGAATCAATTATGGAATGACAAACATGAAAGTCTGCTCGTGCCATGGAATGAAACGTTCCTTAATATCAATTGTCTCCGTGTTGAGGCCTATATTGTCGGCACCTTTTTGTATCAAACACTCCCCTTGGTGTTTTGAAACAATGCCATTTAGAGCGTAAATACCGTCTTGATTCGGTCAAACTCATGCATGGCAATGCTTGTCAGGTATAGTCTTACCTCTGCATAGGAAACACAAAAGCCATACGAGGACAAAGTTTCTATCAATGTTCGTGACCCATATTCCCATATTTCATATATAGGTGCACGGCCAATCCCAAATGTAATTAGGCAAATGTTGATTTTGCTACAAAAACGATTGATTTTGTAATAGCCATACATCCGGGCATCTTTTCCACGGAAGGACCCGACTAGGACAGAGCTCCTAAGAGCGCTAGCGGCAGAGTGAAGTAATTGTTCCTCTTTTTATTAACCCTTGATATCTTCAGACACACCTTGGTGTAATTCTGGAAGTCTAAACATGAACTTCATTTTTTTCTGCAGTAGATATGGCATCCCCTATAGTGAGCTCAGAGCTAAACTATATATTTGAAATCCCTTGTCCCCGCTGTGTCTGAATTGTAAGGTGTCATAATAACTAGTTACTTAGTAGTTTGTTCTGGAGTTTGCCAGTTGGGTAAGCATCAGAGACATTCTTGGGTAAAAGTAATCGGTATATGTCAAGGATGTGCTACATGAGAAAGGCCTTTTTCTGGATGAACATAATATCATCATTAACAATCGTTATCAATGAATTGAAAGCAAGTTCATATTCTAATTCTTCAGTAACTGTTTTACCTGATTGCACAGGTGTTGACTTCAATATGTACTTGGTAATGCATGCTGAAAGGTAGACTGCATTTGAAAATAAATATGTACTCGAGATTATCTTTACCATGGATAAATGATTACTCACATTAGCACACCTCAAAAGACTGTCAACACGTTCAGGTGACTCAATTTTGTGTTGTTTTCTGTCCTTTTTTAAAGTTTAGCTTTTACACACAAAAAAACATGTTTTCATATCCAAACTACAAGGAGGGAAACTGAGCGCGAAATCGTATAAAAGTGTCAGGTTGTGAGGATACATGTGGATTAGATTGATCACATATTTGGCTTTCAGTTGTTATAATTTGAAGACGCTACCATTTTGCCTTCTGGTGTCAGTCTTATAACATCACTAATGATTCACAACTCTTTCGTCCAAAGAAAGCAGAAGATCAAGAGAAGTTAGTTGTAACATCACCTTGTCACACACCAAATCTCTGCGAAACTTCAATAGTACTATTTTCTTCCAGACCGCTTGCATGCATATTAGTTGCTCTGATGTTGAACATTGACATACAATGTATTTTTTCCACACACTATCAAGCCTTCTCCTTTTGGGACTTGTATGAGTAAACTTTTTAGGACTTCCACAACAGTCATTATCCGGAAAAGCATCTTATCCGAAGGATTTTGTTAACTTTTATAAAAAGTCAAAATTCTTTTAACAAAAATATAACGTATTTACAGAAAGTACTCGAAAGAACTACTATATATAAGCAAATCACACTTCAAAAACTCCAAATTAATATGTACATAATCACATCGAAACTATCAAATTCATTGTGAAGAAAAAAATAAATGATGGAGCTGATTGACGGATATGAAATTTCCGTAAAAAAAAAAGGTATAAATGATGGTTTTATTTTTGAGTTTTTGACAAAATTAATTGGAGTTTGCCCAACAAAATTTGCATGCAGTATCGCAATAATATATTTTGTCCTCTCAAATGTCAAATACTGTTTTTGAATCATATGTTTTCTCGTTTTCAAAGAAAAATGCGTTAAATTTCCATCTAAAAAACTGCTAACTTTTAGTTTGAAACTTTTACTCGAGGATGGTATTATATTTATGTCTCTATCATTCCGATGATCCTTGATGATATGTGCATCGAAAATATTTACGAAAAGAGCCGGAAATTTAACAAAACAATTTTGTTTTTGGATTTTAAGGTGACTACCCAAAACCGTAAAATGAGTGGTGCCCCATTAAAGGGCTAAAATACAAAAATGTGACCGAAGAAACTTTTTACGACCAGACAGAAATTAAAATATAGATATAATTCTATCATTTAAAACAATTTTCAGCCGTGTGTTATCCCGGAACATTAAACTCGTCAACTAAGCGTTTTTTTCGAGGTCAGTTGCAGTACTATTAGTCTTTATCTGTCAACAAGACGGAAAGTTTCTGATAATATTATAGAAGATGAATCCAGTGTTTCCATATACACCTCATAAGAAACATTTATGCCATGTTTTGGTTTCATTCCATTCAGTGCACCTCTAGAAGAAGCATTTGTATGTATTTCCCATAGGGTCTAATGTTAAAGGAAGTCCCCCCATTGGCAGCCATCATGGATGAAGGATCAGCTTCAAAGTAACAAAACTTAGTCAGCACTTCATAAGGAACATTCATGCCATGTTTGGTTTCAATCCATTCAGTATGTGGTTCTCTAAAAGAAGACATTTGTATGTATTGTCCATAGGGTCCTTTGTTAAACATTGTCCCCATCTGGCGGCCATCATGGATGAAGGATCAGCTTCAAAGAAACAACACTTGGTCAGCACCTCAAAAGGAACATGCATGCCATGTTTGGTTTCATTCCATTCAATGGTTCTCTAAAAGAAATAAAATGCTCCGCAGGGCGCAGCTTGATACGACCGCAGAGGTCGAACCCTGAACAGTTGGGGCAAGTATGGACACAACATTCAAGCTTGATACAGCTCTGAATTTGGATTGTGATTAAATATTTGACACAGCATAGGTTTCTGACACAGAATGAATGTGGTCTAAGAACTTAAAAATTTTAAATTGGACATTCACCTTTTATGGTCCAATATCCAAAATCTAAATACATGGTTAGATTCAGCATATCAAAGAACCCCAAGAATTCAATTTTTGATGAAATCAAACAAAGTTTAATTTTGGACCCTTTTGATCTCAATGTGGACAAAAATGATAACAGGGCCCAAAAATCAAAAATCTAAATACATGGTTAGATTCAGCATATCAAAGAACCCCATATATTCAATTTTTGTTGAAATCAAACAAAGTTTAATTTTGGACCCTGATTTGGACCAACTTGAAAACTGGGCCCATAATCAAAAATCTAAATACATGTTTAGATTCAGCATATCAAAGAACCCTAAAAATTCAATTTTTGTTAAAATCAAACTAAGTTTAATTTTGGACCCTTTGGACCTTAATGTAGACCAATTTGAAAACGGAACCAAAAATTAAGAATCTAAATACACGGTTAGATTCGGCATATCAAAGAACCCCAATAATTCAATTTTTGATGAAATCAAACAAAGTTAAATTTTGGACCCTTTGGACTTCAATGTGGACCAATTTAAAAACGGGGCCCAAAATCCAAAAACTTAATACACGGTTAGATTCAGCATATTACAGAACCCCATATATTCAATTTTTGTTGAAATCGAACAAAGTTTAATTTTGGACCCCGATTTGGACCAACTTGAAAACTGGGCCCATAATCAAAAATCTAAATACATGGTTAGATTCAGCATATCAAAGAACCCCATATATTCAATTTTTGATGAAATCAAACAAAGTTCAATTTTGGACCCTTTTGATCTCAATGTGGACAAAGTTGATAACGGGGCCCAAAAATCAAAAATCTAAATACATGGTTAGATTCAGCATATCAAAGAACCCCATATATTCAATTTTTGTTGAAATCAAACAAAGTTTAATTTTGGACCCCGATTTGGACCAACTTGAAAACTGGGCCCATAATCAAAAATCTAAATACATGGTTAGATTCAGCATATCAAAGAACCCCATATATTCAATTTTTGTTGAAATCAAACAAAGTTTAATTTTGGACCCCGATTTGGACCAACTTGAAAACTGGGCCCATAATCAAAAATCTAAATACATGGTTAGATTCAGCATATCAAAGAACCCCATATATTCAATTTTTGATGAAATCAAACAAAGTTTAATTTTGGACCCTTTTGATCTCAATGTGGACAAAGTTGATAACGGGGCCCAAAAATCAAAAATCTAAATACATGGTTAGATTCAGCATATCAAAGAACCCCATATATTCAATTTTTGTTGAAATCAAACAAAGTTTAATTTTGGACCCCGATTTGGACCAACTTGAAAACTGGGCCCATAATCAAAAATCTAAATACATGGTTAGATTCAGCATATCAAAGAACCCCATATATTAAATTTTTGCTGAAATCAAACAAAGTTTAATTTTGGACCCCGATTTGGACCAACTTGAAAACTGGGCCCATAATCAAAAATCTAAATACATGGTTAGATTCAGCATATCAAAGAACCCCATATATTCAATTTTTGTTGAAATCAAACAAAGTTTAATTTTGGACCCCGATTTGGACCAACTTGAAAACTGGGCCCATAATCAAAAATCTAAATACATGGTTAGATTCAGCATATCAAAGAACCCCATATATTCAATTTTTGATGAAATCAAACAAAGTTTAATTTTGGACCCTTTTGATCTCAATGTGGACAAAGTTGATAACGGGGCCCAAAAATCAAAAATCTAAATACATGGTTAGATTCAGCATATCAAAGAACCCCATATATTCAATTTTTGTTGAAATCAAACAAAGTTTAATTTTGGACCCCGATTTGGACCAACTTGAAAACTGGGCCCATAATCAAAAATCTAAATACATGGTTAGATTCAGCATATCAAAGAACCCCATATATTCAATTTTTGTTGAAATCAAACAAAGTTTAATTTTGGACCCCGATTTGGACCAACTTGAAAACTGGGCCCATAATCAAAAATCTAAATACATGGTTAGATTCAGCATATCAAAGAACCCCATATATTCAATTTTTGTTGAAATCAAACAAAGTTTAATTTTGGACCCTTTTGATCTCAATGTGGACAAAGTTGATAACGGGGCCCAAAAATCAAAAATCTAAATACATGGTTAGATTCAGCATATCAAAGAACCCCATATATTCAATTTTTGTTGAAATCAAACAAAGTTTAATTTTAGACCCCGATTTGGACCAACTTGAAAACTGGGCCCATAATCAAAAATCTAAATACATGGTTAGATTCAGCATATCAAAGAACCCCATATATTCAATTTTTGTTGAAATCGAACAAAGTTTAATTTTGGACCCCGATTTGGACCAACTTGAAAGCTGGGCCCATAATCAAAAATCTAAATACATGGTTAGATTCAGCATATCAAAGAACCCCATATATTCAATTTTTGTTGAAATCAAACTAAGTTTAATTTTGGACCCTTTGGACCTTTATGTAGACCAATTTGAAAACAGAACCAAAAATTAAGAATCTAAATACACGGTTAGATTCGGCATATCAAATAACCCCAATAATTCAATTTTTGATGAAATCAAACAAAGTTAAATTTTGGACCCTTTGGACCTCAATGTGGACCAATTTAAAAACGGGGCCCAAAATCCAAAAACTTAATACACGGTTAGATTCAGCATATTAAAGAACCCCAAGAATTCAAGAATAAAACCCCATTGAAATTGATCAAGAAATAAGCAATTTATACGAAGTATCTTCTTTTGCACAATACTGTGCAATTGATTATTTCTTGCTATTGTGCAATACTGTACAATTGACAATTTCTTGCTATTGCGCAATATTGTGCTATTGGATATTTCTTGCTATTGCGCAATACTGTGCAATTGAAGATTTCTTGCTATTGCACAATACTGTGCAATTGAAGATTTCTTGCTATTGTGCAATACTGTGCAATTGAAAATTTCTTGCTATTGCACAATACTTATTATATAATAATTTACACATCCTGTTTGGTTTGTATCTCCTACCATATCATTATTATTTGCTTTTAAATATAAATCAGAAATAACCAACTTAAAATGGAAAATTTTAAAAGAAAAAAAAAAGGAAAAAAAGAAAAAAAAAGAAAAAAAAAAATCCCCCCCCAAAATTTTTGAACCCCCTTATGATTCATCACCCCCAAACTCAATCTCAGCCTTCCCTTTGTGGTATGGTACCTTGCAGTACAATTTCAGAGAGATCCATACACTTGAACACAAGTTATTGTCATGAAACTAGAAAAATGCTTGTTTTTTGCCCCTTTTTTGGCCCCTAATTCCTAACATTTTGAGGCAATTACCCCCAAAATCAATTACAGCCTTCCCTTTGTGATATGGAACCTTGTGGTACAATGTCAAAGAGATCCATACACTTACACACAAGTTATTGTCTGGAAGTTACAAAAATGCTTATTTTTGGCCCCTTTTTGGCCCCTAATTCCTTAACTGTTGGTACCATAACCCCCAAAATCAATCCCAACCTTCCTTTCGTGGTATTGAACCTTATGGTAAAATTTCATGGAGATCCATTCACTTAAACTAAAGTTAGAGTGCGAAAACCAATGTGTCTTCGGACGACGCCAGACGACGCCGGACGACGACGACGACGACGACGACGACAACGACGACGACGACGACGACGACGACGCCAACGTCATACCAATATACGACCAAAAAATTTTTAATTTTTGCGGTCGTATAAAAACATTTGTATGTATTTCTCATTGGGTCCTATGTTAAACTAAGTCCTCCACTGGCGGCCATCTTAGATAATGGATCTGCTTCATAGTAACAACACTTGGTCAGCACCTCATAAGGAATGTTAACATTCATGCCATGTTTGGTTTCATTGCATTCAGTGGTTCTCTAAAAGAAGACATTTGTATGTATTTCCCATAGGCTCCTATGTTAAACTAAGTCTCCCGCTGGCAGCCATCTTGGATGATGGATCAGCTTCAAAGTAACAACACTTGGTCAACACCTCATAAGGAACATTCATGCCATGTTTTGGTTTCATTCCATTCAGTGGGTCTCTAAAAGAAGACGTTTGTATGTATTTCCCATAGGGTCCTATGTTAAACTAAGTCCCCCGCTGGCGGCCATCTTGGATGATGTATCCGCTACAAAGTAACTATACTTGGTCAGTACCTCATAAGGAACATTCATGCCATGTTTGGTTTCATTCCATTCCGTGGTTCTCTAGAAGAAGTTCAAAATGTAAAAAGTTAACGACGACGGACAACGACGTCGGACGACGACGGACGACAGACGCCAAGTGATGAGAAAAGCTCTCTTGGCCCTTTGGGCCAGGTGAGCTAAAAAGGTAAATGTTTGTTATTACTGAATGTTTATTTATTACAATGAAGAATTAATTTCACATGTTTTATCTTGAGATTCCATACATCACTTTGAAATTTACAAATATTAGAATGAAGATCCTTAAAGTTTAAAATTAAAATATACCCTTGTCTTTATCCATACTAAAACTTGAAGACCAATTATTTGAAAGATTATGCATCAAGTTTTTGCATGGCTTATCTCACACAAGGTTTATAATAGCTTTTTTTTAACAAGTATCACTCTAAATGCTGGCTTGCCAGGGAACCTCCACTCCCCCTTTTTCAAAATCCTGGATCCGCACCCGTTTACCTCATAACATACCTAATGCTCCTAATATAGCAGCTGACCAGAAGACCTCTCCTAACAATGCTGGTAAGTACAATAATCCTCCCATCCTCTCACCATATTTCTGTTGGAATGGATCTAACATGGTTACATATCCTTCATTTCTCATCTTTTTGGCAAAGAATAAACCACCTGTTAGAATGTAATTGAAAAACAAGATAAATAACAAATCAATCTTATGCTGTATCATTTGTAGCTTTGATATTGACTGAGTTTTTAAAAATCATCTCAATATGTGAAGGTGTTTAGAAAAAAAGTCTGTATAACTGTTCGTTGCGGAATGACGGAATGACAGATAAGGGTAAATTTATATTGCCCCAACCGCTTTTTTAGTCAGGCCATAAAAATATCGTCAAACAGGAAGTGGCTGCAGGGCAGATGTTAATAAATTGGTTACTCCAACAGTCTTCAGCGACACAGGTATAAACAAAAGTACACACAGTGAAATGTCTCACCTGCTTTACTGATCATGATTGAATTATTCTTGTTTAAAGTCTAACTGCAACAAGTATAACAGACAACTGACATGAAAATGAGATCAAGGTCAGATAAAGCCTGTTAGACAGACGTGTATGCCTTACCATTATTCCATACACCAAATATACTTAATCTATTTGTTATCTTAGAGTATATGAGAATCAGACTTAACCAGGAAAACATAACACAGAAGTTTGAACCATGAAAATGAGGTCAGGGTCAAACAAGACAGATACTTTAGTCTAGATACATGTTATTGGCTTTGAACTAGCTGTCAGTAACTGCGAGAACTCTCAGATCTGTACCTAGTGTCTTTTTTTGTTGTAGGGATGTATAAATACCCTGCCAGTCGTCCTGTCTGTGTTTTTGTGATTTGATTAGTTAAGCCCTTATCAACTGATTTTTATAGTTTGTTCATATGTTGTACTGTTACACCACTGTCCCAGATTAGGGGGAGGGTTGGGAGCCCACTAACATGTTTAACAATGCCACATTCTGTATGTGCCTGTTCCAAGTCAGAAGCCTGTATTATTCAGTGGTTGTCGTTTGATGCTATATATCATATTTGTATTTCGTTCATTGTTTTTTTACATAAATCAGGCTGTTAGTTTTCTCATTTGAATCGTTTTACATTTGTCACTTCAGGGCCTTTTATAGCTGACTATGCAGTATGGGTTTTGCTCATTGTTGAAGGCTGTACAGTGACTTATAATTTTTAACTACTATGTCATTTGGTCTCTGGTGGAGAGTTGTCTCATTGGCAATTATACCACATCTTCTTATTTTTATATGTACATCATACAATTACTTCATACATCAAATACAATTAAGGTCAAGTTACATGTAGTAAATGCATGGCTATGTCACAGATTTTAGTAAAAATTTGCATACAACTCTGGCTCGTTGAACTACAACTGAAAATGGAAAAAATAATGCATTTATCTCTTTTATCATCTGAAATATTACTGATTGAATTCTTTCAAAATGGGTGAAGATTTGTATATAAGCTATATAAAATCAGTGAAAAACCTTCTTAAATTTGTCTTAAAATCATCAAATCTCTAATTTCAAATACATAGATTTTTCTTAAAAACTATATGAGTCAATGAGAAACTGAAAACGCCATGGCAAAAAAAGAAAGACAAAACTTCACAATTTCACAAAACACTACATAGGAAAACTAAAGACTGACCAACACAAACATTACCATAAACCAGGGGGTGATCACAGGTGCTCTGGAAGGGTAAGCAGATCCTTCTTCACTAGTGGCATCCAATGCATACCTGTCAACTGACCCGTATTCTGCGGGTGACACCAGTAAATTTCACCTCTCACCTGGGATTTTTAAATACCTGCCAGGTCGTTAAATAACCCAGGAATTTGGAAAATGACCCTTTTACACCCATATTCTTGAGCCTTAAGACTTTTTAGTATGACATGAAAGATTACATAAGTAATTTTCCTTTGAAATATCAGCAAATTCGTAATTCTTCCTGGACAGGAAGCTCAACTAGCTGTTTCAACTGTCAAATTAAGTGACCCATTAAGTGCATGGCTTCACTTGACAGCTTTGGTGTCAAACACACTGTTAATTAACACCAATTACCTTTGCTTAAAGTGATAAATAATTTGTGTATTTCCAAGTTGTTTGACAAAAAATCTGAGTTACTTCCCCTTAAATTTTATATTCTAATATCCACCTTCCAAAGAAATATTAAGTTAAGCTGTATATTGATGCTGTATAGCCTTAAAATACTGTGAATCTTGCGTGTTGAACTAAATCTATGAAGGAAACAAAAAGAAGGAATATTGGCTTGGCTTGAATTAATATAATTCATTAATATTTCAATGGTTTATAAATGCAATGAAAAAATAATTTAAATTTTTAAATTACTTTCAGTTAATGCTTAACCATGTGGCCATGTTTTGGAAACTGTTCGATTTAAAATATAAAAAAAATGTCCCAGAAATACTTAAATTTAGTTGAAAAAGTTTGTTTGATCAAAGGTAAGTTCAAATTAGGTGATAAATCTCATTCTGTGATGTCCCAATCAAGGAAAAGAAGATGGGATTGTTGTTACAACAATTGGAACATATCCATGGTAATCTATTACACAGATATTCCATTACTGTCAACCAACATGTGATCCATCTGTAAAACTCTCTAAGGGATTTATATAAAGCATATGATCACAAATTTGTCTTAAAAAAACTTACCAAATACAAGACTGAGAGCATATCCAAATGGAGCCTGACACCAGACAAATCCATCCTGATAAATCACTTCTGCTGTTCCATTTATAAATCCTCCTCCTACCCATGTAGCTGAAAATAAAAAAAGTATGATCATTGATTTACAACTCAAAACACTTGCTATCTAAAATACCCCTAATACATGACAAAATTCATACAAAAATTAATGATATATGGAACAACTTTTCCTTTCTTATTCTTAATTTTCCTTAACAAGTTTAGGAATTGTACTTAAAATTATGTTGTTTGTCACAACAGACTCATTGACAAAGGTTATAATTTCATTGTCATAGTATAATTAAATAACTGGGTCCAGTGTTTTGGGGGATAAATATCTATTTGGTAGGTTATATATAGTTTATGGAAATACTGTTTCTTTTATTTTCAGTAAAGTGTGCATGGGACATTGCAAGCAGAATCATGTCTTCCTGTACTGTTCGTAAAACTGCTGTATGAAAGTTTTATATGATTTAGCAGAGTAACAGATATTAAATGTAGGATATGGCAAGATATCATATTGGCATGTTGAGTACTTTTAGCTTGCAAGCATCCTATATTGTGATATAATTTGTCAATTTAAGAATTAAGCATTTTTTTCTGTACTAGATTTTATTGTATGCTTTTTAATGAAAATTTTGTTGATATACAACCTTCTTCTGCATACTGAAATTTTTACCAGAATAAAATGTTAGTTCTTGATTTCAAGGTAAACAAATATAAATACACACAAATTAATACAGATTTCAAATTGATTTGTTCTATGTCAGGTTTCATGAACCATGAATTTGACTCCACAAATTAACAACATGTCTGCATTTCAGGAAAAGTGATATCAATCTTAAATGACATGATTTCCAAAGTCAATCATAAGTATCACTCTAATACATGTTTTACTGATACTTCTAACATTACGCCACATCAAAGGGAAATAATCCTGTAAAGTGTCAGTATCCTTTTAGATTGCACTAAGGGTTATTTATATAGGTTCACTTAAATAAATTGTTTTTATACACACAAAACTATTTTTCCACGTGCACCTTAGGGTGCCTCATGCATGAAGAGTGAAGTCATGTAGCACGTGACCTATGCCATTATTAATTTGCAATGGAGTAGTGTTGTCGATTCTATATAGACTAAACTTAATATCATTTCTTATTCATTCATGATTAACTTTATACATAATATTCATATTAACTGGATTATCAAATTTGTTTCATAATGAGTAGCCGAAAACGGCCAGCGCGGCATGATCCAAATGATCCAATGCATTGGAACAAGGAACAATATGTTACCCATTTGAAAAGTATGGGAATTACAGTCAAATCTACTTGGAGATTAGACATGATTCGACAACTGTATTTTGTCAATCAAAAAGACATTGCAAATTCAACACAAAGTGGTCCGGTTGTTTCTCCGGAACCAAATAGTAGCAATACTGATGAAATGACAGTCGCTGCCGATGAGCAACCTTCCGTGGACACTGATCAACACACAAATGAAAACAGTACAATTTCACGTACAGAAGAAATGCTGAAGGACTCGACTTCCGCGCTAAAGTCGGCAAATGAAGCTATGTCGGCGATGTCATCTATGGTGGTAGGACTTCTAGCCAATAAAGATTCTTCATCAAGCAGTAGCAATAGTCTGTCGAATCCAAAGTCAAACTTCGACTTTGCCTCAGCATATCAGGCTACCTATGGAAACAATACCCAGATCTCTTCTGCTAATGCTGAACAAACCTTCCATAGACAAGTAGACACTTCAAAAGGGATTGTATTTGCGGAGGATTTGCCAAAATTGGACTACGTGTCTACTTCCTTGCGCAAGCAAATTTTAGAAGGTAAGGACATAAACCTTTCTTTATTACTTTATCCAAAGAACGAGGTTCCCCAAACACGCTCTGTCTTTTCTGAAGGGCTAACTGTAGAGTTATCAGCTCCTAAGGATCCTCGTCTAGAGAAAAGTTTGACCCTTGATGAGTTCAACAAGGCCTTCAGGAAATTAAGGAACATCATTTGTAAAGTATATCCTCAACGGCGAGATGAACTTGATCAATACGAGGCCGATATAAATGATATAGCCTATAACTACGGGCAAAGATTTTATAAATATCACAAATTGTTTTCTACTAAGGCCGCCAATGCTATCATAGAACATAATATCGCAATTAACTGGGGAAAGGTAGACGACCGTCTATTGCATTTGGTGATGAATGGTTTACAAAGTAGAGAATGCGAACTCTGTGGAGATTACGACCACACAACGAAGTTCTGCCAAAAACAAGTTTATCAAGAAACTCCTCCATGCGCCCCACTAAACACGACGAACGGTCGTTTTGTAGATAGATCAAAAGATAGGCATGGGAGAAATATCATTCAAGCAGAGGGTTATGATCTTTGTAACAATTTCAATTATGGAACATGCAAGTGGAAAGAATGCAAATTTACACATGCGTGTCTTAAGTGTAAAAGTAGAGGTCATGGCTTTAAGACCTGTGGTAACAACAAGGATACCAGTACTAGTAATCAAAACAAAACTGCTGATAAGCAGAAAGTAAAAACATCTAGGTGACTCGAAATGAATGATGATTATCAACTTTCTCACATCAACGTAAACAACCTTGAAAAAGAATTAACAAAACATCCGGATAGGCATTTTGTAAAATATTTATTAGACGGTATAAAAAACGGTTTTGATACCATGGTGTCGAAAACAGAATTACCAACAGTTGAATGTAAAAATCTACAATCAGCTTTCCGAAATCCAGAAAGCGTTGATATTATAATTAAACAAGAGGTCGATAAAGGTTATCTAATTGGGCCATTTAAAAAGCTCCCTTTTGATAGGTATCGTGTGAGCCCAATAGGTATAGTGGAAGGCAAATATTCAGGGAAAAAGAGGCTAATAGTTGATCTGTCGTCTCCACACGAAAGTCAAGATCATTCTAGTATTAACGATTTAATCGACAAAGATCAATGCTCGCTGTCATACGTTAAAATAGATGATGCAATCAACGCAATTAAAGAATTCGGACGATTATCAATATTAAATAAGGCGGACATTGCCGATGCATTCAAACAATTAGGGATCAAAAGGGAGCAGCATCATTTATACTGTATTAAATGGAGAAATTTATATTACTATTATGTGCCTCTTTGTTTTGGCTCACGATCATCACCTAAAATATTTGACAATTTGTCAGTGGCAATTTGTTGGATAGCCAAGAACAATTACAATATTCCAGTTATACTTCATCTGCTTGATGATTTTTTAACTGTTCAAGCATCTGACACTTCAGGAGACAGAACTATGGCAATTATCACCTTAATTTTTAATAGATTGAATATACCATTATCTAAGAAAAAGACTGTAGGTCCACATACCACACTAGAGTATCTAGGAATTATATTAGACACAGATAAGATGGAAGCTAGACTTCCACAAGATAAAGTTGAACGTATTATTTATTTCATTGGAACATTTCTACGTCGACACTCTATTAAAAAACGAGAACTTTTACAACTCTTGGGACATTTCAATTTTGCTGCGAGAGTCATTATACCTGGACGGACTTTTGTTACATATCTCATAAACCTATCGACTAAAGTTAATAATCTCAATTACTATGTTTCACTGTCAGCCGAATGTCGAGATGATTTAAAGATGTGGTATATTTTTCTGAAACAGTGGAATTGCGTCTCTTTTTTCTACGATACTTTCACTACCAGTGCAGCGGACTTGGAATTGTATACAGATGCTGCTTCAACACTTGGCTTCGGGGGGTACTTCAAGGGACATTGGTTTTGTAGTTCTTGGCCGTCAGAGTTACAAAATATACTTGATTCTGATATGTCTATGGCTTTCCGAGAATTGTACCCAATTGCAGTGGCGGCAGTACTTTGGGGCAAAGAATGGACGAGGAAACGGATAGTTTTTCATTGTGATAATGAATCTACTGTTAACATTATAAACAAGGGGCGATCAAAGGTGCAAGATATTATGAAACTAATGCGTAAACTCACTTGGTTAGCTGCAATAAACAATTTTACATTTTCAAGTAAGCATATCCCTGGTGTTAAAAATGTGATTGCCGATTCACTTTCTCGATTTGATTTTCAGACGTTCCGGAAAGAAGCTCCGGAAGCAGATGCACAAGCCATGACTTGTCCGCACTTCTCACTCGTAATGTGGAATTGACTAATAGTGTGAGTTGTTTACTCAAAACTTCAATAGCGCCAAGAACACGTACACAGTATGAGTGTGGGTATTCCGCCTATACCACCTTCTTACGAATGACTGGGGTGATTTGGAGAATTTCAGACATGCCTCCGTTAACTGAAGAATCTCTCATTCATTTCGCTACGCATTGTTTCAAAAACTTGCATTTGAAATGTTCTACTATTAAAATGTATATATGTGGAATACGATATAAATATTTAGAGTTTGGGAAGCCTTCGATATTTAGCGACGGTTCTGATAAACTTTATCGACTCGATGCTTTATATAGAGGAATAAAGAAAAATGAGAAAAAATCAACAAAACCTAGACTGCCAATTACATTCACGATACTAAAGGATATTTGTCAGTTTTTGAGGAAAGGGTATTATACGCCGTATGTAGACATTCTTCTGGAAGCAGCGTGTGTCACGGCATATTTTGGATTTCTTCGATGTGGAGAATTTACAGTATTACATTCGTTTGATTCAGAATGCAATGTGAGTATCGAGGATATCCGGTTTCTAAAGGATAAAGTGACCTTTCATTTGAAAGCTTCCAAAACAGACCCATTTCGTGAAGGTGTTGATATTCATTTATTTGCGTCGGGAGCTTCTGTTTGTCCAGTCTTATCTCTGGAACGTTACATGGAATTTCGTAATAGAAAATTCAAAGATAGTAAAACACAAGAC
Organism: Mytilus californianus; assembly: GCF_021869535.1. Taxonomy (NCBI): domain Eukaryota; kingdom Metazoa; phylum Mollusca; class Bivalvia; order Mytilida; family Mytilidae; genus Mytilus; species Mytilus californianus. Next base: position 22,609,306 of record NW_026262723.1, on the reverse strand, counting down.
GCTTTCTTTGTGATGGAAAATAGGAAAGCTTTAACACGAAACTATTTCATTTCTTCTCTTAAAAAGATACTTGCCGTACTTGGATACAATTCAGACTTATATAATGGTCACAGCTTTCGCATTGGAGCAAGTACCACAGCAGGTTCAAAAATTGAAGATCACCTTATTCAGACACTCGGACGGTGGAGTTCACAGTGTTATACTCGATATATAAGAACATCTTTATCAACGATACAGCAAGCTCAACAAGCATTAGTCGAGTGAAGATTTAGTGTTTACATATTGTACATAGGAATATTTAAATCGCATACGCTTTCATCTTGATTTAATATTGTTAGTGCGTTAGATTATATATAGTCTGTTCATTACCACATGTCAGTTCATCGTCTTTACGAGGTCAACACAACACCATCAATTGCGTTTTTACTAAGTGTTTCAGGGGCATAATAATCCCCATTGTTTGAATCTGATATTGGTTTAAAGTGTATTTAGATAGTGTTGGGGCATAATAATCCCCATATTATGTAAATAAATATTGACGTATCATTGTCCTCATTGTGTCTACATTGGTTATGTGTATATTAATTGCTAAACATATACGAATTGTTAATAACCGCAATCAGTGACGTAACATTTTCATTGAATGAGACAATGGTTAAACATTTGAGACCAAGTTATACAGTATGACAGTTCCCGATTTTGTTTTGATATTTGTACTTACTGATTAATTATGTACATTATAGAACATTATAGTATAGCCGATGCAGAGAACATTATTATCAAGAGTTCATTGACATGTTTCTGAAAGTCATGTTAAGGTCAAGTAGAACATTTCAATTTCATCAAGACGTAACATTTCTTCTCACGACCCGCTGAGATAAACAGTAGTTAATCAGAACACTTGCGCTTATCACTAAATGTTACAACGTTTTCCAGCACGCCTAAGTTACATACTGATAAACGATTAGTAATGGACGTTTTAATTGCTATTTATCTATTCGCATTTGATATAACGTTTATTTGTTTATTATTCACATATTGAGATATATTAATTTTTTTACAAATCTTAGTTCAAGAGATACTGTAAATTCAGAAATTAATGCGTGCATTTATCATTGCGATTTCAGAAAATCTATTAAATGCAAAATTTTATCATTGCCATACTCACTCAGTCGCATTAATGAATTCATATTAATTTGAATTTACAGTAACCATCTTCATTTGGGGTTCAGTTGTCTCCTTTAAATACCAGTCATCAACTGTATTTGGCATATTTTCGTTATTATTAACTCAATTTCCCCAAATTTGATGCAGAGTTATTGATGTATAAGTTGCTTGTCACAGTTAATGGGACTTATAGCAGTAGTTTGGTTAACATTTAAATAGACCAGACACATGCTAGAAGTTTCCGGACACTAACTACCAACAGATTCCTGTTCTAAGTCAGTCCTGACGTCAGTCCATGCATGGACTTCTATCACTGACGTTTTTGATCTACATGCTTGTAGTCATAAACAAGAACAGGTCCAGCAGTAAGTTCAAGCATGAACTTAAAGTTAGTGTCCTATCATTATTCAGAAGTTCAAGCATGAACTCAGATCTTCCGATTGATATGATTCTCAAGCTTGGGAATTAATCAATCACGACTAATCAATAACTGTGACAACAACCGAGACGGCTAAACGCCAAATGATGTTTATTTTATTGTGTGTATATCATGTAGTATGTATCTTAGTTTAATCATATCTAATAAATATATATTCTATGTTTTGTTGTGTATAAAGGGTTATTTATATAGGTTCACTTAAATAAATTGTTTTTATACACACAAAACTATTTTTCCACGTGCACCTTAGGGTGCCTCATGCATGAAGAGTGAAGTCATGTAGCACGTGACCTATGCCATTATTAATTTGCAATGGAGTAGTGTTGTCGATTCTATATAGACTAACCACCACCTTCCCCACCGCCACCATTGTTTCATTATATTTAGAGATTTATAATGTAATATTTAAGTGCTGTCTCGGTATATAATATCTTTTAGGTCAGCATATTTTCGTTATTATTAACTCAATTTCCCCAAATTTGATGCAGAGTTATTGATGTATAAGTTGCTTGTCACAGTTAATGGGACTTATAGCAGTAGTTTGGTTAACATTTAAATAGACCAGACACATGCTAGAAGTTTCCGGACACTAACTACCAACAGATTCCTGTTCTAAGTCAGTCCTGACGTCAGTCCATGCATGGACTTCTATCACTGACGTTTTTGATCTACATGCTTGTAGTCATAAACAAGAACAGGTCCAGCAGTAAGTTCAAGCATGAACTTAAAGTTAGTGTCCTATCATTATTCAGAAGTTCAAGCATGAACTCAGATCTTCCGATTGATATGATTCTCAAGCTTGGGAATTAATCAATCACGACTAATCAATAACTGTGACAACAACCGAGACGGCTAAACGCCAAATGATGTTTATTTTATTGTGTGTATATCATGTAGTATGTATCTTAGTTTAATCATATCTAATAAATATATATTCTATGTTTTGTTGTGTATAAACTATAAGATACTCTAACTAAATATTCTTGCCATGTTTTCCACAATCAATGTTTAAAGTATCATTTACTGTTGTATAGCACTTACCATGTGACAGACAGATTTAGTGATGTCTTAATGGGCCTGTCAATACACTTCTGGACCATTAGATACTGCAGAGTCCATTAACCAAAATACCAACATGATAGTTTGAGCAATAACTAACTCACTTATGTGTTTAAGGTCAGAATTGTGCTTCTGAATGTAAAATTTAAAAGACTGTGGCAAGATGTTCAACACCCTATGCATCAAAATGTTATGCTACCTTTATTTATCTTCTTATTAGTCCTTAATTGCTTTAGTTATAAATTCTATCCAAAGTATATGGACAAAAGTTTGCTGGATTAAATTGAAAAGGCAATGAATGAATTTGCTGATCTACTATACTGCAATACTCAGTTTGAATATTTTCACAACTTCTGACAAGGTTCCTGAGGACACATGTGTGAATGTGTGATAGGTTCCTGGGGACAGGTGTGTGAAGGTATGATAGGTTCCTGGGGCAGGTGTGTGAATGTATGATAGATTCCTAGGGACATGTGTGTGAATGTATGATAGGTTCCTGGGGCAGGTGTGTGGATTGTTTGATAGGTTCCTGGGGACAGGTGTGTGAATGTATGATAGGTTCCTGGGGCAGGTGTGTGGATTGTTTGATAGGTTCCTGGGGGCAGGTGTGTGAATGTATGATAGGTTCCTTGGGGCAGGTGTGTGAATGTGTGATAGGTTCCTGGGGACAGGTGTGTGAATGTATGATAGGTTCCTGGGGACAGGTGTGTGAATGTATGATAGGTTCCTGGGGCAGGTGAGTGAATGTATGATAGGTTCCTGGGGACAGGTGTGTGAATGTATGATAGGTTCCTGTGGCAGGTGTGTGAATGTATGATAGGTTCCTGGGGACAGGTGTGTGAATGTATGATAGGTTCCTTGGGACAGGTGTGTGAATGTATGATAGGTTCCTGGGGACAGGTGTGTGAATGTATGATAGATTCCTGGGGATGGGTGTGTTAATGTATGATAGGTTCCTGGGGACAGGTGTGTGAATGTGAGTGTGCTAGTGTGTATTTATTGATGATTGAATAAATATTGATTTAATTTTGTAATTGGTATTTAATTTCTTATTTGAATTTACTTTAAAATAAAGATGATTTTATTCCTTATTCCTCATTGTGGTTTCATTTTCAAATTGATTAATTACAGATTGTAATTTTAAATTATGAGTTGTACCATTTGTATTTTATATTGACATACTTTGGTGATTGACTATTTTCGTCTTGATCATTACTCACTTCTTCTATTTTGATGATCATTGTTTTTACATTTGATTTAGCCACACACTTTCTATTATTTCTTCAGTCTTTTTTTGCTGTATTTGCTGTTTCATATTTCTTATATTTGTGTTTTGCTTTGGCTGATTGTTTATAGTTTTTACAGCTTATTTTTATATTATAATGGTATTGCTAAATGAGGAACTATATTTCTATTTTTGCTCTTTTGACAAGTTAAATTCTGTTTCGAACGTCACAGGAAGTAATATTTTGATTAGATAAGGTTGAATTGAACATTTTGTTAATTTCCCAAACTGTGACGTATTCTACTGACAGTTATATGGTTAATTTTTGTAAGTTAGTGACACACATTACGTAAATCTATCAGATTGATATAATACATGTTTTAAAAGAATTAGTTTATATATGTTGTTATTAAATGTGATATTATATTACAAGTTTTTGCTTTGATGATTCATAATAAAACTATCCATAACCCTACATGGTCAACTATTTATTTATGCCCTAGATAAGTGTGACTACAATAGGTTCCTGGGGACAGGTGAGTGAATGTATGATAGGTTCCTGGGGACAGGTATGTGAATGTATGATAGGTTCCTGGGGACAGGTGTGTGAATGTATGATAGGTTCCTGAGGACAGGTGTGTGAATGTATGATAGGTTCCTGGGGACAGGTATGTGAATGTATGATAGGTTCCTGGGGACAGGTGTGTGAATGTATGATAGGTTCCTGGGAACAGGTATATAAATGTATGATAGGTTCCTGGGGACAGGTGTGTGAATGTATGATAGGTTCCTGGGGACAGGTATATAAATGTAGGATAGGTTTCTGGGGACAGGCATGTGCATGTATGACAGGTTCCTGGGGACGAGTGTGTGAATGAATGATAGGTTCTTGCAGACATGTATGTGACTGTATGATAGATTCCTGTGGACAGGTGTGTGAATGTGTGATAGGTTCTGGAGGACAGGTGTGTGAATGTGTGATAGGTTCTGGAGGACAGGTGTGTGAATGTGTAATAGGTTCCTGGTACAGGTGTGTGAATTTATGACAGGTTCCTTGGGACAGGCATTTGAATGTGTTCTAGGTTTCCGGGGACAGGCATGTGAATGTATGATAGGTTCCTGCAGACAGGTATGTGAATGTATGATAGGTTCCTGCAGACAATCATATGAATGTGTGATAGGTTTCTAGGAACAGGTGTGTGAACATATGATAGGTTCCTGGGGACAGGTGTGTGAATGTATGATAGGTTCCTGGGGACAGGTGTGTGCATGTATGATAGGTTCCTGGGGACAGGTGTGTGAATGTATGATAGGTTCCTGGGGACAGGTGTGTGAATGTATGATAGGTTCCTGGGGACAGGTGTGTGAATGTATGATAGGTTCTTGGGGACAGGTGTGTGCATGTATGATAGGTTCCTGGGGACAGGTGTGTGAATGTATGATAGATTCCTGGGGACAGGTGTGTGAATGTATGATAGGTTCCTGGGGACAGGTGTGTGAATGTATGATAGGTTCCTGGGAACAGGTGTGTGAATGAATGATAGGTTCCTGGGAAAAGGTATATAAATGTATGATAGGTTCCTGGGGACAGGTGTGTGAATGTATGATAGGTTACTCAGGTCAGGTGTGTGAATGTGTGATAGGTTCCTGAGGACAGGTGTGTGAATGTGTGATAGGTTCCTGGTGCAGGTGTGTGAATGTATGACAGGTTCCAGGGGACAGGCATTTGAATGTGTGCTAGGTTCCTGGAGACAGGCATGTGAGTTTATGATAGGTTCCTGCGGACAATCATATGAATGTGTGATAGGTTTCTAGGAACAGGTGCGTGAACGTATGATAGGTTCCTGGGGACAGGTGTGTGAATGTATGATAGGTTCCTCAGGTCAGGTGTGTGAATGTGTGATAGGTTCCTGAGGACAGGTGTGTGAATGTGTGATAGGTTCCTGGTGCAGGTGTGTGAATGTATGATAGGTTCCTGGGGACAGGTGTGTGAATGTATGATAGGTTCCTGAGGACAGGTGTGTGAATGTGTGATAGGTTCCTGGTGCAGGTGTGTGAATGTATGACAGGTTCCAGGGAACAGGTATTTGAATGTGTGCTAGGTTCCTGGAGACAGGCATGTGAATGTATGATAGGTTCCTGCAGACAATCATATGAATGTGTGATAGGTTTCTAGGAACAGGTGTGTGAACATATGATAGGTTCCTGGGGACAGGTGTGTGAATGTATGATAGGTTACTCAGGTCAGGTGTGTGAATGTGTGATAGGTTCCTGAGGACAGGTGTGTGAATGTGTGATAGGTTCCTGGTGCAGGTGTGTGAATGTATGACAGGTTCCAGGGGACAGGGATTTGAATGTGTGCTAGGTTCCTGGAGACAGGCATGTGAATGTATGATAGGTTCCTGCGGACAATCATATGAATGTGTGATAGGTTTCTAGGAACAGGTGTGTGAACGTATGATAGGTTCCTGGGGACAGGTGTGTGAATGTATGATAGGTTCCTCAGGTCAGGTGTGTGAATGTGTGATAGGTTCCTGAGGACAGGTGTGTGAATGTGTGATAGGTTCCTGGTGCAGGTGTGTGAATGTATGATAGGTTCCTGGGGACAGGTGTGTGAATGTATGATAGGTTCCTGAGGACAGGTGTGTGAATGTGTGATAGGTTCCTGGTGCAGGTGTGTGAATATATGACAGGTTCCAGGGGACAGGCATTTGAATGTGTGCTAGGTTCCTGGAGACAGGCATGTGAATGTATGATAGGTTCCTGCGGACAATCATATGAATGTGTGATAGGTTTCTAGGAACAGGTGTGTGAACGTATCAAAGGTTCCTGGGGACAAGTGTGTGAATGTGTAATAGGTTCATGAGGCAGGTGTGTGAATGTGTGCTAGATTTCTGGGGACAGGTGTGTGAATGTATGATAGGTGCCTGGGGACAGGTTTGTGAATGTATGATAGGTGCCTGGGGACAGGTGTGTGAATGTATGATAGGTGCCTGGGGACAGGTGTGTGAATGTTTGATAGGTCCCTGGAGCAGTTATGTGAATGTATGATAGGTTCCTGGGGACAGGTGTGTGAATGTATGATAGGTTTCTGGGGACAGGTATATGAATGTATGATAGGTTTCTGGGGACAGGTGTGTGAATGTATGATAGGTGCCTGGGGACAGGTGTGTGAATGTATGATAGGTTCCTGAGGACAGGTGTGTGAATGTATGATAGGTTCCTGAGGACAGGTGTGTGAATGTATGATAGGTGCCTGGGGACAGGTGTGTGAATGTATGATAGGTTCCTGAGGACAGGTGTGTGAATGTATGATAGGTTCCTGGGGACAGGTGTGTGAATGTATGATAGGTTCCTGAGGACAGGTGTGTGAATGTATGATTGGTGCCTGGGGACAGGTGTGTGAATGTATGATAGGTTCCTGAGGACAGGTGTGTGAATGTATGATAGGTGCCTGGGGACAGGTGTGTGAATGTATGATAGGTTCCTGAGGACAGGTGTGTGAATGTATGATAGATTTCTGGGGACAGGTGTGTGAATGTATGATAGGTGCCTGGGGACAGGTGTGTGAATGTATGATAGGTGCCTGGGGACAGGTGTGTGAATGTATGATAGGTGCCTGGGGACAGGTGTGTGAATGTTTGATAGGTCCCTGGAGCAGTTATGTGAATGTATGATAGGTTCCTGGGGACAGGTGTGTGAATGTATGATAGGTTTCTGGGGACAGGTATATGAATGTATGATAGGTTTCTGGGGACAGGTGTGTGAATGTATGATAGGTGCCTGGGGACAGGTGTGTGAATGTATGATAGGTTCCTGAGGACAGGTGTGTGAATGTATGATAGATTTCTGGGGACAGGTGTGTGAATGTATGATAGGTGCCTGGGGACAGGTGTGTGAATGTATGATAGGTTCCTGAGGACAGGTGTGTGAATGTATGATAGGTTCCTGGGGACAGGTGTGTGAATGTATGATAGGTTTCTGGGGACAGGTGTGTGAATGTATGATAGGTTTCTGGGGACAGGTGTGTGAATGTATGATAGGTTTCTGGGGACAGGTATATGAATGTATGATAGGTTTCTGGGGACAGGTGTGTGAATGTATGATAGGTTCCTGAGGACAGGCATATAAATGTGATAGGTTCCTAGAAACAATCAAGTGATGAATTATGCAAGCCTTAAACAAATTTGATTTAAGTAGGTATGTTTGCATGTTGCCCCCAACATGGTTGCAAAGGGAAATAACTCTCACTCAAACTACATCAATGAAAAGCAATCTATAGTAAGATCAGTTAAGAAAAACCATGTAACTCAATAATAATATAAAAAAACACAGTGAATAGAATCCTCTAAACATATAGCTATAGACTATACAGCAAATTGATAAGATTTACATATCTAACTTGTCAAAATCAATCTCCACTGTATACAGAATAGTATCAAATAAAATCTGATTTTATTACAGACCTAATCTAATAAGATTCCCAGCTGACTTCACAAGTTACTTGATTAGCCTATTCTGTACATGGTATATACGTCTGCTAACAGTTTATATTTCTGACACCAATTCATTGTTGTCTCAGGGTTAAAGAGGCTGTACAATTTTTCAATTACTATATTGCCCAGGACAATTGGAAAATTGTCAAAGGCTCAACCTCTATAGTGAAAAAATGTATTCTGAATAATGTTTATAACTAAACTGGAGTTCAGGAAATAATTTCTTCTCTTTAAACATAAGAAATGTTTCAGCTACTAATTGACTACAACAGTCTTAACAATGACTTTCAAATAATTGGCTGAAACCAATGAAATGATTTTTGGTCATTTTCCTTGAACAATTCTATAGTCTAAATATTTAAATTCTTTAAATTTCCTTCTCTAGAAAAAAAAGGGATATACGAATATTTCCAAAAACAGAAAGCTTTTATAAAAGAGCGTACTGCCATGATTTTCAAGGTCAAAATGAACAAAACATCATCATCTGGTGTATGGTGTACTAATACTAGAAGTAAACTATAAATCTGGTTTTTGAGACTTTACTTTGATGCCATTTCTGAAATATGCTACACCCTTGATGCTTATATTAGGAATAAAAAAAATTGCATCCAGAAATAGCAATGTCTCAAATTATGTATATATATGAATTCATATTTATCTGATTACTCATATCTTAAATCAAAGGAAGGACAAGGTGTGATCATTTTTGGGGTATTTACGGTAAAAATTGGTAAAACTATTAAATAGTGAAAATCATTATTATTTTTTCCAAAGGATCCATGAAATTTGTTCAGATGATCCTGGATTCATCAATTTCATCTGGGTCCATTAAATTTTCAAAGTTAAGACCTTAATTATGGGAGCCAAAAGAACTTGTCAAAATTTTTTGCATGAAACTTTTTTTATAGTACTTATTGTTCAAGAACAAATGTGCCTTTTCAATTTTACCCGCTATTTAAATTAAAATTTGCATTTCTCTTTATAAGAAAGTCAAAGCTCTGCACAGATCATGATCAGAATACAAAATCCAATACAATCTTCAAATATTTTGTGTCACAAACTCTTTAACATAGAATGGAGAATTTCATAAGAATAGGGAATACATACAATGAACTTAACTCCAAAGTATTCAAAAATCAATGTCCATTTACACTGCAGCTTTGGAGAAGAGATCTTTAAGGGCATATATATATACAGTTACAAGGGAGGTAATGACATTGCGAATGTAAAATTAAATTTATTTTCGCAACATCAAACTGTGAAATATCCGCAAAAGATGCATGTTTCAACTGATTTTAATCATTACCTCAAAAACGAGAATGTGAACTCCACACAGATCTATATACAAATCACTTTGAAAGATTCTCAAGCAAGTTGTACAGTCATACCTACTCACCTGTCATTGTAATAATCCAAAAACTAAGCTGTAGTCACACCCACCCACCTGTCATTGTGAGCACCAACCAGGATGCCACACAGTTACATCTCCTCACCTGTCATTGTGAGAACCCGCATGTATGACATATAGTTACACTAACTCATCTAACATTGTGAAAGACCTAACAAGTAAACCACACAGTCACACCTGCTCACCTGTCATTGTAAAAGCTTACACAAGTAAATCACACAGTCACAACCACTCCCCTGATAATGTAAAAGATCCCACAAGTAAGCCAAACAGTCACATCCACTAACCTGTCATTGTGGAAGAGCACACAAGTAAGTCACACAGTCACACCCACTCCCCTGTCATTGTGGAAGAGCCCACAGGTAAGTCACACATTCACAACCATGGCACCCACCAGGCATTGTGAAAGAGCCCATTAGTAAGTCACACCCACTTACCTGTCATTGTAAAAGATCCCACAAGTGAAGCCACACAGTCACATCCACTCACCTGTCATTGTAAAAGATCCTACAAGTGAAGCCACACAGTCACATCCACTCACCTGTCATTGTAAAAGATCCCACAAGTGAAGCCACACAGTCACATCCACTCACCTGTCATTGTAAAAGATCCCACAAGTAAGCCACACAGTCACATCCACTCACCTGTCATTGTAAAAGATCCCACAAGTAAGCCACACAGTCACATCTACACACCTGTCATTGTAAAAGATCCCACAAGTAAGCCACACTGTCACATCCACTCACCTGTCATTGTAAATGATCCCACAAGTAAGCCACAGTCACATCCACCCATCTGTCATTGTAAAAGATCCCACAAGAAAGCCACACTGTCACATCCACTCACCTGTCATTGTAAATGATCCCACAAGTAAGCCACACAGTCACATCCACTCACCTGTCATTGTGAATGATCTTGTAAGTGAACCACACAGTCACACCTAGTCATCTGTCATTGTAAATGATCTTATAAGTAAACCACACAGTCACACCCAGTCATCTGGCATTGTAAATGATCCTATTGGTAGACCACACATTCACACCTACTCACCTGTCACCTCACCTGTCACTGTAAAAGATCCCACAAGTATGCCACACAGTTAAATCCACTAACCTGTCATTGTAAAAGATTCCACAAGTAAAACACACAGTCACATCCACTCACCTGTCATTGTAAAAGATCCCACAAGTAAGCCACACAGTCACATCCACTCACCTGTCATTGTAAATGATCCCACAAGTAAGCCACATAGTCACATCCACTCACCTGTCATTGTAAATGATCTTGTAAGTGAACCACACAGTCGCACCCAGTCATCTGTCATTGTAAATGATCTTATTAGTAAACCACACAGTCACACCCAGTCATCTGGCATTGTAAATGATCCTATTGGTAGACCACACATTCACACCTACTCACCTGTCACCTCACCTGTCACTGTAAAAGATCCCACAAGTATGCCACACAGTCAAATCCACTAACCTGTCATTGTAAAAGATTCCACAAGTAAGGCATACAGTCACATCCACTCACCTGTCATTGCAAAAGATCCCACAAGTAAAACACACAGTCACATCCACTCACCTGTCATTGTAAAAGATCCCACAAGTAAGCCACACAGTCACATCCACTCACCTGTCATTGTAAATGATCCCACAAGTAAGCCACACAGTCACATCCACTCACCTGTCATTGTAAATGATCTTGTAAGTGAACCACACAGTCGCACCCAGTCATCTGTCATTGTAAATGATCTTATAAATAAACCACACAGTCACACCCAGTCATCTGGCATTGTAAATGATCCTATTGGTAGACCACACATTCACACCTACTCATCTGTCACCTCACCTGTCACTGTAAAAGATTCCCACAAGTATGCCAAACAGTCAAATCCACTAACCTGTCATTGTAAAAGATTCCACAAGTGAAGCCACACAGTCACATCCACTCACCTGTCATTGTAAAAGATCCCACAAGTAAGCCACACAGTCACATCCACTCACCTGTCATTGTAAAAGATCCCACAAGTAAGCCACATAGTCACATCCACTCACCTGTCATTGTAAAAAATCCCACAAGTAAGCCACACTGTCACATCCACTCACCTGTCATTGTAAATGATCCCACAAGTAAGCCACACAGTCACATCCACTCATTTGTCATTGTAAAAGATCCCACAAGTAAGCCACACAGTCACATCCACTCACCTGTCATTGTAAATGATCCCACAAGTAAGCCACACAGTCACATCCACTCATCTGTCATTGTAAATGATCTTGTAAGTGAACCACACAGTCGCACCCAGTCATCTGTCATTGTAAATGATCTTCTAAGTAAACCACACAGTCACACCCAGTCATCTGGCATTGTAAATGATCCTATTGGTAGACCACACATTCACACCTACTCACCTGTCACCTCACCTGTCACTGTAAAAGATCCCACAAGTATGCCACACAGTTAAATCCACGAGTATGTCACACAGTCAAATCCACTAACCTGTCATTGTAAAAGATTCCACAAGTACGGCATACAGTCACATCCACTCACCTGTCATTGTAAAAGATCCCACAAGTAAAACACACAGTCACATCCACTCACCTGTCATTGTAAAAGATCCCACAAGTAAGCCACACAGTCACATCCACTCACCTGTCATTGTAAATGATCCCACAAGTAAACCACATAGTCACATCCACTCACCTGTCATTGTAAATGATCTTGTAAGTGAACCACACAGTTGCACCCAGTCATCTGTCATTGTAAATGATCTTATAAGTAAACCACACAGTCACACCCAGTCATCTGGCATTGTAAATGATCCTATTGGTAGACCACACATTCACACCTACTCACCTGTCACCTCACCTGTCACTGTAAAAGATCCCACAAGTATGCCACACAGTTAAATCCACTAACCTGTCATTGTAAAAGATTCCACAAGTAAAACACACAGTCACATCCACTCACCTGTCATTGTAAAAGATCCCACAAGTAAGCCACACAGTCACATCCACTCACCTGTCATTGTAAATGATCCCACAAGTAAGCCACATAGTCACATCCACTCACCTGTCATTGTAAATGATCTTGTAAGTGAACCACACAGTCGCACCCAGTCATCTGTCATTGTAAATGATCTTATTAGTAAACCACACAGTCACACCCAGTCATCTGGCATTGTAAATGATCCTATTGGTAGACCACACATTCACACCTACTCACCTGTCACCTCACCTGTCACTGTAAAAGATCCCACAAGTATGCCACACAGTCAAATCCACTAACCTGTCATTGTAAAAGATTCCACAAGTAAGGCATACAGTCACATCCACTCACCTGTCATTGTAAAAGATCCCACAAGTAAAACACACAGTCACATTCACTCACCTGTCATTGTAAAAGATCCCACAAGTAAGCCACACAGTCACATCCACTCACCTGTCATTGTAAAAGATCCCACAAGTAAGCCACACAGTCACATCCACTCACCTGTCATTGTAAATGATCTTGTAAGTGAACCACACAGTCGCACCCAGTCATCTGTCATTGTAAATGATCTTATAAGTAAACCACACAGTCACACCCAGTCATCTGGCATTGTAAATGATCCTATTGGTAAACCACACATTCACACCTACTCTTCTGTCACTGTAAAAGATCCCACAAGTATGCCACACAGTCAAATCCACTAACCTGTCATTGTAAAAGATTCCACAAGTAAGGCATACAGTCACATCCACTCACCTGTCATTGTAAAAGATCCCACAAGTAAAACACACAGTCACATCCACTCACCTGTCATTGTAAAAGATCCTATAAGTAAAGCACAAAGTCACACCTAGTCATCTGTCATTGTAAATGATCCCACAAGTAAGCCACATAGTCACATCCACTCACCTGTCATTGTAAATGATCTTGTAAGTGAACCACACAGTCGCACCCAGTCATCTGTCATTGTAAATGATCTTATTAGTAAACCACACAGTCACACCCAGTCATCTGGCATTGTAAATGATCCTATTGGTAGACCACACATTCACACCTACTCACCTGTCACCTCACCTGTCACTGTAAAAGATCCCACAAGTATGCCACACAGTCAAATTCACTAACCCGTCATTGTAAAAGATCCCACAGGTAAGCCACACAGTCACACTCACTCACCTGTCATTGTAAATGATCCCACTAGTAAACCAATATTTCTGCCAGCCAACATGACATCTTCACTCTCCAGAGTGTTTTCCCCAGAAGTTTTCTTCTTTTTCCTTGCAGCCCATAATCCCACAAGTAGAATTAGGACATAGAAAAGAATGACTGAGATCAATCCAGAAATATTTACAGCCATTCTTTTTTATTTAGTAATCTGAAAAAGGTAATTATTAAAATGAAGGATATATTTCAAGTTAATTGTATGATGAAATATTTCACAAAAATAATAGTTTAGCCTCGCTGTACATGCTGTATGAGTCTAGCTTAATGCAATAAAAATTGGTTCATTTGAAGATGGATTGTACTATTTGAGCACGAACTTCGTTCACTTCAAGAGCACCAGAGTTCACCACTGAGATTTTGCAGAGTTTTCTCTTGACCTTTGTTTTTTTTTTATCGCCACCTTGGTATTTCTATTTCCAAAGAATAAATTCAGAAACATATATAACAAGATAAAATAAATAAATTTGGTGTATTTACTGTCTTCTGATTGGTTAAAAATATTACCTTTATTTTCAGTGTTGTCAATTTTTATAGCGACACGCCCACTCTAACGTGTGTATTCATACGCCAACATGTGTGTACGTTGTTATTGTTAATATAAATAATATAAAAAGCTCTTTGAGCCTTATTTTTGATAGAAATTTATTTATAATGAATGACAATAATTTATTTTGAATTTATTGAACCATAAAATTAATTTTTGACTCTTCACATTTTACATAATCCGCTTCGCGGATTATTCAATGTGAAGAGTCAAAAATTAATTTTATGGTTCAATAAATTCACGGATTATTCAATGTGAAGAGTCAAAAATTAATTTTATGGTTCAATAAATTCAAAATAAATAATAGTCATTAATTAAATGGAGGAATCCATCAAAGGTAAATAAAATTCTTCTTTATCATTTAATGTAGGTATACTAATTATAATGGGTATGTTCATGTATGATGACAAGAAATAACAAATAGTGTCAGAGTTTTATCAAATCTACCTATTTGTAGAAAATTTGTCTATCAATTAATTGTATAATGTGAGGCAAATTGTAATTAATGACTTGTTTTTCTAGTGCATACTTATTTATATAGAATAACTTGCCCCTAATGTGTAGATATAGAATAAAAATACCAATTGTTCTCGTCATTTTGCAACCCAGTTTTTTAAACTTTCATGGTCAAATAGGTTAGTTTTTTTAAATACAAATAATTTTAGTGAATATAAAATAAGAAGATGTAGTATGATTGCTAACGAGACAACTATCCACCAAATTTAAAATCACATGGTTTTCTTGTATTGACTGCTCACATCAGCACTCCTACCAAAGGCAAATATACTACCATTACATTAATAACAAAACATTTTAAACATTGTAATAACAATTCCAAAAAATATTCAATAACTTCAAATAATATATTTGGTTTGTATTTGTTAAGCTAGACATTATAAAAGAAAGCAATTTTGATGCTTCTTTAGCAAGTTTGTAATCTGAGTAAATCTTCTCCCGTGTAATTACTAAAAGAAGCAAACATCCCAAGCAGAAGAAGTCGATAATACTACAGACTATTTACATGGTTTTATTAAAACATAAATTTGTCTATCCCCAAAAAGTAAATATATCGACAATTCAACGATGAATGATGTTTAAGGAACGCTTCCCTCACACTGAGACAAATAGTTTTACTCTTCAGATAATTGCCTAGAAGGACATCATGAACAAACAACAATCACTTTCTATGGAGATCGGAAATCATTTTTATTTGTGGACACAGGGTGCTTATCTTGTACATGTTTGTTCAGATCAATACAGCGGTTTATAGTAGCTAAACCAACTCATTATCCAGCTTATAATGGTGCAATCAATTTACCCATTTAACATGATGTAAAGCCAGCTATTTTCTGAAGTAATTTTCTATTAAAGGATATATCTTGCTGTGATTAACTGGTTTTATACAGAGTCTGATACAAGATTCTTAAAACCAAATTCTTCCACTGTTAAAGATTTTCTTGGGACTGAAATTGATTTTTGAAAGGAAATTTAAATGAAGCAAAGTAATAATGGATTTAGATTCTGGTCTGGTATTGACTTTTAAATCTATAATTAAAAGAAGCCCTAGACAAAAACTTAGTAAATATTCATTAATAAAAAAAAATATCCAAGAAAAGCCTATAAAGACAGACAGACACTAAGCTTAAATTAAGATACAGTTGATTTCATAGTATTTAAAAAAGAAGATTAAAAGCTAATAGGACTATATGCAAGAGGAGTAAAATCAATTAAAATACATGTGAGAACAAACAAGAGAAAATTGCTGCAGCTCACACAGGAACTCTAAAGACATGTGAGCTATACAAACTCTAAAACCATGTGAGCTATACCAACTCTAAAACCATGTGAGCTATACCAACTCTAAAACCATGTGAGCTATACGAACTCTAAATCCATGTGAGCTATACGAACTCTAAAACCATGTGAGCTATACGAAATCTGAAACCATGTGAGCTATACGAACTCTAAAACCATGTGAGCTATACGAACTCTAAAACCATGTGAGCTATACGAACTCTAAAACCATGTGAGCTATACGAACTCTAAAACCATGTGAGCTATACACATTAACTAAGTGTTTCTTAAAATTCTAGTTTTATAAACCTGAAGTACAAAATGATTTATGCAAGATAATTGTTCACAATGAATCAAGTATGCTCATTGAGATTCACCCTGAATTGTTATATTGCCATGAAATAAGTTAAACTACCCCCATGTGATATTTAAGGAATTAAGTGTAACAACAATGCTTCGTGAGAAATGTAAAGAAAACATATAAATAGAGTATCTTGGGAAATTCCTACAGATTTATTACAACAGTTTTAGTAAAATGTATTGAAAAGATGTCTGGGAACACTTTATCTGTCATATCATATTAGATTTATAGTTTCCTATCTGTAAAGGCAACTTCTTCACACGTAAGTAAGTGGCCTTATGAAAGGAATTGTGCTAGTTGGGATAGTAAAGCATTTCCACTTTACAAATTTGTACAAGGAGGGGTTGTGGGCACCACCTGTCTCTAGTTGGGGACCAGGTCAACTTGACTTTTAGAAATCGATGAGCCATGTCGTTTAAATTCTTGTTCATTTCATGTCTCCATATTAATTTTGTTTATGATGTTATTATTATGTATTTTACTTTGTTCGGTTATTTATTATTTGTATGTAATGGAGAAGACGTTCTAAGTTGTAAAACTTGTGTCTAATCCTATTGTCAATGTTTTGGACAATAAAAATATGTTTAGTAGGGGACCAGTATATGCCTATCTTGTTAAATGTGTGTTGTGTCACTGTCGCAATGAAGTTTCCAACAAATCTGGATTTTTGACGAGGATGATATAAATTTTATGGTCCTCATTTCTAAACTTTAATGAGACCTAATGAAATGGTTTGATTCTTAAATAGTTACAAAGGATTATCCTTCACATAGTAAGGAGGGCTATCATTTATCAAAATTGCCATCTATTCTAATCATTATGTGAATAAATATAACAGAGACTAAGTCAATAAAAAGGTTATCAACACTATATTTCTTAATGGCTAAACATATCTACAAAAATACAAGAATATAAGGACCCCATGAGTCAGGCATATTGACATTTGACAGGGTTGTTACTCATTCCTTCCCTTGTTATCAACATCAGTGTAACAACATAATAAACAATCAAAATCATTCCCGAAAAAGAAGTTGACTGCATCTGTGGGGTTTTTAGTAAAAACAGGATATCATATCCTAGTTTTTATGGCGATGTTGTTTATAAAGCCCATAAATTTAGATATTATCCATGTTCACTATTTGATCTATTTAAAAAAAATTATTCTTAAAGGTTATAAACTTACAACAGTAGAGATGATCCAATGATCACAGATGCCCCCACCCGCAGCAACTAATTCAAAAAGCAGCTCTCTATTTATCATCTGGAAACCAAATCATTATGAATTTTTTCAACAATAAATTACCATTAACTCTGGAATGGTAATAGTGAAATCAATGAAAATCAAATTTAACGGGTCTGTAGTGGTCCAAAACATTCCATTAAAATTTCAATTAATTTCAAAAATAGATTCTCTATTTATCAACTTTAAGTTTTCCAACAATCAAGTACTAAGATTATTTCTGGAACAGTTAAAATGAAATCAACAAAAAACGAAACTACTGGGTCTTAAAAAATTCCAAGGAAAGTATATTGTATTCTTATATTTTATATAAAATGATTCCATAGATTTTAATGATATTGGACAGATAAAAGTTCTGTTATCTAATGTCTAGAGATAACTAATCAATTATAGGACAAGAATTCTGACGTTTCCAAATAATTATATTTCAAAAGCTATTTATATTTTCAAAAAACATCAAACAAACCCTTCAATACAGTATAACTAGAAATTAATAACCATGTTAACCTAAATCAACTTAGAACAACCAACAACCAACCAATCAAGACTGTATAACAGATGACTAACAACCAATAAATTATTTCAAGATACATATCGTGTATCAAAAAAGGATATGAATTTGAACTGACATGATTTCCAATCCTATTAACTCAGGAATACCAACTTTTCCAGAGAAACATCTTCGAAAATTCCTTATCATATATATCATTTAACTAAGCCAATGTTTTTTAATGATGTTGGACAGAGAAATCTCTGCTCCCTAATGTCTAGAGAAAACTAATCAATTATAGGACAAGAAGTCTCACATTTACAATATAGTTATCTTTAATCAAGCTACTTGTTTCTTCAATAAACGTCAATCGGTGCGACTTAATGTCATTTACTGCTTCAATCTTATACAATGAAACAACCAATGACTCGTCACGATTTCTAATTTAAAGAGTGTTGTTTTTCTAAACAACAAATATTTCATGTTATATTGGTTCACTTACAGAAAGAAAAATGTTTTCTTTCCATTATTTTCCAATTCTAAGGAAGAACTTGGTGTCAATTTCCGGTATAAAAGAGAACTTGAAGCTTATAGAGCTCATGCATGGATATATGTGCGATCAATGTCAGAAAAGATTTTATATTTGAACCACTTTCAAATGAACAATACACTCACAAGGAACTATATTATTCCTACTCCATTCTATGCTAGCAATTGGACATAAACCTAATGTCACGAAAAATATTATAGATTTTTATACCAGTCCACACAAACATATTTCACCAGCCAATACTTTTTTTTCATATTTCTGCCAGTTAAAAAAGATGTTTATTTTATTCTTGGAACAATTCAATTCTTCACAAGAAAAAAAGCAGAAAATAAAAGTAATAAATCAACCTAAAAAAATCAATTTAAAAACATGTTGATGGAAAGAAAAAGACTCTTGTCATTTGTATTCTATTGCAGTATTTATAATTGAAAAATAAATACACGCATAATCATAATTTCGTATCATACTGTAGATGTACTTACACAAATTTTACTTGCTTTATGTCAATGGCAAATATTTCATGCATATTCAGGACAAGAGTGCACACGCTGAAATGTCTCGCCTTCTTTACTAACCATTGATATTATGTTGATAGTCCTAAATATAAAGCTTTACTACAACTATCACATAAACTTAACATGATCCAAAATATTGAGGTCAAGGTCATATAAACCAAACGAGAAATACATGTACACCTTACAATCATTCAATACACTGAATATAGTTGACCTATTGCTTATAGTTTTAAAGAAACAGACTTAACCAAGAAAACTGAACATTGACCAATGAACCATGAAAATGAGGTCAAAGTCAGATGAACCATGCCAGGCAGACATGTACAGCTTACAATCCTTCCATACAACAAATATAGTTGACCTATTGCTTATAGTTTAAGAAAAACAGACCAAAACATAAAAACTTAACACTGAGCAATGAACCGTGAAAATGAGGTCAAGGTCAAATAAAACCTGCGAGACTGACATGTACATCATAAAATATTTCCATACACCAAATATAGTTGACCTATTGCATATAGAATTAGAAAAAAAAGACCAAAACTCAAAAACTTAACTTGGACCACTGAACCATGAAAATGAGGTCAAGGTCAGATGACACCTGCCAGTTGGACATGTACACCTTACAATCATTCCATACACCAAATATAGTAGACCTATTGCATACAGTATAAGAAAAACAGACCAAAACACAAAAACTTAACTATAACCACTAAACCATGAAAATGAGGTCAAGGTCAGATGACACCTGCCAGTTGGACATGTACACCTTGCAATCCTTCCATACACCAAATATACTAGACCTACTGCTTATAGTATCTGAGTTATGGACTTGACAAACCAAAACTTAACCTTGTTCACTGATCCATGAAATGAGGTCAAGGTCAAGTGAAAACTGTCCGACGGGCATGAGGACCTTGCAAGGTACGCACATGCCGCCAGATCACTTTCCCTATGTCGAGCTTTCTGCGACAAAAGTGAGATATTAGGACTGACACAAGAAAATTGGGGGATGTTGGATAAGATCAGAAATTTGTATCCCAACAGTTAGCCTGCATAAAAAGAGGGACCCACTGTCCTTTTTCAAAGCATAAAATTCAATGTCCTTATTTCGACCAGACCAGGCTGTGTATTTAAACATCACAAACAGCTAAAAAGCATGGGTTTTTGCAACTTTAACTGCTAGATGGCTGAATCCTGGATGACCCTATTCCTTTACCCAAATCAATAATTTGGCAAATGATCTCAGGAGAGATATAAACATGTTGTGGTTATTAAACCAAACTATCTTTTACACGACAATGACATCTGAAAATACAAATTCTTTCTGGACATTTGCTTACACCCACCTGTACTTTTTGTCAAAAAAGTTGAGGTGCCTAGTCCTTCACTGTAAGTTCTTTATTCTTTGTCCAATAACTGTGCAGTTTGTATAATGATCCTTCAATATATTATTTTAAATATATTATCCCATTCAATTTCTTCTATCTGACTGAAATCTTTGGGTTCCAAATTTTCTGAAAAAAAAATAAAATTTGTTAATCAATCTGTATTCTGTATTCATCTACATATTCAAAATGCAATGCAATTTAATAGGATTCAATCTTTTTGCTTACCTTGTACATAGTCAAGAAGTATTCTGCTGACTAGTCAGGCAGACAATCAAAATGGTAGGAAACTAACATTTTATGTTATTTATGACAATTAGGAGATGTGGTATGATTGCCAATGAGACAACTATCTACCATATACCAAAGGAAAAGCATGAAAACAACAGACTCAAATATAAGGTATATTTAGTTTCCAAATTTTCAATGCTTAACATCTCATTCTGTGAAATAATTTTACCATTTTTCAAATGGTGCCCAATAGCGAATTATAAACTTTTAAATTGGAGATCATGAATTGGATAACAATCCTAAAATAAACAAATAGAACTATAAGATGTAGAATTTATCTTTAGAAGAAAATTAGCTATTTAGCAATAAAAATCTCAAATTTTAATTTAAATATACCACAAAGTGATTACAATTTATAAACAAAAAGCATTTGGTCTTTGAGATGAGATGAAATTTTTTTTTCAAAATCCCACTAAATATTACTTTATAGGAAACTGGTAATGAACTAAAATAAAAACACTTGTCATGGCCGAAAAGCTTGGGTCAAGGATATATATATTTTTTTTTTCTCAATTCCAGTCAAACTTTTCCCAGTTTTACGTAATACAGCTTATTAATCTGAGGATCATTCTAGAATTGGTGTGTCAGCATTTATAATATGAAGCAATCTAATTGCGTAACTTTCTATCATGACGAATTATCAGGTTCCAATTTTTGCTGAAAAATGATTTGCTGATTAGGCGTCAATAGGCAGTGAAATTAAATCTGATATTCTGCTGTATCTCAAGAGAGCCTTACTCGCTAACTAAGTGAAGACATTTTCAGATCTAGTATTACTGACAGATTTATAACTTAAAACACATCAATATTTGTGGGGAATAACTGAAAAGTCATATCAGTCTGAAACTAGTAGAAAATAACAACAATCTTGAATATAAGGATAAAGTACAATGCATTTGAAATACCATTGAAAGCCCATTATATGTTTACAGATCTTCTTACTACCATTATTCTAAAGGTTAGAGGGAAAATGTTTCTATAGTGTTTACTATTATTGGAACACTTGTCTACATAATTTCTGATAATAAAAACTTGTTCAATCTTAATGTGAGAAAAGAGACAAAGAGTGCAATCTATGTTGATCTTTAATAAGATTAATCAACATTCAATGGTGTTTTTATATAGTTTGTATATTTTGTAGTCTATGTTGTGTAAATTCTAAGAAAATGTATATACTTTACAGCATAAAAGCCTTTTGAATAAAAGCGTTTTAAAGTATAAAGTCACATTCTTTATGTGCCTGTCCCAAGTCAGGAGCCTGTAGTTCAGTGGTTGTCATTGGTTCATGTCTGTCATATTTGTTTTTCGTTAATTGTTTTGTTATAAATTAGGCCGTTAGTTTTCTCAATTGAATTGTTTCATATTTTTCATGAAGGGCCTTTTACAGCTGACTATACGGTTTGGGTTTTTCTCATTGTTGAAGGCTGTACAGTTGCCTATAATTACTTACATCCACTTTATTTGAACTTTGGTGGATAGTTGTCTCATTGGCAATCATACCACATCTCCTTATGTTTATATCAACCTGCAAGAACTGTATGATGTACTAAGATTGTTAACTAATCAAACCTATATAACTAAATTAGGGATAACAAGTGAAACTGGGAGCTACTGCTCACTGATGATACCCCAAGCCAAAATACTTGACGGTAAACAGGAAGTTGATGAGTGATGAATCTGAAAACGCATCACACAGTATAGCTGACTTATATAAACACTGAAACCAAATTTCAGAAATCCTTGTAATGTAGTTCCTGAGAAAAATGTGACGAAAATTTTCAACTTGGATGTGTTGTGTAAAATGATGTAAGTGTTCGGTAAACAGGAAGTTGTTGAGTGATCAATCTGAAAACATATCCCACGGTAAAGCTGACTTATATAAACCCTGAAACCAAATTTCAGAAATCCTTGTATTGTAGTTCCTGAGAAAGATGTGACGAAAAATTTTCATGGGACGGATTGACGGATTGACGGACTGACGGATGAACGGATGGATGGACAGACAGAGGTAAAACACAGTATACCCCCACTTTTCTAAAGCGGGGGTATGATAATTAAATTACTTACTTACTGATTATATACCCATCAATTAATGAAAGTTTTAACAGTGAGTTTCAAATGAACCCAACAAAAATATTTCATAATTCTAATTCTTCCAAAATGCATTCAATAGACAAATCAAAGCAATTCAAAAATCCTAACCAAAAAATTTCATGATATCTAACAACAAAAGTAAATTTATGTTATTCTAGCATTATATAGTCAAAGACAATAATAATTATGTTTATGAAAAATGAAAAAAAAATGATGAACTATCAACTTTTTTTTCACTTAAAATAAACTAGACTAAACACTTTCATGTGACATTATATGCAATATAAAAAAATCACAAAAAATAATAACAGTACATATTAAATCACATACCTTATAACCAATAAACTTGACCAATTACCCAAAATAATTTCAATTTTTAGAAACTATATCTTCTTTTGAATTGGAACATGCAAGCAAACCATCTAATCCCTAACCGTATAATTTCTTATAAAATTTTCTTTCCATGTCAATGAAGAAATTTTCCAGTGTATTGATTCCCCTTCATTTTAGGGTAATGATAAAAGTGTTATTTATTGATTAGTGTACCTCATTAAGGGATAGCTACCTTGTCTAGCAAGGACCATCATTAACAAAAGGTCAGACTCTTTGATCAACTTTTAATCTTCATGTTTCCGACGTTTTTATAGTTAATACCTTTATATCTGATAACAGTAGTTCAGGAAAAAACTAAATGTGTATGGTTTTTTATCGATAATTTCTCTGTTTATTTAAAGTAATTTCATATCATTACAGATTACTCTCCATGTCCAATAGATTTTCCATAAAACTATACAGAAATGGAACTATTGCCAATAATTCTTTATCGAAAAGTTTTCTTAAAATATCTGGTTTTCAACTGATAGGCAAATATTACTTTTCCTATGATAATTTATAACCATACTTTTAAGCTATTTCTTCAGCAAACAAGCTATTATTCAACTGAAACTTTCGTCATCACTCTTCGAGTAAAACTCCATATAAGGCTTGTGGTGTTGAACATGTAATACAAATCAATTTTAAAATATGTCATATATACAGTAATGACCATTAAAATGTAGAAGAAAATCCAAGCAAAGACAGTGTAAATACACGACGCTTTGAAGTTACCATTCAAACTTTGATCTGAGTTAGATCATTTAATATGATGGATCTTGCTCTTTTATTTCCAACAATATTATTACAGCAACAAAGATTCAACTTTTAAGCAACAAAACATCAAATGACTTCATCATGTTACATTAACTTTGATCCTCCATTTGCAATTGTCAGCTTGTAATAGAGATGCAAAGTAAAGCTCGCCAACTAAAGCATAGCAGATGATATTTTCAAACATACAAAGCTATATTAATTGTTTCAAGCTAAACTTTTTAAAGAATGTGCTACACGTAAAAGACTATTATACAGAGAAAACACCATAAATCATTATAGCAATACAAAGTCTATAATCTTTCACAAACTGACAACAAAAGCACCAGAAAAATAATCAATTTAATTTTTTCTCTCTCAGAAAAAAGAAATATAGCAGCATTAATGCAAATCTCAAGATTGTGTTGCTGAAAGTGGACTATATGTCTTAGATGAGCATTTTATGATTGTATCTAAACATAGATAGACATTAAAATTGATATATGATAGAATTTTCATAAATTTTCCTGAAAGAATCAAACGTATAAACATTCAAAAATTTATATCCCTGCAATCAACCTTAAAATATGACTCAAGTTTCAAAAAATTCCATCATAATTTGACAAAGTTAATGATGTCAGATGAAATTTAACCCCCACACCCACCCTGACTGTATTTAAATATTAACTGCATAAAATCTGGGTCCATGTATCATTAAAATAAATTGAAAAAAATATTTACAAAATTTTGTTCCAGATATCTTATCAATAAGCTTCTTTCCATGTTCTAAAACTTTTATGAAGGAATAAGCTTCTTTCCAAGTTCTAAAACTTTTATGAAGATAATTGACAGAATTGCTGATGTTTACAAAACTTTAACCCAATAATTGTATCTAAGTGTTAACTGCAAAAAATACTATCAGTCAAATAAGGAAAAATTGAGAAAAAAATATACTTTTAACTGCAAAAACTACAACCACAGATAAAACCTAAATGTTGATGATACAATGATGCCAACAAAAGAATGAAGGATGGCTATGTCTTGCCTTCCTGACTTTTCTCATAGGCCAGAAAAAAATCTTTCAAATAAAACAATAATCAAAGATATTGAAGCTTCCCTAAGGAAATGACCAGCAATATGACCCTTTTGTTCCATCATTATAATAACCAAAGAATATTGACAACGGTTTGGTTGATGGCATTCATTAGTTAGAATCTATGAAATGATGCATTATGAAAAATCCAAAATAGAAATCTATTTAGCAGAACTTAAAATTATAATAATAATGTTTGGAGAATCACTCTCATCCCTATCATAAGCATATATACATGTATTATCGCTATTTTATGAAATTTTCCTTTGATCTTACAGACTGATAATTTCCTTTCTCAGCAAAGTAGAGTGATATGAAAAATTATCGCTAGAAACTAAGGGCACACGTGCCGTTGTCAATGAAATTAACAACGTCGTCATAGGTAAAATAGCGATAAACAGATGATCATTGGTCATCTCAACTGGATTGCTTTTCTCACTTTCGCCGTGCCGGCTCAAGCGAGAAAATCAATCTCGTTGAGATGACCAACGATAATCTATAAGTATCGTCAGTGAAAAGTTTTATATTTGTACAATTAACATTTGGCTGTAAAAATTGGTAAAATCTAAGAATGAATAGAAAATTTTGAAATTAAAGAAGGCCTATAATGGCAAAAACATCGATCTTATCTGTAAATGTTAAGTAAGAATACAAAAGTGAATATTCCCTGTGGGAACTTTTTATCAAGGACAAAAAATGTTTTCACAACCAATCATTTTATGAATGCTTTAATGTTTCAATCTATGGATAATCTAAAAATAATTCTACTTTCATTGAAAACAAGAGTCTCATTTCATGTCAAATACCATTAATAAGCAATTTTATCAGATTTGCAAAGAACTTAGACATGCTGTTCTGAAAATCATAAATGCATTTATTTCTGTTCTTTTTGAAATTTCATTGAAACAATCTTAAGACACGAGGCAGATTTATATAGAATGCACATAAAATAAGTGAAAAAGTATTGTAAGCATTTTCCAGTAAATATTTCTCTAACACTAATCCAAACATCTGATTGTTTCTCCAACACTTATTTTTATTTTCCTTATAAAAAGTAAAATCACAAAAAAACTGAACTCCAAGGAAAATTCAAAACGGAAAGTCCCTAATCGAATGGCAAAATCAAATGATAAAACACATCAAACAAATGGACAACAACTGTCATATTCCTGACTTGGTACAGGCATTTTCAAATGTATAAAACGGTGGATTGAACCTGGTTTTATAGCGCTAAACCTCTCACTTGTATGACAGTCGCATCAAATAGTATAGTTTTGAGATGGCAGATTGTTTGGATGTTTGCCTATCTATATGACTACTAAATTTAAATTTTGGAGCTAATTCATATGTTTGGGTTGTTGTCTCATAAATTTTTATCTCCAGAATTTAAAATTTCAATGTTTCTTTTGGAACTCATCCAATTATCATGATTATAATATATTTGGCACACTGTGATTGGTAGAGGACTCTTAAATCTTTTCAGAATGGGTTTGTACAGAGGAAGTCAGTTCTAGGACTTTTCATGCCTTTTTACCCTTGTCAATGCATCTTTTCTGTCTGATGAACAGGCATATATGTGGAAGCTAATAGATATAAAAATAAATGTGGATAGTGTCCACATGTGGACACAGATGATGCCCCCGCTTGCATATAATATAGTTATAAAGGGACATAACTCAAGAATGGTAAAAGTGACGCTACCCAAATTTGAACTTGATCTGAGTTTTGTGGTAATAAGCATTGTGTGTAAGTCTCATAACATTTGGTTGCGGCTAACTTAAGTAGAGAACAGAAACTAAAAATTCAGCAATTTTTCTATTTGTAAACACGCATAACTCTAGAACGGTTGTGTATAAGTTTTATAACATTTGGTTGAGACAAACTAAAGTTAGAGAAAGAAAACGAAAAATTCAGCAATTTTTGTGTTTATAATGGGACATAACTCAAGAATGGTAAAAGTGTCGCCACCAAATTTCGTACTCAATCTGTATTATGTAGTAATAAGCATTGTGTATAAGTTTCATAACATTTAGCTGAGGCAAACTAAAGTTAGAAAACAGAAACAAAAAATTTGTACTTGATCTTAGTTTTGTGGTAATGAATATTGTGTATAGGTTTCATAATGTTTGGTTGGGGCAAACTTCAGTAACCGAATGGAAACTAAAAATTTTGCAATCTTTTGATTTATAAAGGGGCATAACTCAATAATGGTTAAAGTGACACTACCCAAATTCAACTTGATCTGTGTTTTATCAGTGGAAGTCAAAATTAAACATTGCATTGTATAAAGCATTGATTGTAGTTGATTGAACTATAATCATGGACAAAGGAAGATAACTCCAATTTAAAAATTACTTAATATTTAGAAGAAAATAAAAATTTTGCAATTTTTCAATTATAAAGGGGCATAACTCTAGAACGGTTATAGTGACGCCACCAAAACTCAAACTTGATCTGTGTTTTGCGGTAATAAGCACTGTGTATAAGTTTCATAACATTTGGTTATGGCAAACTAAAATTAGAGAACGGAAACAAAAAATTCAGCAATTTTTCCATTTGTTAAGGGGCATAACTCTAGAACGGTATAAGTGACGCCACCAAAATTAAAAGTTGATCTGTGTTTTGTGGTAATTAGCATTCTGTATAAGTTTCATAACATTTGGTTGTGGCAAACTAAAGTAAGGAAACGGAAACGAAAAATTCAGCAATTTTTCCATTTGTAAAGGGGCATAACTCTAGAACGGTTAAAGTGACGCCACCAAAATTCAAACTCAATCTGTGTTTTGTGGTAATAAACGTTGTGTATCAGTTTCATAACATTTGGTTGAGGCAAACTGAAGTTATAGAACGGAAACCAATTTTGGGACGTACGTACGTACGGACAAGGGTAAAACCGCTACAGGGGGGGCATAAAAAGTCTGTTCATTATAAGGTTATATTAGAGGAAGCTCCTTCTGCCCAGCTTGCTTGAAATTGCTGTCATGGTTACACATCATTTTATTGTCAGCATGTGTTGAATCTAAGTTAAATTGGTCTTCCCTATATATCGTTTATGGTCATTTTGTCTGGATCTAAAGAAACTTCTAACTGATTTTTTACTTCATATGATAAAAACTACTTCTCTTCTCTTAGTAAATTCCTTGGGGCACCTGTGTCTCATGGTAAAATAAAGATGGATTTTGTTTCTTCTATATATGGCACTCTAAATCAATTACAGGCAAGTACCTGGCTCGCGCAGTACACATTTTCTGTCCCTGGGTCTGATAAATTAAAAAAAAAAAACACAATATTCACACTTGATACAGGTCTGAATTTGGATTGTAATTAAATATTTGACACATAATAGGTTTCTGTAGTCAAAGAACTTAGAATTGGTTATATGATTTGAATTTATATTTAATTTTTTGCTTTTGTGCAATACACTATGCTGTTGCGAATTGACCCCCCCCCCCAAAATAAAAATATTTGAAGAAATTTTTTTTCTAATTTCTGATTTCTGTAATCTGAAATGCCCCCCTCACAATTTCTTTTTTACCCCCCCCCCCCCCCCCCCCCCCCCCCTTCAATTTTTTTTCACCTCCCCTCCTTTATCCAAAAAAAATTCTTTCCCTCAAGGTCATAATCTCAATTCAACATTTCTAATGGAGTTTGAAACCATAATTACCCATTTAAATACATCATAAAAGTCTTAAAATAGAAAATGACATACATAATCATGGCTCAAATTAATATTCCTTAATCAGCATTTTTAAATAGTAACTTCTAAAATTAAATTGACAGCTAATCACCTCAAAACAATACAACATTTCTTTATACATAATTTAAAAGCAGTGTAAGGGAGGTAATCCAAACATAACATTGTACTTTTTTTTAATTGTCCATTAGCCAGCAAACCCTTGTTTTTCCCCCTTTTTTGCCCCTAATTCCTAAACGGTTTGAGCCATAACCCCCATAGCCAATCCTAACCATCCCTTTGTGGTATGGAAACTTGTGGTATAATTTTAGAGAGATTCATACAATGTTCCACAAGTTATTGTCTGGAAACTAGAAAAATGCTTATTTGGGCCCCTTTTTGGTCCCTAATTCCTAAACTGTTAGGACTATAACCTCAAAAATCAATCCCAACCTTCCTTTTGTGGTTATAAACCTTGTGTTTAAATTTCATAGATTTCTATTCACATTTACTAAAGTTATTGTCCGGAAACCAAATGTCTTCGGACGACGACAACGTGATACCAATATACGCCCACAAAATTTTTTGCTGTCGTATAAAAACTTTTAAAATTTAAAATTTCCAATCCATCCAAAACAACACTGAACTATGAATACCTTTATCCAAGAGAAATATTTCCTGTTTAACAACAAAATCCTATAGAATAGAATCATAATCCATTTACATATCACCACTCGAGTAAAAGTCAAGATGGAGCTTCAGGCTTTTTTAACTCCCAAATCATCCTTTGTATTGACAGGCTTACTCTTGTTTCTGTCTTAATTGCAATAAAACCCCCTTAAATATAACAATAATTGAGGATAAGACATCTTCCAATCCAAAAATCAATGAAAATTCCTGTTTTAATAACTACTTCAGACTCTTTGCTGACTTCCTTTAATCAGTTATCTTTTACAAATTAAATGCATAATATAGATGGAGTGAAATTCTTATAATGTGTAAAATGAATAGTAGTGGTATCGCAATAAACATTATGTCCATTGATATTCCTACTACATAAACAAGAGGCTCCAAAGAGCTTGAATCACTCACCAGGTATAACATGTGCAATTTTTATAATACTTTTTTCCTTTCTTGCAATCAGAATGTTTGCTAATTTGTATATCTCATCTAGTGATTTTTTTTAAGGTCTTGTATTGATGATCATTTTTACTGATCACAGTTTATACCTATCTATTTAAGTTTTTGAGATAAAAAAAAACTACATTTAAGTGCCAGTCTTTGTAAGAATCAGGCAATTTAGAAAAATTTAAAAACATGGCTAGAAAAAGCCTGTGGGCCTAACCATCCTATTCTGAAGTAACCCTCATACTGAGTTAGAAATGGTCTTTTGGTTCTGCCAGTCAGGTAATTGGAGAAATCTGTAGATAACTTCTGGTTAGAATGATAGCAAATTACAGAGTTAGCTCCCCTTAATCTTATCTTAAAATACAGGAAACAGGAAATGGAAACGACTGTTATATTTGTGCACCATTATACATTTTGAACTTAAATAAAGTTAAATTTGAGCGGGTTTTTGTTTGTCATGTTTTAACCACTGCTTGATTCTTAGGCAGATTGGCACTTAATTGCCATAAATCCAATAACTAGTGTGAGAATTTGGCCATGTTGACTTACCTCAGGATCTTATTTTGCTGATGCTTTTTTCTTTTTAAAGTTTCTCTCTAACTCCTATTGTTTTGACAAAAATTCGTAAGGGTTCTGCAGAACCCAGTGTTTCGCATACTTTTTCTGTTAATTGCAGGCTCAACAAAAATGAGGAAGTAAATCAATAAAAATATTCCACTTGATAATATCTTTTGATTGTAAGAAGCTTCTGTCCAAGTTTGGTAAAAATCAAGGATAGTTTATGAATCTAATAAATGTTTAAAAACTTTAACTGCAGACTGAATGTAATGTTAACTGGAAGAAAACAAAATTTCCTTCTAGATACTAGCATTTGATCATAAACAAGCTTCTGTCCAAGTTTGGTACAAATCCAAAATAGTATAAGAAAGTTATTAAAATTTTAAAAACTTTAACCACAGAGTGAATGTGTTGTTTCCTGGCAGAAAATCTAAGTCCATTTAAAAGTAAAATACAGAAAAAATGTATTTATTTTTTTACAAAATTTCCTTCTAGATACTAGCTTTTGATCATAAACAAGCTTCTGTCCAAGTTTGGTACAAATCCAAAATAGTATAAGAAAGTTAAATTTTAAAAACTTTAACCACAGAGTGAATGTAATATTTCCCGGCAGAAAAACTAAGTCCATTTATAAGTAAAATAAGGAAAAAATGGGCAAAAACTCCTCTCAATTGACTATCTTGTATTGCTGAATGTTTTGCTATATATTGTTGCTTTCTACATATCTTTGATGCTGCAAAAAAAAATCCATAAACTGGGTAAAAATAGTCATTCAAGGGCAATAACCCCTTAAAGAGTCAATAGACAATTTGGGCCATGTTGACTTAATTGTAGATCTTATTGCGCTAATCATCTTAGCTATTTACAATTTCTCCCTATCCATAATGGTTTCTGCAAAAAATTAAAAAAAATGAATATAAACCATCTTTCAAGGGCAATATTCCCTTTAAAAGAGACAATAGATACCAAAGGGTTATTCAAACCACAAAAGAATCCAATTTCACCTTGACCTGTTGATCATTTGTACCCAGTTAGATTTGCTCTTCGAAGTGCTATAGTTTTTAAAATATAAGCAAAAATTGCATTTTACCCTTGTTCTATTTTTAGCATCAGTAGTCATGATGAAGCAAATCCCCGAATAAAATTTTCATACTAGATACCCTATGGAATATTCAGATAAAGGTTGGTTATTTTTGGCTCAAAATAGAAGATTTTTCTAAAGTTTTTTATGACAGACAGCGGACGCAACAAAGGAAGCCAAGTGATGGCAAAAGCTCACATGGCCTTTTAGGCCAAGTGAGTTAAAAATCAGGGACAAATCTTGAATTCTTCCTGATAGTTGAAATTAAAAGAGTGATTATAATCAAAAAGTATATTAAAAGAGTGATTATAATCAAAAAGTATCTTAAAAATATAAAAAGGGCCAATGTATGGTTTCAGTTATTTTTTTTGCCTTTTTGTAGAATTTGCATATGCTGATCATAAAATTGCTGACCTGTTCATGATTTTTTGGCAAAAATGCTCCAATTTAAAAAAAAAAAAAATGTCATTTAAGGGCAATAACATAACTTCTAAAAGGAGTCAATTGACGGTTTCAGTCACATGACATTTTAGTAGATCTTGTATTGTTAATCCCTTATGCTGTTTTTATTTATTGTATTCTTTTTCAAGTTTATAATATGCAAATCAATTAAGTACATCAAACCATCATTTCAGGGCAATACAACTCTTATAAAAAGTTTTATAGTAATTTCTTTTTAGAAATAGAAATGTCAAATTTAACCCATGTCAGATTTTCTCTATCAATAATGGTTTTAAAGACTTATTTTAACCATTGCTTATAACAGTTTACTAATGATAATAGCAAGTCTTGCATTTATCTATTTGGAGAATGTTTTATTTTGGTGTAATTCATTTTGTCATTTTCATCTTAAATAAACTTAATCATGATTACAGCCAAAAATCCAGAATAAATATGAACGTATTTAATTTTTTATATGTATTACTGAATTTTAACTTTGTGGCGAGAAAATTTGAAATCTCTCTGCATTATTTCCTCGTTTCTAATGTCTGAGAGTCAGAAATGAATACTGCAGTAATATTTTTACATTTTTATTACGTAATATTTTTGTTAATTTTCCTTTTTTCAACCAATGTAATTTATCATAGAAAATAATTTTATAAATTATATCTAAATATAATCTGAAAATTGCTGATACATACAATAAATAAAGAGTTAAATAGTAAAATCAAGAAAATGTTTTTCCAAAGTAAAATTTCTTACCTTTTGTTAAAGCTCTTTTTAGATAGGATAACTTATTCAAAACTCCAATTTACATACTTCTTAACCAGTTAGATCCATAATTAGCCATCTACCCACCATCTACAAATACATCATAGAAATCGTTACATAAAGTTCTCACAGTAATAATCCATACAGGACGACAAAAATCTATATCCTCACTCCTACCAAAAATATTTTACAATTAACACCAGAATAAAAGTATCGGGTTGAGAAGTTTTCCTTTTAGACTAATCAATACAAATGACTCCTCCTTCTCTGAAATTGATCACTTTGTGATTAATCATTACACTTATGAAATTGACAATTACGGTATATATGTTTCTAAACTGATTTCTTGACAATTACGGTATATGTTTCCAAACTGATTTCTTGACAAGTCTTATACTGATTATCTACTAAAAACTGCAAGATCTTAGTTAATTAAAAACATTACTATGTTTGAATAGAGATGTCAACCTGAAATGCGTTTTCTGCTACAATACATTTTTAAGCATATAGGATATTCATTGACAAAACTTTACAAATCTGGAAGCAATATTCATACAGAATTGTTCAGTCTAGATTATTGCCACAGGAAACAGTTTCATTTAAAAGATTTTTCTTAACAGTGTTGTCTTATTGTACCTGTGACTTTAACGGTGAATGATTTAAAGTTTTCCTTTTTTCAACATCTTTTTGCAACTAACTTTTGGGATGTACAGACGGACATGCTCCCTCCACCCAAAATGTAAAATTTAAAAAAAGAACTTTGAATGAGAAATTACTATGATGTTTTAACTATTCAAACAAGAGTTCCTTGTGCTGAATTTTCAGAAATTTTTCAATACAAAGGAAAGGGTATGGTAATTAAAGGCCAAATTTTTAGCCAGTTCAATTTGAATTTCAAAAAGTGTTATAAATCTAAATCTTTTCAAAGGCTGGTCCCTCAATAGCTAATCAAAATTCACCAATCAGACAACACAAGTCTGTATCCACACTTGTACAGAAATAAAATATAAATTTTGGAATGCCTCTGCCAATCAAAATTATGCAATAGTATGAAATTCTATGTAATGTAATTATATTGAAACAAACCATGTAAGTAAATTCATAAGTTGTCTTTACTCATTACCTGTTTACTTGATTAACCTTCTAATTAAACTGCAGTTATTTGCTCATTTTCTCTTAGTACATAAACTACTGTAAATTCAGAAATTATTGTGTGCATTTATTATTACAAATTTTGAAGAATGGACTAAAATGCAAGATTAATTATTGCGATTTCAGAAAAA
Source organism: Mytilus californianus (assembly GCF_021869535.1). Lineage (NCBI taxonomy): Eukaryota > Metazoa > Mollusca > Bivalvia > Mytilida > Mytilidae > Mytilus > Mytilus californianus. The sequence goes on along the minus strand of NW_026262723.1, from coordinate 22,574,874 downwards.
TCTACATACAGTTATATGTATCAGATATAAGAATGCGAGTTTTTATTATTGCCATACTCATTCAGTCGCAATATTCGCATTAATAACAAGAGTGCACAAGCTGAAATGTCTCGCCTTCTTTATTAATCATTGATACTATGTTGATAGTCCTAAATATAAAGCTTTATTACAACTGTCACATAAACTTAACATTAACCAAAAAACTAAACATTGACCAATGAACCATGAAAATGAGGTCAAGGTCAGATGAACCATGCCAGGCAGACATGTACAGCTAACAATTTTTCCATACAACAAATATAGTTGACCTATTGCTTATAGTTTAAGAAAAACAGACCATAACACAAAAACTTAACACTGAGCAATGAACCGTGAAAATGAGGTCAAGGTCAAATAAAACCTGTGCGACCGACATATAGATCATAAAATATTTCCATATACCAAATATAGTTGACCTATTGCATATAGTATTAGAAAAAAAGACCAAAACTCAAAAACTTAATTTTGACCACTGAACCATGAAAATGAGGTCAAGGTCAGACGAAACCTGCCAGCTAGACATGTACACCTTACAATCATTCCATACACCAAATATAGTAGACCTATTGCATACAGTATAAGAAAAACAGACCAAAACACAAAAACTTAACTATAACCACTGAACCATGAAAATGAGGTCAAGGTCAGATGACACCTGCCAGTTGAACATGTACACCTTACAGTCCTTCCATACACCGAATATACTAGACCTATTGCTTATCTGAGATATGGACTTGACCACCAAAACTTAACCTTGTTCACTGATCCATGAAATGAGGTCGAGGTCAAGTGAAAACTGTCTGACGGGCATGAGGACCTTGTAAGGTACGCACATACCAAATATAGTTATCCTATTACTTATAATAAGAGAGAATTTAACGTTACAAAAAATCTTAACTTTTTTTTCAAGTAGTCACTGAACCATGAAAATGAGGTCAAGGACATTGGACATGTGACTGACAGAATCTTCGTAACATGAGGCATCTATATACAAAGTATGAAGCATCCAGGTCTTCCACCTTCTAAAATATAAAGCTTTTAAAAAGTTAGCTAACGCCGCCGCTGGATCACTATCCCTATGTCGAGCTTTCTGCGACAAAAGTCGCAGGCTCGACAAAAACCTCGCAATAATTTCTGAATTTACAGTACCTGAACTTTTTTACATAGAAAATGCTTCTTGTATCGGTGTATATATAGGCAGACAAACTCTGTTTCCAAGTAAAGTGTTTGACTGATATTAAACCAGCCGAGATTAAATGTAAGTACCTAGGTATTTCCTTCAAATTTTCTTTTGTTACAAAATTTTTACATCACAAAGCACTTAATAATAAAGCCCACTGAAATTAAATGTTAGTACCTATTTCCTTCAAAAGGATTAAGATTCATGAAGGGTTAATATTGGCCCTATAATTCCATGAAAGTTAACTTCAGTAATAATAGTAAACTGATGACAAAATATGTAAAATATATATAACAAAATATGTAAAAATATATATACCGTAACAAAATATGTAAAAATATATATGACAAAATATGCAAAAATATATATGAAAAAATATGTAAAAATATATATGACAAAATATGTAAAAATATATATGACAATTACAAAATCAACAAGTGCTGAGGAATTAGAGCACTTTTGATGTCATAATTGTGCACTCTTATGAATGAATCATTATTTTGACTAACTTTTTGGCTAAATTTTGATAGCTTTTGCTTTAAACGACATTGGCCACATGCATTGACCACCATTAATATTTTTTAGGTTGTGTATCTGACCCATACACATCTATGTATTACAAATTGATTTTGATCTAAGGGTGTGGCCAATGTTTTTCAGAAGGAAATGTACCTTAAAAATGCATATTAACAGTCAATCCAGCTAAAATCCTACTTCTGAAGGTGTCAACATGGTTACAATGATCAGCAGACATAAACAGGGTCTAATTTATTTTAATTTGCATATTCAAGATTATAAATATAGGTTTTTATATATGACATTACAAAGTTGAATAATTAATCTTAAGGCCAAAATTAAGACCTTCCAACCCTAGCTACTCCTTTTTCTTGTAACTTTCATTTATTATGAAGCTTTCACGTCATTAAGCACTCTTTAAGAATATAAACGTAAACACTCTATAAATCAAGTATCATATTATAAATTGTAACACATTTATACAGGGTAAAAATAAGCAATATTAGTACATGTTTTATTTGTCCCTCCAAGCAAACTAGTATTTTAAACCCTTGAAATAAAAGTGTTTTGTCTCAAAAAATGTGCAGTTCGGGAAGAATCAGTTGGCATTGCCAGTTTTTAACTTTTTCAGTTATTATGAGTAATTGGACAAATATATTTGGTATATGAATGATCTTATAATGTGCATGTGGCTGTCTGACCTTGACCCTATTTTTATGGTTCATTGGTATAGCTAGATTTTGTTGGGTCACACCTGTTTCTTAGATACCATAAGCAATAGGTTATGCAATTATATTTGTCAATGGAATGATTATAAAGTGTACATACATGTCTGCCTGGCAAGGTTCATCTGACCTTGGCCTTATTTTCATGGATCTTGATAAAATAACTGTTAAGCTTCTGTAATATCTGTTGTAAACTTTGATCTTAAAGTTTTTCAGCTTAAAATTTAATCATGATCTGTTAAGGAGACATGACAAGTAAGAGTGTGCACTCTTGTAATAAAACAGAAAATCCTTTTTGAAAGAGATTGAAGGGATGAAACTTTTGTCATTCAGTGAACAAGTATTGAATATTCTGTTTGTATTATTTCAATATCATCTTTGGCCATCGATTCTAGGTCCTGTCTGCCTTTCTTCTGTGTTGAAAAAATAATAGCAATTAAACACTTTAAAAATCTTCAAGAATTATGTTTAAAACAAGAATGTGTCCATAGTACACGGATGCCCCACTCACACTATCATTTTCTATGTTCAGTGGACCGTGAAATTGGGGGTCAAAACTCTAATTTGGCATTAAAATTAGAAAGATCATATCATAGGGAACATGTGTACTAAGTTTCAAGTTAATTGGACTTCAACTTCATCAAAAACTACCCTGACCAAAAACTTTAACCTGAAGCGGGACAGACGGACGGATGGACAGATGGACGGACAAACGAACGGACAGACAGATGGAATGACGGACGAAGGATGCACAGACCAAAACACATAATGCCCCTAGGTGGGGCATAAAAAGAAAATTCTTTTATATTTTTTAATGTTTACTGGTAATTAATAGACATGAAAAGAAACAATCTAACATTTTATTCAATAGCATGCACAGATGACATCTTAGCGTGACAAAATTTAATTTAGGTTCTATGAATTGTTTTAATTCTGAAACTTAAAAAGTACATAGGGCATCAATTACATTTAAAACAGTTTTTATGACATAATTTTGACAAAACAACTTTAAACCTTTCAGATTGGAATTATAAGAGCATATAAAAGTAACAGCAAAGAGTTCTAAAAAAAGAAAAAATTTATTAAAGTTAAACTTCATCAAAATACCCTCTTATTTTTATTGACCTTATATATTGCTAAGAGAAATAAAACTAGAGGCTCTAAAGAGCCAGTGTCGCTCACCTTGGTCTATATGCATATTCAACAAAGGACACTCTCCAACATTGTAGACAAGAATAGAATTCATGACAAAATATGTTTTGTTGCTCTTGTATTGCTGATCATTTATTCTGTTTAGTTTCTCTCTATCTTCTTTAGTTTTCCTTATTTAAGGGCAATTACTCCTATAAAGAGTGACAGTCTACTAACTATATCGGCAAAATTTGACTTGTTAGTAGATCTTGTCTTGCTGATCATTTTTGCTTATTTAAAGTGTCTATATATCTATTATAATTTTTATAATATAAGGCAAAACAGAAAAATAAACTGCTTCGCTGAGCGCAGCTGGATACGCCCGCAGAGGTCCAACCCTGAACAGTTGGGGCAAAAACACAATATTCAAGCTTGATACAGGTCTGAATTTGGATTGTAATTTAATATTTGACACATTATACGTTTCTGAATAAATGTAGTCAAAGAACTTGAAATTGGTTATATGAATTGGGTCAATATCCCTAATGCGCCTCGAAATGAGGAACTCAAAAGTTGTGTGTAAACAAAAAATCTCTGTGTAGTGATATTGGACATGTTTCTATTTTTTACAAATGACTGAGCTTAACCATTTGTGGTGATTAGGAAAGTACAGGAACATAGAATAAATGTGTAAAAACTATGGAGCTATTAAATGTGTTCAAAGTATTAAATTTTCAAAGAACTTATTGTGTTAAAAAAGGGATTTTTTACCACGAGGAGCCGCATCACGAAAGGATGTTCGGGGTATGCTAATTTACGGAAAAAGTAATCTCACTTCGTACCCCGAAAATTTAACCACATATGTGAAATGTCACAGCTTCGAAACGATGCTATCATACATATCCAAGTTTACAATATGGACTGAGCTACAGGAAAAAACGTTACCATTACCGCCTATGGAAAAACAATTAAAGATATTGACCCAATTGAATTCATATTCAATTAAAGATTTCTTGCTGTTGTGCAATACACTGTGCTGTTGCGCAATACTTAGTAAATCTGTTGTCAGACTATAAACAAATAAAGTTCAATTTCTTCTCAATGTCATATTTGAAATTTATGAAAATCAATAGGGGGATTACATCAATAGCTATAAATAATTCACCAAAGTTTCATGAGAACTGCTGAAAGCATTTTTGAGTTATTGTCCAAAACTGGAAAATCACCCCTTTTTTAATGAATAAAACCCCATAACTCAGAAATGTAAAATCTAAAATTTATAAAATTCTAAAGGGAGCTTACATCAACAGATATGAACAATTCACCAAAGTTTCATGAGAACTGCTGAAAGCATTTTTTAGTTATTGTCCGAAAACTGGGAAATCCCATTTTTTTTATGAATAAAACCCAGTAACTCGGAAACGTTAAATCTAAAATTTATAAAAATCCAAAAGGGAGCTCATGTCAATAAATATAAACAATTCACCAAAAATTCTTGCAAAGTTGGTGAAAGCATTCTTGAGTTATTGTCGGAAAACTGGAAAATCCCCCCTTTTTTAATGAATAAAACCCCAAAACTTGGAAACGGTAAATCTGAAATTTATAAAAACAAAAGGGAGCTCACGTCAATAGATATAAACAATTCACCAAAGTTTCAGGCATATTGGTTAAAGCTTTTTTGAGTTAATGTCAAACATGTTGACGATGGACGGACGGACGGAAGGACGGACAGACGGACAGACAGACAGACAGACAGACAGACAGACAGACAGACAGGCGGACGGACGGACAGACAGACGGTCAACAGTATTCCATAATACGTCCCGTAAATGGACATATAAAAATGGTAAAATTGTCATTAAAGAGCAATAATTCAATAAGGAGTTGTCAGACAATTTCCTCCATATTGTCTTAATTGTAGATCTTGTCTTGCTGATCATTTTTGCTTATTTAAGTTTCTATCTATCTATTATATTCTTTAAGATATAAGACAAAAACGCAAAAAATTGGTAAAAATCGTCATCAAAGGGCAATAACTCTATTAAGGAGTCGACTGACGATTTAGACAAGGCAAGATCAACAAAACAGAAATTTTTGTCATGAATTCTATTCTCGTCTTCAATATTGGAGCATGTTCTTTGTTGAATATGCACATAGATCAAGGTGAGCGACACAGGTTCTTTAGAGGCTCTAGTTTTGTCAGCTGTTCATTTAACTTAATTTTGACAGCTTCAAAAGTATGATATATTATAGGATTTTAGCCAAATTGCTTATTTTTAAGCATTTGTAAGGTCTATTTCCTTCTTTTAAAAAAACATCAGCTAAACCCTTCAATCAAAATAAATTTGATATACAAGGATGTATATGGATCAGATACACATCCTAACTAAAAATCATGGTGGTCCTTTTATGTGGTCAATGTTGTTTAAAGCAAAAACCATTTTGTTCATTAGCGTGAACAATTATGACAACATAATGACATCATCAGTGTTCCAACGCATCAGAAATTGTTGATTTTGTATTTGTCGGATACTTTTACATATTTTGTCATCAGATGTTTAGTATCATTACTGAATTTAAATTTCACAGAATTACAGGGCCAATATTTACCTTTGGTGACCATACTACTTGAATTACTTGTCTAGATTCAGACCAATTTAGAGCTTTCCATATGGTGTGTGTGCTTGACCACTGTTGACAATATATGGTACCCTCTAGATGTATATTTTGTTTAACTTTAAGGTTGCTGTCTTATTGACCTTTATCCAACATATCGTTTTACTCATAAAGTGTTTAATTGGCCGATTCTTATTGATACACTGTGAACTCATTATTCGTGGGATACCACTTTTTGTGGATTTACTAGGTATAAGTGAACCATGAACTCAAATGTGCAACGAAGTACAAACTTCCTATAGGCTAAAATGCAACTTTGGCAACACCTCCATGAATATACAAATTTTCCTCTATCCACGAAAATTGGTACACATGAAAATAATTAAATCCTCAGTACATAATATATCTATAGCAAAGGGCAGATACCAGCTGACCTGAATCATGACAGAACTTTTTCCAAATTCAGTCTTAATGACCTCCATTTGATGCTAGCGTGACTTTGGTTAAATTTTACACTCAAGTTCATTTTCCCTGGAAATAAAATATGATGTAAATGATGTTTCAACTCAATTTCTTATATGGTACATTAAAGAACTACATGATTATGGTTGCATGGCTTAGTTCAAAGTTATTGGTAAAGTGGCCATTTGGGAAAAATAATCACGATCTATATTATATTCTAATGCAACATTGTTTGTAACGTTCATTTTAATTGGATAACGTCACAAATTTTCATTGCATCAATTCACAATTGATGCTATGAAAAGGTATGCGCAAGTGCAGATGACGTACGACAGATTTTAAATGTATGATTTGACATTGTTTTCTGTTAGTTTCATTAGAATGGAGATAACAATATTGTATTTTAAGCTCTGACGGCATCAATTGGTGATTTGATGGTAGCAAATACCCGTTTTCTGTCACCACTAACACATCACCAGTAAACTTAATTTGCGACCATCAAATCAACGATTGATGCCATCGGAGCTTAAAATACAATACAGTTATCTCCTAACTATAATGAAGGTAGGTGCATGGAAACAGTTTTTGTAAGCATAAATAATATTTATTGAGGTATAAAATATCCCTTACCTGTCAAACTTCAAACTCTTTTTTTCTACCACCATAATCATCATGTGAATTTAATATTTTTCTTTTAATTCTTTCAAATTTATTTTACAGCTACTGTCAATCTCAAACTGAAGGAAAAGTCTCATTACCATTATATTGGGCAACAAATTACTGTGAATGATGGTACCCTCTTACAATAATGTCCTGAAATAAAAATTAAATGAAGATTGAAATATATCTTAACAATACGAAATTATCAAATGATGTTCAATATCAGAAGTAGACTAAACAATACTTCTGTAAATGGATACTACTCAATTATAACACGTTAGGAAAACAATATTTAATTTACAGAAATCAATCTTACAGTTATATAATACACTACAGAACAACAATGTTAAATTAACATCCTGAATATTGTCTGATTAATACAAATCAATTTAGGCATAACATAAATGTGTCATAATTATTGAACTTTTTCATTTTCACAGATTCTTAATTACATCATTACCTTCATGTTTAATTTATTGTCAGAGATATTTTTCTGGTTCTTTGAATTGATTCGGATTTCATTTTTATTGTTATATAACTGTATGGAGAGGAGTGACGGTAATGAACCAAATAAAATATCCTGGCTTAATACAGAGAATCCATTACTTTTATATAAACAGCAAATGCAATACAAATTTCAAATGAAAAGTTTGAACTTAGATTTTGTGACTCTTTTGCGTCTCTTGACTTTTTATATTAGTGTCTTTTTCCAATCCTTTCACAGGTACCAGAAAAAAAAATTTCCTGGGATATATTCAGCTTATTATTGTATATTGTTTAGTTGCACAATAGTCTATTTTTGATAAATGCAACTGTTTTGTGCTTGAAGTGCTGAATCTTTGTCATTTGCTAAGACAAAAAGACAGATGGTATTACTAAAAGAAAGAAGAACCAATGAGCTACTGATTGCACTCACTCAGTGGCTACTGTTGTTACAAATAAGAAAATATTATTATAAAAGTGTGAAATTGTAAAGAAAATATTACTTTCAGTTTTTCAAAAATAGCTCTATCAGTTCTGAAGCAACCAAGTAGTTTTTGTTGCATAAATAAGCACAGGATAAAAGCTCCAAACTGTGTCTCAAATACTTTATATCATGTCCTATTATGTAATTATTGCTCGATTTATTTTTGTTCCGCTGACCTTATAAACCATAAATATTCAAATTTAATTCATTTTTTAACTGGACCTTAGATTAATAATATGAGATACAGATTGATAACATTTTTTTTAACTCACATACTTTTGGTATCTCTTTAGATGACAATGTTAATTCAGAATGATGAACACTTAGAATGGTGTCTGGAAGAAAATTTTAAATAAGGGGGCTGAGGGGGGATAAAGGGTCTGTATATTGGCTATCTTTCCTTATATGTTTTACTTTATTTGTCTAAATATCTATTAAAATAACATATTCTAGCTATTTAAATATGATCATCCCAAATTGTCCTGAATTAAGACTGTTGTGCTACCTTAATTTCTTGTGCACCACTTTATTATTAAGAGATCTACAGTGACTCTACACTATAGTTTTCTGTGTTTGCTTTTACCAATATTGCAAGTAAGTCTTTGAATTAAAGTCATTATGTATTTTTAGTTAACTTTTTCCATATATGGCTTTTGAAGGAGTTCCATACATAAAGAGAAAACGATAATGTGTCATTTTACAAAATCTGAGTTTAAATTACTTGTATATCTCAAAAACTGTCAATAACAAACACTCTGTAGAAATTCCTGTTAACCAAAAATCAGGGTGGTTTCTTCGTCCAAAACAGGGCAGCCAAAACTGAAATAGAAAAATGTGCAATAAATGAAAGTAAGACTGGATATGACCAAACTTAGCATCTTAATGATTAAAGCAACAATATTTAATTTATAATATTCAAAAGCAAGTATTTAACATAGCAATCCAGAAACAATCATTTCAACTACAGTTTCATAGACAAAGGTGTCTAATCCTGACAAGTTATCCAGAATATTTTTTATTAGAAAATGTAATGAAATATGACATAAAAAATACTATATCTACATATGGTCAGATTATTACTCATATGGTCAGATTATTACTATATCTACATATGGTCAGATTATTCAAGTATTGAAATACTGGAAAAGTGCTTAAATCACAACTTAATCTGCAACATAAAATAAAGAAAACTGCATCTTAAAGGGAGGTGATTATAATTTTATATTTGTTACATATCATTATAAGGAATGTTGGCAAAATTTGATGAAACATTGGGTTAAGAGTAATGTCCTCCATTAATTTTTTTGTCTTAAAAGACACCATGCTCCTTCCCATATTTTCCCTATATAAAACAAGAGTGCACACGCTGAAATGTCTCGCCTTCTTTACTAATCATTGATATTATGTTGATAGTCCTAAATATAAAGCTTTATTACAACTGTCACATAAACTTAACATTAACCAAGTAAACTAAACATTGACCAATGAACCATGAAAATGAGGTCAAGGTCAGATGAACCATACTAGGCAGCCATGTACAGCTAACAATTCTTCCATACAACAAATATAGTTGACCTATTGCTTATAGTTTAAGAAAAACAGACCAAAACACAAAAACTTAACACTGAGCAATGAACCTTGAAAATGAGGTCAAGGTAAAAAAAAACCTGTGTGACTGACAAATAGATCATAAAATATTTCCATACACCAAATATAGTTGAACTATTGCATATAGTATAAGAAAAAAAGATCAAAACTCAAAAACTTAACTTTGACCACTGAACCATGAAAATGAGGTCAAGATCAGATGACACCTGCCAGCTAGACATGTACACCTTACAATCATTCCATACACCAAATAAAGTAGACCTATTGCATACAGTATAAGAAAAACAGACCAAAACACAAAAACTTAACTATAACCACTGAACCATGAAAATGAGGTCAAGGTCAGATGACATACTTATAATAAGAGAAAATTTAACATTACAAAAAATCTTAACTTTTTTTTCAAGTAGTCACTGAACCATGAAAATGAGGTCAAGGACATTGGACATGTGACTGATCGAAACTATGTAACATGAGGCTTCCATATACAAAGTATGAAGCATTCAGACCTTCCACCTTCTAAAATATAAAGCTTTTAAGAAGTTAGCTAATGCCGCCGCCGCCGGATCACTATCCCATAATGTCGAGCTTTCTGCGACAAAAGTCGCAGGCTCGACAAAAATCTCCCTTTGCCATCATTGCAAACTATTTCATGAATTAAATTTATACCTAGTTTACCTTTAGAATTCAGCTTTCTTCTATCATTCATTAAAATACAAATATAGCCCCATTTTTTGCATTAATCAAAACATAAGTATACACAGCATTTCTTGGCCATTCACCTTGGCCTTGTTTACAAACACTGTAGAATCACATTAAATTCCTACACTGACCCCATTATTTTTCAATCATAAAGGGAAACAAATTTCAACATACATTCCTTTATTTTTTTTAAATCCTAGTTTTGACCTAATTTTAAAAAAATATTACAGTAATTACAAACATTAACATGAGGCTTCCATATACAAAGTATGAAGCATCCAGACATTCCACCTTCTAAAATATAAAGCTTTTAAGAAGTTAGCTAACGCCGCTGCCGCTGGAGCTTTCTGCGACATCCCGGATGTGCAATGGCGTAGCTGCTTGAAAACTGCTCCGTAGAAAAAGTGTGTATTTAACCTGTTGTGATCGGAATTCTTCTAAAAAAAAGGTACAATATATTCATTTGAATTTCAAGAAGCTTTTGGTGAGAAATATTTATCTAAAACTGTACCAATTTGAAAATTTTTATTTGAAACGGTATTGCTGTTCATCATGATTTGAAGCGTTTCAAACGAGTGATGTCATAATAACAACCCTGATTATTCTGTAACGTTTTCCTATTGTGTGTGCTACGTTCTGCAATTGTTTAAGAAAATGGCGTCTAGCAACAAAAACAATAAAAGTCAAACATGAAAAAACTTCAAAGCAGATAATAACAAAACTGTTCAACATCAAAATATATCAAGAGACTACACTTTAAATAAATCAAAGGCCTTATTAAAGTAACTAGATGCAACGAGATCAGAACATTTAAGTTATAAATTGACCGGTGGTGGCCTTAGGCTGTTTTTCAGCACGTCTAGTTTTGAAGTGTTTAAACAGGCATGCACATACTATTTTGAACATCTTAATACAAATGGAGGAGATAACAGAGAAATAGCATTTATTCTGATCAGCGATAAAAATAATAAAAATGCTGTTTAAGAACAAATTAAAGTTTCTGAAAAAAATTTTGATTCGTTGGGAAGATCTATCAAACGAAAATCTTATTGCATCAATATATATTTCACAACATCTTCTGTACTCGTTAATGGAAAAGGACTGAACACATTTTGTGAAACAGATCTTCCGGTAATTGTAGTTAAAATGAAAGAATGTCAAATCAAGGGGAAAGATGTAAATTTAAATGAGCTAAACAAAATTTTCGTAGAGGTGATTTTAATGAAAAAACAAGGAAAAGAAGATTGCAATAACAATTCTGTAAAAGATTTAAATAAAACGGAACCATTAAATTCCGGTGGTACATGAACCATTCAAATATCAAGTTCCGATAACAACACAATAAAATCAATAAAAGATGATGTATCGTCGAATACAGATTGGGAACCGTCAACTTCGTCTGTAGCTACAACTATAGATACTCCAGATGATATACAAGCAAAAATTAAAGATATAAATCCGACTAATTCAAATAATAAAAGCACATGTTCAGATGAAATTGGTGACAAATTACCACAGTTGAATATGCAAGACTTCATTACAACTCTAAACAAATTAACTACTGTTGTAACACATTTAAAAGACAAAGTCGACGAATTAGAAATATCTATACAAGCAAACAATTTGTCAAATGCGAGTAGTATGCAAATTTTAAATGATCGCATGACAGCTTTGGCAAAGGTGCGCATGCAACATGATCAACAGTCAATGGATAAAATGCAGGATATTGAAGTAGAAATTCAAAATGTTAATAAAAATTTGGATAAAAAAGTTAACATGTTACAAGGAAAAACACAGAGCATAAGTGATAAAATAAAACTCTACGAAGTGGAAACAGTTAAATTACAAAAAAGCTTTACGCAGGTGGAAAATCTCAGTAACCAATGTACCCAAATGTTAGATGAAGATCAAACAATTCCAAAAACAACATTTGAAAATTTATTACAAGAACCTATAAATGAACAAGAAAAGCTTATCTTTGAAACAGAACAGCCAATAAATGCTGATTTAATTAAAGAACCACAAAATCCTGTGTATGACACACAACTGAAATGCCTTTATCAGGAAGTAGAGTTTTAATTGCAGGAAGTTCAGTTCTAAAAGGAATAAACCCATCTAAATTAAAAGAGTATATAGATGTTCATGTTCACAGAGGAGCAAATGTTCTAGATTTGTACGATGACATAAGAAGTATGGATCTGAGTTCATACAATACAATGATAATTCATGTCGGGGGGCAACGATGCAAGCAGCAAAATGAATGTACAACAATTTGTGGACATTTACCAAGAAATTATTAACTATGTAAGAAGTCAAAACTGTCGAGCAATTGTGTCTGGAATATTGCCAAGGATACAATGTGATGTCACTGAATATGACACAATCCTAAAACAAATGTGTCATCATAATGATGTCAAATTTATATCAAATTATGAATCTTTTGTCTACAAGGATGAACATATAGCTAAATCATTTTACACTTTAGATGGCATTCATCTAAATAGATATGGAACAATAAAGCTGTTGACAAATGTAAATAAAATAATTAAAGTATTCAAGGGAAAACCACAACAGTATCATTTGAACCAACAAAACAGAAATAGATTCCAAAGTTCCTGTCACCAATATTAAACAAACAACTTCAGAAGGAGCCCTATAAAACCAAGATATCAATCACGGAGTAACATGAACACAACAGAAAGCAGAAGAAATTTCAACCATTCAGGAGTCAACACTAAAAACGTAAAGGACAGGAATGATCTCAATATGAACTCTCGTAACTCGTGGGGAAACAATAATGCGCTAAATAGACAAAATGTAGATAGAGCACCATTTTTTGACTTCCATTTACCAAATTCGTAAGTCAGATTATATTCAGAGGTAGCATTTAGCTTGTTCTAATTTTTCAAACAGATATAATATTTTAAATCAATGTAGTAGTATACAATGTACATGTAATATAAACAACATTAATAATATTAATTGGGGAAAATCTCAAAAGAAAAATAGAAAGAGTCAAAATAAAACACATAGTTCTGTAAATAGAAGTAGAAATAATGAAGCAAGTTGGTTACTTAAAAAAGGGTTTAAACTAGGTTGTTTTAATATTCAACATTTACAACCCAAAATTGAAGAAATAAAATTCCTATTAAAATAAATGTATGAACAATTATTTGATATATTTGGTATGGTAGAAACATTTTTAAATGATGAAATTGGTACCAAAACATTACAAATTGAAGGTTACAAAATAGAAAGAAAAGATAGAAACGCTATTAATGATGGCGGAGGTGTGATTGCGTACATACGAAATAGTGTATGTCACCAGAGAAGAATCGATTTAGAAATAGGTAGTACTGAATCTTTATGGATTGAAATTATTTTTCAAAACACAAACTCTATTTTAATAGGCATTTTTTATCGTCCACTGAGTTCATTGCAATCTTGGATCGATTCAGTTGAAAAAGAAATAGAAAAAGCGTCAGCAGAAAATAAAGAAATTATACTTTTAGGAGATTTCAATATAAACTATTCACATATAGATCATACAGTTGTCGGAAATCAAAAATGGAAGGACTGTATTAATTTGTATGGTTTACAACAAATTGTACATAAACCCACAAGAGTAACAGATAAATGTGTAACTACTATAGACCATATTTATACTACTGATGTAGACCATATTACAGAAGTAAATGTGCCTAGTTATGCTGTCAGTGATCATTATCCTGTTTGCGTAACAAGAAAACTTAACCCAAAAATATCAAAAATGGAGCAATTGTCCATAGAATATAGATCATTCAAACAATTTGATAAAAATAAATTTATTGAAAATTTAACAAATACTCCTTTTCATCTCATTGAATCGATCGATGGGAGATGTTGATGAAGCAGCTAATTATTGGGATAATCTATTTCTGAGCACCCTAGACAAGCATGCTCCTAAGAAAATTAAAAGGGTGAAAAATACTCAACAACCAGAGTGGTGGACTTCTGATATAAATAGCGCTAGACACCAAAGAGATTATTTTCATAGAATTGGGGATATATATAGATTCTACCACTGCATCGAGTGTGATACGATACTTATCCACTCGAGACAGATAAATTTTCAAATTTAAAACGCGAGGCTCGCAGAGCGTTTTAAATATTTATAATTTAACTGTCGAGAGTGGATAAATATCGTATTACACGAGATTTGGTGGTGGAATCTGTTTCTCTAATGATTTTCAAACAATACGCAGGCAAATTTATTCCTTCTTTTCGAATGATCTGTAAAAAGTTGTGTTCTTTCTATGTGACGTCATCAGGCATGGTCGCCTTTTTTCATGCCGTCACAATAGGAAATTCAGAGGAAAGCAAGAAAATTCGACGTCATAATCAGATTTTAACCAATGAAGAACTGAGATCAAACGAACCACA
The DNA here is from genome assembly GCF_021869535.1 of Mytilus californianus. Taxonomy (NCBI): domain Eukaryota; kingdom Metazoa; phylum Mollusca; class Bivalvia; order Mytilida; family Mytilidae; genus Mytilus; species Mytilus californianus. The sequence continues at coordinate 22,559,846 of NW_026262723.1, read as the reverse complement.
CGTTGATTAAATTTTTTTATACAATGGGTGCAGAAAGGGATAAATTGACGAAGGATTAGAGAAATATAATTATAAAATTTGGCGTAATAAGGTTACATTTTTAGTAGAACAGGCAAAGAAAAATTATTTCCAAAATGCTATCTCAAATTGTAAAGATAGTAAAACTATCTGGAAGTATGTCAAAAGTCTAAATCCCAAAAAATTACATAATAATATCACGCATTTGGAATATAAAAATAGTGTAATTCAAAATGATGTTGATATAGCAAATACATTTAATGTGCATTTCACAAATATTGCTGAAGGTATAGTTGATAACAAATTATGTAAAAATGATGAAGGTCCAAGTTTCGATGTACTCAACAAATTTGTAATCAAAGTTACAAAGGGGTAGCGAAAAATTCATTATACCAGAAATGAGTATTTTAGATGTAAAAATGTATTTAAAAAAACTTGACAAGTCTAAAGCAACTGGTTTAGATGATGTTGGACCAAATATTTTGAGTATGGGCAGAGATGTCATTGCACCAGCTTTAACATATTTATTTAATCTATAAGCATCAAATGTGGTAAATTTCCAAGTATTTTTAAAACTGCAAGAATTTGCCCAATTTTTAAAAGTGGCGATGCTTGTAATCCTGATAATTATAGACCAATAGCAGTTTTGCCTTGTCTCTCCAAAATCATAGAACGACATATAGCTGATAGTTTGTATATATATTTAAATAGTAATGACCTTCTTAATACTACACAGTCAGGTTTCAGACCTAAACATTCGTGCACAACTGCACTTACTAAATTAGTAGATGAATGGTTAGCAAATATAGATAATTGAGAAACAAACGGAGTTTTATTTTTAGATTTAAAGAAAGCTTTTGATCTGGTTAATCATATTATTTTATCAAAAAAGCTTGAATATTATAATGTTTCAAAATGTACACTAGACTGGTTTAAGTCATACTTGTTTGAACGAAGTCAACAAGTTAAGGTCAATAACGTCATGTTTAATACTAAATGCATAAAAACTGGTGTACCACAAGGCTCTATCCTTGGCCCTCTGTTATTTATTTTATAAATCAATGATTTACCACTGAACATAGAAAATTCATTAATAGATTTATAAGCAGATGATTCTACATTACATAGTAAAGGTAATAATGTACTTCGGTTAACTGCTAACCTTCAAAATGATATTCATGTAATTGAAAACTGGTGTTCGCAAAATTGTATGAAACTAAATGCCAAAAAGTGTAAATCAATGATTATTGGTTCAAAACAGAGGCTTTATTCAACTGGGAACAGTTTAGATATCAAAATTTCAGATGAACAAATAGAGAATGTAGATTGTGAAAAACTTCTCAGTTTATATATCGACAAAAACCTAATTTGGAATGAGCAAATAGATAAAATGTCATGTACAATATCAAATAGAATCAATTTATTACAAAAGATAAGAAAATATTTACCTATGTATATACGTATTATTTATTTTAATGCTTATATTCTGCCATTGTTTGATTACTATTGCAATATATGGGGAAGTTGCTATGAAAGTGGAATAAATAAACTTAATAAGTTATTAAAGAAATCTGCTAGGGTTATAGTAGTAGCTGACATAATGACATCATCCAGTTTGTTGTTTAATAGTTTAAATTTGTTAAATGTGGAAAAACGCATTCAATATCAAAATGCAATACTTGTATTTAAATCATTTAATGATATGGTTTCTAACTATTTACAAGAAAACTTTCATTTTATTGGTAATTAGAATTATAATTTACCTTAGGCTGATGAAAAACTATTAAATCTTCAGAAACCAAAAACAAACTTTTTAAAGTAAACATTTACATATTCAGGTTCTCAAATATGGAACAGTTTACCAAATGAAACAAAAATAAAACATCTTTTAAAACAAAATGTTACAAATTTTTCATCAATTGTGCAAATTAATATGCTTTTTCATTATTATCTAGATACAATTGTATATTGTGTATAATATATCATTATAATATTGTATGTACTTATAAATATGTTATTATTAATTTGAGGACTCTCAGGAAGATTAGTTTTAACTAATGGGATTATCCTCTTGAAATAAAGATTATTTATTTATTTATTTTATTTATCTACCTATCAGTGAAGCACTGTCATCTGAGGTTCTGTGTTGTCCAGAAAGTTCTCTCCCAAATGGCTGCTCCTTGATTACTTATAATTATTTACTGAATTTACCCAAATAATGTCTTCCATCATAATATATCATATGTTGATATCCAACATTTCTAATATTTTTTTGCTATAACAATCAGCAAACTAGAGGCTCTCAAGAGCCTGTGTCGCTCACCTGTATTTACTGATGCTTTGGAAATCATGTAAAATAAGGTTAAAATCATAAGTAATAGTATTAGATATTAGATATTATTAAAGAACCTTAGTGAGCCCGATCACATACACCACGTCCCCACATTGTCACTGGAGAAATAAAATAACTGTAAGAAAAAAAAATTGTATAAGAAAAAAAAATTAAATCATAATTTCCTGTCGATATGCACATCTACCTAGTATGTCCTTATTATCTACAAAGTTTCATGTAATTCTGTTGTGTGGTTTCAGAGGAGTTGCGATGACAAACTGTTGCAGAGGTATATTGAAGCAAATAAGTTCAAAGGGGCGTAACTCCTAGAAAAAAAATTGAATCATAATTTCCTGTCGATATGCACATCTACCTAGTATGTCCTTATTATCTACAAAGTTTCATGAAATTCTATTGTGTGGTTTCAGAGGAGTTGTGATGACAAACTGATGCAGAGGTATATTGAAGCAAATAAGTTCAAAGGGGTGTAACTCCTAGAAAAAAAATTGAATCTTAATTTCCTGTCGATATGCACATCTACGTAGTATGTCCTTATTATCTGAAAAGGTTTCATGAAATTCTGTTGTGTGGTTTGAGAGAAGTTGCGATGACAAAAGGTTGCAGTAGTATATTGGGCAAATAAGTTCAAAGGGGCGTAACTCCTGGAAAAAAAATTGAATCATAATTTCCTGTCAATATGCACATCTACGTAGTATGTCCTTATTATCTGAAAAGTTTTCATGAAATTTTGTTGTGTGGTTTCAGAGGAGTTGCGATGACAAACTGTTGCAGTAATACATTAAAGTAAATAAGTTCAAAAGGGCGTAACTCCTAGAAAAAAAATTGAATCGTAATTTCCTGTCAATATGCACAACTACATAGTATGTCCTTATTATCTAAAAAGGTTTCGTGAAATTCTGTTGTGTGGTTTGAGAGGAGTTGCGATGACAAGAAACAGGATGGACGGACTGACGGACTGACAGACGGACGGACGGGTCAAAAACATTATACTCTCCGCAACTCGTTGCGTGGGGTATAATAATGATATCTAAGATAATAACAAAACTGCAAAATTTCTGTAAAATTACTAACTCAGGGGCAGCAACCCAATAACGGGTTGTCGGATTCGTCTGAAAATTTCAGGGCAGATAAATCTAAATCTGATGAACATTTTTGCCACTGTCAGATTTGCTCTAAATGCTTTAGTTTCAGAGATATAAACCAAATACTGCATTTTACCCCTATGTTCTATTTTTAACCATGTCGGCCATGATGGTTGGAAGGCGGGGTCATCGGACAAATTTTTTAAACAAGATACCCTAATAATGATTAAGGCCAAGTATGGTTAAATTTGTCTCAGTAGTTTCAGAGAAGAAGATTTTTGTGAAAGATTAGAAAAATTTACGAAAAATTGTTAAAAATTGACTATAAAGGGCAATAACTCTTAAGGGGTTGACTGACGATTTTGGTCATGACGACTTATTTGTAGATCTTACTTTGCTGAACATTATTGCTGTTCAGTTTATCTCTATCCATTATAATATTCAAGATAACCAAAAACTGCAAAATTTCCTTAAAATTACCAATTCAGGGGCAGCAATCCAACAACGGGTTGTCAGATTTGTCTGAAAATTTCAGGGCAGATAGATCTTGACCTGATAATCAGTTTTACTCTATGTTAGATTTACTCTAAATGCTTTGGTTTCAGAGATATAAGCCAAAATCTACATTTTACCCCTATGTTCTATTTTTAGCCATGGTGGCCATCTTGGTTGGTTGGCGGGGTCATCGGACACATTTTTTAAACTAGATACCCTAATGATGATTGTGGCCAAGTTTTAGTTAAATTTGGCCCAGTGGTTTCAGAGGAGAAGATTTTTGTAAAAGCTAAAGACGACGGACAACGGCGACGGACGACGGACGCCAAGTGATGAGAAAAGCTCACTTGGCCCTTAGGGCCAGGTGAGCTAAAAATATACTTAGCATACCTTATTGTTCCAATGGTAATCATTTGAAGAAATTTTTCAAGAATTGGCCAGGTTATATCATGTATAAATGGACATTGTAATTCAAATATACTGACCGTAGACCCTCAAGGGCAGTCAAGGTCATTAAACACCCCCATATATAGTCAAAATTAAGTAGAAAGTTAGGAAAACTTTAATTTCCTAAATATCTAATCTTTATTTAAGGAAACACAGGAGTGTAAAAACTCAGCTGGTCATCTGGGAAATCAAATGATCTGTTATAGATTTGATTGCAACTTGCTCACTTTGATATAGAAATGTGACATTTTATTTTGAAATTTTCCATCATAACTGCAGTAAGTGTTCTTTCTGTTCACAAAATTATGTATTTTCCAATTAAAATCCATACGATGAAAGTATGAGAATTTTTTACATCATGTATCATGAAAAGATTTTTTTTTAAGCTCCTGATATGGTAACATTATGTTATCTATAATTACATTTTTGCAAAGTAAAAAAACTTCTATAATTTTGTAGTTTGTTATTCCATATTTTCACTTTTAAATTTGGTATCCAGTCCATCTGACTGTTCTATAATATCTATACTGAAGAAGTATTGTTAAAACATTAAAACAGTTTTCATGGCATCATAATACTTCTTGTTCAACTGTTTATACAGTATATGCATTTGAAGACAATTTTGTGGATGGTGAATTCGTTTTTTATGGAACAAGCAAGCGTGAATCGATGTAACCTTCTTGAGAAATAATCGAGATATTTGTAATTTGAAAATAAAGCAAAGCATTGACTTTATTTCTTGCAAATTGACAATTTATTTCAGCATCAATGAAATTTTCTGATAATATTCGTTATTGATAATCCAATCCTATAAAAAGTTCAAATGTCCCATTTATCAGACCACTCCTAATAATCATAGCTTGTCACTTTTTTCTTAAATATAGTGTCTGCTGAAGTGCACAAACATTACCATGGAGACAAGTCCATTTTCGTCAAACTAGCCAAAAATGACTTTCCATGAATCAAACTTTGCGTTGACACCCTACAATTATGTGTATCGTAGAAAGACACAAAAGACAAGGATGGGAAAGTCAGATCTACCATCATGCAAACATGGCCGATTGATTTGTATGTTTTCAATGCAACAAAAACACGTGACCATATAATTATTTCTTATTGTATTTCACCCGTCCGATATTAAATGTATCACTCAAGTCTTTTTTTCTTCATCTTCAAATTATGGACAATATAGTACTTCAATCAGAAGTTTCCAAACCACTTTTAATTATTTAGAAATGTATAGTTAATTCAATCAGATATGAAAAAAATACTGCCAATACCTTTTTTTGTCAAGACCTAAAAGTTTCTAATCTTCTAATAAAAAAAAAATTTCTGACAAAAAATCAATCTAGGCCAATTATGAAGTACAATGTATTCTGACATATCAGAGATGAATTCTTACAAAGTTTCAGTCAATAAAAAAAATTCTGTTGGTTAATTTGTACTTGCTTCACCACATTTCTTCATGAAACTACAGATTGATTCTTCCTTTTGAGTTCACAGCTAACCAATATATCAATTTCTCCATTCAAAACACTTGCAAATTATTAAATATTTTTAAAAGGAATGGTTCATTAATTTAAGTTAATGACTATAAAAACTGATTTGTCACACTAATAGAAGATGAAATCTGACTTTCACTTTTCATCGTAAGCAATACAATACTTTGGTCCACTTAGATTTTAAAAATAAACCATTCAATTTTCAAGCCTACATCAAGAAAAAAGGAACTGGATGTCTGTTAAAAATTTACAAGTCCACTCAAAACAAAGTTACAAAAGCACCCTTGGTGCATACTAAGCTAAGATGTGATTTATACATGATGTATTGATTGATTGATTGATTGTTAGTGTTTGACTCCACTTTCAGCACAGTTGGCTATATCGTGGCAGTCAGTTTTAATAGGAAGAAACAGGAGAGCCTTGAGAGAAAAACTGTCTTTGGGCAAGAAAACTTACCATCCTACTTAATCAAGATGCAGTCCAATGTACAGGTCTGCCATGTTTGGATTTTAAACTTATACCCTAAATGTTGACAGTCTTGTAATATAGTAGATGAACTACTTCAACAAGTCACCCATTGAGGCTCTTTGCATTAATGAAACAATTTTGGGCATTGAATACATGTTTTTTTTGTTTGATTTTGCTCATGATGACTCAGTAAAGTCTGCTGCGATATCTAGGTGAAATGATTGCTGGTATTGGAGTTAAGAGACATGTGACTTTAGGCATAATTTATGAAGAATAATATACATACAAACGATTTAAAAGTGCATTTTCAAGATAATTATGGTGAAGTTTGGGGATATGGTTCAAAAGATATCATTCCGGTACCATAACTCCTATTTCAGCCTATCAATAACTAATGATACTGTCCAACTAAGACAATTTAGCTTGTGTGTAGGACTATAAACACCCCCAACCAACTGACCGACCTTGAATTATTTACCAAAAATTAATAGGGGTCTTCCACATCACATGGTGAATTAACACCAATTTTGGTACAAACTGAACATATATGGTTCAAAAGATGACATCAGGAAAACCAAAATTTTCACTACCAACAGTTACCTTGACTTCAACTTTATGACTTAAAAATCAAGAAGGGTCTTCCTTACTCGATATGGCATTATCAAACAAAGTTGGTATCTCTTACAGCTTAAATGAATTTAAAAGGAAATGTTGTCGCCCAGACTCCTGGACATACAGACGTAATTCATTATATGCAGGGTTTAACTTTAACAAAACTCTGCTAAAAATATAGTAAAGAAGAAGGTTAAGATAAATTAATGTTTGTATAATGCTTTCTTGGGCTTAAATCAAATCAATTTACAGTATAGTTTGGTTTTTATGGTTCCATCTTGTATTCGGGTTTCACTGACAAAAATGCATTAAAATACCCCTCAAATTGATATCAAAGCTAAACAGAAACACAGAAAATCCAACGGACTTAGTTGGAAAGTATTATAAATACATCCAAAGGTTAATCTTTTCTCCTGTAGAGTCTTTATAGTGATGTGAAGGTTTTAAGAATTTATTGTCAGGTGTTATGACCTTGCTTAGTCTAAATAATTCCTAATGTTAAGATTTTAATACACTTTATGCCAATGTTTCTTTGCTCATTTTCCCCAATATATTTATCTTTTTCAGAACCAATTTAGAAATTCATCGTATTTTTTTTCACAAGAATTATAAGATGTTCTGTTTTGCTTTAAAATTTGATTCAATAGAACTTTTGACAATGTTGTTTCAGTTAGAATATGTCTAAAATCACTGAATGTGAAAGGGTTAAGGTATAACAATACCAATTGATACTGTCTTTAAGGCAGCTGATGATGGGAGCTTTTAACGACCTTGACTGGCTATACAGCCCTCGCACGGTCGGAAAGGCAGCTAAGGTGTCTTCCTATAACTTGAATTTTGAAATAGCAGATAACAATTGGTCTAGATCTTTAATGAAATGTGCAAATTTTGAGAGTAGTATGTAATTCATGTGCAAGACTTTTCGTGTTGATATAGAAAATTATGTGTTTTAACATATTTACAGCTGTATTTTCCAAAAAAAAACAGAATTTTTTGTTTGATTCACCTTTTTCAACTTTACCAGATAAGGGGAGGTAACTCAGTTATAAGGGGAGATAACTCAGATAAAGTTATTTTTATAATAGAATGTGTTGTGAATTTACCTATTTCATTGTGTAGCAAAAAAACGAGTCCAGTGATCCTGTTTTTCTTTTTCTTATCTGAAAGCTTATTATTAGAGCTATCTTCTCAGATTTTTATCTTTAAATTCTATGGTATAGTTTTCTTTTTAGCACACAAAATTGGGTTTTCCATGCATAATCTTTACAAAATCTGAAAATTTTGCACAACCAGTAGCATGAAATAAGCCTGGTGACCCATACTTTTTATTATATTTTTGAAAAAAGCATGGTATAAACTACATTTTGAAAAATTCTTGAAAAATTCTATGGATTTTAATTTAGACACCCATCTACCTTAATCAGAAAGGATGTTTAAATTTCAACTGTTTGTGGTGGGTGGAAATCAACCTTAATATTCTATCCATACTTTGACAGAACAATTGGAAAAAGTCATAAGCTTAGAAAAAATACATTGCTCGGTCTGATGTATAACTAACATATCTACCTAAACTTAATATTAATAAATCAATTTTATTTTTAAACAAAATAAATCACTGAAATAATAATTTGTATAGATTTTTTCTTTTTATCTAACAATTTTTTGCAGTACTTTTGGACAACACATCTTTTATAATTGTTGCAATAACTATATAATCCATAACAAATTTCTAATAAAAAAAAAATATTTTCAATCTGAATCCAGTTAAATCAGGGACAAACCTTGAAGGATATGACATGGATTTTTATGTCTGATAAACTGCATATTGCAACTGTGATAAACCAGTAGTATCACAAGAATTAGCGTACTAAAGCCATCCACAGTAATTAATATTGCCCACTCACGGAGAGCGAAACTATCTTTATATTACATATATGGATTTCTCTTGTTAGACTGAGGTTATCATATTTCAATAATCTTTAGAAAGGAACAAACAAAAATTGCTAGAAATCAATAGCTCTAGTCAACTATTCAAAACCAGACACAATTTTAATCAAAATGTCCCAAGTTTGTATGTAAAACTAAAAGATATTGACAATCTAGATCAAAATAGATTAATATTTTCCAAGTGAAAGAAGACATCTGTTCTTAAAATCACAGTTATTTGAAAAAAATGTCTATAAAAGTCTGATATTAAGGTTGAAGCATTTAGCCTTAAAACAGTTGGTTTGTCAAATTCTGAGGACTTATCTACAGCTATTTCTTTAGTTTTAGTATAAAAAAAAGAAGTGAATGTGGTTTATTGATTCTCAAAACTAGTAAAATTTATGCTTTTAGAAAATACAAAACAAGAGTAACAAGATGATGCTGAGAGCTTCAATTGCTCTCTTATATAAAATATGACAATTTGATATTTATTTTTACCTTTTAACAATCATAAAATTTTTTTATAAAACAGCTTACTTATTTTCAAATATACAGCTTTTTGAGAGCATCAAAGTAAAATCTAAGGAAATATATTTATGACATAGAATCAGGATCAACTGTTTTTTGCAAAATCTTCCCATGAAAGGAGTCAAATAATGTCTTTTAAGGGCAATAACTCCTGAAAGAAGCCATCCAATGGTTTGGTTTATATTTGGCAAATATTTTGGTATTGTATTGCTGATCATGTTTTTCTGTTTACAGTTTCTATGTTTCTATAATAGTTTTAAAAATAATTAGTGAAAACTTGAACCTGATATCAAACAGTAAAAATTTGTCGTTCAAGGGCAATAACTCCTGTAAGGAGTTATCAAATGATTAAGTGCTTTGTAGTTCTCTAATTGCTGAACATTTTTGCTGTTTACAGTCTCTACCAATGAATAGTAGTTTTTGAGATAATAGGCATATATACACAAACATAAGTCAAAAATCATTATTTAAGGGCAAAAACTCCTACAAGAAGTCATATGATAATTTTGGTGAAAATGGAGAGTAGGAAGATGTTTAATAGTGTTCTGAGCATACCTGTCAACCTTTGAAAATGAAGGTCATGACCTGCATTGAAGAATAAAATCTCAGGTCATAACGCGTACAAACTTTTTTCCAGCTGAATTTAAGTATTTAGGGGACTTTTTTTTTATATTTGTTTTTATATTTTAAATCAAACAGTTTCCAAAACATGTTCCAATGGTTAAGTATTAACTGAAAATAATTTAAAACTATTATTGTTGCAATGCACTTATGATTTTGATAGATTAATGTTTCATATAATACTTTAACATTTCAAGCCTGGCATTTACCCCTTGTTGTTAATTATATTAAAACCACCAGTCATAAGACATACAGTGTGAATTTAACTGTACAGCTTTAATTATTATCTACAGACTGGTTGATGTTAGAGTACAATTAAAAAAAGTTAAACATTTAAAAGGAGGTAGAGATGAAAAAAAAAATTTTCAACTATTTATTTTCTAATTGTACTAAGGTAGAAAAATAATGTAAAGTAATATTCTAATATGTTTTTGCATTCAATTTGTTTTAGATTTATACTTTTTTACAAAAATAAACATAAATTTAAGGAGTATATTTTGAAAGGTGACAAAAAAGAGGAAGTAACTCAATTTTTTTGTAAAACAACTTTGAAATACATAAATTATTTATGACCTAAAGCTAAGGTAATTGGTGTTAATTAACAGTGTGTTGGACACCAAAGCTGTCAAGTGAAGCCATGCACTGAAATGGGTCACTTAATTTGAGTTTACACAGCTAGTTGAACTTCTTGTCCAGGAAGAATTACGAATTTGCTGGTATTTCATAGGAAAATCATTTATGAAATCAGGAAGGCTTAAGAATCCTGGTGAAAACGGGTCATACTCGGCCGGTATCCCCGGTGACCCCTCAGAATTGTGAAAATCTGTCACACCCGCAGGATACGGGTCAGTTGACAGGAATGTCTGAGCATTTCTGATTTGGTCAGATTTTCTCAACTGTGATTCATTATCATATGTGGAATACCATGAATTATCGTTATTTACATGGTATATGTGAATTAGAATTTAAATGTTCAATGTAGTAATCATTTTCTATAGGACTATGGCAAATTCAGGCAAAATCATGAAATCAAATATCTATAAAAATACAATTTTTACACAAAAATTAATATCCAGGAAATAAAAGAATCCACAGTATCTTTTATGGTTTTCTAGGTATTAGACAATTAATGTATTTTACTTCTTATGTTCTATTTTTAGCCATGGTGGCCATGTTTTTGTCTGGCAGAAACAAACAAAAAACACAGTTTGTATATGGTATCCGAAGGATCAGTCAGCAAATGTTTGGTTGAAATTAATCCCATGGTTTTAAAGGAGAAGAAATTTCAAAAAGTTTACCACCAGAATTAGTAACCACAGAGTATGAGTGAATCATATGAACAGAGGTAGACTGACTGTAGTGACAGTTTAAGTGTCTCCTGCTATGAATGCATCATCAGTCATGCTAACCCAGACTGTGAAATTATCTCTTTAGAAAATATGAATCAATTGGTAAATTTACAGATCATATGACAATTCTGGTATTTTTAAATCTAATCAATGTTCAAAGGTCAAAAGACTAGTTTTGGCCCAGACAAGGTTGTACGAAAACTAAAAAAGAAAAATGGAAAGGTAGAAAAAATCAACAAAATGTATGAAAACTAGTGAAAACACTTTTTGACTTCTTTTTTTAAACACAACAAAAATGTCTTTATATAAAAATAAGGAGATGTGGTATGATAACCAATGATACAACTATCCACCAAAGTTCAAATAAAGTGGATTTAAGCAATTATAGGCAACAGTACGGCCTTCAACAATGAGAAAAACCCATACTGTATAGTTGGCTGAAAGGCCCAGACATGAAAAATATAAAACAATTCAATTGAGAAAACTAACGGCCTAATTTATAACAAAACAATTTACGAAAAACTAATATGACAGACATGAACAAACAACAATAACTGAACTACATGCTCCTGACTTGGGACAGGCACATAATGTGGCTGGGTTAAACATGTTTGTGAGCGCTCAACCCTCCCCTAACCTGTGTGATCCACTCCTAATTATTCTTATAAAAATTCTTATATATGTAGTTACCATGGTAATATTGGATAGTAATGGGAAAAGGGAATTATCAAGAGTAATTATTTTATCAATTTCATCCTCTCTGGTCAGAACAACAAAATGTGAATAAAATGCAACATATATAAACAGGATAAGGCTTTAGGAGTAATGGGGAAAAGGACAATATGAACCTATAGTAAGAGCAGGTTCTTATTATTATTCTAAAGCAGGATTTACATACAAAATTTTGCTCAATATTTAGTTTTTTGTGTAATAATTTGATCCTAGTTTTATCAGTTTATCATATTCTGCCTGCCTCCATGCACTCTTCCACTGGTTTCTACTTGATAAAAAACAACTTAACATTTACACAATGTACAGTTAAACTGAGTAAATACCTGTAAAATATTTCCATTCCATCTTCATCTTAATGACCGTGTTGACAGTAAAACATACATGATATGGTCAATTATAATATCACTGTTCTGGTTTCATTGACATCCTACAAAAACACAGAAATTATAGTATCTTTTTACTAAATTTCAACACAGATGTGTATGTATGTATGTAATGTATGTATCTTACACAAAAATGATAAAATATCTTCAGGTACATATGAAAGGGACACAGAAACTAGTTTAACCCTCGGCTAGCATAAAATGTGCTTGTTTCCTAATCTTGTATGAAATAAAAGATGAATGTGTTTGAGGACTCTAGAACAGTAATTTCACTCACACCCAAATTAAAACTCTGTCTGCCTGTTGTGCTTCTTAGCATTGTGTATGATTATATTGTGCAGAAACAAACAAATTTTCAATTTTCCAAGTTATAAAGGGGCATAACTCTAGAATGGTATGAAACTCACTACCCACATTAGAACTCTGTCTGGGAGTTTTGGTTCTAAGCTTTCTGTATGAGTCTCATCAAATTTAGATGACTTAAACTTTAGTTTGAGTGCGGAAATGAAAATATTTGCAATTTTCCAAGTTATAAAGGGGCATAACTCTAGAATGGTAAGTGTCTCACTGCCAAAATTGTGAACTCTGTCTGCCAGTTTTGTTTCTTAGCATAGTGTATCAGTTTAATAAAATTTTGATGAGGAAAACTTAAGTTAATGTGCAGAAACTTTATGAAGCCTTTTACAGCTGCAAATAAACAAAATTAGATCTGTCTGAAATAATCATCTTTTTCTTGAATTTGTCACAGAACTGATGAAGGGCTGGGAAAACCTTGTTCTTCCTCAGTTTAAAGTTTATTTTTGTCTGACATGGAATAAAATATCTTCTCTGCCCATCAGCCAAAAAGAAGAAGGATTGGGGTACTTTATCTACATATGCAACTATTCCAGTCATAATTACGTTCGATAACTCTGCATGTTACTGGTTTAATTAGGATTATGTAAAATTTACTAGTTACCCGATGAATGGTTTAAAGAAAATTGAAAAATATAGTTATTTCACCTCGGTTAATATCCATTCGAGGTCTTCTTTTATAAATATAAAATAATATCGTAATGAATTTCATTGAGAATCTGACAACACTAAAATCAACATAGGTATTGTCAAAACATACATCTACATAGGTATTGTCAAAACTTACATCGTGATTAGGTGCCATGTTTGTTTTCTTTGATCACGTTGATGTTATGACTTAATATCTCCTTAGTCTAGCTATGTCCTTGGCTATCATTATAGTGACAATAACGTGTCATATTTAATTGCAATATAAACAGTGAAATTAAATTGAATTATTTGCATGGACAAAATAAGTGTCGAACATCGTCTACGTTTGAAAATTATTTGGTCGCCATTTTTTAAAAATTTTTTATCAAAAGGAACCAATGTTTGATTCTATGCTGCTTTAAGGTAAGACAATGACTGAAAACGCGAGCATCCAACAGTTATTTGATTCTCATTGTAACAATCTTACAAAATATATTTTTACCAAGTCGGCCCACGCTGTCAATGTGGTCGCCATCTTGAAAAATAATACCTGATTTTCTGAAAATAGCTAATTTTCAAATCAATTTGGAAGGGACGTAATAAAAAATTAAACTATTGCATGTACGATATTTCAAATATTTATGAATATAGTAATAAGCACATATTTCCACAATTTTTCCATCTGTTTTGTTTAAATCGCAATTTAAGGTTTAACAGGACAGAAAATCCAATATTTATCGGAGTTGGATGATTTAACAGTGTGAATTATCGAGGCAACAAGACAAATTTTCAAAAGCATTTGGAGAAGACCAAAATTTAAACTTTTCCAAAAGGCATAAATATATTTCTTAATATATGAGGAATTACTATATATTTCCACACTTTTTTTTATCATGAACTTAAAGTAATTTATTTTATCGATTCCTGAAAGCCCCTGTGCATTTCTATACATTTTACTTGGGCATGATACGGGTGATGTGTGACGTCGCCAATGTCACGTGATGACTGCTATAGTTGGATATGAACAGGTGACATGAAGACAGGGGACTCTATTTATTTATATTGTACATTTATATATATAAAATAGAATTTTTTGCTCTCATACTTTTTAGGGAAATGTTTTACCCCTGTTTTCATGGTGTTTTTTTCTGTTGATTTTTTATTGTGTAAATTTATGTTCACTTTGTCACAAATATCTGACAATTTAGATGACAATAAAATATTTCTATTTGTATTGAATTTGTTAATAAAACTGAAAAATCTATAGTATAGATCCACAGATGCAACATCATTTATTTTCAATTTATACCAGGCCAAGATTTTAAAAAATTGACCATACAGAGATGTCCTTTTTTTCAATTTTCTGCTCTTTTAATGAAATACTTCATTTTTTGTGTACAATAAAATGGTACAGGTTTTTTTCAACACAAGGCCACAGACCACAATTAAATTCTCTATTAGTTCTTTATAACGTTTTGTTTCATTAAAAAAAATGCACCGGTTCTTTTTGTCAAATATTTTGTGTGTGTAAAGTACAGTACTAGTCCAAACATATATCAAACATTCAGAAATATTGCTCCCCAGCATCTTACAAATTTAGCCAATACACATCCATACCCCTATGGACAAGTCAAGAGATGTTCCGAAAACTGTAAATATCACCTTTTTGCACCTGGCCTAATCACTCTTTCCATATCAAAATCAGTTAAAATACAACATCCAAAAGTTTATTTCACCTCTCTTCTTTCATTTCCATCCAAAAAAATCTAAGAAATGAGTGAGGAAGGGAAAGAAAAAAAATTAAGGAAAAATACACTCTAATTAAAAGGAACTATATTCGTGGACAACGAAAAGCGGGATCATTAATTGTGGTCTTTGGCCTATTAGGGGTCTAAACCTTGACCAATTCTAATAAAACTTGGCATGATTTAAGCTTAGAGTATTATGAAACAGTTTACAAAGTTTCAAAGCCATATGATACCAATTATAAAAATTGTGGCATTTTTTATATCTGAACTTTGGGTGCTGAATTGTGGCGTTGAATTAGAATAATTTCAACTATCAAATTTGGGCTTCTAAAAACCAAAATATACCAAAACTTACACTTTTTAATGTCTCTATGTATAAGTTATCACCTATTAAAAGCAACAGATAGCATACTTCATGTTTCAGACTTATAAAAAATGGCCTGAAGTAAATTTCATATGGGCCTGTGCCAAAAAATAGAGGTTTTTAAATGAAGTGAGGTCTTATATGAAATGTAATATTTTTCACTTACCACAATTTTCTGAAGTTGCTAAGTTATAAAAAACCTTTTACATGTTATAAATGCACTTTTAATGGAAATATAAGTTTCAAATAGCATAACACATGTGAATAAAATGGTCTTCAGCAATGTCAAGCTTAAAAAAACAGGTTGTCAATTTAGGTCGTTCCCCACATTTGCATATTAAAAAGCATATAAATGATATGGGAGATGGAGATATGCTTCTTTTTGCTCAAATCTTTGCTCAGATATGATAAAACATGGAGCCTGGATGTAACAAGACTGTCACTTTCAACTATATATGTAGACAGTATGATCTGATGCAAAGTTATTTACTTTACTTTTTAAAACCGGCATGAAATTTCAGCCTCAAAAGGCCAATATTTTAACCACTAGCTATCAAACAAAAGAAAATAAAGGTAGTCTGTGAAACAGACAAGGTCAAACAACCAGTAATAAGTGCTTTTGATACAGATTCAGTGAAATCTGCTAAAAGGAATTCAACTTGTATGTGCATAGAACCTCATTTTTCACTTGCTTCATACTGACCGTTAGACTAGGACCATTAAAGCAGCACATTTTGCACTCTTATTCTGATTTTATCTACTTTTTTTGTATGTTTAGTGTTCAAAAATGAGTTAAACATCTACATTAGATACCACAAACACAAGTAGAAAATCAGAAAAACCTGTCAGAGAGAAAGTAAGCATGCTACTTTTGTAAAAATATTGAAACAACTGAAAAAGTTCAATTTTGGGCATGTAGGCTGAAATGTCACTTTTTTACAAAATTTCTATCAAATAAAAGTGGAAATCATTTATTCTCATGTAGTTTGACAAATTAATACCAATAGATCATTCAGGGAAGTTGTCAAAGTACAAATTCAATATTTCCTGAATTTCACCTCTTAGGCCACAGACCACAATTAAATTCTCTATTAGTTCTTTATAACGTTTTGTTTCATTAAAAAAAATGCACCGGTTCTTTTTGTCAAATATTTTGTGTGTGTAAAGTACAGTACTAGTCCAAACATATATCAAACATTCAGAAATATTGCTCCCCAGCATCTTACAAATTTAGCCAATACACATCCATACCCCTATGGACAAGTCAAGAGATGTTCCGAAAACTGTAAATATCACCTTTTTGCACCTGGCCTAATCACTCTTTCCATATCAAAATCAGTTAAAATACAACATCCAAAAGTTTATTTCACCTCTCTTCTTTCATTTCCATCCAAAAAAATCTAAGAAATGAGTGAGGAAGGGAAAGAAAAAAAATTAAGGAAAAATACACTCTAATTAAAAGGAACTATATTCGTGGACAACGAAAAGCGGGATCATTAATTGTGGTCTTTGGCCTATTAGGGGTCTAAACCTTGACCAATTCTAATAAAACTTGGCATGATTTAAGCTTAGAGTATTATGAAACAGTTTACAAAGTTTCAAAGCCATATGATACCAATTATAAAAATTGTGGCATTTTTTATATCTGAACTTTGGGTGCTGAATTGTGGCGTTGAATTAGAATAATTTCAACTATCAAATTTGGGCTTCTAAAAACCAAAATATACCAAAACTTACACTTTTTAATGTCTCTATGTATAAGTTATCACCTATTAAAAGCAACAGATAGCATACTTCATGTTTCAGACTTATAAAAAATGGCCTGAAGTAAATTTCATATGGGCCTGTGCCAAAAAATAGAGGTTTTTAAATGAAGTGAGGTCTTATATGAAATGTAATATTTTTCACTTACCACAATTTTCTGAAGTTGCTAAGTTATAAAAAACCTTTTACATGTTATAAATGCACTTTTAATGGAAATATAAGTTTCAAATAGCATAACACATGTGAATAAAATGGTCTTCAGCAATGTCAAGCTTAAAAAAACAGGTTGTCAATTTAGGTCGTTCCCCACATTTGCATATTAAAAAGCATATAAATGATATGGGAGATGGAGATATGCTTCTTTTTGCTCAAATCTTTGCTCAGATATGATAAAACATGGAGCCTGGATGTAACAAGACTGTCACTTTCAACTATATATGTAGACAGTATGATCTGATGCAAAGTTATTTACTTTACTTTTTAAAACCGGCATGAAATTTCAGCCTCAAAAGGCCAATATTTTAACCACTAGCTATCAAACAAAAGAAAATAAAGGTAGTCTGTGAAACAGACAAGGTCAAACAACCAGTAATAAGTGCTTTTGATACAGATTCAGTGAAATCTGCTAAAAGGAATTCAACTTGTATGTGCATAGAACCTCATTTTTCACTTGCTTCATACTGACCGTTAGACTAGGACCATTAAAGCAGCACATTTTGCACTCTTATTCTGATTTTATCTACTTTTTTTGTATGTTTAGTGTTCAAAAATGAGTTAAACATCTACATTAGATACCACAAACACAAGTAGAAAATCAGAAAAACCTGTCAGAGAGAAAGTAAGCATGCTACTTTTGTAAAAATATTGAAACAACTGAAAAAGTTCAATTTTGGGCATGTAGGCTGAAATGTCACTTTTTTACAAAATTTCTATCAAATAAAAGTGGAAATCATTTATTCTCATGTAGTTTGACAAATTAATACCAATAGATCATTCAGGGAAGTTGTCAAAGTACAAATTCAATATTTCCTGAATTTCACCTATTAGGGGTCTAAACCTTGACCAATTCTAATAAAACTTGGCATGATTTAAGCTTAGAGTATTATGAAACAGTTTACAAAGTTTCAAAGCCATATGATACCAATTATAAAAATTGTGGCATTTTTTATATCTGAACTTTGGGTGCTGAATTGTGGCGTTGAATTAGAATAATTTCAACTATCAAATTTGGGCTTCTAAAAACCAAAATATACCAAAACTTACACTTTTTAATGTCTCTATGTATAAGTTATCACCTATTAAAAGCAACAGATAGCATACTTCATGTTTCAGACTTATAAAAAATGGCCTGAAGTAAATTTCATATGGGCCTGTGCCAAAAAATAGAGGTTTTTAAATGAAGTGAGGTCTTATATGAAATGTAATATTTTTCACTTACCACAATTTTCTGAAGTTGCTAAGTTATAAAAAACCTTTTACATGTTATAAATGCACTTTTAATGGAAATATAAGTTTCAAATAGCATAACACATGTGAATAAAATGGTCTTCAGCAATGTCAAGCTTAAAAAAACAGGTTGTCAATTTAGGTCGTTCCCCACATTTGCATATTAAAAAGCATATAAATGATATGGGAGATGGAGATATGCTTCTTTTTGCTCAAATCTTTGCTCAGATATGATAAAACATGGAGCCTGGATGTAACAAGACTGTCACTTTCAACTATATATGTAGACAGTATGATCTGATGCAAAGTTATTTACTTTACTTTTTAAAACCGGCATGAAATTTCAGCCTCAAAAGGCCAATATTTTAACCACTAGCTATCAAACAAAAGAAAATAAAGGTAGTCTGTGAAACAGACAAGGTCAAACAACCAGTAATAAGTGCTTTTGATACAGATTCAGTGAAATCTGCTAAAAGGAATTCAACTTGTATGTGCATAGAACCTCATTTTTCACTTGCTTCATACTGACCGTTAGACTAGGACCATTAAAGCAGCACATTTTGCACTCTTATTCTGATTTTATCTACTTTTTTTGTATGTTTAGTGTTCAAAAATGAGTTAAACATCTACATTAGATACCACAAACACAAGTAGAAAATCAGAAAAACCTGTCAGAGAGAAAGTAAGCATGCTACTTTTGTAAAAATATTGAAACAACTGAAAAAGTTCAATTTTGGGCATGTAGGCTGAAATGTCACTTTTTTACAAAATTTCTATCAAATAAAAGTGGAAATCATTTATTCTCATGTAGTTTGACAAATTAATACCAATAGATCATTCAGGGAAGTTGTCAAAGTACAAATTCAATATTTCCTGAATTTCACCTATTAGGGGTCTAAACCTTGACCAATTCTAATAAAACTTGGCATGATTTAAGCTTAGAGTATTATGAAACAGTTTACAAAGTTTCAAAGCCATATGATACCAATTATAAAAATTGTGGCATTTTTTATATCTGAACTTTGGGTGCTGAATTGTGGCGTTGAATTAGAATAATTTCAACTATCAAATTTGGGCTTCTAAAAACCAAAATATACCAAAACTTACACTTTTTAATGTCTCTATGTATAAGTTATCACCTATTAAAAGCAACAGATAGCATACTTCATGTTTCAGACTTATAAAAAATGGCCTGAAGTAAATTTCATATGGGCCTGTGCCAAAAAATAGAGGTTTTTAAATGAAGTGAGGTCTTATATGAAATGTAATATTTTTCACTTACCACAATTTTCTGAAGTTGCTAAGTTATAAAAAACCTTTTACATGTTATAAATGCACTTTTAATGGAAATATAAGTTTCAAATAGCATAACACATGTGAATAAAATGGTCTTCAGCAATGTCAAGCTTAAAAAAACAGGTTGTCAATTTAGGTCGTTCCCCACATTTGCATATTAAAAAGCATATAAATGATATGGGAGATGGAGATATGCTTCTTTTTGCTCAAATCTTTGCTCAGATATGATAAAACATGGAGCCTGGATGTAACAAGACTGTCACTTTCAACTATATATGTAGACAGTATGATCTGATGCAAAGTTATTTACTTTACTTTTTAAAACCGGCATGAAATTTCAGCCTCAAAAGGCCAATATTTTAACCACTAGCTATCAAACAAAAGAAAATAAAGGTAGTCTGTGAAACAGACAAGGTCAAACAACCAGTAATAAGTGCTTTTGATACAGATTCAGTGAAATCTGCTAAAAGGAATTCAACTTGTATGTGCATAGAACCTCATTTTTCACTTGCTTCATACTGACCGTTAGACTAGGACCATTAAAGCAGCACATTTTGCACTCTTATTCTGATTTTATCTACTTTTTTTGTATGTTTAGTGTTCAAAAATGAGTTAAACATCTACATTAGATACCACAAACACAAGTAGAAAATCAGAAAAACCTGTCAGAGAGAAAGTAAGCATGCTACTTTTGTAAAAATATTGAAACAACTGAAAAAGTTCAATTTTGGGCATGTAGGCTGAAATGTCACTTTTTTACAAAATTTCTATCAAATAAAAGTGGAAATCATTTATTCTCATGTAGTTTGACAAATTAATACCAATAGATCATTCAGGGAAGTTGTCAAAGTACAAATTCAATATTTCCTGAATTTCACCTATTAGGGGTCTAAACCTTGACCAATTCTAATAAAACTTGGCATGATTTAAGCTTAGAGTATTATGAAACAGTTTACAAAGTTTCAAAGCCATATGATACCAATTATAAAAATTGAGGCATTTTTTATATCTGAACTTTGGGTGCTGAATTGTGGCGTTGAATTAGAATAATTTCAACTATCAAATTTGGGCTTCTAAAAACCAAAATATACCAAAACTTACACTTTTTAATGTCTCTATGTATAAGTTATCACCTATTAAAAGCAACAGATAGCATACTTCATGTTTCAGACTTATAAAAAATGGCCTGAAGTAAATTTCATATGGGCCTGTGCCAAAAAATAGAGGTTTTTAAATGAAGTGAGGTCTTATATGAAATGTAATATTTTTCACTTACCACAATTTTCTGAAGTTGCTAAGTTATAAAAAACCTTTTACATGTTATAAATGCACTTTTAATGGAAATATAAGTTTCAAATAGCATAACACATGTGAATAAAATGGTCTTCAGCAATGTCAAGCTTAAAAAAACAGGTTGTCAATTTAGGTCGTTCCCCACATTTGCATATTAAAAAGCATATAAATGATATGGGAGATGGAGATATGCTTCTTTTTGCTCAAATCTTTGCTCAGATATGATAAAACATGGAGCCTGGATGTAACAAGACTGTCACTTTCAACTATATATGTAGACAGTATGATCTGATGCAAAGTTATTTACTTTACTTTTTAAAACCGGCATGAAATTTCAGCCTCAAAAGGCCAATATTTTAACCACTAGCTATCAAACAAAAGAAAATAAAGGTAGTCTGTGAAACAGACAAGGTCAAACAACCAGTAATAAGTGCTTTTGATACAGATTCAGTGAAATCTGCTAAAAGGAATTCAACTTGTATGTGCATAGAACCTCATTTTTCACTTGCTTCATACTGACCGTTAGACTAGGACCATTAAAGCAGCACATTTTGCACTCTTATTCTGATTTTATCTACTTTTTTTGTATGTTTAGTGTTCAAAAATGAGTTAAACATCTACATTAGATACCACAAACACAAGTAGAAAATCAGAAAAACCTGTCAGAGAGAAAGTAAGCATGCTACTTTTGTAAAAATATTGAAACAACTGAAAAAGTTCAATTTTGGGCATGTAGGCTGAAATGTCACTTTTTTACAAAATTTCTATCAAATAAAAGTGGAAATCATTTATTCTCATGTAGTTTGACAAATTAATACCAATAGATCATTCAGGGAAGTTGTCAAAGTACAAATTCAATATTTCCTGAATTTCACCTCTTAGGCCACAGACCACAATTAAATTCTCTATTAGTTCTTTATAACGTTTTGTTTCATTAAAAAAAATGCACCGGTTCTTTTTGTCAAATATTTTGTGTGTGTAAAGTACAGTACTAGTCCAAACATATATCAAACATTCAGAAATATTGCTCCCCAGCATCTTACAAATTTAGCCAATACACATCCATACCCCTATGGACAAGTCAAGAGATGTTCCGAAAACTGTAAATATCACCTTTTTGCACCTGGCCTAATCACTCTTTCCATATCAAAATCAGTTAAAATACAACATCCAAAAGTTTATTTCACCTCTCTTCTTTCATTTCCATCCAAAAAAATCTAAGAAATGAGTGAGGAAGGGAAAGAAAAAAAATTAAGGAAAAATACACTCTAATTAAAAGGAACTATATTCGTGGACAACGAAAAGCGGGATCATTAATTGTGGTCTTTGGCCTATTAGGGGTCTAAACCTTGACCAATTCTAATAAAACTTGGCATGATTTAAGCTTAGAGTATTATGAAACAGTTTACAAAGTTTCAAAGCCATATGATACCAATTATAAAAATTGTGGCATTTTTTATATCTGAACTTTGGGTGCTGAATTGTGGCGTTGAATTAGAATAATTTCAACTATCAAATTTGGGCTTCTAAAAACCAAAATATACCAAAACTTACACTTTTTAATGTCTCTATGTATAAGTTATCACCTATTAAAAGCAACAGATAGCATACTTCATGTTTCAGACTTATAAAAAATGGCCTGAAGTAAATTTCATATGGGCCTGTGCCAAAAAATAGAGGTTTTTAAATGAAGTGAGGTCTTATATGAAATGTAATATTTTTCACTTACCACAATTTTCTGAAGTTGCTAAGTTATAAAAAACCTTTTACATGTTATAAATGCACTTTTAATGGAAATATAAGTTTCAAATAGCATAACACATGTGAATAAAATGGTCTTCAGCAATGTCAAGCTTAAAAAAACAGGTTGTCAATTTAGGTCGTTCCCCACATTTGCATATTAAAAAGCATATAAATGATATGGGAGATGGAGATATGCTTCTTTTTGCTCAAATCTTTGCTCAGATATGATAAAACATGGAGCCTGGATGTAACAAGACTGTCACTTTCAACTATATATGTAGACAGTATGATCTGATGCAAAGTTATTTACTTTACTTTTTAAAACCGGCATGAAATTTCAGCCTCAAAAGGCCAATATTTTAACCACTAGCTATCAAACAAAAGAAAATAAAGGTAGTCTGTGAAACAGACAAGGTCAAACAACCAGTAATAAGTGCTTTTGATACAGATTCAGTGAAATCTGCTAAAAGGAATTCAACTTGTATGTGCATAGAACCTCATTTTTCACTTGCTTCATACTGACCGTTAGACTAGGACCATTAAAGCAGCACATTTTGCACTCTTATTCTGATTTTATCTACTTTTTTTGTATGTTTAGTGTTCAAAAATGAGTTAAACATCTACATTAGATACCACAAACACAAGTAGAAAATCAGAAAAACCTGTCAGAGAGAAAGTAAGCATGCTACTTTTGTAAAAATATTGAAACAACTGAAAAAGTTCAATTTTGGGCATGTAGGCTGAAATGTCACTTTTTTACAAAATTTCTATCAAATAAAAGTGGAAATCATTTATTCTCATGTAGTTTGACAAATTAATACCAATAGATCATTCAGGGAAGTTGTCAAAGTACAAATTCAATATTTCCTGAATTTCACCTCTTAGGCCACAGACCACAATTAAATTCTCTATTAGTTCTTTATAACGTTTTGTTTCATTAAAAAAAATGCACCGGTTCTTTTTGTCAAATATTTTGTGTGTGTAAAGTACAGTACTAGTCCAAACATATATCAAACATTCAGAAATATTGCTCCCCAGCATCTTACAAATTTAGCCAATACACATCCATACCCCTATGGACAAGTCAAGAGATGTTCCGAAAACTGTAAATATCACCTTTTTGCACCTGGCCTAATCACTCTTTCCATATCAAAATCAGTTAAAATACAACATCCAAAAGTTTATTTCACCTCTCTTCTTTCATTTCCATCCAAAAAAATCTAAGAAATGAGTGAGGAAGGGAAAGAAAAAAAATTAAGGAAAAATACACTCTAATTAAAAGGAACTATATTCGTGGACAACGAAAAGCGGGATCATTAATTGTGGTCTTTGGCCTATTAGGGGTCTAAACCTTGACCAATTCTAATAAAACTTGGCATGATTTAAGCTTAGAGTATTATGAAACAGTTTACAAAGTTTCAAAGCCATATGATACCAATTATAAAAATTGTGGCATTTTTTATATCTGAACTTTGGGTGCTGAATTGTGGCGTTGAATTAGAATAATTTCAACTATCAAATTTGGGCTTCTAAAAACCAAAATATACCAAAACTTACACTTTTTAATGTCTCTATGTATAAGTTATCACCTATTAAAAGCAACAGATAGCATACTTCATGTTTCAGACTTATAAAAAATGGCCTGAAGTAAATTTCATATGGGCCTGTGCCAAAAAATAGAGGTTTTTAAATGAAGTGAGGTCTTATATGAAATGTAATATTTTTCACTTACCACAATTTTCTGAAGTTGCTAAGTTATAAAAAACCTTTTACATGTTATAAATGCACTTTTAATGGAAATATAAGTTTCAAATAGCATAACACATGTGAATAAAATGGTCTTCAGCAATGTCAAGCTTAAAAAAACAGGTTGTCAATTTAGGTCGTTCCCCACATTTGCATATTAAAAAGCATATAAATGATATGGGAGATGGAGATATGCTTCTTTTTGCTCAAATCTTTGCTCAGATATGATAAAACATGGAGCCTGGATGTAACAAGACTGTCACTTTCAACTATATATGTAGACAGTATGATCTGATGCAAAGTTATTTACTTTACTTTTTAAAACCGGCATGAAATTTCAGCCTCAAAAGGCCAATATTTTAACCACTAGCTATCAAACAAAAGAAAATAAAGGTAGTCTGTGAAACAGACAAGGTCAAACAACCAGTAATAAGTGCTTTTGATACAGATTCAGTGAAATCTGCTAAAAGGAATTCAACTTGTATGTGCATAGAACCTCATTTTTCACTTGCTTCATACTGACCGTTAGACTAGGACCATTAAAGCAGCACATTTTGCACTCTTATTCTGATTTTATCTACTTTTTTTGTATGTTTAGTGTTCAAAAATGAGTTAAACATCTACATTAGATACCACAAACACAAGTAGAAAATCAGAAAAACCTGTCAGAGAGAAAGTAAGCATGCTACTTTTGTAAAAATATTGAAACAACTGAAAAAGTTCAATTTTGGGCATGTAGGCTGAAATGTCACTTTTTTACAAAATTTCTATCAAATAAAAGTGGAAATCATTTATTCTCATGTAGTTTGACAAATTAATACCAATAGATCATTCAGGGAAGTTGTCAAAGTACAAATTCAATATTTCCTGAATTTCACCTCTTAGGCCACAGACCACAATTAAATTCTCTATTAGTTCTTTATAACGTTTTGTTTCATTAAAAAAAATGCACCGGTTCTTTTTGTCAAATATTTTGTGTGTGTAAAGTACAGTACTAGTCCAAACATATATCAAACATTCAGAAATATTGCTCCCCAGCATCTTACAAATTTAGCCAATACACATCCATACCCCTATGGACAAGTCAAGAGATGTTCCGAAAACTGTAAATATCACCTTTTTGCACCTGGCCTAATCACTCTTTCCATATCAAAATCAGTTAAAATACAACATCCAAAAGTTTATTTCACCTCTCTTCTTTCATTTCCATCCAAAAAAATCTAAGAAATGAGTGAGGAAGGGAAAGAAAAAAAATTAAGGAAAAATACACTCTAATTAAAAGGAACTATATTCGTGGACAACGAAAAGCGGGATCATTAATTGTGGTCTTTGGCCTATTAGGGGTCTAAACCTTGACCAATTCTAATAAAACTTGGCATGATTTAAGCTTAGAGTATTATGAAACAGTTTACAAAGTTTCAAAGCCATATGATACCAATTATAAAAATTGTGGCATTTTTTATATCTGAACTTTGGGTGCTGAATTGTGGCGTTGAATTAGAATAATTTCAACTATCAAATTTGGGCTTCTAAAAACCAAAATATACCAAAACTTACACTTTTTAATGTCTCTATGTATAAGTTATCACCTATTAAAAGCAACAGATAGCATACTTCATGTTTCAGACTTATAAAAAATGGCCTGAAGTAAATTTCATATGGGCCTGTGCCAAAAAATAGAGGTTTTTAAATGAAGTGAGGTCTTATATGAAATGTAATATTTTTCACTTACCACAATTTTCTGAAGTTGCTAAGTTATAAAAAACCTTTTACATGTTATAAATGCACTTTTAATGGAAATATAAGTTTCAAATAGCATAACACATGTGAATAAAATGGTCTTCAGCAATGTCAAGCTTAAAAAAACAGGTTGTCAATTTAGGTCGTTCCCCACATTTGCATATTAAAAAGCATATAAATGATATGGGAGATGGAGATATGCTTCTTTTTGCTCAAATCTTTGCTCAGATATGATAAAACATGGAGCCTGGATGTAACAAGACTGTCACTTTCAACTATATATGTAGACAGTATGATCTGATGCAAAGTTATTTACTTTACTTTTTAAAACCGGCATGAAATTTCAGCCTCAAAAGGCCAATATTTTAACCACTAGCTATCAAACAAAAGAAAATAAAGGTAGTCTGTGAAACAGACAAGGTCAAACAACCAGTAATAAGTGCTTTTGATACAGATTCAGTGAAATCTGCTAAAAGGAATTCAACTTGTATGTGCATAGAACCTCATTTTTCACTTGCTTCATACTGACCGTTAGACTAGGACCATTAAAGCAGCACATTTTGCACTCTTATTCTGATTTTATCTACTTTTTTTGTATGTTTAGTGTTCAAAAATGAGTTAAACATCTACATTAGATACCACAAACACAAGTAGAAAATCAGAAAAACCTGTCAGAGAGAAAGTAAGCATGCTACTTTTGTAAAAATATTGAAACAACTGAAAAAGTTCAATTTTGGGCATGTAGGCTGAAATGTCACTTTTTTACAAAATTTCTATCAAATAAAAGTGGAAATCATTTATTCTCATGTAGTTTGACAAATTAATACCAATAGATCATTCAGGGAAGTTGTCAAAGTACAAATTCAATATTTCCTGAATTTCACCTCTTAGGCCACAGACCACAATTAAATTCTCTATTAGTTCTTTATAACGTTTTGTTTCATTAAAAAAAATGCACCGGTTCTTTTTGTCAAATATTTTGTGTGTGTAAAGTACAGTACTAGTCCAAACATATATCAAACATTCAGAAATATTGCTCCCCAGCATCTTACAAATTTAGCCAATACACATCCATACCCCTATGGACAAGTCAAGAGATGTTCCGAAAACTGTAAATATCACCTTTTTGCACCTGGCCTAATCACTCTTTCCATATCAAAATCAGTTAAAATACAACATCCAAAAGTTTATTTCACCTCTCTTCTTTCATTTCCATCCAAAAAAATCTAAGAAATGAGTGAGGAAGGGAAAGAAAAAAAATTAAGGAAAAATACACTCTAATTAAAAGGAACTATATTCGTGGACAACGAAAAGCGGGATCATTAATTGTGGTCTTTGGCCTATTAGGGGTCTAAACCTTGACCAATTCTAATAAAACTTGGCATGATTTAAGCTTAGAGTATTATGAAACAGTTTACAAAGTTTCAAAGCCATATGATACCAATTATAAAAATTGTGGCATTTTTTATATCTGAACTTTGGGTGCTGAATTGTGGCGTTGAATTAGAATAATTTCAACTATCAAATTTGGGCTTCTAAAAACCAAAATATACCAAAACTTACACTTTTTAATGTCTCTATGTATAAGTTATCACCTATTAAAAGCAACAGATAGCATACTTCATGTTTCAGACTTATAAAAAATGGCCTGAAGTAAATTTCATATGGGCCTGTGCCAAAAAATAGAGGTTTTTAAATGAAGTGAGGTCTTATATGAAATGTAATATTTTTCACTTACCACAATTTTCTGAAGTTGCTAAGTTATAAAAAACCTTTTACATGTTATAAATGCACTTTTAATGGAAATATAAGTTTCAAATAGCATAACACATGTGAATAAAATGGTCTTCAGCAATGTCAAGCTTAAAAAAACAGGTTGTCAATTTAGGTCGTTCCCCACATTTGCATATTAAAAAGCATATAAATGATATGGGAGATGGAGATATGCTTCTTTTTGCTCAAATCTTTGCTCAGATATGATAAAACATGGAGCCTGGATGTAACAAGACTGTCACTTTCAACTATATATGTAGACAGTATGATCTGATGCAAAGTTATTTACTTTACTTTTTAAAACCGGCATGAAATTTCAGCCTCAAAAGGCCAATATTTTAACCACTAGCTATCAAACAAAAGAAAATAAAGGTAGTCTGTGAAACAGACAAGGTCAAACAACCAGTAATAAGTGCTTTTGATACAGATTCAGTGAAATCTGCTAAAAGGAATTCAACTTGTATGTGCATAGAACCTCATTTTTCACTTGCTTCATACTGACCGTTAGACTAGGACCATTAAAGCAGCACATTTTGCACTCTTATTCTGATTTTATCTACTTTTTTTGTATGTTTAGTGTTCAAAAATGAGTTAAACATCTACATTAGATACCACAAACACAAGTAGAAAATCAGAAAAACCTGTCAGAGAGAAAGTAAGCATGCTACTTTTGTAAAAATATTGAAACAACTGAAAAAGTTCAATTTTGGGCATGTAGGCTGAAATGTCACTTTTTTACAAAATTTCTATCAAATAAAAGTGGAAATCATTTATTCTCATGTAGTTTGACAAATTAATACCAATAGATCATTCAGGGAAGTTGTCAAAGTACAAATTCAATATTTCCTGAATTTCACCTCTTAGGCCACAGACCACAATTAAATTCTCTATTAGTTCTTTATAACGTTTTGTTTCATTAAAAAAAATGCACCGGTTCTTTTTGTCAAATATTTTGTGTGTGTAAAGTACAGTACTAGTCCAAACATATATCAAACATTCAGAAATATTGCTCCCCAGCATCTTACAAATTTAGCCAATACACATCCATACCCCTATGGACAAGTCAAGAGATGTTCCGAAAACTGTAAATATCACCTTTTTGCACCTGGCCTAATCACTCTTTCCATATCAAAATCAGTTAAAATACAACATCCAAAAGTTTATTTCACCTCTCTTCTTTCATTTCCATCCAAAAAAATCTAAGAAATGAGTGAGGAAGGGAAAGAAAAAAAATTAAGGAAAAATACACTCTAATTAAAAGGAACTATATTCGTGGACAACGAAAAGCGGGATCATTAATTGTGGTCTTTGGCCTATTAGGGGTCTAAACCTTGACCAATTCTAATAAAACTTGGCATGATTTAAGCTTAGAGTATTATGAAACAGTTTACAAAGTTTCAAAGCCATATGATACCAATTATAAAAATTGTGGCATTTTTTATATCTGAACTTTGGGTGCTGAATTGTGGCGTTGAATTAGAATAATTTCAACTATCAAATTTGGGCTTCTAAAAACCAAAATATACCAAAACTTACACTTTTTAATGTCTCTATGTATAAGTTATCACCTATTAAAAGCAACAGATAGCATACTTCATGTTTCAGACTTATAAAAAATGGCCTGAAGTAAATTTCATATGGGCCTGTGCCAAAAAATAGAGGTTTTTAAATGAAGTGAGGTCTTATATGAAATGTAATATTTTTCACTTACCACAATTTTCTGAAGTTGCTAAGTTATAAAAAACCTTTTACATGTTATAAATGCACTTTTAATGGAAATATAAGTTTCAAATAGCATAACACATGTGAATAAAATGGTCTTCAGCAATGTCAAGCTTAAAAAAACAGGTTGTCAATTTAGGTCGTTCCCCACATTTGCATATTAAAAAGCATATAAATGATATGGGAGATGGAGATATGCTTCTTTTTGCTCAAATCTTTGCTCAGATATGATAAAACATGGAGCCTGGATGTAACAAGACTGTCACTTTCAACTATATATGTAGACAGTATGATCTGATGCAAAGTTATTTACTTTACTTTTTAAAACCGGCATGAAATTTCAGCCTCAAAAGGCCAATATTTTAACCACTAGCTATCAAACAAAAGAAAATAAAGGTAGTCTGTGAAACAGACAAGGTCAAACAACCAGTAATAAGTGCTTTTGATACAGATTCAGTGAAATCTGCTAAAAGGAATTCAACTTGTATGTGCATAGAACCTCATTTTTCACTTGCTTCATACTGACCGTTAGACTAGGACCATTAAAGCAGCACATTTTGCACTCTTATTCTGATTTTATCTACTTTTTTTGTATGTTTAGTGTTCAAAAATGAGTTAAACATCTACATTAGATACCACAAACACAAGTAGAAAATCAGAAAAACCTGTCAGAGAGAAAGTAAGCATGCTACTTTTGTAAAAATATTGAAACAACTGAAAAAGTTCAATTTTGGGCATGTAGGCTGAAATGTCACTTTTTTACAAAATTTCTATCAAATAAAAGTGGAAATCATTTATTCTCATGTAGTTTGACAAATTAATACCAATAGATCATTCAGGGAAGTTGTCAAAGTACAAATTCAATATTTCCTGAATTTCACCTCTTAGGCCACAGACCACAATTAAATTCTCTATTAGTTCTTTATAACGTTTTGTTTCATTAAAAAAAATGCACCGGTTCTTTTTGTCAAATATTTTGTGTGTGTAAAGTACAGTACTAGTCCAAACATATATCAAACATTCAGAAATATTGCTCCCCAGCATCTTACAAATTTAGCCAATACACATCCATACCCCTATGGACAAGTCAAGAGATGTTCCGAAAACTGTAAATATCACCTTTTTGCACCTGGCCTAATCACTCTTTCCATATCAAAATCAGTTAAAATACAACATCCAAAAGTTTATTTCACCTCTCTTCTTTCATTTCCATCCAAAAAAATCTAAGAAATGAGTGAGGAAGGGAAAGAAAAAAAATTAAGGAAAAATACACTCTAATTAAAAGGAACTATATTCGTGGACAACGAAAAGCGGGATCATTAATTGTGGTCTTTGGCCTATTAGGGGTCTAAACCTTGACCAATTCTAATAAAACTTGGCATGATTTAAGCTTAGAGTATTATGAAACAGTTTACAAAGTTTCAAAGCCATATGATACCAATTATAAAAATTGTGGCATTTTTTATATCTGAACTTTGGGTGCTGAATTGTGGCGTTGAATTAGAATAATTTCAACTATCAAATTTGGGCTTCTAAAAACCAAAATATACCAAAACTTACACTTTTTAATGTCTCTATGTATAAGTTATCACCTATTAAAAGCAACAGATAGCATACTTCATGTTTCAGACTTATAAAAAATGGCCTGAAGTAAATTTCATATGGGCCTGTGCCAAAAAATAGAGGTTTTTAAATGAAGTGAGGTCTTATATGAAATGTAATATTTTTCACTTACCACAATTTTCTGAAGTTGCTAAGTTATAAAAAACCTTTTACATGTTATAAATGCACTTTTAATGGAAATATAAGTTTCAAATAGCATAACACATGTGAATAAAATGGTCTTCAGCAATGTCAAGCTTAAAAAAACAGGTTGTCAATTTAGGTCGTTCCCCACATTTGCATATTAAAAAGCATATAAATGATATGGGAGATGGAGATATGCTTCTTTTTGCTCAAATCTTTGCTCAGATATGATAAAACATGGAGCCTGGATGTAACAAGACTGTCACTTTCAACTATATATGTAGACAGTATGATCTGATGCAAAGTTATTTACTTTACTTTTTAAAACCGGCATGAAATTTCAGCCTCAAAAGGCCAATATTTTAACCACTAGCTATCAAACAAAAGAAAATAAAGGTAGTCTGTGAAACAGACAAGGTCAAACAACCAGTAATAAGTGCTTTTGATACAGATTCAGTGAAATCTGCTAAAAGGAATTCAACTTGTATGTGCATAGAACCTCATTTTTCACTTGCTTCATACTGACCGTTAGACTAGGACCATTAAAGCAGCACATTTTGCACTCTTATTCTGATTTTATCTACTTTTTTTGTATGTTTAGTGTTCAAAAATGAGTTAAACATCTACATTAGATACCACAAACACAAGTAGAAAATCAGAAAAACCTGTCAGAGAGAAAGTAAGCATGCTACTTTTGTAAAAATATTGAAACAACTGAAAAAGTTCAATTTTGGGCATGTAGGCTGAAATGTCACTTTTTTACAAAATTTCTATCAAATAAAAGTGGAAATCATTTATTCTCATGTAGTTTGACAAATTAATACCAATAGATCATTCAGGGAAGTTGTCAAAGTACAAATTCAATATTTCCTGAATTTCACCTCTTAGGCCACAGACCACAATTAAATTCTCTATTAGTTCTTTATAACGTTTTGTTTCATTAAAAAAAATGCACCGGTTCTTTTTGTCAAATATTTTGTGTGTGTAAAGTACAGTACTAGTCCAAACATATATCAAACATTCAGAAATATTGCTCCCCAGCATCTTACAAATTTAGCCAATACACATCCATACCCCTATGGACAAGTCAAGAGATGTTCCGAAAACTGTAAATATCACCTTTTTGCACCTGGCCTAATCACTCTTTCCATATCAAAATCAGTTAAAATACAACATCCAAAAGTTTATTTCACCTCTCTTCTTTCATTTCCATCCAAAAAAATCTAAGAAATGAGTGAGGAAGGGAAAGAAAAAAAATTAAGGAAAAATACACTCTAATTAAAAGGAACTATATTCGTGGACAACGAAAAGCGGGATCATTAATTGTGGTCTTTGGCCTATTAGGGGTCTAAACCTTGACCAATTCTAATAAAACTTGGCATGATTTAAGCTTAGAGTATTATGAAACAGTTTACAAAGTTTCAAAGCCATATGATACCAATTATAAAAATTGTGGCATTTTTTATATCTGAACTTTGGGTGCTGAATTGTGGCGTTGAATTAGAATAATTTCAACTATCAAATTTGGGCTTCTAAAAACCAAAATATACCAAAACTTACACTTTTTAATGTCTCTATGTATAAGTTATCACCTATTAAAAGCAACAGATAGCATACTTCATGTTTCAGACTTATAAAAAATGGCCTGAAGTAAATTTCATATGGGCCTGTGCCAAAAAATAGAGGTTTTTAAATGAAGTGAGGTCTTATATGAAATGTAATATTTTTCACTTACCACAATTTTCTGAAGTTGCTAAGTTATAAAAAACCTTTTACATGTTATAAATGCACTTTTAATGGAAATATAAGTTTCAAATAGCATAACACATGTGAATAAAATGGTCTTCAGCAATGTCAAGCTTAAAAAAACAGGTTGTCAATTTAGGTCGTTCCCCACATTTGCATATTAAAAAGCATATAAATGATATGGGAGATGGAGATATGCTTCTTTTTGCTCAAATCTTTGCTCAGATATGATAAAACATGGAGCCTGGATGTAACAAGACTGTCACTTTCAACTATATATGTAGACAGTATGATCTGATGCAAAGTTATTTACTTTACTTTTTAAAACCGGCATGAAATTTCAGCCTCAAAAGGCCAATATTTTAACCACTAGCTATCAAACAAAAGAAAATAAAGGTAGTCTGTGAAACAGACAAGGTCAAACAACCAGTAATAAGTGCTTTTGATACAGATTCAGTGAAATCTGCTAAAAGGAATTCAACTTGTATGTGCATAGAACCTCATTTTTCACTTGCTTCATACTGACCGTTAGACTAGGACCATTAAAGCAGCACATTTTGCACTCTTATTCTGATTTTATCTACTTTTTTTGTATGTTTAGTGTTCAAAAATGAGTTAAACATCTACATTAGATACCACAAACACAAGTAGAAAATCAGAAAAACCTGTCAGAGAGAAAGTAAGCATGCTACTTTTGTAAAAATATTGAAACAACTGAAAAAGTTCAATTTTGGGCATGTAGGCTGAAATGTCACTTTTTTACAAAATTTCTATCAAATAAAAGTGGAAATCATTTATTCTCATGTAGTTTGACAAATTAATACCAATAGATCATTCAGGGAAGTTGTCAAAGTACAAATTCAATATTTCCTGAATTTCACCTCTTAGGCCACAGACCACAATTAAATTCTCTATTAGTTCTTTATAACGTTTTGTTTCATTAAAAAAAATGCACCGGTTCTTTTTGTCAAATATTTTGTGTGTGTAAAGTACAGTACTAGTCCAAACATATATCAAACATTCAGAAATATTGCTCCCCAGCATCTTACAAATTTAGCCAATACACATCCATACCCCTATGGACAAGTCAAGAGATGTTCCGAAAACTGTAAATATCACCTTTTTGCACCTGGCCTAATCACTCTTTCCATATCAAAATCAGTTAAAATACAACATCCAAAAGTTTATTTCACCTCTCTTCTTTCATTTCCATCCAAAAAAATCTAAGAAATGAGTGAGGAAGGGAAAGAAAAAAAATTAAGGAAAAATACACTCTAATTAAAAGGAACTATATTCGTGGACAACGAAAAGCGGGATCATTAATTGTGGTCTTTGGCCTATTAGGGGTCTAAACCTTGACCAATTCTAATAAAACTTGGCATGATTTAAGCTTAGAGTATTATGAAACAGTTTACAAAGTTTCAAAGCCATATGATACCAATTATAAAAATTGTGGCATTTTTTATATCTGAACTTTGGGTGCTGAATTGTGGCGTTGAATTAGAATAATTTCAACTATCAAATTTGGGCTTCTAAAAACCAAAATATACCAAAACTTACACTTTTTAATGTCTCTATGTATAAGTTATCACCTATTAAAAGCAACAGATAGCATACTTCATGTTTCAGACTTATAAAAAATGGCCTGAAGTAAATTTCATATGGGCCTGTGCCAAAAAATAGAGGTTTTTAAATGAAGTGAGGTCTTATATGAAATGTAATATTTTTCACTTACCACAATTTTCTGAAGTTGCTAAGTTATAAAAAACCTTTTACATGTTATAAATGCACTTTTAATGGAAATATAAGTTTCAAATAGCATAACACATGTGAATAAAATGGTCTTCAGCAATGTCAAGCTTAAAAAAACAGGTTGTCAATTTAGGTCGTTCCCCACATTTGCATATTAAAAAGCATATAAATGATATGGGAGATGGAGATATGCTTCTTTTTGCTCAAATCTTTGCTCAGATATGATAAAACATGGAGCCTGGATGTAACAAGACTGTCACTTTCAACTATATATGTAGACAGTATGATCTGATGCAAAGTTATTTACTTTACTTTTTAAAACCGGCATGAAATTTCAGCCTCAAAAGGCCAATATTTTAACCACTAGCTATCAAACAAAAGAAAATAAAGGTAGTCTGTGAAACAGACAAGGTCAAACAACCAGTAATAAGTGCTTTTGATACAGATTCAGTGAAATCTGCTAAAAGGAATTCAACTTGTATGTGCATAGAACCTCATTTTTCACTTGCTTCATACTGACCGTTAGACTAGGACCATTAAAGCAGCACATTTTGCACTCTTATTCTGATTTTATCTACTTTTTTTGTATGTTTAGTGTTCAAAAATGAGTTAAACATCTACATTAGATACCACAAACACAAGTAGAAAATCAGAAAAACCTGTCAGAGAGAAAGTAAGCATGCTACTTTTGTAAAAATATTGAAACAACTGAAAAAGTTCAATTTTGGGCATGTAGGCTGAAATGTCACTTTTTTACAAAATTTCTATCAAATAAAAGTGGAAATCATTTATTCTCATGTAGTTTGACAAATTAATACCAATAGATCATTCAGGGAAGTTGTCAAAGTACAAATTCAATATTTCCTGAATTTCACCTCTTAGGCCACAGACCACAATTAAATTCTCTATTAGTTCTTTATAACGTTTTGTTTCATTAAAAAAAATGCACCGGTTCTTTTTGTCAAATATTTTGTGTGTGTAAAGTACAGTACTAGTCCAAACATATATCAAACATTCAGAAATATTGCTCCCCAGCATCTTACAAATTTAGCCAATACACATCCATACCCCTATGGACAAGTCAAGAGATGTTCCGAAAACTGTAAATATCACCTTTTTGCACCTGGCCTAATCACTCTTTCCA
This sequence comes from Mytilus californianus, assembly GCF_021869535.1. Lineage (NCBI taxonomy): Eukaryota > Metazoa > Mollusca > Bivalvia > Mytilida > Mytilidae > Mytilus > Mytilus californianus. The sequence continues at coordinate 22,523,323 of NW_026262723.1, read as the reverse complement.
TATCAAAATCAGTTAAAATACAACATCCAAAAGTTTATTTCACCTCTCTTCTTTCATTTCCATCCAAAAAAATCTAAGAAATGAGTGAGGAAGGGAAAGAAAAAAAATTAAGGAAAAATACACTCTAATTAAAAGGAACTATATTCGTGGACAACGAAAAGCGGGATCATTAATTGTGGTCTTTGGCCTATTAGGGGTCTAAACCTTGACCAATTCTAATAAAACTTGGCATGATTTAAGCTTAGAGTATTATGAAACAGTTTACAAAGTTTCAAAGCCATATGATACCAATTATAAAAATTGTGGCATTTTTTATATCTGAACTTTGGGTGCTGAATTGTGGCGTTGAATTAGAATAATTTCAACTATCAAATTTGGGCTTCTAAAAACCAAAATATACCAAAACTTACACTTTTTAATGTCTCTATGTATAAGTTATCACCTATTAAAAGCAACAGATAGCATACTTCATGTTTCAGACTTATAAAAAATGGCCTGAAGTAAATTTCATATGGGCCTGTGCCAAAAAATAGAGGTTTTTAAATGAAGTGAGGTCTTATATGAAATGTAATATTTTTCACTTACCACAATTTTCTGAAGTTGCTAAGTTATAAAAAACCTTTTACATGTTATAAATGCACTTTTAATGGAAATATAAGTTTCAAATAGCATAACACATGTGAATAAAATGGTCTTCAGCAATGTCAAGCTTAAAAAAACAGGTTGTCAATTTAGGTCGTTCCCCACATTTGCATATTAAAAAGCATATAAATGATATGGGAGATGGAGATATGCTTCTTTTTGCTCAAATCTTTGCTCAGATATGATAAAACATGGAGCCTGGATGTAACAAGACTGTCACTTTCAACTATATATGTAGACAGTATGATCTGATGCAAAGTTATTTACTTTACTTTTTAAAACCGGCATGAAATTTCAGCCTCAAAAGGCCAATATTTTAACCACTAGCTATCAAACAAAAGAAAATAAAGGTAGTCTGTGAAACAGACAAGGTCAAACAACCAGTAATAAGTGCTTTTGATACAGATTCAGTGAAATCTGCTAAAAGGAATTCAACTTGTATGTGCATAGAACCTCATTTTTCACTTGCTTCATACTGACCGTTAGACTAGGACCATTAAAGCAGCACATTTTGCACTCTTATTCTGATTTTATCTACTTTTTTTGTATGTTTAGTGTTCAAAAATGAGTTAAACATCTACATTAGATACCACAAACACAAGTAGAAAATCAGAAAAACCTGTCAGAGAGAAAGTAAGCATGCTACTTTTGTAAAAATATTGAAACAACTGAAAAAGTTCAATTTTGGGCATGTAGGCTGAAATGTCACTTTTTTACAAAATTTCTATCAAATAAAAGTGGAAATCATTTATTCTCATGTAGTTTGACAAATTAATACCAATAGATCATTCAGGGAAGTTGTCAAAGTACAAATTCAATATTTCCTGAATTTCACCTCTTAGGCCACAGACCACAATTAAATTCTCTATTAGTTCTTTATAACGTTTTGTTTCATTAAAAAAAATGCACCGGTTCTTTTTGTCAAATATTTTGTGTGTGTAAAGTACAGTACTAGTCCAAACATATATCAAACATTCAGAAATATTGCTCCCCAGCATCTTACAAATTTAGCCAATACACATCCATACCCCTATGGACAAGTCAAGAGATGTTCCGAAAACTGTAAATATCACCTTTTTGCACCTGGCCTAATCACTCTTTCCATATCAAAATCAGTTAAAATACAACATCCAAAAGTTTATTTCACCTCTCTTCTTTCATTTCCATCCAAAAAAATCTAAGAAATGAGTGAGGAAGGGAAAGAAAAAAAATTAAGGAAAAATACACTCTAATTAAAAGGAACTATATTCGTGGACAACGAAAAGCGGGATCATTAATTGTGGTCTTTGGCCTATTAGGGGTCTAAACCTTGACCAATTCTAATAAAACTTGGCATGATTTAAGCTTAGAGTATTATGAAACAGTTTACAAAGTTTCAAAGCCATATGATACCAATTATAAAAATTGTGGCATTTTTTATATCTGAACTTTGGGTGCTGAATTGTGGCGTTGAATTAGAATAATTTCAACTATCAAATTTGGGCTTCTAAAAACCAAAATATACCAAAACTTACACTTTTTAATGTCTCTATGTATAAGTTATCACCTATTAAAAGCAACAGATAGCATACTTCATGTTTCAGACTTATAAAAAATGGCCTGAAGTAAATTTCATATGGGCCTGTGCCAAAAAATAGAGGTTTTTAAATGAAGTGAGGTCTTATATGAAATGTAATATTTTTCACTTACCACAATTTTCTGAAGTTGCTAAGTTATAAAAAACCTTTTACATGTTATAAATGCACTTTTAATGGAAATATAAGTTTCAAATAGCATAACACATGTGAATAAAATGGTCTTCAGCAATGTCAAGCTTAAAAAAACAGGTTGTCAATTTAGGTCGTTCCCCACATTTGCATATTAAAAAGCATATAAATGATATGGGAGATGGAGATATGCTTCTTTTTGCTCAAATCTTTGCTCAGATATGATAAAACATGGAGCCTGGATGTAACAAGACTGTCACTTTCAACTATATATGTAGACAGTATGATCTGATGCAAAGTTATTTACTTTACTTTTTAAAACCGGCATGAAATTTCAGCCTCAAAAGGCCAATATTTTAACCACTAGCTATCAAACAAAAGAAAATAAAGGTAGTCTGTGAAACAGACAAGGTCAAACAACCAGTAATAAGTGCTTTTGATACAGATTCAGTGAAATCTGCTAAAAGGAATTCAACTTGTATGTGCATAGAACCTCATTTTTCACTTGCTTCATACTGACCGTTAGACTAGGACCATTAAAGCAGCACATTTTGCACTCTTATTCTGATTTTATCTACTTTTTTTGTATGTTTAGTGTTCAAAAATGAGTTAAACATCTACATTAGATACCACAAACACAAGTAGAAAATCAGAAAAACCTGTCAGAGAGAAAGTAAGCATGCTACTTTTGTAAAAATATTGAAACAACTGAAAAAGTTCAATTTTGGGCATGTAGGCTGAAATGTCACTTTTTTACAAAATTTCTATCAAATAAAAGTGGAAATCATTTATTCTCATGTAGTTTGACAAATTAATACCAATAGATCATTCAGGGAAGTTGTCAAAGTACAAATTCAATATTTCCTGAATTTCACCTCTTAGGCCACAGACCACAATTAAATTCTCTATTAGTTCTTTATAACGTTTTGTTTCATTAAAAAAAATGCACCGGTTCTTTTTGTCAAATATTTTGTGTGTGTAAAGTACAGTACTAGTCCAAACATATATCAAACATTCAGAAATATTGCTCCCCAGCATCTTACAAATTTAGCCAATACACATCCATACCCCTATGGACAAGTCAAGAGATGTTCCGAAAACTGTAAATATCACCTTTTTGCACCTGGCCTAATCACTCTTTCCATATCAAAATCAGTTAAAATACAACATCCAAAAGTTTATTTCACCTCTCTTCTTTCATTTCCATCCAAAAAAATCTAAGAAATGAGTGAGGAAGGGAAAGAAAAAAAATTAAGGAAAAATACACTCTAATTAAAAGGAACTATATTCGTGGACAACGAAAAGCGGGATCATTAATTGTGGTCTTTGGCCTATTAGGGGTCTAAACCTTGACCAATTCTAATAAAACTTGGCATGATTTAAGCTTAGAGTATTATGAAACAGTTTACAAAGTTTCAAAGCCATATGATACCAATTATAAAAATTGTGGCATTTTTTATATCTGAACTTTGGGTGCTGAATTGTGGCGTTGAATTAGAATAATTTCAACTATCAAATTTGGGCTTCTAAAAACCAAAATATACCAAAACTTACACTTTTTAATGTCTCTATGTATAAGTTATCACCTATTAAAAGCAACAGATAGCATACTTCATGTTTCAGACTTATAAAAAATGGCCTGAAGTAAATTTCATATGGGCCTGTGCCAAAAAATAGAGGTTTTTAAATGAAGTGAGGTCTTATATGAAATGTAATATTTTTCACTTACCACAATTTTCTGAAGTTGCTAAGTTATAAAAAACCTTTTACATGTTATAAATGCACTTTTAATGGAAATATAAGTTTCAAATAGCATAACACATGTGAATAAAATGGTCTTCAGCAATGTCAAGCTTAAAAAAACAGGTTGTCAATTTAGGTCGTTCCCCACATTTGCATATTAAAAAGCATATAAATGATATGGGAGATGGAGATATGCTTCTTTTTGCTCAAATCTTTGCTCAGATATGATAAAACATGGAGCCTGGATGTAACAAGACTGTCACTTTCAACTATATATGTAGACAGTATGATCTGATGCAAAGTTATTTACTTTACTTTTTAAAACCGGCATGAAATTTCAGCCTCAAAAGGCCAATATTTTAACCACTAGCTATCAAACAAAAGAAAATAAAGGTAGTCTGTGAAACAGACAAGGTCAAACAACCAGTAATAAGTGCTTTTGATACAGATTCAGTGAAATCTGCTAAAAGGAATTCAACTTGTATGTGCATAGAACCTCATTTTTCACTTGCTTCATACTGACCGTTAGACTAGGACCATTAAAGCAGCACATTTTGCACTCTTATTCTGATTTTATCTACTTTTTTTGTATGTTTAGTGTTCAAAAATGAGTTAAACATCTACATTAGATACCACAAACACAAGTAGAAAATCAGAAAAACCTGTCAGAGAGAAAGTAAGCATGCTACTTTTGTAAAAATATTGAAACAACTGAAAAAGTTCAATTTTGGGCATGTAGGCTGAAATGTCACTTTTTTACAAAATTTCTATCAAATAAAAGTGGAAATCATTTATTCTCATGTAGTTTGACAAATTAATACCAATAGATCATTCAGGGAAGTTGTCAAAGTACAAATTCAATATTTCCTGAATTTCACCTCTTAGGCCACAGACCACAATTAAATTCTCTATTAGTTCTTTATAACGTTTTGTTTCATTAAAAAAAATGCACCGGTTCTTTTTGTCAAATATTTTGTGTGTGTAAAGTACAGTACTAGTCCAAACATATATCAAACATTCAGAAATATTGCTCCCCAGCATCTTACAAATTTAGCCAATACACATCCATACCCCTATGGACAAGTCAAGAGATGTTCCGAAAACTGTAAATATCACCTTTTTGCACCTGGCCTAATCACTCTTTCCATATCAAAATCAGTTAAAATACAACATCCAAAAGTTTATTTCACCTCTCTTCTTTCATTTCCATCCAAAAAAATCTAAGAAATGAGTGAGGAAGGGAAAGAAAAAAAATTAAGGAAAAATACACTCTAATTAAAAGGAACTATATTCGTGGACAACGAAAAGCGGGATCATTAATTGTGGTCTTTGGCCACAATATAAATTGCACCATTTTATAATTTTAAGTGGAAAGGGGGATAACTCCAATATAACTAAATGGTTCAAATGACCAACACAAACATTTGTACATGTACATAACGAAATGAATCTTATGTCTTTATGATGATGGTTATGGATGGATATTTAACATCCAGGAAGGCGTCACAGCAAAAAATTAAAATAGCCTTCAAGACGTCACAATTATTTCGGTTATTGTCTAAGTATGTACCAGATTTTGGCAAAGTATTACAAAATTCAATTGTTTTTAATTCAGACCCCTATCTACCTTAATTAAATCTCATTTTCCATTGTAGAAGAACACGCATGTAGACGTGGACACAAGGGATATCATACTCAAACAGCACTCGACTGCTCTTCGAACAGATATATCTTTCATGCTCCCAGGAAATATTCAAAAGGGGAAGGAAACGAATATTTAATGTTTTACCCAGTGGTTTTATCTCCAACTTTAAGTTTTCAGAAGTCTATTCCTCATTTACGCAGTTGGTCTCATATAGATAGAGAGTTGTGTTTTTTTCAAAGTCAAGCGTAGAGATGTAAAGTTTAGCCGGCTGTAGATCTTAAGTCCAGTGCTGTAGATATAAACTCCAGGTCTGAAAATGTAAAGTATAGCGGCTGCGCTGTACACATAGATATATAAAAAGTCGAGCTATGTAGATATAAAGTCATCCGCTGCAAATTTAAAGTCCAGCGTTGGAGACGTAAAGACTTGAGCTGTAGATATATAAAAGTCTAGCGCTGGAGATGTAAAGTAGAGCGCTGTGGTCACAAGTTACTGACATCTCCAGCGCTGGACTTATATCTTCAGCACTGGACTTTATATCTTCAGCGCTGAACTTTATTTCTACATTGCTGGACATAGATATACAGCGCTGGACATGGATATACAGCGCTGGACTTAGCAATCTCCAGCGCAGGACTTTACATCCCCACGCTAGACTTTACATCTCCAGCGCTCAGTGACTTTGAATCAACGGCGCTAGACTTTATATCTCCAGCGCTTGATTATGGAAAAAAATAACTCTTTATCTGTCAACCGGGCTCCGTACTTATTAACTCAGTATGCCGATACATAAAGCTACACTGAGATCGGTTTTACAAATCATGAACTAAAGTCAAACGCGGCTGAATTTTGTGATTTCAACAACAGGAATCTAAAAACATATGTTGCATGTTTGTGTCATCGTAAAAATGTTAAGATACCTTTCAAGGATCCTTTTAGATTCACAATCCGTAAGAGTTGAGTAACTAGAAGCTGTAGTCACAACCTTAACAAAATACAATGTAGAAATGTATTTTATTATATGTCACTGTTAGAACTGAAAATAAAACCTTGTCCAAAATTTCAGGCTTGAACAAAAACATCAGGAATAAAATGTAGCATTGGTTCTGTAAACCCCATCTAGACCCTTACCCATGACCTTCCAAAGTCCTGACGAGAAGCGAATACCAGGAGGTTTTATCATACGTACTTTGAAATTCTGAAAATGTAATGGCTTACTAGCATTTTTAAATAGATGACCACAAATTGTAAACATCTTAAGATATCTCAAACCACAGTTTTGACATTTTAGTCGTATCCAAAGCAAAGTGTATAAGAAGGACATTCTTAACCAAAACAATTTTCTGTTGCACATAAAACTGTATTTTGATTTTCGGATACAGACTAATTCATTCCGATGAGAATGATGCTTCGATGCAAAATTTTACAAAAACGTAAATATTTTTTTCTTAAAATCCTTTCAATGGCAATACGTAGCGCTGAGTAAGATTTTGTTTTATGGAAATATGCAAAAGAGAGGCGGAAAATACTAAAGGGATACTCAAAATCATAACTTCGATGGCAAACTGACAACACCATGGCTGAAAAACGAAAAACGAAAAACGGCGACCAAAAGACAAACAACAGTAGACAAAACACAACAAAGAAAACTAAGGACTGAGCAACACAAACCCCACCAAAAATCCAGAGTTGAACTCATGTGCTCCAGAAAGGTAAGCAGATACTGCTCCACATGTGGCACCAGTCGTGTTGCTCGTGTAAGTACAAACTAAGTGATAAGTCTTAGTCGGTGATTTCACATTAGATAGAAAAGAGGACAGGATTATCAAATTGTTGAACATGTTTGCAAGTATATATATGATATAAACTCTTTGATATTCCAGAAAGGATATGGCGACTTTTAGAAGTTGACTATGTAACTAAAACACAGGAGGACTGAGACAAATTCAACGAGAATTGGCCCTACCTCTCTTCAGTTACCACAGCTTCATGTGGGTATACTTTCTTGTATTCATTTAAAGAGTTCTTTATCAATTGTTAGCGCCTTATTTGTTAGCAAAACAGGAGTATTCGCTGGATGACATGAATCGGAACTTGTAATGTTTCTTTAGTAGTTTAGGAAGCCCATGCGTAGCGTGAACTTTGTAATGTTCAATACCAAATTTGATATGAATAAAAACAAGATTAGGGATATAAAGTGAAACCGAGACTCAACAATTTAGGCAATAATTTCACTGACATACTCAGAGGCGAATTTAGAGGGTTTTTCAGGGGGCCCGGGCCTCCCTTTTTCGGGAAAAATTTGGTTAATTATTTAGGGAATCACTGAAGCATGACTGGAGCGGGTCCCCCTTAGGCAGTCAGTGGGCCCCCCTTATGAAAATTTCTGATACTGGCATACAGAAAAGACATCTATAAATAACTACACTAAGGTCTCACCTGTAACTAAGTAACTAAGTTCAATAGTTCACAAACTATGATATGTTCTTCAATAATATAGTACGCATCATGCAATAACTTTAGACTTTGGAGTCGCATTGTTTGTTTTTGATATATGTACTTACCTCAACCAGTAACACTGTCAGTTTTGCTTTTCCCGCTGATTTAAATACGAAACCTTTACAGTGAGTATAGTATTTTCTTTTTTTTCCCCTATTTAGATATAAGAAGATGTGGTATGCGTGCCAATGAGACAACTCTCCATCCAAGTCAAAATTTATAAAAGTAAACCATTATGTACCTTGATATTTTTATCGTGTATTTCCAAACAAATATTCCAGTTTTATGTATTATTGCAAGGTTGTGTAAAATATTAAATACCAGTTCATGCATTCAGATATTTCTGATGCATTTCCAAAAAAGATATTCAAATCTTATTTGTTTTCGCAAGGTCCGAGAGCAAAAAATTGAATACCAGTTCATGCATTTAGATATTTTTGATAGTTTATTGCTAGTACAGATTTGGGGGTGATTGAAATGTTGTCACTTTTTAGAATGAAATATCATCGGATTAGTAGGAGACGTCGAACTTATCAAAGGGGACATCACCCAACGACTCAAAGCGTCAAAATATATGTAGAGGTTAACAAATAAGCAAGTATCTAACTCTAAATAGCTCAGGGTCTGAAAAAGTTGTGAATAAATTTAACAGAGTCCCTCGTTAAGCGCGATCATCAACATAACATTTAAAAGTAGTAACACCAGTAAGATCTACCCAGAGACAAGCACTGGTGAGGTTCCTGATTGGGACAGGCATACGAACAATTGGCGTGATGAAAAGAGGACGATCAGGCTTCTAAATAAGACGACGAAGGTGAGACTACCTTAATGAGAGGTGGTTATGATAGATAAATTGAAAAAGGCATTCGTATTGCAGATTATTCATCCTCAGACCTGGACAACCAGAATGACTTGGATGAGAAAGAGGAACAAACGAGGGTAGATAAATCACCAAATTTCAGAAAGATGATTATCACTGTTTCTATCAACATCTCAATCGCGAGTAACAAAACAAATGAGTACGGGAGACCACTGAGGAATTGGGTTATATGCTATTATATAAAAATAAGAAGATGTGATATGATTGCCAATGAAACTACTCTCCACAAGAGACCAAATATTATGCTTTGAACTCACATGTCCTTGTCTCGGATTTATTTTAACTATATCCCTTTATATCTACTTACTGTTACGGTAGTTTGATATTCAATTTCGATTATCAAGGAGAAATTTGATACAAAAAATATCTGAGACGAGTTTGTGACGATATGCCATCAAGCTTGTAACTGATTACTCCGTGAAAATCGAAATGACTGGAATAGTAAGTAGATTTGAAATAAGTCTTTTACAAAGATTTTCCAAGTTTTTATGATGAAAAAGTTTCGATCTTATATTTGTACCGCGGAATGCACTATATATGATCATGGTATTCCTGAATGATGTCAAAACCAAAAAATTGGTAAGATGTCAGTACTCCCTTTTTCAAGAGGTATCCACATTTAAATCAAAGTGCTTATTAGCACCGAAAGGTCACTATTGCTTTTATTTTCCGCTGTGAACATGGAAAAAAAAACACGTTATAAGGCGGATTACGGATTTTGATGAAATTTTGAATGAATTTAGCTTGAGAACTCGTTCAACTGCGTCTGAATTTCGAAAATGATAATGTAGTATATAGCCAATCAAATGCATCCTTACCTCCTTCAAAAAAAAGGCAAGAAAAAGAACAAAACAACATAGCTCTTAAATTTTAAGATTGAAACCATGATTCCGACTATAAATATGTCAATTACATGTACATGTAATAATGTTACACGACTGCACAATGTTATATTTCACGATATAGACTATCTAGTTAATCTATGAAATATCATACAAAAAAATGACCCACGGATAGACAGGAATATAGAAATTTTGTTACTTAGAATATCGTGCAGTAGTAAAACCCATGCCGAAGGGCAGTCGTTTGGCTATGAGGGATGTACGTGTTCCATACAAATACAACATTCTAAATACCCTCTTTTCGCAGTGGAGGTCCAAACCCTCTAACCATCATTCTAATTAACTCATTTTGCAGAACATACTTACTGGATTTATTGATTTGTTCTCGTTCTGAATAAAACATAAGGGTTGGCAGGGTCATCCCTGGATTTCTTTCCAGCAGTGTAGGATATAAATACGCAGCCACGTCCGGTCGGAATTGGGGCGTTAAATCCTATGCCTAGTGTAGGGAGAGTGCCACGTCCTCTTCACGTTAAAGAAGCATTACAAAAACTCTTTCAGGAGTCTGTAGGGGGGCTGTTTCAAGTCCATGTCTAACACGTCATTCTTTTCCAGTTGGCCTGAATCGAAATTTGTGCTCTTTATTCTGGTCGACACAGCCAGCATAGCCTATTTATTGGATATTTGTTGATTTGTACTCGTCCTAAAAATGCATGATTTATTTATGACTGGGCCTTAAATAAAGAACAATCCATCAATCAAATCAGTATAATAAAATCGACTTTTTCTATTGTAAATGATGTAAACTCTTTTGCGACGCCGGTTTCGCCCCTCGCATGTGCGGATTCAGGCGGGGGTGTGGCGGGCGTGCGCCCCCTTAAAATTTGCTAAGCATGGGTTGTCCTCAGCTTAATAAAGAACCTAAAATCCTGCGTCCGCCCCTGCTTCAACCATCAGCTTTCAATAGTTTTTAAACCGTGGTGAGGCATTGTATCAAAACCTCAAACCGTTTGCATAACTTCAAATAAGGGTCAAGCTACGCCACTGGGTGGTGGTCCTCAAGGATATCAGTAATTAATACATTTTGAAATTATCAAGAAACTTTAAGTTTCAGCTTCTCAGGCAAAATTGATCTTTCGATGAACTTTGCTATGATTCTTTTAAGGTTGATTATAGTCATAAAGCTTCCAATGACTTACATTTCCATTTTTGGGGATTTGAGAGTTCCTAATGAGGGTAAATCTAGAACAGCGGTTCCAACGCACCACATTTATAAGGTGTTCATTAAACAAAAACAATGGCCAAACATAAAATATTTATTCAATATCGTCACACTATAACGCAAAAATATAAGGAATAACTTTCCAGTATACACATATATATATATATATATATAATATCATATTTATAAATAATATCAACAAATACAATCTCCGAAACAAGACTTAAAGCTCACGTCCTAGATCTTGTCAGACTGACAAACGGGATGTCAAAAGCCTCTATTTCAGGGACTGCAACAAATAATAAAACAGTATTTTGATACATCTCTTATATAAATATAACTGGTGATTGTCACGTAACATGGCAACACTTATTTTTAAGGACAACAGAACTCCTTCTTATTAAAAGCTATTATGTGCACAAAAAAGTGAAAATAAAATACCTTAAAACAGCAAAAAAAATAAATAATATGGGATAGTTTTGCGAGTTAGTATTACAAAATGTATATTTTTACCGCTGAAAAAATAAAATCCCGTTGTAAAGAGGAAATAATAACGATATAAAAAACCAAATAACTAACATAGCTTTTAAGAATTTTTTTCCAATTTGTTTAACAGTATTTGTTCCAAAGTATTCACATGTGATTGAAATGGACCAATTTAAACACATATACATATATACGACTTGATTCTGATGAGTTTGATTGACCTGTAAATATAAATGAGTTGGTAAGATGGGGTGCTCATTTCCCTATCCCCCTTTTTTGGGGGTAATTTTTTCCATATCTGACTTTTTTTTTACATCCAAAAAGCGTGTTATCCCCCTAATAATCATGAAATTACTACAATATAGGTAATTTTGATATAAAAGCGTCGATATACAACAACAAAAAAATAGAGTAAACAAAAATTTGAAATAAATAAATAAAAACCTGATCAACATCGACGAGACATGCAAAATGAGTGACTTAGTTATGACGAATGAGGTGCCTCATTATAGCGCTCAGTGAAAGAAACAGCATAACACTAAATCAATACTAATTTTCTCTACTAAAAGAACTGCCTGCAAAGAACTACTTTCCATCGCTAGTATATAAGTTTTAGGAATGGTGCATCACATTTAGTCTTTGTTGATGAGTGTTTTATAATCTCCTCCTCTTATAATAACCTGGATACGTATGGCTGCAAAAATGCTTCTATTCATTCTGAAAAAGAGAACAAAAATCCTAGAAATTGGACCAGTTTTAAACTTGTCTGTTGAATTAGAGTTATTGTTCTTTGATTGTTCTATAATGATATCATTTATTTTGGTTCTCAGCGGCTTGGTGAAACTTAAACCCGTATTCTCTTATAATTTCCAGAGATGACATGCCAGTTAAGACAACATGAAGAATTAAAATATTTGTCTGATTACAATACAATATTGCCAAGAAAAGAAATTAGAAAACCCATTTATTTTTTTTAATCTTATTTTATTTCAGTACAGAAATACATTAGGGCTATTCCATTAAAATGTATGTGGGAGGGTAGGAAGGGAAGTTTAATTGGGTCATGGGTCTTTTTTCAGTGTGCGTCTATTACCATTATGCAAAATTTTCTAAAAAATGGTTCTTGGTTGTAGGGATATTTTGAAAGACCCTTCCTACCCTCTCACATACATTTTAATGGAATAGCCCTTAAAATCAAAGATAGAAAAGACGCATTCTTTCATTTTCACAATATATACATATGTACATAACCAATAATAAACTGAAGAAAAGAACATGAACCACAGAGAAACAAACAAAAGACTATAAAAACAGAGTAACGTAAATAAATGAGGGACATCTTAAAACCAACAGAACTAAAATATGCAGAACAAAATGTGGAAAACAGCGAAAATTATCAAAGAGAATAACAAATTAGTAGTGGTGGTAGTATTAGTATTGGAATACGAACAACAAGTTTGAAGCTCTGGTTCCAGCTACCAAATCCGAGTGGAAAAACATGTTTTATCACAAACTCGATGGTTGTATTCTTAAACGAGTAACATTTCAAATCTAAACAATCACTTTTCGTACATTCAAACCATTCCATAATTTGTGAATAACATTCCCTCGGTTTTGGTAGCTGATTGATCACACTACCTCTACTGGCGAAGGCAGCCCTCTTATTAAACCATTCGAGGCCAAAAAATACAAAATTCTGTGTAGACGAACATGACATCATATGAAGAACAGAGGAATGTAAATAAAAACGAAACAACTTCGAAATATAAAGAAATGACGATATCATATTGTGGTTCAATTAGACATTCCTGTAGAATACATGAAGTCAGACATACTCATCAATTTCATTTGTCCAGCTTCAGAAGGTCCATCTGCAAAAAGCAATTAACGACCATCTCAAGTCCATCCATAATATTTTCTACAAGTTACAGTTTGCAAAATGTCAAACATGACAATTTTTTGTACAATTAAACAGATCGTAAACAATTTCTACCAGAACCTGCATATTTGTTTTTTTTTAATTGAGCCAAAAGATGACAAAGGAAAAGGCCTTTTTAGTTTAAAAAAAAACTAACATAATTCATTTAGAGATTCACAGATTTCTAAAGGAGAATTTTGTGACAGACAAGTCACATTGTCAATGCTAACTTCTTCATACAACCAGAAAAAATCCTTCGTACATCCTTTTAGCAGTGTTTTTCTTCTTCTTCTTTGACATCGGGCAACACACTACCCTCCATGCCCCCCACAACTCCCCCATTACAACACAAAACAAAAAGTGTTAAATAGGTCAATAATAAGGGACAACTGAATCATACAAAGACAAACCACAACAGAAAACTTTAGAAACATGTGTTTACCTTTGCGCGTTTAACAATGAGTGGTGGGGTTACATTGGTGCAGTATCCGAACCCGCCCTTTTCTTGCAAGTCATTATTATTCAAATGATGATTACCTTGTGGTGCTTCTGAATAATTTAATGATTGTTGTAATATTTTAAATGATCTAGACTGTACATTAGGGTTAGTGTATCCCTTATACATCGAGGGTTCCTCATCAACTTCAGAACGTTGTTTTGGTGCTGGTTTAGTTTGTGCTCCTCTATGTTGACCTACATCTATGGCATCTCTGAAATCAGAAGAATGAAATAAAATTTCTACATTTCACTTTACTATCTATATTTATTCTTTTTTATTAGATGCTGTACCTTTCTTTCTGTTACCTCAGGCTTCAGCTTCTGTAAAAAAAAAACCCACACAAAACCATATAGGCCTACCTCAAAGATAGACTAAAAGAGGAATGTGTCGGAGCTCAAGCTTTGTTATTTTTATAAAGAGAGATAACTCTAGAACGGTAAATGACTTACTGCCCAAATTCGAACTTTGTCTGCGTGTTGTGGTTCCTAGCATTGTGTATGAGTTTCATAAAATTTGGACGAGGAACACTTAATTTACAGTGCGGAAACGAAAAAAATTGCAATTTTCCAAGTTATAAAATTTGAATGAAGAAAACTTAAAGAGTGCGGAAACGATAATGGGACGGACGGACGGACGTAAAGACAGACAGACGGTCAAGGGTAACACTAAATGCCCCCGTTGCCTACGGCGGGGGAATAAAAACATAAAACAAAAAAAATCAAACAGGGCATATTTACAGAAACAAGCGCCTCTGGCCTATGTTAGTCTTGTATCATTTTTAATTTTAGTTTCTTGTGTATAATTTGGTGTTTAGTATGACGTCCATTATCACTGAACTAGTATACATATTTGTTTAGGGGCCAGCTGAAGGACGCCTCCGGGTGCGGGAGTTTCTCGCTGCATTGAAGACCCATTGGTGGCGGCTTCGGCTGTTGTCTGCTCTATGGTCGGGTTGTTGTCTCTTTGACACATTCCCCATTTCCATTCTCAATGTTATGCCTTTGTCTGTTTGTAAAGGTTTTTCCCCAAATAATTGATTAATTCATATTTTTCATAAGATTCAGAACTGCATCGAATGCAAACCGAGCAAATAGTGTTTACAGCTTTAAAACGATATAAGCTACCTCAAACTGACATGTGGACACTAAAACAATTATCCATTGAAATAAGACATATTGCATAAGTAATTTAGAAGCACACGTTTCCTTAGATTAATTCAGTGGTGAGGTTAGGGGTTTAGAGCAGAACGAGACGATTTTTTTTACTTTTTTAATGCCAAAAAAAGCCGATGTTTTCCAATATAGTAGGTGAATGGACACCCGCTGCATCCTTTTAAATCCGCCTCTGAAGTTTAAAGATTTTTTTACATAAAACTTATCTCTTGAATAAAATGTGCATAATAAACAAACACCCATATCAGTTTGTTATAGGTCGTCCCACTACATGTCTGTGTCACTCTGCTCAGCTCTAAAAAAATTACATATCACGGATTTGTGACGTAAATAAATTAACACACTACCCTCCATGGATTGGACGTTGACCCGGCCTTAATAACTTTGACCAGGACAAATCACCAACTTCATAATGAATGAACCGACGTTGATAAGTTTGACCTCATCTTCCGGTTTGCTTATGAAACAAAGAAAACACTTGTTTCTATCATGCAAAATACGCAAATACAAACCGATAAATCGATTATCTGGTTGTCTGCATATTTATATTGTAAAAATATCAGCTGCTCGACACAATATGAAGCCTTTTTGAACTCGTTTGCTGCGCTCACTAAACAAAAAGCCTTATATTGTGACTCACAGCTGATATTTTACAATATCAATATCCAAACAACCTGATAATCGGTACAAGCAAGGAGTATGTATACATCTCGAGAAAGACTCAAAATTTGTTACAATGCTTTTCTATCTAGAAATAATGGATATTTTTTTTAATTAGACCTGCAGTTTCAGTGGAAACTGTCTCGGGATTCAAAGGGTAACTTGTGGATGCCATAGCATATGAGAAACGGACTTAATCAAGCAAACATGTTACACCGTACAATCATATCATACACAAAATATAGTTAAACCTTATGCTTATAGTCCCCGAGAAAGGACCTCAGTACAATGAAACTATATACATTGACCAATGAACCGTAAAAATGAGGTCGAGGTCAAGGTCAAATGAACTCTACCAGACAGACATATAGCGAAAGATTCAAACATGCAATGATGAACTATAAAACCAAGATTAGCTCAAACCGTCTTTTGTCAGCTTTTTCCTATTGGAGAAGGAACATATAAATGCACTGTAAAAGTCGTGCTTAGAAATTAAACACTTTGTATTACATGTTTAGATCTAAACGTGTTTATGATTGTGTTTAATTTCTAAACACATTTCTCAGTAAGCACATACTATCTAAACATGTCTTGAATTTAAATACTTTTAATGTGTTTAGAAATTAAACACTTTTTTCTAAGCTAAACACGATTCTAAACACAATCCTAAACACATTGTACTGAGACACGTTTAGATCTAAACATGTAAAAACAAGTGCACAAAAGATGTGCTTAGAAATGTGTTTAGGATCTAAACACCATTTTTACAGTGTGTTTATGACAAACAAAGTTTAACTGTCGTAACCGGGTAAAATGAGATAAAAATAGTTGCTCAAGTATTCTCATTCATAAAATTGAGATGCAATGACTTGTTGAGAAGTTATAGATTGGCTAATACTTGTCACATGTCAATTCTGCTCAATTGTTATTTGCTGTAACACGATGTTAATTATCTAGCATCAGACAGCCTTCACATAGCTACACTGATATACATGGTAAAAAGCAAAGTAATACCTCAACAGTAATTAGTTTATTATATAATTGCTCTGCTGGAATTACATGTTATTATTCTACATTTAGTCTAAGAGATGTAGTATTATATCATTATGCATTACATAAGTGTGTTTTTCTTCGTTTACATTTGTATAATTTTGTATATTTACTGTTTATTCTGTTAAACTTGACTGAGATATTTAATTTGATACCCGAATTATTTCGTAATAGAACACAATCGTGGCATTGAATATGTCTGGTACCAGCTTACAACAATATTTGGTTTGTTGAGTACGGAGTACAGAGAAAAAAAATCATTTCGACAATAAAGTACACGTCTAGCAATAGAGGAGGTGCATGCATAAAGGATCTTATTTGACCAAAAAAAATGAAGTACATGTATTATATCAATTAGTCAGTCATTGTTTGGCCTTAAAATCTCAAAGAATATTCATTTAAAAGTAGAACTGTTTATTGTTGAAGAGTGCACATTGTCCTTTAGATGTTTTTTTTGTTTTTTGTTTATGTCGTCTCATTGGCGTACACTACAAATCTACTTTTATTTAGTTCTACGACACCGTAACTTAACTTCTCAACTTTGTGTTTTCAGTTTTGCATAATCTTAATCTTGATAACCATAAACGGAAATTCCAGTAAAAAAAATATGTTTATTCTTGACCTTTTTTCTAAAAAAAATTTTGAAATTATTTTTTCAATCATTATTTCGCGCTAGTTTGGTCTGTCCAAAGCATAACCATACCTTTGCACCACAAAATCTAGTTCGTTTCCACTTCTGATAATTTCCATTTTAGCTTGTTCGTGGTCTAAATACGTTGCTGGCACATTATTTATTTTTAGAATTCCGTCCCCCGGTCGTAAGCCACTCCTGTCTCCCACACCATTACGTGATAGCTGAAATTTGATTAATAATGAAATAAAAAACTTTCCATTAAGGTTTAAGAGCTAACATGATAGTTTCTTATCGTTATGAATATTTTGATAAGAGCTTGCTAAACTTGATGTCCAGCGGCAAATATTAAATTCATATTAAGGACTAAGCAAATGTAGGATTTACCAATAAAGGTGGGTTGACCAGCAGGATACTGGGAAATGAGGACGTACCGGGATATGATAGTTTTCTTTGTTACAGGAACAACTTACAATAACTTCTAACGACGACTATAACTTCCTGATCATCTACTAGCAGCGGAGTTATTGTCTGGGTTCCGACCATATTGTGTAGATATACACTGACCTTACACAGCCAAACGGTCGAAATAACTGAAGGAGCTACCACCTATAACTCTGCTACGGCCCAAAAATGTAAAATGAATATTTTGATCGTTCCTGATCATTATCTCGACTTCAAATAGAGCATTGAATTGTGATGGTCGTTGACATCAAAATACATGCCAAAAACCTTCGGATCAAATCTTTCTCTTTTAGGGCACATCATTAAGAAAATGTATCATTATAAAATCATTTCCTACATACTTAAATATAAAAGTGACAAAACTGAGTTCGTCCATCCTAGAGTTAAGTAGTTTGACATCTATGTTTTATTAATAGGTTGTTATATCAGGACAAATAATAGTATAACCCGTGGTATGACAATATGAAAGGTCAAAAGTAATGATCCGAGGTTAATTTATTTAGTTTATTTTTTTTATCAGTTAAACAATATTTGAAACTGAAAGTTTTGGGCAATTATCAAAATTGTTAACAAGTAGTGCTTAGTTTTTTCATAATGTTTGTATCGTGGTAGTACTTTTATTTAGTTTTATTAATTATCATCTCAAAGTTTTATTACATGCATTTGGCAGTAAAAATCTTCTGCACTCATCAACGTGACATTATCTTGTAAAGCTGGTACATCTTTTACATCACAATTACGAGAGAACTGAGGAGAGGTGATACAAATTTAAGTGTCTTAGCAAAATGTATAATTTGTGTTTCTGAATACTTACAATATTGAAATAATCTTTCAATATAACAACATAAAAATGCTTAAATGAAAACCAGTGGTGGATTTAGAGGGCGATCTGTCGCTCTTAATACGAAAAAACAGAAAAAGGTTGCTTACATTCACATAATTTGGACTCTGGTGGATAGTTGTCTCATTGGCAACCATACCGCAAATCCCTATTATTGGTATAATGTAAGAGAAGACGAAAATTACGAATACGTCATTACTATTCTACCAGTATCAGAAGTGTCCACCCATCTTTTACAAAATCCCGGTGCACGATGAAATCTGTTGCATTACAGAGTATTACGATAAAGATAATGTATTTAGTAAAAAAGATGATAATCATTCCCAGTTGTCAGTAGCATGCATTTGACCTTAATGGAGGTCATATTCCACCTCCACTTACAAAATCTTCTGATGAGATTTACAGATAGAGAAATTAATGCTGGCATTGATATCTTATCATTCTCTCAAAGTACCTATTATCTACCAATCTAGATATCATACAAACTACCTGTTTGTGATACCTGTAACCACATGTAAATCGTTATTGATCATATATTTATAGACAATTTGGCAAGATGTATGTCTAAAGAAAACTGCAACTTTGACATAATCTATTTCCCCAATATTTGAACATTGATTTGAAGTAGCTATACGTATGGAATATTTTTAAAATGCTAGATACTATTATGGGGCCCTTCTTTGGTGAACATTGTGATTTGAATGAAATGAAAGATGAAACCCAATTCGATTTCATTTGTTTCTAAAATAATAAAACTCTACGTCTAGATATTTGCAATGTAACAGCATACGGTATTCCAGTATTTACATAGATAATCCGGAAAAAAACGTCAATGTCTAAACGTATGCTGTGTGTTGCTCCATTTAGTGAAAAGCTCACAGAACTTTAGAAAGTGAACTCATTAACTTCTATATAGTTATCAACAACTGTTACACACTTATCAACACCACTTAGTAATAAATAACATTATTTTGCTGAATATTGCACATTTCATTTTTTAGTCTAGGTTTATTTAATGTTTTTTTTTCAATCACTATATGTCGTCAATGGCACTTCAGTGTATAAATGTGCATTTAAAAGTCAGTGGTAAAAAGGGGAAAACATAGCAATACCCAATTCATATTGTTTCGTAATAATAGTAATCAAAATTGGTTATCAGAAAACTCATTGATTGATGCATGTAAATAATCATAAACAATTGGGCTATAATCAGATAATCCTACAATAACAAGACTGATAAATACGTAATGGATATTCCTCATGGGGTCTAACTTGGTCACGTTAGACCCCGTTACGTGATATACTTCACAAGTTACATTCTATTTCCGACATCTTTTAAGTGTAATATCTTCACATTAACACTTAAAGTCGTGCACTGACAATTGTTGCTTCATAGAACGACAATTCTTTTCCTAACTACTTCGGGCAAATAGGAAAATCCTGTTCAAAGAATCTGTGATTTTGATCTATCCTTTTATACATATTACCATAAAAGTGGTTAAATTTCTCAATAAAACCGCATAAAACAAGCACTGAATCATAACTTATTTGAAGTCATGTAAGAAGTCAATTGTTGCTGCACTTTACTCTCTGATTTTTTAAGCACAGTTACTATCTTACTTCACTCCCACTCGGCTTTTTTGTGTTAAAATTTGATTCTTACATATTTTAAATTATTGGTTTTAAGCACTTTCGTTAAGACATTTGTGCACGTTTTTGAAAATTTCACGATTACGGAAACACATTCGTAATCTTCTTTATGTTTGACTTTTTTCAGTTCGCTATTGTTTTTTTCTTCAAAACATAAATCTGTTTTCAGTTACCGATTTTTCTGTTTAACGCTTTACCGTATAATTATAAACTTAAATTTAGTAAAAATAATGAAAAATATTTGCAGCTTTCACAATGGATCAGAAATACAAGAGTTGTTTCCATAAACGGTGAAGCGAATACGTTTTAACACTTAGTTATCTACTTATAAAACACATATTAGGTTAATATTATTGACATTATGGTAATAAATATTCAATTATGGTGTTAAATATTTAACTTTACTGTAAATTTACCAAAAATTATAGCAATTTGTTATCATTAAGTAGCAGTTACAGTTATCCACATAATACATGTTGTTACTGATTGCTGATCTGTTCTAGAATATTCATCATAATAATAAAACATCGTTGTTGTTTTAGCACATCTGGCAGTGCTTTTTCGCAATATCATCAACAGAAAACTTGGCACACAGTAAACTGGCAATCAGCAGAAACTAGCTATCAGAAAAAAAATAATTGTTAACGACCATTCAACTTTGCTGTAATTACTTTATAGGCAAAGAAAATGTGACATGTCAGAGTACTGGGAGAAAGACAGAAAGAATACTTAGTAGTTTGTGCATCTATGACCTTGTAATATAAGTTATTTATAAAAGGAAATTTGAGGTCGAAGTTAGTTATGCTTAGAGAAACGACCAGGGCACAGTGGGAAAGGTGGATCTGTCGAGTGCATTATGGTTTTGAGTCCTTGCGTCCGTCCACACTTTTTGTATTCGCTCAATTATTCGCGAACCAGTACCTGGATTTCAATGAACTTTTCAGAAAACCGTCAGTAGCTAATGCCGGACATGGCGAACCTCTTATTTTTTCCGAATAATTTTAAGTTTACCAATAGCATTGATCATCTATACAAATTGGTGCGTTCTTCTTCCAGTTTTACAGTTTAACAGACCGTCATGAAGTTATGTTTATTATTCGCAAATTGACTAGCCAGAGCATTGTCATGCGAATATCAAAAGATCAAAAACTAGGCAAGTAATAGAATTTGGAGAACATTTCCGGCTTTATAACTATAAAATTAGCACAACGAGTATATTCTTTGGGGATGGCCTTTAGCGGTCTTTTTTGTTTTCGGTTGTTTGATTTCAGTCTGTACATCCGTGCTTTCAAATCAATAATATCTCTCAAGGTTTCAGGAAGATGAGAAATATAGCTATTGTACTATAGCTTCAATGCGATTTGCGTATATCGGGTGAAGTTTTTTGTCTGCGTTTTAATGGTCACAAATTGAGGGAGAGGTCACCCCCTGTCAGCATTTATGAATTAAATAACCTGTTTTATGTCAACCGTATACTAATTTCATGTTCAATGTTAAATATGTACATGTTAAATGTCCCAGCAGCCTAATTGGCTTGTTAGGTATTATTTTGTTGAACAGTATGAAAAATGGTCTTTTGTCACGACTGTATGATCAGTATGAGTAATGAGAGCCTATGGTCCTTGTGTCACCTATCCCTATAGGTATAGTTTTGTTTACAAAAAACATCTTACACAATCTACTAAAGATGAGAGATCTTTTGACAACGAATGAAAGAAAAAATATGTAGGTTTTACATTGATGTTTTTTCTTCATTCATTCACATTTTATTGCCATATTAGACCTAGGAGAGGAAGGAAAAGATGACTGATTATTTCTAAAATTTTATTGTACAAGTTTTAGCAGTGATATGGACCCCGATGTGGAATTTATATCCCTGCATTTAAATCTATATAAAAGGCATTTTGTTAATATACATTTGATCTCGCATTTGTACAAATAAGACTTTATTTAAGAGGGCCAGATATTTATCACTATGTCAAAATTGAAATTCTATCGCTATTCATTTCTTCTGTTCTGCGGATTGCTTTAATACTTGGTAGGGTTAAGGTTATTATTATATTGAGGTTTAATTTCAAGTGTTATAAAGCAAATATTCAAAGGTATCACCGATGTATTCACACAACTCTGGAATGCAAATAACTATACAAGTAAAAGTCTCTGATTTCAAAGATAAACTGTCACCATTAATGTCAACCCTTCGGTTACAAAAGTCATATAATATACATTTGTAATTATGAATATAATATTTTGAAATTACATTACGATGAATTCACATTATATTTATCGATGTAAAAATGCGAATTTATTATTTAATGATGTGTATGGTCCTGTAATGTCGAAAACTAGATTTTGAAAATAAATGTTGGGAGGGGGAGGGGTTAATTTTGCAATTGATATAGCTAAACAGCTGTAAAAACATTCACAAACGGTTACCATTACTTTTCAATTCATTTAAAATGAAAATATTTTAGTATAATAATGTGCAAAAATGTCAAATCATAATGATTTTTAGCATTTTTCCTGTAAAATATAGCTTTAATTTAATACCTCCTCCTACACAGATCACCATCTGTATTTACAAGATAAGATACTATTGTAATCAAATGAATGCAGCCTCACTGCAACCTTCACATATATGTTTAGTGCAAATAATCATAATCATTAAACTTACCTTCTGAATATATAATATAGATCCTTGATCTCTTCCGCCATTCATACGAAATCCCCACTGTACGGAAGGATCCTTTCTTCTAAGTTGGACGAAGACGGGTTGGTCCTCGGACATGTTTTAAAAACTTTCACAAAACAACTTTATTCGTCTGCTACTTTTTGTCGAAAAGTGGGTCAATTACCCCAAATGAAGATCCCGGATGTGCGTACTTAGTTTAGAGTGATGGAGAGAATATGATCTGATTACTTCTCCATCCCTCGCATCTTTCCTGCGTTATCGGGCACGTGTGGCAAATGAAAAATAAACAATCATATGGATATATGTGAGGCCGTATTTTTAAGGATTTTTTTTTTCGGGACGAACATTTTTTGCAACTTTAATAAAAAAAAAACTATTGTTTTTACTCAATAGAATGGTAAATTTTAAATCAATCTCGTGTTTTTATATAAAGGCCTAACTATATATATTTTTTAACAAATACATTCTAATGGAACTGAGGATAAGGGACTCTTGATTAACTGATTGTTATAAGATTTGTTGTATATATGTTGTAATTTGTATCGTATCTTATATACGCTTATATGTTTTTGTCACACTGAAACATGTTTAATTTGTTCATGTGACAATAAAGATTATTATTATATATTTAATAAAAAAAAGATGAAGGGTCAGTGCCTTCCAGAAGATATAAAAAATTGTATTATTTGAATATCCTCCAAAATGATTTTAAATATTCCATGTGAAAGAAACATCCCATTCCCCCTCCTTTATAGAAGTGATATTTTCTTTTAAGTACTGGAACTACTACATGTGTATTTAGATTAAATCTGAATAATGAAGAAGAATTTGTTTGCATTTTTATAATTCCTTCTATTAATGTCTTTTACATAAGGATCTAAAATCATGCAGAGTGAAATTTTTCAGCTCAAAGACGTTCAGGAAATTTATGTCTCTATCGACCTCTGTATATTTAGCATGATTTTATTAAATTGGAAAATCAATTAATAAGACTACGTACTTGCAATAGGGAAGATATCGTTTTTATATCACATGTTGCGACATAATTAAAAAAAAAAGAAAAAAGTCAAGATGATGTTTACATATTTTACAAAAAGGAAGAAATTGAAGAACAAAAAAGTACCTAATTTTTTTTTTTAGCAAACTATTCAAATTAGACATATAATACGACGTTATCATTTTTTACTCATAAAACTTAATTCAACGGTTTATTCAATTTGAAACCTTTTTTTCTCGTAAAAAAGTCTGTTACGAATCAACTGATATCTGTGTTCTTTCTCATCCAATCCAGGCAATTCAACATATACGATTGATTGTGTTTTGCTAAAACATGCTAATTAATAATATTCAACAGTACAAAGTCTGGTTTATTCATTCTGCATATTTTTCGTTTTTAAATCTGTCTCAAAAACGGGTATAATTTAGCGTCTTTTTTTCGTATTCTCTTCTTTTGTATATTGTACATTGTACATCATATTTTTCGTATTAACATTTATTAAATACCAATAATTCCATAATACTAAATTATTCCCAATTTTGTTTCTATACTGGTGTTTCTTCCATTATGATCAACGATTTGATATTAAATATTCAAGTGACATTTGTCACTGGCATTTATAGGCAGTCATTTATTTTATTATATACGTAAATCAGTGGCAATATATTGAACTTATAATTTTACAAAATGATATTTCATTATGCGTTCTCTACTTTGATGATCTTTCAAAATTGAAAAGAACATGTATACTGTAAATTTCTAAAGATTTGTCCAAAATGTATCAAATTGAAATAATTGTTCAATTTTAGATTACTTTAGATAATTATTAAAAAGTTTTATGTGTATATATATATATATATATATATATCTTCGTGAAAAACAGTTACAATAGTTATTTAATCAATTGTACAAACCTGGTGAAATTAGATGTACAAATACTTCTTAATTAATAGTTATTTCTAATGTTCAACCATTTATGTGTAAGACCAGTATAAGTAAGGAGAGCAGTTGTATTTTGCAGTTAGTTTTATACAGTGAACATTTGATATGCCGTACTCCACGTTGACATTTGGTTGCTATTTTTGACCAGTTTGAGTGTCCTTCATACTATAATAAGTGATCTTTCTTTTATTTTGAAAATCACTGTAAATGTATTATATATGTGGTAAAAAATAAAATATTGCTCATATAAATCAATAAGTACCAAGTATTTTAACTAATTATCCACGTCCTAAATTTGTCATAGAAATAGACTTTAGATAATTTAGATAATAGAACCTGATGTTCAGTGGTTGTCGTTTGTTGATGTGATTCATAAGTGCTTCTCGTTTCTCGTTTGTTGATGTGATTCATAAGTGTTTCTCGTTTCTCGTTTTTAATATAGATTAGACCGTTGGTTTGCCTGTTTGAATGGTTTACACTAGTCATTTTTGGACCCTTTATAGCTTGCTGTTCGGTGTGAGCCAAGGCTCCGTGTTGAAGGCCGTACTTTGACCTATAAAGGTTTACTTTTACAAATTGTGACTTGGATGGAGAGTTGTCTCATTGGCACTCATACAACATCTTCTTATATCTATTGTATGTCCCCATACAGAATTACACTTGAAAGTAAATGTTTTTCTCAAATTGACGTTATACCCCCATAAACCTGGAAATGTCACGGCGGGTCACATATTACGATAAAATAGTACTTGATTATCCCTTGAAAATGTCAGAAATGGACCTGATGCAAGGTTAAATAAGCAACTGCGCCAAAAGCGCGCGCATGGTACGCCCTTGGTGTGCATATTGAAATTGTTGTCGGAATATTTTTAAGCCAGTATTCACCATTCGGAACTCCAGTGTAATTTTGTAGTTTGAGCTGCTATCCTTTTATGTATAGACAATAATAGAAAGTGTCTTCTTTAATGTATCTACAGCAACAGCACTGTTGTACTTTTATGTATGGACAGCAATTATAGCGCGTGTCCTTTTGTTTTGTATGAACAGCAATAGCGCGTTTGTCCTTTTATTTTGTATAGACAACAATAGCATAGTGGTCCTTTTATTTGTATAGACAGCAATAGCGCTGTTGTCCTTTTGTTTGTATGGACAGCAATAGTGCAGTTGTCTTTTAAGGTATGGACAACAATTTCACTGTTGTCTTTTTGTTTGTATGGACATAATAGTGCTGCTCTCTTTAAAGGTATGGACTGCAATGTCGCAGTTGTCCTTTTGTTTGTATGGACAGCAATATTGCTGTTGTTTTTTAAGTTTTTATATAAGTTACACCACTGTCCCAGGTTAGGGGGGGGGTTGAGCGCTCAAAAACATGCTTAACCCCTCCACATTATGTGCCTGTAGTTCAGTTGGTTTTCGTTGGTTAATGTCTGTCATATTTGTTTTTCGTTAATTGTTTTGTTATAATTAGGCCGTTAGTTTTCTAAATTGAATTGTTTCATATTTTTCATGTCGGGACCTTTTATAGCCGACTATATGGTATGGGTTTTTCTCATTGTTGAAGGCTGTATGGTTGCCTATAATTGCTTACATCCACTTCATTTTAACTTTCGTGGATAGTTGTCTCATTGGCAATCATACCACATCGCCTTATTTGTATACTGAACTATGAAAATGAGGTCAAAAACCATGAACATAAGAAAGTTAATATAGATTTGTATATATAAGATATGAAGTATCTAGGTTGTAAACCTTCTGATATATAAAGCTTTATAAAAAGAGTTTACACTGTTACAACCAGTTAAGCATTCCTATGTCTTTCAGGAGACAAAAACTTGGAAACCCTTTTCTCTTAGTCTTGTTAAGATTCAAAGCTGACCTATTGCAGGGTGAAATTTCTGCCCCTAAACAACTTTTCAGCAAGTCTAAATTTTCCTTAGGTGCACACATCTTATTGGTAAATGGTTGCATTTGTTTATATCTTGACTGTAATTGACATATTTTTTCACTGAAGATTGAGGGCTGTTGTCCTTTTATGTGTGATCAGAAAAAGCATTGGTGTTTGGTATATGGTCAGCAAAATGCATTGTTGTCCTTTTATGTGTGGACAGCAATAGCATTGCTGTTTGGTGTATGGCCAGCAAAATGCATAGTTGTCCTTTTATGTGTGGACAGCAATAGCATTGCTGTTTGGTGTATGGTCAGCAAAATGCATTGTTGTCCTTTTATGTGTGGACAGCAATAGCATTACTGTTTGGTGTATGGCCAGCAAAATGCATTGTTGTCCTTTTATGTGTGGACAGCAATAGCATTGCTGTTTGATGTATGGCCAGCAAAATGCATTGTTGTCCTTTTATGTGTGGACAGCAATAGCATTGCTGTTTGGTATATGGTCAGCAAAATGCATTGTTGTCCTCTTATGTGTAGCATTGCTGTTTGATGTATGGTCAGCAAAATACATTGTTGTCCTCTAATGGTCAGCAAAATGCATTGTTGTCCTCTTATGTGTAGACAGCAATAGCATTGCTGTTTGATGTATGGTCAGCAAAATACATTGTTGTCCTTTTATGTGTAGACAGCAATAGCATTGCTGTTTGATGTATGGTCAGCAAAATGCATTGTTGTCCTTTTATGTGTGGACAGCAATAGCATTTCTGTTTGATGTATTGATAGCATTTGTATATTATATACAATTAACTCATCATAGATGCCAAGATTTAATGTTGGTAGACAAATGTTTCGTTTACAAAAGACTCATAAGTGAACTTGAATCAGGTGTTAAAAAAAGCCAAATGAAATATGAAGTTTTAAGAGAAATCAAGCCCAACTCTTTGGGTACACACCTTACTTGTGGTACACACCTTACATTTGGCTATTTTCCTCATTATCAAGGGATATAATTTGCAATGTGCCAAATCAGAACCCTACTTTTGTTTGGAGTATTAGACATAGTATCAAAATTTCAAATCATTTCATCAGAAAACACTTTTTAATTTTTGAGCAGAATCGTAAACTTGGTTATTTCTTTGCATAACTTTATCAAGGGGTATATACTAGAATGTCAACTGTGAAAAAATGCCAAGTTCGAAATACATCTGTGTAAAGTAGCCCTTCAAACATTTCTAATTTGAAATGATTTAGTCAAGATTAGCTATTAGTCATTGAACACCAATTTAGTGACCTATATACACGAGGAAGGATAATGGTAAAACATAATGCTTTTTAGAAAAACACAGTATATGATTATGACATTTTATTTTTACAAAACCTTAACAATGTTTCCTATAACAAAATTTGTGTACACTGAAGTAAAAGAGTACACTATAAAATGATAAAATATGAAAATGATTAGAATGAATGAAATTGAACACTGCTTCCTTTGAGATTTGATAAATTGTGAAGAGTTTGAGTACAAACGTTTGACAACTCAGTAGTTTTATATGAACAATGGGAGATAACTCAGTTACTTTATATTTAATCAACATCATGATTTGAATATATAAATTGACTCTGTTGCTTATCTGGGACATCCAGAAGATAAAGGTCATAAAAAATAAGTTTCCTTATTTAGGTAGTGTTCATAATCATATAGAAAATGTGTTTCCCTTCTTTCCACCAGACAACATATCTATATGAGAAGCTTCTCAATGGCCAGTTGGATAGTCTGGATCTGTGGTCTTAAGTTAGATCCTTCATTGACTGTGACAGAACAGGAGATAACAGGTCTTGATACTCCACAGGCTCTTCCCAATGCTGAAATATAAGGTTATAAACTGTTTAATTAAACAAATATCAACCATTTTCACATCATTGTATCCTTAACAGATAGGGGAACATACTACAATATTTACAAAATCACCTTAGCTGTGAATAGTGAATCAGGGTGATTACTGGTAATTCAGAATGATAAGTTTGATTTACAACCCTGTCATATATTATTTATTGAATACACAGAACTATTTCATAGTTGATCATCCATTTTCACCAGAGTTCACTGTTAATATCACCAACGAGAGTGATTTTTCACTTAATCTCCTTTCTGTGTACTGTATTAACATCCATGACAAGAGTTTAGAGTGATTGCTATCTAATAATACCTATGTAATATACAGAGATATCACATTGTGAATCTCTCTCACTAAAATAATCACTATTGAATATATACAAGCTGACTATGCAGTATGGGTTTCACTAATTGATGAAGGCCGTACAGTGATCTATAGTTAACTTCTATGTCATTTGGTCTCTGGTGGAGAGTTGTCTCATTGGCATATATACCACATCTTCTTATTTTTATATTTAAATATATGTCGGAGGGAATAATCCATAAACTGCATCATTAACTTTGAAATATTATCCCCATACATAATTTTTAACTGAATGATTTTGTTTGTCGTATATACATACCTTGTTTGGACCTTATGAACACATACGGTACATTCTGAAACACAAAAAAATAATCTAATGAAATTAAACTGATAGTTCATTTAAACAATGAAAATAATTGATATCCATAAGTTATTCTTAATCTGTTGAAAATTGTTATAAAAGAAGGCATTACATTTAACTGAGAAAAATTTACGCAAATTGTAAGAACGGCACCTTCAAAACTTGATAGGGGCCTCGGTGGCAGAGTGGTCTAAGTAGTTACTACTGTAATCACTAGCCAGTCAACACTGAGGTTGTGAGTTCGAACCCCGCTTGTGCAGGTGCACTCGACTCCAATCTTAATTGACTAGGATTGTCAGTTTTCCTATGGAAGGTCGGTGGTTTTCTCCAGACACTCCGTCTTCCTCCACCAATAAAAACTGGCCGCCAAGAAATAGCCCAAAAGCGGTGCTTAAAAGTGGCGTTAAAACACCAAAAATCAAATCAAAACTTGATTGTTGTCATGACAATGTACACTGTTAATTCCTGTAACAACCAAATGATCTAGTTGAGATTGATAACAAATTCACTTGAATTTTGTTCATGTTTTTATTGTGAAAGTATTAATTTTGCTTGAAGATACCAGTTTTTTTGTATACATTACCTTGTCTTCACACAGTAAAGGAAGATGTAACAAAATCTCCAAAGGTTCAGCATCTGCAGCCATCACAATAAACTCTGATATTCCTCTGTTTAATGTCTTTGTAGCTGTTAACAAATATAATACATTTAAACCAACTCAGCAAGAAAGCTTTTACAAGTTAGTTTACCAAATTAAAAAGTTTGAAAAAAAATAATGAAGATTTTTTTATTCTTTCCATTATTGTCCTAATACTGGTACATGTAAATTTTTCAAGTTGCAATTACATGTATGAATAAAAGATGAATGTTCTAGTAAATAATGACATGTGTATAGAATTACATCTTATGAACTATTGTTTATGTAATATCACCATTTGACAAACCGATAAATGTCCTTACATGAAATTACTTAACTAAAGAGAAAGAATACCAAGATTAGTTGAAAATTAATGCTGCTGAAAAAATCAATGCTACATGTAATATCATTCATCCTATAAATCAAATGCATATATGTTTATATTGCACTGAAAAAGACTGGTAAATGTTTTGCAATTCAATTTCTACATTATTCATTTGTAACTAAAAGTTCAAAAATATCATTGTGGAAGTTGTTATAAACACAAACATACTGATTTCATATTGGAAGGTCAGAACCACGTTAGAATTTTAACAATTTGAAATCTAAAATTCACTGTTGGTGGGGGGACAGAGAGTTTTTGAGAAATGAAAATAAAAGAAGTCTAAGGACACAACTTCCCCCTCTCAAGCTTTGCAATTTTATAGGTTAAAAAGGGCATACATGTAACTCTAGAACGTTAAGCCATCTATTGCCCAAATTCAAAGTCTGTCAGGCAGTTTTGGTTTTAAGCTTTGTGTAGGAGTTTCATTAAATTTCCATCAGGAAAACTTGAGCAAGAGTGCGATAACGTAAAAATTTGTATTTTTTAAGTTATAAAGGGGCATAACTCTAGTTTAACCAAATTCAAAATCTGTGGCAATTTTTGTTCTGAGCATTGTGTACGAGTTTCATAAAAATATCATGAAGCAAATTTAAGTTAAGAGTGCGGAAACCAAAATGGGATGGACAGACGGAGCTGGATTTTTTTTTTTATCCTGTTCAGTCTTCACGATGAACTTTTGCAGCCACATGCCCTATGCTAATTGGAATATTTTGTTAAGTTTCTATTGGCCTGTATTAGAATTTCAAAAGCCTAGGCGGGTGGGTCTTTGTTCAAGCGTGACATCTGTTTGTAGGCTTTAATCTTTGTTTAATACCTTCATTGGCTCCTTTCCTTAATTCTTTACAGCTGGCTGCTTTCTGAACCAAGTCTAATATTTTCTGTGTCAAGTTAGGGTCAGCTAATGGGTAAGCTTTAGGATTTACTTCTTCAGTCTGAAAATCAAACATATATTTACCTATATAAACATTACATTTGTAAGTATCAGAGATTTGCCATGTCTGGCAGAAAGATACTGAATTCATCAATTTCTTAAATCTTTAGCACTTGAATTTGTAGGGCCTTCATTAAATTATTGACATAAAAAAAAGTCATTATTCACGGGGGGTCTCTTCCTATATGAAGGTATATACATGTGTGCCGCTGGAATGGGTCCCTTTTTTGATACGTCAGATATATCAATGGGGTGCAATTTTACCGAGGAAATATATCAATAGGTAGTAATTGACCAATTGTGATATATTTAGGTAATATTTAAGCTGATAAATATATGAATGGGTTATGATTTCATTGTGAAATATATGTATAGGTAGGGATTTCACAATTATTCAATATATGAATGGGGGTGTTTTTTAAATCCCAGCTGCACAACTGTACCCAAAATCCAATGTTGAGACCCCCCCCCCCCCCGTGTCATTATTAAAGCTACATGTAGATCTGGTCTTATGATAAACTCTACAGGCAATAGTATGTATTTTCTTTTTATTTAGGATTATTTTCTATATACAATTTCAACATGTTTTACCTGTACATTTGTATATCAATTGGCTGTTATTTTTTTTAAGAAGGAGTAGTAGTATAGTACATTTGAAGCCTTATAATTTTCACATGTACAAAAAATGTACTATACTAGTAGTAGTACTACTAATCATTCAACTTATCATAATTACTAAACATGCGAAAATTAAAATGAATAACACATGTTAAGTAAAATTCTTTCTCATCATATTAAAATGTCAGATTTTGTGAATTATAGCCGAGAAATATATATTTCATATTCTTTCTATTGGGCTATTCCAGAAATATTCTGTCCCCCCCCTATGGAAGACATAAGATGTAAAAAAAAAAATCCATGGAAATATTTTTCACCATTACCAAAATTTTCTGGAATTCCAGATTTTAAACGCAATATAAAACTTAAATATACTGGAATTTTTTTCATGATGCTGTCAATTTGTCTGGAAATTTTAGTGTAAAGATTAGAAGCAATACCTATGGAAGACATCGATTTTATTTCTTCTGTCTGGAATTTATCTGTTTTTTTTTCTAAATGTGCCAAAAAAACTGGAATTTTTTTCTTAGTAAGTAACATATACATATGTATGCAGCCGTAACCAAAAGAAGTGTGTTTAAAAGTTAAGCGCAAACAAATCCCTGACTAGAAGAATTGTTAGCCAATATGTTTACCAGTGTACATGAAGTCTTGTCATTGCAGACAAATACACCACTATCCCAATAGAATTTGGATCCAGCACATACGTTTTTTTAACCTCGCTGCATATATTTTCTATATATATATATCTGTCCCAAGTCTGAAGCCTGTAATTTAAGTGGTTTTGTCGCTTATTACTGTATTTCATATTTGTTTTTCATTTATTGTTTTGTATATCAATTTGGCCATTAGTTTTTCTCGTCTGTATTGTTTCACACTGGTCATTTTCAGGCCCATTCTAGCTTACTATGATGTGTGAGCCTAGGCTCCATGTTGAAGGCTGTACTTATAGGTTTCATATAACAAGTGAGAATTGAAATTATATCGCTTGATTTCAACTGGAGTTATTTAATTTCAATATAATAATAAATTAGCCTGTGGCGAGTTTATTATTAGTAATTAAATTAAATAACAAGAGTTGATATCAAGCGATATCCAATTTTCTCAAGTTGTTAAACCTATTTCTCTTATGGTCAACACTCTCAAAGTGTAAAATTAAAAATTTGTAGTTCTTCATTATTACATATTTTTAATGTTAATTAGGTAAAAATGTCTAAACAATGGGATTAAAAGCACAAACAGCAAGTTAATAGCTGGTAAGAATGCATATGGGAAAATTAATAGATAGATAATTGATTTGACCTCTATTGGATACATTTACAACTGTTGTTTTTATCACATCAAAAGATTCTGACATCTGATAAGTTTCATATACTTGTGATATAAATAGCAAGTTGAAAACTTGACCTTCATCTTAATTTCCAGATTTGATCATATATAATGAAGCTTGAAATAGTGACCATGGTGACCTTTTTAGCAGCTCATCCCTACCACTAAATAAATAGTAATTGAAATTGGATTTCCTGTTTGAAATGCTAATTATTGCTAAAGTTTACTTAAGAATGCAATAATCATTCCATAAATCTTCAAAGATGAACGCTTTGAAAAATACTGGTGTTTTAGATATGAAATGCTTTTGAAAGAATACTGAAAAATTTCAATATCTTCATGAAAAATTTCAATATCTTCATAAAAACTCAAACCACCCAGTTTTTAAAGAAAAAGAACAAAGTTGAAATAGATGTAATGTATCATTCATTACATATTATCATTCTCAAGCAGAAAAACTTCAAAAAGTATTCAGGAAATACTGGCATCTTTTTAAAACAGATTCTACAATAGGTGCCAGATCCCATAAAAACCTATCAATAGGATTCAAAAGAAATAGAACATTGGTGAATTAGTGAAATGAGCTATAAAATTATTTGTATGAACATCACAGTTCCTACAAAATATTTCACTCTGTGCAGAACTAATTAATGACCATCATCATGTAAACCACACAAGTAAACTGATATTCTTCAGACAAAATTCTTACCATGAAACACTTAATTCAACATTAAATTATACAGTATTTATAACAGCGATTTATATAATATTAAAATTACCCTAAGCGCTTTACAACATTTATCCAATCACATATATAAGTATAATTAACAATAAACCCTATGTTATAAAATCGTAAAACAAACAGATTTTAAAAATATTGCATATAAAACTATACTATGAAATTTACTGATAAACAATAAAATTTATATAAAATGGGCATGGTAAAATTACCATAATAATAAATAAAAAAAGATATTAAATTTTTTTTTTAATCTTTAAACAGTAATAAAAAAGAAATAAATGAAAAACAAAAACAAAAGGGGTGGTCTCTGATGAAGGTTTCCCTTTAATTATAAATACAATTCCGGAAAAAAACAAAACATTGCTACATAGCACAGTATCCATGAAAGGCCAGAGATATGATTTGCACCAAAATGTGTGGATATTGGATCAAATTCTATGAAATTATCCCTAATCACAGAAAATGATACTTGGATGTTTAATTTGTACTCTTAATTTATCTTGTCAACTAAAAAATTGTGTCTTTTTGAATTAAAATGTTGCTTATTAGATTAGTGCTAGCTCTATAAGGCAGAGACCTACCGAATATCATGGTTCTCTATGGCTTCCTCCACCCAATAAAAACTGACCGCCACAAAATAGCACAATAGTGCTGAAGTGGCATCAACACCAATCATTCAATCAATATATCAATCATTCCATAATGCTTTGACAAAGTTATTTTGAAGTCTAAAAAACCACATTATTGATACCAGGCTTAAATTGTGAACACCAGACTAGGGTTTTATCTACAAAAGACTCAACAGTGATGCTCGAATCCAAAAGGTTTAATAAAAGGCCTAATAAATTATGAGGTTGAAGAGCATTGGGGACCCAAAATTCCAAAGAGAGCTAAGGTAATCTATCCCTGTAATAAAAAATCCTTAGTTTTTTGAAAATTTCAAAGTTTTGTAAACAATATATGTTAGTGCAAACAAAACTTAGTCCATTATATCAGTGAAATATTGAAAAAAGAATAATAATCTCTGGATGCTGTCTTTGTATAGAAGAAGCGTCTGTCAGTTAAGCAAAATTCCATGAATATTTAACAAAGCTATTGACTTAAAATAAAAAAGAAATTAACCCAAAACAAAGGAGAAGGCCCAGTAAGACCCCTTGTTGGCCCCAAAATATAGCAGTTTTACAAAATTGTTAAAATGTAAACTTTCAGCTATTTACTGAAAAGCTAAGAATACTTCTGCTACATAAGTATGGGCTTTTTTTTTTACAATACAATGCACATGTATCGGGTACTAGCATCGTTAAATCATGCAAAATTACTGCAATCTTCACAATTTTACAATTTGAGCTAATTTTTAGACGGTTTCCGTCTAAAATGGAAGTGGCCGCATTTGTGTTCAGTCTCAAAATTTAGATGTATGTTGTATTTGATGATAATACATAACATATATAAAGGGTTGAGAATGAACACGAATGCGGCCACTTTCATTTTCGACAAAAACATCTGAAAAGTGACATTTTATGGCATATTTGATAGATTTTTCATATATATAAGCTTGAATTTTGCCGTCTTTAATGACTTAACCAGTTGAAATCTTTCACATCAACTAATTGAATCGACTGAAGAAGACACTTATGTGTTTAAAAAGTGCCCAAAATCTTTCATCAGATGTACCTGAAATTTGAGGCCAAAATTGGCCCTTACCGGACCTACTCCTTTAAATGTTGATGACACTAGAGAGAAGGGTTGCTATGTCTAGCTTGGGGAACTCTAGTTGCAGGCTTGACAAATAGTAAATTGTAAAACAGGATGACTTAAGAATGTCAGTTTTTTTGTGTAATGAATTTTTATAAACTTTTTAGATTTCAAAACTCATGTCAAATTTTAGACATCATTGTTAAGAGAATACATTTTCAGATTATTCAATTGGTAGGAGAACATTGCATTCAATATCATTTAAAGTTTCATTCCAGTACACAATAAAAATATTTTTGAAAATAGGTTAATTCTTCAAACATCAGTCATTTCTTATTATATTTATTTTTCTTATCTTAGTAAATTATATGCTTAATTTCATATGAAAATAAAAAACTAAACACAAATAATCAATTTATAAAAGTTCTCATTGCCTTGCATTAATTTAAAAAAAAGGGGGGGGATCTTCTGTGTGTAAATTCAAAAGTCAGTAGACAGTTTGCCACTGATTCTGATAACAATCTAAATGAATCTATTTATGTGTAACAGTATTTTGCAATCCATAGTAGAGTCATAGTACACAGCTGGTCATTTCTCAATCTGGTCAGTCTTCTACAATATTGTGGTAATTAGACAATTTCCTGCTGTGAAGACAAACAAGTGTGTTTGAATAAAGGATGTATCACTTAGCTGTTTATATAGATTGGTAAATGTTCTGGCTATTTAGCTTGAAGTAACCCAAAATCACATTTGTTTATAATGATATAGGACAAACCCTAAATTTCATTCTAAAATTTAGGAGATATCGAATTGCACAATTTATTGGTGTTAATTAATGGTGAAAAATACAGATTAAATTCTAAATATATAATTAGGTTGAAATTATCATCTACTTGACCATCATAAGTCTGAAACTAATCAGATGTCAGTATTTATTTTTGATGTGTTTAAAAAGGTCATTAAGGCATCAAATATTTGTCAAAACAAATTTTCTTTGTTTTTATCTTCCCATGTGATATAATTTTCCACTGAGTGATGCTAATCATAGATGCTATTAATCCAATCATTTTGAAATTTGCACCTGATTAACATTCAACAGTTAACAATTCAAGATAAAAATCGTAGGTTGCGCATCTGTAAATAAAGACAATGTAATTTCCCATAGGAACCCCCTTTACAGCTCAAACTGTGCCACTTTCACTATGAAGTTTTGTAACAAAAATTAAATCCTAGAATGGAAAGTTGTTGATAAGCACAACTATTTTATTCAAAAGTCTAACCATAGGGATCTGCGGCATATTTTCAACATTAACATGCCCAGAACTTCTAAGAGTTTGAACATTTACTAATAAAATTCTGTACTGCTCCCCCCTTTCCCTTCATTTTGGGTCTTCCTCAGAATTCAAGTTGGCCGCTACCTATAAATATCTACCTATTCTGGTAACATTCCCAAGTTATGTCTCTATGTCAGAGATAAAACATATCTAGATCATATCTGGGAACAAGTACATATACAAAACAAAATATCTATGAATATGATATACAAATGTATACCCCAAAAGAGGCATAGTCTGTGAAACAGCTGTATTTACAAAGTGCAACCTACAAAATGAAATTCCACAGTATCAATATCATTTATCCTGCTCTCTAAACTACTATCGCTGTATCAGACTGTTGTCCCCCTCCCCAGAAATGTACATATACATAGGGAATTAATCAGAACTCTTGTGTTTTAAACCTGGAAATTATTGGTCACAAAATATTTCTGTTCTGGAAAATCTTAATGACTACCAGTAAAAATTGTACGGAAATTATTCGTCCCTTTAGAAAATACATGGAATTTCATGTGCACTAACAGACAAAAAGTTTGGAATTTTTTGGTCCAGACAGAGAATTTGTTTGGAATTTTAGAAAAAATCAAGAATAAAAAATCTGGAATTCCAATGTCTTCCATAGGGGGGGGACAGACTATTTCTGGAATAGCCCATTGACGCTTCTCTCAGCCTCAGGGAAAGTTTACGTCCAACCCCCCTTTTTTACAAATCATTGTTTCATGGTTTCAATGAGCATTGGGGTTGGTGTTTCCCATGACAAGTTAAATTTCGATTAAAGTATATTTAGTTTGTATCAGAAATGCTATTTTTGATAAGTGTTTTACCATGATTGTAGTACAAAATATTCCCTCGGCTGAAAGCTTCACTGGGTCCTCGTGGTTATGTTTTCGTTTATGCCTCGATTTGAAAAACGGATGTTTAATTCAACAATCTACGTATTCAAAGTGTTTTATGTTAAGGACTTGAAATCAAACATTTTCATGATGTCGATGAACTCGCACGTGTTAGCAGACGACAAGTTTTGTAGCAGAAACTGCAAGTTGGTAACCGGTTGAAAAAAGATCCATGTCTGAAAGTGTATAATTGTTTCAGTTTGCCCCAAACTCAAGTCTTTGTCAAGCTGAATGTTTGAGCTCAGTATCGTGTTCATAAATCGATTTGCATAGGAATCTCAGACCCAGGTGAGTGAGCAAAAATGCTCATGATAAAGTCGAGATCAGCTGTAAAATCAATCATATTTAAACTTTCAGACGATTTCTATTTTTTATTTTTGCCCTTCAATTTGTTTTTGAACTTTTGTCTTTTCATACCCCCACTTTGAAGAATTAGAATTATTGTAAAATTCATTAGTCAGTAGTGTTGTACAATTGTCAATTCTATCAAAAAATGCATTAATTTATTGAGTAGAGTAATAAAGAACTTTGCAGTACCAACATTGTCACTGGAGATCAGATTATACATAATATATAATAATAAATAAACAAGTTGCTTTCTTTAAAAAAAGAAATGCAATCGTAAACCCAAGTGCTTGTTTGGCATTAGATATAAGATTATTGTTTTTAAAAAAGATTTATTGTTTTATATCATTTTTGTTATGTAAGAATTAGAAACTGACAGTGACTGTTTACTTAAAGTAAATACTGTTCAATGTGGGGTGAAATATTCTTGTTAAAGGAATATTTTTTTCTCTCCTCTCTCCCAAAAGACATCATGTTAAGTCACCCACTTGATGTTCCATTCTAAGATGCTGGTTTTTGTTTTTAAATTAGAGTTAGTTTTTAGGCTAAAGTTCAAATGCAAATGTGAAGAAATTTAATCAATTAATGATTATATGTGTTTAAGAAATGCAATACGTGAACCTGTAAAATAGCCGTTTTTATTGGAATTTGAGATATGTTCATGGTTATTGAACAATGGCTTGATATTGATCATTATTAAGATCCTTACACCTGCTCTGCAAGTTTTTTTTATGCTTAGGGTAGCAAGCATTGGCAATTTTAAGTTCTGTGCTTTGTGTATGCTCTTAAAAGTTTTAGATGACAAACCTCTTTTGTTAAAAACAAACACTTTTAAAACCTTTTTACTTGCTTTGAAGATATTTTCCGGATGTCCCTTTTTATTTTGATGTTTTCTTATATTTTAAATTGTGGGTCAAGGCCTGCAAGTTTAATTGTAAATATATACAATTTGAATCGCACTGTATCCTCTTCACCTTGATGACCGAAACCAATTCATTAAAAAAGATATTTATAGCCTAGACAAAACAGCTTACACCTTGTACTTATAAACAAACAAACAAAATTGAAAACAACAAAAAAACTAACATGGTCAAACCTGAAATTACCACTGATCAGTATACCCATCACCTAAATATGAGTTTGTTTAAAGGTCACATTTATGAACTGTTGTAAGGTGTTCCTTTTTGTCGAGCCTTCGACTTTAGTCGAAAAAGCGAGACAAAGCGATTCTACATTCCGTTGGCGGTGGCGTCCACAAATATTCACTCTGTGGTTAAAGTTTTTGAAATTTTAATAACTTTCTTAAACTATTCTGGATTTGTACCAAACTTGGACAGAAGCTTGTTTATGATCATAAGATAGTATCCAGAAGTAAATTTTGTAAGAAAAAAATTCCATTTTTTCCGTATTTTACTTATAAATGGACTTAGTTTTTTCTGCTGGGAAACAATACATTCACTCTGTGGTTAAAGTTTTTAAAATTCTAATAACTTTCTTAAACTATCCTGGATTTGTACCAAACTTGGACAGATGCTTGTTTATGATCATAAGATAGTATCCAGAAGTAAATTTTGTAAAAATGAAATTCCATTTTTTCCGTATTTTACTTATAAATGGACTTAGTTTTTTCTGCTGGGAAACAATACATTCACTCTGTGGTTAAAGTTTTTAAAATTCTAATAACTTTCTTAAACTATCCTGGATTTGTACCAAACTTGGACAGATGCTTGTTTATGATCATAAGATAGTATCCAGAAGTAAATTTTGTAAAAATGAAATTCCATTTTTTCCGTATTTTACTTATAAATGGACTTAGTTTTCTGCTGGGATACAATACATTCACTCCGAGGTTAAAGTTTTTTTTAAATTTTAATAACTTTCTTATACTATCCTGGATTTGTACCAAACTTGGACAGAAGCTTGTTTATGATGAAAAGCTAGTATCTAGAAGGAATTTTTTTTGTTAAAATTTTGTACCTATTTATCTGTATTTTACTTATAAATGGACTTAGTTTTTCTTCCAGTTAACATTACATACAGTCTGAAGTTAAATTTTTTAGATTTATAAACTATCCTGGATTTTTACCAAACTTGGACAGAAGCTTGTTAAAATAAAAAAAAATTGTATTGAGAGGAATATTTTTATTGATGTTTTTCCTCATTTTTGTTGAGCCTGCGATTTACAGCAAAAGTAGGCGAGACACAGGGTTCCGCAGAACCGTTACGATTTTTTTTATCTGAACACGATTTTTTCATTAAATATTAAAGGGTGTCTTTTACATGGTAAAATTACACTACTGTCTTATGGTATGTATGTAAATTCTTTTAAACCAGGTGTATTCATAAGCACATGTCCCAAGTCCGAAGCATGTTGTTTAGTGGTTGTCTTTTTTTTGGTGCAGTTCATATTTGCTTTTTGTTTCTGGTTTGAAGTTAAATTAGATCTGTTTGTTTTTTCCTGTTTAAATTGTTTTATAACAGTGTTTTGGGGCTCTCAGTAGGATGCTGTCCAATGTGAGCCAAGCTTTTGTGTTGAAGGCTGAATTATAACCTATAATTGCTAAATTTGACTACACTGTGTTTTGATGGAGAGTTGTCTTCCTACCACATTTAAAAAGATATTCCCTGACATTTGACAAATCCAGTAGAATAATCGAGATATTGAAATTAAACTGAAGTTGCCTAGTAGGTTTCTTACATTGACCCGGCTATCCTTTTTCTCTCTTGCTGGATAGTTTTATACTGGTCATTTGGGGGCACTGTGTAGCCTACTGATCAGTGAGAAGGCTCAAAATCTTCTTACACTATTTTACATTTTCGTACTTAATATATTAAAACTGAAAATTCATCATCTGATCGTCTTTATGAAATAATAATTATTTATTTTTATTTTGACGAACATTTTGAGGAGCATTAATTACTACAGGCCGAACATATAGTTAGATAATCTGTTCCCTGACCAATATAACTATGAATAGAAATTAATTTTTCTTATCTCTGCCTGCATCTGTCATCACTCGGTGTCTATTAATTAATAGACATTTGATAAGGAAATAACGTTGCAATATTTAAACAAAGAAAATTGCAATTTTAAAGAAAATAAAAACTATTCAAGGACGTATATCAATTTAGATTATATACGTCCTTGGTCTATCCTAGACGTAAAATTTCAATAAAGTGCAAGATAGACTTCATTTTAATTTCAGTATTGTTCTTTAGTTAGTCCCACAAGGAGTTGAGGTATGAAAATTATGAAATAGCCTGCTTCGTACATTACGTACATTTTCCCTAGACTCGGAATCTTAAGTGAAATACTAGTAATACTTCTTTTATAGATTTTAGTTTTAACAAATCTCGTTTCGAATATAAATCGCATTGTTTACGTGAAATCTTATCTCATATCTACACACACAGCTGGTTTCAACGTTTGACTCTAATTAGAATAACTACACGTATATGTAAGGTAAATATTAGCAGCTTGTAATTGCGTGCAAGGAAGTATTCAAATGCTTATTAAAGTAGCTTGCGTCATAATGAATTTCGCATCATATGTAACATATCTCTATAGCAACTTTAAGATGCTAATGATTCAACAAGTCAAATAATAAGCTATTGCGCATGTATATGAAAGGTGGCCATAGAAAGAAACAGATGTATTCCGAATAACATCCGGTGTTCCGAAAGACTAAGGACATCGTCCAATATATACTGCGTAACCCTCAGGGGTTTACGCAATAAGCTTTATTTAGAGTCGGCAAGGTATACAAACAGAGACAACATAAGCTCTAATGAGCTTTTAACTGACATATATATCAATGTAGCAATATTAACTTCTTATTAACCATAATAGAGAATTCATCAACAAAACCAAAGGCAAAGTCTGTAAAAGTTTTAATAATCTAATGTTATAATAAAGCAAAGTATTAAACCGTAGACACATATTATTGTTGTTGTTCTTCTTCTTCCAAATCGTGAGTCTTTGAGTCGTGAGTAGACTCCTAGGTAGAAGTGTCCAACTTCCTGGAACTTGTTCATAATAATTTTGGACTTAAATAAATAAAATTTCTATAAACAATAAAGTTAAATAGTCTAGAGAATAACATATACAAAATCAAATCAAATCATTTTATTGGTGTAAATTCCAATACAGGAATGATACCAGCTGACATTTACAAATTACAAATACAAAAAAATAGACAAAAATAAACAAAAATAAACAAAAACAAATATACAGAGACATATTTTCTCAATGATAAGAGACACATATTTTATATCTACATTGCGTGGAGGTGTTATTCATACTATATTATTGATTCAAGCTATTACAATAAGCTTTAATACTACAACAGTTCTTAACAACATTATGTTTGCTTTAAATGAATGTTCGAATCATATATATCGCTTATTCCAGCTACAGTGGCGGATCCGGGGGGGGGGTCCGGGGGTTGGAACCCCCTTTTTTTTGACGATCAATGCATTTGAATGGGGACATAGAGTTTAAACCCCCCCCCCCCTTTATCCTTGGTTACTTTTCAAAATGAAACTAAATTTATCTTGTTCAGACATATTAACAAAAGATGGAACTATATCACTTAAATTACAAAAGAGTATATTTCTATTAACATGATTAAATTCTAACGCTTTACATTTAATGAGGAAATGGAATTCATCTTCAATTCCATCCTTGCAAAGTGGACAAATTCTCTGTTCTAAAGGCGTTCTAGTATATCTACCAACTTCTATCAGTAATTTGCTATTGCTAATTCTAATTTTTACCATTTTAGAAATAACACTTTTGTTAAGGTCCAGTAGGAGATATTTTTCTAATTTGAAATTATTTATAACTTTGCGATACGTTCTTAGTTTATTACCATGACTATCTTTATTAGAGTCACAAAAAAGAGCTTGCTTTCAGGATTTTATGAATTCCTCCTCTAATTTCTTTTGAAATGAAAAAAGTAATTTTGTCTTTCACATAGTATTTTGAATTTCACAAACATGCTGAAAACCAAGTTTACCTAATAACACTCTTATTTTACTACAAAAACCATTAGACATGTTAAAGTTTTCACTGTATATGCTTTCTTTACCATACTCTCACTATTCATATTAATGATATGAAGCCAGAAATTAATTGTATTTTTAAGGCTGACAATGAAAGTGGGAATAAACCTAATTCAGAAAGTACGGCAATATTAACAGCACCATTATTTACACCCAATAAAAATTTAGCAAATTTGATTTGAATCTTATTTGGACTAAAGTTTGCATAGTTTGACTCGATGGTAGTATTTAATTTGTTTCACTAAACTA
The DNA here is from genome assembly GCF_021869535.1 of Mytilus californianus. Classification (NCBI taxonomy): domain Eukaryota; kingdom Metazoa; phylum Mollusca; class Bivalvia; order Mytilida; family Mytilidae; genus Mytilus; species Mytilus californianus. The sequence continues at coordinate 22,479,473 of NW_026262723.1, read as the reverse complement.
ACAGTAGCCCAAACTTCACTGCTATATAATAAAATAGAAATATAATAAATCGATAAAATATATACAGTATCGATTATGTACAGTAGCTTTGGTGGTTTAATAAGTTGATGTGGGTCCTTCAAATGTTAGAGTGGATAGGCCACTTTTGAAGGATTCCAGGGTGTCAGACATACCTATTGCTTCAGGTAGGGAATTCCAGTCAGAGATGGTGTTCGGATAAAAAGAATATTTATAGAAGTCTTTATTTATATAAGTTGCTATTTGCCGAAATTTATGTTGCCCCCTTAGGGCCCTAGTACGTCTATCAGATTTTGATAAAATTGTCCTTTGGAACTATTAGCCCCCAATTAATTTTATATAGCATTGTTAATCTACCGGGTAGCTTTTTTTCGTCTATTATCATTATTATGTAAACTTTCCCATTGCAAAGAATTCATCATGTTGGAAACTGCTCCTGGTATTCTGTCTTTATAATCGGAATAGACAAATCTGGCTGCTTTACACTGAATCTGCTTAACCTGAGTGATGTGGTGCTTTTTATACGGATCCCAGACAGGGGAAGAGTATTCGACAACTGGACGGACAAGTGATGTGTATGTAAGGTTTTTAACCTTACGTGTGCAGTTTTTTAAATTTCTATGAAGAAAACCTAGGGTTTTATTTGCCTTGCATGTTATATTATTTATATGTGTTCCACAGTCAAGATCATGGCTTATAGTTACACCTAAATATGTACTGTCTTTTACTGATTCTAAAACATGATTATGCAATGTATAATCAAAAGCAGAAGGGTAAATTTTTTTAGAAATATGTATTACATAACATTTTTCAGGATTAAAATGCATTTGCGAGTCCTGTTCCCATTGCACTAAACTAGATAAATCTTTTTGAAGTAATTGTGCATCAGAATTATTATTTACATTTCTATACAATAAGCAGTCATCACCAAAAAGTCTTGCATTGCAAGTTACATGTTCTGGTAAGTCATTAATAAATAGTAAAAATAATGTTGGGCCTAATACTGTTCCCTGAGGAACACCAGCATCAACAGCTAATTTAGAAGATTTAACACCATTTAAAAGTACCTGCTGTTGTCTGTCAGCTAAAAAATCTGTTATCAAATTTAAGTTTTGATTCCTAATACCGTAAAAATCTAATTTTTGAGCTAATCTTTGATGGAGGACTTTATCAAATGCTTTAGAAAAATCTAAAAGTTTAACATCTATTTGATTGCTATTTGCCAATGATTTTGCTAGATCTTGTATACTGATAATGAGTTGGGTCTCGCAAGACCTGTTACTCCTAAACCCATGTTGACTGTCATTTAATATATTATTATTTGTAAGATGTTTTCGGATGTTGCTTGTTAAAATATGTTCCAAAATTTTACAACATATTGCAGTTAATGAAACTGATTTATAATTAATAGTGCTATGCTTGTCACCTTTTTAAAATATGGGCACAACATTAGCCTGCTTCTAATCTGTTGGGATTTTACCAGAATCACTTGAAAAAGTATGTAAACTATTTGTATTTAAAGCTTTATATTTCAGAGGTAAGTAGACCTGGAGGCTTCATACAACGTATGCAGATGCCTTATGTTACAAAGTTTTCGTCTGTCATATGTCTTTTGTCCTTGACCTCATTTTCATGGTTCAGCGACTGCTTGAAAAAAAAAGTTCAGTTTTTTTTGTTCAGTAAATTTCTCACTTATTATCATGAGTAACAGGATAACTATATTTGATGTATAGTTTCCTTACAAGGTGAACATGTCCATCAGACAGGGTTCACCTGACCTTGACCTCATTTCATGGATCAGTGATCAAGGTTAAAGTAATATGATTAGGTCTGTTTCTCAGATACTGTAAGCAGTGGGTCAGCTATATTTGGTGTATGGAATGATAATGTAAGGTTTTCCTATCGAAGGTCGGTGGTTTTCTCCGGGCACTCCGGCATCCTCCACCAATAAAAACTGGCCGCCACGAAATAGCCCAAAAGCGGTGCTTAAAAGTGGCGTTAAAACACCAAAAATCAAATCCATCAGTTACTTTGTTCCGGCGGAACTTTTCAACTAGTTATTTCGTTCCGATGGAACTTTCCAACAAGTTGTTTTATTCCGAGTGCAGTCGAAAAGTTCCAGAAAAAAGTAGCTAGTTGAAAAGTCCCGGAACAATGTAGCTAGTTGAATAGTTAACCCTAACCCTAACCCTAACAAAGAGGAACTTTGTGACTAGTTGATAAGTTCCGTTTGACTTTTGTGGCTAGTATCTTTGTTCCCCTTTGAAAAGGTTCAAAGATAATATGTTGAGCTTTTACTTTGCATCAATTCTCCAAATGGAACTTTGTGTGACTGGTTGATAAGTTCCATTGGAACTTTTGGGCTAGTTTGTTAGTTCCGATTTGACTTATTTGCCAAAGAGGAACTTTGTGGCTTGTTGATAAGTTCCTTTTGACTTTTGTAATCAGTATCTTGGTTTCCCTTTGAAATGTTCAAATATAATATGTTGCGCTTTTACTTTGCATCACTTCTCCAAATGGAACTTTCTGCCTGGTTGATAAGTTCCGTTGGAACTTTTGTGCTAGTTTGATAGTTCCGGTTTTGACTAATTTGGCAAAAAGGAACTTTCTAACTAGTTGATATGTTTCGTTGGAACTTTTCAACTAGTCACTTTGTTCCGGTGGAATTTTTAAACCAGAGGAAGAACAAAGTAACTAGTTAATAAGTTCCTCCGGAACTTTTTGGCTAGTTAGTTCTTTCCGCCCTGAACTTTCCAACGTCAGAACAAAAGAGCATTTACATACATGTCAGTCTGGCAGGTTTATCTGACCTTGACCTCATTTTTATGGTTCATTGCTGAATGTTAAGTTTTTTTGTGTTTTGGTCTGTTTTTCAAATACTATAAGCAATAGGCATGATAGGTCAGCTATATTTCGACTCAGTCTTCATGATTAAACTTTTGAATCTACAGGGCCAAAGCTGAATTTAAAGAAAATTTTAGTTGGATTCTATTGACCTGTAGAGATGACTTTCACATTACCAGACAGCATTTTTACCAGCCTGTGATGAGCATGTGGTTGAATGTGAAGACTGTTTGGTGTATGGAATGATTGTATTAAAGGTGTACATGTCTGTTTGGTACGTGTTCATTCAATTGGACAGTTCACCTTCCAAGAATTTAAGTACTCTAAACAACACCAACTGATTCTCATGAAAAGTTTTATTTCCATATTATAGTAAAATAGCTTTGGCTTTATTTTTACAGAGCAAATTATGCAGCAAGAAGACCAGGTTGTTGAAGAAGAGGTTGTGAATGAAGATGACGAAGAGGTATGGTGGTTAGTTGAATTAAGTTGCAACTCATTGAAATGTGTTTTACCATAGGGGATTGGCATTATTTACTCGTGGCCAGGATCTTCATTTACTTTTTTATAGGAATAACAAGTGTGGACACAGATGAATGTGGATAGTATGTTTGGATGTTTGACAGTGTTTTATATGACAAAAGGAGTTCTATGTTTTTCCTATATGGTGTTTTTAACTGTGTTGCACGATGACAACCAACCTGAGCATGAGGAGTGTTGTTTATTTAATATTTAAATTTTATGTTCAAGACGGGCATGGAAGAGACACTAATTGCATTAATAACCAAATGATTATGATAGAATATTTTCCACATCTTTGATTTTGGATACATTTTGTAGCTAGGAGAGCAACACATAATAGGTTCATTTTTTCATGTGATTTTTTTTTAAATGGGAGATGATATCTGAGAACATGACATCAGGAGGCTGTAATTCAGTGGTTGTTGTTTGTCTATGTGTTACATAATATTTGTTTTTTTGTTTATTTTGTGTACATAAATAACATAAATTACTATGGGTTATGGGCTTTGCTCAATGTTGAAGGCTGTAGGGTGACCAGTAGTTGTTAATTTCTGTGTCATTTTGGTCTGTTGTGGAGAATTGTCTCATTGGCAATCATACCACATCTTTTTTATATGTATTTCCTCACTATTTGTATGGTTCTATTTATATTACTTTGTGGTGGATTGTCAGTATCATTAGTAAAATATTTTGTTAAAATGTCAAAATTGTTTCTCAGATTGGAAGACATTTATTGGTTTTTAGTAATGACAATGCCTGACAAGATGCTTGGGGCTAGATGAGCTAGAAAGTAAACTTCTGTGTTGTTTTTTATCAATTCTTTGATAACATCTCCTCCAAAGCTGGCCGAAGCAAAAAAAAGTTTTGACCAATATGAAAATGATATCAACAAAAAAACCTTTGTGAGCATGATTCAAAGACTCATAACTGCTCCAAAAGTAATCTGATAGAATTTCAAGCATGTCAAATGGGTATTATGAAAATCTACTTAATATGTCTAAATATCAAAAAAGTTATAGTATTCAATATGAAAAAGGTATTGCAAAATTATTCTCTTTTCAATTTTTTTGGTTATATGGATACAAATATAAGTGATACCAATACAGTATTTGTTGTGGTATGAAAGTGTAGTAATTAACATTTACATTAACAATGTTAATTCACACAAATTCAGAAATAAACAAATGAATGAAAAATGTTGAAAATGTACAATGAAATATAGTTTTAGAAATCAATTAGGCCAGATAGGCCTTATAAATTTGGGTCTTTTTTTTTAACATACTGAATGACCATTTACACTCAGGACCGAGTCATCAGTAGGCAGTACAGATGTATTAAAACAACCTAGCATCATATTGCTAGTAGCGAGTGTAGCATTGTCGGGTAAATTTGTTCTTTTTTTTAAATTTGGTTAATGACAAAAAATGTTTGGTTCAAATCATAATAAACTGCTCAATTTATCTCCTTATTACTTACATTGTACATAGAATGGATACTACCCTGACAAATCCTTGTACATGAGAGTTGTCTGTCAAATCTTTATTTCACAAAGAATAAATTGCATAACAATGAACTGAGCTCAAAGCAAAGCACTTTAATAATACACTTAGACAAAGAGCTCAATCCAGTGATATACTTTGTACTACAGGTCCTTCATGAACATCCTATCCACCAAAACCATATCTCACAAACATGCCATACTACATGGTTGGGTCAGAAGTCCTGAAAAAGACATGTTGGATGAATTTTATTATCATATTTTAATTATATAAACACAGGTTAAAAGTTATATACTCCAATGGCAGTCTTTCCTGCTAAAATGTCATGTGTAGAATGTGATATACCATTTTTGGTTCTATATGGGTACTGTCCTTTATATTTATTAGGTCATTTTGACACAGCAAAATATATAGAAAATGTTAGCTTTGATCTGGAAATTGAGTTCTTTTTCGCAAAATTAACCCACTAAAACTAAACTTTGAATGCAAAAGACCCCTAAATGGCTAACAGATATTGCTATAAAAAATAAAGAATAGTCCATGATGATTCTTGTTATTAAAGAGTTCATGAAATGTTCACCGATTCTGTCAGTTGAATGGACTAGAATGAGATAAGTTATATAAACATAAAGATTTTTTCAACAGTTGTGGTGTAAATTAAATCAGTTTTATTTTATGGTTGACATATTTAAGTATATATGTAGATCATTGGCTTTTCAACACACTGATATTTTACAATATCGATTATCTATTTATTGTTATATTGTTGGTATTTTTCACCTTCCTAAAACAGTTTTAACGCAACATGAACGCAAGCTTGATAGATCTTGATAGGGTGTCCTCACATATTTTGACGTTGCTGAAAAATTTTGGTTGACATATGTATTCTCGTCTCATCGTTTTTCGTGCTATTAAGAATGCATACTGTCGTCACAATTTCCATTGAAAAGGCATGCATAGTACAAATTCATATGACGTACGAAAACATATGATCTGACCATATACATGTACATGTATGTATAGGTTATCAGCTTTTCTACACATATTAGCCAGTAAGCCGCAATGAACCTATTATGGCGAGTGAGCACAGCTAATGAGCTAAAATGAATCAAATTGTGTCCTCAGTGGGGGATATTTTAAGGGATCTATATGAAGAAAACCTGATCATCTGTTTATCGTTCTGTTACTGGCTTTTTCACCTTCCTAACTTGGCCTAAGACAGTTTTTACAGACGAAAGCAAGCTTGATAACTACTCCTCACACACATGTATAGATTATCGGCTTTTCTACATATAATATCGTAAGTCATAGTCATGAATATCGTAAAATGTTAGCCAGTGAGCAGGCCCGCAATGAACCTTTTTAGCCAGTGAGACCAGCTAATGAGCTAAAATGAATCAAATTGTGTACTCAGTCACAGTTGGTGATATTTTAAGGCATCTACACAAAGAAAACCTGCTTATATAAATCTCAGTGGCGGATCCACAACTTTTCATAAAAAGGGGGTGGCCGCTGACTGACCTAACGGTTGCCCACTCCCGTCATGCTTCCCCAGTGGCGGATCCGTAGGGAGGGTTCCGAAGGTTGGAACCCCCCTTTTTTGGACGATCAATGCATTTGAATGGGGACACATAGTTGGAACACACGCCCCCCCCCCCCCCCTTTTTGTCCGGAGTTGGGAACCCCCCTTTTATAAAATGGCTTGATCCGCCCCTCCTTCCCTATAAAATCAACCAAATTTTCCCCACCCCCTGGATCCGTCTATGTAACTGTTTATCGTTCTGCGTAATACTGGCTTTTTCACCTCCCTTACTTGCCCCTAGACAGTTGCTTATCTGTTTATCGTTCTGTCACTGGCTTTTTTTAGACTAGAGACTTCATGTGTACAAACCTGACGTCAAACTCTATAAAAGAAGAGACAAATAATTTCACATTAAATCCTGTAACATTACATCTAAAGATAATTATAATCCAAAGTAAATTATATTACGATGTCAATGGACTAAATTCCCGCGCAAATGTCATCACTGGGATAGACCAAAACGAATTTTAGGTTTATGTATCATTCACATTCCGATCAATTTACTCAGTTAAATAAGATATATGTGTTAACTATTTTGATATTGGTTTTGAATTTAGTTAATCTATCAGAAAAAAGGATTTATTTCTCGCAGACAGCCCTCAATACTATACACCAACTCGACACTGAAGCTAAAAAAAACCTAAAACATAATAGTATATGGAATCGTCCAAACGGATTACCTAATATTGATATAGGTGAAATATGTAGATTCAGAATTGTGTACACAGAAATAAAGCCCTATACTTAGGTGAAAACAATAACACAACTGTATAAAATCATTGTTTATTAAATTTGCTGCATAAGAACCATGAAGTTAAAATTTATAACGATTACGTTTATCCTGTCAACCCCTTTTCTTCATTGCATCAAGGCTTCCGTTGCTTTACATCGAGCAACAATTCAACCAATCGGGGAATGTTAAGTTGGGACATACCTCTATTTTTGGAAGCGTGATCTTTACATCGAGGCTTGCGTTGCTTTACACCGAGGCCACAGTAGTTCGACCAATCGGGGAATGTTTATTTGGGGCATGTGACCTATTGAACTGCAGGTTTTATAATATTTTAATCGAAATTGTAGAAAAATGAAATGTTGTTAGTACATACAAAACAGAAAATGATGATTACTTTTAGTAAAAGATAATTTGGATCCGGGTTCTGTGTATTCACATCATTTGTACAACTCTCCTTACTGATGCCATTTTTTGGAATTTCTGTGACCTAAATGGTTCGCGAAAATTAATATTTTATTATATAGTATAGTAACAATAAACAAATATCAAAATATAACAGCTAGGGAATAAGCTTTAAAATTTCACTCCAGGGGCCCATTAACTGACAAAATGTGAAAAGTTTGTATTGACCATATGGGAGTATTCTGTATTGGTATATCTTGATATAAGAATCCCAGATCAAAAATTAAAATAGCAGCCTGAGATGCACAAATTCATGACCAGTATAAGAAGCATAATGCATGTTTTGTTTGAATTCTGTTGAAGATTTTTTTCAAGGAGTTGAAGATCAACAAATTGATAGAAGCTGAAAATTTCTCATGTCTTACAGAAGAGTTTGTGCAAGTTTGGATGAATTCGGTTGAGCCCTTTTCAAAGAGTTGCAGTCAATGCAGATTTATAACATAAAATGAGATGCAGATAATGATGACGCAAGCTGACAGAAGTGATCAATATGTGTCACCAATGTGATGTTACCTATCAAATGAACAAACATTGTTTTTACATAAGGAGTACACTCTATTGGTTTAACTGTAAAAATCTGCAAGTTTGAGAATTAATATTCTGACAATAGTTCATTGACTGCATTATCAAAATCCTGAGGGGGGTTAAATAGAATTCAAATTTGTATTTACATTCCCTTCAAGAAAGTTCTAGATTTTGGATAAATTATTTAATTGCACATGTACATAGAATATGAATAAATAGATATATTGTGTCAATAAGGCAGCAACCCAATGACACACAAAATATTAAAGAACTAATAGTAATAAGCCTGTTTGCTCACAGAATTAGGAGATGTTAGAAGACAGTATCAATATTTTTTTCTTCCTTTTTTTTTCAGAATGAAATAGTGTCTGTTGAACTGAATGATTATGTAAAATAAAATTATTTACCTTTTCAGGAATCACTATTCCAGGACATAGATCTACTGCAGAATCATGGAATTGTAAGTCCAAATTGATATGAGACATTATAAAATAGTTGAGATATATGTGAAACAATATCATAGCTTGCACCATATATCAAGGTTGTAGTGCTATAGGACAGCATCCTAATTGCTTACAACAGCTAAAATCCATATATGGTTAATTCAGGGTATTCCCAGTGGGAAAATGTATTTAAATTAAGTTTAATGATGTATAAGTGTAAATGCTCTTTTGTTCCGACGTTGGAAAGTTCCGGGAGGAAAGAACTAACTAGCCGAAAAGTTACGGAGGAACTTATTAACTAGTTACTTTGTTCTTCCTCTGGTTTAAAAGTTCCACCGGAACAAAGTGACTAGTTGAAAAGTTCCAACGGAACATATCAACTAGTTAGAAAGTTCCTTTTTGCCAAATTAGTCAAAACCGGAACTAACAATTTAGCCCAAAAGTTCCAATGGAACTTATCAACCAGTCACAAAGTTCCATTTGGAGAAGTGATGCAAAGTAAAAGCGCAACATATTATATTTGAACATTTCAAAGGGAAACCAAGATACTGATTACAAAAGTCAAAAGAAACTTATCAACTAGGTCTAGCCACAAAGTTCCTCTTTGGCAAATAAGTCAAAACCGGAACTAACAAACTAGCCCAAAAGTTCCAATGGAACTTATCAACCAGTCACAAAGTTCCATTTGGAGAATTGATGCAAAGTAAAAGCGCAACATATTATCTTTGAACCTTTTCAAAGGGGAACAAAAGTGTCTTATATACTGATCCTCATTCTTCCCCCTCTTCATTATTATGGTACTTAATTCGGTCATAATGTTGCCTTCATAACGGAATAAGTTCTAATTTATTGTTATACTGTGGATTCATTTATTTTCGTGGGTATCAATTTTCGTGGATTATGGAAAACTTGCATTTTCGTGGATATTTGATTTCGTGGTTTTTACAATCTCTGCATGCAAAGCCTATAGAAAATTTGTCATTTGTTGAACATTTGAATTCGTGGTTCATCTGTACACACGAAACCCACGAAAATTTGTATCCAACGAATAATAATGAATTCACAGTACATTAATCTGAAATTGATATTTTTAAAAGTACCCACATGAGGAGGGGGGTATTCTTCCCTCTCTTGAGGGTACTATGAATACTAAATTTGCATGATAATGCAACTTATTCCGTTTGCTACATTGTTCCGGGACTTTTCAACTAGCTACTTTTTTCCGGAACTTTTTGACTGCACTCGTAATAAAACAACTAGTTGGAAAGTTCCATCGGAACGAAATAACTAGTTGAAAAGTTCCACCAGAACAATGTAACTGACGGAACATAGTGGCTGTTACATATGTACAAGAACCAATGGTATACTGGTTACAGTATCAGAAATTTCATTTAATTTTACATACATCATATAAAGATAAGAAGATGTGGTATGATTGCTAATGAGACAACTCTCCACCAGAGACCAAATGAAGTAGAAAATAACTATAGGTCATCATACAGCCTTCAGCAATGAGCAAAACCCATACCCCATAGTAGGATATAAAAGGCCCAGAAATGACAAATGTAAAACAATTCAAAAGAGAAATTAATGGCCTGATTTATGTACAAAACAATAAATATAAAACAAATATAACATTTAGTAAGAAATGGCAACACCTGAATTACAGGCTCCTGACTCAGGACAGGCATATTTCTCCTATAATCAACACATTTTCATATGGTCTTCAAACAACAGTTCTGCTAAACTGTAGTTCTGCTCCTCTTTCTAAGTAGAGGACATCTATCTTATCAGGGTTCAAAGTGCATGTCGGTCATTTCCTCATGTGTACAAGTTGAAGTATTTTACATCTTACCAGAAGATTGAGATAGAAAGATTTTACAGCTGAGCACATCAATGTGAGAAATACGATGTGCAGGTTCCTTAGAAAATATGTTGGACATTTGGTCCATCAGAGATTTTTGTGTATTTATTTATTATTTCCTGCTTCGGTAAAACAGATTAAGGAATGGAAATAACATATTTAAATCCTTTTCCAGTTTGAATAGTTGGTGAAAAAATAGCATTTCATTTATAAATCCTGAGAGTTGTCTTTGTCACAAAAAAAGTAATAGAATAGGGAATGGAAACTTGGAATGTGTCAAAGTGACAGCAACCTGACCATAGAGCAAAATACAGCCCAATGACACCAATGGGTCTTCCAGGCAGCAAAATCCCACACCCTGAGGCGGGCTTCAGCTGGCCCTAAACAATAATGTATACTAATTTAGTGAAATACATTTATATAAACATAGAAAATGTATAATGAAATTGATTTTTTCAATCAAGGCTCTGCAAAAGATATATTAACAGTTTTGTGTAAAGATTCAGTCTTTCTGCTTAAAATTCCCAATTAGGAGTCTGAATAAAAACATCATTTCAAATGGTTTATTTTTTTTTTTTATTTGTAGAATGTAGCTGACATAAAGAAACTGAAGCAAGTGGGAATATGCACCATAAAGGCATGTATAAACTTTTAAGTACTTTTTTTATTTTTTATCAAGACTCCAACAATAGCAAGTGTTTTTTACCTTGTAACTTCATACTTGATTGAAATTTTAACCATTAAAATATGCAAAATTGTTTTATTGCAGGGAATCCAAATGACCACCAAGAAAAAACTTTGTGCTGTTAAAGGAATTTCTGAAGCAAAAATGGAAAAAATCAAAGAAGCTGCAAATAAGCTCTGTGTATGTATTAACTTACTGTAATCATCCTAATGTATATATGGTCCATTCTGTGTATGTATTAAATTACTGTAATCATCCTAATGTATATGGTCCATGATCTGGCACAGTTTATATCGTCCTTTGAATTTTGTCTACAAATATAGTCCCTAAGTGAGGACAGTGTATAATACTTGCAAATTGTTATGCCCCGGGTAGGTAACAGGGGCTTTTAGTGTTACCCTCGACCATCCATCCTTCTGTCCGTGTGACCTATTTTCATTTCCGCACTCTAACTTAAGTTCGCCTCATGCAAATTTTATGAAACTCATACACAATGCTAAGAACCAAAACTAGCAGACCGAGTTCGAGTTATGGCAGTGAGTCACTAACCGTTCTAGAGTTATCAGTTATGCCCCTTTTTAATTTGGAAAATTTCAAAGCTTGAGTGGGGGGCATTAGTGTCCTCAGACACATTCTTCTGTTATTTTCATACACCTTCCAAATTTATTTCTACATGTGTTAAGCATAAAATATATATAATACCAAGTAGGGGGAAGGAAACTACACCGGAAAAAGATAAATGTCATTAATTTTCAAAAAAGTGAGTTGGTTCAGTTGAAAAAATCGAAAATTAGTATGTCTTAAGCATTTATAAGATGAATGACAATTTATTATCTATTTTTGTTGTTATCAGTAGAAGATGCCTCATTTCATTCTTGTATTTCCAGGATCCAGGTTTTTTGACTGCTTTAGAGTATTCTGATAAAAGAAAAGCTGTCTTCAGAATAACCACAGGAAGCACAGAATTAGAGTATTTAGTTTTTACTAACATTGTTTATTTTTACACATTGATGTGCACAGCAGAGTAAAATCTTGTATATTCCTATACATTATCCAACACTGAGATTAGAAGTTGGTTAAAGAATTGTTTATAGATATAAGAAGATGTGGTATGAGTGCCAATGAGACAACTCTCCATCCAAGTCAAAATTTTTAAAGTAAACCATTATAGGTCACAGTACGGTCTTCAACACGGAGCCTTGGCTCACACCGAACTTTAGATTTAAAAATGTGCATGTTCAAAGTGAAGTCTTGGACTTTTAGTTTTGCTAAAATCTGAGGTCCCTACAAATCAGGAGAGATAACACCTATGGTCATTAAGCATTAACAAATTTTCTCCTAATAAACATGCATGTAAACTGAGAAATTATTTTTCACTACAAACCTCTGCAGCTGGGATGCATGGATGCTTTTGCAAGAGCATACCAAATGTCTTTGCATTGGTCTAAAAAATAAGCTTTTTCTGAATTGGGTGTAATCAGAAAATCAGATAGTGTCAACAATTACAATGGTAAAGTAACAACTTTTGTCTTAATTTGTGACCATTATCATATGCACACTGTAAATTCAGAAATTATTGCGAGGTTTTTATTAATGCAAATAATGCGATTGGGTGTGAATGTCGAAAATAAAAAATATTCAGTTGAAATACACCATTTTTTTCCTTATACGCATGAATGAATTCTCATTGCTATTTAAGATTTAATGGAAGAAATTTCATTTCAGTAAACTTTGTGGAGGAGGATTAGAAAGCATGGCAATAACTGAAGCCTTTGGTGAATTCAGAACAGGGAAAACACAGCTGTCTCATACAATGTGTGGTAAGAGTTAAATATTTTATATGAGCAGAATGTAATTTGCTGTACATGTTTGATATGTTATATACAGAGTAAAAAAGTAAAGATTGCCAAAACATCAGTTGAAGTCACTTTAGAGCAACACATTAAGGCTGCTCATGGTTTGCACTTTTACAATATTAAAGCTACAATCTTGTTTGAAACACTCTTAAAAAAAGAAATTGAGAAAAATAAATTGGTAGCGAATTTGTTTTTAGAAACTTACAAATGTAGAACAAATTGAAAATGAGATATCCATGAAATTCTTAAAAAAAAGAAGACTATTTGTGAATGCACACAGCGGAGGTATTTTAAGAAATATTTTTTCTTGAATGGTAATATAAAACAATGATGGGAAATTCTTTCTTTAGGAAATTTAGAAATTCTGAAAATTTATATATTTTTCAATAGCAGAAAAACATTTTTTTTAAATTTTTATTTCAGTAACAGCACAGCTTCCTGGAGCCAATGGGTATACTGGTGGTAAAGTGGTTCTTATTGATACAGAAAATACCTTGTATCCAAACATTACTTCTGTAATTCTAAAGAGCAGAAAACAATCAGAACTTTGAAATAAGGAAAAGGCCATTTTAAGTAATTTCTTTTTAAGACAATTACTGTGCAGAAATTAAGTAATGCTGGACAATTCACTGAATGTGCAACAAAACATCATGATTAACGTATTTGAAGAAATTTCACACATGTACTGCAAGCAATTCAATATATATTACACTCACTTCAATAAAATTTGTATTTACTTAACCCTGTAAAGTTTGGAAATAGCATATAATTTAAAGTACATATTGGTTTGATATTTTTTTCTATACTGTGACTTCTTACATGATAGAGATCGTCCTGATCATGCATGAAATATTTGCCACTGGACATTAGCAAACAACAATCAATCAATCACTATTGTGATGACAAACTTCTTTCAATTGTCATAATATACCTTTGTAGACATTTTTAGGGGTATTTGTTTAACATATATTCGATATATATAGATTTTCTTTAACATACGACAAGTCGTCCTGACAGACTGAGAACCATTGCAGACAGATTTAACCTCGATCAGAGCGCTGTGTTAGATAATGTTATTTATGCCAGAGCTTATACAAGTGAGTTTTATTGATTTACATCCTATGTCCCATTTTACACATGAATAACAATACATTCTTACTTAGAATGTGGAATGGTGTTAAAATTGATCTCTAAACAGAATGAAAAAGTCTAGAAATTAGTAAAAATCTCTTCAAACTGTTGACATATGGCAGTTTTCCTTAAATGCAAAGAGTTTGAAGGCCTGAAACAACTATGAAGACAAAATTGAGATAGATCATTGACAAAGTAAAGACGTGTGAATATCTAAAACATGTTATTTGATATATTGTTTTATTATTTTTGCATTGGCAAATTATAGGTGTATATCAGCTTTTTAAATATATTTTATTAATTATTTCAGGTGAACATCAGCATGAATTATTAGATTTTGTAGCTGCTAAATTTTATGAAGAACCTGGTGTTTTTAAACTTTTGGTATGTATTAAAGAACTTGTAAAAACATAATCAAATAGTCTTTATGTCAGTAATTTGGTTTCCATTAGATAACTGGGCATTCATTTTTATTCTTAGGGTACCAATTTTTGTGGATGTTGTGGGTACAGGTGAACGATGAAATACATATTTTCAATTGGTTTACAAGCATACTTTGGCAAAACCACGAAATTAAGTATTCATGGACATACAATCTTTCCCCAACACCTGAAAATTGAATGAATCCACAGTATGTACAGTTTCTACAAGATTAATTTGACAATTTGGACTGAAACTTTCCCAATATTAAAGTGAGACAATTTCCCACATAAATGGTATTTACTTTGTTCATAATTATTAAAATTAGGCATCCTGTGCAAATTGCAACAGGATTTTATTGACTGAGAAAAGCAACTAAAGCAATTAAAAGAAGAAAGGTATTGATTTTAAGAATTTTGTGAACTGTTTTTTTCTGTTAGGCCTTTTTAAGATCCTGAATGTATCTTCTGTAAAACAGGGTGTGAGGACCAATTTACTTTACATGCTGAGTGATTACTTCCAAGCTCTGAAATTATTGGAACTGTATGTCCCCCAGACCTGGTTCCCTTTTCTAGTGAAGCTGTTGTCTCTTGGTCATCAGTAATAATTAACACACATTGGCTGTCAATTGTGTTTTTTTTGGCTTTTAGAGTCTTAAAATAACCATATGAACTTGATAAGACCCTGATGATGCCTCTTCTGTTAGTCAATGTGAGAACATTTTTCAGTTACAAGAGATAACATTGCAATTATAAGTTGAAGGCTGTATTTACAGGGACTGTTTGTTCCTTTCACCTAGTTCTCTCTTCTAGCAAAGAAATCATTACCAATTATTATTGTTAATTGTGGTTTGTGACTGTTACAGAGTCCAAACCATAAGAACTTGTTGCACTGGAATGGACAGAGTAAGGGATATCATTTCAAAATGGATTTTCCCAAAACATATTTTTATGACCCTGCTGCAGCAGAGGGACAATTAAGTGTTACCCTTGTCTGTCCGTCTGAACGTACGTACGTTCCTAAATTGGTTTCTGTTCTCTAGTCTTAATTTAAGTTTGCCATAACCAAATGTTATGAAACTTAAACACAATACTTATTACCACAAAACTCAGATCAACTTCTAATTCGGGTGGCGTCACTTTTACCTTTTTTGAGTTATGTCCCTTTATAATGTTATACGCCAGCGGGGCATCATCTGTGTTCCATGGACACATTCTCCATTTATTCTCACAAAAAAATGACAATATCACTCTTAAAATTTATCAAAACAAGAGTGGAAAAAAAAACAAACAGACTTACAGAAATTTAAAAAGTGACTCAAAAAGTACAAAAGCAATGCAGAGATGAGGACATCTAATTTCTAACAGACATTTGCATTCAGGTGTCACAGGTCAAATTTATTCGTTCATTGTGTGTTAATTTACGTTTTTTGATTGAGTTAAGCCTTCCAATTGATATTTTATAGTGTGTTTTTCTATGTTGTGATGTTATACTATTGTTTCAGAAAAGGGAGAAGGTTTGGTACCATTAAAACGTTTAATCCCGCTGCAAATGTTTGCACCTGTCCTAAGTCAGGAATCTGATTACAGTAGTTGTCGTCTGTTTATGTAGTTCATACATGTTTCTCGTTTCTCGTTTCTCGTTTTTATATAGATTAGACCGTTGGTTTTTCCGTTTGAATGGTTTTACTCTAGTAATTTTTTGGGGCCCTTATAGCTTGCTGTTCGGTGTGAGTCAATGCTCCGTGTTGTGGTTTTACACTAGTAATTTTTTGGGGCCCTTTATAGCTTGCTGTTCGGTGTGAGCCAATGCTCCGTGTTGAAGGCCGTACCTTGACCTATAATGGTTTACTTTAATAAATAGTAACTTGGATTGAGAGTTGTCTCATTGGCACTCATACCACATCTTCCTATATCTATATAAAACTATAAGTTAACAAAGATCAGGCAATGGTGAAACCTTAGTAAACATTATAGCATCATCACACAAACAAACACGGATATATAATTTAGTTTCATTGTTATTTATTTAGATAGTAGATTCCATAATGGCTTTGTTCCGAGTTGACTTTAGTGGCAGAGGTGAACTAGCAGACAGACAACAGAAGCTAGCCCAAATGTTATCAAGACTTCAGAAAATCTCAGAAGGTATGGGAACTGTCATTTTAGCATGACTTGTTAAAAAGTTATAGATTTTGTGAATCATATGTGGATAAAATACTAGTATTCCATACATGTAGTTGAAGGGAACAGAAGTTTTTTATTTACTTTAAATGTCTGGTCAAGTACCACAAATGTTCAAAAAGTTTGTGGAAAGTATAAAATACGGACCAGAATGACGTGATTTGTTTGATGATATATATTTGAATTCACTTTTCAGATCTGAAAGGTTAACTCTTTTTCTTTAAACCAAAATCTCTTCAAAAAATGTAAACGAAAATCTATTTTCAGTAACTGCCAATTCTTTATAAATACATTGTGATTGAATACATACAGATCATGAAAATAGGTTGACAATATAAGAGATGTAGTATTACCAGTTTATGTGTTGTGCTACATGAATAGTGTCTATGTAGTATTTTTTATAAAACTGTTGTCTTATGCTGATATTTTGTTCTGTATTAAGCTTTTGTAAGCAAACAAAATATGAAAAAAAAAAGATTTATTTTGGACAGGTGAAATTTTGCTGACACTTGTTCAAAGAGACATGTGTAAACAAAAATTTGTTGAAACCTGTTTCTTGTGTATTTATGAACTATTTTATTCTTTATCTTTGTAGTTATTTTATTTGAAAATTGGAGGCACATCTTTATTTCTATCATAAGATTTGATAAAATACTTACTTGAAGTTATTCTATGAACTTTTTTACTGGAGCACAAAATCGTTTATGAATTTAGCGCCAATAAAATAGTGGCCACAATTAGGAAAGAAATTTTTTTAAGGAATTAACAATAATATTGTGGTTTTCTTAGATATTTTTGTTAAAAAAAACCAACATACCAGTAGTGTCCTCTCAAAATAATATACTGATATGTTTTTATATTTCAGAGTATAATGTGGCAGTATTTATAACCAATCAGATGACAGCTGATCCAGGAGCAGCATTATCGTATGTACAAACCTCATTTTTGATCAATGAAAAATAAGATAAAAATGCATATAATATATATACATCAAAATATCCAGAATTTTTCCAAATCATAAAGATGTGCATGTGAGTAAGCTTCAGGCTTATGAATTCACTTTTTTTTACCAGCTGTCTTCTATTAGCCAAAATATTTCCAATATTATCACATGTGCAAAATCAAAGTATAATTACTCTAGTAGTGTAAAGATTAGTAGATGGGATATGATAGCCAATGAGACAACAATCCACCAGAGACTAAAGATGTGGAGGTAAGCACCTAGATTCACTTTGGTATTAAAAGTGGACCTACCTTTGTGAGTTTCAATTGTTGAACAAATGTGGAGGTCAATCATTGCAAAACATTTCCAGTAAAAAACAAAGCTTGCAATTCAAAGTATCTGAAATTTGAGGATGGAAACCCTGTGTTGAATTGACTTATTTCTTACATTTTCTTTATCTTTAGCAAACTGAAAGTAAATGACACTTTTGATTTGTGAAGAAAACAAAATTATTGTAAAGTTGGAAATAATTTGGTAAGGGTTTTATTTTTACAAAATCCATAACATGAAATAGGATAAAAAAAAATTTAAATATCTTTTCTTGTTAAAAGGAAGATCAATATAAAGGACCACAAAAATGGCAAAAATAAAAGCTTGCAAACAGATTTTTCTCTCGAAACATTAAAATTCAAACAGAATTAAACCACTTCATAGTAATAATGTGTTTAAATCATTGGCATAAAATAAATCATTTTTTTTTAATTAATTAATTTCTGAGGTTATATGAAATTGATTTGAACTAAAGAATGACCCGTAATGTTATTACATACTTTTACTGTGCATGATGTTCTCTGTTTCAGTTTTCAAGTTGATCCAAAGAAACCTATTGGTGGAAATATTTTAGCACATGCTTCAACCACTAGAATAAGTTTACGTAAAGGAAGAGGGGAAACTAGAGTTGCTAAAATATATGACAGGTTATATTTTTATTCACTTTGATTCTAAATACTCATTTGAGGGTAAAACAGTTGAAATGAGAGAACAAATAGCCAATTGAAGGCAGTTGTAAGGTTTAAAATCCATGTTAAGTCATATAAATGTAAAGTGGAAGAAAGGGAAAATCTAGATAACTAAAGGGCATTTGAAAAAAAGGAAAAAGACAAAATGCTTGAAATAAATGTGTACATTAAATTTGTTGACATTTATTATGATATCTGTATGCTGGTTAAGAAGAGACAGTGTTAACCAATTTTGTTGTTGAGGCCTTTGTTTAACAAAGCAAACATATCCGATTGAAAAGTTTCATTCTCATCCATATAGTTTTCATCCTTCAGGATAGGATGTGTCATTCTTATGCAACAGCGTCTGTAATATTCATTTTGATCCAATATTGTCACCAATTTCAACACATCAATTCTATGACCCTGCTTATACATTAATAGTAAACTCAATTTGCAACCGTTAAATTGCTAATTGATGCCAGCAAATCTCTAAATGCATGTACAATATTGTTATCTCCTAGATAAAAACAATTTTCCAGTTTTAAAGCTCTACTTGAAAAAGGTGTATATTATGGGCCATGGAAGGATATGAGGATATTTTAGAACTTTATAGAAAAGCAAATGTTTTTTTTTCAGTCCTGATTTACCAGAAAATGAAGCTACCTTTGCCATTACTGCTGGAGGAATCAATGATGCAAAGGAATAAAGATCTGTTTTAATGTGAAAGCATGATGGAAATTTTTATATGAACAATCAAATAACTATTACAAGTTTCTGTGATTGATAATATTTGTGTATTTATGGTATTGTAAAAAAAAATAAAATTAATGTTGGAAGTAGTAGGAGTATACAATGAAACTTTGAGAATCTAAAACATTTGCTCTACATAGTTGTTGTGTTTGATTTACATGAGTACAAAGTAATAAAAGTTAACTGTGGTAAATATTTAATCACATAACTTGTGACATAAGTTCTTTCGTGAGATGTGTGTTTAATACAAACTTTCTCCTCTTGATTTGAAATGTTAATTACTATAGATTTGTCATTTTATATTTTAATTGTATTGTTGGCTAAAGCTATCTGTCTCATTGACATTTATCACACATCACTTTTCATACTCTGATGATATATGAAAATAAATCTATTACTAACTGCATTTTGATACAAATTATGAATAATGGTATATTTCAATATGTATTAAAAAACTGCAATTCTTTTCTTTTGAAAGGTTTAGCATAAGTCTTGCACAAATCAATATTAAAACTTTATTACCAGTGTACCCCTTTTTGTAACAGCCAAGTGTATATAGTGTTAGGTGTGACTGAATGCTGGTCCATTGATTTGCCTCTACTCTTCTTTGAAACTGGTTAATAGATTTCCATGCAACATTCACAGATTTTTCAGCATATAATAACATTATGCCTGTCTTGTTTTCATGAAAATGGATGTGAGGGGTTAAGAAGGAACTTCCAAAATCCCCCCTCCATCATACTCTCAACAGATTAGCATACATCAAATGGACTTACGTCTATAAATGACTAGCATACTTCAAATGGACTTACGTCTATAAATGACTTATCTATAAAAATAAAACTTCCATTTTTACTCTCCCACATTCATTTTAATGGAAAAGCCCTCATCATACTGGTAATAAAATTTTGGGATTCTTAAAATTCACTTTTCCACGTAAAAAGAATTATTTCAGCATCTTTTTCTTTTCCATTTTCTTTTTAATCAAGAATCATCTTTATACCATTTACTAGTGATGTATGTCAGAGGAGCGAGTATGTATTTTTTGTCGGTGAGTGGTGTAAATATTCTGAAAACTTTGCTTTGTCATATAACCTTTCTATCTTTCAATCTATTTTATGAATGAGTGTATATTCTAATTATTGTATATTATGATTGCTATTGCTGAGCACTATAACAATTGTTTGTGTGAATACTGAAACTGTGTGTGTTTTTTATATAGACAAAGCGTCATCAATATCTGTGATAGAAAAATGTTGAGCCTTGTAAATAAGTTGACTTGTTGTATGGCCTAAATTATTCTAGATTTTTATTGTTGAAAAAATACTGATCCATGAATGTGATATTGTTCTGTTTCTGTTATATATTTTGATACTGTTATTTATATCTTGCAATATTTGTTGATCATGCCATAATTTTGTTTTGTTTTTGTTCAAATAAAAAAAATTATTTCAGACTAATGTATATCATCTTTTATGTCTCGCTTGGCCTTGATGGTTTCATTAAGTGTTCTCTTTTATTTTTTATTTTGCAATCATGTTATCTTTTCCCTTGGCAGACGAAATTATGCTTTTCTTAACTCCTTTGTATTTTGTTTATCCTAATCATAAATACGCCTATCATTACCCTAGAACTATTTGATATATTATGTCCCAGGATTACCTTTAAGATAAATGTTATTCATAACAACATTCCTGTCACTGGCATTTGTAGTAGGTATATGAAAGCTGATCTTCCTCTTAGGCAGACAGAAGGGGGGATGTCCATTATGACCAATGACCAAATGGAAATAAATTTGGCATGGATGTTCTAAAGCATTTAATATGTTTCTAAAATTATTTCTTTTAGATCATCAATAAACTGACAGTAGTTGTTACTGTAAACTATCAAAACCAACTAGAGGGGCATTGCTACGATTAACCCACAATAAATCATTCAAAAACAGGTAAAAGATGATTTACATTTTCATTAATCTGTGACATCAGAAGTCCATTAGGACTCATAATTAGGTCAAGCAAGATCTAGTTTCTTAGGATTTTTCAGAAAATCTTTCAACCAATTTGGGAGTTATTGCCTCTTAAGATTTCATTTTTTTTCCAAATTTTGAAGTTTTTGGTTATTATGTTGAAGACTAAAACAAACAGCGTGAAATTTGGATACCTAAGTAAAAAAAAACAATGGCAAAAATTTGGAATTAACTCCTTATAGGAGTTATTGTCTTTCAGCAATGATTTTTAAATTTTTTGGCCTTTTTTACCTACTATAGTAGATAGAAAGAATCTTTCAGCATACCTAATTCTACTAATAAGTCATATATATATATATATACCACTTATAGGAATTATGCCCCTGAAAGATTTTTTGGACCCGTTTTTGGCAAAACTATTAGAGAAAAATTGTGATTGCAAAACTGTTCAGCAAAATAAGTTTTACAAAAAGTCAACCTGGTCGAAATGGTTAATTGAATCTTGATAGGAGTTATTGCCCTTGAAAGATGATTGAAACTCATTTTTGTAGAAACCATTATAGATGATCAGGAGATAAAATGTAAAAAGCAAAAATGTTGAGCTCTATAAGGTCTACAAATAAGTCAACATGGATGAAATCGTCAATTGAATCTTGATAGGAGTTATTGCCTTTGAAAGAAGGGTTTTACTCTGTTTTGCAAAAAAAATAGAAATTGACAAAGATATTAAGCACAATATAATCTATAAATACGCCAAAATAGCCAAAATTCTCAACTGATTACTTAGAGGAGTTAGGCCTCTTGATGACATTTTTATTTACGTTTCTCATCAATTAGCATCCTTCGTCCGTTAACTACTTGAGCAAAATTGACAAGGATAACCAAAAAAAAATCTTCTCTGAAATTACTGGGCCAATTCCAATCAAACATGCTCTTCAACTTCGTACTTTATTCGACCTTTTTTTTTAAACGTTTTTGATTCAAGTGTCACTGATGTATCTTTACATGTGGCAGACGAAAATGAGTGTCGGGCATACTCAATTTTAAGCCTGGTATCTATGATGAGGTTTTTGGTCACAATCATCCTTGGGGTAACTTATTAACAATTTATTGTGTCCGGCAACAACGCCTGCCAACCAACATGAATGATAAGATAGAACAAAGGGATAACATGCAACTTTTGTCTATTATCTTGAAAACCTATATATAGAGAGAATTCCTGACAGAAGCGGAAATCTTCTTACAGAAGAAATTGCCCTTTAAATGATGAATTTGACCATTTTTGGTTCACTTGGCCCATCACTTGGCCTTTCTCATTGCTTGGCGTCTGTCGTATGTCATCAATCATCGTTGTTTGTTACTTTTACTAAAATCTCTGAAACTCCTGGGCCAAATTTAACCGAACATGACCACAATCATCATAGGGTTTCTAGTCAAGTAAAAAAATATGTCTAATGACACCACCTGCCAACCACATGGCTAAAATTAGAACATAGGGGTCAAATGCATTAATTGTCTATTCTCTTGAAAACTGCTATGAATAGAGAAAATATGACAGGGGTAGAAATGTTCAGGATGGTGAGACCATTTACATCAAAACTGTCATTTGAAGAATTATTGCCATTAAACGATGAATTTATGATTTTTTTTTCAATTTTTACTATTATTGTAAAAAAAAATTTGAAAGATAGAGAGAAACTTTCAGTTGCAACAATGATCAGCAAGGCATGATTTACAAATTAGTCCACATTGCTGAAGTCGTCCAACGACTCCTTATTGGAGTTATTGCTCTTAAATTACGATTTTACCTATTTTAGTACTTTTGACAGCAAAAATGATCAGCAAGACAAGATCTACATTCAAATAAGTCAACATAGCAGAAATCGTTGACGACTCCTTATTTGAGTTATTTCTCCTTATTGACGATTTTTACAATTTTTTGCGTTTTTGCCTAAGATCTTAAAAGTTATAATTATTATAATAAAGATAAAAACTTAACATTCTTTATGTCCCTGTCCCAAGTCAGGAGCCTGTAGTTCAGTGGTTGTTGTAGGTTCATGTCTGTCATATTTGCTTATCGTAAATTGTTTTGTTATAAATTAGGCCGTTAGTTTTCTCAATGATTGAATTTAATGTCGGGGTCTTTTATAGACGACTATACGGTATGGGAACACGAAAGATAATTGATTTTAACAGTTTGGCCCCTTTGATATCACTTTATTTTGAAACAATGAAAAAAAAAATTTATATCACAACACTAACCAAAACATAATTTAAGATTTATTCAGCACAAAAAAAAACGTGAGAATCTCACTTTATTTTGAAACAATGAAAACATAAATCTATAGCAATACACTAACCAAAAGATGATTAAGATTTATTCAACACAAACACAAAGGTTGTCAGAATCTCACTTTATTTAGAAACAATGAAATTTTTTTATAGCAATACACTTACCAAAACATGATTAAGATTTATTCAACACTAAAAAAATGTTGTCAGAATTTCACTTTATTTTGAAACAATGAAAAAAAATATTTACAGCAATACACTTACCAAAAATCGATTACAAAATTATTAAACACAAAACCAATAAAAAGGGCGCGAACGTGTAGGGTGCGAACGGACTTTGGGTGCGAATGTGTAGGGTGCGGAAGTAAAAGGGGGCGCACGTGAATGGGCGCGAACGTGTTTTTGGGTGAACGGACTCGGATTCTGTCTTTCTCATTGTTGAAGGCCGTACTGTTGCCTATACTTGCTTACAATCACTTAATTTTAACTTTTGTGGATAGGTGTCTCATTGGCAATCATACCACATCACCTTATTTTTATATTTAATAAGCAAACATGATCAACAAGACAAAATTTACAAAGAAGTTTAGCGGCCGAAATCATCAATAGATTCCTAAATGGAGTTATTGCCCTTTAATGACGATTTTTTAACCCATTTTTCGAGTTAATGCCTAATATGTTAAAAACTATAACAGATAGATAAAAACTTTAATAAAAAAAACAAAAAGGATCAGCAGGACAAGATCTACAAACGAGTCAACATCGCCGAAACGGTCAGTCGGCTCCTTATTGGAGTTCTTGTTCTTAATGAAGATATGTACCCATTTTTAGTGTTTTTGCATATTATCTTGAAAATTATAATAGATAGATAGACATTGTAAATAGCAATAATTATCAGCAAGATAAGATCTACAAATAAATAAGGTAGCATGGCCGAAATCGTCAGTCGACTCCTTACGGGAGTTCTTGCTCTTTAATGACAATGTTTACCATTTTTTTGCAATTTTGCAGATTATCTTTGAAACTATTAAAGACAGAAAGACACTTTGAATTGAAAAAAAATATCAACAATACAAGATCAACTGAAAAATTTTTTTTCTCATTAATTCCATTCTAGGTTACGATGTTGGAGAGAGTCCATTGTTGAAGATGCACATAGACCTAGGTAAGCGACACAGGCTCTGTAGAGCCTCTAGTTTTCTTTCATTTTTGCCTTTTATCTTAAAAACTATAATAGAGAGAAACCTAAAAAGCAAAAATGATCAGAAAGACAAGATTTACAAATAAATCAACTTGACCGAAGTCCTCAGTCAACTTCTTATTGGAGTTATTGCCCTTTAATGACGATCTATTTTAATAAATTTTATGTGTTTTTGCCTATTATGTTGAAGGGACATTCAAACTCATAAGTCGAAAATAAACTTTTTTTTATTATCGACGCCATGGCAAAAACTGAAAAAGACCAAAAGAAAAATAACAGTACACAAAACAAAACATAGAAAACTAAAGACTGAGCAACACGAACCTCACCAATAACCAGGGATGACCTCAGGTGCTCCGGAAGAGTAAGCAGATCTTGCTCCACATGTGGCACCCGTCGTGTTGCTCATGTAAGTACAAACCTGGTGATAAGTCTAATTCGGTAGGTCACATTCTGGAAAAGTGGACGGGATTGTAGTTACGACAATTGGAACAAATCAGTCGTCATCTGTGAAACAGATATTCCATAACTGTTAACCAACTCGTGATGGCGTCCGTAAAATTTACGAAGAGATGATTTCAACTTCACCACTAGGAATTTTTGGTTTAATCGCTTCCTTGTTAACAGCAACCCTCTATCAAGAAAATCATGATAGGAAATACAAGCCCTGGAATATCGTGCGAACTGGGAGATATATACTGCACATGCAGGAGCTGCTGGAATGTTGCTACATAGAAATGGAAAGTTCACAATTGAGAAGCTGAAAGTTTTGTTTTCAACCGACCCTCAATGTCAATTTCTAGATGTAAGTCAAGATATGAGTCAAACTAAAATGTATCTGTTGTATCCTTTATCTAAAGTTCGATGGGATAGATGCGTTCAACATAGTCACCAAACTTTGAACTATTTAGTGAGAGAAAGTGAAGTTAAAGGATAATGCTTACTCCTGTTCTTTCGTCCTAAGAAGTTCCCTTATAAAGTCAGCCTCATGTGAATAAAGGAACAAGTCGGAAAGAAGAGGCGCACAGTTGGTTCCCATGGGTATGTCGATTGTTTGTTAAAAACACGTCCTCCAAACGAAACAGATATGTTGTCCTTATAAGAGTTATTGCCCTTCAAAGGTGAATATTAACCATGCTTTTGCCTATTATCTTGAAAACTATAAAAGATAGATAAAATCTTTTAAAAAGCAAATCATATCAAAATAAGATAAACAAGTTTTTATGCTTTTGAATGGCGATATTATTTTGACTATAATTCCTAAAATATTGACAATTATTTCGAAAACTTTAATAGATAGATCTAACATTAAGCAGTTTATATGATTATCAGTAGAAGATCTACCAACAGTCATTAAATAAGATTTACTGTGCAAATAAGAAAACGTAATTAATTGCAATAAAAGTAAAGTAAATTTCAAAATGGCATATATATATTTACCAAGTTAGCGATTCGGTCTCTTGGGAGTCCCTTGTCGTAATTTGGAAAGGTTTAGAATATTATGAATGACTGAAATATGCATATTTAAGTCAAATCGGTGATCATGAGTTTTTCCGCTAATGCCCCTTTGAAACCAAACTTGCCAGATATGTTTCATATGTTATTACTTAAGTTATGCTGAAAAGCCATTTTATTTATTATTATTTTTTTTTTGGATAAAATAAATTTAGCTGAGCAGTTCAGGCTCTTCGGATACTCTAGTTTACAATAAGTCATCATGCATCTCCTTTTTAATCCGAATTATTTTTAGAGTTTCCATCAGGAAGACATGCAACTTGTCAGATTAGCAAAATGGGATAGGGCATTAGTATCTGTTACTCGTCCCGCTTTTTGTACGCAGAGACATATAAAGTAAAACATGCCCCTGCCTGGCCCAAAGTGAAATGTGAGCTTTTGCAATCAATTGACTTCGGTAGTTGTCCGTCTGTTGTATGTTACAATATCTTCACAATATCATAATTTTTTTTTGTTTATTGCTTTTCTTCATTTTTGTGGTTTTAAATGTTCTCTCGACTGACCTTTGTTTTAGTTGATTCCCTTTGCAGGCATAACTGCACGAGTGTGTGATAGCCGTTTTAATATTAGCTATACAATGACTTCCGTTTCCCGATTTTTGACTTGTTGTTTGTTGGTTATGTCTCGTCTTATATTCTTTCAAATTGTTTCTGTAACAGTTGGATTTACCTCGAGATAATCTGTTACCTTGGTAATATTAAATTATGTGGAAAACAAAAGGGCCTGGAATGGAGTAATTTTTAAGTACTAGTATTTATTTCAATTCTTTGGAGAATAGTGCATATTATCAATCTTCAGAATCGTCAGGCTTTAGCCGTCAATTTGTGTTCAATTTTTTAACTATGATAAAATAAAGGGCTCATAAAGATTCATGGTTTCTTTTAAACTCTATGGTCACATCTGAATGCGTCAAATATCTTTTTTAAAAGATAGTACTTGTTGGAATGTATGATCTAAAACTCTGATTGGGGAGTAGAATAGAATATAGACATTTGTGGCGGAAAGGGGAGACAACTTTGTGACATAATTATAGCATTATAACACAGATGTTTGATATGAATAAACAATTTAGATTTTTCAAAACTTATAAAACACACTTGGTCCAATTTGTTGGCAAATGTTTAAGTTTACCGTAACTCGAATAATTACAGCGCCCCCTTACGGTCATTGTCCTCCAGATGTAGTGATCGATAGGGAGCGTAATATAACGACTGGATTATTCGGGTTAAGTTTACCGAGAAGTTTATATCGCATTAGAATATAAAACTGATCGCTCATTAAATTTTGGATTTTGAAGTTACGTAACCGTTAATTGATTACTTTGATATATTTTATATCTTTAAAAATCGCCACATGAATGGCTGCCATTTTTATATTTGAATAACGAAAATTTAAATTCATGACTATGTAATTATCTGATTGGTCTTTTTATTCGTTAATTTGATCTGTTTGTTTATGTATTTTTTTTTATTTGAATGCACAGTTGTACCCCATGCAATTTATGAATACATAAAATTCAGGATTTCAACATTTGAGTTACATAAACTGTGAAATGAAACACCTATAGAGTTCTAAAATCCAAAATGGTTGATTGTGAGATAGAAAATTTTATTGATATTTCTAGTTGGTTGATATTATGCTGCATCGGATGTGCTTGTAATAAATTGAAGGAACGAACAAGATACGCATGGATTGGCAGAGTCGTGTTGATGCGCTTTTTTTTACATTGCACAACAACTGTTGTCGAATTTGTTTTGGTGTATAGTTTGTTTGGTGAGCTTTCTGAAGTTAAATTACCCGAGGCTTATGAAACAGGACTGATATCTAAAAGAACATTTGTGGCCTTCTTTTGCTTTTTGGGAGTATTTTGGCTATCAGTATCTATTGGATGCTGCTGCTGTTGGTGCGGAAGTCCGTTAGAAAACAAAGCAGATTATTATTTCGTTAGAAAGGTTTTGAAATTTCAGATGTTTCTTATGGATGTTGCTTCATTTTTATTTACATTATTCATCGATATTGATTATGGAGAAAATCTTTTCGATACATCAACACAATTAAGTACAGTTCTTGGCGTACTTTTCATTTTCGAATCACTGAATATGGTTCTAGATTTTATAGAGCTCATAATAATCTGTTTTCCTCTATGTCATAAAGATATAAGAAAAGAAAATGAAACAGAGGGCGAACATTCACAAAATATAATACGTAACATTAACAACGTACACCCAGAACAATCAACGAATGGATACGCAAGAGAAACTAATGAACAGCAGCCAAGTACTGTTCAAAATGGCGGAGTACAAAATCGTGTATATGCTACCAACAATTGGTATTCTGGACACTCGCATGTACCTCAGCCAGGTTTATTCATGCCGAACTCATACAGTTATGAACAACCAGGTCTTTCCATGCCGAACCAATACGGATATATACATCCGAGGCCAACTATTTTACAGCCGAGCACAGACAGGTATACGCATCCACCGGGCTATTTTACCGTAACTCGCGTAGCTGTGCAGCCATATAAACAATAAGGTCTTTTCATGCCAAACCAATACAGCAATTAGGACAACCTTGACCGTCGATGCTACGACCAACTACAACTAGTTTTTTTTAAATGCAAACCCGTTCAACTAAATGCGATCCGATGCCTGTAAGGACACGAGAACAATAGGAAAGTAACTGTTCTTATGATAGAGTAGACACAACATTTTTTTGTTTACGTCTGTATTGTAACCATACTGATTAAATGATATTTGTAAACCACAATCGAACATTTTTAAGATATTATCTGTTAAACTATGTTATTTGAAGTTTTCATGCAAATACGAACTGCCTTATTTTCATTCTTTGTCGGATAATTGCATAACGGGAGCTTGATATACACTAACAATTAAGAATATCTTTGCTGAATATTGATTAAAAAAATGGAAATAAATCTTGCACATACAAAACCCGAAACTCTTTCCAATTACCAGTTTTCCGAGTGTTCCACACAGTCCTTAGCATGAGACTATTTCTCAAAATATACCTTTTCAAGAATTTAGTTTTCGAGCACGCTGGTCTGCTTATTTCACTAGAAATTTCAATATAATCATATTGTCTTTGTGTGAATAAAACGATTGAAAATAAAAGTTAAAACGTTCAGGTTAAATTTTATCAAAACAGATTTCCGTTAGAGATTTTTACAATTTTTAACATTTTTTAGAATAGGTCGTCTCGATTTTTAATTGTAAATGTTTGTGCTGTCTTCTCGGTGTTTTCACATTAAATGTTTACATCGGAATCAGAGGCGGATTTAGGGGGGGGGGGCAGGGGGCCCGCCCCCCCCCTTTTGTGGGAAGAATTTGGTTGATTATATAGGGAATCACTGAAGCATGACTGGAGCTGACCAATGATAATCTGTTTATCGCTATTTTACCTATGACGACATTGTTTATTTCATTAAACAACGGCACGTCCGTTCTTAGTTTCTAGTGATAGTTTTTCTTATCGCTATTTTACGAAATTTTCCTTTGATCTTACTGACTGATAATTTCCTTTCTCAGCACAGTAGAGTGATATGAAAAACAAGTTGCTTTCTTTAAAAAAAGAAAAGAAACACGTGAACCTAAGACCGCTAACAGGTCACCAAAAGATTGTTGCTGAATTTTTGTATGCTTTTGAATTGAAATAATTGACTGTGAATAGAAGGAGATAATGATGAAGTTAAACTACCTTTATCAAAAATATGTAATAGTGTACGTGTACATTCTTGAACAAGTCAGTTGAAAGCAATGTTGGATAGGTGTGAATAGAAAAGTGTATATACAGCTACTATTTGAATATACATTTTAAAGCTCGACTATTTCATTTATTACTTGGGATTGTACATCATTTTTTTTATAAACCTATTGCAAATCTCAGTTTCTACAAACCGGATGTATAATGCAAATTGCACAAACCAATCGCAATATAAATTTAAGCACTCAGTTTGCTTTATAATCTGGATGCATTTATTTTTATCTATCACATCTTTATATTTTGTTTCCTGCATGGTTGCCTTCATATTCTCAACTCGTTATTGAAATTTAAAGTCCATTTTCCATGTGAAGTGAAACCCTGTGGCATGCAAGTTATAAGAAGGTTTCGTATATTTTTCTTGAGAGTAACACACCAGCTTCATTTGGACCTCTTATATATATGTTTGTTTTGGTCTCATAAAACATCTCAAATTTTAAGGATTTCCTGATTTTACTTAAATCAATCCAAATATTTCACAGGGAAACTTGGTTTTGAAGAATATCTTATTTTCAGAAGTTTTATGAATACCTGAACATACTCTCAAAAGAACCAATTTATATAAAAAGATATGTAGATATAAAAAAAAAATACCAGGATTAACATGTTGTACGCCAGACGCGAGTTAAGCCTATAAAGAATCATCAGTGACGCTCGAATAAAAATAGTTAAAAAGGCCAAATAAAGTACGAAGTTAAGTAATCTATTCCTTGGGTAGAAAATCCTTGGCATTTCGAAAATGTCAAAGTTTATAAAAGGACAGTGACTCAAAAAAGAAAACAAAAGAGAAACAGCTATAGGTCAGAATACCGTAAGCAATGATGACCGTGCTTGAAAGTCACATGGCAAGCTCTCATTGCCGTGTCCTGAATTTAGATAAGAAAAGCGAAAATTCGCATTCGCGAGTGAAATTTATATTTATGCATGAACGTGGTACTTTTGCGCAAGAAAGAGTAAATAGAAAGCATATATACGCACTGATACTCTGGATAAGAATACGCATTTGCGTCATCACACATATTAATCTAATAGTTGAATTCGGATGTCAAACTACCTACCTCAAGTGTTTTGACTCCGGATTCATTGACATTTTATCCGTAATTTTTGTGAACGCAAACCGATAGTGTGCGTGTGAACAGGGTGATGTATAATGTGAATGAATCAAGACGTGTAGGATAGCTGACCAACACAATGAAATACAATTTTCAAAACCGTACCATAGTACAAATACTTAGATGCTATAAGGTTGAACTAATAAAATAAAAAAAAATAATTAACTTTATGATAGTAATTAAATTTTGTTATGATTATTGTAAAATATTAATTACGTTTTTGTGAGATGCAAGGATTTAAAATCCTTGTGAATTGAAACCACGCAAGTATTTTTTCATTCACGACCGTTTAAAATTTAGATATTTAGCTAACTTTGGGTACGCACCCCTGCTCATTGGTGCTCATACGTTACATATAATTTTCATAAATGTAACGACTGATCAAACCTGTGAGACATAATGCACGTATTAATACATATAATTTTCATAAATGTAACGACTGATCATCAAACCTGTGAGACATAATGCACGTATGCATTACAATTTTAATTATATTTTATAATTATTAGGAATAAATTCAGTCTCAGTTTTACCTTAACAATGAATATTCTCTAAATCTGGTAGTATCTATTAATGGATTTGGTAATTAACATGAATTATATAATTGCGTTATCATTATACTTGATATGTAATAAACATTCACATTAATAAAAACATATATGTTTTGTCAAAAGGCAAATAGGTTCTAACAGATAAATGATTTTTAGAATGCAACCTAGTCTTTATTGTTTTACTTTCAAATCTACAAATGAACCGTTTGTCGGATTGTTGAAATATACAATGTCACGTTGTAGCCTATCCATAGAGGGACCGTATCAAAGACATAAATAACTACCTATATAAATGATGGAAATTTTCGAGACGTTCCGAGATGCCCCACGTTAACGTCACACCGTCTGTGACGTAACTCTCACAACATTGAGCGCCAAATTTGACCCATTCCAGTTTCTCTGTCTCGTCTTTTATTTGACTACATGTAGGGTTCTACCCTACACCCCGTAAAAAATATGTCAAATTCCCAAATTTCAATAAAACTTTTTTAAATAATGAAAAAAAACGTTGCTTTCACGTTACACTTTGTGGTCG
Organism: Mytilus californianus; assembly: GCF_021869535.1. NCBI lineage: Eukaryota > Metazoa > Mollusca > Bivalvia > Mytilida > Mytilidae > Mytilus > Mytilus californianus. The sequence goes on along the minus strand of NW_026262723.1, from coordinate 22,447,060 downwards.
AATTTCTCAAAAAATCTCCAGATTTTGACTATAAGACCGGGGATAAATTCGTTATCTACGTTAATATCCGTAGATATGGATATTTTAACACCCTTCAGTACCCTGTACACCCTTCGGCTTCGCCTCAGGGTGTACTTGGATACTTCAGTCGGAAAGCTGACCCCGGTTTGACCCCATTTCTTAAAGCAACAATGGAAGTCATGTGACTACCATATTTGGGCATTTTTTGGGTCATTTTTTCCTCAACTGAAACGACTCTGTTTGTTTCCTCCAAAAAGTCATATCAAATGAAATCAAAGCATGCTGTACGTTACAAATGCCATTTGTGTATACTTTGTAGAAGTTCTCACATAAAAATTGTTTTGATTAAACGTACTGAATTAAAATACAAAGCCTTCAAACCGAAGGCCGTCACTCGTCGCGTCAAGTTTTTTCAACACATCAGTTGAAATTTCTTTCATAACTTCTGGGGAACCTATGCTGAATTTAAAATATGTGATGAGGCTTTTTATAAACTGGCCCGTGTGAAATTTGTGCCACTTAGGCCTAATACGCTGTAATACGCAAATGTGCCACTTCGATGTTTCGATATTTCTGACGAAGCGGTGCCAATTGTAATTTACGAGTTACGTCCCTTTGTTGACACTTTTCATGAACAATATCTTATTGGTACTATCACATATTATTATTATGTTAAGCACCATATGCTGTTATATACAAGTGGATATTATTAAAATAATTTTACTTAATATATTTTGATACTAAAGACATATGTAAAACAATTAGGTAAACACATTTTATCACTTTTTGAACAACAATTTCAGAACTGAAATAGGATATTACTCTATGCCATAATATATTATTACAAGGGTAACTTTACCAGTAATATTTATATTTTGGTAAATATTTTTACTGCTGTAACCAAATTATATCAACACAGAAATAAATGTCTACTACATAAAGACAAGGGGTAGCCAAAATATGCATGAATACTTGACCTATACAGGGTTAAAATGACTCGAGTCACAAAATGTCAAACAGGAATTCTGCTTCAATATTGATACCTGATCCTACCTTTTTCATTTAAGGTACTTTTAAAAGAAATGATAATCAAAGTATTCTCAATGTAAATTCTTCATTATTTGAAATAAAAGGAAATTGGTTTGCAATCCTTGTATGATTAAACTAAATATAACAATACATTTTGTCTCATTGATTCCATGCAAGTTCTAATGAATGGACTCAAATTATAAAAAAAAGCCTAAACAAATGGATAATTATTTAAATGGTTTATAGCCTAATCATGAACTTGCGAATAAATAAGCTCGGTCTCATATTTTTCTTCTTCTATTTAAAAAAATAAAATAACTTTGCATATTAAAAGTATTTCAGAGCAGTTTCTGAGTGCTAAGTCAACAATTATGTTTTAGATCACAAGTCATATGTAAGTCACATTCACGATAAGTATGAAAATGCGTTGAATAAGAGTGATCAAAATGCAAGTCTGAAAGAGATTGTTTGAAGTTCAAAGGACAAGACTTCTGCATTTACTTTTGCAGGATTCCTTCATAACAAAAAAAATGATACTAACAATGAATGAGTTTTTTTAGTCACCTTACATGCTTAAGGTTGTGCACAGACAGTATAAAATTTCCTTACCTTATTGTTTTAGTTAACGTCAAAAATTTCACTTAAAGAGAATAATTAATCCAGTCAAATTCACAGCTGAACTCGCCTTAATTTGAAAATGTACTTCAAAGTGGTGCTTTTTGTGTTTTTGCTGTGCATGTACTGATTTTGTGCCATAGATAAATACTTCTGATTCAAGTGTTAGTTTTGATGTTATGAAGTAGAGTGCAGAGCGGAGTTTCTCTCTAGCCTCCTCATAATTTTCACAATACAATAGATAATGGTCAACTGTTTCTATTTGTCCACAGCTGCATTTGTCGATGAGTGCTGGGCATATCATTGATTTGTAAGAGTTTAAATAACAATATCCTGTTCTTAAACTAGTAGTTATCCGATATATTTCAGTTGAAGGTTTGTCTTTTGGAATTGTATTTTTTACATATTGTTGAAAGGAATAATATCTTCTTCCTTTATCACTGGTGTCCCATCGGTTTTGCCATTTTAACATTACACTGTCTTTTGCTCCTTTTTGTATATCTTGTTTTGTAAATATTGGAATGCTTTGTATTTTTTTTGCCTCCTGTGCTGCTTTTTTTAGCTAGTTGGTCTGCTAGTTCATTACCTTGTATATCAGCGTGTCCAGGGGTCCATTCAATGGAAACAATGATTCCTTCAGATTTTAGTGCCAATATACCGATTTTAATATCATGAATAGTTTTGCCGTAATTATCTGATTTCCAACCAATTTAAAGTTAAAATTCCAATTGCTGATTGGCTGTCTGAGAAAATTTTGATGGATTCAGTGTTTTTTCTGTTGTTTGGAATTATAAGAAAATCTTTTACAGCTTGATAGCTACTAATTCCCCTAATAAAATAGATCCTCTATTGGAAACTGGCTGTAATATTCCACATGTTCTGTGCTGTTTGATATTAAAATAGCTGCCCCAGCCCCGCATGGACCTGGGTTTCCTTTGCAGGAGCCATCAGTGAAAGCTAATGTTGTATTCTTTTTTAGTTGATGTATTTTTTCCAAAATAATAGTCTTTCCCTGAAATGCTTGTTCCTCTGATCTAGACTTTGAACTTCCGAGATTTTTCCAATACTCTGGTGGTGATTTTGAGGCTGCTAACCCTCGGAATTCAAATTGAGACTCTATAAAATCAGAATCAATCTCTGTTGACCTCTTCATGTCTTCAGACTGTAATACCATTCTTACAATTGGTGAGATTATTTTTTCAGGTTCATTTATATTTTTCCAATCTTCAAAAATTTGTTTAATAGGGATAGTGATTTTATATGATTTTATTTTTGCAATTTGTCTTATACCGGCTTCTTCTCTTTTGAGGTCCAGTGGAAGTATTCCTGCTACTACTTCTAAGGCTTCTATACTAGCTGCAGTTGGTTGGTTGAGACATAAGGCTAATCCTTTTCTTTGAATAGCATTTAATTTATTTATATGCGTGTTGTTGTTGATTTGCCATACACTGCTAGCATATAACATTGTAGACAGCACTATACTTTGATATATTTGTATTAAAATTTTTGTAGATACCTTTGCTATTCCCTTGATGATTCTGATTATCCCTAAGGACTTTTGTGCTTTTTGCTCAACAGTGTCTATGTTCTGTTCTGTTCTGTTCTGTTCTGGTATATTCCTCCGTTTTATCGGAGCACTCCACTTATCGAATGAGTATTAAAATTTTAAATACTTAACCGAAAAAGCGGATATTTTTATATTTACGATATGAAAAATATATAATTTAATGTGTTTATTGAAATCATAAAATAATTTTTTCCGCGAAATTAACGCAATTTCAGAATGGCGGGCTGTAATATCAGTCCCTTTGTTGTCTTAAAAGAAAGTAGCAACAACGGTCGTTTCAAGGGCTTGCTTTCCGACTGTACTGAACCGAGAAAGAAATTATCAGTCAGTGAGATCAAAGGGAAATTTCGTAAAATAGCGATAATATATATTAACCTATAGCTGTACACTGTAACCTATGGGAATGCAACAAGAGTATAAATCTCAATAACCGAAAATTATACCATAGCAATCTATGGTATAATTTTCACAATTATACCATGGTTTTGTTGTATTTGGTATTCGAAAAGAAAAAAAGAAAGATAGCAAGGCCTATCCGAGGCCGCCTGAATTTTTTTAAATAGGAACAACAGAGTCAGTGTGGGGCCACTAAGCTAAACTGCCCGCTTTGCACCAGCCGATATAAATGAATGTCTAGGGTGGGAATCGAACCCACATACACCAACTCCGTTGTCCTATATTTTTAAATGAACGAAAATTCGATTCAAGAACAAAGTTTAAAAAAAAAGTATATATAAATATATATTATTATATTATACTTGAAAATGTAATTCGATTTTCGGTTATTGAGATGTATACTTGGATTGTAGTCCCTTAGGCTCAACTGTATAGCTACATGTAAAGGTTGAAATTTGCCGTGGCGTCTTTTTTAAGGGGGAGGGAGGGGGAAGGCATGCCCCTTTCAAGAAGCTTTATATATGGTAAATGCATAGATATTTCGTATTATTAATCCAAATGTTGGATGGCTAGACCCCTCCCCCCCTCCTTTTCAAAATCCTGGATTCGTATCCGATTTTATATACATCTTAATTTAACGATTTCTTTAAGTAATAACTATAATATTGGGCCGTTAAGAATAGAAAGCGTCTGGTTACTCTAAATAAAGGTGAACTTTTTGTTTAAATTATCTATAGTCTACATGTGATTTTTAATGATCTTTAATCGTGACCACTTCGAAATCCTTTTTAATTAGATTAAATTGAATGTACAACTTGGGCTTCTGGTACAAATTAAAACATGGAATGATTCATCCAAACTCTCAGAAAGATTCTTGTGAATTAAATTTTCACTGAATTATAAATTAATACCAAAAACTTAAAAACATTATAAATATTTTGATAAAATAAAAAAAAACCAAACTAACCCTTTGCAGTTCAACTTTAAATCTGGGTTCCAGAAATCTTTCAAACTATATCTTGCGTCCATATGCAGAACATATAATTCCTTCTACATATTTTAGTCTGTAACGTTACCCGTCACCAATGTAGATGTGCATCCATCGCTGTCGAAAAATCTTGTCCAACTGATTTTCCCGCTGTTTCAGAAGCCCGTGCGTATTTTAGAAAGTAGGCGGAGCTTAATGTGTAAGGTCCTAAAAGGGTAATTTGACCGATTCTTATCAAAATTATTTTTGAAGTTAATAAACAAAAATATATGAAATATACATTTTTAAACAACAACATATGCAATAGGTTAAAACAGATATTTCATATATTTTGGTTAGTTTTGTGGTGTTTCGTAAATTATACCATAGTTTTTTGTTGAAACCCCTCGGCAACCTCACTCGACTTCGTCTCGTGAGGTTATTGCCCGGGGTTTCAACAAAAGCTATGGTATAATTTACGAAACACCACAAAACTATTCAAAAGATATGAAATATCTATAACTTATACAGCCGAATAATAGCAATTATTACATTGGTAGCAATGAATTACATTGATTTCCCAGTTAAATAAAAACCGATAATTTCACATGTGAAATAGAGTGGTTATTTCACTCTCTGACGTCATACAACAATAGGCGTTGTCAAGATGTCGATAACGTCGGATCAAAACAAATTGTGAATGCGTAGAAAAAAGATATAGTTCCTTACATTTTCTACATTAATTTCATTAAAAAAGCCATTTGCCAATGTAATAAAAAGAATAACAAATCAAAGAATTCAAATATCGAAAAATATTCAACTCGTGACCGAACAACACTGATAATTAACTCATGCGCTACGCGCATTCGTGAATTAATGTGTTGTTCGGTCACTCGTTGAATATTTTTCTCTATTTGAATTCTTCGATTAGTTATTCTATAATTCTAATGCCATTATGTTGTATCAATGGTTCTGATTATAGTTAACAGTAAGCGTAAAATTCTCTATCTCCTTGTCTGTAACTAAGGAAGCCCGGCGACATTGTGGAATGTATTGACATGCAATTTTTACAATAATAAGCCAAAAAACACACATGTTGCACCTAGAAATCTTCTTTTTATCAAATTTTATTACATTCTGAAGCGGCCAAGAAGGCAGAAAACGCCCGGTGTTTTCACGTTTGACGCCGGAAGCATACCTATGACGTCCCATAGTTTAGGGGCCAAAGAAGATAACATCTTTTCGCGAAATTTTCTTGAATGAGAATTTTACACTGAAATAATGATTGAAATTGAATTATGTACTTGTTTTGCATTAGAATAGAGATAACTGTATTGTATTTGAAGCTTTGCGGACGTCCATCGGTAGTTTTACTGTCGCAAATACCCGTTTACCTGTCTCCGCTACGCGTCGCCAGGTAAAACAAACTACCGATGGACGTCCGCAAAGCTTCAAATACAATATAGTTATCTCTTAATTGGTGGAAGCCTGTCGATAATAAATTATGATTGTTTAAAATCTTGCTCCTGAATGAACACTCTTAATACAACCGCCTCTTTATTAAATCGAAGTAAAATGGATGAACATGCTGGTGGACTGGAGAAACACGACAAACTTTGATATTTTGCTCTTCCTGCTCTGAAAAAAAATGGTTATAGACTAAAAGGCCACAACTCTTATGAAACGACAGTAGTTACAATCTGTATTTATTTTAACTATACTTAATTATTCATACGTTCAAAACATGAAATTCGAATGTTTTCTAGAGTTCGGTAGTGTGACTTCGAGATGAGACGTCGACTGTTTATCTAGTTGTGAGGGATATATATACAATATAATTATGTACATTGTCGGGAAATATAAAATTTATTTATACGAGCTTTAGAAACAAGACGAAAATCGAGGCTCATTTTATTTTTCCGATAATGTATATAAAGTTATTTAATGTACTGTGACCTATAATGGTTTACTTTTATAAATTTTGACTTGGATGGAGAGTTGTCTCATTGGCACTCATACCACATCTTCTAATATCTATATATTTTTTTTATTATGTAATTTACACCCGGCACTTCAATGTTTAGTTGTTTAAATCAAAATAGTTATCCCTGATTTTTCAAATATATATATTGAGAAACTACACCATTACATCGGGGCAAACACCAGCGGGGGTATTAATTATAATTAGTGTTTGCGTCATACAAAGAAAACGACATATTTTAAGTGCGGACCGAGATGAGGACCCCAAAATGGACTGTCACACAAAAAGAAATATTCACATTACTGGTATATTGCTCAACATGGACGCGTAGTAACAGGAGACTTTATTTGTACATTTAAACAAATAAAGCAAAAAATGATTGATACACCTGTTATTCGTACAATATTCAGCTGATTGCGGCAGGATAAATACAAATACCCAATTTTAGTATGTTAATTTTATTCCATTATGAGTATGTTTACTCCATGCTAAGTTTCTTTTGATATGTTAAATAATTTTGACTATGAGTACAGGTCTTAATGGGGTTTACAGAATAGAGAATACTGGGCATAAAGTTCAGAATACATGGCTGAAAAAATACGTATATATGATTGTCAATGAATGAGACAACTATCCACTGAGATATATAGGCGCAATATCGACCAGAACCACTGAGATATATAGGCGCAATATCGACCAGAACCACTGAGATATATAGGCGCAATATCGACTAGAACACAATACAGTTTGACATTATCGAGTACGATAAAATGAAAATTAGTGAAGTTGAACAATGCAAAAACTATTTAGTAGTAGAACTAAGTATCAATTACGTGCATAACTTTGTTCCTACACATGCATTTTTTAGTTTGAAACTCTATGAAAAAACATTACGTTCTTTTCCGCATCAATAAATAAATAACTATATGCATTTCTTTTTTTCTTTTTAACTTCTTACTGGAAGAATTTTTTAAATATAAAAATGAATTTCAAACATTTCATTGAAAAACTGTGTTTTCATGTCGATCTCGCACATTTGGACACCAGTGAATTTTAAAAATTTTCTTAAAATTTTATAATTGGTTGATATCTTGGGGCAAGACCAGGGACGCAGGATTTTAACTACAGTAACCATATATGAGCCTTTCAATGCGCCCAAGTACACATAGGTTTTGTATTACTTAATCTTTCCTTGTCTGTGTAGTGATCTTTTAGACTCTTGCTTTGGAATCTATATGTAGAAACCTTTTCTGGGGAAATTTTTAAATCAGTCTATCCTTGTTCTGTTGATATCCTTTCGACATTTGCAAGCCAGTTGTTGAGTCTTTTCACATTTAGTTTTCCATATCCTATTATAGCTTACGATACGGTATTGACGTTTGCTCATTGTTGAAGACCAAACGGGGGATTTGTATTTGCTACAGTCCTTATATTTTCTTGCTGAAGGTCGACAGTTCTCTCCGGGCATTCTGGCTTCCTCCAATAATAAAGACTGACCGCCACGAAATATCCAACGGTGCTGTGAGTGGCTTTAAACACCAAAAATCAATCAATCAAAATAATCCACATCCTTTGGTCTTTTGGTTAATAGTTGTCTGATTGGCAGTCTTATCACATTCATTTATTTTCATTGGTATTCTCATCTCAATCTTAAGAACATTTTAAAGATTTAAGACTTAAGAAACCTACTAATATTAGGACTGTAACAGTTTTTTAGTGGCCACTAAGCAGGTTTTATTATTGTGTGTTTTACTCTAACGACCTATGGTCTAAAGAGACCAAAAGAGGAGCACCACATGTTAGGTTATCTAGGCCATAATTTGTTCCTTTTTGTTTGTTTTTAATCAATGTTGCAAATGTTTTTCTCCCGGCTTAGTCTTAGGGTCTGGATGGGGGTCCTTTATTCCTATATATGTTAGACCAATTTTCTGTATTCCTTATTTATTTTGCCAATTATTCTTTATATTTTAGCACCCAACCATTCTCTATTCTTTATATTTTAGCACCCCACCATTCTCTATTCTTTATATTTTAGCACCCCATTATTCTCTATTCTTTATATTTTAGCACCCCATTATTCTCTATTCTTTTTTTTTTCTTTGGCCAATTTTTCTCTTTTCTTTATTCCCCCCACCCCCCTTCATTCTGCTCATTTTCTGTTGTGTTTTGGTGTAATCTGTTATGTTTTGGTGTAATCTGTTGTGTTTTGGTGTAATCTGTTGTGTTTTGGTGTGATCTGTTGTGTTTTGGTGTGATCTGGTTTTGGTGTGATCTGTTGTGTTTTGGTGTAATCCGTTGTGTTTTGGTGTAATCTGTTGTGTTTTGGTGTAATCCGTTGTGTTTTGGTGAAATCCGTTGTGTTTTGGTGTAATCTGTTGTTGTGTTTTGGTGTAATCTGTTGTGTTTTGGTGTAATTCTTGTTATCCTTTTTATGTGTTATTAATAATTAAGATGACAGAAAAATTATTTATTCACAAATTTTCAATTGATAATTGATAAATATCAGTTACTAGTTTCATGAAGACGCGTGACTTGCAATCCAATCTAGATATTTGTGAACATTTGCATACACAGCTGGGAAGCCTTCTCTTGCACAGCCGAATCCCCAGCTGACTATTCCTAAGAAAGAAAAATAATGGATATCGCGTAGGTTAATTTGTTTTACAATTTAAACCAACACAACCATCGTAGAGCTCATAGGCACCTGTCTCCGAATTGTATTTTCTTCACACCTTTACATATATATAGGTATTTTTTTCCGAGACAAGTACCGGTGATAAATCTGAGGAATATAATGACTAGCTAATGTACAATAAATGCATCACATCACAGATGATTTTCATGATTATACCATCCGAATAAATATTGCAATTACTTTGCCTTCTCCCAAAACAACTATCAGTTGATAGTACATGTAGATTGCATAGGAATTAAGGATATTACCTAAACACCAATGTCTTGTGTTTAAATAGCAGGAAACTCCTAACTGAATTAAAACATGCATCATACAGGTTTATGCTCTCGGGGTTAACAAAACAAATATTACAATTGCATATTAAGATACTTAAGATCATACAGAGTAGTTTTTCTTCGAATCAGAAGGAATGAAATGGAGAAATATATGCACCTGAGTTCGTTTTGCTCAGTTTTTAGCTTTCTATGTTGTGTTTTGTCGACTGTTATTTTGTCGACTGTTGTTTGTTTATTGGTTTATTTTCGTTTTTTTGCCATGGCATTGTCAGTTCGTTTTCGACTTATGAGTTTGACTATCCCTTTGGCATCTTCCACCTCTTTTTTTTATAATTATGATATACAGCAGTCAGTTAGAAGGATAGCAAATAAGCTTCAGTTGGATATTATACGAACGATTAGAACCTTTACATTTAAAACAAGACAGCGGCAAAATTACTTCCAGTATAAAGGTTGATACACTCTAGAAGCTGCAGTTAGATGTTTCCAGTATAAACCTTGATACACTCTAGAAGCTGCAGTTAGAGTTTTCCAGTATAAACGTTGATACACTCTAGAAGCTGCAGTTAGAGGTTTCAAGTATAAACGTTGATACACTCTAGAAGCTGCAGTTAGAGGTTTCCTGTATAAACGTTGATACACTCTAGAAGCTACAGTTAGAGGTTTCCAGTATAAACATTGATACACTCTAGAAGCTGCAGTTAGAGATTTCAAGTATAAACGTTGATACACTCTAGAAGCTGCAGTTAGAGGTTTCAAGTTTAAACGTTGATACACTCTAGAAGCTCCAGTTAGAGGTTCCCAGTATAAAGATTAATACACTCTAGAAGCTACAGTTAGAGGTTTCCAGTATAAACGTTGATACACTCTAGAAGCTACAGTTAGAGGTTTCCAGTATAAACATTGATACACTCTAGAAGCTGCAGTTAGAGGTTTCAAGTATAAACGTTGATACACTCTAGAAGCTGCAGTTAGAGGTTTCAAGTTTAAACGTTGATACACTCTAGAAGCTTCAGTTAGAGGTTCCCAGTATAAAGATTAATACACTCTAGAAGCTACAGTTAGAGGTTTCCAGTATAAACGTTGATACACTCTAGAAGCTACAGTTAGAGGTATCCAGTATAAACGTTGATACACTCTAGAAGCTGCAGTTAGAGGTTTCCAGTCAATACATAAGAAGCTATGGTGATTTTGGTTTTTGGATACAGACTCTTTAGAGAGGGGCTTAAAAGGGGTATCTGCACGGAAGAACACGAAATAAAATTGCCATTTCACGATGAACTAACAACTAAAAATGTCTTGCACGTTGATCTTTTTACTTATTTCACGAAACACGGTGAATAACGAACCTTATTCACGGCTGCACGTGAAACAAAAATGACAAAACACGTTGCACGAAAATAACACTTTACCACCCTCTTCGATCCTGTGAGTGAAATAAATATATTGACAATAAGTTAATTTATTTTGTCTGTAAATTTCAAATTCGTATGAATTTGTCATTGTGCTATGTAAAGCTATTGTTATAAAACTTTCCTGATCAAAAATGATCATGGATGGTTTTGTCTAATCTTTTTAGTTTTGTTTGGATTTTTAGCTCTCCGTCGTTTTTATATTGAACTCAAGCGTACCTAATATAGGTTATCTACAGGTGTCTTTAGTGGAGCTTACCCTCCGGAGCACGTACGTGAGATCACCAAAGTTTTCTGTAGGGTTCGTTTTGCTAAGTCTATAGTTTTTTAATTTGTTTGTCTATCTTTTTTCCTATTGCGTTGTCAGTGTCTTTTCGACTTATGAGATTTAAATGTTCCCTTAGTATCTCCCACCTCTATTTTATAAATCTTGAAATAGTACTTTCATACCTATTAAGTCGTATTTTCCTTGGCTATTAAAACAAGCAAGAGGTCCACCTTGGTCACCCTTAAATACATATGGAAAAAGTGTATATTCTTTATAATAATACTTTATAATAGGTCATATAGTGTATGTATTTGAAAATAGTAGTTTTATCATAAAATGTATACATCATTATAATATTCATTGGAAAATATGAATAGATCCGTATGGTTGTTTTTTGGCTGGAAGATGAAGATTCTGTGTTTTGATATACATTGTAAGAATAGATAGTACTGTGAAAAGATATCCTTATAAATATAAACACATAGTACGACAAAAGATCATCCATTGAAATTTTGTGAGTTCTAACCGCCTCAGTGGCCTCTTAGTAACGTGCACGTCTTGGTTGCTGAATGTCGTTTGTTTTATTCTCAGTCGGGTTAAACTAAATAGATATAAGAAGATGTGGTATGAGTGCCAATGAGACAACTCTCCATCCAAGTCACAATTTATAAGAGTAAACCATTAAAGGTCAAAGTACGGTCTTCAACACAGAGCCTTGGCTCACACCGAACAGCAAGCTATAAAGGGCCCCAAAAATGACTAGTGTAAAACCATTCAAACAGGAAAACCAACGGTCTAATCTATATCAAAAACGAGAAACGAGAAACACTTATGACTGTATTGCTTCTCCGCTTAGCACGTGGCATTTATGAAGGAGGACAAAATACGAGTTGGTTTGGAGTGACAATGTGACCTGGTAGTGTGACATGTCTTCTTGTGGACTGTTACCTTGTGAAACTACATGTTAAAAATTAGGTTCAGCCTGTCGGTCTTGTAACCAGGTTATCGGATAGCAAGATTATTTTTCTTATTATATTCCTGATATGCATTTTCAAATATTTGCCAATGAACGTTAACAAACCACCCACCTATTCATTTAATGGGGTGGGTTGTGGTTGATACAATCGAGGAGGCCAGTCTTCAGAGCAGGAGATCTACCAATTATAATTTGTTTTATGTCAAACAATTATTATTCAACTTAATTTGCGTCAAAAAACGTATGTGGCTGTTCCTGGGTGTGAAAGTTTACACTAATATTACATTACATTGTTTTTTTCTCGAGTTGATTCTGTGTTTGCTGTCCATAATCTTATTAATAAGGCTTTTATACTAAACTAAAAAATAGTAAAGAATGTACCTGACATGCGCCTTTGCCTCCTTCCAAATATCCAGCACAAGTCATATGGTCTGGATTGAAAGCGCCACCTATGTTTGTCAGACATTCTGAGTTGGGAAGGATTGGTTTGTACACTTCCTTCAATCTATCAGCTAGAGCACCATCTGACGAAGGATACACACGTGTATGTTATTTCTAGATGTTTATAATTTGTGTAGCTTCTATTTTCTATTTAGCTTTGGTGATTGTAAATCAAACATAATTGAAGCAATCTGACAAAAAGGAAATATTCTTAGCATGAACAAATATCTAAGAAATAGGCAATAAACTTGATATGAACTCAAAGTGATTTTTAATATTTGCAAAAGTAAAACATCAATATTGCAATAGCGGCTATTGACAACACTATGCAAAATGATTGATGTCGGAAATCCAAAGTAACTGTTTTTGTTGGTTCAGCTTACCGGTCAAACGGGGAAGTAAACACAACAATAATTTGACCAAAGATTTATTATCAGTCTAGAAAGGTAGATCTTCAAAGCTTGATCAGCAATAAAGACTTAAGATAAAGGGAATTGGTACTAGGTCTACTTGGGAATAACTTATCACTTTAGTTTCAATGGCTTTTATGGGACACAAAAACACAGTAGCTAGAGTATCTAATTAATGACATCATGAAAATGAACAATTGAAGACCGTACGTTGACCTATAATGGTTTACTTTTTTAAATTTTGACTTGGATGGAGAGTTGTCTCATTGGCACTCATACCACATCTTCTTATATCTAATAAGGTTTCCCATGACATCAATTGAATGTATGAAGTCTGATACTCACTTTCCATCGTAACTCCCCATCCTGTTACTACGCAATTTTTACCATAGAAATCTTCAATTGGTAATGACGTCACACATATTGGAGTTACATCAGTATTTTCTTGGACAGGTGTTGATAGTCGCAAAATAGCAATATCACTGAGGAGGTATGAAGCACTGAAATTTTCATGAACATGTATCTCACTGACTTGGTACGCTTTCTGATTAACTTCATTGGCTGATCTTGAATGAACACCGACATCTATTTGCCAGTCTGCAGCCAATGTTCTAAAAAAAAAAGAAAGATACTAATATACATGCAATTAACACTTTCTCGGTGATTATAAAAGAATTCTTTTATATTTGGTTTTTACCTTCAATTCATTTATGAGTAAAGTATGACAAAAGAGTAGATGTGGTGGATCAATTCACCAAACGTACTTGAAAAACCACAAATGATAAGGAACAGCGCTTTCATTGCGGTTCTTCATCATACGTTATAGTTATATATCACAGTTACAACACCAAAAGAAAACACCGCAATCACTGAGGGTCGCATAGGTTCGTAGGGGTATATATAGTTACGGAACAACGTAAACTAAATGATTAACCAAATACAAATTTAAATATGTACATGTATATATCGAACGCGGAGCATCTTCGGAAACATGATGAAAAGAAAAAAGAATAGCTATAATAGAATTATAAATACTTTTCATTCAATTAAAGTCGTAACCCGAATAATTCAGTCGTTATATTCCACTGCGCTACATTAACGAGTGGGAGAGTCGATCACGGGGAGGGACTGAACTATTCGGGTTATTAAAGTCGTTACGGTAGTAAGCTTGTTGCATTATTGCATATTGTATAAGTATAAATTAATAACAAAATATTGCAATATTTACCCCTCAACACATTGGGCTGCGGTGACTACCACCAGTTCATCAGTACAGGTTCTTATCAGGGTACCACCACATGAAAGCGTACTGGTTCGAAACCGTAGCAAAACCTGTCATAGAATGTTTAAAGTGTTAAAATTCTTGTTGACATAAGTAGCCAATACAATATGAAACAATATTTGAAGTAAACCAATTAAGGGCATGATTATAAAGAGGACAGTACAACAATTAGTGAATATAACAGTGCATACAGAAAATATAATGGAATAAATCAAGCTCTTTTCTTCAACAAAATTAAAGTTATAATAATAAATTTTAGTTATCTGAGTTTTGTTAGGGATGTATCAATACCCTGCCACGTCCGGTTTGTGTTTTTGTTAAATGTTTTTCTCTTTGTATCGATCTGATGAGTTAAACCCTTAGTTTCAACTGATTTTTATAGTTTGTTCTTATGTTGTGCTGGTACACCACTATCCCAGGTTAGGGCGAGGGTTGAGCGCTCACATACATAGTTAACCCCACCACATTCTTTATGTGCCTGTGTCCCAAGTCAGGAGCCTGTAGTTCAGAGGTTGTCGTTGGTTCATGTCTGTCATATTTGTTTTTCGTAAATTGTTTTGTTATAAATTAGGCTGCTAATTTTCTCAATTGAATTGTTTCATATTTTTCATGTCGGGGCCTATTATAGCCGACTATACGGTATGGGTTTTTCTCATTGTTGAATGCCGTACGGTTGCCTATAATTGCATGCTTACATCCACTTCCTTTGAATTTTGGTGGATAGTTGTCTCATAGGCAATCGCACCACATCTCCTTATTTGAACTTTGTCCCCGATGCAAATAGCCAGGTATACACCATGAATAATGTTTAATAAAGTAATATATATGCACGCAAACAAATTGGTGAAGAGCATACATCCAGTTGTGTGGTAGAGAGAGTAACTGGTAACTGAACTGCTATAAATACCAAAAGTCGGTGCTGAACTAGACAAACCAGGGGCGTAGCTGCCGTTAGGCACTTTAGGCATGTGCCTACACATAATTTTTTCAAAAAAAATTTTTGTTTGTATTAAAAAAGATAACGACAACGTTATCTGTAGATGCACGTGAAGTCGTCAAAATTCTTTAATTATCAAATGTAATTTGTACACTAGTCTATCATCCTTAGTGAATGGAGTATGGGTAGAATTGTATGTATGGTCAGAAAGGGGATGTTAACTCCGATGGCTAGTGTAGAGAGAATGCCACGCTCTTTCAGTTTGCATGTTTTATAATACTTGCAACAACTCTTTGAGGGGTTCGAAGGTGGTTTGCTGAAAGGCAAAATTTCTGTCCCTATCCATTAACCCTTATTTACCTAGCTCCGCTACGCGTCGATAGGTAAACTCAATTTGCGACAGTAAAATCTACGTTTTACGAAGGCCAAGCTTAAAATACAATACAGTTATCTCCTAATTTTCTAATGGCATTTTCAAATTTTCAGACCTTCCTCCTGGACGACCCCTATTACAGGACCTAATGGCTACCTGTATTTATTGTAAATTTGTTTTTGTCCTGAACATGCATAACTATTTGCCACTGGACGTCAAGTTAGCAATCAATCAATCAACTAGCTTTCAATAACTTCGAGTACTCTCAGATCTACGTGTAATGACCATAATTATTCCTAAGCAGGTAGGGATTTTACAGTAGAGGATATCAGAAAATATGAATTTCTTGAATTTTGTCACGATAGTATGAACAAAACCGAACTTCTGCATTGGGCATCAACTGTGTGTGAGTGTATGTGTTTGTGTGGCCGGGGTGAAGGTTTAATAATCAAAAGATAGATGGTCGATGTCTAGCCCAAAGGATAGTATTATTATATATAGTAATCTCAGTGTTTACGTGCCTATTCTTTTAATTAAGGATCGTCTATATGTACTATCAATTAACGTATCTATCAACTATCCTCAATCAGAAAGGAATAGATATAAAAATACTAAATAGGATGTACTGCTTAACTAAAGGGCTACGCTGATCTACGCTGGGCAATGCATATTGGAAATAAAATTTTTTATTTTTTAGATTTCCGATCGTACTGCTCTTATTCACCAATTATTTATAATTCTTCGAACTTTTCTTCATGTATATTATCATGATAAAATAACCAGTAAATATGATATTTTTTGTACACAAAATTCTGCAACTAAAATGCTGAAAACCGTTTTCCGTTTTCCGTCGGGGGGCTTCGCCCCCCTGAACCCCCTACCTGGACCTGCTGGGGGCCTTAAGCGGCCCCAGACCCCCTGCCGCAACTTGTGCCTACACTTGATTGGATACCTAGCTACGCCCCTGCAAACAGCATGATTATAATTATATTTTTTTAGACAAGAATGTAATTTATTTGTAAGACTTTTCATCTAAACAAGGAGACCACGTAGTTTATTACAAATGTTTCTATAAATACAAAGATTTAGGTAAATTAAAGGTTCGCTCTGTGAAGGTCGAATCACGTCGATTACGACGAAGCGCCGTCTATCCCTAACACAACGTTTTTTTTTTCTTTTTCTATTTAAAAGTTAGTACAATACATTTCCCTAATATGATAGATGTACTGTGTTTACTTGCTAAGAAAATGTATTCAATATCTCGGTGCAAAGTTCATTTATCGGCGTTTTAAGGATGGAAACATCCTTAAGATTAAAATGCTCATTTTAATTTCAATTTCTGTGTAAAGCCTAAGGACATATTTACCATCCAAGGCCAACTATGAGGAACGGCTTCTCTCCCGCCTACAATACGTGATGTTGCACCAGTTGGGGCTGTATGAGGTGGGTAAAACTGAGTTCCACATGCCGTTGTATTTCCACAGTTTAAAAAGGTATTAATAGAAATTCCTTTAAAAACAGTTGCAAATGCATGTATTAATTTTAAAGATTGAATAATTGCCATTAGAATAACGCCCAGTGGCAAATACTTCATAAATATTCAATATAATGTACTATAGAACGATATATATTAACTAGTCCGAGATTGCTCATCCGTTTGATTGCCTGTTTTAGTCCTATAGTTAGACGTAAGAGCAATCTTGGACTATATAATTGTTAAAGATTTTACCTGCCGTTTTGAGATTTTCGTATTTGATAGTTTATTTCCTTATCACACATTGTTTTTTTTCTGGCATTTGATGTTACCTGTACACTGAGAATGTATATCCACTATTTTTCTGGCATTTGATGTTACCTGTACACTGAGCATGTTTATCCACTATTTTTCTGGCATTTGATGTTACCTGTATACTGAGCATGTATATCCACTATTTTTCTGGCATTTGATGTTACCTGTATTCTGAGCATGTTTATCCACTATTTTTCTGGTATTTGATGTTACCTGTACACTGATCATGTATATCCACTATTTTTCTGGCATTTGATGTTACCTGTATACTGAGCATGTATATCCACTATTTTTCTGGTATTTGATGTTACCTGTACACTGAGCATGTATATCCACTATTTTTCTGGCATTTGATGTTACCTGTATACTGAGCATGTATATCCACTATTTTTCTGGTATTTGATGTTACCTGTACACTGAGCATGTATATCCACTATTTTTCTGGTATTTGATGTTACCTGTACACTGAGCATGTATATCCACTATTTTTCTGGCATTTGATGTTACCTGTATTCTGAGCATGTTTATCCACTATTTTTCTGGTATTTGATGTTACCTGTACACTGAGCATGTATATCCACTATTTTTCTGGCATTTGATGTTACCTGTATACTGAGCATGTATATCCACTATTTTTCTGGTATTTGATGTTACCTGTACACTGAGCATGTATATCCACTATTTTTCTGGCATTTGATGTTACCTGTATTCTGAGCATGTTTATCCACTATTTTTCTGGCATTTGATGTTACCTGAACACTGAGCATGTTTATCCACTATTTTTCTGGCATTTGATGTTACCTGTATACTGAGCATGTATATCCACTATTTTTCTGGTATTTGATGTTACCTGTATACTGAGCATGTATATGGTATTTGATGTTACCTGTACACTGAGCATGTATATCCACTATTTTTCTGGCATTTGATGTTACCTGTATTCTGAGCATGTTTATCCACTATTTTTCTGGTATTTGATGTTACCTGTACACTGAGCATGTAAATCCACTATTTTTCTGGTATTTGATGTTACCTGTACACTGAGCATGTAAATCCACTATTTTTCTGGCATTTGATGTTACCTGTATACTGAGCATGTATATCCACTATTTTTCTGGCATTTGATGTTACCTGTACACTGAGCATGTTTATCCACTATTTTTCTGGCATTTGATGTTACCTGTATACTGAGAATGTATATCCACTATTTTTCGGGCATTCGATGTTACATGTTTACTGAGAATGTATATCCACTATTTTTCTGGCATTTGATGTTACCTGTACACTGAGCATGTTTATCCACTATTTTTCTGGTATTTGATGTTACCTGTACACTGAGTATGTATATCCACTATTTTTCTGGCATTTGATGTAACCTGTACACTGAGCATGAATACCCACTATTTTTCTGGCATTTGATGTTACCTGTATACTGAGAATGTATATCCACTATTTTTCTATTATTCGATGTTACCTGTACACTGAGCATGTTTATCCACTATTTTTCTGGTATTTGATGTTACCTGTACACTGAGCATGTATATCCACTATTTTTCTGGTATTTGATGTTACCTGTACACTGAGCATGTACACCCACTATTTTTCTGGCATTTGATGTTACCTGTATACTGAGAATGTATATCCACTATTTTTCTGGCATTCGATGTTACCTGTATACTAAGAATGTTTATCCACTATTTTTCTGGCATTTGATGTTACCTGTATAATGAGCATGTATATCCACTATTTTTCTGGCATTTGATGTTACCTGTATACTGAACATGTATATCCACTATTTTTCTTTCTGGCATTTGATGTTACCTGTATACTGAGCATGTATATCCACTATTTTTCTGGCATTTGATGTTACCTGTATACTGAGCATGTATACCCACTATTTTTCTGGCATTTGATGTTACCTGTACACTGAGCATATATACCCACTATTTTTCTGACATTCGATGTTACCTGTATACTGAGAATTTATATCCACTATTTTTCTGGCATTCGATGTTACCTGTACACTGAGCATGTATATCCACTATTTTTCTGGTATTTGATGTTTCCTGTATACTGAGCATGTATATCCACTATTTTTCTGGCATTCGATGTTACCTGTATACTGAGAATGTATATCCACTATTTTTCTGGTATTTGATGTTACCTGTATACTGAGAATGTATATCCACTATTTTTCTGGTATTCGATGTTACCTGTACACTGAGCATGTTTATCCACTATTTTTCTGGTATTTGATGTTACCTGTACACTGAGCATGTATATCCATTATTTTTCTGGTATTTGATGTTACCTGTACACTGAGCATGTATACCCACTATTTTTCTGGCACTATTTTTCTGGCATTCGATGTTACCTGTATACTAAGAATGTTTATCCACTATTTTTCAGGCATTCGATGTTACCTGTATACTGAGAATGTATATCCACTATTTTTCAGGCATGTGATGTTACCTGTATACTGAGCATGTATATCCACTATTTTTCTGGCATTTGATGTTACCTGTATACTGAGCATGTATATCCACTATTTTTCTGGCATTCGATGTTACCTGTACACTGAGCATGTATATCCACTATTTTTCTGATATTTGATGTTACCTGTATACTGAGCATGTATATCCACTATTTTTCTGGCATTCGATGTTACCTGTACACTGAGCATGTATATCCACTATTTTTCTGGCATTTGATGTTACCTGTATACTGAGCATGTATACCCACTATTTTTCTGGCATTCGATGTTACCTGTATACTGAGAATGTATATCCACTATTTTTCTGGCATTTGATGTTACCTGTACACTGAGCATGTTTATCCACTATTTTTCTGGCATTTGATGTTACCTGTATACTGAGCATGTTTATCCACTATTTTCCGGTATTTGATGTTACCTGTACACTGAGCATGTTTATCCACTATTTTTCTGGTATTTGATGTTAACTGTATACTGAGCATGTATATCCACTATTTTTCTGGCATTCGATGTTACCTGTATACTGAGAATGTATATCCACTATTTTTCTGGCATTTGATGTTACCTGTACACTGAGCATGTATATCCACTATTTTTCTGGCATTCGATGTTACCTGTACACTGAGCATGTTTATCCACTATTTTTCTGGCATTCGATGTTACCTGTACACTGAGCATGTATATCCACTATTTTTCTGATATTTGATGTTACCTGTACACTGAGCATATATATCCACTATTTTTCTGGTATTTGATGTTACCTGTATACTGAGCATGTATATCCACTATTTTTCTGGCATTTGATGTTACCTGTACACTGAGCATGTTTATCCACTATTTTCCGGTATTTGATGTTACCTGTACACTGAGCATGTTTATCCACTATTTTTCTGGTATTTGATGTTACCTGTATACTGAGCATGTATATCCACTATTTTTCTGGCATTTGATGTTACCTGTATACTGAGAATGTATATCCACTATTTTTCTGGCATTTGATGTTACCTGTACACTGAGCATGTATATCCACTATTTTTCTGGCATTCGATGTTACCTGTACACTGAGCATGTTTATCCACTATTTTTCTGGCATTGGATGTTACCTGTACACTGAGCATGTATATCCACTATTTTTCTGATATTTGATGTTACCTGTACACTGAGCATGTATATCCACTATTTTTCTGGTATTTGATGTTACCTGTATACTGAGCATGTATATCCACTATTTTTCTGGCATTTGATGTTACCTGTACACTGAGCATGTTTATCCACTATTTTTCTGGCATTTGATGTTACCTGTATACTGAGCATGTTTATCCACTATTTTTCTGGTATTTGATGTTACCTGTATGCTGAGCATGTATATCCACTATTTTTCTGGCATTCGATGTTACCTGTATACTGAGAATGTGTATCCACTATTTTTCTCATGTTCAAACTGGTATAGTTTACCGATTACAGATGAAGCATTTAGATAACTTTTGAAAGGTGACCTTAACTATACTAACTACCTTTAAGGCTTTTGCGCTGACGGATCTATTGATGAAATACTCTGGCTAATGTTTCCAACGTTTGTATTTTATGTTATCAACGGATATTAAAGGAAGAAAATGACTCTATTGGATCTGATCCTGACCATAAAAAGGAATTTTCAACTAGAACTTAAGTGTCGTCTGAATTTCTTCGCATTTTTGCTCTAATTTATACCATGAAATATGAGTTCGGTATTTATTAGAAATATTGTATAGAAATTAGTATAGACAGCATGATTAATAAACAATAACCAATATACAAGTTTTTCACTTTGAATCACTTTTGATGTTCTTGTTGAAGTCTTTACATTGCACTTTGAAGATAGATGAATGTTAAGTACACTAAAACTTGAAATTAGAGTAGAATTGAGAATGGAAACGGGGAATGAGTACACATTATATATGATGCTTTCAAATTGATATGTGTTTGACTGTCCATGTTATCAAGGAACATTGTTACCACGAAAACTTAAAATCTTATTGGTCCCATTCGGGTGTGGTATTATGCCCTTGAAATTGTTAATTGTCATAGCGCAAAAGATCCGATCATAAAGAATTTTTTCAACCAACGAAAGACCTTGATATTTTAAATCTTGGTTCTTATCAATTGCGATAATAGACATTTCTATAAAGAACTGTTTTAGTTCATATGTCAACGTTTGATGATATTTAAACCATTACAGGTGATACCGACCTGAAAAATTATACTTTCAAAAACTTATTCATTTGTCATTAGGTTGCAGTATCAAAAGTTCCTTATTTTACACACGGATTAAATATTCAAGTGTATTACATGATTTCTATAAATTTTTATTCTTCTTTGGGCTGAAGTAAGTTTCCTTCTTAGACCTATGTTTGATTAATGGTGGATGGTTATTGCGTAAAAGCATTAATTACTATGAGGATATGTACTGGTACTCTCACGTATATATGTAGGTAGGAAATAAAGAATATGAGGCGGATGTACATGAGACAGAGGATTAGCGAAATACTAGAAATGACCAACATACAAATAATCAAACAAGGCTTTTATCTAATGTCAACTAAATTCAAAATAGCAGGACAGTCTTCAATGATGACCAAGTAATCTTATATCAAAACGGTTCCTATCATCGTAATATTATATTCTTAGTTCCTATTTCTTTTACCTTGAAACACACACACACACACGGCAAAAGAAAAAATATGCGCATTTTCCGTCTAAAATTATGCTAATTGTATTGCATGCTATATGAAAACAACATAAACATCATAACCACAGATGTATTATGATATATTTGAAGTTTATCGATATACAAGAAAGCGCAGATACAATAATAATAATGATAAAAACAATAAATTAATAACACATATTATAATTATAATATAATACAGAAAAAGCAAAAGAAAACCCAAAATGGAAGTGATTTACTGATTTATATATATATAAAAAAACTCATATGAAATGATTTTAGAGCTCACTTCATGCACGTGTTGTTCTAAGTAAATTAATCTTCATCAGGTACGCTTGAGGCCAAAAGATTCAAAGCACAAATAATGAAACATTTCAGTGCATAGAAAACAGAAAGGTCTTGACATAACAGCCAACCAGTCTAAGGTCAATGGTAGTAATAATTTGTAATATGATTTCCGTGTGCACGGCACGTTTAACTAACAATCCTAATGAAGAATGCTAGAGATCAAAAGATTGGAAGCCAAGAAATATAAAACGTTTCAGAGCATAAACACAGATATATATATATTTTCAAGAGAGTGTCCCGGCCTTATAACAAATTAGTCTGGGTCAATGCTCTAATATAGCAGATATAACATAACAATTTTCATCAACAAATCATTCGGTAAGCAACTTCTTGCACAAATATATTTAAGATTATTACGATCATAAAAAGGCACTGGAGTTTCGCAGTTGCATTACTTACCCTGTGCAAATGCAAGCGTTCCAAATAAGAAAACAAGTTCCTTCATCTTAATTGAATATCATAGATTTCTTATCTCTATGTAGTACATGTATGTTTCAAGAGGCTCCATATGGTGTTGTAATTAATTCTAAATTATGAAAAATATATAACTTAACAAGTAAAATTGACGACAAAAATTATTGTTCCACTACAAAACAAGGTGTTTGTCGTATTGGCTAAAAAACAACAGTGCAACAAGACAACAAGCTGTTGTCTGCTCTATGGTCGGGTTGTTGTCTCTTTGACACTTTCCCCATTTCCATTCTCAATTTTACTAAACTTTTCACTTCTGTACTCGTACTGTGAACAACAAATTTATTTATTTTGTAAAAAATGTTTCTGTACTCCTAACAACAAAATTGTTATATTTAAATGTACCTGTGTACGTTATTTTATTTAACGCCATTTTGTCCCAGATTAGAGTTGTCTTTTTGACATTGTTCCCTGCATCCTTTTTTTTTTATTAATTTTGTATTTTTATTGTGTCATAGATCAAACTTATTCGTTCAGTGTATGTTTACTTGTTTTTGTTTATAAGCCTTTTTGATCGAGTTAAGCCATTTCAATTGATATTTTATAGTGTGTCTTTTTATGTTGTAATGTTACACTACTGTTTTAGGTTAGGGTGAAGGTTGGTGCCTGTTAAAACGTTTAAACCCGCTGCATTTGTATGCACCTGTCCTAAGTAAAGAGCCTGTTGATCAGTGGTTGTTGGTGTGGTTCATAAGTGTTTATCGTTTCTCGTTTTTTATATAGATTAGACCGTTGGTTTTCCTGTTTGAATTGTTTTACACTAGTCATTTTGGGGTCCTTTATAGCTTGCTGATATAATAATCAGTATTAGTGGCCGAAACGAAATTTGAACTATTCAGTTTAAACTTTTTGCAAGCGTTCATTGCTCTTAAAACAGACTGAAATTAAATCGTTCGGTGATTTAAAATTGCTTATATCCACGTCATTTGGTGACTGTTGGATATTTGTGTCATTGACAATCATGCCACATATCCTTATCTTATATGAAATTGAAGACCGGCATATTTGATCATCATTTGATGCTGGTACACTAAAACTCTTCATAATTATATATTTGTTTAAATTTCAAAAAACTTATATCTGTAAAATATTTAATCTGCAAAACATTTCAATAAACTAACACACATTTTAAATGTATGTTATCAATAAAGAAAATACCTCACCTTGAATCTGACAGATACCGTGAAAGTTCTTACTTAGTTCAAACGTGATTCTCTGTCATGTCGTTTAAGTTTATATGACCGTATTTCTTCAAATAAATGGGTGATCGTCAGAACAACTTGCTGGCGACCTTGAAACATCAATATGTAGAATAGAAAATAAAATTTACTGAATAAACTTTCAACATAAGTACCCTTTAAAAATAAATACCACTAAACATAAGCTCTTATGTATTATTTAGTTTCTGTTAGTTCAATTACAACCAATTAAAACCATTGGAATCAGTCGGATGAATGACATTGAAACATTTTATTTACTTTCCAAATCTTCAAACTATTAGACTTTCCAGAGTTTAAGTTTATCATCATCATGATTTATTTGATAGAGGGTTGCTGATATCAAGAAAATCGCTACAAAAGTTTTAAGTTGAAAATTCTTAATGGTAAAATTGAAATCTTGTACGCCTTCAAGTCTAGGTTGAGCCAACTGAATATCTTTTCCACCACGGATATGTTCCAATTGTGGTAACCGCAATCTGTCCTTCATAACTATTATCATCGATTTTTTTTTGTTATTTGTAAAGTTGCGGTCGTTGCTATTAGCTATATATAGTAAAGACTAAAGTCAAGTTTCCTAACATTCTGCAGTACTTTTATCTGATTCTTTCATTTGTGTTTTATATATACATTGTATACATTTGTACTAAAACTAAGTCTCATTTTCCCATTTTATCTTCCTATCTTAATGGTTTGAATACATTCAGACACGTTTGGGTTTTGTGTGGTCTTATTAATAATTGACAATGAACTGGAATACAATCAGATGTCAGTTTTGTATCTTTGGGATTTTGTCATATTGGCGTCTACTCCAAATCTTTCACAATAACAATAGCAGGAACATTTAATTTGGTCCGCTACATTTTAGAGTATTGTGGGCACTTGTTCATTGTGATAAAGTAAACTATGATGACCCGTATAGGACTTCTATTTTTGGTTTGTTGATTGTTTCATTATTTTCATCTACTTTACATGTCCTTTACTCTACTGTTTTATCTATTTTTAAATGTATACTGAAGGTCAATATAAAGGCAACCCCTACATGTATTTTCCATTTAATATAAACCCAAACTGGTAGATATTCTTCGGAGATTGACCAATAGTTCTAAGATTTTAAGGACTCCTTAGTGTATGTATACAGAACATTTTCTGCAACTTTAAGAGCTTTTTTCTTTTCAGATACCAGCGTTTAAATATTCCACGTATTTAACACAAAAAATAAAACAAACACAAAATAACATTTTAAATGGCAAATTTCCACAACAATAGAACCAACACCCTCTCTATATATAAAGCTTCTTCCCAATGGCTGGATAGAGTAAAACAATAGGTTCTTGTTTCTAGTTTTAGATTAATCTGGTTTCCTCCAAATTGTTCACCAAAAAAGACTATTCTTGCTCGATGTCAATATGCAGTTCAAATAAGTGCAGAAAAGACATAGCAGGTAAAAATTATCGTCAGTCAGTGGTGATTATGATTCTCATTCAGTGATAGATGAATTACGTAATATTACATCAGATATTGAAATTCTGAACTTATTGGGATGTTTTAATCAACACAAAAGCAACAGACTGTGTGCTTTAGAATAATTAAAAAAAAGTATTATACCGACTTCAGTGCACAAGACACTTTTTACTATCACTATAGAAACACGAGGCTTGGAAAGTAAAAACCTATAATTGCGTATAACAGCTTAAAAACCCACCAAAATCCTAAACAAAAAAACCAAAGTCTTCCAAGGTCAGTTTTGCTATGGGAGTTGCAGCCTTATTTTTAAAACGATTACATTGTATGAAATGGAAATTTACTAATAAAATGTACATGTATCATTAAAATTGTGCCTTTATTGATATCTGGTAAAGTAAGAATAATCAAATATTGGATTCGTCTATTACGGACGAGAAATTGTATTCATAGTGCTATATATAATGACATGTATCAAGAGTGTGAATTAGGAAATAAGTCATCATGGGTTAATAAGGTTAAATGTATGTTACTTAGCTTAGGTTTCGGGCATGTTTGGTATACACAGAATGTTGTAAGCGAAGAAGTATTTTTAAAATTATTCAAACAAAGGCTTATTGACCATTTTCTTCAGGAAAGAAATATTTTTTTTTTCGATTCGTCATTAAAATGTACTATTTATAAACATCTTGTGGATAATTTTCAATTGCAGTTTTATTTGACAAAAAATTTAACTCCACAATGTATTAGATTTCTAACTAAGTATAGACTGTGTTCACACAAATTAAATATTGAATATGGTAGATTCATTAAAAGAGCAAGAAATGAAAGATTATGTATTTTGTGTAACCATGGTGATATCGAGGATGAATTTCATTTTATTTTGAAATGTCCAAAATAAGAACAATATTAGAAAATTGTATATTAAAATGTATTATTATACAAATGCATCTGTTTTTAAATTAGTTCAGTTATTGTCAACAAATAATGTATCGGAATTGTCTAATTTAGGAAAATATTTGAAATACGCTTGCATCCGATTGTATTTAAAATGTTCTGTTGTGATATACATGTATATATTTATGATATACCTATAAGCCGTACTGCTTCTGGTTTGAAATAAACTATTAAACTATTAACAAAAGAACTGACGTCTGGGAAAACGGAAAAATCAAAATGATACTCTCCAGGAATCATAAGCTTGCTTACCAAGGGTAGTAAAAATAAGTCGTACTATTTCCGTGCGCACAACACATGTTTCTGGTATCACATTCATCAGTCTTTAGATACGCTCGCCATCAGATGTTGAATTGCATTCATTAATCTTGTATTATTGCATTTAGCCGAAGATTCGCGAATCTGGTTCTAAATTTACACTTTTTATTTGGTTCATAATCATAGCTTTACATTTTTAATTTGCACTTTAACGAATTTACCTGTTTATACTCAAAAATGAACAAGCACATACACTTTATTTATACACGAATACATTGTAAGAAGGCATATAACAAAAATAGAAAAATTTACATACAATTTAAACTGTTATTGTTCTTGCTATAGAATGATAGTCGGATTAGTTTGATCCATAGGCACTGAAAACTTTCTCTCTAATCCAGGGATAATCCTTAGTTTATCTTCACTGGAAGGAAAGCGTTTTATAAATATTGTTATGCACACAACAGCAGAAGTTTGAGAGGCAAAAAAGCACAAAGCAACAAGATAAGTTGACCAGCTGTATTCGTAGCT